>NC_140772.1:66556009-67968874 GCF_044657685.1 Stegodyphus dumicola | reverse complement strand
AGAAATTAAGGTTCTTATTTTTATCAAGATATAGGAGATTCTTAGAGATTCTTAGAGCAAGGGAAACGATTATTGAAACATTTGAAAATAATGAAAGAAGTTATGTTTGACCCACCATCGAAAGCTGAGAAATGGCTGTTCTTTTTACATCATGATGAAGTGATTCTTAATCTCTATAAAATATCTGAAGAAGGGAAAATTATTTTGCAGAGTTTAAAAACAAAAGTTAAAAGTTTGATCGCGACTCTCGATGAAATGGATTGATATAACAATATTATGATTAAAGACACCGTATTAAAAGAATTCGAGATTCCTCGGAAAAACCGATCGAGGCAGGCTGGTGGCGTGAATACGAGACTTGGTACTTTAGCGATTGGACCGGCAGCCATGCCGTGTGGAAAGAGATTACTTAAAACATGTTTTGCGCGCCTTATATTATGTATATAGTTGAGATTACTTAAAACATGTTTTGCACGCCTTATATTATGTATATAATTAAATGTATACTATACTAGTGATATTTGTTTTATTGTATATTGTGTACCGTTATGTGTAATAAATTAGAGGATAAAATTTCAAAGATAGAGATTATTTTCCTACTATGGCGAGCGCATAGACGAACCTGCCTCGTGCTTGTAAGAGCGCGAGGTGATAGATGTACTTTAATTACGTAAAAAGCTTCAAGCCTGTAAGAACAGCAGATTTTCAGAAAAGGTAATCCAAAAATTGCCAATTCAACATTGTTGCTATAGGGTTTCCAACACCCCTTAATGAAAAGGAGTAAAATATTTTTTGAAAAAATGGCATTTATGGAAATACAAAAAAGAAATATGTTTAGCTTATAAGAGTATATAATATTTCTGTAAAATAAATAAAGTGAGAATTTAAAAGCAATTTTTTAAAATAAAAAACCAAAAGGAAATATTTATAGTTTTTAAAATCAGTATTACTTTTGTAAAATGAAAGAACTTAAAATCTTTTTAAAGTAAAAATAGCGAAAAGAAAAATTTAAATTAAAGTTTCACGTTATTAAACTAAATATTGAAGAAAGAAACATTTTTGACACGAGAAAGGGAAAATAAAAGAATTTAAAAGTCAAAATTGCATTTACACAAGTTGCAACTTTGATAGAGATTCGCGTTCCTTTAAGCCTCGGGCGTCTTCCTATGACGGTCGGTTACTATTAAGCTTGTTATTGTAAACTGGCTATTCAAATTACAGTCGGTATGCGCAAAGGGGGCCTGAATCTTCATCCTGAAAAATAAACAAAATTATTGTTACACATCACATAAAAATATCAGTTAAAATGATATTTCAATTCTGAGTCACAAGCATGAGAATATTTGAGAAGGTTACATGGCATACGCAAATAACCAAAATGAAAGGTACTCGAAACGCATGTCTGTGCACTGTCTGCAAAAGTTCAGACCGGATCTTGGTCGTTTGTGGTAGGCATTGACTTGCAAGTACAAATGTGTTTTGAAAAACGTAAATGTTTGCGCTTTGGTACTTTTAAATTTAAAGTCATTTGTTTTGTAAAAATTACGAAGCCTAGCTCTTCATATGTTTCTCCGACACTCATAATTTTATGAGGAAAAAGTTTGCACTCGTTATGAAATAATTTTGAACATAAGTATCTCCGTCTGATTTCGATTGACATCAGTCAATTGTTTTGTGATTTATTTCTTATAACCAAAAGGAAAGTTTCCGAAATGAAGTCTAGGTATTGGAGGAAAGAATAATTAGTAAAATGTAGAAAACTGATACTTTTATTTTCAGCTTTTTTGAAATGAACTCATTATGCAGCGTGCCAAAAAAATTAAAAAGACTTCTCTCAAAATTTAATTTTCAATGTTCTATTTTGGAAATGAAAATACCAATTAACAATAGACAGAACTCGTCCTTGACTTTGTAAATTATTCTAGAAATCCTTGACTTCCTATAGCTGGTAAAAACCTGAAATCTCTTACTAAATTTGGCATGGAATATGCCAGTAAATTTCAAACGTAAAAATGTGCGCCATTTGTTTTTACATAAAATTTCTCATATAAATAATTCTTGGATTAGACTTTTTTTGAAAAGTATCTTGACCCAAAACGTTTAAACTGTTTTCTTAAAACTTTCGTTTGCTATTGAAAATTTTATAAATATAACTAGACTGAGTTTTGAATAAATGAAATTACAACCCATAAGCACCTTGTTGGAACATTTTGTATAAGAAAACGTAATCGCATATAAATCAAGTTCTTATATCGCTTAATTACAATGCATCAGGTCTTTAGTAAATAAAGAAAGCAATAAAATACACATGGTGGTTTGGCAATACCAAAAACATCATATCTCGCAACAGCTCTTCTTGATTATTTCATACCTTAGGAAACACGAGCAAATATGTCAATTGCGGAAACATTGCAGTTTGGCAAGCGATAAGGTGGTGCGCAGGAGAAATGATTATCGGGGAAAATATTTCTGCAAGGTAGGAGGTGATTTGTATTCATTCTGGATGTGGAAGAGAATGTTATTCTAGGACTTCGAGAAATAAGGAACATCATTTGGATAAGAGTGCACTTTCGACCAAAGTGAATTTGCGGAATTAGGAGTCATGTTTCTTCTTTCTGTAGTCATTTGAAGCCGTGGTTCTGATGTCAACATCAAAGACTTAACGATATCACATTTGCTTTTAGTGAAGTGTAGTTCATCCAGTGCTTTCTTCACCAGTAGTTATGGCTTTCGCCGAACGAAACAAACACTATGCAAGTTTCAAATGTTAAGTCATTCAGTTTGCGAAAGAAAATGGAAATCATGCAGGATGGTTTTCGTGAATGCTTCGTACACGAGTGGAAGAGGCATGAAATTTTACAATGATTATTGCGCCAAAGAATAAATGTGTATTGCATAAAGAAGTAATGAAATAGCTTACCGTCGGCGAAAGTGTTGGAAACTGCATTGTAGAAAATCCCCATCATCACTAGAATGGATTAATTGTAACAAGAAACAGCGTACGTTTCTTTGCCTTAAAAATAGAAAAAACGAGTGCAAATGGAAGTGAAAACTCTAAAGCAAACTGAGGTTGTGTATTCGATTTACTTCACGGAATAATTCAGTTCTCCGAGAAAAAGAGATAAAATTTTTTCAAAGGCTTCGAAAATATAGAGATAAAACTTTGATGAGTTTTTAAAAATATGTTAAACTTTATTTACTATCACGTGTTGCAAATATCGATGTCATTCCTGAAGTTTTGATATAGTAGGAGATAAAGAAACAATGATATGAAAGAAAAATAACGGTTAACATAAAATCAATAGGCCAACGAGAAATCTCACCTCACCGTACTGATCTCCTGCTTAGCCGACCGTACGAAATTAAAAGCTCATCGATATCTTGAAAAGAAAGACTTTGCTGAAGTGCAGTTTCCCGAAAGTGTTTTCATCCGTATTCACGAGAAATGATCGGCGGAGAAAAATGTTGTGAAACTGTGGATAAGAAATATTTGGCAAAAGCTTCCTTTTGCCTCAGATAATCAAGAAAGTCTAATACTTTGGGACATGTTCATCCTCCATCTAACGGATAGCACAAATATGTTGTTGAAAGAGTGTTATACAGATATGACAGTTTATCCAAGCGGATTATTGCCATTAGTTCATATATTAGACATATATGTCAATAAATCATCGATAGAATATTTTAAACGTTAGTGGAATACTCGAACAAAAGTGAAGGTGAAAAAACTAATTACAAATGGAGACCAAATACGTCATGTCAGCGCATAAATAGTGTGTCAGTAGATAATAAAATCACGGAATAAAATTAAACCCGTTTAATTTATGTGGTATATCTGACGGTCTAGATGCAACGAAAGATGATTATTTATGTGTGGATCAGAGTAAAAGTTACGGCAAAACTGAAACAGAATTCGATGATGTGCTTGAAGTTATAGATTGAGACGTATATGAGGAACTTGGATCTGTCTATGCAAGTATGGATCAGAGGTGAAGGTGAAAATGAAACAGAATCCGATAACGAAAATTTTTAAGTACATAAACTATGTTATTTCTCTTAAATAAAAAGCATTTAATTACACGCAGAAATCTAATTTTATCTAATTCTAATCACTTTTTCCATATTTCTAAACATAACATTTTTATAGCTGGCGTACAGCGCGTACCCATAAATTTCAATCTTGCATTTTCTTTTAAAAGTGCGCCTTATACGCCTGAATATACTATAGCAAACATAGCTGAAACTTAAGTGATAGAGATATTTACATGCTTGCTGAAGCATTATATTCTGTTTTTTTTCCCTTCTATTAGTGTATAAATGTTTTCAAAATTTCGATGTTACGTTTTTCAATCTTTGTGTTTAGAAAAGGGATAAAGAATTCAAACTTTTATCTCCGAAAACAAAATTCTAAATCAGATTTCTAATGAAGAAGTGAAATTCTCTATAGCTTTACTTTCCGGACTAATTAAAATTAAGAAAAAGAAGAGAGAAAAAAAATAACTGATTTGGGTAAGCAGAATATTTAGCCATTCAGTATCTATTGATGGGAATGTATATAACTCTAATGAATAGTACAGAAATAAGATAAATTTACGTTTCAGTTTGTAGGCCTTACATTTCAAAATGGTTTTAATACAGCTTAAAGAGCATAGCCAAAGATTATGCTCTCAGCCGCTTTTTCAGTAATAACGTCAGAGAATAATTCTTACAGTTACAATGTTTTCAAATAATCCATTCCTTCAAAAGTAATCTATTGTACTAAGATAATGTGTTTTCGAGGGCAGAAAATGAAACAGAACGGCGAGATCCATCAGAGTATGATCCTGTAATGCTTTAACAAATCTTTCGCAGTCTTAAGTAATAGAGAAATGTGGTAGAGCATCATCTTACACTATATTCTTGTATTCATATTATTTGTATTATGTGACTATGTGTCTCTATTCGATGTGCGGGAAAAAAACGTCTCCAACAGGTTTATATATACGATACCATTCAGATAAACGCAAAGGAAACCAACATTTCCATCTAATAATATTCATTTTATTTTAATTATACCATTTTCTAGTTAGATAACCAATTTGTGAGCAAGAATTTGCATCGTAACAGTGAATCATATTGCTGCCAAATTCCAAATATAAAAAACTAAAGCTCACGAATCACAAACCGAGAGTTTCTGTGAGATTTATGAGGTGCGAAGGAATTTCTATTTTGAAAGAAATCGAAATTGATATAAATTCGCTTTATAACATATTATTCAGTTTATTTATCTAATTATATTATGATTCTGATGTAATGTATACACACATTTTAAAAGTTATTTCTTTCGCTCATTTCAATTTGTAATCTTGAATTTTTACACTGAAAAAATCCTGAGTAGAGACGGAAACTGTGGTATGTCAAACTGAATTTAAACAAGGTGAAAGCAAATGAAAAGCTAATGTACATACTACAATAGCTTTTAATTTGTTTAGAATTACAATCTTAGTAATGCAAATCATGCTGATTAACACATAATTAAAAGTGGATAAACATTCCTTTTTGAACGTTTCTTTGAACCTTGATATAAAGTTCTATGAATATCTGCAGTTGGATAAGACAGCTCAGGGTCAAACAAATTTTAAAATGAAATTTGTATAAATTAATTTCATGAGTTCAATTATGAAAGATATGCCGTGCAATATTTATTTGCACAATTTAAAGCCAGTAGCACAACATAAATTTATTGTTGAAAAATATTGTCATGTGTAAAGCTATGTGTTAAAAAAGTCAATAAACTGTGACTTTCCAGGTAAAACCGGAAGACCTCGCAGCCATGAAAGGCACTGAAAACATAGATCTGAACTACGAAAGAGTGTACTTAGTTGCTGCTAAAATAATACTGGTATCTTAAAGTTAGCATGACTAATTACTAGCTTATAATATATCAGTAGTTACACTTACCGAGCAAAATATTATCAAATGCCGTCCATATACTAAGAACACCATAAAGTTCTTGATAATAAAAATGTTGTTGATAATAAATTTTGGTAAAATGAAGCAGGTATATGATTTATTTGTTCTATTTTTCTTTTCCGGGTCTTGCTTCGTTTGGTCATTAAATCAATCGTTCTACAGTCGGTATCCAGTTCTGGCTCTTTTCGCAGTTCAACCGGTTTCCTTTTCGGGTTTGACAGTTCTTTTCCGGTTCCAGCTTGTCTTTCAGATTTGGAATCTTTTCCGTTTTTTGCTTCTTTTCCAGGTATTGCGTCTTTTCAGACTCCTCTATATTTTCCATTTCTGGCATCTTTTCCGGCTCTTGCTTCTTTTCCAGTTTTTGCATTTTTTCCAGTTCCTTCTTCATTTTCAGGTCTCTCTTTTTTGGTTTTTGCAATTTTTCCCTCAACTTTTGCCTTTCCAGTTCATTTTTGTGTGCTTGTTTTAGCATCTCTTCAATATGTTTCTCCATTTTCAGTTCTTCTTTCTTTTCTAGTTTTTGTATTCCTTCCCGTATTTTCTTCTTTTTCAGTTCTTCTTTCTTTTCTAGTTTTTGAATCCATTCCAGTAATTGCTTCTTTTCCAGTTCTTTCTTCTTTTCTAGTTTCTGTTGCTTTTCCAGTTTTTGTTTGTTTTTCAGTTCTTCCTTCTTTTCCAGTTTTTGCTTCTTTTTCTGCTCTTGTTTCATTTTCATTTCTTGCTTCTTTTCCAATTTTTGCTTCTTTTTCAGTTCTTGCTTCTGTTCTAATTCTTGTATCTTTTCCTGTTCCTGCTTCTTTTCTAGTTTTTGTATCTCTTCCAGCTTTTGTTTCTTTTTCAGTTCTTGCTTCTTTTCTAGTTTTTGTGTCATTTCCAGTTTTCTCTTGTTTTCGAGTTCTTGCTTCTTTTCCAGTTTCTCCTTCTTTTCCTGTTCTTCCTTTTTATTCAGTTTTTGATTCTTTTCCAGTTTTTGCATCTTTTCCGGTTCTCGCTTCTTTTCCAGTTCCTTCTCGTTTTCCAGTTCTTTCTCGTTTTCCAGTTTTTGCTCCTTTTCATGATCACAAGGAGGATTTTCCAATCTACAAAAAAATCGGTATATCTTTATTTCATTAGTAAAATAGTGAAAGTAATGCAATGACGATCACGTTTAACATGTACAACACTTCCATATTTAGATACTATATAACACTTTTGGCTCAGTTTCATAGGGAAAAAACTCCCCGTAGATTATTGCCTGGCAGAATTGTTTTCTACAAAGGGTGAATTTGTTGTTTTCGTTGTTCTGACCTAAAGCCAAGCAGATAAGTTAAAGTATTTTGCGTTATTTGTATGCAATAAGCGGCCTCCATGAATCTCACGTAGAGCGTAATAATTTGCAAAGTTTCAGTGCCTTACTTTTCCTTACTTAATTTTTACATAAGTTGCAATAATAATAACAGAAATAATAAACAGGTGGCTTAAAAACAGAGGGAAACAATGACGAAAATTGCAAAATAGGAGGAAAAAAGGAAACTGAAATGAAAAGGGAAACAACTACAAACAAAGGATGGAAAAAGCATTTTAGAAGATATACACGTAACGTTCTTTCTGAATCAGCCAAACCTGTATTTTAACGAGTCTCTTTGCATCGCTGGCTGCACAGATTTCAAATTTTCTCTCGTTATTCAAAATTCGGATCATATTGCTGGTCTTTTTCGTAGTCCATCAGAGCCGCACTAGGATTTTTGCCACCATTTGTTTCAATTGAAACTTTTATTCTCATTCTTCAGTTGCATTCTTAAAGTTTATTTATTTATACAGGAAGAAAGAAAGAAATCAATCAAATCAAAGTAAATTAGGAAAAGATATACCTGTTTTCTCCTATATTTATTGTTCCCTGTAATTTCTTTTGCCTGTTGCATTAAATTTATTGAAGGAAAATTTACAAAATCATTCAAAATGTATTTCCTAAATCCTTATGCGAATTTAGCCCTTCTGATCATTTCGGCCACACTTTAATGGCTTTTACAATTTGATGTTTGAATATTGACAGCTGCCTATACTGAAATATGCTCTCCATTGTCCTCGAAAAAAGAAAAATTAAAGTTCCAGGTAATTTTGCAATGAAGGACACATATATCTTATTTGAAGGGCAAGAGGAAAAGAAAAAGATATTTTCGGATGGGAATATGTAGCATTTTAAACACCGTGTTTGTAAATGTCATCATATAGTAGCAACACTTGAGTCATATGTAATTATACACATATATGAGAGAGACGACGATGACGAAAAATTAAATGGCAAAACATGGCCGAAAACACTTTCCTGGCCGGTGCAAACAACACAAAACACAAAAAAGATCGGACACCAGTTACGCTTAGCACAAGAGAAATTAAAAAGTAGGAACAAAATTAGACACTTATGGACCTCAAAAAAGGTGTTCGAAATTACGACCTGCACCCTGTTACGGGTATCCCATCTCTCGTACATCCAACATGAGATGCTCTGGAAAATACCGTGCATCCCCAGGACTTTACCAGCACCTGCCACAATATGTGCCACAAGTTCCTGTTGGACTTCTAACTGGGGTTTCGTGCACTTATGTGTTGAAGTACCCCGAGACGAACTGATAATGCAAGTTAGTTCTCGTGATCTTGCTGAACAATGCACTGGACTATCTCTACCAAACCCATGTTTAGGATACGTTCCGAAGGAACTTTCGAATACTTTCTTTGATGGCGATCCCCTGCTTTTGTTCTTATTTCTTGGTTTCCGCTGCGCTAAGGAAAATAAAAAAATATCTTCACAATGTTCGTACCATATTTTTCTTGTGTTGTCTCTCGTCACTATGGGCCAGGAAAGCGTTTCCGACAATGCATTGCAATAAACGATTATATATATATATATATATAAACAATATATATACACGATATATATATATATATATAATCTTATAAACATATGTTACCGTGAAAGACCGAAATTGGAGAATATCGACATTCACCGGAGAATGTCAACATTCACCAAATACGTCGGTGAAAGATCAAATATTGCATTACATTCTTCTACATTCGGACCCTCACCGGTGTACTTCGATAATCACAGATATGCTCTGGTGTAGATTGAAAAGAGCGGAGTATATGTACACATTGTTATTGCAAAAGGAAGTGTTCCACAAATAAATGCAGTTGTAAAAGCAAGGGCCTCTTGTGCAATTTAAAGTGTTATATATATTATATATATATATATATATATGTATATAATCGTATAAAAATATGTTACCTCGAAAGACCGAAATTAAAGAATGTCGACTTTCACCGGAGAATGTTAACATTCACCAAATACGTCGGTGAAAGATCGAATATTGCATTACATTCTTCTACATTCGGACCCTCACCGGTGTATGTCGACAATCACAGATATGCTCTGGTGTAGATTGAAAAGAGAGGAGTATATGTACACACTGTTATTGCAAAAGGAAGTGTTCCGCAAATAAATGCAGTTGTAAAAGCAAGGGCCTCTTGTGCAATTGAAAGTGTCATAACAGTTTAAGTTGTTGCAATAAATAAGATTTGAATCACGTAATTTAGTAAACATAGCTTGAGTAAGCTCCCTGTTCCGAGTCAGGATAGTTCATGTTTCCAAAGCAAGTAAAGAGGAATACAAGTCCTGATAGTGGCGCCCGACGAAGAAGAATAACCATGGCCGAGTTTCAAGAAGAACCTGTGGTGCCTGCAGAAGCGACTCAGAATCCAGAAATGCCAGCTGCCGCCCTGGAAGGATTTGGGTACATCGTACAGACCATGCGCGCATCGATGAAACCAGAAGCAACATTTAATGGAAACTCACCGGTAACCAGTTTTTTGGAAAAATTGGATGACCACTTCATGCTGTATCCAGTCCATGAGTTCCATAAAGTCACCTTAGCTACCAGCGCTTTGAGGGGCCAAGCGCTTAATTGGTTCAAATGTATAGGCAGAAGCCTCTTGGGTCAAGCGGGAAGTCCCACCTATACTTACGAAAATTTTAAGACTGCCTTAGTAAAACCCTTCCCTGTCGTAAGAGATCGTGCAAGTTTAGAAACGGAACTCTTCAGCATATACCAGCAACGAATCGAAAATCTTTCCACCTTTATTTTAAGAAAAATTCACGTCTTTAAACTCTTGTATGGAAACCGTCCGGATCCTGAGATAATTCAAGTGATTTTGCCGAGTTTAGTTCCCCAAGTACAAGACTTTATTTAATTAAGGAATCCGACTACACTGGAAAAGTTATTTGAGCTAACAATCCAGTTTGAAAATAGAAGAACGGCGGACATCGAATGAAGACGCCAGTTTGAGCAACGAAGCCAATTTGGTGCGCCAAGACCACAGCAAAGGCAAGAACACGGCTACGGAAGCAAATCGAATCAGAGGGCAAGGACCAAAAAGTATCCAAAAACAACCGGCGAACGTCGACAGTTCAATAGTAAGCCAGAAAAAAAGTCTGAAGGCCAGCGGAAAAACAAGGAAGGCATGGAAAGGAAGAAAGAAAATTAAACTAAAACGGATTTCTGCTGACGGGAGGGTGCGGAAATCCGAAGGCCAAGAAAAGCCCTCTTTCTTCAAGTTAAATACAGTTATTGTGAAAAATTTGACTCTTCCAAAGATTGAAGTTAGAGTTTTATAAAAGATTTTGCAGCTATTGTTGAACCATTGTTAAAATTAAAAAGGAAAAAGGCAATTTTCTCGTCCACGGCCGAAGCCAATAGTGCTTTCGAGAAATTAAAGCAAGCATTAACGCAAGCCCCTGTTTTGAAATTTCCTGAAAACGATGAGAATTTAGAAATTTCAGTGGATGCTTCGGATTATGCGCTAGGAGCGGTACTTTCGCAAAATCAGCAGCCCGTGGCATTTTTTAGTAGAACTTTAAATCAAACACAAAAAAATTATTCCGCGACTGAGAGAGAGGCACTTGCAGTTCTGTTAGCAGTGCAAAAGTTCCGAGTCTATTTTCGAAAGGTCCAATAACAGTGTATTCTGATCATGCGGCGGAAACTAGATTGTACTCAGGGAAAAACTTATCCACAAGGTTAATAAAATGGGCACTAAAGTTACAAGAGTATAATCTGGTAATTAAGCACACGCCCCGGAAAGGAAAATATCGTAGCAGATGCCCTATCCAGAATAAAAATAGATGAAGAAGTTAATACTGTAAAGGTGGCAATGCTCACAGCATGTAAGTTACATTCCCGAGAAACTGTGATAACCGAACTGAGTAAGGATCCTGAATTTAAAAATATTTATGATTATTTAAAGGATCCTGAAAATTTTAGCCACCAATATATTGTCGCGATAAGAAATAGGACGGCCCATTACGAACTAATAGATGGTCTATTATTTTATACAAAAACTACGAATTCCAACAACGAATTTCGACCTGTTATCCCAGCTAGTCTTAGATTAAATGTACTGCAGGAGTTACACGACTCCGCTTTAGCTTCTCATGCTGGTATTCGAAAAACCATCCAACGCGTACGCGAAGCAGTTTATTTTCCTGAGCTGCAAAAGTTAACAAGGGCGTATGTCCAGTCCTGCCCAACATGTCAAGCAGTTAATTATATTAATTTCCGCCCGGCCGGGTTTCTAAATAGTATTAAATCGGAATTTCCAAATGAAATAATTGGCATCGATTTATTGGGCCCTTTCCCAAAAAGTCAGTTAAATAAAAGTGGCTATCACCTTGTTATGGTTGATTATTTTAGTAAGTGGATCGAAATTGTTTCCTTAAAACGAGCCTCCTCGAAATTAGTTACTGATTCTATTTTAAATAAATATATTTTAAAATACGGGGCGCCCCTAAAAGTAATATCGGATAATGGTCCTCAATTTGTAAGTAATATATTTGAAGACATGTGCCAAAAACTGGGCATACGTCATTTAAAAATGGTCCCGTATCGGCCGCAATCAAATATAGCGGAACGGGTCAATAGAAATATAATGAAAATTGTCCGTAGTTATGTTAAAAATTTTCATAAAAGCTGGGTTAACTATGTCAATGAATTAGGTTTCTCCCTTAGGACCGCAAAACATGATACGACGGGCAAAACTCCTGCTGAGTTATTTTTAGGCAGAAAGATTATAACGCCGTTAGATAAATTATTTTATGTTCAACAAAGAGCCCCAGAATTTAAAATGGGCAATATAGAAAAATAAATTAAAGAAGCAAAAAAGAACACTGAAGTAGCACAGAGAAAACAGAAGCTTTATTATGATATGAAACGACGGGGAGTAACTTATAAAGTAGGACATGAAGTGTTAAAAATTAAGCATTCACTTTCTTCAGCACCAGAAGATAAAACTGCTAAATTTTATCCACGATTTGAAGGACCATATGTCATAGAAAAAGTAACTCAGGCTTAGTGGTGTTAAAAGCCAGGAATGGTGAAACCTGCACCGCAAACGTAGACCAGATAAAACCATTTTATAATCGTAATAAAATGCCAATATTTCAAGATCTTTTGCAGGATCCGGCACGGCAGGCAGAAGCTCCAGAGGTGGAACAACGACAATCCCAAGGGCAAGCCATTAGTAGACAGGAGCAATTGAAAAGAAAGTTCCCCCGTTGGAAAACTGAAGGTAACAAGAAAAAGAAGTCGTTCCACCGACCAGAGAAGAGAGAGCACGACCACCCCCAGAATGAAGAAGGGAGAAGTACGACTAATGCAAAGAAAGCCAGGAGAAATGACAGCAACTATAACACGGCTCCAAAACAGAAGATCTACCCATCGGATAGGAGTCTACGCAGCAAATGTCGACGAATTGATGAAGGAAGACCAGCTGCAGATGCAAAGACGCAAGAAAAATTTGAACAGCCAGCAACGAGATCCAGGCAACAACGAGAGACAGTTGTCCCGGTTCCGCCAAGACCAGCTGCCATCAAACGGCCGTGACCACAGGCAGATGCTAAAGGAAGGGACCGAAGGGCGAACCCGCACAAGAAGGAAGATCAACCAGACCGTAGTCTTCGCTACCTTCCAGGACTGGGCAGAAAAAAGGATGTCTGAATATCACAAAGATAAGTAAAACTTTATGTTACTTTGAAACCGTAAGTTAATTTTTCAATCTTACTGCAAGTGGCAGAATTCAAGAATTTTTACCTCATGTGAGGCCTACCTTTATCGCCAAAAAGGCGAGAAAGGAGTTGTTACCTATTTTGGTATTGTTTTTCAGTTACTCGCGAGTAAAACTAAAATTAATGTATAATAGGAATGTGTAAATACTTGAATATTGAAAAAGCATTGATAATCTTTGAGAAAGGTACCTTAAGAAAATTGTAAAAATTATTGTATAAAATTTTATTTAAAAGATTCTGGCAAGAAAGAAGTTTTAATCTGAAAGACTTTTGAAATGTAGAATTTCAATGCAGAAGAATTGGCACTTGCTTGGAAAAGAATAGAAGTTAACAATGTACTACTAATGTATGTTTTAAAATGCGTAAAATTAACGGCATGTTAATATGTCCTTATATACAATCTGAACTGTTATCTTAAAAGTTAAGAAATATTGTGATATGTTAAAAGTAAAAATATTAGAGTAATGCCAAAAATTTTAACTTATTCGTGTGACTGTAAAAAGAGCAAATTATTGTGAATATGTGATAAAGGTTGAATGAATGTAGTTAGGCTCTCTGACGCTACACTTCAGAGTTAGCCACTTTTCAGAATTGTAGCTCAGGGTTTAGAGATGAATATAAGGTGTGTTCTGAGGTTTTGTTATGTTGAATTTTAAGACGTTAGTGTTTTGATTGCAGGCGGTAGTGTTGAACACTTGTACATAGACACGCTCGTGTTTGGTGTTTTTCTTTACAACACAAGTCAGAGAGCACGGGGAGATAATTAAATAACGTCATGAATGAAATAAGAATTTTAAAGGAGAAATATAAATATTCATGTTACTTGCCATTTGATTGTGTAACATTTCATTAAACTAGTTTTCCTTCCATAAGGAACCAGATTTCAACTAAGAAACTCCTGTTTATAGATGCAGTACAGATGAAAATACTTGTCCATAGAGATGATAATGTAAAAACGACTTTTTAATATCTAGTTTCTAGAGAGAAATGTTTGAAAAAGATTGGCCTCGCGTTAGATTCTAGAGCTAAAAGTTTTCAACAAGGTCGTTTTAGACCTCAGTTTCAAACTAATTAACTCTGGCGGATAGTATGTAAGGATCCTAAGTTTTACTAACGTTTTTGATGTCATTTAAAACGCTTAATTACAGGGCCGTAGTATAATACACAACCCCCCCCAAACCCAGAAGTATAGCGATATACAATAGTGACGTGATCGAAGATTCTTTGGAAATAATCGTTGTCATCGAATGACATGCATATTCTATTTAAGTAATCGTAGTCATCGGCTTTAATATTCTTTGCAAATGATCTTTGTCATCAAATAATCATTGTAAAGAATCATTCTCATCGGATAATCATTGAAAATAATCATTGTCGTTACATAAAGGGGCATAGTAGCTGATGTATAAAGAATTGTACTCAAATTCTAATCAAAAGAATCGCATATGTATGCAATTTATCATATGATCATTATTTACAGCAATGATTCTTATATGTTTTCGACCTACGGCTCCTAATGACGCCGCGGAAAACTTGCGCAACAGTGACAAAAAGAATATTTAAAAGTACAATAAAAGCTTGAAAGCTAGGGAAAATGTGTGAATTTATTTTCCTTTTATTTAAATGAAGCTTAATGTTTTTAAAGGAAATTGAATATTGTAAACAGGAGTCAGCAGTTTAAATATATGTGGGATTTTGCCTCTTTGTTTTTTTTTTTTTTTCTTCGTAACATCATATCCTCCGGAACGGGGGGGGGAGATTTGAGTTTAGAAGGAGGTACCCTCGGATTTCAAAAATTCTTGGTAAAACTTTTCGACTATTGTTATCTTCCTACGACTATCACTCGAGATGTTATATAAAATTTCGGAAAGCGCTGGAGATCAAATTGCTTTATTTAGAAAAATGATGGCTCTTCTCACTCTCAAATCGTATTGTTTAAGAGAAATTTTTAATTTAAAAAAATATGAAATAAATAGTATTGCCAAACTCGAAACTTATTGTTATTATTTACGGTTATATTCTGAGTTGAAGAAAGCACGTGATTCCATATAACGTCACTGTATGTCGAAAAATATTTCGTTAATTTCAGTATTTTAAATGAATAGCTGCTTTTGGCAACTTTTATGTTTCACCTTTAGATACGTGACACGATATGCTATCGCTACGTTAATTCTTTTATTGAGATTTTGCAAATTTGTTATATTAAAATAAATTTAAATCATAACTTCAAATGTATTACCCCAAGTGTCAAAGTTCTTTGTTTCCTGACTTGGCAAGAAAAATTTATTTACGAATAGCTGGTTGCTTGGAAAGAATGAATACATTTTCTTCATAATGAAATGTTTCTATGCATTTTATGCTATTCTAATTTTATTTATAAAAATTTAATTTCTTTTATTGTATAGTTCCTTTCTGAGTAGAAGTTTAAACTTCTGTAGGTATTTAACATATTTTAGATGAATGTTACTTTACTACAGTTACATAATTTTTTTTTCAATTTACTAAAATGTCTGAACGCAAGAAGACAGCACAAATGTTACAGCGAGCTACATAAAAAATGAAGTAAAAAGCACTAGGAGACTCAGCAGGCAAGTAGAAGAAAACTTGCATGCTTCAAAAATGAATGAAGATACAACTAGAAACTCAGCAGGCAAGCATAGTGACAAGAAAGGTTACGCATTCAAGAAACTGAAGAAGAAACGAATAGGAGTTCCAGCAGACAAGCAACAACTCAAGAAACTTCGCTGGCTCAAACTGTATCAGAAACTAGTAGTAGACGCAAAAGACCTTCAGAAAACCAAGAATCACTGCGTGCTCCGGAAAGGTAAGCAGAAGCGAAACGGAGGCCCATTAGGAAAGCGGAACGTCAAAAGAATATGCGCGATGACGGGAAGAAGTCGCAAGTAAACGAAGGATGCAAGACTGTCCGCGTCATCGTCAGATTCGACAGGAAATACCAGAACAGCTCAAGAAGCTGCATAAACAACTCAAGACGCTGCAGATTACGGTCAATTTCGGTTCGAAGAGGCAGAGCTCATACGAGGAAACAAGCTTCGCATGAACACATCACGACATACACGTAGTACTCTTCACAATGCAGGAAGTTTACTTTGAGCAACACACTGTATACGTAGAGCTCGTAGACATATATAGTAAAGATTTTGCTTTGTCAACAGCCCCCTAGTAAAATGTATGAAGTTTATATTGACATCTCACAATACCTGAAAGAAATTTTTCTATTTACTTCTTCATTTACTATTTTCTTAAATTTCTTATCAGTAATCCTGTCTATATATTATAGATATCAAAATCAGAAAAAAATTAATTAATTATATTTAAATGTATCTAAGTGATGAATACTTCGCCCCTGTTCGTACCGAAACAACACGATGTAATTGTAGATACCTAGAAAGTAAAATGTATTCAGCAGGCTGTACAGCAACCGACAACTATAAATGGTGATAACACAAGAATGTTATATAATGTTATATACTGGCAGAATTTTAAAAAAAGAACATATACATCACTGTTTTAAAAATACGAATTTTGCATCAAATTGCAAAACAAATATCTTAAAAGCTGCCTTTCCATGCATAAGAGTTCAGGATTCGGAAAATTATATTTTCGTAAACGGTTTAGCAAAAATAACAAAAATTATTGCCTTGAGAAATGGATAATCTTGGTATGAATACGAATTACGCCAAGACTACTCGTCAATGGTTGTTTTGATCACGCTTTAATGTATATATATAACCCTTAAAAAACGTAAAGTGAGTGAATCTACTATTCGAGTGTGTCTTTATATCTTGAGTATTTAAGAAATAAGAATTGCATTTATCTATCTCGAAAGAGCTAACGCTATTGCCCGAATAACAACGTTTATTTAACACTTGATATAACCAACTTCATATATATCTTGAAATAAAACATAAATTTCCTAATCAGATACTACCAATTGCAGAAAAAATACAAAAATAATGGAATTTCTAATAACACTACAAGTAACATACCGAGGAATAAATTGCGCTGCAAAACTGATGCAATCTACAATATGTAAACCACAAAATTTATGTACCGCTATAGAAATGCAATAGAATGAGAAATGAAACTGTGATGAGATTTATAATGAAAAATTTACCATAAACTATTAGTATATGATATAAGTAAATATATACTTTTAATACTATTCATTTAAATATGTTCAAACGTTCATAATATTCATTACTTACAAACGCTTCTTCATCCATCGAAGCATAGCACAAGCCATTCTCAATTCTGTGCTGGTGCACGTCAATAAAATAAGGATAAATCCAAATTTTTACAAAAAATCAATCGCCTTGACTCGTTTCTCAGAAAACGTATGTCTACAAATGCAGTATTAATATATCACATCAATATAATTCGGGATCATAAAATCACCAAACAACGCATTAAACGCAAAAAATCGCATTAAGGCAGAATGAAGAATTTTCACTCTTACAATGACTTTTACAACAATATATAATAGAATCGAATTTCTAAACTAAGTGTTCATTGTTACACCATATTTCATTCTTGGGGAACCTTTCATGGTTGTTCAGTAATTCTAACTGTTAACTGGTATAAAAAGAATTATGATTTCATATATATGCACAGACTTATATATGTATTATATTAACACGTATCTGTAGTAACATACATCATCTTATATTATATGTATTCGCATAATTCTAAATTAATTATACTAGTCAACATAATTTGTATATTGATAGCAGCACAGTTTTAAAATTATTTATTACTATCTGCTTGCTAACGATTATATAATTAAGTACAGTGGTTCCTCGACAAACGAGTTTAATATGTTTCGTAACCTTGCTCGTATCTCAAAGCAATTTTCCGCATTCAAAGTAATCGAAATGCCATTAATCCGTTCCAGCTCCCAAAACACGACCTCAGCTGTTTTTTTAAGTGTTTTTGAATAAGAAAAATGTAGTTTCTTATTCAAAAACAAGAAGAAACATTTATTTATAAATAACAAATACATATTCTATAAAAACATAATTAAAAGAAAAAGTGCCTACGGAAGCGCTTAATTTTTGTCACTGGTCTTCGCTCTTTTTGTCATGATCTGCTCATTTTCACCCGCAGATCGTTTAAAAAAACTGTCCAAGGAGGTTTGTTTCTTCCTACCTGTCAAGGTATTGCGTAATCGAGTTAGGCAAGTTTCGTTGAACAACTCCGATTTAGGACTAGTTGCAACTTTTTCGCGGTGATTTTTATCCACGAACTCTACAACTTTATCCCACATTCTCAAGATCTGTTTTATATCTCTTGCAGGGATAACCTCCTCCATCTCTGGCTCCTCTTCAAAACTAATTTTTCGTTGAACCACCGTATGCTGCTGCAAATGCAGATCGTGTAACTCCTCGGTTGTCAGCTCCTGAGACTGTTCCTCTACGAGTTCGTTCACATCTCTCTCCTCCACCTCCAGACTCATGGATTTTCCCAGAGAAACAAGCTCCTCTACCACTGACACTTTGGGTTCCAATCCTTCGAATTCTCTTTCAGCTACAGCCTCAGGCCACAGCTTCTTCCATGCAGACGTTGTAACACCCAGCCAGGCCTGAACAATAATTCTTAGGCACATCACGATGTTAAAGTGGTTTTTCCAGAACTCTCGAATGGTAAGGTTTGTGTTCTCTGTCACCTCAAAGCAGCGGCGAAAAATGTGCTTGGTGTACAAATTCTTAAAATTAGAAATCTCCTGCTGATCCATGGGCTGCAGGATAGGAGTGGTGTTGGGTGGTAGGTAGGGAAATTTTATATACTTGAACTCTTCGAGTAAATCATCTTCGAGATTTGATGGGTGAGTAGGGGCATTGTCGAGGAAGAGAAGGGCTTGCATGGGTAGGTTGTTTTTCTGTGGGTATTTTTCCAAGCCTTCGGATTTGTCATCCACATACCTGGCAGGTTTTCTTTTAAAATATTATATGACTTAAAGCCTCTGGGGTTTTCCGAATGGTATACTAACGGTGGCTTGATTTTACAGTCGCCATTCGCATTGACGCAAATTGCTAGATTTAATCTATCCTTAATGGGTTTGTGACCTGGCATCTTCTCCTCTGCCGTTATGTAAGTTCTATTCGGCATCCTTTTCCAGAAATGCCCTGTCTCGTCACAGTTGAGGACTTGCTGGGGGGATGTATCCTTTGGCTACTATCTGTTCGGAAAACATTTTGATGTAAACATCAGCTGCCTTTACATCCGGATTTGCTGCCTCACCATGCCTGACGACGGAGTGAAGGTCGGTCCTTTCCCTAAAGTTGTCAAACCAGCCCCGACTGGCTTTAAACGGGTCTTCCGATTCCACGTTTGTAGAAGTGTGTGGGATCTTCTTTAGAAAATAACCGTAAATCGCTCGTAAATAACTCGTAATAGTGCCTTCTCACAAAAGATGCTTTGTGTTAAGGTTCCTCCTTGAAGCTGCTTCTCTCTCACTCACACCATCAGTAGTTTCTCCATGTCTTGACGGAGAGAGGTCGGAGCTTAAAAATTATTGTAACGCCCTTAGTTGGCGTTATACTTTAGAACTCCTTTTTTTAATGTGACAATCATTATAAGCCATGTAGATTTTTCCTTGTGGCTTCATTTGTTTTCTCTTCCAAAATTTCGAACGTCCAACAGTTTTGTCAGTTTCGGGCTTTTGGTATGGAGAGTGAGAAAATGAGATAAGACCAGAATGAACTTCAGTTCTGAACTCTGCAGTTCAGCATAGAGTAAGGAGTATTGACAGATTTATGTTCGCTCTTTACGTGCGCTTTTCATCGTATTTTCTTCATCATTCTCAGCACTTTAAAGTGATAACTACTAGCAGTGTTCCTTTATATTTCGTATATTTTTGGAATTATATTTTTTACTCGTACTTTTCGAAAAACTGCAGAATTGTTTAGTGTTTTTTCGGGACAAATAAATTCTAACAAACTACCAGCTCTTCCGCATGCTTTACGAACCTTTATGCCAGGAACAATTTTGGGTGTTAGAAGTAGGACAGAATGCTAGTGACAAGAACAATTGAGGAGCATCTGAGGCAGCTTGTGACAGTCTTTGCTGCGTTCCAGGAAGATATAAAAGGAGAGGTTGATTCCTTTACAGAAGAGATAAATGCGTCCAACAAAAGAGGGAAAGGGGAAATAATACCAGTTCAAGGAAAGATGGAATCTATCCAAAATTGATACTTAAGCCTGTCAAGAAGAAATAAAAGACAACAGTAGAAGATTTTCGAGGATTTTGAAAGCAGAAATAACATGGTCGAAAGGAGAGTTAGAGAAACTGGAGAACTTGTTTCTGCTGTCAAACAGCAAATCAAAGAAAGAGTTAATGCTGTCAAACTACAAATCAAAGGAAGAGTTTCTGATGTCGAACAACAAATCGATGACAAAGTCTCTGCTGTTGTCGCCAAAGAATCTGACAGCTTTAACACATTCATAATGACAACTGGAGACGATTCTGATACCTTTAAATAGGTACCTATGTTTTCCGACCCATTTTGTCATGCTTTCCACGTGTGATGGAAAAAACATGTGACATATGTACAAGGCTCAGTTCTGTATAGCTCCAAATGGAAATGGGTAGGATTCCGAAGACAAACCTGTAATTTCGCAGCTTCTCTGAGAATAGAAGAAGACGATATCGGTCCCACTCTTCTAGAAACCCAGAGGCTAGATTTTGATGCTGTACCCGGTACGCGAAAGCTCTACTAAGAAGTGTTTAAAAGACTACAGAAGGCTGCAGTTAATATCTCGACAGCAGAAGCTCAACAAAATAATCCAGAAGCTCGCCATTGTTATGGAAATGCTCTCCCATCTCTCCTTTTTTGACTGCTCAACAGAAATACGTGAAGTACAATCCATGAAATACTTCCTCGGTGGCATACGGGAACCTGAGGTATAGAAACAATTGCGAATAGTGGATCTCAAGGATTTAAAAAATGCCTAGAGTGTACGCCATGAAAAACGTGGCAGTCCTTTCAGAAACTTGCACACACCATTGCCCAATCGGAACTACTCCAACCCAGAAGCTAGTGGACAAGTGACAGCTCGTCCAGGCAGTCTACCCACTTAAGTAAGTGTCTTAAGGCGGAACAGACGTCAGACGAAAGCGACCTTAGTATGCTAGAACTGCAGTGGTGATGAACACTTACGAAAGAACTGCAGAACACATTAGGACACAGAAGATAATGCTGCTAATCAGCAAGAAGTCACGAAAACAAATCGTGGATGTTGAGCGGAATTTGCCAGAGATTGCCAGATATTGAGAAGTCCCACATAAAATCCTTTCAGATTTCGGTTATGGTTGGTGGCAATAATGGACTTCTCAATCATGAGGCATAAAAATAGAGTTCCCTTAGTATAACAATCGATACATGAGTAATTTACCATCATCCAAAACCTCAAGTCGAGATGATAGAACCAGCATGAACAGAACTTTTCCTTCCAGGATTATAGCTGAAAACAGAAATTTCCGGTAAGGCATTATGAAATATGCTAAGAACGTTAAGAGCGCGAAATGAGTACTAATAATATGTTCTTTCGTTGAATTATCAAGGCCGTCATTCCTGTGACGGTTGAAACGTAAGTGCCAAAGCTAAAGTCATTGGGGAATGAGAAGTGGTTGCATCACGTTCTCCATTGAACTACGTTAAGGGGTCTCGTACACCTTAAAACCCTCAAAATCTCTGAATATGATCCTGTTGTAAGAATTGGGATAGCATATTTATTTTTAAAGCTATTACTTCCAGTTTTTTACAGCTGACTACATAGCACAGCTGAATTAGTAAGCAAATAGCTTGTGTTGCCACATATGTTTTTATAATTTAATCTTCTTTGTGAGGTAATTTTTTATATGTTCACGTAATACTCCCACTTTGCGTGCACAATTTAAAACATTCTGTTATATATTTTAACTTCATAGTTAATATACAGCTTGTATAGCATCTAAAGACTACTGTGAACCAAAAATCTTAAGAAATTTATACAATGCATTTTAATAAAAAATTTTTAATATTTCCATGCGTAAAATTTTTGACTATTAAAATATTCAATATATTTTTTGGTTCAGTTAGATGATAATACTCATATAAAGAAGTCCATTAAATTTAAAGTGTGTACCAAGAACCGTTTTTAAAACATCATGCGCGCAACAGTGAAAATTTATGTTTTGAGATAATCAAGTTTTAATGTAAATATTTTTTTTAAATACTTCTCTTGTTATAAAATATATAAAATGCTTATGTTCTGAGAGATATTGTAATATTATATAATTTCCAATAGTTGGTATAAGCATAATTAATGTAAAATAAGCTGCCATCATCAAAGTATAACATATCAACTAAAAATGATTTGAAACTTCTACGCTATCAATAATACAACTAAATTTTTCTTACAAACTGGAACTTACTTATAGGCAAATGTTTCAGGTAAAGTTCTCTGTAATGTATTATTGTATATCAAACATATAAATCATTTAATAGTTCTTCCACAGAGTAACTTTAGCATACTCTAAATGCTATGTATACAACTGGGAAAAAATGCATTTTAAGAAAATCGAGTTTTGATGCAAATATTTCAGTATACAACTTTCTAATAATAAAGTGCATAGTATATTTATTTTCAAAATGATATATTTAAAATGTATAAATCCTAATAAATTGCATAAGCTTTTGTCAATATGAAACACATTAAAATTACCATACTATATAAAATACCATGACAGAATGATAGCCGTGTATTAAAATACGTGTAGCATATTTGAACAAATAATTTATTTTTACATAACCACATCAGTTAAGTACTTTCAAGCATTTAAGCATATGATATGTATCATATTATGCAACATTATTTAAACATAGGTGGGAAGAAAACCTTTAAGACTTATTTGAAATTGTATGCTAAACTGCTACATTCATCGAAGTATAACATATCGACTAAGAATGATAAAACTAAAACTTCCTTACAAATAAGAATTTACTTATAGACAAATGTCTTAGCCAAATGTCTTAGCTCAAGTTCTCTGTAATACATTACTGTATATCAAACATATAAAACATTTAATAGTTCTTCCACAATGTAACTTTAGCATACTTTAAATGCTATGTATACAACTGCGAAAAACCGTATTTTAAGAAATTTGAGTTTTAATGCCAATACTTCAGTATATAACTTTCTAATAATAAAGTGCATAGTATATTTATTTTCAAAATACATTTAAAAAGTATAAATCCTAATAAATTGCAGAAGCTTTTGTTAGTATGAAACACGTTAAATTTACTTTGCTATATACATTACCATGACAGAGTGATAGCCGTATATTAAAATACATGTAGCATATTTGCACAAAAATTTATTTTTACATAACCACTTTAGTTAAATAAACTCAAGCATTTAAGCATATGATATGTATTATATTGTATAATATACATATTATTTAACATGTGTGAAAAAATCTTTTACGACTTACTTCAAATTGTATGCTAAACTGCTAAAATTTTATTTACAAATTAAAACGCACCAGCACAATAAACATCCCCATCATTTTTATGGAGGCCTGCACTTCTGACATTTTTTGCTGCCTTTCAAGTTTACGCTGTTGTTTTGTTTCTGACAAGCCTTTCTTTTCTGCGTTATCTATTCTCTTGTTATCGATTTGTAAAAATCCTTCAATAGAAAACTTACTTCTAAAAAGCTGTAGCTCATTCATTACAGAATGTCTACCAACAGACCTTTCGTTAAAAGCAATCACTGCTTCATTTCCAGCAATTTGAACTATCCTACTACCAGCACGACATGTCTTTGTACAAAATTTCGAAATTAAGGAATTAAATGATTCATTATTATTTTGTGTTTTGCCGCCAAGGCAACGTCTCAATAACGAAGGTTGTGACAAATCTATAAAAACTGGCTTTATTGCCTCCATTACAGCGACTGGTTCAGAATTTATATGCTTATAATCAGCTTTATTTTGCTTAGCTATATTGTATTTGCACCATGTGGTTTCATTTGTAGGACAAACGTCATGAATCGGCTTTTCATCACTCGATATTTTCTGGTAGTAAATTGCCCAAATGGCTTTTCTGATATCACTAACAGACTCATTATATTCTCTAATCGCATTACCATAATACGAAGTTATTTCATTTATTAACTTATCTGTTAGTCTCCCTTTCCCAGACAGATTTTACCGTCATTTAATTTTACTTTTTTTCTTTCAAGTTTTAATTTGCGTAGCCATATTCCCATTCGTTTTTGAATATGTCCAACACACTCAAATTTTTCTATATTTAATGAACCATATGGTTTGGCGTCAGTTATACCTGCAAATGGTTTTGCATCACCTATGTAAGGATCTTAAGTTTAACTAACGTTTATTTTATTTTAAATCTTTACTATCACTTCTTATTTTCTACTTCCGGCCAGAATTAAAAGCGTTAACTTATTTACGCAAAATTTGTGTAGCGAACGCCGTTACTTAAGATGTGGCTTTTTGCCAAGCGAGAGAGAGGAAGGAGTTAGTCGAAGCAGGCCGCTTACCTTAGAAGTTTTACTCAGTTGCTGGTTGCCTTCCAGGCCAGAGGTTTAATCCTCGTGATAATTTTTAAACGTATATGTAGTGTTAACAGTTCTCTGTACTACATACGGCTTCCTGTTAATATAAGGCCAATCTTCCACGTTTATTATTCCAAAGTTAAGTTAGAGTTTAGTTAAATATTTTTATATTCTTACGTTTAGACCACAAGTAGTGGGTCTTTGTATTCCGAAGTACGGAAATTATTGTAAAGAGAGAAAAATAAAGTGTTTTGTATACCTTTCTTGTGTATCCTGTCTACTTCCCACAGTTATTGAACATAGCTTTAGTAAGCTCTCTGTTCCGAGTCAGGTCCTTGCATATACCCGAAGAAAGTAAGACGGAACATTGAACCTGAGAGTGGCGCCCAACGAAGAAGAATAACCATGGCCGAGTTTCAAGAAGAACCTGTGCTGCCTGCAGAAGCGGCTCAGAATCCAGAAATGCCAGCTGCCGCCCTGGAAAGATTTGGTTACATCGTCCAGACCATGTGCGCTTCGATGAAACGAGAAGCAACATTTAATGGAAACTCACCGGTAACCAGTTTTTTGGAAAAATTGGATGACCACTTCATGCTCTACCCCGTGCACGAATTTCAAAAAGTTACCTTAGCTACCAGCGCTTTGAGGGGCCAAGCGCTTAATTGGTTCAAATGTATAGGCAGAAGTCTCTTGGGTCAAGCAGGAAGTCCCACCTATACTTACGAGAATTTCAAGACTGCCCTAGTAAAAGCCTTCCCTGTCGTAAGGGATCGCGCGAAACTAGAAACGGAACTTTTCAGCATATATCAGCAAAGAATCGAAAATCTCTCAAGCTGTATTTTAAGAAAAATTCACGTCTTCAAAATCTTGTTAGGAAACCGTCCGGATCCTGAGATAATTCAAGTGATTTTGCCGAGGTTACTGCCCCAAGTGCAAGACTTTATTCAATTAAGAAATCCGACTACACTGGAAAAGTTATTTTATGCTAGCAATCCAGTTTGAAAGTTGAAGAACGGCGGACATTGAAAGAAGACGCCATTATCAACAGCGAAACCAATTTGGTGCGCCAAGACTACAGCAAACTGAAGCACACGGCTACGGAAGCAAAGCGAATCAGTGGGCAAGGAAACCCGAGCATTCAAAAACAGCCGGCGAACGTCCACAGTTCAATAGCAATCCAGGAAAAAAGTCTCAAGGCCAGTGGAAAAAGAAGAAAAGCACGGAAATGAAAAATAATTTAAACTAAAACGAATTTCTGCTGACGGGAGGGTGCGGAAATCCGAAGGCCACGAAAACCCCTCTTCCTTCAAGTTAAATACAGTAATGGTGAAAAATTTGACTCTTCCGAAGATTGAAGTGTTGGTGAATAATATCCCAGCCACCGCACTCCTGGATACAGGCGCGCAGTGTTCCTGTGTGGCAGAAGATTTTTTTAGGAAGTATTTTCGTAAATATCGTATATATAATTCGGATAATACGACAGTGTTAGCTGCGCAAGGAGAAAGATGTAAGTGTATAGGTAAATTACCGCTGTATGTCCGTATCAAGGACGAACAAGTAAAGGTTATGTTTTTCATAGTAAAGAATCTGCAAGCACATATTATCTTAGGAATAGATTTTCTTTCAGAGGCACAAGCAACGCTAGATTTTTAAGAAGCGTCCCTTAAGCTGACAATGAAACCAGTTCGTGAAGAAAAGGCTGAACCGCCGATATTACCTTGACCACTGCCTAATGAAGAGCAACGAAGAATCCGACAAGTGGTAAGTGAATTTGCTTCGTTATTTAGTGATATTCCAGGATTTACTCAGGTTACTAACCATAGTATTGACACCGGAGATTCAATGCCAGTTCGCCACAAAGCATACCGGTATGATAAGAATAAGGAAAAAATTATAGAATGGCATATCACCGATAAGCTACGTAAAAAGATCATAACGCACATCTCAAGTAGTTATGCTAGCCCGGTGGTTTTATGTAAGAAAAATAATGACTATCCATTGACACATCCAAAAAGGTGGAGATTTCGCAATTGACTACCGTAAATTAAACACCATAACTAAATATCCGGTATATCCGTTACCTATTATTGAAGAAATTCTAAGGAACATAACATCCACCAAATATATGACGACTTTAGACTTAACGACTGGTTATTTTCAAATAGGGGTTAGGCCTGAGGACGTGCCTAAGACTGCTTTTATAACCACGTCTGGCTTTTATGCATTTCTGCGTATGCCATTTGGCCTTTCAGGGGCACCGGCAACATTTCAGCGATATATGGACATTGTGTTAAGGCCTGTTCATGGAAAGTCCACATTTATCTATTTAGAGGATATCATTATTACTAGTGATAATCTCGACCAACATGTACAGGATTTAAGACAGGTGTTTTCTTTATTAAATGAAGCCGGTCTAAAAGTTAATGTCGAAAAGTGCAAATTTGCAGCCCCTCAATTAAAATATTTAGGTTACAAAATATCTCAGAAAGGAATAGAGACAGACGAATCAAAAATAATCGCTGTACAAAAGTATCCGACTCCAAACACGGCGAAGAAGCTCTCTTCTTTTCTAGGACTTTGTTCATATTATAGGTCCTTTATAAAAGATTTTGCAGCTATTGCTGAACCATTGTTAAAATTAAAAAGGAAAAAGGCGAGATTCTAGTGGACGGCCGAAGCCAATAGTTCTTTCGAAAAATTAAAACAAGCATTAACGCAAGCCCCTCTGTTGAAATTTCCTGAAAAGGATGAGAATTTAGAAATTTCAGCGGATGCTTCGGATTATGCGGTAGGAGCGCTACTTTCGCAAAATCAGCAGCCCGTGGCATTTTTTAGCCGAACTTTAAATCAAACACAAAGAAATTATTCCGCGACCGAGAGAGAGGCACTTGCAGTTCTGTTAGTAGTGCAAAAGTTCCGAGTCTATTTTGGGAAGGCGCCAATAACAGTGTACACTGATCATGCGGCGGTAACTAGATTGTACTCAGGGAAAAACTTATCCCCAAGGTTAATAAGATGGGCACTCAAGCTACAAGAATATAATCTGGTAATCAAGCATACCCCCGGAAAGGAAAATATCGTAGCAGATGCCCTATCCAGAGTTAAAATAGATGAAGAAGGTAATACTGTAAAGGTGGCAATGCTCACAGCATGTAACTTACATTCCCGAGAAACTGTGATAACCGAACTGGGTAAGGATCCTGAATTTAAAAATATTTATGATTATTTAAAGGATCCTGAAAATTTTAGCCACCAAGATATTGTGGCGATAAGAAATAGGGCGGCCCATTACGAACTAATAGATGGTCTATTAATTTATACAAAAACTACGAATTCCAACAACGAATTTCGACCTGTTATCCCAGCTAGTCTTAGATTAAATATCCTGTAGGAGCTCCATGACAGCCCTTCTTATGCTTCTCATGCTGGTATTCGAAAACCTATCCAACGCGTACGCGAGGCAGTCTATTTTCCTGAACTGCAAAAGTTAACAAGGGCGTATGTCCAGTCCTGCTCAACATGTCAAGCAGTTAATTATATTAATTTCCGCCCGGCCGAGTTTCTAAATAGTATTAAATCCGAATTTCCAAATGAAATAATTGGCATCGATTTATTGGGCCCTTTCCCAAAAAGTCAGTTAAATAAAAGTCGCTATCTCCTTGTTATGGTTGATCATTTTAGTAAGTGGACCGAAATTGTTCCCTTAAAACGAGCCTCCGCGAAATTAGTTACTGATTCTATTTTAAATAAATATATTTTAAAATACGGAGCGCCCCTAAAAGTTATATCGGATAATGGTCTTCAATTTGTAAGTAATGTATTTGAAGACATGTGCCAAAAACTGGGCATACGTCATTTAAAAATGGTCCCGTATCGGCCGCAATCAAATATAGCGGAACGGGTGAATAGAAATATAGTGAAAATTATCCGTAGTTATGTTAACAATTTTCATAAAAGCTGGGATAACTATGTCAATGAATTTGCTTTCGACCTTAGGACCGCAAAACATGATACAACGGGCAAAACTCCTGCTGAGTTATTTTTAGGCAGAAAGATTATAACGCCGTTAGATAAATTATTTTATGTGCAACAAAGAGCCCCAGAATTTAAAATGGGTGATATAGAAAAACTAATTAAAGAAGCAAAAAAGAATACTGAAGTAGCACAGAGAAAACAAAAGCTGTATTATGACTTGAAACGACGGGGAGTAACTTATAAAGTAGGGGATGAAGTGTTAAAAATTAAGCATTCACTTTCTTCAGCACCAGAAGATAAAACTGCCAAATTTTTTCCACGATTTGAAGGACCATATGTCATAGAAAAAATAACTCACGCTGTAGTAGTGTTAAAAGCCAGGAATGGTGAAACCTGCTCCGCAAACATTGATCAAATCAAACCCTACTATGATCGTAATAAAATGCAAATATTTACAGATCTTTTGCAGGATCCGGCACGGCAGACACGGCGGGCACAAGCTCCAAAGGTGGAACAACGACAAGTACAAGGGCAAGCCAGTAAGAGGCAGGAGCAAGTGAAAGGAAAGTTTCCCCGCGGGAAAATTAAAGGTAACAAGAAAAACCGTCCAGAAAAGAGAGCTCACGAACACCCCCAGAATGAAGAAGGGAGAAGGACGACGTATGCAAAGAGAGCCAGAAGAAATGACGGCAACTATAATCCGGCTCTAAAACGGAAGATCTACTCATCCGACAGGACTCTCCGCAGCAAATGTCGCCGAACTGCGGAAGGGCCACCAGCGGGGGAGGAAAAGTTACAAGGAAAATTTGAACGGCCAGCAACGAGGTCCAAGCAGGAACGCGAAAGGATTCTCCCGGTTCCGCCAAGACCAGCTGCCATCAAACGGCCAAGACCACAGGCAGCGGCGAAAAAGAAGGTATTCAAGGGTGACCGAACTGGAGAAAAAAGAAAGCTTCTAGAGGAAGGCCCTGAAGGGCGAGCCCGCACAAGAAGGAGGATAAAACAAACGAGAATCTGCGCTACCTTCCAGGACTGGGCTCAGAAAAGAATGTCCGAATATAACAAAGATAAGTAAAATTTTATGTTACTTTGCAAACGTAAGTTAATCTTTCATTCTTACTGCAAGTGGCAGATTTCAAGAAGTTTTACGTCATGCGAGGTCTACCTTTATCGCCAAAAAGGCGAGAAATGAGTTGTTACCGATTTTGGTATTATGTTTTTCAATTACTCGCGCGTAAAACAAAAGTTGATGTATAATAGGAATATGTAAAGACTTAAGTATTGTAAAAGTTATTGTATAAATTTTATTCAAAACATTCTGGCAAGAAAGAAGTTTTAGTCTGAAAGACTTTTTGAAATGTAGTATTTCAATGTAGAAGAATTAGCACTTGATTTGAAAAGAATAGAAGTTAACAATGTACTACTAATGTATGTTTTCAAATGCGTAAAATTAACGGCATGTTAATATGTTCTTATATACAATGTGGACTGTTATTTTAAATGTTAAGAAATACTGTGATATGGTAAAAGTGAAAGTAATGTTAAAAATTTTTTTTATTCGTGTTACTGTAAAAAGACCAAATCATGGTGAATATGTGTTAAAGGTTGAATGAATGTTGTTAGGCTCTCTGACGCTACACTTCAGAGTTAGCCACTTTCAGAATAGTACCTCAGGGTTTAGAGTTGAAGTTAGGGTGTGTTACGAGGTCTTGGTATGTTGAATTTTTAACACGTTAGTGTTTTGATTGTAGGAGGAAGTGTTGAACACGTATACATAAACACATTCGTGTTTGGTGTTCTTTTACAACACATGTCAGAGAGCACGGGGAGAGATAATTAAAATAGTCATGAATGAAATAAGAATGTTAAGAGAAATATAAATATGCATGTTACTTGCCATTTCATTGTGTAACATTTCATTAAACTAGTTTTCCTTCCAGATCTCTGGAAGGAACCAGATTTGAATAAAAGCTCCTGTTTAGATGCAGTACAGATGAAAAATTGCGTGTCCTTGGAGCTGCTATTGTAAAAACAAATTTCTTTTTTTTTTTTAATTTCTAGTTTCTAGTGAGAAATGTTTGTAAAAGATTGGCCTCGCGTTAGATTCTAGAGCTAAATGTTTTCAACAAGGTCGTTTTAGACCTCAGTTTAAAACTAATTAACACTGGCGGGAAGTATGTAAGGATCTTAAGTTTTACTAACGTTTATTTTATTTTAAATCTTTACTATCACTTCTTATTTTCTACTTCCGGCCAGAATTAAAAGCGTTAACTTATTTATGCAAAATTTGTCTGGCGAACTCCAAGTACTTAAGTTGTGGCTTTTTGCCAAGCGAGAGAGAGGATGGAGTTAGTCGAAGCAGGCCGCTTACCTTAGAAGTTTTACTCAGTTGCTGGTTGGCTTCCAGGCCAGAGGTTTAATCCTCGTGATAATTTTTAAACGTATTGTAGTGTTAACAGTTCTCTGTAGTACATACGGCTTCCTGTTAATATAAGGCCAATCTTCCACGTTTATTATTCCAAAGTTAAGTTAGAGTTTAGTTTAATATTTTTATATTCTTACGTTTAGACCACAAGTAGTGGGTCTTTGTATTCCGAAGTACGGAAATTATTGTAAAGAGAGAAAAACAAAGGGTTTTGTATACCCTTCTTGTGTATCCTGTCTACTTCCCACAGTTATTGAACATAGATTTAGTAAGCTCTCTGTTCCGAGTCAGGTCCTTGCATGTTCCCGAAAAAAGTAAGACAGAACATTGAACCTGATACCGTCACCAATATAAGAAGTATATTTTACTTCTTATATTATTATTAATTAGTTTCTAGCAATAAGATGCTCTTCTATATGAATATAGGTTTCTACTTAATTAAATTTGGGACTGAAAACAAACAGATTAAAAATTTTTAAATAATTAACAGTCTTCTTTTAAATACATATATAGTAAGTGGTTCCCTTAAATTGAGAAAAGGATAGATGACACAGATGCAGTTCGTTTTGCAGTAAATTGTGTTTCCTGGTTTTGCTTTAAGCAATTAAGACAGACACTTATTTTTGCTACTTTGTGAATTAGATAAAAATATATAATTAACACAAATATTTCTAATTTGAATGAACATACATTCAAAGTAATTATTTATTAATTTTTTTTTAAAATTTTTAGATATTCAATCTTCAAGGTGCATTTAAACATTCAAAGCAATAAAAAAATATTTCTATTCTTAAGGCTATATAAAAAGTAGAAGTGCAGTAGAAATTGGTAAAAGCATTTACTGCTCTCTATATACTCTGCGAAATAGATGAAAATATGATGATGTTACTTACCATCCTGATACCTTACTAAGTGTCTATTACTGGCCACAGTCTTGGACATCTTCTTATAGACAAGATAACTTCCAACTCCATCCCACTTGTGAGAGAATCAACTTCTCGTAACAGAAAACTTCTCCAAAAAAGACTTCCTGTTCTGTACCGACTTTCATTACAGTAATTAACAGATTATGTATCTTACAGTGGCCATTTGTTTTAGATTAATGTTAACTCGATATGGTAGCTATGGGCTGCAAAGTGAATTTTCACTCAGAAAGTTTCAGACTTTATACAGAAGAACTGCATATTACATGCAAAGTGCCACAAGATTTTATATATATAATATATGTAGATACAGTAGATGTGCAGTATCCCAGTAAGACCAATGAGAGATGCTTCTAGCTGCTAAGGTAGATTTAATAAGGCAGGTAATATTTTGGGTATTTAAAGTACATTATATTAATCAGTGGGTAACTGTTATTTTTGAAAATACAACGATTTCAAGCAATATAATGACAAAAAGAGATAACAATATCTTTATTAAAAACTTTTTCAGATTAACCAGTAACAAATCATTCAAGCTTACAGTGTTAGGGTGATGTTTCTAATGAGATAATTCGGAACTTATATTCATTGCATGTAGAAGCTTCTACAAGAGAACAGTTGTTTTAATATTTATTTTGTGTCAAAACGTAGGCTCCAATACTCATTATTTATGGTCTCAGAAAGTAGCTATTGACATTCCTTATGTGACAGCTTCTTAGAATTTAAGTAATAGATGTGCTTCATTAGAAATTTGTAATACTGAGCATGAAAAGAGACCTTAGCGAAAATGCCAATGTATTTCTAATACAAGTGCAAATAAAATTGCTTCTTATCAATGTAAAGGAATAAATTATGTTTATTTGTTTAAAGAATGGGTACCATTAAAATATTTAAATTTAAGGAATTAGATGTAACAGAGGGAAAGATAACATAAAAAATATATAATCCATGCTTTAATTGCCTCTGTGGTACTTAACATACTTGCATTAGTTTTTCGAAATTTAAGTAATACACACTGCTACATGAGAACAGTAAGTCAGTTTTTTTACAGCTGACTTAAATCCAGTTGTGATCTCAAATTCTTATAATTTAAAGCTTAACATGGAAAAAATAAGAAGTATTGTTTCCCACTGCAATCATTCAAGCACTTGATAGAATGGGAAACCAGCACAGTTGTTCTGTTCTGCATACTGGTAATGAATGCAGCTTTATTTTGGAGTCTTGTACACTGAAGTTACCACTGAAAAGAAGTTATGCTCTATCTACTGTTTATCCAGATGTGCTTTTCCGCTCATGATTCTAAAATTTCATTCTGCAAGAGAGTGTTATGCTAAATAAGTTACCTCTCCTCTTCCACCGAGGCATACGGATCATAATATTCTGTCATCTGAAGATTCTGTTGTTAGCTGATATTGAATATAGTGAGAAAAATTGACATTTTTATTGGCAGTTATAATGGATTTGCCTTTTGTTGCCAGGTATAAATAAAAATTCAGTAGTGGCACAACACACATATTTTGGTTGAGTACTTTCTGGAAGAATTCGAAACACATTTCGTGATAATGAAACCGCAATTGCACTAGACAACTTTTGGACTGAGTTAAACACTGACAAAGCCCTGAAGTGGTTTTGGGAAACTAGTGAGTTACTTCAAAGGGTTACAGTGCTAGCACACAAAGAGAAATATCATCTAAAGCTTTTCAAAGTGAATTCTGATTAGACTCTTCGTGAAGCTTCCGTTTTGAGATTCTGCTGAAAATATGAGAGAATATAAAGAAGTGGCAATTTCACACTTAATTGCCATTGATCACAAATTTAAGTGAAATCCTAGTTTGTAAAAAGGTTATAAAGAATACATGTCCGATTATGAAAAACTGAGTCTATGAGTCTAGTTAATTTAACACACAGGTTTACCTGATAATGCATAATACATTCCTCAACATTCTGCATTTATACCAAATAGTGCTATGGTTTTTCTAAACCTAATATAAAGGAAAGTCTTTGAATTCCATATTATTTGTAGGACTAACTATCAAGTGGGATTAGTTTTGGTACTTGGAAGTTTCATAATACATGTTGTAGTGTTTATGTCTGATACTGCCGAATTGTATGAGCACATTCTTATAGCTAAAGAAGGTAGAAATGCTTCGCAGAACAGAAGCATGGGATCGATTAATCATGGTAACTTATTTCATGCCTCCTTTTCATTTTTGCCAATGATACTTTAAAACAATTGCAGTGAGTGGGGGAAAAAGATTCAGAAGTATGGGATCGATTAATCATGGTAACTTATTTCATGCCTCCTTTTCATTTCTGCCAATGATACTTTGAAACAATTCCAGTGGATGGTGAAAAAGATTCGCCACGCATCAGAGATAATAAGAAATTATTTCTATGCGATGATCTTTTCTTTAGATTGAAAAGCACTGAAAAGGCTTTTGATACTTGTAGGCAGTTTATATATTGGAAGCTACGAAACAGGTGACTAAAGAAATTAAGGAACCAAAGAAGTGGTTTAAACTAAGGAAATGGTGAACCAATTAGCTTTTCCTAAAGCCAATATTTGTTGAACCAGGAAACTGGTTCTCTCAATGTGCAAATTATGCCTAATAAATTGTCTAAATTGTTGAAATTATAATCTGATTCAACATTATTATATAATGGGATTAAGACAGTCTTGGCTGTTGAAGAAAATTACAATTACAATCATCGGAGATTTTTTAACCTTTCAATAGCTGTAAAAGCGATGGAGATTACGTATCGACATCTTTGGATTTCCGATAGTGATTGGTATGATCTGGTTCCTAATAGTATTAATGAAAAATGGATAAAGTTTCAGTATATTAAAATTCCTAGATGCATTCACTTCCAGACAATGCAGTTGAGATACATTTCGTAATGCATCAGATTTTGCATACCAAAAAGTGATTAATTATAACAGCAAGAACTTAATATTACAATAGCTGTCATAACTACAGTTATTCTTCTTTTCCTAGATTAGAACTGAATTCTATCAAAGTTTGTTGGTTCCATTCAAAATATTCTGAGTTACTATAAGTTTCAAATCTTTGCATGGTATGTTGTTGCACTAATAAGGTTATCATCACCTTGTCGCAGATGAAAAACATTTACTGTTAACTGAAGTACGGAAATCTCGGAGTTTTACTGAGGTCTCGATCAGAATTACATTCCATCAAAATTATACCCAACAGACCTTGCTTCCTGGGGAGTCTGTTAGAAAAGCTCAAAATAAACTGACTGTGGTGGTAAAAGAGGCCCCTTGAATTTGACTGAGTTTTGAATTCTGTAACATCACTGAGGATCAGATGCATTGATTGAAAAGAGAACTAATACCATACTTTCATGACACAGTTTAAAAATTGAAACTTTAAGTACTTTCTTAAATAGCACTTATCGAAAAGATACAAAACTGTTTGCCAAATTTCAAGGGTGAACATTTCCCTATAACTCTTTGGAATGTAGAAAAGCATCAAGGCACTATTTAGTATTGTGGGTATAGTAAGTGCATTTTAAAGATGGCATACAATTATTAAGTTGCAAGAAACCTTTGAAAGTTATAGTGTTCGCAGCATCAAATAATTTTTTTGAAGACAGCCTCCTACAAGTGGCAGGTTGTATTCAGCATACTAGAATAAATTATAATGCTAACCATTCATTTATTATTCAGTCTCCTAATAGACTGGATGAACTCTTGATTGAGCTGAATGAAATTCCATATGCAAGTTGTATAGTGGTAAATTCCATTTTAAAACACAACTGTTGTATCAATGGAGCAAAGAAAATTATTAAAAGTTTCAAAGCAAAATGCATAGTTTGCAAATTATAAGGGCCATTTGCTAACTGTAGTATTAATTATACGGTCCCAATGATTTAAAATTTAACTAAGGACATGGTAAATGGACTGCTAACAGCTATGGTGTATTACAGTCAAAAGTCGTTAATTCGGACACCCATAATCCGGAATGATCTATAATCCGGACCTCAAAGCTAAAAACTTTCTGCGCATGCGCATAAGCGTTTAAGCGTGCGCGTAAGACCTTTACGACTGCGCATTTGCGTGTGCACAAGCGCAGAATACGTTTTCACTGCGCGTTTAATGTATAACGGACGGTATAAGCTCAAATTATCTAATTGTCTATTTCAGTTAATGTTGATGATTGCGTTGTTCCTTAATCTTCGAATTGGATCCGGCTTATTATTTTTTACAGACTGTAAGAGCAATTTTATAAAAGTAAGCTTGAACTTTCGATTATGTCAAATAGAATTTCCGATGCTGGAGCTCCCAAAGGATCTACGAAAACGAATGTATGTTTCGATGTCCATCAAACAAAAAGTGGAATTGCTCCAAGAAATGGATAAAGGCATATCCTTTGTTTATTTAACCGTTCGGAAATCTGTTTATCAATTTCACGCTGCTTTGCGCGGGGGGGGGGAGGGGGAACGTGGCGGCGCGCAATGAACTGGAAGTTGATATGTCAACATTATCGTTATCTTCAGGGCAGATGTTTTTATTTTATTCGGCTTATAATTCCTTATTAAATGTAGTATTTCATCTCAATGTACTTCGTCTTTGATATGATTTAAATCAAATTCCTGGTCATTACAAATATCACGAATACAAATTAAATAGTTTTCTGGTTGCAATTTTCTAATTTCGGCTATGCATAATGTATGCTTTACGCATGCGCGCGTTGAAAGAAATGTTTAATAAAGTAAACAAATAAATATTAAGCTTTTTTTTTTGCAAATTTTGATACCCTTTAGATTATAATTGCTCATTATTTTATAAATTACTGTTTTTATATTTTTAATTTTATAATTTCTGCATGCCATCTTACCAGATTTAAACTGATGATCTATAATCCGGAAAAATCAATAATCCGGAATCACCGAAGTCCCGACGAGTCCGGATTAAAGACTTTTGACTGTATTCGTTTGCATGGCAACAACAGCTAGCTAACAACAGCTCACCAAGAAGCTGTCTGAGATTTAACAATTGACTGTTGCATTCAAGAGGTTTGCTGCAAGCCAAGGCATACCTGACACATTTAATGTGATAAGGAAGTAACTTTATTGCAGCAAAGAGAAAACTGAATGAACTTTGAAAGAATTACGAGAAACTACTACAAGTGTTTCTGAATGTGATTTTATCAGGCCTCACACCTTCATTCCAAGAAGTTTTTGTTGCAGAAAATAAAGCTCTGGAAGAGATGCTTGCAAATGCTGCAATCCAGATGAGTATGGTCAATCTTGGAAATTGGGGATATCATTCTGCTAAAAGGTGACACTTTCCCAGCTACACAGCCATTACAAAGAATAGTAGAGGTTTATCCAGCACAACATGGACTTGTTTGTGTTTGTAACAATTACTGCTCATGTTTTATTTCAAGCAAGTTAATTCTCCTGCCTACATTCACATTTCCTGTGATAAGGAAGTAACTTTATTGCAGCAAAGAGAAAACTGAGTGAACTTTGAAAGAATTATGAGAAACTACTACAAGTGTTCCTGAATGTGATTGTATCAGGCCTCCCCTTCATTCCATGAGGTTTCTGTTGCAGAAAATAAAGAAGATGAAGAAGAGAGATGGCACAGTGAATGCTTGCATATGCTGAAATCCAGATGAGAATGGTCATTCCTGGAAATTGGTGATATTATTCTGCTAAAAGGTGACATTTTCCCAGCTACATGACCATTAAAAAGAATAGTAGAGATATATCCAGCACAACATGGACTTGCTCTTGTAAGCTCAAGTTCTATTTCAAGCAAGTTAATTAAGAATCCACTTCTTCAGGACAGGTGTGATGGCTGTGTGCCACATGGGATCTGTGTTTTTACCCACATTTGCAGCATATTACAAGTGATGAAGATGGCTCATTACTGCCATGTCAAATAGCCACGTCATCATAGCAGTGCTGCTGTATTCTCCGGACTGATTTACACTTTCGGTCATGCAGTGCTGCTGACTGTCCATTTATTCCTCTTTACATTGTGTTAATAAATGTTCTTTTTTATTTTATAGCATTTTGTAACCTGGTTTATATTTCAAAAATTCTACATCCATCATAATTATTACATTCAGATACCAAAACATTGCAATAAACTCTCAAGATAATTGGTAAACTGGATATGTAGATAATTGGATATCATTAGCTATCATGAATATTTATATATTCAGTGAAGAGATGTTGTTGAAAAGGTGAAACAAATTATGAATTCCTGTATTTCTTTTATGACAGCAGCAAAATAAATTTTTACATTTTTATTTAATTTAATTTTATAATTACATATTTCAAAATATCAACTATTTAATAGACAAATCTTTTCCTTTAATACATATTAAGCAGTTTAAAATGATTGTCGTCTCAGAATTTCATATTTATGCTTAATCTCATATTATTTTAATTGAAAAAAGAATTAAAAATTTGTTAAAAGACTATTCATTATTAAAGTCTCTCAACAATAAAATTCCAAAACTTGTCTCAAGACAGAACTAACAATATTTTATTCTACTAGATATGCAGTCCTCTGTCCATGAGGTTGCCTTTGATGTATTAAATTTTATTGTCATTTTGATTATTTAAAATTGTCATTAGTATTTCATGTACAAAGTAACATACGCATTGAAGCATAGTTCATTCCAATAAGTATCAATTTTTAAATGTTCAATTATATTCTGCCTATTTTCTATTCTTATTACTGAATTAATAATATTTATCCCTCCTTATTTAAGCCTTCTGCTCAAAATGTATAAATTTATGCAAATATGATACATTTTGGTATAATTAACATATGAAACCCAAAATATGTTCTATTTTTAGCAGCTATATTATTAATTCTGACATTAAATGGCAAGTAATGTATTTCTACACAGTACATAACATATATTTCAGCGTATAACATGCACTTTTGCCAAAAATATGATTGAAATTTACGAGTGCATGTTATACGAGTGCACGACGGATATAAAAATAATAAATTAAAAATATGGAAAAAAATCGGCATACATAAGTTACATTTTTGTGTTTACTTATACTGTTTTAAAAGAAATGACATACCTCTTAAATTTAAAATCTTTTCATTATCGGATAGCATAAAATGTTCAACATGCTGGTATTCCGTTATATCCTCAGGCACATCATCGATTTCTGTTTTATCTTCACCGTCACTGCAAATCTGGTACATAAACAAACATCATTGTTGGTGAATCATTATCATTCACCAACACCAAACACCCTTGCTGCAGCACAATTTCCATTTTCTTTCACAAACTGAATGACTTTGCATTTAAAACTAGCAGTGTGTTTTTTGCAGGAACCATATTTACTACTAAAATTAACACAAGATCAACTGTATTTCAACTAAAACCTTCGATGTTCACTTGAAAATCACAGCTTCACAGAAAGAGAAAACATCTGAAATCTAATTCCATGACTTCTTTCGTGTTGGAAGTGCATTCTTTCTCCAGATTATATTCACCTTCTCTCGAAACCCTACCATAGCATTCTTTTGGACATTTGCATTGAATCCATCCTCTTTGCAGGAATATTTACTCCCTCAAGCATTTAACCCACACACATATTGTTCCTCTTAAGACTTGTCAATGCAGTACATTATTGTTCGAATGGCGCGTTATACAGATATACAAACAAAAATTTAAAAATCTAGCGTAAAATTATAGATGCACATTATACACTGGTGGGCGTCCCACGCCGAAAAATACGGTAATTAATATGCAGTAATCTTTGACTTAAATCAGCAACCATAGAGAGCAAATATTTTTTATTTATAATTTAGAAAAAGTCATTTTAAAAGTTTATTCATTTTGTTTACTTATTTATATTTTAACTATATAATTTTTCAGCGGACATTTAAATATTTTCAACAATATAAATTTCAAACATAGCTTTTTATTAGAAAAGGTGTTATTCCTGTGAAAGCCAGAAACAAAAATACATAATAACTAAAGTTATTAAATATATAACTGTTGATTTGCCTTGAGGGGTTGTAGGATGAAATATTCATATCAGAACATTTATTCATATATATTAGAACAGAACTGCATATCAGGTCTATGCATAGAAAAATAAGTTGTTCAAAAATGTCTGCTAAAATCATAGACTTATTTTCATTTTGCAAAATAAACAGTATCACTCACATTAAATATGGGGTGGGGGGAATACATTAAAAATCAAAATAAGAAGAAAAGACTAAAAATAAAAATCGTTTAAGGCTATCTGTACAATTTCCTGAGATTTTATACACAGAATATAAAAGCTTTCACTTATGAATCTGTGATTTTAGAACCTCTCCCTATCATAGAAATACTGATATAACTGCATGCTCTGTTATCTTCAACTATTATGAACTTCATATTCACATGTACTGTAAATAATTTTTAAGATTACTGAACAGTAAGGACAAAGCTAATCATAATAAAGTAACTTGCTATAGTACACAGACAGTAGCTCAGCAAAATGAAAATGATGAATGCAGAAAAAAAGTGTAGAAATTTAAAGTGGGGTAATTCTCATAAGCATAAATATAAAACACAATTTAAAAGCAGAAATTCTCAGAGTACTTTTCTTTCAAATAGTTCAAATATAGATCTAAAGTGAAAAAGTCGGATTTTTCATTCACTTCATTGCAACAGAGATATTAAGCTATCAATTTTTTAAAAAAATTACGTAAGAAGGGTTCGGAATGAATGCAACTATTATTTAATAATTAAAATCATTTAAGATTTAATTCTTAAATATCTCATGATTATTCATGCCTCACATGCTATGTGTAAGCCTGGGTAAATGATAACACATGTGAAAACTCAAGCCTAGTTTTGAGTATTTGGTGGAGAAATTAGAAAACTGCTTTAAATTAAATTTATTCTAAAACAAAAATCAACATTTTCTATTAGCAAGTGAATGGATGCAATCCTTCCATAAAATTATTTGTAAAGAAATTTTACAACTTACCAAAATAAATGTTTTAGAAATTTTATAAATTATTCTCCCTATATAAATTAAAAACTGTTGTTTTGAGTTTTATTTCAATAACACCTGCACAATGTTCAATTAAATTATTCCTTCTCCTTGCAAATTCAATTCACAGAATGCCTTTTCATTAGTTAAGCAAAAACGCACATTTTTAAATCTTTATTAAGGCTTATCATTTGTGCCCCAAAATGTTAAATAAAAACAATATGCACATGGAGAGGTAGAAATGATTTGTTTAAGACTAAACTAATAAATTATTCCCTTGAAATGATTTATCTGGTATCTCAGTAATATAGTTACACAATTAAAATATATATGAACTAAAAATTAATTCTCTACATCTTAATTCTCGTAATTAATAAACTTAATTCTCTTAATTCTCTAAGCTAAAGGGTATTTTTATGTTTCAGACATTCAAGTTTTAAAACTTTCAATCTAGTTCCTCATGAATATTAGACAAAATATTCGATAACAACATGCAAATAAATTATTTAAAAAGGACAGGATACAGTCCTTCTATAATTAATTTGTTTTTTCATCTAAATTTGTTTGACTTGTCCTTTTCTTGATACATGACACTGACATGATACATGATATTGACTGATGAAAAGGACTGCCTTCATGAAGAAATTTCCAATGCAAAATTGATCAAATTCACAGTACATATCTATGAAGGGAAAAAAGTGATTCCCCTCCTTTCTCACAATTATTTTTTTTTAATAAAATATCATTTTATGACTAGTTTTTCACAAAAACGTATTTTACAACAATTCTTTTACCTTAACTAACCATTTTAAAAAACTTGGATAAAATTATTTTGAAGCATTATTTTCCCCCCTCTCCTGTAGTGAAAATTGCATTTCATCAATTTTATTGTATGAATCGTGCTGATTAAAAAAAAAAAAAAAAAAAAAAAAAAAAAAAAAAAAAAAAAACATGAAAGATGTTTAGGAACAAAGGAATTGAAGGAAGAAAATTACTTCATGTCTCCCTTTCACCAGGTGCATTATCCTCTGAAGAGAGTTTGATGCACATGCATACTACTCCTCAAAGATTAGCTTTGCCTCCTTACAAAATACTTATTTATAATTAAAATAATATATTTTTATTATTTAATATATAAAATAATATATATTTATTATTTAATATATTATTAATATTAAAATAATATACTGTTTTACAATTAAAAACTATATGCAGAATGTTTCAAAGCATAATTTGTTTAAAGCTAAACGTTAAGGCACGTAAGAATAAAAAATTATATTTTTCCTTAACACTTAGCTGTGAACTCTACAGATTTCACAGCTAAATGAAGTATTTCAGAATGAAAGACAACAGAAAAGTTTTAAAAAATTCCACATGGTCTTATATTTAAAGGAAAAAATTAACAAAAAAAGTGGATTTCTTTTATCCTGTGCTTTGATTTATCCTGCATAAAAATTCATGGGTTTTAACAAAAAACAATTAATTATAGGTTGAAACACTAATATTAAAATCCTCTTAGACTTCATTTTTTAGCCTAAGATCTTATTTAAAAAAAAAAAAAAAAATTAAATACAAGACCTGAAATACTTCTTGAATGCTAAAAATTAGCCCAGCTTTAATATGCAAAACTGTCATTTCCCATTTGAAATTTTCAGAGAAATGTAGTATTTAATACTATGTAAATTTAAGTTTCACAAATATATAATTACAACAAAAAATATCAAATATATTTCTTATGAAATATGAAATAGATGCAAAGTTTTTCTACGTAATTCTTAGGTAATACATGCATTTCCATAGTAACACAAGGTACCAGGGTTTGGTTTACATAATAACAGACAATTTTGCCAACCTCCTTAATTTTTTTTCCACAACATATAAAATTTATTTCTGAAGCAATATTTTGTTGTAATAATTTTCAGATATATAAAATAAAATGTTGAGGTAATAAATTTAATTCATATTAACAATTACTGAATATTAGTTATTAATGAGAAATTTTCAAGACAGAAGCAATTCTATGATTAGAAAAAAAAATAATAAATTGAGAAAAATGTTCCCACACTTCCTGCTTTTTTTTAATAAAACTCTTGGAAATATGAAAAAAACCTTTATTTTGTTAAATAATGTTTACAGATTTAGAAAATAAAAATATATTAATAACTTCTGAATTAATATTAGGAATTAACGTTTCTCAGTAACAGAGAAAATTATAATTAGAAATAATTTTTTTCCACAAGAAATGCTTCTTCTTTCTTTCTTTTTTTTTAAATAGCTGTCATTGTCATACCTACTGTTTAGTGCAAGATATCTTGCATTAAATATATTGAACAACATAAAGCAATTAATAAAATTCAGAATAAATCTAATAATAGCTCTTCGAAAACTGACTGTAATTGTCAAAAAGAATAAATTTTAAAATCTTAAAAATATGTCTTGTGACATACTTTTTTGCATCCATTTTTTTTTTCACAGAAAACAAAAAATTCAGATATCAAATTCAAAAATATCTTCTTTTAACAACTAATTAACATTAGATATTAATTGGAAAATTTCAAGGAGGAGGCAAAAAATATAAATGTAAGAAATATAAAGTATTGAAAAGATTTTTCTCCTTTTTCAAAATATTTGTAAAATAATGCTTCCAAATTAAGAAAATTAAACATTTCATGGCACAATTCTGAAATATTGAATTTTAGGAATTATTCATTCTGAATAATAATTCAATTCTCAATATTGAAATTACAAAGCATTATGTTGTTATTTAGTGCTTCTAATTTACACAGAAATGCCAAATGAAGTTGCACTTTTGCAAGCAGAAAAACATGATCAGATATAACAACAAATATCAATAACAAAGACAACATATATCTTGGAGATTTTTTTTTTTTTTTTTTTTTTTTTTTTTTGTGACAAATTTCATCTTTATCTCCCGATTTCTTAGTTTTCTAAATCAAAATAATTCTAAAAATAAAAGAATTATATATAATTTCATATAATATAAATTTTTAAAATGTTAAAAATAGAAAGTTATTTTAAATATGAATGTTCAGAGCATTAAATGTTTATCAACAGCAGAAAAAGTTAATAAAAATTTCAATATTTAAATTGAAAATTAATCAAGATAAATAAACTTTAAAAAATTGGTTATTTATTAAATACACAAAATTATTTGCCTTCTAAAACATGTTCATCTATTCACATTTCTTTTTTTTAATTCATTTACATAAATTTTCTGTACATGTTTAAACAATACAGATCACTGGGGAGTGATGAATTTGTCACAAACATCAGTTATTTAACACAATACAAAAAGATAATAGATGCAAAAACTCATTGCCATCATGTACCTGTATCAATAAGTATTAAACAAATACTATGGGAGCTCGAAATACATACAGTTTCTCCCACTTAAATACTACGGAATCTCGAAACACAGTTTCTCCTGCTTAAGTAATGTTAGAAATACATTGTGAGTATTTCTGTCAGCAGGAGCAAGGAAACATACATTTGAACAATGCAGACTGCAAGTCCTGAGTTAAATAACAAATAAGTGTTCTCTTTCATAATAAGTGTCCTTGCCTTTCAGGTAGTTAACCTAGAAAGGAACTGCTACGAAAACACACAGTGAACTTACAAACTTAGGCAAATCACAGCTGCAGTGATACTTCGCAGACATTCAGAGTGTTTCTTACGGAGTCTGGCAGTAAAATGTACCTGATTTGATTCCTCTGTTGGGGGGGGGTATGAAAAATCAATACAGATAGGCACTTCTTGCCTGTTTGCTCAGGAACTGTCCAGGCGAATCATTATTATGGAAATTGTCGACACCTTTACAGTTTTTTCTCGAAACAATTCGCCAAACATAAGTGAACACAATTTTACAGTCTCTAAAATTTTGCACAGAAAGTCCTAAATCGTGGAGGACCTTAAAACCGAAATTTTGGTCAAATTCCTTATTTTCAAATTGTTCGACAAAGTTTGCCTCGATTTTCGGGAGTCGTTTCGATAAAGTCCAAAACTCTAGGCTTTCAGTTGAAGCTGGAATTTTCCCAGCTATGGCTGTGATGGAAAGGACATTTTGTAAAAGTCACCAAATTTGTATGAGTTACATTTTATGCAGGTATTTTGCATCTCCTGGGAACTTGCAGGTACATGATAAGCAGTAAAGACATCCAGAATGGTTAGGACATCCAGTTTGCATATGCCCAAAGTGCTGACACCTGAAACAGCTGCTGGTTGTTTGCTTCCCTGATCTGTATTTTGCTTCTGGTGGAGTCAGAGTTTTCATCCACTGATTAAGCCACATACGACAACCTTAAGTGGAAGTTGTTCTTTTGCACCGAAAGGCACTGACAGCCCGTTCTCTGCTGTGCCAGTCATGGAACATTCAGGAACATTCTCCTAAACATTTACGATTTTGTAGAGTCTCACCTTCTTTGGGAACATATAAAGGTGACACTGCAGAGGAATGGGGGCATCGATATTATTTTTGCCGAAAACAGATTTTTTTCCACGACTTGAGGTCGCAGGCACATTACGGGAAGCAGACAACATTTCTTTTCCACGGGAGGTGGGACGCTGTATCCAATAAATCCATCTGCCCTAGGCAACAAAAAGAGTTCATAGAAATGTTGAAAGCTCTCATGTCGGAATTGATGCAGTCAAGAAAGAATGCATGATGAAGGCAACAGATTTTACTGTGGTTAAGAAGTTCATTTTTGATTTACAAAAGATCTCTTTTGAAAAGAGAAGCTTTAAAATCATATCACACAGTGTTGGCGCTCAATAACTCTCATCCAGTTTTCCAGACGATGTTGAAGTAGCAAATTCAGTCATAATTAGTAAACTGCTGGAGCTGGCAGTCCTGTGAGGCTGATGATTTCTAACATCAGAAAAAAAAAGTCAAAGAGAGACAAGAATTGGTGACTTAATTTTAATGCACCAGTAATATCTCTCATTTCTGGCTGAGCATAAAAGTTTTTTTTTTCTCCTTGCGGTCCAAACTTGTGTATTACAGCTCAGCTGATGAGTGTCTAATGCATATATGTGAGGGAATGAGCAGTGTGCCCTATTCAGTGCCCTCCCCCCACCTACTGGAGATGCATAAGCGAAAAAATGTTTTTCACAAATGGTAGCAAATTTATTCAAAAATATGAATAACATTTCAAGTGCATAGAGGATCATTTAAAAGCAAAATGCTTAGATTTTATCATCAAAATATAACATAAGATGAAACTGCAGAATTAAGCAGAATATACTGAGTTAATGTGTAAAACAAATACACAGAAATATAACCTAACATGATGAAAGTTATAACAGATTATGCCAGAATGGGTCAACATAGCCAAGAACTGTGTATAATTTATTCTAAATTACAAATGTTCAATAAAATGAGAAAAATGTATTGAAATACATAAAACAAAATATTTTTGCATGCAAATGTAGTTTGGCTCATCAATATATAAAGAAAAAACAATTAAAAAAATACTCAGTTCTAATAAAATAGAACTTTTATGGAAAGTTAGCATTTCTGATAAAATATTTTTAGTTGTAAGAGATACACAAAAAATAAAGATGGACATAATTATCTCAATAAAAAGTAAATTTGTTTTTTTATATAAATATAATACAAATGCATGTTAAAATTTCATTCAAAAATTGTATTTATGCATCTTCATAATACAATAATTTCGCTAATTATTTCAAACAATAAAATCTGTTAAATTCACAAATTTTTATAAAACAACCGATTTCCTCAAACAGTCATGTTTCAACTAAGTGCAGTCATGTTTTTATATTTTACAGAATTAGTACATACTGCACATAAAAATAAGAAAATGCACAAATTAAAGCATACAATTTTATTATTTCCACTCCTCATAATAAAATGACATTTTTTTTTTTCAACAAACATTGATATTATTAAATTGATTAAAATTTCCCCAGAAAAGATTTACACATTTCTATATATTGTGCCACGCAAATTTTCTTCCTCTAATAACCTAATAACTGACTTTTCATAAACTACTTTGCATCTATTTAATAATTTTTTAAAAACAAAAATATTTACTTAGAAATTATATGCATAAAGGAAAAGATTTTTACTAAAAAATTATTGTATAGATTTTCAATAGCCTTAACACAATAAACTTTTTCTTTAAAAAATTTTCTATGATGAATTGTATTTAAATATAGTGTCAAGAATTATAACAGTGTGCTTTGACAACTGTTTTAATGCACACACAAATTTAAAATGCCTAAAATGTTGAAATTATATAATTACAGTTTAAGCTTTACACAAAAGACATGCCAACATTTAAAATTTAAATTAATTAAGGATAAAAGGAGTAATTTATAAGTGACTGAATAGTATAAGAGGCTTTCGAATTAAAGTATTAGCTCAATACTCTGAGGTCAGCAAAACCATAGAGAAGGTAGTTTAATAATGTCATGAATAATATGAAATTTTTGTTCCACTTCATGTTTAAAAAAGTGAAATAAAATATTTGAAATAAAAATATATCATCAACCTTCATAAAATTTGTAATAAATTCTCAGATGAATACTTTACTGGAGTAAAACTCAGACAGTCTTGCATATTACAGTCAAAAGTCGTTAATCCGGACTCGTCGGGACTTCAGCGATTCCGGATTATCGATTTTTCCGGATTATAGATCATCAGTTTAAATCTGGTAAAATGGCATGCAGAAATTATAAAATTAAAAATATGAAACCGTAATTTACGAAATAAAGAACAATTATGATCTAAAGGGTATCAAAATTTACAAAAAAAAAAAGCTTAATATTTATTTGTTTACTTTATTAAATATTTCTTTCAGTGTAAGTTGTTTAAGTTGCTTCGTTTTTTATGTGATAATACATTCTCTTTAATTCCATAAACAGACATAATTTCTTGTTCAGTTACAAAGTTCCGCTGTTCAAGTCCTATAATTGCTGTGTCGAGAATACCGACTAATTTGTCAATCGAAATTTTTTCGTTTTCAATAACCTCTGTCACTTTCTTCGCTATTGGAAGCGAATTATAATGACGAGGCATTTGATTTAAATCATATCAAAGCCGGAGTACATCGAGAGGAAATACCACATTTAGTAAGCAATTATGAGCCAAATAAAATAAAAACATCTGCCCTTAAGATAAGGATAGTGTTGACAGATCAACTTCCAATTCATTGCGCTCCGCGGCGTTAAAGATAAACAAAGTTTAGGTAAACAAACGTTAAAGTTTAGATAAAAGAAGGATATGCCTTTATCCAAAGGATATGCCACGTTCCCCCCCCCCCACACACACACGCAGAGCAGCGTGAAATTGATAAACAGATTTCTGAATGGTTAGATAAACAAATCCTTTATCCATTTTTTGCAGCAATTCCACTTTTTGTTTAATGGACTCCGAAAGATACTTTCCCTTTGTATATCCTTTACATATTAGTAAATATATATCAGAAATTATGTTTGACATAATCGAAAGTTCAAGCTTACTTTTATAAAATTGCTCCAATTCGAAGATTAAGGAACAACGCAATCTGCAACATTAACTAAAATAGATAATTAGATAATTTTAGCTTAGCTTATCCCGTCCGTTATACATTAAACGCGCATTTGTAAACGTATTTTGGGCACGCGCACACGCAAATTCGCAGCCGTAAAGGTCTTACGCGCATGCGTCAACACGACGCATGCGCAGAAAGTTTGTAGCTTTGAGGTCCGGATTATAGATCATTCCGGATTACGGGTGTCCGAATTAACGACTTTTGACTGTACTATATTATATTAGCTTTTATAATATTAAAAAATTATATAAGAATGCAATTCATGCATAATAAATTACTTAACCCTTTGCGGCATGGTGGGTCAATATATGCCCCACCTAATTAATATTTATTTTCTCAGTTAGCAATTTCCGTTAGAAATTTTCTAATCTTTTAAAAATAATCTATTTTAGTTATTATTTTTCTCAGTAGATGTTACTACTATACCAGGGCTTAAGTTTATAAGCAAAAAATATTCAAAATAGGATCACAAGAGTGATATCCCTGTATCTCGCATTTTTCAATATTTTAAAAATTTTGGTATACAGTTTATGATATGTATGATACTTTTTAATATTCAAAAGTACTTTATTTTCAAAAATCTTAATTGTATTCAATATTTTATAACATTAATTTTGCAGTTGAAATAAGTGGGTTAAAATTTGTCCCACCACACACTTGAATTTCCGCTCAATAGATGGCAGCACTCACGATTATTTTTTTTCTTTTTTGCATCTACTTTTTTCGTGATTGCGCGCGCTTTTACATCCGTTGTATGCTCTGATGTGCTAAAATGTCTAGGAAAAAATTAACAACTCAGGAAGCTTTGGATCTTTTTGCTGAATTGCCATCTGATTGCGACTCAAATGCTTCAGATGTCAGTTTCTGATTCAGATGAAATTGAAATCCAGGAGAGAATAACTGAGGTTGAAGTTATTGCTGAAGAAGAAAGGGAAGTAGTCATAATTTGTTTCGCTTTTTAAAGACACAGATGCATCTATGCATGTGGCACTGTAAATATGAATCGGAAGTATCTACCCACAAATTTATGTCAAGAGGATATATAGACTTTTCAGTTAGCGATGATTCAATTTATTGCATAAAATGGAAGGATAAAAGATCCGTTTCCATCCTGTCTTGCCTGGAAAAGGCAACTGAAATGAAAGAAATTAATAGAAAGGAACGAGATGGAAAGACAAAAAAAAAAAAAAAAAAAGTACTGTGCCCAAACAGCATTATTTCATACAATAAGAATATGGGATATGTCGACTGATTGATCAACTGAAAGGACTATATGAAATAGACCGCAAAAGCAAGAAATGGTGGCACATGATTTTTTTTTTTTTTTTTACTTTTTAGATGCGAGTATAGTAAACACATTTATTCAAGTTTGTTCGCGAACCTGATCATGATGTAAAAACAATGAAAGGTTTTCTTCTCTCAGTTACAGAAGGTCTAATGGCACTTGCAGGCAAGAAAGAGCTGAAAAGAAAACTGAAATCCCCAGTTCAAATAAAACTAAAAACCCGTTCGTACAACCAGAAAAGACACTAAAAAATGTAAGTAAAACGCCAAAGAGAACGAGCAGGAGAAGATGTGCATATTGCAGCATATCGAAAGAATAACGACGAACATTTTGCATGTGTGAAACATGTGAAGTGCCTCTATGCTTACAAAAGAATGAAATAACATGTTTTTCAAAGTTTCATGAAAGTGACTTTTTTTTCAATTTTAGTCATATATAAATGTTTTTGAATCAAGTGCCAATTTTAATATTTTATTTAGTATCATATGTACGAGTATCAAATTTTAATCTTAAAATAATATTCAAGAAAATATTTTCTTTTGTTCCTAAAATTTAAAAATATTAAATATATACTACATGCAAAATGTGCATATGCAAAATTTTACAAGTCATGCATATATGCAATAAGTACAAAATGCATTTTAGTGTGTTTATTATGAATATTTTAGAATGCACGCTTTATTTTGTTTATTCATTCCACATATAATTTTTTTTCCCTGCTATACACCAATATGCTATAAGACATGTGCTAGTTGCATGGTGGGACAAATGGTATCCCACCTTCCACCGTAAAAAATAAAAGCGCAGAATTTTTTTCAAGCCTTAAAGGCACTTAAGTAAGTCCATCTGACTTATTCTAAGGCATTTTTTTAAAGATTAAAATATATTTTAAATATGCGTGTCGCAAAGGGTTAAACCAGACTTAAAAAATTTGACAGAAAGGTATTTTTTTATAAATTTTGTCAGTGTTTTAAAAGAAAGGCAAAGATTTCCTACACAGAATTAAAAGCGTTCTGTTGCAAAGAAATCAGAACTTAGTATTAGTTCTGGTGAATTGGGGGGGGGGGAGTTTAAACATAATTTTGTCTGTATTTTGAATGACAATAATTTTGTCTCGGTCTTTTAGATGGTTTAGTGAAGCATGTGAATCTGAAATTTATGAAAAACTGGTTACACAATTATAATACTTTATTACAAAAAATAATAGTAGGACTGGAAGGGAATTAACTTTTTTCCTTTCCTAGGTATGTAGTGTGAATATGATCTGATTTGCATAATATATTTAGCCACTGAGTGAATAAATTCCTACTAGTGCCAGACCTGGTCAAAAGACATGTTGCCATTCATACATTACTGCATTCATTGCACTGTTTTTTAAATGATTTGTTTATTTTCTTTACAACAACTATGTAATTCTGCAAAACTCAGGAATCATGCAAACATGTGCCACAGAAAGTGGCCTAAAATGCTTGGTATAAGGATGAAGTAACTTCTTTTAGATATGTTGTGGTTTATCTTATTTGGAAAAGTCTAAAAAAATATCATACCAATTTAACCCCAGAACAGCCGAGAGATGGCAGCACATGATTACAGACCACAAAATTCTATCCCAAGATTCTCAAGGAGAGAGTCAGTCGTCGAACGCGCGCGATGGTGCACGTGTGTAGTTTGGAGGTGAAGATGAAATAAAAATTGTTAAGTTTGAAATGTTGAATCTAATTTGATCTTCCTAAATAATTATCATAGATTCTTAACAATGGTGACCCGGCCTTGCAGCAACCAAGCGTTATTGTTTTAAACTAATATTTGCACGGAAAAAAAAAAAAAAAAAAAAAAATTCTCTTTTTTTTTACATATTACTTGGGACTTAGCCACGTGACTGGAAATGACTGAAGGAACAGCAATAATCGGAGCAGTAAAGATACCTGTGTACAACTTCGCCGATCCTTCACTATGGTTCACTATGTGCGAAGCAACATTTGAATTGGGAACACCGAAAGCGATATCGGAGTCTCGCACGAAGTATAATTACATTGTTTCGCACCTGCCCGCCGAAGCCGCATCAATTGTGAGAGATGTAATCAAAGCCCCCAACTCCACGGATCCTTACAATCACATTAAAACTGAGCTAATCAAGCGGTGCGGAGAATCGACGCATCAAGAAATGAAAAAACTCCTCGGCGGCGAACAGTTGGGAGATCGCCGGCCAAGTGAACTCTTACGCATAATGCGACGACGCGCTGAGTCATACAGCATTTCCGATGAACTAATGCTAACTGTTTTTACAGCATATCCCGAGTTTCGTACAGGTCGATACTCGCAGCGAACACGCCTTTAACCTTGGATAAAGCTGCGGAAGTTGCGGATCGTGTCATCGATGTATCACCATCTCCTGTAGCGGTAAGTGCCACAAATATTTGTTCTGCTAATATTTCAGATTCCATTGAAGAACGTTTACTCGCAGAGATAAAAAAATTGCACGTAAGAATCGATAATATCTCGCGTGATCGTCGCCGCACTCGTAGTCAGAATAAATATCGCGGCTAAAGAGAACGCAGCCCCTCTCAAAATAAAAACAAGTTTGATACCTGTTGGTACCACCTTAAATTTGGTGAGAGAGCTATAAAGTGTACCCCGCCCTGTAAATTTTCAAAAAACGGCCCAGGCGAGGCATAGCGGCGACTACAGCCTTGCCCTCCAATTCTCGTCGCCTTTTTGTTAGAGATGCGCGCACAAATGTCAACTTCCTCATCGACACGGGTTCTGACGTATCTATAATTCCAGCAACAGCATTGCAAAGGCGAAATCGCATCCAAATGACCCTTTCAGCAGCAAACACTACACCAATTTCCTTCTACACTAGCCAAAATCTCTCCTTAGACTTAGGTTTAAGACGCATATTCAGATGGACCTTTCTTGTCGGCAGTGTTTCAACCCCTATTATTGGTGCAGATTTTTTGTATAATTTCAACTTGATGCCTAACCTCCACACAAAAAGATTAATCGACGGTAACACTAATCTTGGCTCTAAATGCAGTTTACGAGTTAGTGCAATACATTCAATAAAGACAGTATCTGGCGACAGTATATACCATAAATTATTATTAAAATTTCCAGAAATCACAAAACCACCCCGTGCTGACCAAGAAATTAAGCACACAGTAGTGCATCACATCCAAACCACAGGACCTCCCGTCACTGCTAAAGCACGACGTCTTGCCCCAGACCGCCTACGAATCGCCAAAGAAGAATTCCAAAATATGATAGAATTAGGCCACATTCGTCCTTCAAAAAGTAACTACGCATCACCTTTGCATATGGTCCCTAAAAAGGACAGCACGGAATGGCGTCCTGTAGGAGATTACAGAGCCCTCAATGCACAAACAATAAAAGATAATTATAACATTCCTAATATCTTAGATTTTACTTCTGAACTACATGGCTGCAAAATTTTCTCGTACCTTGATTTAATTAAAGCCTATCATCAAATCCCTATACATCCTGATGATATCCACAAAAGTGCTATAATCACCCCCTTCGGCTTATTTGAAAGCTGTCGCATGCAATTTGGCCTATGTAACGCTGCAGCCACATTCCAAAGATTCATCGATGAAGTTACTCGAGATTTAAAATTTGTTTATGCATTCGTAGACGATATATTAGTAGCATCTAAATCTGAGGAAGAGCATATCTCGCATCTAAGAATACTTTTTGAAAGATTGCAAAATTATGGCCTTAGCCTTAAACCTTCTAAGTGTGTTTTTGGTGTTTCCTCAATAAATTTCTTAGGTGTCAAAGTATCTGAAGAAGGAACAGAACCCCTGAAAGATAGAGTAGACTGTATTTTGAATTTTCCTAAACCTACTACCATAATTCAATTAAGACGCTTCTTAGGTCTATTCAATTTCTATAGACGTTTCGTTCCTAGAGCAGCACACATATTAGCACCCTTAAATAAATTTTCAGAAGGTATCAAAAATAATAAAAAGAGCAGAAAACCTAAACAAAACGATCCCAAAGAAACACTTCAATGGTCTGAGGCTAGCGAACAGGCATTTACAGATGCCAAAAATTCACTAGCTACCGCAACTCTTCTTCGTCACCCAATTCCAGGAGCCAAACTTAGTGTTTGGGTTGATGCCAGTGACCTGGCAGTTGATGGTTCCTTGATGCAACTCAACCTTGATGGTTCCTTGATGGTTCCTTGATGCAACAGAACTCATCTGTGATGTATCAACCGGAATTCCAAGACCTATTGTGCCAGCATCTTTTCGTAAAATAGTGTTTGACCATTTTCAGAACCTCTCGCATCCAGGAACAACAGGATCTTGCAAATTAATTTCTGCTCGCTATGTTTGGCCCAATATGAAAAAGAATATTAAAGACTGGGTACCGATTGCATTCTTCTCTGTTAACCTCAACTGGGAACCGATTGCATTCTTCTCTGTTAAGCTCACCAACAGTCAACAAAAATTCTCCACCTATGATCGAGAACTATTGGCCATTTACACTGCGGTGAAGAGATTCCGGCACATGCTCGAAGGTCGGAACTTTATCATTTTCACTGATCAAAAGCCTCTTATCTACGCCTTTAAGCAAAATTCAGAGAAGTGCAGTCCGCGCCAATGGCGTCGACTTGATTTCATTTCTCAGTTTAGCACTGACATTCGTCATACCAGTGGTGTTAATAATAGCGTTGCAGATGCATTATCCAGAATTGAGATAAACAACATCTCAAATTCCTCATTTCTTGATTTTGAAGCCTTTAGTCACGCTCAGAAAGCTGATGATTTACAAAATCTGCAAAACAGCAATCATTCACTAGAAATAAAGTCCATGCCCAGCCCAGTGTCAGCAACAGAACTCATCTGTGATGTATCAACCGGAATTCCAAGACCTATTGTGCCAGCATCTTTTCGTAAAATAGTGTTTGACCATTTTCAGAACCTCTCGCATCCAGGAACAACAGGATCTTGCAAATTAATTTCTGCTCGCTATGTTTGGCCCAATATGAAAAAGAATATTAAAGACTGGGTAAAAAGTTGTGATGCATGCCAGCGATCCAAAGTTCACAAACACACAAAAACACCTCTGGGTACATTTGCTACACCAGACGCACGATTTTCTCATCTGCATGTGGATTTAATCGGACCCTTGCCTCCTTCAGAGGGCAAAATGTACTGCCTCACCATCATCGACAGGTTCACCAGATGGCCTGAAGTGATACCCATCGCTGATATGACAGCAGCAACAGCATGCAGAGCCTTGTTCGAAGGATGGATATCCCGCTTTGGATGCCCATCTACCATCACCACAGATCAGGGTCGCCAGTTTGAGTCACCTCTGTTCAGTGAGCTCACACAAATTATGGGAACAAGAAGAATTCGTACTACAGCCTTTCATCCCCAAGCAAATGGCTTAGTAGAACGTTTTCACAGAGTCTTGAAAAATTCTTTAAAAGCCCATGAAAACCCAAGATGGACTGAATCATTACCAACAGTTCTCCTTGGCATTCGAGCTGCTGTTAAAACAGACATACAAGCATCAAGTGCTGATCTTGTGTATGGAACTTCACTAAGACTTCCAGCAGATTTATTTTCCCAAAGTGCCCAAAATACAACTCCATCTTATGAGTATGTGCAGAAACTCCAGGCACAAATGCAGCAGTTAAAGCCATTTCCCAACCAAAATCACCAAACAAGAATCTTTGTGCACCCAGAATTGCAAAAGTGTACACATGTTTTCCTTCGTGTGGACAAAATAACACCACCGCTCACTCAACCATATACAGGTCCCCACAAAGTCATAAGTCGAAGCGACAAAGTTATAAAAATATCCATAAATGTCAGGCAAAGCAATGTTTCCCTAGACAGAGTGAAACCTGCATTCATATATAATGATGAAATACAACAAATTCCTCACGAGCATGAACCTAAAGTCCCAGGAAATACTACTGGAAACTCTGTCAACAATTCCAAAACCACAAAATCTGGATGAATTGTGAAATTTAGCAAGAGACTCATCACAGAAATTGGTTAACTTGATCATAATTACTCTTGAGTTACTCGATTTTCAATGTTCATCATATCACAATTATTCTCTACAAATTTCAGAACTGAAAAACCTTTATTTTCATTTATTCATGTCAATTAGATTTAACCTGTATTACTTTATTTTGTTTTCTACTTTTATTTAATTTCATGTATGTAAGTGATTTCAGCAACTGACACAACCCAGCATCCCAATTCCCTTTTGTTTATGCTATGTATGTGTAAATACTGTCGTTCTTTCACTTCGCTTGTTCACTGGGGGGATACTCTTGTTGTGGTTTATCTTATTTGAAAAAGTCTAAAAAAATATCATACCAATTTAACCCCAGAACAGCTGAGAGATGGCAGCATATAATTACAGACCACAAAATTCTATCCCAAGATTCTCAAGGAGAGAGTCAGTCGTCGAACGCGCGCGATGGTGCACGTGTGTAGTTTGGAGGTGAAGATGAAATAAAAATTGTTAGGTTTGAAATGTTGAATCTAATTTGATCTTCCTAAATAATTATCATAGATTCTTAACAGATATTTCACTTGTCACACAGAAAAAGAAAACTCAAAATAATTTTCAATTTTTTTCTTAAAATTATCCATTTGCCTTATAAAATAAATATTTAATTAAACTAAATTTTAAAATTTACATTTCCATGTGCATATTATGAAGATTATTATTATTTTATATATACATACTGTATATATAAAATATGTAGACCCAGATTTAGACTAAGCCTCATATACATTTACTTCTCCCCCCCCATTTCTTCTTTCTTGGTCTTGGTTCAATCCACAGTAAAACTGGCATAAATTTTTTTTATGCCAGTTTTACTGCATCCTTTCCTTTAAAAGTACATCCTTTCCTCGAGTTTCTAACGACGTTTTGTTCCTAATGACCATTTCCTTGTTGCCCTAAAAATATGCTTATTTTGCTAAATGGTTTATCCAGTTCTAACTGTTTGCATGTATCATATAATAACAGAGCTGTGACAGACACATATACTAGTGTTAAAATATTTTGTTCTTGATGTGAAATGCCATTCATGTTACAATACTGAGGATAATAATAAAATTTACATGTCTTTTTTTTATTATATGCTTGCCTACCTACTGAATTTAATTTTATATTATCATTTTTATTTTTCAAAATTGTATTTTAGAACGCCCCTCTCATTCTTTAACTTCATTTTTCTTTACTTTGAAATTCTTCATTTGAGACATATACAATTTCCTCCAATTTTAGTACAAAATCGAGGGGAAAAAAAAAGTACCTGGAAAATCTCAGTAACGATGGTGAGGTCCAAATTAAGTTAGAAATTAAGCAATTCATTTCACAGCTGCATTTTCAGCAGTGAAATTTCTTTTAAGGGTCAAAAATGTTACAACTATTAGGTGTTTTGTTAGAAAAATTCTGTGCTTTAATAAATAAATGCATTATTTTCTTGACGAAAAGGAATTTCTAATAATGCTTTGTATCCATATTGTTAATTACTGGACATGCATTTGTTTTTTTTATTTAATTCAGTTGGGGAAATATTCAACCACATTTTTCTGTATATCTTGCATAGAGATTGCTCATATTTAGGGTTTTCATAGATGCTAACTCTACTGGTTTTCAATCACGTTACAAAAATCTCCAGTTTTTGAGATTTCATTGTTGACAGCTGTGGATTTTCTTCAGATGAAAAATAGACATTTTTATGACTTTATTGTTTATCAATTATTTTTGTATGCTTTTGTAATTTTTTTATTATTAAAATATTTTCCCTTTTACAAAGTTCTAAACTTTTTCTTTTTTCAGATTCACCTCACCGATGATATCGGAACAACATTATTGATGTTTGTTGTATTCAGATCTGCTTTCGACGAAATAAATTCAGGTAGTGAAAAATATTCATATGCAGATTTATTTACGCTCTTCATAGAACGGGGATGTGACGTTAATGCCACTAGGTTGGGTAGTACTGTTCTTCACTTGGCAGTTATCGAAAAACAAGAAATTTTAGTGCGAAAATTGCTCATTTCTGGAGCTGAAATCGACAGGCGTGATGAGTATGGTTTTACCCCATTGTTCTATGCATGTAGAAGAGGTAGCCAGAGATTTGTGGATTTACTTATAATTGCTGGTGCTAAATTATGCACACAGAATTGGAGAAATAATTTGATAATCTCTGGAAATGAAGAAAGCATTAAGATGCTTATATATATAAATGATAAATCCAAGCAGTGTCATACGCTGGAAAACTTGTGTTACATTAGTATCAGGAAAAGACTTCAGAATGTAGAAAGAGATGCCTTTCAACTGGGTTTACCTCCATTATTAATAAGACGCTTACAACTCAAAGACTGTTCTAATTATGTAGGATGATTATTCTAATTATGTATGATGTACTGAGTTGTAAAGTTTAATAAAGGGTAAAATATTGCTAAGTATGCATTTTCCTTTTTTGAGGGGGCTGAAATAACACTTCTTTTATTATTTTACATTCTTACAATATTTGCTGTCATAATTTATAAAAGTTGCGCTATATCTATAGTACAAACAAGCAAGAAGAAAGGTGTGCATATATCATATGTTAACAACAAAACAATGCACAAATGGAAAAGTTTGTAACCCAATAAAAGCACTTTTGTTATAAATAACACCAAGCAAGAAATAACATTTGCATGGAAGGAAAGCTTTTTTAGAATTATATTTAAATTATCTGCGACAATAAAAGCATGATCAAGTTTTCTTGCCAATTAACAGAACCAGTCCAGTCCTCCTGTATACAGATTTGGGAGATATTTTAAAATTTTATTGCCTTTTAGTCCACTTTCACATTACTTTGATTACCATTAAAAATTAACATGAGTCCGGCCTCTGAAAATTTACATCTTATTCAAAAATTACAAATCTTTGGATAAGATTACAATCACAGATACAAATCTTGTTCAAAGAGTTGAAGTTATATATTTAATTATTTATATGACTTATCGTTATTATCGTTGCTAGAATATTTTATTTTGATAATTATATTTTACTTTTATTGGAGCTGGAATAATGATTGCAGTTTGTGTTTTCCAGCAGTTAATTAATTAAACTAAAAAAGTATTGCTTCTTATCATCTTTCGTTTTTTAATATAACCGTTACATGAAATTAATTCAGTTTCAGAATCCTTACTTCTTCAGAAATATTTGCAAGAAATTTCTGAAACAAAGTATACAAATGATTTCAAATGCTAAAAACTGAAAAATTCGAATAACTAGATAAATAATTATAAAATAATACAGCAAACAATTTTTAATGCCTAATCTTTTATACCTAATTCATTTTTAAAGCATCAACAGTCCAAGTCTTCTCAATTTTACTCACAAGATAAATATGTATTACTATTATTTTGGCGTGTGTTTTGGGGTTTGGCTGTATTATGAAACGCTAATACCACACAACGTAAATTGTTGGTACATCACATGATATTCTTCCGAGATGTGAAGAACACAAGTCCGGCCCACTCAGTCTCTTTCGTGCAAGGTCCAAAGAAGCCACTATTGAGATTGATGGAAGAAATTTTTTTTTTGTTAAAGTATATTTTGCCAAACAGATCTCTTCTAAATATCTGATATCACGTAATAGAAAATAAGGTAGAAAAGAAATCTCATAGTTTTCTGAATAGAAGCTCAACGTTAAGATAGGATAATCATTCTTTTTATAAATAACAGAGGTCGCTTTCAACACAAGTGCCTCAACAAATCACTTTGCTGTTAGTTTTCTATCGCTGATATCTGTCACCGTTTTTCCTTTATACAGAACAACATGTCTCAGGTATTATAATTATGATACTAAAAAGATTTTTTAGAAAGTTTAAGCATTCATCCAATAACCATGTAAATCACAGCTCAAAATAGCTCTTTAAGCTAAATCATTTAATAACAGGTAGCACATTGAAATTCGGACTGTCTCGTTTAACTAACCAAAACCCTCAAGTAACTCGAAACTCTCCTTCCCTCCGAAAAAGCCAACAGTAGAAACATTTCTAAGAAAACAACTCATGTTCCATATACAGAAATTTTGCCTGGGACCTAATAATAATTTAGAGTTGCTCTCTGAGTGTCATGTTTGTTTATACTCTTTTAAATTTTGTTCCACATAAATGTTTCCTCAGAATTGTTACAACATTAAGCATTTCCCCCCCCTAACTCTTATTCAGGTTCACTTGGCTCTAGAACTCAACAGCAGAAACTCAGTATAATCACGTATGTGTCAAAGTACTAATTACATCTCACTTGATATGAGCTGGTAAAGCGCGTGGAATGAAACGATATTTAAGATAGTAGGTGCTTGGAAATTTATATCGTTGGTCCTTTGGTATTTAATTAGGAAAATTCTCAAAGATCCATTGTGGAAGTATTTCAGATTACTGAGAATTACCTGCTATGTGCAGTATCCTTATATCTGCATCAAGGTATAAAACAGGCCCTTTAATTTCTCTTTCAAAGTTTCCATGTAAACGTGGATTGCAGATAAAATTCAACTAGTTTCAAAAGAATAAAACTTGCAAATTTATTTTGAGATTAGCGGAAGTACAAGTTGGATTGAGAGCAATGCATCTAACAGCACAGATCTGTAATACCGCTATAATCCTTCTCTAAAAACGATAAAAAAAAGTACAATTCACATTCATACATTTTTCAGTCTGATGCGATATGGAACCCACATAAAAATTTTCGATAGAAAAATAAGCTAATTCTGTTTCATTATATCAGCAACAATGGCACGCAGTTTTGAATGATTTTTGTTTTTCTTATCAAATAGTCCTAAAAGCTTAATTTCCATTCAATATTTCACCTATAATTAATTTTAGTTGATTAAATGTGGCAAAATCTTGACCTTTATTCATCAGAAATTAATAACATGAACAAACAAACATACATTCTTCTTTATATGTATAGATTTTGTAAAACTTACAAATTTTTATTAAAAAACTCCATGATTTGAAAGCGAGCGGTAGCAACACTTCGAAATAAAGCATTTTTATCTCCAAAGCTCGAGACTGTTGCCACTCGGAAAAATGTGTGCGAAAATCAGCGCTTTCAGAGTTTCTAATTAGTATGTCAGCTGATTAAATTCGAAAGAAGATGGGACCAGTCGAAATGGCTTACCACGGATTTTTGGAATCGGGAATAATGTATTTAATGTTTGGCAATTCTATTTTTATTTCATTGTCAAACTTAGAAATTTTTTATTAATAATCTCTAGGATTTGATTGCGAGAGGGTTGCCACTCGGAAATATTAGGGCGAAAATTATCATTTTCCCAAGTTTTTAATTAATATCTCTGATTTTAGCTACTTCATTTTGGAAAAAAGTGGTGGTCGACCTTTGCAAGACCCAGAAAACAATTGTAGAAAGTTTGGTGAGAAACGCACAAATTTTCTTCTTTATATATATAGATGGTGTGAAAACAGAGTTGTTGTGTTATCCAGCTACATTGACCTATGAGCAGCCGTGCAATAATGATGCTGAACACTGGTACTTCGACCTGAGCTCGATTCTAGACAGACGGGCTGATTGCATCGGCGTTTTCATGATTTGTCTACTGTTTAAGGAATATACTAGCTAGTTTCCCTTAAAACTCCTTCCAAGAAGACATTTCCCCTTAGGCAGACAACCCATGCATGCTTTGTCGTAATCAAATAATACACATATTATGTTACACAAATCATTTTGCCAGTGGGTATATTTTTGTCTTAAAGATATAAATTGAACGAATAGAAAACCTCATTACTTGCAACCGTAATGTATAATCAATACATTGTAAATAAAGGTTTCTCTTCGACAGACTTTCTTCAACTACATATAATTAAGTAAATATTTATTTGCTTGTATAATACACTGCTGACAAAAAATTGACAAGAAATGCAATTTTGAACGTTAAATAAGTACTTGAATTTCATTGCCATTGCAGAAAGGAATACTGAAGTATCATACAATATTATCAACGCAACTGGATATTCTTCACAACTACACATCAACAGCATTCAGGGCAGAGATACTTTCTTGATTTGAAAAGATGTGTCAAATAATGTTGCATCTTGAAATTTTCCAAAACAGATAAATACGTCATCTTGAAAGACCCAAATAGAATAAAAGTATTATTTTAAAGCTGAGAAATGTAAACTTAAAGTACATGGGCATTTGGCGTTAAAAACTATAAACGGCGAATCACTTTTCAAATTGTTCCCACCCAATATTATCGCCCTATATTATATTTAAAGAAATTAAATAGTGAAGAATCTGCATAAATGTATGTATATTCCTCGCACTGTAAAATAGCGTAACCTAAAGCCATTGAAATTTGGAATAACGTAATCTTCCATAGAATATGGGCATGTGGAAGCCCTAGTTTGAATTTGAAATTTGTTTTATTATCAATTTCTTGTTCAGAAACACTTCAACGTGTTATTGACCAAAACACTAAACGATTTGAAGCAAGTAGTGGCAACACTGTGCGAAAGAAAAACATTTTTATCTCCAGGGCACGAGACTCTGTATCGGAATTTCTAAAGATATACTCATTTAAAAATTATTTTGTGATATTGCTGTTGAACTGAGTTTCATGGTTTGAATACAAAGAACATGATATTTAAAAAATAAGGAAAACGTTAAAAAAGTAATTTAACGCAATTAAATTTTTAATTAATTTAAAATCTGAAACCTTTGAATTTTTTTTCTTACTGCTTTTAACCTTTTTTCCACTTTTCACTTCACCATATTTCTTCATTCGCCTCATATACTGGTGATTATTTTATTGTCGGCACACATATGCAGTTTCCAGTGACATAATAATTGTTACTAACGCTGAATACTGTAATTTTTTTATTTCATTTTACGTAATATTGACTTTCATAGACTAATATGGTCTTTCGTTGTGTTTTGCATTGGAACGCATATATATTATACGAATCACAGCCAACTTATAAGGAGATTTTGAAGTATAGAAGATATTCCTCGTTGAAATCGTCTCTGTTAAAGACAAGTCTGAAAATGCGAATGTCGTCCGTTTTCAGACATACAAAGATAAATTTTGAAACATTTTAGAAAATTATCGAACAGTTTTGAATCGAGCATGAATAGTTATTCCTATAAGTTATTGTACAAAACTAAGCGGAGAGATTCCAGATGAACGTTGAAATAACCAAAGAAATAGTAGAGCAGGTATTAGTGCAATCGCGATGCGCATGTGAAGGGTCACAGAAATATGGCTCCACACTTAACCATTGCGGTCGCAGTTCAAAGCTGGCTTTCAGCATAATAAACCTCATACAAATGGCAACCACTTCAATCGAAATGAACATTAATTCATTATTTTCTCAAACTTCGAAAGTAACTCAAATTTTATGGGGTCTAATCATTGCCGCTGAATTTATTATAATGTTTTATGTATAAAATGTCAAACAAGTCAGCAAATTAACTCGATGTTGTTGCCATTACTTTAATGTAGGGTTCTTCAACCCGTAGCCCGCTGAAGGTGTTTTAGTGGCCCCACATTTGAATTTGAAGAAACATTGAAGAATTTTTGATTTCAAGAAAACTTGCCTTGTCAGCTTTTTCTCGTAAAAAAAAATCCCTCCTATTCTTGATATTTAAAACATTTTATTGACATGCCTCATATTATTTGAGGTAAAATTTTCTGAAAATGACGAATTTTAGGCAGTTTGCCTTATTTGCAACGGCAGTGTATCTGTGATGAAGGAATACAACATTAAGAGATATGATACTAAGCACAGTGAGACACATTCTGCACTGGAAGGTCATTTTCGAAGTGATAAGGTGAGTGAATTAAAATCAAAACTAAATTTTCAGAAGTCTTTCTTCACCACAGCGAATAAAGAATATGAAAATAGTGTTCGTGTTAGTTACGTAATAGCAGAAAAATTGCTAAGGGTGGAAAACCATTTTCTTATGGAGAATTTCAAAAGAATGTCTTCAGAGTGCAGTTGATGTACTTTGGCTTTCGAGTCATATCGAATATTAGCTTGTCTGGTGTGACAGTAGCCAAGCGCATATAGGATCTCGCAAGAGATATATTCAGAAAATTAAAATGTAAATGCAAAAAATTTGAGTCTTATTCTGTAGCGATAGATGAATCGACAGATGCAACAATTTAGATATTGCACAAGTAACCATTTTTATTCGTTGCGTTGATAGAGACTTCACAATAGTAGAGGAATAAGCCAGAGTTGTTGCACTTAAAAGTACAATACGAGGAATGGATTTATATTCCAGTCTGACACAAACTTTGGATAAATGTAATGTTGACTTCGGTAATATATCTGCTATAACCACGGATGGTGCTACATCTATGACTGGAGACAAAATGAAATTAAGAACATTACTCATATCTCATATGAAGGCTAGTGGAAATAATACTATGATGATTTTCCACTGCATCATTCTTCAAGAAAATTTGTGCAAGAAGTTATTCTCAAACTTTGAACAATGTGATGAGTGTTGTTGTAAAAGTGGTTAATTTCATTCGGTCTAGAGGACTTAATCACAGGTAATTTGAACAGTTCTTGATTGATTTGGAAGCTGAATATGGTGATGTTGTGTATTATGTGGAAGTACCTTGGTTGAGGCCACTCTTGTTTGATCTTGTCCACTCTTGAAGAAAGATGCTTCAGCGTCTGTTTTGTTTGAAGAGCGAAATTCAACAATTCATGGAATCTAAAGGAAACTCTATTCACGAGTTCAGTGATGAGATATGGTTGAGAGACTTTGCATTTCTTGCAGACATTGCAGGTCATCTCAATGATATGAACTACCGCTTACAGGGAAAAGATCTACCTATATTAATTTAGAAGTCAAACAACGAAAATCAGCGTTATATTTTCAAATATCGCAGGACTAGTTTCGATGGTTTTACCGAACCATCATATTCAGCTGCAAAAGAGCAAATGAACGAGATAAGATATAATGAAAACATAAGACAAGAAAAGCCAGGACAAGAAACAAGCTACTGGCGCCATCTGTTGAAGAAACCAGAACTAAAACATAATTTCTTTAAAGGCTGAAGGCATGTGGATTGGAATCAGGGTCATTAACTAGAACAGAAAGATTTTTTTAATGTGAAATGCCTCTAGAAAATCCAGTTCACCAATGGAAGATGCTTTTTGAATAATTTTGGCAGCAGAAACATTTAAATTGTGATTTTCATACCAACAATGTTGGGCAACAGAAGACTTCTGTGTTTCCTTCTTCCTAACATATGCCTCATGTTCTTTAACGCGAAATTTTAAGGCTCTCTTAGTTTGGGCGATGTAATTTAAACCAAACTGGCAAGGAATCCTATAAATACCCCAGGAATTCATATCCGGAATGGGATCCTTGAGTAAAGAACTCGGAATTTTATTGATCGGAGAATAAATGACCCGAAAGTCAATTTTCTGCAAAATACGTGCAACCTTATAGCCAATTGATGGAAAGAAGGGAATGGCAACGGAATTTTTATAATCTCCTAAAACAAGAATGGGCTTTTTTGTGTGTTGAGATGAGAAGTTTTTAACTGCTTCATTAATAATGTTAGGTGAAAAGCCCCTGTCAATAGCTATCGCTTTTAAATAATTTAGTTCTTCATCAAAGGATAGTTTGGAGGAGCAAACTTGAAGAGCCCGGAAAACATAGGAATAAAATGAAGCTAACTTTTGTTTAGTCGGATGACATGATTTGAAGTGAGGTGGAAGGCTTCAGTAAACCGTAGTACTGAAGATGGATGTGTTTTGCGTGACTAGAGTGTCGAGAAACGGAAGAGATTTTCAAGTCTCAAGTTCAAAAGTGAATTGAATAGCAGGATCAATGGAATTCATTGTTGAAAGAACTTTATTTAAATCATCTTTATTACCTTCAAACAGGGTAAAAGTATCGTCTACTATATTTGTTCGACGTCTTATTGCGTCTTAATTAAAAGATCTACTTGTTCATAATCTTTGTTATATTGTAAAAAGCTTTTAATACAAAATTAATCCTCTGGGAAAGTCAATAGTTAAATAAGAATCCCACTCACTTTTCTAAAATTGGTGGAGTGTGCAAAGAACTCTACAGCGTGGAATACAAATAATTATGTACAATGCATTTCAAATTTCAATTCAAAAGCAGATTTTGTGATTTTCGTAAAAATGAAATTAGATTGTTCTCCTTACCATTTTCAGTAGACGTTGCAAGTGTTTCACCTGAACTTCAATTAGAATTTATAGATTTAGAGTGTGACTGCAGTAAAACACAAGTTTCTTGAAAATCCTACACTAATTAATTTTTATTCGAAGTACGTGACCGAAGACAAGTATCCAGGGAATTCGTAAACATACACACTTCTTGTCTTCTTTCTTTGGCAGTACCTACATATGTGAACAGCTCTGTAGTAAAATTAAAATCCTAAAATCGAAAACAAGAACACGGCTGACAAACAGACATTTGGAGGAAACTCAGCAAGACAGATTAAACCGGATATTGAAGCTCTAATCAAGCAAAAACAACGTCAAATTTTACTTTAAAACTAAAGTATCTACCATATCCCACCAGTAATGTAATTTGTTTTCTTTTTTTATTGTAAATGCATTTTGTAACATCGTTCCGTACAATCATCTTTACGCTTTTTTTTTCATAGTTAAAAAAAAGTTCCAAAACGTTTTAATTCAATTTCCATTTGATGTTTTGGTTCCAAAAAGTCATATATATATATATATATATGCAAATCTGTAACACTATATCTTTGGCTAGAATGAGTTATAGTCTTACAAAACAAAGCTCCCTTTTTTATAAATTTTCAGACTACACTATTTTTTTGTCAGACACGTGGCCCGCGGATCTTTATGAATTTATCCATGTGGCTCTCAGGCGTGAAACGTTGAAAACCCCTACTTTAATGGAAACATGAAATAATACAAAATTTTAATTTCTTAAATAAATGTTTGATTTTTCTTATCAGATATCGTAAGTGACAGGCAGTGGCGGCTTGCCATATGGATCAGGCAAATGACTGATTTGCAAGTTCATCATTAGATGTGGGAATTAAAGCAAATATGTGGAAATATATTAGTAATTAATTTATCTAGCTTAATGAGCTGCATGAGGTCTTCAGGTGGAGAGGTAAAGTGTGATATTCTTTGGGGAGGAAATCCTATCAGTCATGAAGTTCGTAATTTCTTGATCCAGAGGGTTGTTAGCTGGAAAAACGTTTGGCTTGAACTGATTTTTGAGAGAGTTGGCAAAAAGCTCTGCTTTTTCTTAATCAGTGCAAGCAGTATTCTTGTTTCTGGCAAATATTTTAAAATTTAATGGGGACAGCTAAAGGTTTTTCTTTGAAAGGAAATATAAGCAGTATTGATATTTGAAATCACTTTCAAACTTCTATAAAGTTAAATGTTTGATATAAACACTCTATTCACTTCTCAACCCGTAGTAAACATGTTTCAGTCAAAGAAAAATAATCTGCAAAATTATTTTAATTGTAGATATTGGAAAAAGTAATTCTTCCATAAAACAAAAAATATTTTAGATTCCCATTTTTAATGACTTTACATGGAAAAGAACATTAACATCTTATAAAAGCATGTCATATATCAGTATAATATAAAAATTCACTTTCCTAGAAGGACATAAAATCTGCAAAAATTTCCAATGCTGTTATTTTATTTATTTTAGATATCATAGACCAAGAAGAAATTGCAGCATCTCAGATGCTCATTTAAATCGTCAAATCGTTTTTCCTAGAGAACTACAGTAGTCCCTGAATACAGTTGCAATACATTTTGCAACTGTATTAAAAAAAAATGGCACTCAAAAGTCAAATTTAGCATCATGTAAAACAAAAAAGTCTGTTTTTAGCATGCAAAAATTCCACAAAAATTCATAAATTCAATTCAACTCAATAGAAAAAGACTTTCATAAAGGATTTAAGAAAAATGTCTTATTTATGCAGTTAGGAAGCATCTTGTGTCAAATCATAGTCCTTTCTCAGCACAAGGGACAAAATTAATTTAATAACAAAGGAATTCTGGAATGCTTGTTGCTAGTTTATGAAAGATTCCCTATTAACGCAATTTGAAATTAACCAGGCCTTTTCTAAAAAGAGTTTGTTATTGAGAAAAGATGGAAAAATTACTATTCCAAACGTTTAGCTTATAAAAGAAAGCTGTTCATGAAAAGTACAAAAAGAAAAAGTTAAAATAAAGTATTAATTTTACCCAGGTCGCTCCTTGGAGGCACATTTTGTGTCTCAGTCCCAACTCGAGGGGACATCGGTGGTGTCTCCTCTGGATCCTCACATCACCTCCTACGCCACCAGGTTTTGAAACGACAGGGAGTCTAACATCCTGCCTGGCCTAAATTACACAGTATTATATTATAATTCGTTTAAACAGAAGAATTTGTAAAGAATACTGTTCAGCAATTGTAAAAACTACAATATGAATTATAATAACATTAATACATACTCTTTTCTTACAGAAATACTCAATGGATCAAGAAAATAGTTAGCATCATAGAAATTAGAGATGAATTTATTAGCCCAAATGGGCCAATAGTCTTGAAATGCAATTTTTATGTTATTTTACTTTAACACATTTACTAGCCTATGGCCATTCGAAAAAATACAAGATAATTATGTTTTAAAGTTATTTGGTCTCCTACTGATGAATAAACTAAGACATTAAGAAACAGATTAATAATATTAATAACAAAGCAATAGATTAATTTTTTTAACTTTTGAATATAATTCAGTTAAATAAAAATTCACAATATAGCTAATTTAAAACATTTAATTCATGCAGAATTATTTATAATATATATTTTCTCCCTTTTTAGGTATAACCATTGTTCCCATGTTAGTCTAAACGCATATTCATCTAGCTGCTAGCACAGACTCTTCATCTAGTAATGCTACCGAATGCCAAAGATTCGTGTTACAATCTCGAAGCATAGGTCACTTCCATAACGTTCAATGAATGGTTTCTAAACATATTTGTCCCAGATGTCAAAAATTATTTAAGTAAAAAGGGATTGCCTTTTAAGACTCTTCTTTTAATTGAAAATGCGACTATTCATCTTCAAGATTTACAACACAAAAAATAGAAATTGTCTTTTTACCCAAAAAATACAACTTCCTTATTACAGCCATTGAATCAAGTAATAATTCCGACTTTTATGACATTGTATATCAAACAAACCTTTGGGTATATTTGAGAAAAAATGGAGAATGATGAATCTCTTACACTTATGGATGGCTTGGAAGAAATTTACAATCTTAGATTGTGTTGGACTGTCATATACTCAGATTAAACAATCAATGCTCAACACATGCTAGAAAGCAATATGGCTGGATGCTGCTAAAGATGAGAATGATAGATTTCCATTAGAGTATGAATATTCTCAGATCACTAAATTGGCCCAAACTATAGGAGGAGAAGGTTTTTGAGGATTTAGCTCAAGCACATATTGAAGAAAAAATGGTTGACGAAGAACTAAATGAGGATGAGTTAACATGATTCCCGAAACAAATAAACATGACGAAGACCAATTCGTACCAGCTGCATTCACAGCTAGAGTCATCAGCGTAGGACTTGAATTGGGAAGAAAATTAGGTATCATTTTTTGCAATATGACGCAAATGTTGAACGAGCTCTTCGATTCCAATAGCAGCTTAGTAAGAGTTTAAATCAATATGAGGATGTTTACAAAGATTTAGGGGAAAAAATGATAGTATTTGTTTATAAAGCATAATTTTAAGTTTTAATATTTTGGCAACATTGATAGTAAATTGTAAAATGAATAAGTTAAAAATGTATCTGGAAGACGGAGAGTTTCATTATAACTTTCAGAACATTAATGTTGTTTAGGCTTAACAAAATCGCCAATTTCTCTAAGAGAAAAATTAGACTTGTATTATAATTAGTGAATATAAATCAGAAAATACGGCATATAATATGATAAATTTGAGTCATACAGAAAAATTAAGTGATGATAATTATTTTATTTGGGCCAACAGAATTGAAAGTGAATTAAAAAGTTTAAAAATATGGAGAAGTATGATAGAAGCTGATGAACCACCAAAACCATATAAAAAGGATGATGTTAATTTCGAAAATGAAATAAAAACTTGGGAAATATGGGATGATAATAACGCGATAGCAAGAAATATAATGAATCAAACTATGACAGCTCCACAAGCGTTAAAACATGCGAATGAAAAGAACGCAAAGAAGTTACGGGAAAAAATCAAAAATGAAATGGCGGCAAGAACAGACATTTCATTCATTTGGTGTATTTAATTATGGCAAAGCACACTAGGGCTATCTGCCTAAGAGGAGGGATGCCTTCGTGGAGAACTTTCTAAGGGAAACTGGCTCGTATACATGTTACACATGGGGAAAACCACGAAAACGCCCATGCAGCCAGCCCGTTCGCGGGATTCGAACCTCGGACCGAACTACCAGTGTTCAGCGACTTTACTGCTCGGCTGCTGGTGGGCCCACAGCAAGAACAGAAGATATTCAAATCAAATGTAGAATAGAATTAGTTCAACTGAAAATGACTCAAAATGAATCAGTAGATGATTATATGAATAGAGCTGTAATTCTAAAGTAAAAGTATTCAAGTTGGAGATGAAATAAGAGATAAAGAATTAATTTACTTCATACTAGAAGGACTTAGAAAGGAATTTGATGTTAAAATTATTAAAAGCAATAAAGAGAAAGATCTAGCTTCAATTAGACAAGCTTTAAAAGAAACAGAAGGAAAAAATAAACAAAGAGGAAAAGAAATAGAAGTAAGTTCTAAGGCAAAAGAAAACTGGATAAAATCGAAATATGAAAGAAGATGCTTTAATTGTGGAAAATTAGGACAATTAATAAAAGAATGTCGAAATAATAATAATATTATAAAATGCTTTTGCTGTGGAAAATTCGGCCACAAATCAACTGAATGTAAAATGAAAACTAAACAAAAACACCGACAGCAGAGAAATGTAACAAATAAAACTTATAGAATGTCAAGGAAAGAGAATATGAATCAGCTACATGCTTATTTGAAGTACCTAAGAAAATAGAAAGCACATATCTTAATCAAGATAGAAATGATGGAAAGAATAAAATAAATGAACAACAGAATAGAAAAATTAAATGGATTATTGATTCAGGAGCCACATCTCACATGGCAACTAATAAAGAAATATTTACTCATTTTAAAGATGAAGAACGACAAATAATGACGGCTGAAAAAGGGGCCATGATCAAATAGAGTTGTATTGGTAACATTAAAATGCAAACTGATAGAAATAAGAACTGATAGAAAATGTTCTGCAAGTACCGAATTTAAGGGAAAATCTGCTGTCAGTATCAAAAATTGTAGATCATGATTTAAAAGTAATTTTTATCAAGAATAAAGCAGAAGTGATCATAAACAGGGAAACATTCTATATATAGCTAACAGAAATGGAAATAAATTTGAAGTTGAAGGAAATATTGTTGAAGAAGCTAAAATTAGTTATGTTAATGATGTACTATGGCATCAGAGACTAGGTCATATAAATTATCAAAGGCTGATAGAAATGAAAAAACACTCATCGGTCATTGGGTTAGAAAATGTAAAAATTTCTGAAAACAATTGTCAACCTTATACATTAGGTAAAATAACACAAACATCTTATAAAAGTGTGAAATTTAAGCAATCTGAAGATATTTTAGAATTATGGCACATAGATTTAGTTGGACCAATTAAGAAATCAATAGATGGAAGCTGTTATTTTTTAACAGTGGTAGATGATTACAGTAATTTCATATTTGTGATAACAATTGAGAAGAAGAGTGAAACTTGAGAAGCTCTAATCAAACTTATCATTCAAGTAGAAAGACATACAGGAAACAAACTAAAAAGAATTCGTAGTGATAATGGTAGTGAGATTTTAGCTAAAAATATAAGTTTTTTTTTTTTTTTTTTTTTGAAAAAATGGGAATTAAACATGAACTTACAACGCCTTATACTCTGGAAAGTAACGAAAAAGCTGAAGGTTTTAATCGTACTATAATTGAATCTGCTAGAACTATGTTAATTGATGCAGAATTACCGATAAAATTTTGGTCTGAAAGCGTTAAGGTAGCTGTACATGTGAATAACAGGAGTCACAAAAATGATAAAAGGTTTACACCACATGAACTATATAAAGAACGCAAGCCTAACATTACTTATCTTACAAGATTTGGATGTGAAGCATATGTTCATATAAGACGAGAGAAACATAGAAAGATGGATCTAAAAGCTAAAAAAGGAATTATGATAGGCTATAGCATGAAGAGAAAAGCATACAAAATTTATAGCCCTGAACTAAATAAAATTCAAGAAGTGAGGGATGTAAAATTTGATGAACAGAAACATAGATCACCTTTACTAAAAGAAAATTATTTAAAATTCGATAAAAATAAAATATTAGAAGAACTTATTATTTTTTATAAGGAACAAACTAATGGAAATGTAAATAATTCAGAAATAACTGACAGATACTATAGAGAAGATAATACAACAGATGAAGAAGCTGAGAAAATTTTGCCATCCAACAGTGATGATGAACACGATGATAACAATTCATTGGAAAAGCCAACCGAGTATCCACAAATAAATGAAGAACCTGGAAATGATAGTCATGGAAATTCTGTACAGAAAAGACCAGCACGAACTATGAAGCCCCCAGAAAAATTAAAAGATTCGTGAGAAAAAGTCGGGAGAAATATATTGTAAATCGGATTGGCGGGAGAGCGGTCGAAAATCGGGAGTCTCCCGCCTAAATCGGGAGAGTTGGCAACTCTACATTTCACAAGTGATTTCAATATACACATTCCAAAATTTTCCAAAAAGTTAATGTGCATTGGATGTACACGTATTATGGTGTGTATTTTATAAACTATTTGTTATTCTTACTTATTCATTGCATTAAACAACAGTCTGTTTCTTATTCTATCTTACTGACACACACAGTTATACTTTATATTAGATAATTTTTATTTTTTGCCATTTACTGTTATGTTTAATGTTTATCAAAAGAAGCTTTAATGATATGCATGGACTGGTTAACAGACAAAAGCCCACAAAAAAAAGGCCCACTATGATAATTGACCATGCGACAAATACCCACAGCGATGAAAGCGCACATTGATAAAAGTCCACACAGATATAAGCACACGCCGATAAAAGGGGCTTATTTTTTTATTACTAAATCGTGTATTTATAATTTTAATTATAATAAATGGAGTACTCAAATCTGAATTTCAATGTTTCAAATATATGTCTAGTTTGTATTTTATCATTTCTTTATTTGTTTAATTTATTACATTGAAAGCAAACTTTATACTCTCTGATTAAGTGATTAGCTATAAGGTTTGGATGATAAATCTGAAATTGCATTTTATTATTTATTTACTTATTTAACTTTGGTATGAGTATGTGAAAATGAAAAATATCATTGCGGAGTTTCTCACATGCCATTTTTAAGGTAATATGACTGAGATTAAATATAATTATGTTTCATTATTAAAACCATTAACTTTTTAATTAAAAACACTTGAATTTTATTTTTAGTCCAAAGGGATTTGAATCCCGAAGGACTATTAGTTTCGTTTTGGCATTTTGCGTCGGACTCATAAACGTCGGTTCACTTTTCAAACTGTTGCCACAAAATGTTAGAGTCCTGCATTATATTTGAAGAAATTAAATAATGAAAAATCTGCATAAATGTATGTATATTTCTCGTATTGTGATAAAACAATGGTACATAGAGTCATCGAATTTTGAATAACGTAATCCTCCAACGAATATGAGCATGTGGAAGACCAAATTTGAAATTTGAAATTTGTTTTATGATCGATTTCCTATTTTTTAAAACTTTGACGAATTTTTGATTAACAAACTCAAGGATTTCAAAGCGAGCAATGGCAACGTTGTGCAGAAAAAACATTTTTATCTCCAGCGCGTGAGTCTCTGTATCGGAAATTCTAAAGATATGCTCGTTTTAAAACTACGAGTATTTTGCGATATTGCTGTTGCACTGGATCTTATGGTTTAAGTGCGAGGAACATGATATTTGATAAAGAAAGGTAACACACAAAATGTTAAAAAAACTTGGCTAAGAGATACTTTATTCTTTACTTTAGACTGAGCTTATTATCAAAGTTTAAACATATTTCTCACTGAAAGCTTTTTTGAATGTAACAATTATAATTTGGTGATTTTCTAGAAATAGTTTCTTTTCGACTTCAGAATAAATTAAAATTGTCAGCTGACACCCTGTCAAAAAAATGAATTCCAAATGTAACCTCTTAATCTTTAAACTACAGCAATTCGGAATAGTGTTTTTAATTTTTATTTTATTTATTTATTTATTTTGGGTGGGGATGGAACAACTCTCAGAAGTCAGCATATCTACAAATTTAAGTAAAATCATCTCAAACTGTAGTAATAAATATGTAACATTTCATTAGAGATTGGGAAGATTATAAAGAACTATGCATATAATAACATCTAATAAAATTTTGTAACTACATAAATATATATTTATAGAGTCATCAAAGTTCATCGCTTTTAGATTCTAAGTATACATATTATATAAATTCATCATTCATTAATAGTATTATATATAGTAATAGAAAAATAGTATTAATGTTTCAAATTGTAATTTTTTAATAATTTCTCTTGCATTTGCTGTATATTTGTTCAAGATTTATGGATATCAGTTACATAACATGAAAAATACACAGAAACCAGCTAATCTTATATTACAGCTGATTGTGAAGGAACAATTACAGTGCTCTTAATTACAGTTATAGTGCTTTTAAATCTCCCTACGGTAAATAGCTGTTTTCTAGACATTAGATTAAATTAATTCCATTATCCATTAGAAAATAATTACAGTGAATTATATCTATTGAAGACATTTCTAAGAGGTCACCTTTTGAAAGAAACCTGTATTTTTTGTGAACATAAACAAACATTGCCAGTGAATATCACATTTCTAAGATCACCATATCTACAACCAAAATCCTTTAAAACCATGAACGGTTGCGTTATAGAGGGCTCGCTATATTTTTAATAAAACATGTACATCTTCGTTATACACTTGCTACATTTTGATTTTCTGTCAAAGCACAGGAACAGGCGTTCTATTTTTATTTAGAAGTATGTGAAATTGAAAAAAAAGACACTATATGACAAAAATGGAATTACATTCAAACACACACCTCTTGAACATGTCTGAAATTCATTATTCTGCTCAGAATAAATTTATCTAAAGAAAATGTTTAATAAATATTAGAACACAAAGGCTAACTTAGGTCAAAGTAGTAAGGGTCAGTTCGTTTGAATAATATCTTTTCTTAATCATAATGTGACTTTTCGAACATCGAATGAAATGGGAAAGACAGAATAAGTGCGAATGGCAGCAGACGAACGACACTATTTCAAACTCGGCATGAAAAGAGAACGGACGAAATGACACTAAGCCAAGGGAAGGCATGCCTTCGTGGAGGACATTTTAAAGGAAACTCGCTCGTACACATGTTACGCAAGGGGAAAACCACGAAAGTGCCCATGCTGTCAGCCTTTCCATCGGAATTTAAACCCCGGACCGAGCTACCAGTGTTCAGCGTTTTTTAGCATGGAGGTAGGAAAGGGAGGAGGGGCCATTCCGCGGTAGAAGTGAAGCACTGCTTTGAAGCTTGGGTCACCAGACGGGGTGTTCTTTGTTTACATTCAGAAGCTCGCTTGACAAGATTCTGATAGTATTTCGACACACGACAGTTCCATAGAAATCGAAAAAGGGACACTTTCGCATGAAAGAAACATTCATAGTGTGATGGATAATAGCAATTTGTATAGTTTACTGACATTTACGCAAAAATCGCATCTTGGTTATTTTTCGATAACTAACAACAGCGATTTTGATCATGAATTTGTTTTATAAAATTCTAAGCTGTTGCACTACAAAAATATAGATTTTAAGAAAATTGCTAAAAGAGTTCTGCCAAAATTTATTTTCTAGAAGATTTGAAAAGTTTGAAACTTGATGGCTAAATGTAAATATAAAATTATGTATGTTAAAATATTTGTAATTAGGCACATAGGTCAGATTAAGTTTTTATTAAATAGAGTAACGCATGCAAGGGCTATCTGCCTAAAGAGATAGATGCCATCGTGGAGGAATTTTGAAGAAAAACTGACCTTTGAGTGGGTATTAAAAATAATACTTATAATTTTCATTCAAATTATATTCATATATATTTTTTATGTAAAACTTTCGGGTGTATGCTAAATTAGTGTAAATTACTTTACACGAAAAATATAGTGAATGCACAGAAATTAAAGATTTGCACATGCCGGAAATGATAAATAGGAAATATGTATGGGTATTTATGCACGTGCTTGCAAAAAGCATATATCTGCCTTTGACAAAATACTTAAATATTCATTAAATTATTTATAAATGTATTTGAAATGAAGAATTTATTCACTTATAAACAACTGTGAAAGTACTGTGAAGAAATCTAATGATTAAATGTATCTAATTTATAATGATTATAAATGTTATCTAAATATATAATAACTTTAATATTGAATTGTAAACATAAATTGAAATCCTGTTGACAAATACGTTATAAAATTATTTAAGCAAGAATTGTTCGTATTGGAAAGCAATCTGCTAAAAGGTATTGTAAAGCAAATGCTATGAGATGTGCACTTAAGAACGTAATAAAGAGTTTTGGAATATGTATTGTTGAAATGAAGGGTAAAAAAAAAAAAAAAAAAAAAAAAATCTGATAAGTATAATTAAAAGAATTATTCCCTTTTCGCTAATTCCTAATAATTCTCTAATTTAAAATGAACCGAATAGAGCATTAATTATAAATTGACTTACATTTTTCGATTTAAAAGAAGCCAAAAAACCATGTCATATTTAAGAAAGAATTTTAGGAAGAAGCTCTATAAATAGAAAAGAAATAATGCATAATTTTAATATTAATAATACAATAAACTTTGATCTTAATTTTTGTACCTTAACCGAATAAAATCGAATTACCTTAATTTTTTTTCCTAATGTAATTAACGAAAACTTGTGAAAATATTTCATTCAAATTAAACCGTCCTGTGAAAAGTATAGCATTTAATTCAGTTCAGAATGAAATGCTGTTTAAAAATATGTTGTTTTCACATACTTAGGACTCTGAAGTGTTGTAGAAAAAGAAAATATATACATTTATATGTATATTTGCGACGTAATTACAAAATATTTACACCAGAACGCGTCAAATCCCATAGAACTCAATGGTAAATGACCCAATTTTTTGGTCACCACGTAGGGATCGCCGGTGCTTCAGAGCAGGGTACGGAGAAACTTGTTTAGGGTGACTCCATCTTACTTCCTACCTCCATGTTTTTTACCGCTTAGCCGCTGTTGAGCCTTGTGCCTACATGAAAAGCTTGAGAATTGGATGACTGACGCTTGCTTAATGTACAGCTTTTACTCCATTATTTATTAATTTTTATTTGTCTAACTAATTATTTATTTTTTCTGATATTTGAACTTTTTCAAAGGAACAATGTCTAGAAAGTTTTGCGAATCCAAAATAAATGATTAAGTCTTAGATGAGATACGTTCTACCAATCAAAAAATTTTTTTTCACGTTTAGAATGTAACATATGTAAGTTGTTATGCATACTGCTTATCTCAACTATTCTTATCTCAAAAAATGCTCAATTTTTTTTTCTCTTTTGAAATCAATAGAAATTTTTTTTATGAAACTAACCCCAGTAAAACATAGAATTTTATGTTTGAATGTTAGCTTCAAGAATGGAGCTAACAAACAAGTTATAATCCTTCACAGGAGCATGCAAACTGTCAATGACCTTCTGTAAGATTGCTGGTGACTTCTCACTAGTCAAAAGAGTCCGCCAAGCGGTAAAGTCGTGGAACACTGGAAGTTCAGTCAGAGTTTCCAATCCCGCAGACGGGCTGACTGCATGGGCCTTTTCGTAGTTTTCCCCATGTGTAATTTGTACATGAGCCAGTATCTCTTAGAAAGACTTCCACGAAGGCATCCCTCTACTCAGGCAGATAGCTCTCGAGGCTTTGCTGTGCTCACATACACTAAACCAAACCAAACTCACTAATCAACTTGATGTTCAGTAACAATAGAATAAGGTTAAAGGTTGAAACCTTTTATTCAAGAGTACACCTTGTGCTTAACATATAGACTACTGCTTGTGATGTTATGTTACGTAGAAGTAAAGGAGCCACCTAATATTTACCTGAAGTAAGTACACATTAGCTCTAAACACAAACTAGAAAAACAACAACATTCCGGCGTCTTCGAGTCACAATGAAATTGTGACTCCAGCCAACACCGCAAGTTCTGCACCGTCGGGCGTTAAATTAAAATGCATTACATTACATGATATATATAGCGATACATAGTTGTACATGTATATGTTTTATGGCATTATTTATTGTAATGGTACAGGCATCATCTTTCAGGACATTGCATATTGCAGTAGATAAAGGCATGATGTAGATGATGTTCTTTTAGGGCGTGTTTGCAAACATGATCTGTTTACATGAGTGTTTGCTATCAAAATTAAGTTAGCTATAAAATTGTTTACAAAGCTTACTTCATTCTGCATATTTATGCTTACTGCTTACATTTAAATATTGTTGTACAGATGTGCTGATACTTTAGCTACTCAGTATTGACGAATGAGTTGCTAAAGTTTCAGCACAACCATACAACAATACTTAATTGTTGTGTTGATATTTTAACAACTCAATCGACAAAATATTGAGTTGCTAAAGCATCAGCACAACCAATAAACCTAAATTTTCAAGGTAATAAATAGAGGATTTCAAGATTAGCCTAACAGGCCTTTTCAGAAAATTAACTTACTGGTGCACTTAATGCAACGGCTAAACCCTGACAGCAAAAGTTGACATAGCCAATTCTCGCAATTCCTTTCAATCGCAAAAGCTTCGCCATAAATACTCTTCACTCATTTGCATTCTAAACATGTTTACTTACTAACTTATTTACATCCGGGTGAGGAAGCGGAAAGTAGAATTGACAGTACAGGCTGAAATAATACATAACAGGATAGTATTTTCTCCCTCCTTCCAGCATGCCTTCGCGGTGTAATGGTTAGCACACTCGGCGCGTATTCGAGAGGTTCAAGTTAAGAGTCCAGGCAAGCACATTGCTAAATTTTCATATCTCCTGCATGATGCCTGAACTAAAAAAAAGGTGGTGGATGATGATTCTTCTCCACCAAGATTTGACGACTGGGTCCCCTAATACCCAGTGGCCTTTAAAAGGGGAAGTAAATAAGGTATTTTCTCCCTCCTTCTAGAATGCCTTCATGGTGTAACGGTTAGTACAATTGGCTCGTATTCGAAAGATCCAGGCTCGAGTCTCGAAGAGGGCATTGCTTATTTTTCCTTTCTCCCGCATATATATATATATATATATATATATATATATATAATAATTTATTTCCTAAACAGTATTGATTAATTGATTATATTATCTCCTAAGTTTAATTAAAGTAGAATTATTTTAAAAGCGTGCATCCATACTGGTAAGTTATATTTTGAAAGATGTTTTGAAGTAATTTGAAAGCAAAATGTTAATAATGTTTTAACGGGGACTGGAGTTAAATCATCATGAAGAATAAAATTTCAATTGTAAAAGGAAAAATTAAAACATGTAATCATTGTCATTGATCGGAAATTAGTTGACTTTTCAAGGGGAACAAACCAACTCCCGTTCAATGAACAATAATTGATAAAAATACGTAAATACGAAAGTGTTTCGTCTTTACTCGAGTTATAAGTTAAAGGCAAACCGGCAATTCTAGTCAGGCCAAATATTTCCGCGAATAGAAGGAATTATGAACCAATGCTGATATTCAAAGAGCTTATTCTTATGAAGCATTTTAGTCAATTCAATTTGGAGTAAAAATCAATTACTGTAGAGAAATCCTATTTAACTCGAGTAATCGTCCCCGACACTTTCATGTTTATGCATTTGAGTACCATATTATTTGTAGAAATTAAACATTGGTAATTGTCATTATGAAATCGAATTCAAAGTAAAGTTGAAATAAACATACAAGATTATAAAAAAAGATAAATAATGCAAAATTTGTAAAAACAAATCAAAGACAATATAAAAATAATATAAAAAATAATATAGAAAATAATATATAATAAGAACAGTGAATGTACAGGAAGATATAAAGGCCAGAAAAGGTATTAAGTAACTTACATTCTTTCTAGTGGGGGAGTTGGCAAAGTGTTCTCTTCGTGTCTGACTCAGAAGTGTAGGGTGTCCGAAAATTCTTAACGGCAGTAGGGGCTTTGAATAATATCAGTCGGTAAAACTTGAAGCAATTTATGGTAGTGGGTGGGACTTGGAATTCTTGAGGGATGTATTTTGTGGAGTTCTTATCTGAGAGACACCATCTGTTAAGATTTTTTTGAAAATACTAGTGAATGGAAATTAATTAATTTCTGGCTAATTGTCGTGTCGCAATGATTAAGAATTTAAGAAAGGAAAAAAGCATTTTCACTGTCCAAGAGCTAATAGACAGTTACTTAATACCTTTTCTGGCCTTTATATCTTTATGTACATTCACTGATCTTATTTATATTATTTTCTATATTATTTTTTATATTATTTTTATATTGTCTTTGATTTGTTTTTACAAATTTTGCATTATTTATCTTTTTTTATAATCTTCTATGTTTATTTCAACTTTACTTTGAATTCGATTTCATAATGACAATTTCCAATGTTTAATTTCTACAAATAATATAGTACTCAAATGCATAAACATCAAAGTGTCGGGGACGATTACTCGAGTTAAATAGGATTTCTCTACAGTAATTGATTTTTACTCCAAATTGAATTGACTAAAATGCTTCATAAGAATAAGTTCTTTGAATATCAGCATTGGTTCATAATTCCTTCTATTCGCGGAAATATTTGGCCTGACTAGAATTGCCGGTTTGGCTTTAACTTATAACTCGAGTAAAGACGAAACGGTTACAGCCGAAAACATCGCGGCAAAAACATCGCGGACGAAAACATCGCGGAGAAAACAACGCAAGGCGAAAACATCGCAGTTCTAAAACATCGTGGTACAAAACATCGTCGTCGAAAATAAAGCGGTTCAAAAACTTCGCAGTTTAAAAATATCGCCGTCGAAAATATCGTGGTAAGAAATAAAGTATCTATTAATCATCGCATGACGATAACATCGCAGACATGCTTTTTTCAGGCTTTAATAACTGTAAATGGATATTCCCATAATGATTTGTGAGCGCAAGTGATGTAAGGAAGGATAATTTTTACTTTCACATTTTTTTATTAACTAATAAATTTTTGCTGAAAAAATAAGAAGGAAACTTAAGCATAGAAAATTAAATGCAACTTAATAGATTATACTTTTTATGAAAAATTACCTGTAAAATCTTTATTAAAAATAATTTATTATGGTCTTTGTTAGTTAACTATGTCGATTTAAAATTCTATTAAGTGCTATAAGTTGCATTAATTTTCTATACTTAAGTTTCCTTTTTATTTTCTCAGCAAAAATGTATTAATAAAAAATATGAAAGTAAAAATTATCCTTCTTACCCTCTTGCGCTCACGAATCATTATGGGAATATCCATTTACAGTTATTAAAGCATGTCTGAAAAAAGCATGTCTGCGATGTTATCGTCATGCGATGATTTGTAGATACTTTATTTTTTATCACGATATTTTCGACGACTATGTTTTTAAATTGCGAAGTTTTTGAACCGCTTTATTTTCGACGACGATATTTTGCACCACGATGTTTTAGAACTGCGATGTTTTTCTCTTTGCGATGTGTTCTCCCACGATGTTTTGTAGCACGACGTTTTCGCCTTGCGTTGTTTTCTCCGCGACGTTTTCCTCCGCGATGTTGTCGGCGGACACCAGACGAAACACTTTCGTATTTACGTATTTTTATCAATTATTGTTCATTGAACGGGAGTTGGTTTGATTCCCTTGAAAAGTCAACTAATTTTCGATCAATGACAATGATTACATGTTTTAATTTTCCTTTTACAATTGAAATTTTATTCTTCGTGATGATTTAACTCCAGTCCCCGTTAAAACATTATTAACATTTTGCTTTCAAATTACTTCAAAACATCTTTCAAAATATAACTTACCAGTATTAACCAGTAACTTACCAGTTATAACTTACCAGTTTTTAGAATTAAAATAAGCAGTGTGGCCAGTATTCCCTTTCACCTCCCTTTGTCACACTGATACAAAGGCACTTCCATTTCTTGCGTAAATATAAAAACAAAGATACACATACATGTATATGTATGTGTATCTTTGTATACCTATATACAGTATAGATTCACACTTTTAAAATAATTCTACTTTAATTAAACTCGGGAGATAATATAATCAATTAATCAATACTGTTTAGGAAATAAATTATTATTAACTAACTTTGCAGCAATTGCGCAAGTAATAATAACTTGTATTCGCACTAAATGGATTTAAGATCATACAACATTATATATATATATATATAAAACCTAATGACTCTACAGTAAGAACTAAAGATTCGTATAAAATTCTATATAGAGTATAAAATTCTAAATTTAAATCAAGTTGGCTCAGTCTAGACCAGTGATTCTCACCAGCTTTTTCCCCATATACCCTTTCCACCATTGCTAAATGATCATTCAACCTCTCCTTCCCAAAACTTGAAAAGTAGATATGTGTTTGTTTAAATACGGATTATTTTTTAAGTAAATTAAACAAGTATCAAACATGTTGGTAAATACCAAAATTTGAATAAATGTTCTTTTTTGTATTCATAAACTAAATCTAAATACTTAATACGTAAAGAAAAGGTGGACTAAATTACTCTCTGAAACTTTGAAATTCCCCTTAGGGCTATTCCTCCTGATTGAGGACCCATAGTCTAGCCAGAATTCGTTTTTAATAGTGACTAAATATACAGATAATTTAATTTGTCCCACTTTTCTTATACTAACTTTTGTCACAGAAACTTCGGATTACGTGCATGTTTTTTGAAAATAAAAGACACAAATTTAAAAAAAAATATATGTTTAAAATTTGATGTTGAATTCAAAAACAGTTATTTGGTAGCCAGACCTAATAAACCTAAGAGATCAAATTTGAAGTACACCTTACTTGTTCTTACTAACTTCTGCTTAATGAATTAGAATTATTCTTAGAAAAGAACCTTAAAAACTGGTGAAACATTTCATGCTAGAAAACAAGATATTAGAAACTTTGAACTCATTCAATAGAAGAAAAAAGTTATTCAAAACGTAACTCCATAACAAAACATTTTTTTTCTACTTGATCGTCAACACATGAGGCTTTTAAGAAATACCTCCTACAAGATATGTGGCCACTATTTCTGTGCTGTCAGAATATGAAATTCGTATAAGGAAATCAATGCACTTCGAGGAGAAGAAAATGACCTTAATTTGATAGTTTTTCTACCTAATAAATTTTTACATGTTATGAGTTTCTTTTTCTTAATCTAGGCGAAATAATATTCAACACATAATAACAGCATAAAACCCACAAAAGAAGTGTTCCAGTGAATTTTCAGTTTCTAAATGCTGTTTAAATTTGCTTCAATCAAAGTTTTTGTATATAAATAATTACGGTAAATTGAAATGAACTGTTTTTTAAGCGTTTACAGTTAATCGAGTAATATAATATTTTTATTGAAATAAAAATTATTTTTAATGTGCAAGATTACTTTTCTTACAACGCTGGGCTCATGGTTCTTAAATCCTCTTGTTGCTAAGTTCAGAAACCTGTGTTATTAAAATTATTCGAATAGTTTAACTTTTATTACGGTTTCATATTTTTCATTTTAACTTTCACATGGTTGCGTTTTCAACCATATGAAAGTTAAAATGAAAAATATTACTTGTACGTAAATTTTAATATATGTAATAATTTAATGTTTTTAGAAATAGTTCAGTAGTTTTACTTTTAAACAATGGCTTTGATATAACAAGCATGTTTAATTAGTTCATCAAAAAGTTGTTAGAGACACTATCAAATCAGGAACTAGCATATTTTTCCACTCTGCAGTTTTACTGCAAAAACAGTGAATTATCCCTTTAAAAATGGTTAAAAAATATTTAATTCCTTTCATTTTCCAATTATTGAAATTTTTAAAATAATTGAAATTCTAACTAAATCCTTAGACAAAAGGTTATTCAAGAACTATACTAAAGAAATGTAAGAAAGGGGTTAACTTCAGTTACAAGCGGAATTTCAGATAATGTTATTTTCTAGTAGGTAACTAACAAAAAACATTTAAAATCCTCTTTAATTGTTCTCCTGCCACACCCTCCCTTCTGAGGCCTTCTTTGGCGCCCCAGGTTCCATAGGGAATAAAGCAATTAAGCAAGGCTCTCCTCTCTTTAACTGCTTTTTCACACAGCTGGGGGCAAAAGAAAAGGAAGGCAATGGTTTCCTGCCTGAATAGCCAGCGGCCAGTTAGAAAACTACATGACAAAAGCCCACAAGACGAATGCCCACTTAAAACCAGCACACATTTTCAGGAAATCCAAAATAACTATGACTTCCTGAAAAATTTTACGAGTAATTATTATGATTAAAAAAATTAAATTTCAAGTGGGAATGAAATTAATTTATGTAAAATCCAAGTTGTCAAAATTTAACTGGATTATTTGAAACCATGCTTTTTATTCACCATTAAAACGGTGTTTGCGCTTAATCATAATAGAATACTGTACTTTTATTTTTTTTCGTTAAAATGAAAGTTCGGCTTTAATTCTCCATATTAAATTCATATAATGCAAAATTTTCTGTAGTGTTAAATTATTCATAAATTATTCTCTGTATATGATGAAAATTTACATACATATTATACTCCTTATAATTTTGTAGAATTAAAATAAGCTGTGTGGCCAGTATTCCCTTTCACCTCCCTTTGTCACACTTATACAAAGGCACTTCCATTTCTTGCGTAAATATAAAAACAAAGATACATACATGTATATGTTTTTAATTATATTATTTTGATTGACTCTCTGTACTATATATATATATATACGAATTTAATTCAGCCGGAGACGAAAATGAAATGTGTTCCGCTACTTAAATTTATTGTTCAATTATTTCTTATTCATTTATTTTTTATTTTATCTCTATTCATGACGTATATATCGGTGTGGGTTTTTGTTAGTGTGGACTTTTATCAGCGTGCCCTTCTATCTATGTGGGCTTTTATCTGTGTGGGCTTTCATCAATGTGCGCTTTTATCGGTGTGGGTATTAGTCGCGTGGGCAATTATCCCAGTGGGGTCATTTTTGTGGGCTTTTGTCGTGTGCACTTTCGTCCTTTTGTCTGGTCACCGCATGGACTTTATGTATTTCCTTCACAATGCATTTTGCTGTGAAATGACAAACATTGTACAGTTAATAATTAAAAATAAAAGTATGTTTTGACTAACAAAACTAAAGAAAGGAATATTTATACATGATTAATAAAAATTAATTATTCATGTAATATTATATCTAGAGTAAGGTACCATCCTTATACTCATTATTGGAATTGTCGTATATTGATACTTTGATACCCCCCTTACTTTGTTTAAAAATTTGAAATTAGATTCCATTTACTCAAAAACCAGTATTATATTTATTTGTTCCATCTGCTTAGTTACACTTAAGTGCTTAAAGTTCTAGTCATTGTACAAGGCATATATAATAAATATGTTTTTCTCCTATCTAAAATATCTATTTGTAAAATATCTTTTGAAGTAAATCTTTTAATTATAATAATGATTAATCTTTTATGTGGTAAGATTATGTAAATTATGTATGGATATTAGATTTAAGTGACTGAAATTTAAAAATTTCAATGGGAAAGTGGTGTTTACTTGGAATATTCCCATGATTCTCGAGTTACCTGGAGTCTTGTTAGACAACAATGCTGCATAAATGTACTAGACCGTTTGGCAGATGAAGCTACTATGTATTTTTCTGCATTACATGGAAAATAGAGGTGTGTTCTTATACCTGTTACCCATCATCTGGCTTGTAAGTATGAATAAAATATTAAGATACTTATTTATTGATCTATTATTTATTGAAAAATATTTTTATGATATAAATCCAGATGTATTGCATAGTTACAAGAACTATCTATTAGTTTTCATGTTAGTTCTAAGCTTTATTGTAAATTTTATTTTTTTACTTTGAAAAAGAATAATTGTGATGAAATATTATATTCTGGACGATTATATATCTCTAAACCACAGAATTTCTAGCAGCAATTTGCCATCAGTGTCAACATTAAAAAATCATTATACTGAATAATTCACCTTATAGCTGTAAACTGCTAATATTTTGATACAATTGGACATATTATTTTAGGATATGTCTCTTAATCTTCTCTTAACTCGTTCCATACTCAAATCATCCCCTTAGAAGCTAAGATTGAGAATACTCGTCTCCTCAAGCAACAATTGGATGCTGTACGAGTCGCATCGGACATGGACCAGCATACACCTCTTACGGCAAAAGCAAACTGTGATACATTGAAAGTACTGGAGCCCCTTAAGGGTAAGTGTGTTTTTAAATATCTCAGTATGCTAAAAAAACCCTTAGATAGCCTTGCTAATGCTTTTAATGATAATTTTAAGTTAAATATAAAAAGAAAACAACATGAAATCTCGGATAATTCAAACGCTAATTCTAACCACGAGGATGGTAAGCCCATAAGGCATACATACGTATAGTATATTTTTCAGTTGCAATACCTTATTACCACTGAGAATTTTTTGCGATTCCCAGGACGCCATAATACAGTCAAAAAGTCATTAATTCAGACACCCATAATCCGGAATGATCTATAATCCGGACCTCAAAGCTAGAAACTTTCTGCGCATGCGTCGCGTTTACGTGTGCTCGTAAGACCTTTACGGCTGTGACTTTGCCTGTGCACATGCGCATAATACGTTTACGCATGCGCGTTTAACGTATAACGGACGGTATAAGCTGAGCTAAAATTATCTAATTCAGTTAATGTTGCAGATTGCGTTGTTCCTTAATCTTCGAATTGGATCAGGCTTATTATTTTTTGCAGACTGTTAGAGCAATTTTATAAAAGTAAGCTTGAACTTTCGATTATGTCAAACAGAATTTCCGATATATATTTACTAATATGTACAGGATCTACAAAGCAAAAGTATGTTTCGAAGTCCATTAAACAAAAAGTGGAATTGCTGCAAAAAATGGAAAAAGGCATATCCTTTGTTTCTTAACCATTCCGAAATCTGTTTATCAATTTCATGCTGCTCTGCGGGGGGGGGGGACATCGCAGCGCGCAATGAACTGGAAGTTGATTTATCAGCACTATCCTTATCTTCAGGGCAAATGTTTTTATTTTATTCGGCTTATAATTCCTTACTAAATGTAGTATTTCATCTCGATGTATTCCGTCTTTGATATGATTTAAATCAAATTCCTTGTCATTATAAATATCACAAGTACACATCAAATAGTTTTCTGGTTGCAATTTTCTAATTTCGACTATGCTTAATGTATGCTTTACGCATGTGCTTGTTGAAAGAAATGTTTAATAAAGTAAACAAATAAATATTAAGCTTTTTTTTGTAAATTTTGATACCCTTTAGATCATAATTGTTCTTTATTTCATAAATAACGGTTTCATATTTTTAATTGTATAATTTCTGCATGCCATCTTACCAGATTTAAACTGATGATCTATAATCCGGAATCGCCAAAGTCCCGACGAGTCCGGATTAACTACTTTTGACTGTATTTACAAAAATTCTGTGGAACCCAATAAGTACTGCGCAAATCCGACACATGCGTGAGTGAAACTGTCAATTTTTTCTTTTGTACACTTGCAGTTTTAGGTCACTACATTTAATTTCTAATTTTAAGACATAGAACAATGTGAACATTTTAAATAAGTAACAGATGAAATGACAGCGTTACGTGCAAAGCAAGAAAAATGAACGTTTCTATTATAAAATGAAGGCGTCGAAACGGATTCATTTTTTTTTTCTTTGTCTGTATTGCCATATCTATTTTAAGATGTATTGTATTATGTAAAAATATTTGGTAATTGTAAAAGTATTATAATAAATTAAAGAAATATCAAAACTGCTAAAATTCTAGGCAACCCCCTGCTGCAAGTCCAGCGACTCCAGTTTAAGAAACCCTGGTATAGACAGACAACCCGGCGAAATTACGCCCTAATTGAGATACAGACATAAAACTTATATCAAAATGATGGGGCATGCATTTGCAGTTGAAAGCAGCAAAACGCATCAAAATGGATCATTAACTTTCGAGTCGTGTGATTTTGATGCGGCTTGCTGCTTTCAAAAGCATTTTCCTACAACTTGCATCCTATTTGAGATGCAGATATAAAATTTGTGGAGCATGAAATTGCTATTGAATGCAGAAAACCGCATCAAAATCGGACAATCGGTTCCCGTGTAAAACAGATTTTAAAAAACTGTAATTCTTAGAGATGCATCAAATTTCATTGCCATGAAAAATATATTTCGTCCTCTGGACCCTGAAAACGATACTAATTATGTCCAGAATGCAGTTAACACTGTAAATCAACGAAGCACTTCAAGTCAAAATTTACCTACACCACCACAACCAAAAGTTGTTCTTCCAGTCAAAAATTCTACAATGATATAACCAGGGCAAACAAGTCCACAATACCAATTTTAAATCATATCAAATCCGAAGAACACAGGAAAAGGCCTAAAACCATCCTCAGAGACATACAATAAAGGTTTTTGATAAACGTTTAATTACTGTAAAGGCCCTTATTTTTGCAGGCCGTAATTTTCACAAAAATGAATATATCGGTGATTTCGCGAGTTGAAAATTTCACGAATTTTATATGAACAGAACAGAAAGTTGAAAAATTTTAAAAGTACTTAAGTAAAGTTGGGGGAAAAAAAAAGTATTTCGCAAAGCTTTGATTTTTGCGATTACGACGAGCTCACGAAAATAAGGGCCTTTACACCAGTTTAAAAAAGACCCAAAAAACTAATTAATTATTCTTTAACTAATTATTGTAATATACCTAATTGCCTAGCTTAGCACCAAAAATTGGGAAAATTAAAACCACTACTAAACCCCCGGATAGCTGTTCCTGTAGTTTTAAATTGTCTCCAAAGTCGTGAAACGATGCTGTGAGCAATTCCGATCTCTGCAGCCACACTTGTCACACGGCGGCCTTCCTCCAACTTCCCAATGACCTCGGGTAAAAGCATCCAGATGTCATCTAACAGATTGATTATTCGCCATTTCTCGCCGAGGCAGCAACTCAGTGTGATTTTAACTGCTATACGGTGTGCAATCTCTTTGCCAGAAATACTGATCTTTCACCGAGAACATGCTTTATACAACTCAGACACTCCCCCATTATGTCTACCTGCATATCTGCGCAAGTGCTACCGTAGATCACCTTACTTAATCTCGGGATTGGTCTTTCTGTCCGCTCTGCCTCTTCGTTCAGCTGATATGCTAATTTTTCGACTTCGTCCTTAATTTTTGCACACCAGTGTATTTCACGTGCTATACACAGGATAAGGTACAACCCAGGAACCTGGAAATGATGTGTGTCTTTGTACCCTTCTAAAGGAGTATGGATTGAAAACAGCCTAGGCCTTCCCCGTAGCACACTGTAAATCACACTTCACCCAATAGGATTACTCCTCTGCCAGCCAACAGAAGTTCAACAAGCTCCCGCCTACCACCTGACTACTGAACCATTCAGCCTTGAATACTCGAGAAAAGGGGGAAGAAAAAAGAAGAAAAGGGCTTTTACTTCTCTCTCCGCCCCCGATTGCCTCTGCTGCTCACACTCCAACTAGCTCTAGGTTTTAACTTCAAAACTCATCATCTTATATTTGCTGCAAACTCTGCCATTACTACTGATTATAATGTCACAATTGCTTTCATTTCATTTCACTGCCATAACTGCTCTTCGAATTTTTATTTTTACGAACTTCAGCAACATTATTTCTTTAACATTCGTAAAAGTATTAACTTACTACACTGGGATAAGGCTATGCCCAGGAACCCACTACAACTGAACATTAGTTCATCGAGGAAGGGCATACTCTAAATGAAGCTGCAGATGTCCAAATAAAAAAGGAAAAGAAAACCTATTCACAATAAATTGTTTCAACAAAGGAAACGATTGTGTGATTTTAGATGACAGTCGGAGAGTATTAGTATCAAATATTTTATTTCATCATACCACCAACAAATATTTTCTTTTGTTTCAGAAGCCCATCAAAAACTTACATGACAGCAAATGCAAATCTAGTATAAATAACGTTTATGTTGCTAAAATAAATTCTGATTTCCAAAGATGGCCTGTTTCTCGCATTGTTGGTAAATCATGGTTGATGGGCATTAAGAATGGTCTTTCCTCTAATTCACTGGACACACACAAATTAGCAGCACGTTGGTGTTAATTCTTTTTAATTCTGTATTAAAATATACAACTTTAAACTTAGTTGACATATGCGGCATTTGAAGTGCAAATAATAAAAATTTTTCTTAAATACTATGCTTTGTTGCTTATCTTTTAGAAATTTAAAGACCTGGAATTCTGCAATTCTGAGTAAAAAATGAAAATAAAAAACAATTAACACCAACAAAAACTTGTGGTAACATGACAGACAAATTATTACAAATACTACAAAAGATCATGCCTTTTCATTTTATTTAACCATATGTTAAAGCAGTATTCTTTATTAGACCTGGAAAAGTTAGAAACAGGAATATATTTTACTACAAAAACTACACGACAATTTTGAAATTAGAAGCTTTTCTGTATGAATTCCACTCTAAAACAATGCAAGTGCAGTCTTGACGATAAGAAAGTCAAATTTATTGAAATTTAAATTTGTATTTCCATTTTAATTTTCATTTTCCTAAAAACATTTGTCAACTTTGCAGGATTTCATCTTCAAGTATATATGTACAGACATTTAAAGTTCTGATGTATTAACATCTCGTGGAAATACACCTATCCCTCGATTTATACAGTACTTACCTGTTTTACATGATTTCAGTTTTACACAGTTTAAAAATTAACAGATTTCAAAAACTTAGTAAAATAGTATTTGCTGCATAAATGCAAATACATACATTTGAAGTCATTTTTTAATCTCATTTCTTTGGTAACACTGGTGGCAACAACAAGGATGGGGATTCCCCGTGTTAGGAGAATCTCAATAGTATGTATATGTATTTCATAACAGTAAAACTTTAAATTATATGGTTCACGCAAACTAATGCAGTATCAGTATTTTAGCAGCAAGGATTACATCATTTTTATCTACATATCTGAATGTTTACTAGCAAGTTTTCAACATTTATAGTTTTTGTGGCATTTTTTATAATTTATGTAAATTTTTTAAAGTATTATAATGCCAAAACGATTTTTAAAAAAAAATCAAAAATGAAATTAGAAGCAAAAATTAAAATATTAGATCATCTATGTAATAGAGAAGGAGTAACAAATGTTGCTAAATTTTACTCCATGAATGAAGCCACAATAAGGACAATTAAAAAAAAAATGAAGACTCTACTAGAAAAAGAATTAGATATGGGTAGAAGACGAAAATTTAAAATGGATTCCAATTGATACTGATGCTATTAGAAACAAGGCTTTAAAAATTTATAAAGCACTTAAGAATCGGTCACTATCGACTTTGTCAGATGAAAAAAAGGTATCTTTTTCCACAAGTCATGGTTGGTTTGAGAGATTTAATAATATTTAAACAAAGGCATTCTTTACATAATCTAAGATTGAAAGGAGAAAGTGCATCTGCTGATTCGAATGTAACAACAATATCCAGCAAAATTTGCTGAAATCAATTGCCACGATCTCCTACATTTCTGATCAGATCTTCAATGCTGACGTGTCTACGTTGTTCTGAAAAAAAAAAAAAATACAGTCAAAAGTCGTTAATCCGGACTCGTCGGGACTTCGGCGATTCCGGATTATCGATTTTTCCGGATTATAGATCATCAGTTTAAATCTCGTAAGATGGCATGCAGAAATTCTAAAATTAAAAATATGAAACCGTAATTTATGAAATAAAGAACAATTATGATCTAAAGGGTATCAAAATTTACAAAAAAAAAAAGCTTAATATTTATTTGTTTACTTTATTAAACATTTCTTTCAATGTAAGTTGTTTAAGTTGCTTCATTTTATGTGATACTAATACTTTCTCTTTAATTCTATAAACAGACATAATTTCTTTTCAGTTAAAGAGTTCTGCTGTTCAAGTCCCGTTAATTGCTGTGCCGAGAATACCGACTAACTGGTCAATGGAAATTTTTTCGTTTTCACTAACCTCTCTGTCACATTCTTCATGTCTTTATCCATTTTTTTCAGCAATTTCACTTTTTGTTTGTTGGACATTGAAACATACTTTCGTTTTGTAGATCCTTTGGAAGTTCCAGCATCGGAAATTCTATTTGACATAATCGAAAGTTCAAGTTTACTTTTATAAAATTGCTCTTACAGTCTGCAAAAAATAATAAGCGGGATCCTATTCGAAGATTAAGGAACAACGCAATCATTAACATTAACTGAAATAGATAATTAGATAATTTTAGCCTACACCGTCCGTTATACATTAAACGCGCAGGCGAAAACGTATTCTGCGCTTGCTCACACGCATATGCGCAGTAGTCAAGTTCTTACGCGCTCGCGTAAAACGCCTGTGCGCATGTGCAGAAAGTTTTTAGCTTTGAGGTCCGGATTATAGATCATTCCGGATTATAGGTGTCCGAATTAACGACTTTTGACTGTACCTTGCAAATCAGCTAGTGGTCATAAGGTAGTGAAAAGTCATACAATTTTTTTCTGTTGCAATGCTTCAGGCAATTATATAATGAAACCATTGGTTATTAACAAATCAAAAACACCATGTTCATTTAAAGGAACAAATATAAATAACCTTCCCTTTTATTGGATGCCTAACAGGAAAGCACGGGTCACTGCCATAAGGTTCAATGAATGATTTCTTACCATGTTTGTCCCAGATGTCAAAAATTATTTAGGTAAAAAAGGATTGCCTTTTAAGACTCTTCTTTTAATAGATAATGCACCTGGTCATCTTCAAAATTTACAACACAAAAAAGTAGAAATAGTCTTTTTGCCCAAAAAATACAACTTCTTTATTACAGCCATTGAATCAAGTAATATTTTCTGGCTTTTACAACATTGTGTATATCAAACAAACCTTTAGGTATATTTTAGAAAAAATGGAGAATAATGAATCTTACTCTTATGGATGCTTGGAAGAAATTTACAATCTTAGATTGTGTTGGACTGTCATATACTCAGATTAAACAATCAATGCTCAACGCATGCTGGAAAGCAATACGCTGGATGTTGCTAAAGATGAGAATGATAGATTACCATTAGAGTGTGAATATTCTCAGATCACTAAATTGGCTCAAACTGTAGTAGGAGAAGGTTTTGAGGATTTAGCTCAAGCATATATTAAAGGAATAATGGTTGATGAAGAACTAAATGAGGATGAGTTAGTTAACATGATTCATGAAACAAATGAACATGATGAAGACCAATCTGAACCAGCTGCATTCACAGCTAAAGTCATCAGTGTAGGACTTGAATTGGGAAGAAAATTAGGTAATCATTTTTTACAATATGACACAAATGTCGAATGAAATCTCCGATTCCAAGGGGAGCTTAGTAAGTGTTTAAATCTATATACGGATGTTTAAAAAGATTTAGGGGGACAAAAAAACAACAGGCAATTGTTAATTATGGATTTCATCATGAAGTCTAGTCGATGTGAGATCTCCCCTAATTTATCATCTATTGAAGCAGAATTGTATCACGAATACTCAAGTGATGAAAGAGACATCATACCAATCAAGAAGAAAAAACTAATAATTCATGAAAGTGATGTCAGTCCAAAATCAACTCTAAATATGAGAATATTTGTAGAAATTTCCTGTTCTTTCAATTCGAGCCACAATTTTTCATAAATGCTACATACTTTCATTACATTATCAGGTTGCATACTTCTGATGTCTGTGTAATTTATTTAATTGATGATGTAATTTATTTAATTGATAACTAAATATACTCGATTATGTTTTCACAAGGCTTGCTAATGTTTTTTTAAATAACACGAAAATAATCATGCAATGCAATAAAAATAGAACATCATTTTCCTGCCTCAGAATATACTACTAATAACAGGTTGTTTAAAGAGCAAAATATACAAAATTTAAATTAAATAATTATTTCCTTTTACTCAGTTGAATATACATTTAATTCATAAACATGTATATGCAGATAAAATTAGCTATGTCAATAAAGTTCTGCAAAGAATAATGAACGTGATCCTATTAGTTAAGTGTTGCAACTTTATTTCATATGAAATATTTTCTATATAGTCATTCCTTAAAAGTAGTCTCTGAATAATTAAACCAATTAAATTTGTTTCTAAATGTACTTGGGTTAATTGATAAAAGCAAGGCTTTTTTTTAAATGGCAAGCTGATTTTTAATTGATTTCATACTTAGATACATCATTATACATACATTAATAAAATAAATAAAATTCTAATTATGTTAGGGCAGTTTCCATTTTGCTGGTGTTTACTAAAGAAAATTTTACAGATAGCATTTTTAACAAAAACGCTGTTTATGATCATTTAAGATTTAAAAATAAATAAATAAATAAATAAAGAGAGAGAGAGATTATTTTGTAAGTATTCATCAAGAATATTTCTTCCAATTTATGTTTTCGAAGAAACGCCTTTATTACACCAAAGTAAAAAAAAATTATCCCTCTACCAAAACTTAAATCTGTATCGATTAAAAAAGAACAGTAATGCGTATTTAATAAGAACACAGGAATAAATTGTATTAAAACTCAAATCTATTTGTAAATTGTTCTTCTCTAAACTTATGCTTTGAACCTGAAATATTTTGAATGAAATAGTGCTTTTTTATTTATTTTAAGACTTGATCTATTTTAAATTTACCTAAAATACCTAAAATAATTATTTTAGCTTTTCAAGAGTTTCTTTTACATTGCTGAATTTGATGAAGGTGTACAAACGGTGCCAAATTCTTGGTTTTGGGCTGATATGGATAAATGACATATGTAATATGAAAAAATGAATCAAACTGAACAAAATGATTGCATCACATCAAGCCCCAGATTATTGAGAACTTTGGCAATTTCACCGGGTTCTCTAAATTTTTGCATCGACAAGTATGATATTTTCTATAATTATGTGTTCTTGTTGCTCATTTTTCTCACTGTATAATTTAGAAAGCTGAATAGAACATGGAAAATGCTGTTATGAATGACATCAGTACCAAAATATTTTTAAAATATAGTAACATCTCCATTTTTAGTACTTTTATCCATAAATTATTAGTACGAGTTGGTAGTTTGGTTTTTGAATCTTAACATTATTTTAATTACCAGACTAGTTGTTTAAAAATAGGAATGCATGTATTAAAAAATTCAAAAATTAACAATCATATCAGGATATAATATATATTTGCTTTAACATTTAACTGCATTTTTTTTATACAAATTTGATGCTCTCAAAATCTATTCGGTCACCTTAATTTTGCAGTGGAAAAATAATGAAATAGTATAATCCTACAATTCGAAACCATAAAAATTCTATTTGATTTATTTATTGAATAAATTGTTGCAAAATATCTGAAATTTGCAGAATTTTATAAAATAATGTAGCCATGACTGTTAATTTAATTTTACATCAAATATTTCGATAATTATACATGAGCAAATAAATGCTGCTAGAACATTTAGATGTTTAATCTAACATTAAACGATTATTTAATTCATTCTTTTTGCTTTATGTTAAATTATTGTTTATGAGTGATAACGGAAATTTAAAATTTTCAGTGAAAAAGGCATAGAAAAGTTAAAGTTGGCTATGAAGTTTTCAGACATCGAAAAGTGCAGAATTTGGTGCGGAAACAACAACAACAACAACAAAAAAAAAAAAAAAAAAAAAACACCAGCGATTTAAATTCTCCGATTCTTCAGATGAGTAAAAAAAGTAAACAAGTAAAAAACAGTAAAAAAGTACTATAGTAAAAAAGCTAGCAGAGCTGTGCTTGCCATTGCTACCAGAGTGCACACAAGGAAAATATTTTCAACCAGAATTTTCTGCATCTGTTTTAGCTAGTCCTCACTGCAAATCTGAGGACTAATACTCCAAAAGCAGGCTCATCAGAAAGACCCAATAAAGGTTTCGTACTGTTGCATTCCTGTACAGGTTCATGCAATTTGGAGTGATTAACGAGGACACTTAATAAACACACAATGTATTTGCCAGTATTATTCAGGACATCTCCAAAAACATGTTTACAGTCGTCCAAAAACTGCGACAAGCACATTGAAACAATCAGCAACAGAGCCTTTAGGCTGTAACAGTGAAGACAGCTTCACAGCAAAGTGCTAGAGTACAGCTCCCGACTAGGTTCAGTCTTCTCAGAACTCGACGTACTGTCGAGATTCTCGACGCTACAACTCGCGATGCACTCCACAATAAGCACTAGAATACAGCTTCTGACTCAGTTCAATCGTTCTTGGAGCTCAACACACTCCAAGATAAGACTCGATGATGCACTAACTCGCGATACATTAAGAGACTCTCTCTACGCACTCCCCAATCAACTCAATACTAGACTGAAAATCAACTCAATAGACTCGAGATACTACTGCTACTCCGCATACAGGCAGGGTTTATATAGCTTTTAGCATGCATTCGAGAACATTCTAAGTCAAACCAGTAAGAACTCGTTCTAAATGGTTCTCCATCCGTCTACGGCATATTGCCAATTTCGCTGAAAGATGTTGCCAAATGGGTGATTTCTCGCCAAATCTAGCAAATCCTAAACCTGCTTTGTGGGAAATCTATCTTACCGCAGCTGGAAATTTTTTAACAGTAACTTTCTGAATTTGCCAATAGTCAATTTTTTAAAAGTGTTCTGTTTTCAGGTTTTTAGAATAATTATGTAATAAAGACACAATAACACGCCGAATAAATACTAATTCAGAAGTCAAACAACAAAAATCAGCGTTATATTTACAAAATTTTCACAGTGACTGTTTACTGTGAAAATTTTGTAAATATAACGCTGATTTTTGTTGTTTGACTTCTGAATTAAATATGTAATACCCTGACCTTTTCTCTTCCGCAGAACTTCAACATCTAATCTTAAAAAATTTAAATTCTTTATCAAGTAGATTACAAATATTGCAAGAAAAGGTGGAGTTGCTGAAAACTCCTAACTGTGCAATCAACCGAAAAATTCAGAATTAAATATATTCCAATTAAAAACTGAATTAGAACTTCAATTTTTAGAGAGAATGTTTCTCAACAACATAGCTCCTGTGGTATTGTAAAATAATATTTTACATTAATCCTAATAGTTTTTTTTTTTTTTTTTTTTATTTTATTTTGTTTACTTTTTGCACACATTTTCATTTTATAAAGTAATTTCTGTTACGTTTTTGCTTAAATGAAATTTTCTATTTCAGTATTATCTTATTTTCTTTATATAAAAACTAACTGCAGAAAATGTACTAAAATACAAATATGGAACTCAAAGCAATGAAAACGTTATGATTTTATAAATAAGTTTCCATTACATTTGCATTTTATTTTGAGGAAAGTTAGATTTCTTGAGTGTTCTGTGAAGTTGAAATAATTTTCTTAAATGATAGAATAAGAAATCTTGTTGGTTATGCATTTATAGATTAAAGTCAATTTTTATTTATATATTTATTTATTTAGGTCAATGAATTGAAACATATTAATGTTAAAGGAGACTAACGTAAACATATTAATAGTAATCGTAACAAATATTTTGAAGTGATGTCGGACACGCTAGCCGAAGAGTACAGTTGGGTAAGTGAAAAAAAAAGGGGGGCATTTAAATCCCTGAAGTTATCATAGGTTATTTTACATAAGTCAACATTTATAAATATATTTTTATGTACATCATCATTTACAAAATATCTTGATAACTTACATTACGTATAATATGAAATCTGCCAAATTAAGTCACACCCAGCACCCGTAGCTCTCAGCCTGAGTCAAATCTTAATTATTCAAAAAATCGAATAAAATAAGACCAGACTTCCATGAATAGTGCATAGTGCTACTAAATGCATATGTGACCATCCCAGAAGAAATAAAGCAGGTAGATATTAGCATCTGGAAAGATATCCCAATGCATGAAGGAAGAGTAATATATTTAGTGTATGAACCTGTTATGTCAAGAAGACTTTAAATGAATTAGAAGACAACATAAAATAGCAGTTTTATCTGATCGCAAATGTTTAAAATGTTATTTAAAATGTCTAACTTTTTTTTATTCTTAAAATGATGTTTAATCCTCATTTGTTCTGCTATTTAATTTTTATGATGTATTGTTACTTAGTTTGTTATCTATCCATTTGTCAGTAATTGAGCTGAATTAAGTAAAGCTTTGTTCTTTTACATTATATTTTACCGCTCGATCAGGCCGACTGCCGTACCAAAGCACTCGCGTTCGAATCTCGAAAAAGGTTCGGGGGTTGTAAATGCATAGTGTCTGTGCATCATGGGGGCACCCAAAATATGCTGCAAGCCGAAAAGTTCTTTCAAGAAGCTGATCGTAGGGAAAGAGAACTTGAAAATCCTTGGACTCGTCCTCCGTGTGATAGTTGCATCGCAAAAATGTTATGGTTTTTAATTAATTGACTTTCTGTTTAAATATGCAGTAATTATAATTAAAAATTCACAAGTAAATTTTCCATTTAATGTATTTTTTAGAGATAGTGCAAACTCATCTCCCTGCAACAATTGAAAAGAAAGGTGCTACTATAACAGTTAATCTCAAAAAGGTTGGTGGGTGGTAAATGTATAGTGTCTGTGCAGCATGGGGGCACCCAAAATATGCTGCAACAAAGTTGCTACTACACTCATGTCCATAAATTAAGGATAATTCGGAGTCACGCGGAAATCGAACTCTAAAATATACTAAAATATCACCTGTAACATCACAACACACATCTTCAAGAATCATATGCAAATTTTAGGAAGTAACCAGATGACACCGATGGTACTTCACAATGACGAGAATGTAAGAAAGTGATATATAACGAATACAGGCAAAGAAGTAAAATTGTTCGCAGGCACTTTATAAGCATTTCAGTGCAATAACCAAATAGTTCGCAGGGGCTTTATAAGCATTTCAGTGCAATAACCGACAAAGGACGCATTTGGATGATTTTTTACGTGGTAGAATTATCGGCCGTCTGGAATGTGGGCGTACCCAACTGGAAGTATCAGACAAACTTGGAATTGCCCAGAGTGTCATCTCCAGCCTTTGGCAACGATTCCCAGATGATGGTAATGTGAGTAGACGTTACAGCACAGGTCGCCCCAGAGTTACAGCGCCGAATAAGGACCGGTATTTGGCAGTTACTGCCAAAACAAACAGGTGGAGCACAGCCTGAGACCTGCCTCGTCAGCTCTCTTCAGCCACTGGTACGACAATTTCAAGGCAGACCGTGTACAGACGCTTAGGGCAGATTGGTTTATATGTTCGTAGACCTGTCAGATGCGTTCCACTTACTGCAACTCACTGTCGCCTGCGGTTAGCCTGGAGTAGAGAGCATGCACTGTGGACACCGCAACAGTGGGCTTGTGTGATGTTTTCCGACGAGTCCAGGTTTAGCTTGCAGTCTGATTCTCGCCGGACTTTCATATGGAGAGCTCCAGGTATTCGTTACCACCAAGAAAGCATCATTGAACGACACCGTCACGGTGGTGTAGGAGTGCTCGTTTGGGGTGGAATTATTCTGGGTTCCAGAACTGACCTTCATGTTCAAATTGGAATCATGACAAGCCATATCTATCGGGACGTCATTCTGGAACAACATGTACATTTGTTTCGGGGTGCCATGGGCACACAATTTGTTTATGGATGACAACGCCAGTCCTCACCGTGCAAATATCGTAAGCGAATGCCTTCAATCGGAGGATATCCCCCGTACAGACTGGCCAGCATTCTCACCAGACTTGAACCAGTAGAACACGTGTGGGACATGCTTGGCCGACGAGTTGCAGCCCGTCAACTTCCTTCTACATGTCTACCGGAACTTCGGAGTGCATTGCTTTTTGAGTGATGTAATATCCCCCAAGATCAGATCGATAATTTGATACTCAGATGCCTAGGCGTTGTACGGACTGTATTGCATCGTCTGGGAGACATACAATGTATTAACAATCAAACCAACCATGTAATATTGGTTTTTTGTAAATAAGTTTTTTTTTTTTTTTTTTTTTTGGTAATTTGCTCCAGGGAGAAAAAAAAATCGCTAATTTTTTTAATAATATCAAACATATAGCATCTGTTTTTGCTCTTTACCTTTTGTTTAATAAATAAGCTTTACAAATAAGTCAAATTTGTTTTGCTTCTAACTTTTCCTTTGCCTGATTTTGCATTATCCTTAATTTATGGACATGAGTGTATAACAGCGAGTACTTTTGTGTACAGAAGCTGTCTTGAAAGCTTAGAATCTAAAATTTTAAGTTTGTATTTGTTTTTACTGAATTGTAAGTATTATAAATTCATATGTTTGGAAGCGTCCGAGTTTCAAAAATAATAAAAGTATAAATGATAAATAATAAAGCTTCAAAATAGTAAATCAAACAATCATCAAAATGTTTAGTACCTATTTAAAAATTTGGAGCTTTCTTTCAATTTTAAAGTAATTTAAAATTTAATAAATAGCTTTAAAACTCTTGCCAGTCACTGCTCATCTCAATGCATATAATAGCATTATAATTTTTTATAATAATAATGCATATTTTGTTTAATTTCATGAGGCTGAAGGAGACATTGTAAACTTATATTATGAATACGAGTCATATTTTGTAAAATTCGATGAAAGGCCATTCGGAAAACATGTATACATTGACAGAATTGCCGATATAAATAAAATATGTTATTAACAATATTAACTTCTTATTAATTAAGAAAAGGCTGCATTAAATATATTAAAAGGATCTTTTAAAATTTTTGCAGGAAATGAATTTAAGTTTCTCTTAAGTGAATGGATATTTTTATATCTTTATTACCGTATTTGCAGGCGCATAAGGCACATCCCCCTTTTTTTATACACATTTCATTATAATGAATTTACAGTATTTTAAATATAAATACAAAGTAATACTTTATACCCACAATTCATCTGGGGAAGAGCTTTTAATTTTCTTCATCAAAACCTAAACACTCATCACCATAGCTAAATGAAAAGTCACTTGAAACCTCTCCTAAATCAGCATTCGAGTCCTCATACAACAGATTGTCCTCTGTACCATCCAGTGTATTAATAATGCCACACTTCATACATGATTTAACCTCTGCCTCTGTTTTCACAGCATCCCAAGATGCTTTGACCCATTCACAAACTTTCCAAATGTTAGGCCTTCCCCTTCTTCTTGATGGTGTAACCTCAAAATTTGAAGCCTGCATCCAGCTTGCATGCTTTGTTACAGCAATTTCAACATTGTTTTTGAACCATAATTTGCCAACAAACTTAAGAAACACCAAAAAGTTGAAATTTCCCACACTTAAAAGTCGTTCGCAAAAATTGCAGTTTTCATGCCAGATGCACATTTACTAAGCTCTCCGTAACTGTAATATTCCCACACATCGCAAGGAAACAAGAAAAAAATCACATAACTCCAAAAAAAGAGGAAATTTCCAGAAATTAATGCAATCAAAAACTGAGTATCGACATACAAGATGCACCTCCTTTTTTTCCCGACTTATTTTCAAAGAAAAAAAGTGCGTCTTATACACTAGAAAATTTGCTATTTAAAACTTTCTTACATTTATTGGAAAACAAATTGTTTTATATGCTTGATTTCATTCACATAACTATGCTCACTGTAGTTATTGGCTATACTAAATATTTGAATGAAGAAATGTAAGTTTTATTTGCACAAAAACTATTAGCATATGTTTTATAGCAATACACGCAAGTACACAAAAGTGATACACAAAAACTATGAGCATATAGTTTTATAGCAATTTATGAGAGCAAAGTTTTACATAAAAATGTAAATGAATCATAAACGCATCTGTTATATAATTTCAATACAATGAGATATAACAATAATCACTGAGGAAATCTGATATGATTGTGATGACTATATTCAATAATTAAAAAATTCCAAAGATTCCAGTAAGATTTTAATAACTGGAAGAGTAACTTCTTACTGGATCAATAAAACGCTTTTCTGCTGTTATCAGTTTTACTGGAGGAGATGTCTGAAATACTGCTATTGCGACATTATACTGATTAAACTAATGTAACACTGTGCGACACCCACACAGATCTTTAAAGCAGCAATTCTCAACAGGTGGTACACAAGATAAAAAATAGGTGGTAGGCAAAGAAACAAAGTTCAAAAATTCTATGAAGAAAAAAAGAACAATTGTTAGAAAATTCCTGTGATTGCACTTCCACTGAAGATTTCATAAATAACAACTTTTGGCTACACCGAAAAAAAGAATTTAAAGGCATTTCAAATAAAGCTAAATTTTTATTGCCTTTTCGCACAACCTATTTGTGTGAACAAGGATTTTCTTCCATGTTTTATTTGAAAAATAAATACAGAATAAAATTAAAAGTGGATCACACTTAAAGCTAAGTGAAATAAGGCCAGACAAAGAAATTGATCTCTCTTAAACAGGCCCAAATTTTATACTAAATTTAAGTATATAACTTAAATTTTGATAATTAAAATGGTAACCAATTCTTAATTAATATTTTTTATGTGTGCCTATTTAATACAGATAGCCAATAGCTTGTGCAAATGGCAAAACATTTATTTTTTCTATTTATATTGAGAAACTGAATAAGTATTATAAAATGTACAATAATTATACTGGTTGTACTAAGGTTTTTAAATTTTTGTTTAGATGGTATGTGTTAGTCAAAAGGTTGAGAACCGCTGCTTTAAAGCAATTAAATTTATGTCACTTTGTGAAGTTATACAAAAGTCGCAGTGTGACATTAACATCATTATCGCAGCATGACTTTACTACCATACTCAAAGACAAAGAAGCAACAATAACAAAAAAAAGAAGCCAAGAGAAAAAATTGGTATCTTACCTCTCAGCCTCCACATCCACAGGGCCTGTTTGCTCACATCCTCTTCTTGGGCGCTTCGCATTCCTATAATAAACAAAAATAGGTACAATTTTATTACCGAGACCATAATAAACCACAGTGACAGTACATGCATAAAAGCACCAAACTTGGCACACACATCCATTTAAATCATAAATTGACATCACATAAATTTAGATACTTCTAAATGCAAGTGAATTATGACTGCACATAAATTTAGATAGCTCTAAATTTTAATTTACCACTGAAATACTGGTATACTTTTTAAACTTTTTAAAAGTGCATCGAATCTATCTATTTAGAAATTGCCAGAGATGAAAAATTTGCAATAAAATTTTGACAAAGAAAAGGCATCATTCATGATTGTGTGTGATTATGACAAAGCCTCAAGGGCTATCTGCCTGTGCCTTTGTGGAGCACTTTCTAAGGGAAACTGGCTTGTATACACGTTACACATGGGGAAAACCACGAAAACGCCCAGCCCGTTCCTGGGATTCGAACCTCGGACCGACTACCAGCGTTCGGTGACTCCACCGCTCGGCCGCTGGTGGGCCTCATTCGTGATAGAAAATTAGGCTTAAACTATAGTCCAAGAACCATGAAATGAAACCATTTCATCGATAACTCAACAACTAAATGGCACCTTTAATCTTCTAGGTGTATCTACGGATTATTTCGTATTGAAAGATGGCTTTCCAAATCACGACACGCAGAATATTCTTGTCAGATTTTGATAAATACGAAATGGTTTCGAATGAATGCGGCAACTGGCAGTAGGGAAATAGCAATCAATAGAGAAAGATGTTACAGCGTGAGGTTCATAAATAAAAACCTCGTATCCAGCCACACTATCTGCCGACCTGTAGGCGATTTTCGTGCCGAAACCGAAAAATACTAAGAAGCCTTCGACCGAAAGCTTTGTGTATGCAAAAAGTTTGTGAAACAAAATTTCTTCTATAAAATAAAATGCAATTTGCACTGAACCCATGAATTACTTTTAAAGAAATTAATATCACCTAATTTACAAATAATTTCTTTTAGCATGGAATAAATACTTAAACAGGTATCTTACAATTACATGAAATAACGTAATCTTTAAAGGCATTGATGTATACAATATAAATATTTGCTTGTTATTTTATGAAATAACAGTGTCTGGGAAGCCCACTCAAATATCCTGTAGAATTTTAACAAATTATTTTATAGGATACAAATATGCATCTGTTTTTTTATGAAATATGTGAAATTCATGCAAATAAAATTAAGGATTATGAAATTTATTTTAATATAAATAACTCTGCAAAAAGAAATATTCAGGAGACTTTATTCCCCTTATTTTCCTATTATTGTCATCATAAAAAAATAATAGCATTTATCTTAAAGATAATTAGCTTATTTAAAAAATACAATCTGTAAGCACTTTCTTTAACTCGATATAAGATCCATTTATTTTAAATACTTTTCTAAAACTTTTTATAAAAAATAAGAAAATAATGTAAGCACAAACCTTGTGGTTGAAAAGTTATGCAAACCTTGGGTTCAGTACCCCGCAAATAAATAATGAAAACAATCTCAGATTTTATAGGATAAAAATTAGGTCCAAACGGGCAATTTTTTTCATTTACAGACAATCATTAGATGTTTGGGCTAATGCTACTTTGGACTAAAAGTATTTAAAAGCTACAATTTCAGACAGACTGTCTTGTACACTTAAAATACAAATGTTTTATTAATTACACTGCTTGCCTTAAAAATATGTTTCTTAATCAAAAATTTGCTAAATTTTTATAAAACATAAACTAATACTTATAAAAGAGCCTGAGGCAATTTGTTACAATTAATTAAATTGTTCAACGTTGTTTAATTAATTGTTTAGGCGGTCAGAGCCGGAACAGCTAATGAAGTTTATGAGACTGTGATATTACTTTCGGTTTTGTGAAATGAAGAATTACATAGGATACTTTCAGATTGAAGTTCTGTAGAAACAAAAAAGTAAGTACCATCCCTCTTTCTGAAGCTCTTTATTTGTTTATTGACTTTTGGTAATTAAGAGGTCACTAAAGGAGATATCAGCGAAAAAACATACATTGAAAACAAAGTTAAAACAAAACGTTGCCGACAAAAATATCCAAAGAAGTGATTTGGAAGTGCTGAAGAATAAGTTTAAAGTGTTCGAGACAAAGATAAATTCCAATTTCGATTCTTTGTTCGGGTTATGTATTGAAGAAAGTGCAGTCAAAAGTCTTTAATCCGGACATCCATAATCCGGAATGATCTATAATCCGGACCTCAAAGCTACAAATTTTCCGCGCATGCGTTTACGCATATGCATAATACGTTTACGCATGCGCGTTTAATGTATAACGGACGGTATAAGCTAAGCTAAAATAATCTATTTCAGTTAATGTTGCAGATTGTGTTGTTCCTTAATCTTCTAATTGGATACGGTTTATTATTTTCTTTTAGACTATTAGAGCAATTTAATAAAAGTAAGTTGGAACTTTCGATTATGTCAAACACAATTTCCGATACTGGAGATGATGGTAATGTGAGTAGACGTTACAGCACAGGTCGCCCCAGAGTTACAGCGCCGAATAAGGACCGGTATTTGGCAGTTACTGCCAAAACAAACAGGTGGAGCACAGCCTGAGACCTGCCTCGTCAGCTCTCTTCAGCCACTGGTACGACAATTTCAAGGCAGACCGTGTACAGACGCTTAGGGCAGATTGGTTTATATGTTCGTAGACCAGTCAGATGCGTTCCACTTACTGCAACTCACTGTCGCCTGCGGTTAGCCTGGAGTAGAGAGCATGCACTGTGGACACCGCAACAGTGGGCTTGTGTGATGTTTTCCGACGAGTCCAGGTTTAGCTTGCAGTCTGATTCTCGCCGGACTTTCATATGGAGAGCTCCAGGTATTCGTTACCACCAAGAAAGCATCATTGAACGACACCGTCACGGTGGTGTAGGAGTGCTCGTTTGGGGTGGAATTATTCTGGGTTCCAGAACTGACCTTCATGTTCAAATTGGAATCATGACAAGCCATATCTATCGGGACGTCATTCTGGAACAACATGTACATTTGTTTCGGGGTGCCATGGGCACACAATTTGTTTATGGATGACAACGCCAGTCCTCACCGTGCAAATATCGTAAGCGAATGCCTTCAATCGGAGGATATCACCCGTACAGACTGGCCAGCATTCTCACCAGACTTGAACCAGTAGAACACGTGTGGGACATGCTTGGCCGACGAGTTGCAGCCCGTCAACCTCCTTCTACATGTCTACCGGAACTTCGGAGTGCATTGCTTTTTGAGTGATGTAATATCCCCCAAGATCAGATCGATAATTTGATACTCAGATGCCTAGGCGTTGTACGGACTGTATTGCATTGTCTGGGAGACATACAATGTATTAACAATCAAACCAACCATGTAATATTGTTTTTTTGTAAATAAGTTTTTTTTTTTTTTTGGTAATTTGCTCCAGGGAGAAAAAAAATCGCTAATTTTTTTATTAATATCAAACATATAGCATCTGTTTTTGCTCTTTACCTTTTGTTTAATAAATAAGCTTTACAAATAAGTCAAATTTGTTTTGCTTCTAACTTTTCCTTTGCCTGATTTTGCATTATCCTTAATTTATGGACATGAGTGTATAACAGCGAGTACTTTTGTGTACAGAAGCTGTCTTGAAAGCTTAGAATCTAAAATTTTAAGTTTGTATTTGTTTTTACTGAATTGTAAGTATTATAAATTCATATGTTTGGAAGCGTCCGAGTTTCAAAAATAATAAAAGTATAAATGATAAATAATAAAGCTTCAAAATAGTAAATCAAACAATCATCAAAATGTTTAGTACCTATTTAAAAATTTGGAGCTTTCTTTCAATTTTAAAGTAATTTAAAATTTAATAAATAGCTTTAAAACTCTTGCCAGTCACTGCTCATCTCAATGCATATAATAGCATTATAATTTTTTATAATAATAATGCATATTTTGTTTAATTTCATGAGGCTGAAGGAGACATTGTAAACTTATATTATGAATACGAGTCATATTTTGTAAAATTCGATGAAAGGCCATTCGAAAAACATGTATACATTGACAGAATTGCCGATATAAATAAAATATGTTATTAACAATATTAACTTCTTATTAATTAAGAAAAGGCTGCATTAAATATATTAAAAGGATCTTTTAAAATTTTTGCAGGAAATGAATTTAAGTTTCTCTTAAGTGAATGGATATTTTTATATCTTTATTACCGTATTTGCAGGCGCATAAGGCACATCCCCCTTTTTTTATACACATTTCATTATAATGAATTTACAGTATTTTTAATATAAATACAAAGTAATACTTTATACCCACAATTCATCTGGGGAAGAGCTTTTAATTTTCTTCATCAAAACCTAAACACTCATCACCATAGCTAAATGAAAAGTCACTTGAAACCTCTCCTAAATCAGCATTCGAGTCCTCATACAACAGACTGTCCTCTGTACCATCCAGTGTATTAATAATGCCACACTTCATACATGATTTAACCTCTGCCTCTGTTTTCACAGCATCCCAAGATGCTTTGACCCATTCACAAACTTTCCAAATGTTAGGCCTTCCCCTTCTTCTTGATGGTGTAACCTCAAAATTTGAAGCCTGCATCCAGCTTGCATGCTTTGTTACAGCAATTTCAACATTGTTTTTGAACCATAATTTGCCAACAAACTTAAGAAACACCAAAAAGTTGAAATTTCCCACACTTAAAAGTCGTTCGCAAAAATTGCAGTTTTCATGCCAGATGCACATTTACTAAGCTCTTCGTAACTGTAATATTCCCACACATCGCAAGGAAACAAGAAAAAAATCACATAACTCCAAAAAAAGAGGAAATTTCCAGAAATTAATGCAATCAAAAACTGAGTATCGACATACAAGATGCACCTCCTTTTTTTCCCGACTTATTTTCAAAGAAAAAAAGTGCGTCTTATACACTAGAAAATTTGCTATTTAAAACTTTCTTACATTTATTGGAAAACAAATTGTTTTATATGCTTAATTTCATTCACATAACTATGCTCACTGTAGTTATTGGCTATACTAAATATTTGAATGAAGAAATGTAAGTTTTATTTGCACAAAAACTATTAGCATATGTTTTATAGCAATACACGCAAGTACACAAAAGTGATACACAAAAACTATGAGCATATAGTTTTATAGCAATTTATGAGAGCAAAGTTTTACATAAAAATGTAAATGAATCATAAACGCATCTGTTATATAATTTCAATACAATGAGATATAACAATAATCACTGAGGAAATCTGATATGATTGTGATGACTATATTCAATAATTAAAAAATTCCAAAGATTCCAGTAAGATTTTAATAACTGGAAGAGTAACTTCTTACTGGATCAATAAAACGCTTTTCTGCTGTTATCAGTTTTACTGGAGGAGATGTCTGAAATACTGCTATTGCGACATTATACTGATTAAACTAATGTAACACTGTGCGACACCCACACAGATCTTTAAAGCAGCAATTCTCAACAGGTGGTACACAAGATAAAAAATAGGTGGTAGGCAAAGAAACAAAGTTCAAAAATTCTATGAAGAAAAAAAGAACAATTGTTAGAAAATTCCTGTGATTGCACTTCCACTGAAGATTTCATAAATAACAACTTTTGGCTACACCGAAAAAAAGAATTTAAAGGCATTTCAAATAAAGCTAAATTTTTATTGCCTTTTCGCACAACCTATTTGTGTGAACAAGGATTTTCTTCCATGTTTTATTTGAAAAATAAATACAGAATAAAATTAAAAGTGGATCACACTTAAAGCTAAGTGAAATAAGGCCAGACAAAGAAATTGATCTCTCTTAAACAGGCCCAAATTTTACACTAAATTTAAGTATATAACTTAAATTTTGATAATTAAAATGGTAACCAATTCTTAATTAATATTTTTTATGTGTGCCTATTTAATACAGATAGCCAATAGCTTGTGCAAATGGCAAAACATTTATTTTTTCTATTTATATTGAGAAACTGAATAAGTATTATAAAATGTACAATAATTATACTGGTTGTACTAAGGTTTTTAAATTTTTGTTTAGATGGTATGTGTTAGTCAAAAGGTTGAGAACCGCTGCTTTAAAGCAATTAAATTTATGTCACTTTGTGAAGTTATACAAAAGTCGCAGTGTGACATTAACATCATTATCGCAGCATGACTTTACTACCATACTCAAAGACAAAGAAGCAACAATAACAAAAAAAAGAAGCCAAGAGAAAAAATTGGAATCTATAACATGGGAGCAGTTCTGCCAGAAGAGAATGTCGGAGTTACAATCATCGAAAACTCAAAGATAAGTTAAAATCTTCTATAACATTTTTTTTCTTTTGTTCCGAAATGTTATGCGCAAATACAAAGTTCTATGTTTTGACGAAAGTCAATGTGTTTCGGTTGAGATTTACTTTTATTTTACTTTATTTAGCTAATGCAAAAGTATTATTTTCTTTAAGTATAAAATCTAGGAACAAGCAGTTTCTGTTGGTCGAAAGACTAATTCTTTTATGTTAAAGCCAGAATTTGGCCGAAGATAAAAATAACTTCGTATTCTTGTATTAATAACAACTTTAGTTTCAGTGCCTCCAGCTTGGCGAAGAATGAGTAAAGTAAAAATTTATTTTTCTCTTATTCATTTTATGGTAAATTGTAAAAATCATATGTATTAGAATTTTGTAAATATACGTAAATGCTTGAAAGTTATGTAAAAGTAGAATTTAGTCTAGAAGCATAAAATTTTAGATGCTAAAAGTAAATGCTCAAAAGCAATGAATTCAAATTTAATTATTAAACTGTAGATAAAATCATGCTTTAGAGCGAAAGCCTGCATGTCTATAGATAAATGAGGGGGAATTTAGAATGAATGTGTTTTGTAATGTTCTCCACCTACACTTGAATTTTAAGAATGTTAAAGTAGCTCATCGACTTGTATAATGTCGAGTAAGGTGTGTCTATTTGGTCGTTGAATTCTAACAAATCATTGTGGTTAGGAGAAGTGTTGCAATACTAAAACACGAATATTCCCGTTTGACTCCTCACATGGTGGAGAGCCAGGGTAAAGTTAAATTCATGTTTGAATACTTGAATGAATGTGAATTAAGCAGTAACTAAGGAAAATAAATCGTTCAAAAACAAAAACTTATTCAGTGTCAAGAAAGTGTAAATTATAATGTATTTAGAAAGATACTGATACTTATTCCTTCCAGATACTGGAAGGAAGAGAACAGATTGATTGCTGAAGTCCGGGAAAGGTTGCTGTAAGAAGAGAGAATTAAATAAGTATCTACAGAAATTTGTTCTACCTTTTGTGAGATAACAGATTTTTTTTATGTCAACGAGGCTCTTAAAATTTAGATCAGAATTGTGGAAACTTTCCAATAGGTCGTTTCTAGGACCTGCTTCCAAGTTTTCCAAATTCTGGCAGCGGGAAATGTAGGGTTTATATTTATTTTAACTAATATTTATTTTAAGTTTAAACTATCTTTCCTGTTAAGCCTTACTTTCCCCTGGAATTGCCAATGCCAGAGTATGTAAATTTTAGTAGAACGCGCAAAGGATTCAAATTGTCAGCGGAAGTAATCTGAGTTAAATAGAAGGGAAACGAGTTCGAAAGTGTGTTTCTTGCTGCACGAGCGTGGAGGTGGCTAGTTAGAAATTGAAGAACCACGCGTTTAAGTTCTTGTTGTTAATTTTTCAACGTAATATTCAGAAGTTTGCTGAATTATCAGCGGTATCTTAGAACGCGGTGAGGTTAGTTACGTATAGAGAGCCTCGTAGTTAGTCACATGTTATTATTCTTTTTTTAGTTTTTTATTTTTATTTTACCGCCGGGTCGGCGTAGTTTGCGAGCGTCAAGAGCACGCATTTGTAATTTCTAAAGTTGAATAAAAAGGGATTTAAACCCTTCTCAAGAATTTGTCTACTTTCCAGTTGTTAGCAGTCACCACTATTGTTGCGTGCAGGTTGGAAGCGCGCAACATTACAAGGGATATCATTAATTATACTTTGCATTATCATTAATTATACTTTGCTTTCCAGAATTTTTTTGATTTTTGTATTCTTTTGTGTTCTTTGTTGCTCATTTCACTGATTTTAAGATACTGAAAAGTTTTGAGTGATTTTTTTAGGAAACAAAGTTCTTAACCTCCTTTATACCATTTGAGTTCTTAAGATTTTGCAAAGGGAAGTTTGTTAATTTATTTATTAAGATCATTAATATTTGTATTAAGGGATATTGCTTATTTCATGGTAATTTTGTTATACGTAATAACTTTTTTTTTATGAAGTCGTTCTGCAGAGTAAAATTCTACGCTGTTTTCAAGTTTAAAAATTGGTGTTTCTTTCAGCCATTTTCCCGGTACATTTAAAAGCCAGACGAAGGCTGGCAGCTAAGCTGCTGGTATTCTGTACAAGCTTGATATAAAACTTGTTTTATTAGATTTCCCTCCTTTCCCAGCAGCACAAAGTTTCGAGATCTGGACTCATCCGGTGGGCTAATAATTGATTTAGCCACTACAATATTATTACTACTTTCTAATGAACCTTTTTCTAGATTTCTTCATTTCTTCTATAACCCGTTCTCCCTTTTTGTCCTCCTCACTTAAAAACTAACTTCTAAATCTCTCTTTAAAGAACTACCAGTAGGATTCTTCCTCTTCTGGCCTTCCCTCCGTGCTGTATTCGGTTAGTTATTGGGATGTATACCTGTGCAATCTTTAATGAAGCTCCAACACTTTTACCTGTACATGTCTGTACCTAAATGAAACTGGTTCGTTTTGATGTTATACTAGCGAAACACCAAAAAAATCTTGATTTAAATGATGATGATTTAAATAATTTAGCTGGTATTTTAAGGATGAGGATTTATACTAACTGCTGATGATTTTTTATTTAAGTTATCGTGATTATATGTTATAGTGATGAAGAATGTGATTAAATGAGTATGATGGTAATAAAACTTTAGGTGATAGTACTTTGTATTCAGGTGATTTTATTATTTGACGACTTCAATGATGATGGTGTATATGATATATAGTTTCGATTGATTAGTATGGAATGATGATGTGATTTGTGTGATGGTGGTTTATTTTATTCTGACGATGGTGATAGAGATACGATGGTTTAAAATCATGATGTGTTTTGTGTGGTGAGGAATATTTAGATGATTTTGATGATGATATAGATTTGGCTAATGACGATTTTATAGCTGATATGATAGTGATTTATAGAATAGTTTAGAGGGTTTCGGCAGTGAAGACGATGGTTATTTATATTTAGATGCAGCGTCTAACAGTTTCTCCCACCTCAGACAAGATCTCAGTCTGTGTGCTTGTTTCCCTCGTTTTGGAAGCATATTTGATAAGCTGGGTTGGCGCTTTTTGCTTTTTGTACATTTAGAAAACATTATCATATTTATTTTTATAACCATGGGTACAAAGAATAAGATGATGTCTATTGAATTACAGCGTGAAATCATAGAAAACCATGAGCAAGGTGTGCGAGTAATTGACTTGGCGATGATGTACGGTCGTAGCACATCAATGATATGTACTGTGCTTAAAAAAAAGGAGTTGATAAAGGGTATAACGCCATCTAAGGCCGATAAAATAATGTCTAAACTCTGGACCTCTCTCCGTGAATAGATGGAGAAACTACTGATGGGGTGGGTGAGAGAGGAGCAGCTTCAAGGAGGAACCTTAACATAAAGCTTCATATGTGAGAAGGCACGAGCAATTTACGGTTATTTGCTAAAGAAGATCCCACACACTTCTAAAAATGAGGAATCGGAAGACTTGTTTAAATCCAGTAGGGCTGGCTTGACATCTTTAGGAAAAGGACCGGCATTCACTCCGTCCTCAGACATGGTGAGGCAGCAAGTTCCGATGTGAAGGCAGCTGAGGTTCACATCAAAATGTTTTCCGAACTGATACTAGCCAAAGCATACATCCCCCCAGCAAGTCTTTAACTGTGACGATACAGTATTTTTCTAGAAAAGGATGGCGAATAGAACTTACATAACGGCAGAGCAGAAGACGATGCCAGGTCACAAACCCATGAAGGATAGATTAACTCTAGTAATTTGCGCCAATGAGATTGGCGACTGTAAAATCAAGCCTCTGCTAGTATACCATTCGGAAAATCCCAGAGTCTTTAAGTCATATAATATTTCAAAAGAAAATCTGCCAGGTATGTGGATGACAAATCCGAAGGCTTGGGTCACCAGGAAATTCTTTGTGAAGTGGATAAACCTGGTGTTTGGCCCTTCTGTTAAAAAATACCCACAGAAAAACAACCTACCCATGCAAGCCCTTCTCTTCCTCGACAATGCCCCTACTCACCCACCAAATCACGAAGTTGATTTACTCTAATAGTTCAAGTATATAAAAGTTCCCTACCTACCACCCAACACCACTCCTATCCTGCAGACGATGGATCAGCAGGTGATTTCTAATTTTAAGAAATTGTACACCAAGCACATTTTTTGGGGCTGCTTTGAGGTGACGGAGAACACAAACCTTACCCTTCGAGAGTTCTGGAAAGGCCACTTTAAGATCGTCATATGCCTAGGAATTATTGATCAGGCCTGGCTGGGTGTTACAACGAGGACCTTAACCTCTGCACGGAAGAAGCTGTGGCCTGAGGCTGTTGCTGAAAGGGCCTTCGAAGGATTGGAACCCAAAGTCGCATAGGTAGAGGAGCTTGTTTCTCTGGGAAAATCCATGAGTCTGGAGGTGGATGGGAGAGATGTGAACGAACTCGTCGAACAACAGTCTCAGGAGCTGACAACCGAGGAGTTACACGATCTGTATTTGCAACAGCATACGTTGTGTTAACGAAAAATTAGTTTTGAAGAGGAGCCAGAGGTGGAGGAGGTTATCGCTACAAGAGATATAAAACAGGTCTTGGGAATGTGGGAGAAAGTTGTAGAGTGCGTGGATAAAAATCACCGCGAAAACGTTGCAACTAGCCGTGCATCCTTGACACGGAAGAAGAAACAAACCTCCTTGGAAAGTTTTTTTAAATGATCTGCGGGTGGAAATAAGCAGATCATGACGAAAAAAGCGAAGACCAGTGACAAAAATTAAGCTCTTCCGTAGGCACTTCACTTTTTCTTTTAATTATGTTTTTATAGAATATGTATTTGTTATTTATAAATAAATGTTTCTTCTTGTTTTTGATTCTTACTTAAAAACACTTAACAAACAACTGAGGTCGTGTTTTGGGATCTGGAACGGATTAATGGGATTTCGATTAATTTCAATGTGGAAAATTGCTTTGAGATACGAGCAATTTGACATACGAGCAAAGTTACGAAACGAATTAAACACGTATGTCGAGGTACCACTGTGCGTAATTATATAATCGTTAGCAAGCAGATAGTAATAAATAATTTTAAAAGTCTGATGCTATCAATATATAAAATATGTTGACTAGTATAATTAATTTAGAATTATGCGAATACATATAATATAAGATGATGTATGTTACTACAGATACGTGTTAATATAATACATATATAAGTCTGTGCATATATATGAAATCATAATTCTTTTTATACCAGTTAACAGTTAGAATTACTGAACAACCATGAAAGATTCCCCAAAAATTAAATATGGTGTAACAATGAACACTTAGTTTAGAAATTAGATTCTATTGTATATTGTTGTAAAAGCCATTGTAAGAGTGAAAATTCTTCATTCTGCCTTAATGCGATTTTTTGCGTTTAATGCGTTGTTTGGAGATTTTATGATCCCGAATTATATTGATGTGATATATTAATACTGCATTTGTAGACATACGTTTTCTGAGAAACGAGTCAAGGCGATTGATTTTTTGTAAAAATTTGGATTTATCCTTATTTTATTGACGTGCACCAGCACTGAATTGAGAATGGCTTGTGCTATGTTTCGATGGATGAAAAAGCGTTCGTAAGTAATGAATATTATGAAAGTTTCAGCATATTTAAATAAATAGTATTAAAAGCATATATTTATTAACATATATCAATAGTTTATGGTAAATTTTTCATTATAAATCTCATGATAGTTTCATTTCTCATTCTTTTGCATTTCTATTGCGGTACATAAATTTTTTGGTATATATATTGTAGATTGCATCAGTTTTGCTGCGCAATTTATTCCTCGGTATGTTACTTGTAGTGTTATTAGAAATTCCATTATTTTTGTATTTTTTCTGCAATTGGTAGTATCTGATTAGGAAATTTATGTTTTATTTCAAGATATATATGAAGTTGGTAATATCAAGTGTTAAATAAACGTTGTTATTCAGGCAATAGCGTTAGCTTTATCCAGATAGATAAATGCATTTCTTAAATACTCAAGATATAAAGACACACTCGGATAGTAGATTCACTCACTTTACGTTTTTTAAGGGTTATATATATTCATTAAGGGCGTGTTCAAAACAACCGTTGACGGGTAGTCTTGGCGTAATTCGGATTCATACCAAGCATATCCATTTCTCAGGGCAATAATTTTCGTTATTTTTGCTAAACCATTTACGAAAATATAATTTTCCGAATGCTGAACTCTTATGCATGAAAAGACAGAAGTTAAGATATTTGTTTTGCAATTTGATGCAAAATTCTTATTATTAAAACACTGATGTATATGTTCTTAATTTAAAACTCTGCCAGTATATAACATTATATAACATTATTGTTTTATCACCATTTATAGATGTCGCTTGCTGCACAGCCTGCTGAATACATTTTACTTTCTAGCTATCTACAATTACATCATGTTTTTTCGGTATGAACAGGGGCGAAGTATTCATTACTTAGATACATTTAAAGATAATTAATTAAATTTTTCTGATTTTGATATCTATATTATATAGACAGGATTACTGATAAAAAATTTCAGAAAATTGTAAATGAAGAAGTAAATAGAAAAATTTCGTTCAGGTATTGTGAGATGCTAATATAAACTTCATACATTTTACTAGGGGGCTGTTGCCAAAGCAAAATCTTTACTATATATGTCTACGAGCTCTATGTATACAGTGTGTTGCTCAAAGTAAACTTCCTGCATTGTGAAGAGTACTACGTGTATGTCTTGATGCGTTCATGAGAAGCTTGTTCCCTCGTATACGCTCTGCCACTTCGAACAAAAATTGTCCGTAAACTGCAGCGTCTTGAGTTGTTTATATAGGTTCTTGAGCTGTTCTGTTATTTCCTGTCGAATCTGACGCTGACGCGGAGAGTCTTGTATCCTTCGTTTACTTGCTACTTCTTCTATTCATCGCGCATGGTCTGTTGACGTTCCACTTGCCTAATGGGCCTCCGTTTCCCTTCTGCTTCCCTTTCCGGAGCACGCAGTGTTTCTTGGTTTTCTGAATGTCTTTTGTGTTTTCTACTAGTTTCTGATACAGTTTGAGCACGCGAAGTTTCTTGAGTTGCTGCTTGTCTGCTGGAACTCCTATTCGTTTCTTCTTCAGTTTCTTGAATGAGTAAGCTGTCTTGTCACTATGCTTGCCTGCTGAGTTTCTAGTTGTGTCTTCATTCATTTTTGAAGCTCGCAAATTTTATTGTACTTGCCTGTTGAGTCTCCTAGTGTTTTTTACTTCATTTTTCTGTAGCTCGCTGTACCATTTGTGCTCTCTTCTTGCGTTCAGACATTTTAGTAAATTGGAAAAAAAATTTATTTAACTGTAGTAAAGTAACATTGCATCTAAAATACGTTAAATATCTACAGATGTTTAAACTTCTACTCAGAAAGTAAGTATACAATAAAAGAAATTAAATTTTTATAAATAAATTTAGAATAGCATAAAATGCATAGAAACATTTCATTATGAAGAAAATGTATTCATTCTTTCCAAGCAACCAGCGATTCGTAAATACATTTTTCTTGCCAACTCAGGAAACAAAGACCTTTGACCCTTTAGGTAATACATTGGAGGTTATGATTTAAATTTATTTCAATATAACAAATTTTCAAAATCTCAATAAAGGAATTAACGTAGCGATAGCATATCGTGTCACGTATCCAAAGGTGAAACATAAAAGTTGCCAAAAACAGCTATTCATTTAAAATACTGATATTAACGAAAGATTTTCGACATACAATGACGTTATATGGAATCACGTGCTTTCTTCAACTTCAGAATATGACCGTAAATAATAATAACAATAAGTTTCACGTTTGGCAATACTATTTATTTCATATTTTTTTTAACTTAAAAATATCTCTTAAACAAACTCTACGATTTGAAAGTGAGAACGGCCAACATTTTTCCAAGTAAAGCATTTTGATGTCCAGTGCGCTAGACTTCGGCTACTTGGAAAAATAAATACGAAAAATTACCGTTTTCCGAAATTTTATATAATATCTCGAGTGATAGTCGTAGGAAGATAACAATAGTCGGAAAGTTTTACCAAGAAGTTTTGAAATCCGGGGGTACCTCCTTCCAAACTCAAACTCCCCGTTCCGGAGATATGATGTTACGAATTAAAAAACAAGGAGGCAAAAATCCACAGATATTTATATTGTTGATTCCTGTGTACAATATTCAAATTCCTTCAAAACATTAAGCTTCATTTAAATAAAAGGAAATTAAATTCAGGCATTTTTATTACCTTTCAAGCTTTTATTGTATTTTTAAATATTCTTTTTGTCACATTTGCGCAAGTTTTCCTCGGCGTCATTAGGAGCCGTAGGTCGAAGACATTTAAGAATCATTGCTGTTAATAATGATCATATGATAAATTGCAATACATATTCGATTGTTTTGATGAGAATTTGAGTACAAATCTTTATACATCAGCTACTATGCCCCTTTATGTAACGACAAAGATTATTTTCGATGATTATCCGATGAGAATGATTCTTTACAATGATTATTCGATGACAATGATTATTTACAACGAATATTAAAAGCTGATGACTATGATTACTTAAATAGAATATGCATGTCATTCGATGATAGCGATTATTTCCAAAGAATCTTCGATCACGTCACTATTGTATATCGCTATACCCGTGGGGTTGGGGCCGGTTGTGAATTGTACTACGGCCCTGTAATTAAGCGTTTTAAATGACGTCAAATAGTCACTGATCCAGATATTTTTCTAGTAACTGCCGCGTATTGTGATCAAAACCGTTATTTAAATCTTCTAAATAAAATTTGGGATAATTCCTTTTACATCAGAGAATAAAGCAATTTGTAACACGAATTTCAACAAAACTACATGCATCGAATAACAAGAATTATATAAACGGAAGTATCAGTACAACAAATCGCTCTTTGCAGCTCCGCTTTAGTCCGACACTTGTTTTTCAGCTGTCGTATCTACCCATTTGAAGATACCATGTGAAGAATACTTTTTTTAAGTGTGTAAATTAATTACATGTATGTTATGTATATATATGGAGATATTTTTTGAATTAAGAAAGCACCAACTTTTTTTAACGAAAACAACCGAGACATTACCTCCAGTCCAATTTAATTTTTCATCTAAATCATTTCTTAATTACAAAAGTTAATATTAATTTTCTTTGCAAAGGAGACTAGGTGTTGCTGGAAACAAATGAAATACCAAACATCATAAATTTATTGAAGTCAACAGCAGAAAACTGTTAAACAATTAATAGATCACTTCAATGAAATGTAATTGCATTTAAACGTATTAAATTGTTTTCAGCAGATGTAATAATCAGGAACATAGGAAGATCCGAAGAGATATTGTGCGTTTAAATACTTTTTTTGTTTTCGCTAATTTTTTTATACATTTCAGTTAACGTGTAAATCTGTGTTTTGAACGCATGGCCCGTTAAGTGAAGAAGTCTGTAGGAAGGCAATTTTTAATCCTGTGCGGAAATTGTCCAAATGAATGATCAGTCATCGACTCAGCATACGCAGCCATCAGGTTGAGATCCCAAACATTGATTAATTGCGCTCGACTGGAAATTTCATCAGCATGGTCAACGGAAGCCACCGTTTAAAAAATTTTCTTGTTCTTAAATATATGCTTATTCACTTTTGTAATATTACTAGATACTTATAATCACGGTTCCTTCACTTTCAATAATATATTTCATAAATTGTTGAAGTGCAGACACATACTTCATATTGTAGAAAAACGTTTCTCTGGAATTTTTGATGCAAATCCTGGTTATCTTTTCTAAGAAGGGAAAGTAAGAAAGTGTGCCATTTATAAAGCTTAAATTTTGCTAGATTTGCAGGTTTTTCGCGCTCGCATTTTACGTGCTTCTTAAGAATCTCTGGTAATAAAATGGGAACTTTCCATGACTTGTTGCCAATCTAATTGGAGAAAAAAATTTATTCTTTATAGGGATACTTGCGGGAGGTAACCGTCGAGCAATCTTCTTGTATCTGTCTCGTCCCATCCTGTTTGTTATTTTATTAAAACGTGTTTGGAAAATTTTTTCCTGATTGCATGGTTTGATTTGAGATGATAGATGTCAATCAGACCTTTTAATATGGCATCCTGAGCTGTTGGTGCCAGCAGCTTCATTTCCTATTATACCTGTATATTCTCATAATGGAATTTAGGCTAATAAGAGGAATATTCATTTCCATATTTATTGTTTTTAAAAGATTTTGAATAAGTAAAGATATTTTCTTCGTGGAACATTGAGCGTTTAAAAATCTTTGACAATCTGTAAAAATGCTCGCAAACTGTAACTTACTACTTTTGACAAAAAACGTATAAGTAATCATTTATTAAATTAATGAATTCAAACATATGAACATATATATTTAATAAAATAAAAATATTTCAGCGCAAATAATTATCGACGTATATTTGAAGAAGAAGAAGGAGAAGCAGGAATATACTACAGCGATCAACTACTAGAAGAATTGGATCCCCAATGTTTAAGATTGCAATACGTGTCGGAAACGTAAGTCTTTTCGGAAAAAATAATAAAACAAAACATAATGTTTCAGGTCCAGTTTAATTATACCTTTAATAATTTTTTGACAAAAACGCTGGTCTGGAAAATAATACGTTTTCAGATTTATAATGCTTAATGTTTTTTTCATTCCTTCATTACAAAAATATATTATAAATGTTTAAGATGGAAAATCCTATTGTGAAGAATTCAAATTTATTGTCATACCTTTTGATTATGAGGAAACGTTATTGCATTAACTAATGAAATATCTAAACAGAAAGCTAATATACAAAATACACGTGTTTAAACGGCCAGTTTGTAAAATTTGTGAATGAGAAGTTGTTATGAAGTTAGTTGTTGAATGTCAAATAGTTGATATAATTAGAGTAACAAAGACAAAAAGGACTTTATGTTTATAAATAATAATATATATGTATGTAAAACAAATTACGTAAACACTGAAATCCATCCTATACTCTATTCGGAACAAATCTAATATAAATTGTTCTCTTCATCTGTTTCTGTTAAACTATATATTTCTAGATTTACAGAGATTTAGAATATTATTTAGCTCGAGTTTTGAGAATGTACTCATCAAACATAATAAAAATTTCCAGATTCCAACTTTTCATTGTAATTATTTTTTTAATATATAATATTAAATAATTTTGAATTAATAGAAAATTAAAAAATAAAAATTAATTAATTAAAATATATTTATGTAGATATATATATCCCCATCACATGATTTACATAAAGATGATGACCTAGCTAAGCGGGAATTTAAATTTCCTGAATCAAATATTTCTCTTACTAAGCCACAATGTTGTCGAACTATGCACATTTTTTTCTATCTCTGTCACCGCTGACACGACGTCGTGCTACTTTCTTCCTATTCCAACAATATGAGAAATATAAATATTCTAGAAATAGGTAGGTTTAGAATTTCAAATGAATTGGAGCCGCAAATATGAATTGAAATAAATCTGAATATTTTATCTTATTCATCTGCCAAATTTGCTCTGTATTATAGATCAATATGTGCGATCAGAATTCCTAACATTAATTCACACACACACACATATACATATATATCTATATATATACGTTTATCGTATATATGTTATGGTGAAACGCCGAAATCTGGAGAATGTCGACTTTCACCGGTGAATGTCAACATTCACATAGTCGCTTGTTGTATGTCCGAAATATTTTCCAAATACTCTTATTTCTGACTTACACCGGTAAATGTCAACATTCACCATCTACTAATGGTGAATGTTGAACACATAAGAATATTATATTTTCTCTGTAATTCGGTCACGAAAAAACGCACTTAAATTAAGAACTTAAGAATGTAAGAACTTAAAACACACTGTACATTCAAAATGCGAAAGGAAAATAATAGAAGTTTAAAACTTACAAAATTACGTGATTCAAATCTTATTTATTGCAAAAACTTAAACTCTTATGACACTTTCAATTGCACAAGAGGCCCTTGCTTTTACGACAGCATTTATTTGTGGAACACTTCCTTTTGCAATGACAGCGTGTACATATACTCCTCTCTTTTCAACCTACACCAGAACACATCCGTGAGTGTCGACATACACCGGTGAGGGTCCGAATGTACAAGAATGTAATGCAATATTCGATCTTTCACCGACGTATTTGGTGAATGTTGACATTCTCCGGTGAAAGTCGACATTCTCCAATTTCGGTCTTTCACGGTAACATATATATATATATATATATAAAGATTATATATATATATATATATATATATGATTTTCCTTTTACAATTGAAATTTTATTCTTCAAGATGATTTAACTCTAGTCCCCGTTAAAACATTATTAACATTTTGCTTTCAAATTACTTCAAAACATCTTTCGAAATATAACTTACCAGTATGGATTCACTCTTTTAAAATAATTCTACTTTAATTAAACTTAGGAGATAATATAATCAATTAATCAATATTGTTTAGGAAATAAATTATTATTAACTAACTTTGCAGCAATTGCGCAAGTAATTGTAACTTCTTTTCGCACTTAATGAATTTAAGATCATAGAACATTGGATATGCTAAATAGCAGCTATTAGCGCTATTTATCGCTTGCCTAATGTACCCACTTTATATATTACCACCATTCTTCTTTCTTAATATTTTAATTTTTAAGTTTTATAAAGTTCTTATACAAAAACTTTACTGTATTGAAGGTTAGCAGCCTCCTTACTTTTATATCTTGCTAGTTTATCTGAAATTGAAATCATTTAATGTCATTCCACTAGATGAAAAACTTGAAAATTTAACGCCATGCCTGCTACAGATAAACCCAAAATACAATTTTTATGAAAAACATTTAACTGTATTTACATGATTACATGCGGCACTTGACATATAAAATATATAGGACAGACTAAAAACAATCTTAACTTTCGAATCAATAACCATAGAGCTTAAATCAAAACATTCAACGCACAAAAAATAGCATTAAAATAAGTACACCATCACAACTCAATACAGCAGAATTAGAGCACTTTAAACACCATGACTTCAACTCTATTCAACTTCAGATACTAGATATAATACCCAATCACAAAACACGAATTTTTCAGGAATCTCTCTATATACTAAAACAACGTTCACTTTATCCATATGGACTTAACACTTATATACATAGTCATAGAGATACTTCTAAGAAGTCTATTTTCAGCCAATTTAAGCACTACAGCAACAAAACGCAGAGAGGAATAAGAGGAAGCAAAATAAAAAATAATGCGAGATTTTTATCCACTTTGGATACATTTGCATTGAAAAAACAATTGAAATGTTTCTTTGACTCAGACAACTTTCCCAAGAAACCTCTCAACTGTTACACTCCTGTACTAATAAATTCCTTATCAAACTAAAAAAATTCATTCAATAAAGCTACGACGACACACAAATCATTAAAGACATGATTCTCGATTTTAGTTTTTTCGGACTCTCTAATAGTCTCACTCAACGCAAAATTTATTTTAAAGTCAATTTTCTACATCCGCAGTTTGACAATATTCATTTCTCAAGAATCATCAGAGATTGTAAAGATTACTTCCCCGCAGTTGATACATTAACTATGGTTGCATTTAAATATCAAAGGACCTTAAGCAACTTGCTGACTAACCACCATGAAATAGATGAAACAGCAGAATGACATTGTAAGACACCAATTTACAGCAATTACGTGGATTCTCATCACCAGCGCATAATTACTGGCAACCTGAATATCATACAGAACCATCAACTTAAAACACTAATGAGTTATGGTACAAAATTTAGACCAGTCAGAAACATGACTACAAATTTCTGTTACAAGACTTTCGAAAACAACATCAACAAAGTTATAGTTAAAGCAAGCTATCAACTGAATTTACCCATAGATACCTTATAAAAATGGAAAGCCAAAATTCTTCAACGCATATCCACCGAAATCAGTCACCTCAAGTTTAAAAGTACACTGAATTGGTCGCAACTTACATCAGATATTAAAAAATTAAAACAGCTCTTTACTATTACAAAAATAGTTAAACAACTAATAACTTTAGCATTATATGAAAACAATTCTACGCAGAAATTATTCATAAAGAACTTCTCAACGCGACTACTTATCAATTAGCCAACCTTACAGAAACATCTATAATAAACAGGTTTAAAACTTTTCATAAGAAACTCAATATTACTTTCAATGCAAACTACAACAGATTTACTAATCTTTATGCGATTCCCAAATTCCATAAAACACAATTAAAATTCAGATTTATTGCTAATGGAACTAATAAATTACCAGAAAAATGTAGACTATTATTTTTCAATTCAACTTAATAAAATCTGTAAATTTATTTTCAATGATTGTAACACTAATCATAACAATCCTGGATCATTCATAATAACACTCCTGTCATTAATACTATTCAAACCATTAACATCCAAAACATTAATTGCTATGACTTTGAAAACTTATATACCTCACTTCCTCTAGAAGAAATCTATACCAGTCTACTTGATCTAACTAAACTCTTCCCTGATATGCTCAATATCATGACTCTTGACAAATGGGAAACCTACCTAAAATGCACACTTTTTCATAACTACATCAAGTTTCAAAATCAAATTTTTAAACAAGTCAGAGGATTGCCAATGGGCTTACATTCCAGCACCTCGATCTGTAATATCTTTTTATTTGTCAAAGACTTTAACTTCGAAAAAAATCTACAACCACAAGAGTTAAATTACTACAAACACACCTACAGATATATTGATGACCTTATTACAATTAATAATTTTGATAAAATTGAACACTCCGAGATTTATCCGAATTGTCTTACACTTAATAAAACTAATAATTCACAAAATAGCATAGACTTTCTAGATCTTCAAATCATTAACTACAAAAAAATTTTACTTTTTGACAAAACAAGAAACTTCAATTTCAGTACTAACAAATTAATAAATTGGAACTCCAACATATCCAAAAAAGTAATTAACAATACTATAATTAATCAAATACAACGAATTAAAATTATATGGACAGATACAATAGATTTACAACGCGAAATTTTGCTCCTTATTAAAATTCTCAAAAATAATCTAATACCCATTCAATTTATCAACCATTGCCTTAAAAGAGCAGGCGTTAAATACTCACCCTAAATCATGTAACTGATAGGGATATGATAATTTGTTCCTAAACCTGAGAAGGCGGTATAAGTTGGATGACTATCAGTTGAAGGATTTGTATATAGTGTAATTACTCAATTGTATATATTGTAAAAACCTAATTGTCTTCAGACTCATGCTGTTACTATACTGTTACTAAAAAAATGGGCCTATTTCATGACTTTAGTCTGTCTAATAGCTCTTGGACAGTGAAAAATTCCTTTTTTCCTTTCTTAAATTCTTAATCATTGCGACACGACAATTAGCCAGAAATTAATTAATTTCCATTCACTAGTATTTTCAAAAAAATCTTAACAGACATTCTCCCTCAAATAAGAACTCCACATAATACATCCCTCAAGAATTCCGAGTCCAACCCACTACCATAAATTACTTCACCCAAGTCTTACCGACTGATATTATTCAAAGCCCCCACTGCCGCTAAGAATTTTCGGACACCCAACACTTATGAGTCAGACATGAAGAGAATACTTTGCCAACTCCCCCACTAGAAAGAATGTAAGTTACTTAATACCTTTTCTGGCCTTTATATCTTCATGTACATTCACTGTTCTTATTATATATTATTTTTTACATTTTTTTATATTACTTTATATTGTCTTTGATTTGTTTTTACAAACTTTGCATTATTTATCTTATTTTGTAATCTTCTATGTTTATTTCAACTTTACTTTGAATTCGATTTCATAATAACAATTTCCAATGTTTAATTTTTACAAATAATATAGAACTCAAAAGCATAAACATGAAGGAGTCAGGGACGGTTACTCGGGTTATATCGGCTTTCTCTACAGATTTTGCTTTTTACTCCAAATTGAATTTCCAATGTTTAATTTTTAAAAATAATATAGAACTCAAATGCATAAACATGAAGGTATCGGGGACGGTTACTCGGGTTATATCGAATTTCTCTACAGATTTTGCTTTTTACTCCAAATTGAATTGACTAAATTGCTTCATAAGAATAAGTTCTTTGAGTATAAGCATTGGATCATAATCCCTTCTATTCGCGGAGATATTTGGCCTGACTAGAATTGCCGGTTCGGCTTTAACTTATAACTCGAGTAAAGACGAAACACCTTCGTATTTACGTATTTTTATCAATTATTGTTCGTTGAATGGGAGTTGGTTTGTTCCCATTGAAAAGTCAATTAATTTCCGATCAATGACAATGATTACATGGTTTTAATTTTCCTTTTACAATTGAAATTTTATTCTTCATGATGATTTAACTCTAGTCCCCATTATTAACATTTTGCATTTTGCTAAACATTATTAACATTATTAACCAAAAACATTATTAACATTTTGCTTTCAAATTACTTCAAAACATATTTCGAAATATAACTTACCAGTATGGATTCACTCTTTTAAAATAATTCTACTTTAATTAAACATAGGAGATAATATAATCAATTAATCAATATTGTTTAGGAAATAAATTATATATATATATAATCGTTTATTTGAATGCATGGTCGGAAACGCTTTCCTGGCGCTATAGTGACGAGAGACAACACAAGAAAAATAGGGTACGAACAGTGTAAAGATATTTCTTTATTATTCTTAGCGCAGCGAAAACTAAGAAATAAGAACAAAAACATTGGATTGTCATCAAAGAAAGTATTCGAAAGTTCCTTAGGAAAGTATCCTAAACATGGGTTTGGTAGGGGTAGTCCAGTGCATTGTTCAGCAAGATCACGAGACCTCACTTGCATTATCACTTCCGCTCGGGGTAATTCAACACATTCGGGAACGAAACCCCTGTTAGAAGTCCAACAGGAACTTGTGGCACATATCGTGGCAGCTGCTGGGAAAGTCCTGAGGATGCACAGTATTTTCCAGAACATCTTATGGTCGATGTGCGAGAGATGTGATACCTGCATCAGGGTGCAGGTCGTAATTTCGAACACCTTCTTTGAGGTCCATAAGTGTCTAATTTTGTTCCTATTTTTTAATTTCTCTTGTGCTAAGCATAATTGGTGTCCGTTCTTTCTTGTGTTTTGTGTTGTTTGTACCGGCCAGGAAAGTTGTTTCGGCCCTGTTTTGCCATTTCATTTTTCCTCGATGTCGTCTCTCTCATATATGTGCATAATTACTTATGACTCAAGTGTTGCTACTATATGATGAAATTTACAAACACGGTGTTTACAATACTACATATTCCCATCCGAAAATATCTTATTTTTTCCTCTTGCCCTTCAAATAAGAAATGTGTGTCCTTCATTGTAAAATCTCCTGGAACTTTAATACTTCTTTTTTCGAGGACAATGGAGAAAATATTTCAGTATAGGCAGCTGTCAATATTCAAACATTACATTGTGAAAGCCATTAAAGTGATTTCGGCCATTAGCCGAAACGCTCAGAAAGGCTTAATTCGCATAAGGATTTAGGAAATACATTTTGAAAAACTTAGCAAATTTTCCTTCAATAAATTTAATGGAACAGGCAAAAGAAATTACAGGGAACAATAAATATAGGAGAAAACAGATATTTCTTTTCCTAATTTGTTTTACTGTGTTTGATTTCTTTCTTTCTTCCTGTATAAATAATTAAAACTTAAAGAATGTAACTGAAGAATGAGAATAAAATTTTCAATTGAAAACAAATGGTGGCAAAACTCCTAGTGCTGCTCTGCTGGACGACGAAATAGACCAGCAATATTTTCCGAATTTGGAATAACAAGAGAAAATTTGAAACCTGTGCAGCCAGCGATGCAAAGGGATTCTTCTGAGAGAAAGATGACTTAAATGAGGAAACTCGGAGATAATGTAATGATGTGTAAGGTTACCTCTACTGGGATAATAATAAGAAAAGGTTAAAATACAAAATACGTAAGTAAATTATACAAAAATTGAAGAAATTTAAAATATCTAGCAAGCGTAAGAAATAGTAATTGATTCAAAACCTAAATGAATCTAAAGCTCTCAAACTTATACTCGTTTAAATACAGGTTTTTCTGATTCAGAAAGAACGTTACGTGTATATCTTCTAAGATGCTTTTTCCATCCTTTTTTTTTTTGTAGTTGTTTCATTTTTGATTTCAGTTTCCTTTTTTTCTCCTATTTTGCAATTTTCCCCATTGTTTCCCTCTGTTTTTAAGCCACCTGTTTATTATTACTATTATTATTATTACAACTTATGCAAAAATTAAGTAAGGAAAAGTAAGGCACTGAAACTTTGCAAATTATCACATCTACGTGAGATTCATGGTGGTCGCTTATTGCATACAAATCACGCCAAATTCTTTAACTTCTCTGCTTGGCTTTAGGTCCTTATAACGAAAACAACCAATTCGCCCTTTGTAGAAAAATATTCTGTCAGGCAATAAATCTACGGGGAGATTTTTTCCTATGAAACTGAGCCCAAAGTGTTATATAGTATCTAAATATTAAAGTGTTGTACATGTTAAACGTGATCGTCGTTGCATTACTTTCACTTTTTTACTACTGAAATAAAGATATACTGATTATTTTGTAGATTGGAAAACCCTCCTTGTGATCATGAAAAGGAGCAAAAACTGGAAACCGAGAGAGAACTAGAAAAGAAGCGAGAACCGGAAAAGATGCAAGAACTGGAAAAGAAACAAGAACTGAATAAAAAGGAAGAACCGGAAAAGAAGGAGAAACCGCAAAAGAAGGAGAAACTGCAAAAGAAGCAAGAACTGGAAAAGAAACAAGAACTGAATAAAAAGGAAGAACCGGAAAAGAAGGAGAAACTGGAAAAGAAGGAGAAACTGGAAAAGAAGCAAGAACTGAAAAACAAGAAAAAACTGGAATTGACACAAAAACTAGAAAAGAAGCAAAAGCTGGAAAAGATACAAAAACTAGAAAAGAAGCAAGAACCGGAGAAGATACAAGAACTGGAAAAGAAGCAAGAACTGAAAACGAAGCAAGAGCAGGAAGCGAAGCAAAAAATGGAAAAGAAGCAAGAACTGAAAATGAAACAAGAGCAGAAAAAGAAGCAAAAACTGGAAAAGAAGGAAGAACTGAAAAACAAACAAAAACTGGAGAAGCAACAGAAACTAGAAAAGAAGCAAGAACTGAAAAAGAAGCAAACACTGGAATGGATTCAAAAACTAGAAAAGAAAGAAGAACTGAAAAACAAGAAAAAACTGGAAGAGATACAAAAACTAGAAAAGAAAGAAGAACTGAAAATGGAGAAACTACTAGAAGAGATGCAAAAACAAGTGAACAAAGAAGAACTGAAAAGGCAGAAGGAACTGGAAAAAATGCAAAAACTAAAAAACAAAGAAGAACTGAAAAAGCAGAAAAAGAAGCAAAAACTGGAAAAAAAGGAAGAACTGAAAAACAAACAAAAACTGGAGAAGCAACAGAAACTAGAAAAGAAGCAAGAACTGAAAAAGAAGCAAACACTGGAATGGATTCAAAAACTAGAAAAGAAAGAAGAACTGAAAAACAAGAAAAAACTGGAAGAGATACAAAAACTAGAAAAGAAAGAAGAACTGAAAATAGAGAAACAACTGGAAGAGATACAAAAACAAGTGAACAAAGAAGAACTGAAAAGGCAGAAGAAACTGGAAAAAATGCAAAAACTAAAAAACAAAGAAGAACTGAAAAAGAAGAAACTGGAAAAAATGCAAAAAATGGAAAAGAAGCAAGAGCCGGAAAAGATGCCAGAACTGGAAAGATAGATGAGTCAGAAAAGACGCAATACCTGGAAAAGAAGCAAAAAACGGAAAATAATCCAAATCTGCAAAACCAGCAGGAACCGGAAAAGAACTGTCAAACCCGAAAAGGAAACCGGATGAACTGCGAAAAGAGCCAGAACTGGATAACGACTGTAGAACGATTGATTTAATGACCAAACGAAGCAAGACCCGAAAAAGAAAAATAGAACAAATAAATCATATACCACTGCAAATAATACCACTGCAAGCATTAAATATCAACGTCAAAAGAATAAACACCTTTCTTCAAGGAAGCTTTGCAATACACTGTCATAAGCCAGAAGGTATAGAAAAAATCAGCTATAACCTCATTGCCAAAACAGTTGCAAAAGATATAGTTAACGTAAAACTTCCGGAAGCCACAATACCAAAATGCACAATTCATAATACTCCAAAAAATTTCAACTCTGATGAACTGATTCAAATTATAGCCCAAGAAACATAATCAAATATTTCCCACCTAAGGCCTTTATTTAAACTGAATTATCAAAATAATATCGATAAATGGATCATAAAATGTCACGGTCAAACTTTCCAAAATTTTATGAGTAAAAAACAAATATATATTGGATGGCGCACCAATAAAATAACCGAGTTTATCGGTGTACGCAGATGTCAAGTCTGTCAGGATTTCTCTCATAAGACAAACCAACCAAAATGCTCATTCTACGGCGGAAAATATGTTTCTTGCTGTTATTCCCAAACTCCGTCCTGCATAATCTGTTGGATTAACAATAAAAAGTATGAAACAAAATTTGACTGTAAACATCCAGCTTTAGCTATTTCCTGGTCCACATATCAAACAAAAGTTAGACGAGTAAAATCCAATACATATTATCAACAATAATGCAAGATCCTGCAGACTATCTATAGACCCTTTCCATCAATAAAAAGAATAACAATGGCATCCGTTTTCTCAAAATAAATCTTCAAAGAGCAAAGACCGCCACCGACCAACTATGTCAGTATCAAGTAGATTATCTGGCAGATTTTATTATAAATCAAGAACATTATTGCATCACTGGCAAATTAGGAAGAAGTCCAAATAACTGGGCAATTATTCAACGTCATGCTTCAACGGGTGTTTTATCTCCTCGTACAGCCATATTCATTCCAAACAATAAATGGAATTCTACAATAATTATTAATACTCGAGATATAATCACAATTTCAATCAATACTAATGCATCTCAGCTTCTTATTACTAGTATCTATATATCTCCGTCAAAAATCCAAATCAAACCTTATCCATACTAAATGAAATCTTACAACAATAATAATAGTCCGCATGTTTTTTGTGGAGACTTTAACTCGCAAAGTACTTAATGAGGATACTTACAAACCGATCACAGAGGAAGAATACTTGAAGAATTTTTAAATGCAAACAATCTCATTCTACATAATCATTTTACTGACCGACCTACCTTTGATAATACCTACAATAATTATTGGACTGATCTTCTTATTTCTACAACACATCTTGATAATAAAATTAACAACAGATCAATACTAGATGAACATACCGAATCTTATAACAAATATATCTCTTTTAATATAACTGAATATACGTCCTTTACTGCACTTACCAGATTTAAAATCAATAATAACAAAAAAAAAAAAAAAAAAGAAATTTCAACAAAAGTTCAATCCAATTTCAAATGACTTTCTAAATGCTATTATTCTGTGTACAACCAAAACAGAACTTAATAATATTACCAAGGAACTTATCAGAAAGTTTCAAGATACCTACGAACGTACCTTCTTCAAAAGATCATCAATACCCATTATAAAAATCAACTGGTGTCGAAAGAACTCCGCTAAGTCAAACACAAAACACGAGCATTACGAAGAAAACTGAAATCATCGCAAACTAATGAAGAACGACTCAACCTACTTCAAAAATACAAAAAACGAAAAGCCCCATATAAAAAGCAAATAATGTCTGCAAAGCTTTAAGCATGCTGCAACTATTGTTCAAACAACCAGTATACGTATGGCTCATTGTACAAAATTGAAACCAACAAAATCTTCCACCCAACGCAACTTACAGTCACTAATAGGGGAAATAATGATAAAAATGTTACGAAGATCACTTTAGAAAACATTCTAGATGTTATTCTACCAAAAGAAAACATATATGATGATTTAACTGAACAAAGATTAATTCGTTGTAATCTACTTCCAAGAAAATGATAACACATTTACAGCCATGGAACTCAATCTATTTATTAAAAAACTCAATAACGAAAATGCTCCTGGACCAGATAGAATCTGCTATCAAATTATACATAAAAGTAATCCTAAGCTAATTCTAATCTGCAATAAATGTCTCGAACTTGGTATTTTTCAAGACTGCTATAAAACAAGACAAAACATACTCTTCCTCAAAAAGAACAAAGCTCATGAAAATCCTAATTCCTATCGGCCAATTAACCTTCTACCATCCCTTGGAGAAAATCTGAAAGTTGTATTATAGGAAGACTTGAATACCATTTTCACCATCATAAATTCATTAATGAAAATCAGTGTGGATTTAGGCAGCAAAAATCTACCATTCATGCAACCGGTGCAGTCCTAAACCAAATCCATGTTAATAAAATCAATAACCTACACTCCGCAATAATCAGCTTAGGTCTCAAATCAGCCTTTGATTCATTATGGCGGCCCTCAATTAAAGAAGCACTTAGAAATATTGAATGTACTTATAATATCTATTAAATTATCAATAATTTCCTTGATAATCGGCATAGTCTCATTTTATATAATAATTCTTTAATCAGAAGAAAACAAGTTCGTGGATGTTCACAAGGCGCATGTATAAGCGCAGAATTATGGAATATTACATTTAATAAAATTATAAAAAGTGCTTGGCTTCCTTTTGCTAAAATTACTGCTTTCGCCGATGATGTCGCATTTGTTATGAGTGGAAGGTCCCATTTAATCCTTCGAAGAAATTGTCAAGAAATAATAGCCATATTCCAGCAAGAATGCAAGAAAATTAAACTTGAAATTTCATCCTCCAAATCTAGAATCATGACAAATAATAAACCTGGACAAAATCTTACTAAGCAACTTTCTGTTAAAATAAATGGCGAAAAAAATCAAGCATACTAAATTCTTTTCTATTACTTTTAGATCTTCCCGTTGCTTCAAAAACTACCTTATATTCACCTAACTGATTTTCTCATCAATTCGTCGACACATTCTTTTGTGACTTTTAAAGGTCATAGATTTATTGTTAGGTAACAGAATTTCAAATTTAAAGGATGGTGGCAATTCATATCGGCCATCGGAAAGAAAATTTAATATCTCTTTGAATTGCTTAACTGTGTTGGTGTGAGCAAGTTCTAGTTTAACATCTTCGGTTGGGTCTGTTATGTCAATGGCATCTAAATTCCAGAGTTCGGTTACACAAAATTAGAGGAATGCAACGACACTATATTGTTGAACAAATTATTTTCCAGTAATGCTAGAATAGTAGCTGAAGTAGATTTTTCAGATAAGCTGTTTACTTTACCAATCACAGTGTATCCGAATTCAGTCGCCACTACAGACACACCCGAGTGCAGTTTCAGAGAGCTGCCAGCAATAATGTCCCCGATGGCATCTGCTCCTAAAAGTAATTCAATGTTATATTCCTTAGCTTGCAAATCAGACAAGGTGATATTTCTACCTTTTAATTTAGGGTATTGTGATCAACTATTTTTGGAACAGATTCGCATATTTTGTTATGAGTAAGTACTTCAAAGTTATGTTCATACGTTCCCTCAAAATTTCTTAAATTAACATCAAACACTAAATGGCAATTAGGACTTGTCTCTCTCTCCCCAAGAATGGTTTGTTTCTATTTGGGACGCAGTTGCAAAAACGTGATGACCCTTTCTGAAAGATAAGATTATGTGAACTACTGTCGAAAATCGTACGAACTGTAAGTTGTGTACCTTCGAAAACTATTTTTAAATCAAATGTTTGCAAATACACATTTTTATTAACAGTTAGCTGATTAGACAATGCATTACTTGAAAAAACAGTACTTTCAGTTTCATTTCGCTTTACAGTTTCGCTATTAGAGCACATATTGGTATAGTGAAATTTATACACATGTTAAACATTTTACTTTTTTTCTGAAGGCCTGTGAGCTATGTCCAACTCGTAGGCGGCGAAAATAGACAGGCGTTTGCACCAAAGGCTTTAGTTTATCTTCTAAACACATTTTGCGAGCAGAAAAACATTCGGCAGAATTGTGGGATTTCTAACAAAAAATACAACCTAAATTCCGCCTACCTGTATTGCCTTGGAAATTTACGAAGGCAGCAGCTGTAGAGCAATAGGGAACATCAGAATGTGGACGTGAATGAGCAGAAAGGGAAGCTCCCGACCCGGCTACGTGCGAGCTTAATCCTTTCCTCCCTTTGCACTTGGTTTCGAAGAAAGCACAAACGTTTATCCAAAGAGCGCGCACTATCTTGCTGGGACGAAGCATCATCCATTGAACAGTTTCTGGTAAGCAGGACTCAACAAGTGGCTCCAAAAATTCAGCAAACTCTTCCTTAGTTCTACCTTTGAGCTTTCGAGGGCCATGAGCTTGCTCTCAAGTAAATCATAAAGTTCAGCTAAATCTCATTTAATCCGACCAGCAGCATTTTTCGTTACTATGGAAAATGGATCCCGTACATAAATCTGAACCAAACCATCATTAAATCAAACCATCTTTAAAACTTTCGTTTTCAATCTTCTGAGCTATATCTGGGCGACTAATATCTGTAACCTAAATGCGATTTTATTCTAAATCTGCACCCTAAATACGACTGAGCTATTTCTGTACCCTAAACGCGACTTTCGTTTTGCTTTCAAAATTTTGGTATCCGTACTTAACGAAAAATAAAATCGCGGACTCTATGTTCTCGAGATTCAATATATTGCAACCCACTAGGTTACAAAGTGCACGTTACAGTTGAAATAATCGGAGCACGGATCATTCAATGTCGAGATGTTTTTCGATATTTCACACAAGTGGAAATGTTACATTACTCTAATTTATACATAGACATAAAAAGGGATTTCCCCGTTTTGTTCGCAGAAAAGAAAAAAATGATAATAATGAAAACTAATCGAGTCACAAGCCTCTCTCCTTCTGTCGAATCCTCCGAGCAGATCATCCGTAATTATGGCAAAGCACACGAGAGCTATCTGCCTAAAGGGAGGGATGCCTTCGTGGAGGACTTTCTAAGGGAAACTGGCTCGTATGCACGTTACACATGGGGAAAACCACGAAAACGCCCATGCAGCCAGCCCGTTCGCGGGATTTGAACCTTTAAATTTGCATCCGAGTTTTTATTTTAAATTAACTTTACGAAACACTCGTTGAAGTAGCACTCGTTCATAGTAATCTCATTCCTAAATATTTTATTTCTAAATCTTTGCTTCTGTCAAATTTTTCCTATTCACCACTGCATCGATATTGAAGGTAGCTTTTCTTATTTGTTTCCGCTCGACCACAATGTTTAGTGACTGAATTTCACTGACAGTTTTAGTTGAAATGGGAAGGAATAAAAATAATGCTTTAAAACTGCAATACGAGAGGAGGAAACTGGAAAGTGTAATAGTACTAGCTATTTCACTTTGTAAGAAAATTTTATCCCGGAATAAAACTACATCAATTTTCTACACAATTCCTGCTCGCTCTGCCACTTAGAATTTTGCATAAAAAATTCAGGTTTGCTGAATTATGCAATAAATAACTGCACCGGGATCCTGAATTTGGGAATAGTAAAGCATTCTTAAAGAAATTTAGTAGGAGTTTCATCTGTAAATTCAATGTCAGCGAAAATGTCAAAAATACGCTAGTAAACGGAAGTAGGCCGTTTGCAACACATCTCCCAAGGAATCTTTCACTGTTTATTCGGCTTCCCTCTTTCATGTAATTTTATTCAGACTTATGTTCATCCCATCATCTCTAATCTACACAGTTTAATTTTTCAGCGTCAATAAGCAAGGAAGAACAAGCACGGAGTCTAAATCGTGGGAGTGGAGAGTTCAAAATTAAGCAACTTTTATAGCAATTTATTGTCTGCCTTCTTCCTTTTCGCCATCGACACAACAGCTGGTTCACTGGGTTACGTGCTCATTAGCCTTCTTAATCCCCGTAAATGGAACAATAAAAAACTGGAGCTTGGTGCAATGTCCTCCGGGAAAGAAAGTTTCGCAATAAAACGTTCAAATTGCTGAATTTTTTACTTCATGAAGCCGGTCTGGTTTACCCATATTTTTGAGAAAAATTTCCTTAGATAAGAATTTCGGAAGTTTCTTATAAGTTCACACATGTAACACTAAAAGGAGAAATGTCGGCACTCACCTTTCCAAAAAGTTCGGATATATGTTACATAAAATTAGTAATCACGGAAAAACATTTTCTCCACACCAAGACATTACAAAACCACCGCTTTACATCTAAGAAGCAATGCAGTTTCATTCAAAAAAGTAAAACAATTAAACTTAGAAACTAAATGTATCCTGAGCAAGAAAGAGACAAACTTTTATACCGTATAGGCGGACGAGAAAACTGGTATGCAATAAGCGGGCAATACTTTCTATATATAGAGTACAAGATTTGTTTATTTAATATTAAAATACAATGCGTCTACGCTGTCTTCAGAAATTCCCTGTGTTGCCATCTACGGCTTTATATTCTTCGACTACAGATATTCACGGACACTTTACTTAAATTACCGTATTGGGTTTGGGGTGAGCATGGATATAATAACTATAAAAATATGCATTCTCAGAAATAAAAGCAATGCAATTGTAGAGCCATATACTAAGGCAAAAGTTTTGTTATTAACTGCAAAGGAAAATTAAATATTTATATTAAAATATCAAACGTGTGGATGTTGATGTAAACAGCGGCATAAAATCTTGTTTATAAAAACCTATAATATTGATAATTTCCTATAAAGGAACACTACTAATATAGTAGTGTCGTTTCGATGACATCGATTTATTGCATCATCATCTAGTTTCTGATAAAGTTCAGTTGAAGTGGAAAAATTAGAACACCATGAAATGAAAAAGAACAATGCCTGGTTTCCTATTTGTGAATTTCGATATGAGAAATGAAAATTAAATGTTAATTTTATCGGAGTCAGAGAAATGTTTAGCATTTTCTTAAATTCTTGACACTTCATTCGATCTTATCAAATCTATTTCAAAAAATTTTAATGAAATAATATAAGTTCCCATACAAAAGTTTTAAAAAAGATCATTAAAGGAAAAATAATTAAAAACATGCATTTTCGACTGGTAAGCAATCTCTTTCTTTCATGATTCGGCTTATTATGAAAAATGAAAACAAATTTAAACTATTTAACAGTACCTTAATAAACGTAAAAATTTAAAATATCGACTTAGTAGCCTAAACGATAAAATGAATTTAACAAATATTAATTCTCCTTTTCTACAAACATTTATAAAATAGCATCTCTGAAGGCTACTAATTTTTCCAAGAGCACTCGATACGTATAATTCTAATGTTGATCTTTGCAAGGCCCCTCTCTAAATGCGCTGTGGCTCTAAAAATATTTATTAAGTATTACGAAACCCATATTAATTTGGATATCAGACTTGCAAGTCAAGAAATACTCTTGTGAAACTGAAAGAGCCCTTTCCTGAAGAAACACTTTCATACCAAAAATCTTTTCGTATATTTCCGAAATTACTTAACTTATTGGTAAAATGTTTGCGAGTCGTTTGACACAAGGGACTGTTTAAATGATTAAATGCATTCTTGCACTGTTTACGAATTCTGCTTGTACAGATTGGATATTATACATACAACAATAGCTAATAACAGTTAATAAAGGAAATTTACCATTTCAAATATAAAAGTCAAAACATTCTCAACCTCGCCTGTAGCCTAATCACCTCCTCCGTAATTACACGTAATTTGGTGTCATCTCTTTTTGCGATTGAATCATTCTCTTTTTGCGATTGAATTCTCTACAATAGCTTTTTTTTGCTAATTTTGCAGTTGTTTCGCATATTGTACTTATTACCCCAAAATGGACGTTTATCTTGAACGGGATATCAGTCTCGAAACGACAGTTTGATTCGAAACATTTAAATGCGCTGTATCAGTTTTCAGATTATTCCCACCAAATATTATCGCACTGTATTTTATTTAAAGGAATTCAATAAGAAGAATCTGCGTGGATGTATGTAGGTTTTCCGCACTGTGAAGAAACAACTGTTCCGATAACCATCAGATTTAGAGTAGCGCTGCCCTTCACCCCAGCAAGGCCCCATGGAAAGCCGAATTTGGAATTATTACCTATTTCATATTTTGTAAAACAAATTTTTTATTAACAAACCCAGCGAGCAGTGGCAACACTGTACCGAATAAAACATTTTTATTTCCAGCACGCGAGACCGTTTATCGGATATTCTAAATTTATGCTGCTGTGAAATATATTGTAATTTTGTAGTTGAATCCAATTTTAGGTGGTTTAAGGGGCAAAAAGTATCATATTTAATAAATAAAGTAAACGCACAGAGTGTTAATATTAAGAAGGCAAAATAAGTTTTTAAAGCCATCTTAGTAAGAAAACTGAGCGTTGAGGTGATTAGCTGAAAAACGACTGAATAGAAAAATGAAAAAAAAAAAAAAAAATATATATATATATATATATATATATATATATATATATATATATATGCCACCAGTTAAGACTGCATCGCGATTTTTAAACGCACGTTTTTTTATTTTTTTTTTTTTGCAATTTAAAAGTAAGGTATTTCTATTAAAAAAAATTAGCTAAATATTAAGCTAGCCCAAAGGCTGCAGAGAAATTATTAACGCGAAGTTCACTGAATCATATACGAGGAGGACAAGTACTATTGCCAAGAATATACAACAATAACGACAGACTGCTATCGTAGAATTCGAACTGGTAATGTGTCCTTCAGCAAGCCGTACACGTTCTAATCTAAAACCTCCCTTAATACTACCTTTTTCTACCTCATTTAAATACGCACGAACTAAGGTTTACATTTTGACAGGGAAGAGGTAAGAGAGAACTCACAGTAAAGATGCGTAACCATAAAATACCTGGTAAATTAAAATGAATAAATATTTTACAACTTTCATCTATTTTACCGAATCCCACGTCGACAAAGTGACTATATCTAACAGATTATGTTCTATCGTTTACAGATTAGGTCAAAAGTTTTCTTTGATGTAGAAAAAATTAGCTCTTGATTTAATGATTGACTTCAGTTTTTTCTTCTTTCCGAGAATCTGACAATTTCCATTTTCAGACAGCCATTTGGGTTCAGAATTACATTGGATTGCCCATGCCACCAGATCTGTAACAAAAGTTTCCCGGAAAATTACGTTTGTTTCAACGATATTATATCTTGCCAATTTATATACATCCAGCTTCATTTATTTCACGCTCTGATATAACTTCCGAGAAGTGAGTATCTAACTGCTACTGTTGATTTCATGATGACGTTTAGGTCATATTTTGAGCTTGCTTTATTTCATGCTCTAAAGCCAATATACCAAAATATGAAAATGATGGAAGATTTTTCATCACCCAGTCCAATTAAACCAGTTATTACATTTTCTGTAAATGGTTACAAAGAAGTTATCTTTCGATTCTTGTCCTTCATTCGCTCGTTGCTTTCTACATTTCTTTAACTCATACAGATATTAATTTAAAGTGACCGCAACATATATTAAAAAATCGAGCGCATACGTCAATGAATATTTTGAACGATACTTTTATATATTAACGTGTAATCTTAAAATATGGGCAGACAATGACCAATGTTTAGAAGAAAAAAATAAATGTAAAAGCCAGCCGTATTTACACGTAAATCATGTAAGAACCTGCCAAAAAGTACTAGCGGTATTTTTTAACAATGATCACTGTCTTTTCCACGCCGTTGTGGAAGGTACGGCGGTTTCAGAGCCAAACATTAAAACAGTTTTCGAGTTTTAGTGAATATTTAGTTGTCATGCAATTACTAAAACCGTTAGGTTTGTTAGGTAAACATTTAAATTTAATTCTTTGCAGTCAAAGTGAAATGGGCCAAATGTTATGCATACAGTTTTATTCTCTTATTAAGTTGCTTGCCATTGACATTAGCGGAATGATTGCTGAGGATATGTTTTGGATGCCAAGTTCTTGCTATTGCAAATCGAGCCCTTCAAATACGCCATGGAAACATTTCATTGCAATGGACATCTAAGTGTAAACAAGCCAATCACTGTACTGTTTCGAAAACTCGTTTTACAATTTGTGTTTGCAGGCTCTCAGTAATGTATTGTTGCGTGCGTACGAGTTCGTTATGAAATGAATGCACAAGTCCGATGAAAAATGAACAAAAATTTATTATTATCACAACAAAAATGCTTACATTTTCTCAAATTATCATTCAGTATTACAATATCTCACAGTAGTTATCTTTTAACTACTCAAATGTCCAGTAGAACGTAATTCAAAACAGCTAAAGAACGCTAATCCGCGAATTCGCTACAATCAACAAGAGTAGTTTTCTAAACAACAACAAACTTAGCAACTACTGCGAACTGAGATGTTTGCCTCCTTTTATAAGATTTTAAAATCACGCGCTAGAATTTTCCAGTACTTTCTCGAAATCAAAAAGAGATATTTATTTATTTAATGCACGCGCTCTTGTATTTTCAATTTTCCTGCTTAGCTTTCTTTTAATATTCGTCACGCGCTGCACTGCGCGAGAAATAAAACCATTTAATTTATAATTGAACTAACATTAGCTTTTTAAATACCAAATTCGTAACACTGCCCCCTTCCCAAGGACTGCACGTCCCGGGCAGTACAATCCCTGGACAGGAAGCTAAACTTACAACTGTGGCATACATGCATTAATAAGCATTACATTACAATAATGAACAACATGAACAATAAATGCAATAAATAAAACAAATCAAATGCTATCAAATACAAATCAAATACTAAATGCAAATCAAATACTAAATGCAAATCAAATACTAAATACAAATCAAATCAAATATACATTTAAAAACAAAAAGGACCATGGTCTTATACTATTTACAATTATTTACATTACGTACTATGGCCATAGTAATGAGCTAACCTGTCGTAATGAACGACTTTAGAGTTCGAAGGTTTTTTAGGTTTAGAGTTCGAAGACTTACGAATCCGAACCACGATGTCATTCAGCCTATTTAGGACTGTGTACGGGCCATCCCAAGGTGACTGTAATTTCGGACAAAGTCCTTTCCGTCGAGTCGGATTCCACAACCACACCTTGTCTCCTTCGTGGAATTGATGTTCAGTAGCTCTTGTGTCGTAGCGGGTCTTAATCTTCTCTGTCGCCAATTTGACTCTCTCTCGTGCAAAGTTGTGCATCACTTCAAACCGGGCCTGGAGATCTTGAATATATTCCTCAGACGATGAAGGAGAATCCGGAGGGCGTCCAAACAATAGATCACAAGGCAGACGAAGGTCACGACCGAAGACCATCTGTGATGGGGAATAGCCGGTAGTCTCGTGAACAGCACTGCGGTAAGCCAGTAAAAAGAGTGGTAATTTCTTGTCCCAGTCCTGCTGGCTTCTGGAAACCACTAATGAGAGGTTATTAAGGATGGTTCGATTGAACCTCTCTACCATGCCGTCCGACTGGGGATGTAATGGCGTCGTTTGGGTTTTGTCAATGCCGAGTAGTTTGCATAGTTCTTTGATTACTACCGAGGTAAAATTCCTTCCCTGATCGGAATGTAACTGAAGAGGCACCCCGAACCTGGAAATCCAGTGCTGTATCATCACCTCAGCTACTGTAACAGCCTCTTGATCAGGAATAGGATACGCTTCAGGCCACTTGGTGAAGTAATCAATGACAACGAGTATGTATTTGTTACCATTAGCAGTTCGTGGCAGAGGTCCCACGTCTTCCCATCATCCGACTCGAATTTCCGGTATAAGACGCCGTTTCGAATGTGAAGTGAATCCCAGAGTGCCCAGTATTGTTTTGTTGTAGGACTACAGATAGAAATGTCCTGCCATGTAGGTTTTCTGTTTGATGACTCTATTAAATCAAGTATGGGTTTAATGTCACGGTCTTCCAGCTGGTCTTTCCTGACTTCATCATCACTCCACGGGTCTCGATCAGCCGATGTTGATGTTGTAATTTGTCTTGCGACCGGAGTCAGCAGCTCGTATTTCGCTTCCACCCTGGAACAATATCGGCAGCTTTCTGGCAAAGGTCTTCTAGACAGGGCGTCGGCGTTCCCGTGTGATGATCCCTTTCGATGACGGATAGTGATGTCATATTCTTGCAGTCTCTGTATCCACCTGGCTATTTGACCCTCAAGATTCTTAAAATTTAAAAGCCAGGCTAATGATGCATGGTCCGTGCGGAGGAGGAATTTTCTGCCGTATAGATAATGATGGAAATGTTCTACAGCTTTGACTATGGCGAGCAACTCTTTCCTGGTGACACAGTAATTCCTCTCCGGTTTAGACCAGCACTTGCTCCAGTACGCTACTACACGTTCTTGGCCGTCTATTTCTTAGGACAAAACCGCACCGACACTGTCATTGCTCGCGTCCGTGTCGAGAATAAATGGTCTGTCGAGCTGAGGATACGTCAGGATTGGAGCAGATGTTAAAGCTTCCTTTAAGTTGTTAAATGCATCCTCGCATTCTTTTGTCCACAAGAACGTTTGCTTGCTCTCTGTCAGCTTGTGAAGGGGTCTTGCGATGGAAGAAAAGTCCTTCACGAATCTCCTATAGTAGGTGCAAAGCCCTAGGAAGCTTCTCAGCTGATGGACATTTTCGGGACGTGTCCTGGATTTAACCGCTGATATCTTTTCAGGATACATGCGTACACCTTCTGCAGAGATGACATGTCCCAGATAAGTCACTTCCTTTCGGAACAATTTGCATTTAGCGGGGCTCAGCTTCAGATTGGCTTTTTTCAGTTTCTGAAGCACCTTCCTAAAATTTTCTAAATGTTCTTCAAAACTCTTCCGACGATGATGATGTCGTCCAGGTATATCAGGCAGGCTTCGTAGGAAAGGCCTTTCAAAACAGTCTCCATAAGACGTTCGAATGTTGCCGGCGCATTACACAGTCCAAACGGCATCGCCTTGAATTGCCAAAGCCCTTGTCCCGTAGTAAATGCCGTCTTTTCTCGGTCATCAGGGTGTATTTCTACCTGCCAATACCCACTCTTTAAATCAAGTGTTGAGAACCACTTGCTTCCAGAAAGAGTGTCCAAAATGTCGTCAATTCTAGGAAGAGGGTAACTGTCTTTCTTCGTAACCTCATTCAACCGGCGATAGTCAACGCAAAATCTTGTTGAGCCGTCTTTCTTTCTGACAAGAACGATGGGAGATGCCCATGGACTTGCTGAAGGCTCGATAACATCGCTTTCTTCCATATCCTTTAAAAGTGTTCCTACCTCTTCCTGTTTAGCAAACGGTAGGCGTCTTGGATGTTGCTTGATCGGGTGATGATCGCCTGTATCGATTCTATGTTGCGTCAAACTAGTTCGACCCACGTCAGAAGACGAGCGGGAGAAAACAACTTGAAGATCTTTAATGACGCGATCGGCAGCATTCTTCTCTTCATCGTTTAATTGCGCATTCTGCAATAACTCCGATGTAATGCTCTCTGAGGACACGGGTTCTGGGATGTTGCTCTTTCTTTCAACGCTGGTTACTGGAGTACATGCTGCAACCACGTCGCCTTTCTTAATAACTCTCGCCTTCTCAGTTACATTGGCAACTCTCACAGGAATAACCATTCTCGATAAGTCGACGAGTGTTGAGGCTACTAGTACTCCTTTCGGGGTATTAGAGTTATTGGGATATTCTATGATGCCGTAGCGAAAATCTCTGTTTTCGGCTATAGATCCAGGGAGTAAAATTTCTGTTCTTGCCGGTATTGTGATATTGTCTTGTGCTATGATTCTGTGGACAGATTTAACTTCTTCATTATTAATTCCAAATAACGTTATGTCCTCAGACGCAGAATGCAATTCATTATTTTTAAAGTCCAAGGAAAAATTATATTTCCTTAAAAAGTCTAATCCGGGTATGCAAGGATCTGTAACGTCTGCTACATATGCTATGTGATGGTAAGCGGCACTTCCAAACCTGATATTAACGTTCACTTTCCCCGCGATATCGATCTTCTCACCGGACACAGTCTGGAGGGTAACGCAGGGCGGCGTCCAGATAAGTTTGCTTCCCAATTGTTGAGCCAAATCTTTTCGGATGATGGTAACGTTGGCTCCTGTATCTATTGTCATATTGCAGGGAACTCCATTAATATGTCCTATTACAAAAAGTCCATTACTGTCGCCTCTCACTGCAGAAATCTGAAGCGCTTTAAACTGGGGCTTTTCATTATCTGGCAACCTCCGCCCCACGAGATGGCCACTAATTAGTTTCCCTGCTGCTTGCTAGGAGCGGTCTTAACATCCGTGCCCTGGGGTGTTCTGAAGTTTCGTCGTATGTGTCCTTCAGCACCGCAGTTCCAGCACTTAACGGTCGGTTTCTTATCACCAATATTCCGTCTCAAGGCGTTGAGTTGTCTAGTTAAATCGTCTAGACGAGCAGTGACTCGATTCTCTGGCTGCTGGACTTGAGCAGCTCTCACGGGGTGGCGGTCTCGACGAGTGGCTTGCTGGGCTGCCTCGAATTTCATGGCGTACACTAAAGCACTTTTCAAATCTTTAACATCCGCCATTCGTAGAGCCTTCTGTATTTCGGGATCCCGGATGCCATCGATAAAGTACTGCAGGGACAGGATTTCCCTCGTTTCTCTCGGGCACTCCGTAAAGGCGAGGTGGGACAGCTTTTCAACATCTGTGGCGAGTTCCTGGAGTGATTCGGTGGGCTTCTGTTGACGGGATTTTAATTGAAGCCTGCTGTAGTCTTTTAAACATTTCTCGCCAAAGCGCAGTTCCAATGCGCCGGATAAAGCTTCGAAGTCAAGTCTTTGGTTTTCTGGAAGCGTCTGCAGGATATCCGCTGCGTCTGCTCTCAGAGAAGCGGCGAGATGGCAGGCCTTAGTTTGGGAATCCCATCCATTCGCATCCTAAACGATAGAAAATTGTGTTTTATACACTTGCCAGGATGTATTCCCATCATATGTGGATATCTTCAGAGATGGACGAGCAGGCATCGGTAAGAATTTAAAACCCTCAGAATTGCTTCTTTCGTTCGCTATGCTCTTCTTTAAAGTGTCAACTTCTTTCGCAACGGCTGAAACCCTATCATCAATTTGTTGCTCGACGGCAGAAACTCGCTCTTCTATATGGTCTTTTACAGAAGGAACTCTTTCTTCTATTTCTTCTTTCACCGAAGAAACTCTTTCTTCAATTTGACCTTTTACGGAAGAAACCTTTTCTTCAATTTGCCCAACTTTATTTTCAACCACATCTATTCTGCCTTCCATAGCATCGAATTTGGTTTCCATTATGCAGGCAATTTCTCTTTTCATTTCGTATTGACTTTTTTCAATCTTTACTTGTATGGCTTTTATTTCGTCTTTAAAAGTTAATTGACCAGCTCGAATGGCCTTTATCTCTTCCTTAACGGATTCTTGTCCCGCTTCAATCCTTTCCTGATTAGATTTCATATCTTCTTTCAACGAGGTAAAGGCTGAGATCAACTGCCTTAATTGCTCTTCCATCGCTCTTGTTATTGGCATTCAAATCCCACTTCTGACACCAAAAATTGTTGCGTGCGTACGAGTTCGTTATGAAATGAATGCACAAGTCCGATGAAAAATGAACAAAAATTTATTATTATCACAACAAAAATGCTTACATTTTCTCAAATTATCATGCAGTATTACAATATCTCACAGTAGTTATCTTTTAACTACTCAAATGTCCAATAGAACGTAATTCAAAACAGCTAAAGAACGCTAATCCGCGAATTCGCTACAATCAACAAGAGCAGTTTTCTAAACAACAACAAACTAAGCAACTACTGCGAACTGAGACGTTTTCCTCCTTTTATAAGATTTTAAAATCACGCGCTAGAATTTTCCAGTACTTTCTCGAAATCAAAAAGAGATATTTATTTATTTAATGCACGCCATCTTGTATTTTCAATTTTCCTGCTTAGCTTTCTTTTAATATTCGTCACGCCCTGCACTGCGCGAGAAATAAAACCATTTAATTTATAATTGAAGTAACATTAGCTTTTTAAATACCAAATTCGTAACAGTATCTTTGCTAACATTTCTACATAGAATTTATTCTATTTTGACATATTTATAGATTTTTGAACTAATAAATTGTCTTCGCCGCAAAAGTTCTCAGTTTAGTTACCAACTTTCTGTCTTTGTGTAGCAATTATTGCCTTAACGTCTTTATTTGGGAGCATATTTTATTTAGTTTTTTATTATTACCTCATATCTATTTTTCATTTCGTATACATGTAAATATGCTACTTCACAAAAATGTAAATATGTTAGTCAGTTTATAAAAAAAAATTATGCTTGAAAATTCGTTGCTATGTATTTTTATGCCGCGATGTTTCGATAAATTTTGGTTATAGTATTAGACGATCGCGTTTAGAATATACATGATTTGCTGAAAGAAAGAAATCAACTATAACTTAAGGCACATTTTTCTTTTTGTCACTTTTCTTTCCTGTATACCTTTTACTTTGAACATCGCTATAATCCCTACATATATCACACTCTACCTGGAACTCTATTACGGAACAGATAAGAGGAAAGAAACATTTATTTCCTCTCAACATTAGTGTAAAACTAAAGTACCAAAGTATAATACTTTGGTCAATTTACTGACTTGAGAAAATGTCAGCATAATCGACCTTGCCTATAACGATCTCACCTTAGTTGAGCAGTCTCGCGACATATTTATATAAATATTCAAAAAGGATGCTTCAATGTCATAAATGCTACCTTCGAACCATATATACCAAAATCATTCCAAAACTTTGACGAATAATTTCATATACTGGTCATGATTTTAATATAATTACATCACTTTACCATCATGATTATAACGTAAATCCTACGATAATCGTAATCCTGCTTTATTTCGCCTACTCACCACAAAAAACTTGAAAATATTTTCCGCTTAGCGGTTTTCTGGTATGGAGATAGGAAAGCCGGTTTCCACAACCTTCGTATTCGTCCTCGAATCTTAGGATTCTAGCTTCGGTGCTCGACAAGTGTTTAGTCTGTCTGTGCCACACAGGCAATTCTGGTGTTTGGTTTGATTTAGTTGATTATAACGAAGCACACTTGCGCTATCTGCCTAGGATGAAGGATGCCTTCGTGGAGAACATTCTAAGGGAATCTGGCTAATATACACGTTACACATAGGAAAAACTCCGAAACCTCCTATGCAGTCAACCTATTCGCCTAGAATCGAAACCAGTTTGAAACTACCAGTGCTCAGCGATTTTACCCCTCCGCCACTGTTGGGCGACAACTGCTGTCGAGCCGAAATTCTTCTAGAGAGCGTGATCTTAGGTCTTGGGAATGTGAGAAAGTTGTAGAGTGCGTGGATAAAAATCAACGCGCGAAAATGTTGCAACTAGTCGTGCATCCTTGACACGGAGGAAGAAACAAACCTCCTTCGACAGTTTTTTAAACGATCTGCGGGTGAAAATGAGCAGAGCATGACGAAAAAAGCGAAGACCAGAGACAAAAATTAAGCGCTTCCGTAGGCACTTCACTTTTTCTTTTAATTATGTTTTTATAGAATATGTATTTGTTATTTATAAATAATTGTTTCTTCTTGTTTTTGAATAAGAAAATACATATTTCTTATTCGAAAACACTTAACAAAAACAACTGAGGTCGTGATTTGAGAGCTGGCACAGATTAATGGCATTTCGAATTATTTCAATGGGGAAAATTGCTTTGAGATACGAGCAAGGTTACGAAACGAATTAAACTCGTATGTCGAGGTACCACTGTACGTAATTATATAATAGTTAGCAAGCAGATAGTAATAAATAATTTTTAAAGTCTGATGCTATCAATATATAAATTATGTTGACTAGTATAATTAATTTAGAATTATGCGCCTACATATAATAAGATGATGTATGTTACTACAGATACGTATTAACATATACATATATAAGTCTGTGCATATATATGAAATCATAATTCGATTTAAACCAGTTAACAGTTAGAATTACTGAACAACCATGAAAGATTCCTCAAGAATGAAATATGGTGTAACAATGAACACTTAGTTTAGAAATTAGATTCTATTGTATATTGTTGTAAAAGCCATTGTAAGAGTGAAAATTCTTCATTCTGCCTTAATGCGATTTTTTGCGTTTAATGCGTTGTTTGGAGATTTTATGATCCCGAATTATATTGATGTGATATATTAATACTGCATTTGTAGACATACGTTTTCTGAGAAACGAGTCAAGGCGATTGATTTTTTGTAAAAATTTGGATTTATCCTTATTTTATTGACGTGCACCAGCACTGAATTGAGAATGGCTTGTGCTATGCTTCGATGGATGAAAAAGCGTTTGTAAGTAATGAATATTATGAAAGTTTCAGCATATTTAAATGAGTAGTATTAAAAGTATATATTTACTAATACCATATATTAATACTTTATGGTAAATTTTTCATTATAAATCTCATCATAGTTTCATTTCTCATTCTATTGCATTTCTATAGCGGAACCTAAATTTTTTGGTTTACATATTGTAGATTGCATCAGTTTTGCCGCGCAATTTATTCCTCGGTATGTTACTTGTAGTGTTATTAGAAATTCCATTATTTCTGTCTTTTTTCTGAAATTGGTAGAATCTGATTAGGAAATTTATGTTTTTCTTTCAAGATGTATATGAAATTGGTTATATCAAGTGTTAAATAAACGTTGTTATTCGGGCAATAGCGTTAGCTTTATCCAGATTAATAAATGCATTTTTTATTTCTTAAAATCTCAAGACATAAAGACACACTCGGATAGGACAGGACAGGACAGGAACAAGTACAGGGGGCACCACGCCATCGCCATTGACAAAAATGGTATAGCCCCCATGTACTAGCTCTCTGGACACAGGGGACCTGATTACAATAAACATAGGACATAGCACTAACAACGTTTAGGACATAGCGCAACTTACTGTTACAACATACTTCAACACATAGGACATAGCATTATCATAATATTACAGATTATTTACAATGCAAGAAGTTATGTTCATACGACATAGCATTATCATACTATTACACACTCGGATAGTAGATTCACTCACTTTACGTTTTTTAAGGGTTATATATATATACATTTAGGGCGTGTTCAAAACAACCATTGACGGGTAGTCTTGGCGTAATTCGGATTCATACCAAGATTATCCATTTCTCAAGGCAATAATTTTTGTTATTTTTGCTAAACCGTTTACGAAAATATAATTTTCCGAATGCTGAACTCTTATGCATGAAAAGGCAGATTTTAAGATATTTGTTTTGCAATTTGATGCAAAATTCGTATTTTTAAAACACTGATGTATATGTTCTTATTTTAAAACTCTGCCAGTATATAACATTAAATACCATTCTTGTGTTATCACCATTTATACATGCCGCTTGCTGTACAGCCTGCTGAATACATTTTACTTTCTAGCTATCTACAATTACATCGTGTTGTTTCGGTATGAATAGGGGCGAAGTTTTCATTACTTAGATACATTTAAAGATAATTAATTAAATTTTTCTGATTTTTATATCTATAATAGATAGACAGGATTACTGATAAAAAATTTAAGAAAATAGTAAATGAAGAAATAGAAAAATTTCGTTCAGGTATTGTGAGATACCAATATAAACTTCATACATTTTACTAGGGGGCTGTTGCCAAAGCAAAATCTTTACTATATATGTCTACCAGTTCTATGTATACAGTGTGTTGCTCAAAGTAAACTTCCTGCATTGTGAAGAGTACTTAATGCGTTCTTGCGAAGCTTGTTTTCTCGTACAAGTTCTGCCTCTTCGAACCGAAATTGTTCGTAATCTGCAGCGTCTTGAGTTGTTTATGCAGGTTCTTGAGCTGTTCTGTTATTTCCTGTCGAATCTTACGGTGACGCGGAGAGTCTTGTATCCTTCGTTTACTTGCAACGTATCTTCATCGCGCAACTTATCTTCATTGCTTCTCTTCATCGCGCATATTCTGTTGACGTTCCACTTATCTAATGGGCCTCCGTTTCGCTTCGGCTTCCCTTTCCGAAGCACGCAGTGTTTCTTGGTTTTCTGAATGTCTTTTGTGTGTTCTACTAGTTTCTGATACAGTTTGAGCACGCGAAGTTTCTTGAGTTGCTGCTTGTCTGCTGGAACTTCTATTCGTTTCTTCTTCACTTTCTTGAATGTGTAAGCTTTCTTGTCACTATGCTTGCCTGCTGAGTTTCTAGTTGTATCTTCATTCATTTTTGAAGCTCGCAAGTTTTCTTGTACTTGCCTGCTGAGTTTCCCAGTGTTTCTTACTTCATTTTTATGTAGCTCGCTGTAACATTTGTGCTGTCTTCTTGCGTTCAGGCATTTTAGTAAATTAAAAAAAAAATTATGTAACTGTAGTAAAGTAACATTGCATCTAAATTACGTTAAATACCTACAGAAGTTTAAACTTCTACTCAGAAAGGAACTATACAATAAAAGAAATTAAATTTTTATAAATAAAATTAGAATAGCATAAACTGCATAGAAACATTTCATTATGAAGAAAATGTATTCATTCTTTCCAAGCAACCAGCGATTCGTAAATAAATTTTTCTTGCCAACTCAGGAAACAAAGACCTTTGACACTTCAGGTAATACATTAGAGTTTATGATTTAAATTTATTTCAATATAACAAAATTTCAAAATCTCAATAAAGGAATTAACGTAGCGATAGCATATCGTGTCACGTATCCAAAGGTGAAACATAAAAGTTGCCAAAAGCAGCTATTCATTTAAAATACTGATATTAACGAAAGATTTTCGACATACAATGACGTTATATTCAGTTTCCTTTAAAAACATTAAGCTTCATTTAAACAAAAGGAAATTAAATTCAGACATTTTTCCTAGCTTTCAAGCTTTTATTGTATTTTAAAATCTTCTTTTTGTCACAGTTGCGCAAGTTTTTCTCGGCGTCATTAGGAGCCGTAGGTCGAAATCATTTAAGAATCATTCCTGTAAATAATGATCATATGATAAATTGCAATACATATTCGATTGTTTTATTGAGAATTTGAGTACAATTCTTTATACATCAGCTATTATGCCCCTTTATGTAACGACAAAGATTATTTTCAATGATTATCCGATGAGAATAATTCTTTACAATGATTATTCGATGACAATGATTATTTGCAACGAATATTAAAAGCTGATGACTATGATTACTTAAATAGAATATGCATGTCATTCGATGATAGCGATTATTTCCAAAGAATCTTCGATCATGTCACTATTGTATATCGCTATACCCCTGGGTTTGGGGCCGGTTGGGAATTGTACTACGGCCCTGTAATTAAGCGTTTTAAATGACGTCAAAAAGTCACTGATCCAGATATTTTACTAGTAACTGCTGTGTATTGTGATCGAAACCGTTATTTAAATCTTCTGAATAAAATTTGGGATAATTCATTTTACATCAGAGAATAAAGCAATTTGTAACACGAATTTCAACAAAACTACATGCATCGAATAACAAGAATTATATAAACGGAAGTATCAGTACAACAAATCGCTCTTTGCAGCTCCGCTTTAGTCCGACACTTGTTTTTCAGCTATCGTATCTACCCATTTGAAGATACCATGTGAAGAATACTTTTTTTAAGTGTGTAAATTAATTACATGTATGTTATGTATATATATGGAGATATTTTTTGAATTAGGAAAGCACCAACTTCTTTTAACGAAAACAACCGAGACATTATCTCCAGTCCAATTTAATTTTTCATCTAAATCATTTCTTAATTACAAAAGTTAATATTAATTTTCTTTGCAAAGGAGACTAGGTGTTGCTGGAAACAAATGAAATACCAAACATTATTAAATTTATTGAAGTCAACAGCAGAAAACTGTTAAACATTTAATAGATCACTTCAATGAAATGTAGTTGCATTTGAACGTATTAAATTGTTTTCAGCAGATGTAATAATCAGGAACATAGGAAGATCCGAAGAGATATTGTGCGTTTAAATACTTTTTTTGTTTTCGCTAATTTTTTTATACATTTCAGTTAACGTGTAAATCTGTGTTTTGAACGCATGGCCCGTTAAGTGAAGAAGTCTGTAGGAAGGCAATTTTTAATCCTGTGCGGAAATTGTCCAAATGAATGATCAGTCATCGACTCAGCATACGCAGCCATCAGGTTGAGATCCCAAACATTGATTAATTGCGCTCGACTGGAAATTTCATCAGCATGGTCAACGGAAGCCACCGTTTAAAAAATTTTCTTGTTCTTAAATATATGCTTATTCACTTTTGTAATATGATTAGATACTTATAATCACAGTTCCTTCACTTTCAATAATATATTTCATAAATTGTTGAAGTGCAGACACACACTTCATATTGTAGAAACACGTTTCTCTGGAATTTTTGATGCAAATCCTGGTTATTTTTTCTAAGAAGGGAAAGTAAGGGAGAGTGCCATTTATAAAGCTTAGGTTTTCCAGATTTGCAGGTTTTTCGCGCTCGCATTTTACGTGCTTCTTAAGAATCTCTGGTAATAAAATGGGAACTTTCCATGACTTGTTGCCAATCTAATTGGAGAAAAAAATTTATTCTTTATAGGGATACTTGCGGGAGGTAACCGTCGAGCAATCTTCTTGTATCTGTCTCGTCCCATCCTGTTTGTTATTTTATTAAAACGTGTTTGGAAAATTTTTTCCTGATTGCATGGTTTGATTTGAGATGATAGATGTCAATCAGACCTTTTAATATGGCATCCTGAGCTGTTGGTGCCAGCAGCTTCATTTCCTATTATACCTGTATATTCTCATAATGGAATTTAGGTTAATAAGAGGAATATTCATTTCCATATTTATTGTTTTTAAAAGATTTTGAATAAGTAAAGATATTTTACAACATAGAGCGTTTAGAAATCTTTGACAATCTGTAAAAATGTTCGCAAACTGTAACGTACTACTTTTGAGAAAAAACGTATAAGCAATCATTTATTAAATTAATTAATTCAAACATATGAACATATATATTTAATGAAATAAAAATATTTCAGCGCAAATAATTATCGACGTATATTTGAAGAAGAAGGAGAAGCAGAAATATACTTCAGCGAACAATTACTAGAAGAATTGGATCCCCAGTGTTTAAGATTGCAATACGTGTCGGAAACGTAAGTCTTTTCGGAAAAAATAATAAAACAAAACATAATGTTTCAGGTCCAGTTTAATTATACCTTTAATAATTTTTTGACAAAAACGCTGGTCTGGAAAATAATACGTTTTCAGATTTATAATGCTTAATGTTTTTTTCATTCCTTCATTACAAAAATATATTATAAATGTTTAAGATGGAAAATCCTATTGTGAAGAATTCAAATTTATTGTCATACCTTTTGATTATGAGGAAACGTTATTGCATTAACTAATGAAATATCTAAACAGAAAGCTAATATACAAAATACACGTGTTTAAACGGCCAGTTTGTAAAATTTGTGAATGAGAAGTTGTTATGAAGTTAGTTGTTGAATGTCAAATAGTTGATATAATTAGAGTAACAAAGACAAAAAGGACTTTATGTTTATAAATAATAATATATATGTATGTAAAACAAATTACGTAAACACTGAAATCCATCCTATACTCTATTCGGAACAAATCTAATATAAATTGTTCTCTTCATCTGTTTCTGTTAAACTATATATTTCTAGATTTACAGAGATTTAGAATATTATTTAGCTCGAGTTTTGAGAATGTACTCATCAAACATAATAAAAATTTCCAGATTCCAACTTTTCATTGTAATTATTTTTTTAATATATAATATTAAATAATTTTGAATTAATAGAAAATTAAAAAATAAAAATTAATTAATTAAAATATATTTATGTAGATATATATATCCCCATCACATGATTTACATAAAGATGATGATCTAGCTAAGTGGGAATTTAAATTTCCGGAATCAAATATTTCTCTTACTAAGCCACAATATTGTCGAACTATGCACATTTTTTTCTATCTCTGTCACCGCTGACACGACGTCGTGCTACTTTCTTCCTATTCCAACAATATGAGAAATATAAATATTCTAGAAATAGGTAGGTTTAGAATTTCAAATGAATTGGAGCCGCAAATATGAATTGAAATAAATCTGAATATTTTATCTTATTCATCTGCCAAATTTGCTCTGTATTATAGATCAATATGTGCGATCAGAATTCCTAACATTAATTCACACACACACACATTTACATATATATCTATATATATACGTTTATCGTATATATGTTATGGTGAAACGCCGAAATCTGGAGAATGTCGACTTTCACCGGTGAATGTCAACATTCACGTAGTCGCTTGTTGTATGTCCGAAATATTTTCCAAATACTCTTATTTCTGACTTACACCGGTAAATGTCCACATTCACCATCTACTTATGGTGAATGTTGAACACATAAGAATATTATATTTTCTCCGTAATTCGGTCACGAAAAAACGCACTTAAATTAAGAACTTAAGAATATAAGAACTTAAAACACACTGTACATTCAAAATGAGAAAGGAAAATAATAGAAGTTTAAAACTTACTAAATTACGTGATTCAAATCTTATTTATTGCAAAAACTTAAACTCTTATGACACTTTCAATTGCACAAGAGGCCCTTGCTTTTACAACAGCATATATTTGTGGAACACTTCCTTTTGCAATGACAGCGTGTACATATACTCCTCTCTTTTCAACCTACACCAGAGCACATCCGTGAGTGTCGACATACACCGGTGAGGGTCCGAATGTACGAGTACAAGAATGTAATGCAATATTCGATCTTTCACCGACGTATTTGGTGAATGTTGACATTCTCCGGTGAAAGTCGACATTCTCCAATTTCGGTCTTTTACGGTAACATATATATATATATATATATATATATATATATATATTTATATAAGGATTATATATATATATATATGATATATGACAATGATTACATGTTTTTAATTTTCCTTTTACAATTGAAATTTTATTCTTCATGATGATTTAACTCTAGTCCCCGTTAAAACATTATTAACATTTTGCTTTGAAATTACTTCAAAACATCTTTCGAAATATAACTTACCAGTATGGATTCACTCTTTTAAAATAATTCTACTTTAATTAAACTTAGGAGATAATATAATCAATTAATCAATATTGTTTAGGAAATAAATTATTATTAACTAACTTTGCAGCAATTGCGCAAGTAATAGTAACTTGTTTTCGCACTTAATGAATTTAAGATCATACAACATTTGATATGCTAAATAGCAGCTATTAGCGCTATTTATCTCTTGCCTAATGTACCCACTTTATATATTACCTCCATTCTTCTTTTTTAATATTTCAATTTTTAAAATTTATAAAGTTCTTATACAAAACCTTTACTGTATTGAAGGTTAGCAGCCTCCTTACTTTTATATCTTGCTAGTTTATCTCAAATTGAAATCATTAAATGTCATTCCACGAGATGAAAAACTTGAAAATTTAACGCCATGCCTGCTACAGATAAACCCAAAAAACAATTTTTATAAAAAACATTTAACTGTATTTACATGATTACATGCGGCACTTGACATATAAAATATATAGGACAGACTAAAAACAATCTTAACTTTCGAATCAATAACCATAGAGCTCAAATCAAAAAATTCAACGCACAAAAAATAGCATTAAAATAAGTACACCATCACAACTCAATACAGCAGAATTAGAGCACTTTAAACACCATGACTTCAACTCTATTCAACTTCAGATACTAGATATAATACCCAATCACAAAACACGAATTTTTTAGGAATCTCTCTATATACTAAAACAACGTTCACTTTATCCATATGGACTTAACACTTATATACATAGTCATAGAGATACTTCTAAGAAGTCTATTTTCAGCCAATTTAAGCACTACAGCAACAAAACGCAGAGAGAAATAAGAGGAAGCAAAATAAAAAATAATGCAAGATTTTTATCCACTTTGGATACATTTGCATTGAAAAAACAATTGAAATGTTTTTTTGACTCAGACAACTTTCCCAAGAAACTTTTCAACTGTTACACTCCTGTACTAATAAATTCCTTATCAAACTAAAAAAATTCATTCAAGAAAGCTACGATGATATACAAATCATTAAAGACATGATTCTCCATTTTAGTCTTTTCGGACTCTCTAATAGTCTCACTCAACGCAAAATTTATTTTAAAGTCAATTTTCTACATCCGCAGTTTGACAATATTCATTTCTCAAGAATAATCAGAGATTGTAAAGATTACTTCCCCGCAGTTTACACATTACCTATGGTTGCATTTAAATATCAAAGGACCTTAAGCAACTTGCTGACTAACCACCACGAAATAGATGAAACAGCAGAATGACATTGTAAGACACCAATTTACAGCAATTACGTGAATTCTCATCACCAGCACATAATTACTGGCAACCTGAATATCATATAAAACCATCAACTTAAAACACTAATGAGTTATGGTACAAAATTTAGACCAGTCAGAAACATGACTACAAATTTCTGTTACAAGACTTTCGAAAACACTATCAACAAAGTTATAGTTAAAGCAAGCTATCAACTGAATTTACCCATAGATACCTTCTAAAAATGAAAAGCTAAAATTCTTCAACGCATATCCACCGAAATCAGTCACCTCAAGTTTAAAAGTACACTGAATTGGTCACAAATTACATCAGATATTAAAACATTAAAACAGCTTTTTACTATTACAAAAATAGATAAAGCAACTAATAACTTATTATATGAAAACAATTCTACGCAGAAATTATTCATAAAGAACTTCTCAACGCAACTACTTATCAATTAGCCAACCTTACAGAAACATCTATAATAAACAGGTTTAAAACTTTTCATAAGAAACTCAATATTACTTTCAATGCAAACTACAACAGATTTACTAATCTTTAGGCGATTCCCAATTTCCATAAAACACAATTAAAATTCAATTAAAATTCAGATTTATTGCTAATGGAACTAATAAATTACAAGAAAAATGTAGACTATTATTTTTTAATTCAACTTAATAAAATCTGTAAATTTATTTTCAATGATTGTAAGACTAATCATAACAATCCTGGATCATTCATAATAACACTCCTGTCATTAATACCATTCAAACCATTAACATCCAAAACATTAATTGCTATGACTTTGAAAACTTATATACCTCACTTCCTCTAGAAGAAATCTATACCAGTCTACTTGATCTAACTAAACTCTTCCCTGATATGCTCAATATCATGACTCTTGACAAATGGGAAACCTACCTAAAATGCACACTTTTTCATAACTACATCAAGTTTCAAAATCAAATTTTTAAACAAGTCAGAGGATTGCCAATGGGCTTACATTCCAGCACCTCGATCTGTAATATCTTTTTATTTGTCAAAGAATTTAACTTCCAAAAAAATCTACAACTACAAGATTTAAATTACTACAAACACACCTACAGATATATTGATGACCTTATTACAATTAATAATTTTGATAAAATTGAACACTCCGAGATTTATCCGAATTGTCTTACACTTAATAAAACTAATAATTCACAAAATAGCATAGACTTTCTAGATCTTCAAATCATTAACTACAAAAAAATTTTACTTTTTGACAAAACAAGAAACTTCAATTTCAATACTAAGAAATTAATAAATTGGAACTCCAACATATCCAAAAAAGTAATTAACAATAGTATAATTAATCAAATACAACGAATTAAAATTATATGCACAGATACAATAGATTTACAACGCGAAATTTTGCTCCTTATTAAAATTCTCAAAAATAATCTAATACCCATTCAATTTATCAACCATTGCCTTAAAAGAGCAGGCGTTAAATACTCACTCTAAATCATGTAACTGATAGGGATATGATAATTTGTTCCTAAACCTGAGAAGGCGGTATAAGTTGTATGACTATCAGTTGAAGGATTTGTATATAATGTAATTACTCAATTGTATATATTGTAAAAAGCTAATTGTCTTCAGACTCATGCTGTTATTATACTGTTACTAAAAAAATGGGCCTATTTCATGACTTTAGCTAAAAAAAATGGGCCTATTTCATGACTGTCTAATAGCTCTCTGACAGTGAAAATTATTTTTTCCTTTCTTAAATTCTTAATCATTGTGACACGACAATTAGCCAAAAATTAATAATTTCCATTCAATAGTATTTTCAAAAAAATCTTAACACACAGTCTCCCTCAAATAAGAACTCCACATAATACATCCCTCAAGAATTCCGAGTCCAACCCACTACCATAAATTACTTCACCCAAGTCTTACCGATTGATATTATTCAAAGCCCCCACTGCCGCTAAGAATTTTCGGACACCCAACACTTATGAGTCAGACACGAAGAGAACACTTTGCCAACTCCCCAACTAGAAAGAATGTAAGTTACTTAATACCTTTTCTGGCCTTTATATCTTCATGTACATTCACTGTTTTTATTATATATTATTTTTTACATTTTTCTATATTACTTTATATTGTCTTTGATTTGTTTTTACAAACTTTGCATTATTTATCTTATTTTGTAATCTTCTATGTTTATTTCAACTTTACTTTGAATTCGATTTCATAATAACAATTTCCAATGTTTAATTTTTACAAATAATATAGAACTCAAATGCATAAACATGAAGGTGTCGGGGACGGTTACTCGGGTTATATCGGATTTCTCTACAGATTTTGCTTTTTACTTCAAATTGAATTGACAAAATTGCTTCATAAGAATAATTTCTTTGACTATAAGCTTTGGATCATAATCCCTTCTATTCGCGAAGATATTTAGGATATTTGACTAGAATTGCCGGTTTGGCTTTAACTTATAACTCGAGTAAAGACGAAACACCTTCATATTTACGTATTTTTATCAATTATTGTTCGTTGAACGGGAGTTGGTTTGTTCCCCTTGAAAAGTCAATTAATTTCCGATCAATGACAATGATTACATGTTTTTAATTTTCCTTTTACAATTGAAATTTTATTCTTCATGATGGTTTAACTCTAGTCCCCGTTAAAACATTTTTAACATTTTGCTTTCAAATTACTTCAAAACATCTTTCGAAATATAACTTACCAGTATGGATTCACTCTTTTAAAATAATTCTACTTTAATTAAACTTAGGAGATAATATAATCAATTAATCAATATTGTTTAGGAAATAAATTATATATATATATAATCGTTTATTGCAATGCATGGTCGGAAATGCTTTCCTGGCGCCATAGTGACGAGAGACTACACAAGAAAAATAGGGTACGAACAGTGTAAAGATATTTCTTTATTATTCTTAGCGCAGCGGAAACTATGAAATAAGAACAAAAACATTGGATCGTCATCAAAGAAAGTATTCGAAAGTTCCTTAGGAAAGTATCCTAAACATGGGTTTGGTAGGGGTAGTCCAGTGCATTGTTCAGCAAGATCACGAGACTTCACTTGCATTATCACTTCCGCTCGGGGTACGTCAACACATTAGTGCACGAAATCCCTGTTAGAAGTCCAACAGGAACTTGTGGCACATATCGTGGCAGCTGCTGGGAAAGTCCTCAGGATGCACAGTATTTTCCAGAACATCTTATGGTCGATGTGCGAGAGATGTGATACCTGCATCAGGGCGCAGGTCGTAATTTCGAACACCTTCTTTGAGGTCCATAAGTGTCTAATTTTGTTCCTATTTTTTAATTTCTCTTGTGCTAAGCATAATTGGTGTCCGTTCTTTCTTGTGTTTTGTGTTGTTTGTAGCGGCCAGGAAAGTTGTTTCGGCCCTGTTTTGCCATTTCATTTTTCCTCGATGTCGTCTCTCTCATATATGTGCATAATTACTTATGACTCAAGTGTCGCTACTATATGATGAAATTTACAAACACGGTGTTTACAATGCTACATATTCCCATCCGAAAATATCTTTTTTTTTCCTCTTGCCCTTCAAATAAGAAATGTGTGTCCTTCATTAAAAAAATCTCCTGGAACTTTAATTCTTCTTTTTTTAAAGACTATGGAGAAAATATTTCAGTATAGGCAGCTGTCAATATTCAAACATTACATTTTAAAAACCATTAAAGTGTAGCCGAAACGCTCCGAAAGGCTTAATTCGCATAAGGATTTAGGAAATACATTCTGAAAAACTTAGCAAATTTTCCTTCAATAAATTTAATGGAACAGGCAAAAGAAATTACAGGGAACAATAAATATAGGAGAAAACAGATATTTCTTTTCCTAATTTGTTTTACTGTGTTTGATTTCTTTCTTTCTTCCTGTATAAATGATTAAAACTTAAAGAATGTAACTGAAGAATGAGAATAAAATTTTCAATTGAATACAAATGGTGGCAAGACTCCTAGTGCTGCTCTGCTGGACCACGAAATAGACCAGCAAAATGTTCTGAATTTGGAATAACGAGAGAAAATTTGAAACCTGTGCAGCCAGCGATGCAAAGAGATTGTTCTGAGAGAAAGATGACTTAAATGATGAAACTCGGAGATAATTTAATGATGTGTAAGGTTACCTCTACTGGGATAATAATAAGAAAAGGTTAAAATACAAAATACGTAAGTAAATTATACAAAAATTGAAGAAATTTAAAATATCTGGCATGCGTAAGAAATAGTAATTGATTCAAAAAATAAATGAATCTAAAGCTCTCAAACTTATACTCGTTTAAATACAGGTTTTGCTGATTCAGAAAGTACGTTAGGTGTATATCTTCTAAAATGCTTTTTCCATCCTTTGTTTGTAGTTGTTTCATTTTTCATTTCAGTTTCATTTTTTCCTCCTATTTTGCAATTTTCGCCATTCTTTCCCTCTGTTTTTAAGACACCTGTTTATTATTACTATTATTATTATTACAACATATGTAAAAATTAAGTAAGGAAAAGTAAGGCAGTGAAACTTTGCAAATTATCACGCTCTACGTGAGATTCATGGTGGTAGCTTATTGCATACAAATCACGCCAAATTCTTTAACTTCTTTGCTTGGCTTTAGGTCCTTATAACGAAAACAACAAATTCGCCCTTTGTAGAAAAACATTCTGTCAAACAATAAACCTACGGGGAGATTTTTCTCTATGAAACTGAGCCCAAAGTGTTATATAGTATCTAAATATGGAAGTGTTGTACATGTTAAACGTGATCGTCGTTGCATTACTTTCACTTTTTTACTACTGAAATAAAGATATACTGATTATTTTGTAGATTGGAAAACCCTCCTTCTGATCATGAAAAGGAGCAAAAACTGGAAAACGAGAAAGAACTAGAAAAGAAGCGAGAACCGGAAAAGATGCAAGAACTGGAAAAGAAACAAGAACTGAATAAAAAGGTAGAACAGGAAAAGAAGGAGAAACTGGAAAAGAAGCAAGAACTGAAAAAGAAGAAAAAACTGGAATTGACACAAAAACTAGAAAAGAAGCAAGAACTGAAAAAGAAGAAAAAGCTGGAAAAGATACAAAAACTAGAAAAGAATCAAGAACCGGAGAAGATACAAGAACTGGAAAAGAAGCAAGAACTGAAAAAGAAGGAAGACCAGGAAGCGAAACAAAAACTGGAAAAGAAGCAAGAACTGAAAATGAAACAAGAGCAGAAAAAGAAGCAAAAACTGGAAAAGAACGGAGAACTGAAAAACAAACAAAAACTGGAAAAGCAACAGAAACTAGAAAAGAAGCAAGAACTGAAAAAGAAGCAAACACTGGAATGGATTCAAAAATTAGAAAAGAAAGAAGAACTAAAAAACAAGAAAAAACTGGAGGAGATACAAAAACTAGAAAAGAAAGAAGAACTGAAAATGGAGAAACAACTGGAAGAGATACAAAAACAAGTAAACAAAGAAGAACTGAAAAGGCAGAAGAAACTGGAAAAAATGCAAAAACTAAAAAACAAAGAAGAACTCAAAAAGAAGAAGAAACTGGAAAAAATGCAAAAAATAAAAAACAAAGAACTGAAAATGAAGAAGAAACTGGAAAAAATGCAAAAAATGGAAAAGAAGCAAGAGCCGGAAAAGATGCCAGAACTGGAAAATATAGACGAGTCAGAAAAGTCGCAATACCTGGAAAAGAAGCAAAAAACGGAAAAGAATCCAAATCTGAAAAACAAGCTGGAACCGAAAAAGAACTGTCAAACCCGAAAAGGAAACCGGATGAACACCGAAAAGAGCCAGAACTGGATAACGACTGTAGAACGATTGATTTAATGACCAAACGAAGCAAGATCCGGAAAAGAAAAATAGAACAAATAAATCATATACCACTGCAAATAATACCACTGCAAGCATTAAATATCAACGTCAAAAAAATAAACACCCTTCTTCAAGGAAGCCTTGCAATACACTGTCATAACCTAGAAGGTATAGGAAAAATCAGCTATAACCTCATTGCCAAAACAGTTGTAAAAGATATAGTTAACGTAAAATTTCCTGAAGCCAGAATACCAAAATGTACAATTCATAATATTCCAAAAACATTTCAACTCTGACGCCTTGATTCAAATTATAGCCCAAGAAACATAATCAAATATTTCCGAGCTAAGACCTTTATTTAAACTGAATGATCAAAATAATACTGATAAATGGATCATAAAATGTCACGGTCAAACTTTCCAAAATCTTATGAGTAAAAAACAAATATATATTGGATGGCGCACCAATAAAATAACCGAGTTTATCGGTGTACGCAGATGTCAAGTCTGTCAGGATTTCTCTCATAAGACAAACAAACCAAAATGCTCATTCTGCGGCGGAAAATATCATGTTTCTTGCTGTTATTCCCAAACTCCGTACTGCATAAACTGTTGGATTAACAATGAAAAGTATGAAACAAAATTTGACTGTAAACATCCAGCTTTAGCTATTTCCTGGTCCACATATCAAACAGAAGTTAGACGAGTAAAATCCAATACATATTATCAACAATAATGCAAGATCCTGCAGACTATCTATAGACCCTTTCCATCAATAAAAAGAATAACAATGGCATCCGCTTTCTCAAAATAAATCTTCAAAGAGCAAAGACCGCCACCGACCAACTATTTCAGTATCAAGTAGATTATCTGGCAGATTTTATTATAAATCAAGAACATTATTGCATCACTGGCAAATTAGGAAGAAGTCCAAATAACTGGGCAATTATTCAACGTCATGCTTCAACGGGTGTTTTATCTCCTCGTACAGCCATATTCATTCCAAACAATAAATGGAATTCTACAATAATTATTAATACTCGAGATATAATCACAATTTCAATCAATACTAATGCATCTCAGCTTCTTATTACTAGTATCTATATATCTCCGTCAAAAATCCAAATCAAACCTTATCCATACTAAATGAAATCTTACAACAATAATAATAGTCCGCATGTTTTTTGTGGAGACTTTAACTCGCAAAGTACTTAATGAGGATACTTACAAACCGATCACAGAGGAAGAATACTTGAAGAATTTTTAAATGCAAACAATCTCATTCTACATAATCATTTTACTGACCGACCTACCTTTGATAATACCTACAATAATTATTGGACTGATCTTCTTATTTCTACAACACATCTTGATAATAAAATTAACAACAGATCAATACTAAATGAACACTGAATCTGATAACAAATATATCTCTTTTGATATAACTGAATATACGTCCTTTACTGCACTTACAAGATTTAAAATCAATAATAACAAAGAAAAGAAAGTTCAATCCAATTTCAAATGACTTTCTAAATTCTATTATTCTGTGTACAACTAAAACAGAACTTAATAATATTACCAAGGAACTTATCAGAAAGTTTCAAGATACCTAAGAACGTACCTTCTTCAAAAGATCAAGAAAACTCAAATCATCGCAAACTGATGAAGAACGACTCAACCTACTTCAAAAATACAAAAAACGAAAAGCCTCACATAAAAAGCAAATAATATCTGCAAAACGTTAAGCATGGTGCAACTATTGTTCAAACAACCAGGATACGTATGGCTCATTGTACGAAATTGAAACCAACAAAATCTTCCACCCAACGCAACTTACAGTCACTAATACGGGAAATAATGATAAAAATGTTACGAAGATGACTTTAGAAAACATCCTAGATGTTATTCTACCAAACGAAAGCATATATGATGATTCAACTGAACAAAGATTAATTCGTTTTAATCTACTTCCACGAAAATGATATCCCATTTACATCCATGGAACTCAATCGAATTATTAAAAAACTCAATAACAAAAATGCTCCTGGACCAGATAGAATCTGCATCCAAATTATACATAAAACTAATCGTAAGCTAATTCTAATCTGCAATAAATGTCTTCAACTTTGTATTTTTCAAGACTGCTTAAAAACAGGACAAATCACACTCTTCCTCAAAACGAAAAAAGTTCCTGATATTCCTAATTCCTATCGGCCAATTAACCTTCTTCAAGCTCTTGGAGAAATTCTTGAACGTTGTATTATAGGAAGACTTGAATACCATTTTCACCATCATAAATTCATTAATGAAAATCAGTATGGATTTAGGCAGCAAAAATCTACCATTCATGCAACCAGTGCAGTCCTAAACCAAATCAATGTTAATAAAATCAATAACCTACACTCCGCAATAATGAACTTAGATCTTAAATCAGCCTTTGATTCATTATGGCAGCCCTCAATTAAAGAAGCACTTAGAAATATTGAATGTCCTTATAATATCTATCAAATTATCAATAATTTCCTTGATAATCGGCATAGTCTCATTTTATATAATAATACTTTAATCAGAAGAAAACAAGTTCGTGGATGTTCACAAGGCGCATGTATGAGCGCAGAATTATGGAATATTACATTTAATAAAATTATAAAAAGTGCCTGGCTTCCTTTTGCTAAAATTACTGCTTTCGCCGATGATGTCGCATTTGTTATTAGTGGAAGGTCCCATTTAATCCTTCGAAGAAATTGTCAAGAAATAATAGCCATATTCCAGCAAGAATGCAAGAAAATTAAACTTGATATTTCATCCTCCAAATCTAGAATCATGACAAATAATAAACCTGGACAAAATCTTACTAAGCAACTTTCTCTTAAAATAAATGGCAAAAAAAATCAAGCATACTAAATCAATCAAATACCTAGGAAATTATAATACATCAAAACAAAATTTTATCGAATATCTCAAAGAACTTAAAATTCGTACACATTCTATAAGTCAAAATCTTCGACATGTGCATGGCACAAACTGGGGTTTAAATCGCCATATCACCAAATTACTATATCGTACAGTAATAACCAAAATTATTACATACGGCTCTGCCATCTGGCCATTCCCTATAACAACAAGAAAAGAAAAAATTCTTACCTCAACACAACGACAATTTACGCTTAATATTACCAGAGGCTTTGGAACTACCTCCAGTACTGCTCTTAATATCTTAGCTGGAACTATTCTACTCCATGTGGAATCCATTCAAGAAGCAATTTATTCTACAATATATCAACTTCGCCATAATATTACTTATAACAAAACCATATACATCACAGAGGATTACGAAATGCGCCCTGCTCCTTACAATAGACATCTCCTGCTGTATCACACCCAAAAATGAAAACATCAATAAAAACTAAAACTAAAAACAATTCAATTGAAGTATTTAATTATAGAATCAAATATTAATACTGACCGTCAATCTGCCATCTATGCTATCTCTAACCCAGAAAATCAGTCTTTTATTGCTCATGACATCAATAACCTCTCTAAGAAACAGATAATTTAAAAATTCATATATCATGGATAAGAGGCCATAGCAGAAATGCCGGTAACGAAACATTCGACAAACTTGCAAAGAAGCTGTTCCTAATCAAGAAAGCAATTTCCTATATACGAAATTTCCCAAATCTTATCTTCGATTCTCCATAAAAGAACAAATTACCCAAATATGCCAAGAACAATGGAATAACGCATCTACAGGTCGACGAAATTACTAGTTCTACCCCTATTGCAATACTGACACCAAGAGTACAAAATCCTTTTTAACATGTAATATTACTGGCCATGGGCCATATCGTGTTTATTTTCGTCAAAGAAACTTAATAAACACTGACTTCTGTATATGCTGCTAGAAAGGAGACAGTGATCACTATCTTTTCTCATCTCCTCTCAAGAAAACGTATCCTGTTCGCGCACCCAGAAATATTGATATATCATTCAAAAGAACGATCAGCAAATTTCAACATGTTCATTCTAATATGAAACAAATTCACCAAAACTTAACACAATTGGATTAAATCCATGCAGAGTAACCCCATCTACAACAGACGAAATATAACAAAATATTTAATTTTCACCCTTGTAGAATTTTAAGATAATTATCGATCTTTGTCACAAATACTTATTTCTACTGATCGTAATAAAAAAAGCCTTGCAAAATCCATAATAAACAGAATGAAATATAAAAATTGAGTCGTGAGAGTAAACTAGAACTGAATAGGTGAGTCATGATACTGATTTGCTGTGTCATGACAAAAATGAGCTATGAATATTGTATGAATCATGTAAAATATATGAACTTAAACGAGGAACTTTTTATGATCTCTCTAATCATGAACACTTTACTGACTTATGAACTCTGCCTAATGAATACTGAAAACTATTTGAGATCATGAATTCTAAAATACAATTTTATTCTCTTCTACATGTTATACTTATATTTTATTAATTTTATTATATGATTCATCATGTATTATCCTATATTTTAGCACTTTATTCAAAATTATAATTTTATTATAATGGCACATTATGTGTTATTGTATACTTGATGTATTATTCTACATATATTTTTCTTCTATTTTAAGAATTATTCCAAATTTGCCATATGATATCTCTACATATAATAAAAGAAAGAGTCTGTCTGTGTGTTCTGTGTGTTTCTTTCCTTTGCACTGCGCGTAAGCTAATAGACACACGGCTACAAAATTTGCTACATAGGTGTATCTAGACAAGGGCCAGTGCACCTCGAAGCGATTGTTTCGAAATTCTAATTCGAATTTTTTTTTAATTTTATGTTTTGTGACGAAATCGCGTCGTTTTGAGACATAATGGCCTATAGGAAAGCGAGGTTTTACTCTACACACTCCATTTTCAAATCGTCATGAAACGTAAGCACTTAGATATTTTACGATTTTAAAATATATTTCTTGTTTCAATAAATCGATTAAATACGATTTTATTTAACAAATGGAGCTTAACACATTTTCAAAGGGATATTTTCTAAAAAAGTTTATTTTTAAAAATGTACAGTTTATTTTTCTTTGATTTTTGGACACGTTAAACTTTCATCCTTGCGACTGCTTTTACAAAAGTAATTTTGGAAAACTGATAATATTTTGTACTTTTAAAAATATGTTTAAATGAAGCTTCCGAGTACACTTCACACATCTCACATCTTTAAAAATGTGATTTTGGAAACAATTTTCCTGTCTTATTGTTGTTGATAGATTTTTGATGAAATCGCATCATTTTGAATAGTTTCATTCTTTTAGGGCGCACCAGCGGCCGAGCGGTAAAGTCGCTGAACACTGGTAGTTCGGTCTGAGGTTCGAATCCCGCGAACGGGCTGGCTGCATGGGTGTTTTCGTGGTTTTCCCCACGTGTATACGACCAAGTTTCCCTTAGAAAGTCCTCCACGAAGGCATCCCTCCTCTTAGGCAGATAGCTCTAGTGTGCTTTGCCATAATTAAAATACACACCAATACACCATTGTTTTAGAAATATGGGTTTGGCAACAAGTTTTCATCGTATTTCTTATGTCACTGTTTTTAAGAGATTGGCATATTTCATTGTCATTTATATATATGTAATAATAATATTCCATAATCAAGAATACACTTGAAATTCTATCTGTATGTCTTTTCATTTTTAATGGCGACGTGCTCTTATTTGAAAGTACGCGGAATTAAATCCACAGCCCCGTAGTCAAGTTGTTTTTCCCGCCTTTTCTACACGTACAGTTATAGAATGTTCTCGAAATATTTAAAGCGAACTGGATTGGCTGACGTCATTTTTGGAAGCTCCGCCTTTCCAGAGGCTATAAAAAGACTCGCAAAAGGAATATCGGGACTTTTTGTTAAATGTTACGATGCAGTAAACTTCATACAAAAAGTTATTAATAATTCTTTTTTATTTACTCCGCATATCTGATTTTTGTAACTGCTATTTCGCCTGAATAATAATAAATGGATCCTGTTTTTTAAACTTATCATCTGATAATTTAAGCTAAGACTACATTTATGATTCTTCAAAAAAAAATAATAATTTCTTAAAATATGTTCTTACTTGGCTGTTGAGTACACTATTTAATCTTGCTCGTTTTTGTGCTGCTAAAAAAAACACAGCATAAATGATTGAAATTCTTCACATATATATATATATAATACATTATTAATTTTTTTTGATAAAGTTGTTCTGTAGAGTAAAATTCTGCGCGGAATTTTATGTTTTTTGAGTTGTTTTCATGTTATTTTTTGCTTATTTCACTTTTTGTAAGATACTGAAAAGTTTTGCATATTTTTTTTTTCTTAAACGGAAAGTTCGTTAATTTTTTATTAGGTTAATAATTATTTGCATTAAGAGATATAGCTTATTTCATTGTAATTTTTTTCTCTTGAAAATATAAGATAAAATATCATTAATTATACTTTGTTTTCAAGAAATTTTTTGTTTCTTGTATTATTTTGTGTTATTTATTGCTCATTTCACTGTTTTTAAGATTTTGAAAAGTTCTGAGTGATTTTTTTAGGAAACAAAGTTCTTAACCTCCTTTATACCATTTGAGTTCTTAAGATTTTGCAAAGAGAAGTTGGTTAATTTATTTATTAGGATAATTAATATTTGTATTAAGGGATATTGCTTATTTCATTGTAGTTTTGTTACACGTAATAACTTTTTTTATGAAGTTGTTCTGCAGAGTAAAATTCTACGCTGTTTTTAAATTTGCCGTTTGGTGTTTCTTTCAGCCATTTTTCCGGTACATTTATAGCCAGACGAAGCTGCTAGTGTTCTATACAAGCTTGATGTAAAACCTGTTTTATTAGATTTCCCTCCTTTCCCAACAGCACAAAGTTTCGAGTTCTGGTCTCATCCGATGGGCTAATAATTGATTTACCCACTACAATATTACTACTACCTTCTAATGACCCTTTTTCTAGTTTTTTTCATTTCTTCTATTAACCGTTCTCCCTTTTTGTCCTCCTCACTTAAAAACTAACTTCTAAATCTCTCTTTAAAGAACTATCAGCAGGTTTATTCTTCTTCTGGGCTTCCGTCCGTGCTCTATTCGGTTAGTGATTGGGAGCTATAGATGTGCAATCTTTAATGAAGCTCCAACACTTTTACCTGTACATGTATGTATCTAAATGAAAGTGGCTCGTTTTGATGTTATACTAGCGAAACACCAAAAAAAAAAAAAAAAAATCTTGATTTAAATGATGATGATTTAAATAATTTAGCTGGTATTTTAAGGATGAGGATTTATACTAACTGCTGATGATTTTTTATTTAAGTTATCGTGATTATATGTTATAGTGATGAAGAATGTGATTAAATGAGTATGATGGTAATAAAACTTTAGGTGATAGTACTTTGTATTCAGGTGATTTTATTATTTGACGACTTCAATGATGATGGTGTATATGATATATAGTTTCGTATGATTAGTATGGGAATGATGATGTGATTTGTGTGATTGTGGTTTATTTTATTCTGACGATGGTGATAGTGATCCGATGGTTTAAAATGATGATGTGTTTTGTGTGGTGAGGAATATTTAGATGATTTTGATGATGATATAGATTTGACTGATGAGGATTTTATAGCTGATATGATAGTGATCTATAGAATAGTTTAGAGGATTTCGGCAGTGGAGACGATGGTTAAATGACGATGAAGAAGAAGATGATTTGGGTTACATTGCTTTCTATTTAGGTGAACTGGAGGATTATAATTTATCTATCTCGACGATGAGGTTAGTGACGATGTTAAACTGATGTTAAACCGACGGTTTAACCTGATGATATGTTTTGGATGATGGGGATAATTTAAATGATTTAGATGATAATTTTGATTTATCTGGTGATAATTTTATAATCTATATTCTGGTGATTTAGATAAAAATTTAGATGATCATTTACATGGTTTAGATGATGAAGATACTGATCAAATGAGAATGGTGTTCTTGATGATGAAGCTTTAGATTATACTGATTTTTTTATTTAATTTGAACGATGATGATTTATCTTAATTTGGCGATGTTTTCAGTGATGATGAAATGATATATATATGACGGTTTGAAATGATATCTTTTGGATAGTTATGATTATTTAGCTGACTTAGATGCTGATTTAAATTTAGCGGATGAATTTGATTGGATTTTGAAGATTTATATTTAGATGATCATTTCAATGGGTTAGATACTGATTTAGATGATGATTATTTAAACAATACTAGGGTCATCTGAAAAATCAATTTTCCGCACACCATAAAAAAAACAAAGCAGTATAACTTTTAAAGACCTACTGCAAAAGATACAGCTATATTTCAGCTGCTTCTCAGCATAACAAGCATCGGAACTGTATCAATTGTTATATCGTCGGTTAAGTATATGCAGTCCAGTCTCATAGAAGTCTGCCGCCTGGGAAGGAAGGCAGCCTGTCATAGTTGCCTGCAACATTTCTCTTGTGGTAAAGTGATGCCCGGACAGGAAAGTCTTCAGATGCAAGAACCAGTGGAAATACTTGAAAGCAACATGGGAGCTATAGGATGGAGGCTCAGACACCTATGGAATTCGCCGTATGCGTCAGATGTTGTCGGGGTACAACACAACACCAGCACTGATCACGTAGTGAAAACATAAAAATTGAGCAATACCGCAGCCGGGACTCGAACCAGGATCTCTCGAATACGCTCCGAGTATGCTATTGTTACATCACGAAGGCATGCAGAAAGTCAAAATCAAGAAAACGCCCTTGCAGCTGGCCCTTTCGTTCGCGTGGATTGGAACTAGTGCCCAGCGACTTTAATTCTCTATTGCTAATGGGACCCTCACATGCTGAGCGTATAGAAATAGCTTCTAAAATTGTATATAACAGTGTAAACAAAATTTCAGAGCAGTTTAAATCCGTATGTACTGATACTACAATTATTTTCAAATAATTTTCATATTTAATGCAATTTAATAATAGAAAGGAATTTGCCTTAATATATATCTTTACAAATCTATTGCTTTTATTTCTGTGATTGCAAATTTTTATAATTAATGTACTGGTGCGCAATATGGTAATCAAACCCAATATGGTAATCTGAGTAAAGCGTTCATCAACATCTGTAGATTCATACAGAACACATAGCTGGAAACAGCAACAAAGGGAATTCTGGAAACAGGCATCCACATGCCAACGCAATATACACTCATTGCCATAAAAATTTGCACACCAAGAAGTAACTGTGAGATCGTAAGGAGATTTGGCATGAAGATACATGTCGGGTAAATATGGAAATGCTTAGAAATGCAGCGTTAGAAATAGCCAATTGCGTAATGCCACTTGATGGCGTTGAACTTGGTTCTTCTTGGGGTATAAAACAGGTAAGCAGAGATTGTTTGAGTGTCTTCTCAATGATAGAGAAAAATTCCAGAGTGGACCTGAAGAAGAAAAACTTATTTATACTTTAACCTTTAGGCCTATCCTAATTTACGCCTCATCTGCTTGCGCTGTGGTTACGGATAAGAGCATCTGTAAACTGAAAATTTTACAATCTAAATTTCTCCGTCTGGTAATTAATGCACACTATTACGTGCGTAACGACCAGCTGCATAAAGACCTCAAATTGGACGTAAAAATATCTCAATCGAAGAAATGAAGGTTTTTTTACGAAAGCCCTTGAGTGCGATACTCTGAGCTATTTCGCTACCTTCCATTATGAACTGTTAGACGAAAATCGAACACTAAGACCCTTTGTAGCTCATATGATTGATACAAATTTTCCTAACTAATTTGCGAATATTGAAATGCTATCGTGACCTGTATATAGTGTAAATAAATTTATCTTATCCATCTTAAGTTTCATATTGTATTACTGTTTGTAAAAAATGCTGTATAATATCCTCACAACAAATCAGCAGACATTATCAACTCACGAGACACAGGACAGCAAATCAAAACTCCTCCAGACCAATGAGTTGAAATTTCCCCACCCACGTGGCAATGGTCACACTCCTTACCTCACCCTCAGCGCTCCTTCAAACACGACAGCAGTTAGTCAAGAAATGCCACACCCAGGCTTCGAACGGCACTACTTCAGAGAGACGGATCACGTTACGCAGGTTCGCATGATAATTCTAGCATATCAGCGGAACTAGGAATTGTTTGAGTGTACTTAATATTTTACTCAGGAAACGCTGAGGTTGACATGCCGTTACGCTGCCATCGAAGCCAATATCAGCAGCTGTCACAGTTCGAGAGGTGGAGAATCATCCGGATGATGGAAGCTGGGTGGTTAGCTCGGCGAGCAGCTCGTCAGGTTGGCCGTTCTGAGTTTTCTTTGAGGAGGTGTTCGACCCAGTGGACATGCGACATGCGACGGAGGACGTGGGCACCACCCCTCCACCATAGGTTAATTGGTGTAGCACCACGTCCACCTTTATCTAAAACAGCCGTGAAGCCACACAAGGGCCCCACACCTGGCGCCCAAACCCAACGCCTAATTCACCCCGGTGGCGGTCCTACTGTCTAAAACTGCCCCCGGGAGCTCACTCCATCCTACCGCCCGGGCACATTATTTATTTAATCATAGAAATAATATACAGATGGCATTACAATGGCTACTCATATGATTACATGCATTTTCTGGTTTTACATACAGATTTTTCTTTCTGGCACATTATATTGCTTTCTAGTACATTATAATTCTGTTTGTTACATTGTTATTCGATTATTACATATGATTGTCTGTAATTACTGATACATATAGTACAGTCATTGGATTTCTGTTTATTAGTTCGGTTCATTGGTAGTAGTTCATGTGTTATAAGCTTTGAGACATTCATAGTGTCGTCCATCCTCGGGTTCCTGCTAAACTTATTCGCTGCAGTTTATATTCACATCCCTTATTTGCTGCAGTTTTATATTCATATCCTGTTGTGAACGTTTGTTTTTGCACCTGTAATAGTGCTTGCTATCAATAGAAACTTATTTACATATTTACACCATTACATAACTCTCTTTCCACATTGAGGCAACACTTGTAATGTTGCTTGCTAGACTGAGGAGGCTTAATTACATATTTGCACTATTTATGCTGAAATCAATTTGCGACGCACTCGATTAATACTTTTGCATCAATCATATTTACATATTTACTTACGCGGAGCATATTACATATTACAAGCGATGCTTATGAAATCTATTTACATAGTTACATTCTTGAGTATTCTCTTAAATACTAGATGTATAATCTTTACTGATACCATTGGGCCTTATGATTGCATAAGATTTCTTATATTAAGGATGGCCTATATGCACATTTTCGAGTATACAGTGCACATTTTCGGGTACATATGTGATAATGCTGTGTGCCAGTAAATTGGAGTACACTTGAAAACACACTTGATTAACACGCTTGCTTAATAAACACATTTGCACTGAGCATATTTACGTTGTACTTTGAGGGGGATGCACTGTACATTGCTTGCTTGCACCACTCTACATTTCTGTTTGTATTGCTTGTTGAAGGTATGACTCATGCAAATTTATATAGTATTACTCGCGAGCTTATTATATTTATTTACATATTTACATTCTTAATACTCTCATTGATTCTGGGTCTATAATTTTTACTGCTGAAATTAAATCTTATAGTTGCATAGGGTATTTTATTTTGAGGATAACATACGGTTTATGTGACGGAGCTCAATTTGGCACAAATCCAGATTAAGTTCCGCTAATTTGTCCATTAGCTGCACAATCTTTTTAATTAGGTGCCGTTGCTTAATCAGATATTTACAGAACGGTTGTCTGTTATTATCTGGTAGTCTAATGTGGAGACCCTCAGTCAGCGGGCATGTCTCCAAGTAATGCTCTGGCGAGCCCGGTTCTCCACATGCGCACTGACTTGTATTGCAGAAACCACATTTGTAGAAAATGTCAGGAAAGGGACCATGCCCTGAGATAAACCTTGCGAGCTGCGTGTTTGCTATATTTCTGTCTGTGTCCACATAACCACAGAAGTAATGGGTCCTCCTCTCTGTGTTGCTCTCGTCCCATTCACATTGCCACTTCCCCATGGCTTTCAATCTCAGCGTACGCTTAAAGTAAGAACGCGGCCATGGTATAACTGTCTCTGCTATTGCTGTTTCTGTGGTGGCCTCCTTTGCAAGCTGATCTGCCATTTCATTCCCTTCATGGCCCTCGTGTGCTTTTATCCATTCTAATGTGATCTTAAAATTTGGATTATTTCTAAGGGCCTTCTGTATCTCTTGAATAATTTCAGAGGGATGGTCGGGGTTCCATATCGCATGTAATGTTGACAAGCTGTCAGTTTTTATTGTGGCCTGCCTGCATCTTATGGAATGTACATAGTGGATTGCTTGCAATATGGCCAAGGCTTCACTTTGGAAAACGCTGTTGTTTTGTCTGAGCCGGCCCTTCCATTTTTCTATGATGAACCCTGCCTCATGGCGGCGTAGGCACAGCCCACTTTCTAGTCCAACTTTGACCCGTCCGTGTAAGCTGTCAGGCCAAGTGGCTGGTTATTATCCTTAGGCTTCACCGAGACGTATACCCCTCTTCCTTTAGCCGCTGGGTGTACATCCAACGGGTTGCAGCTTTCCTCATACTCCTCAGGGGAGTAAATTTCTTCATCAAATGTGACCATTTTTTTAGTTGTAAGACTTGCTGTCGTGCCGCCTCCTCCTCAGCACGGATGTGCAGGGGCAGTAAGCCTGCCAGCACATTAATTTCTTCGCTTGAAGTGGTGCGATAGGCCCGGGTAATACCCAATGCAAAGGGTCGTTGAATGGCATTAAGGTGTGTTTAACCTTTCTCCCTTGCATTGGATAGGCCCATACTGCCGCAGCATACGTGACTATTCTTTCTACCACTGTGGAATACAGCACCTTTTGTATGTGGGGGTTCAGTCCCCATTTATATCCATAGAACATCTTCATTTGTCGAGCTATTGCAGTTGTCCTTAGTTTAAGGCTTTGCACGTGGGGGATCCAATTCATTTTTTCGTCAAAAATGACGCCAAGGTATCTGAGTTTCGACACTATCTTAATCCGCTCTCCATTAATTTTTATTGTGGGCCTGCGTGACGTCATTTACAGGGCGACGACCTGGTCAGACCAGTCGTCGAGACGACCGTCACATCATACAACATGCACGCGTAGAGCCAACTGCCTCATTGGCCGCTATCCGGACACAGGCAGCTGCTTCAATACGGAATCCTGTGTCTTCCCGAACCATCGCAAAGCGCCTGGTTTGAGGGACATCCAGTATAGTAGCACCCATTACGTGTGCTGCCAACTACACCCACCCGACGACGCCTCCGTTTCGAGTGATTTCGCGCACAACAAGATTGTACTTTAACGGAATGGAACCAGGTCACCTTCAGCGACGAATCTAGATTCAATTTGACCAGTGATGACAATCCCTTTCGTGTGTGGAGCACTCGTGGTGAACGCCTCAATCCTGGATCCGCTTTACAGCGACAGACCGTTCCCACAGTTGGTGTGACGGTAAGGGGTGCCATTGCTTACGATACACGGTCACGCCTAATATTGATCCATGGCACAATGGCAGGCCAGCGGTACGTCCATGACATCCTTCAGCCACATGTGTTGCCACTCATGGCAGGGCACCCAAAAGCCTGTTTTCAACAAGACAATGCTCGGCCACACACAGCACGGATCTCACAAGACTGCCTTCGGCACATTACCATCCTTATCTGGCCTGCTCGATCCCCAGATTCGTCACCAAGCGGGTCCATCTGGGATCATTTGGGATGGCGAGTTGGACAGCCGACGAGATTAGCCGAAGCAGAGGCGCATTTACAGCAACTGTGTAACGATATGTCTCAGGACACCGTACGGAACTTGTATGCCACAATGCTCGCTCGTATTGCATCGTGCATTCGCGCTACAGGTGGTTTAACAGAGTACTAAAACTTCCGTTCATGTGTACTTTTTTCTGCAATAAATTATCCTCTTTTCTTTGATTTTCTAATCACTTACTTATATCAAAGTAATAATTATATATGTAAAATTTCGTTTAATTCTGACAACTCTCTCTTTACACAAATTTTTATGGCAATGGTTGTATTTTAATATTAACAAAACGAATCCTGTACTTTCAATTAAAAAATATTGCTCGTTTTTTGCATATCAGTTTTCGAGTATTTTTTATACGGTATAAAACTTTATATACTCTCCTTGATTTCGCATCAAGAAATGTTCTATTTCTCATTTTTGGAATGGAACTGCATTGTCTCTTAGAGATGAAGCGGTGGTTTTCTAATGTTTTCTGTCACAGCTGGAAAATTTTTCTGCATGTTTATTACTTCTATGCGTTGCAGCAACGTAATTCCGAACGTAGATTGGAAACTTCAGTGCCAACAATGCTGCATTTAATGTATAGTGTGCGAATATATAGGAAAATTTCAAAATTATTTTATAGTAATAATTTTCACAGCAGTATGGCAATCCAGACTTGTTTCTTTAAATAAAAGAACTAAGAGGCAAAAGTTAGCAATTTGAACATTTTATTGTGAAAAGTGTTTTCCTGGAATATAGCTCCAGTTTTTATTTTTTCCATTCACGAGGATCTAACGGGCTGAAAATGAGCACCTAACCCAGGGATGTTTCATATAATCTCTTTAAATATAGTACAGCGCGATAATATCGTGTGTGATCAACATGAAAAGTAATACAACGGATATAAGTGCTTCGACAAAAATGCTGTTTCGAGTCTAATGTCCCATCAGGGACAAACGTCCGTTTCTGCTCATTAATAACCAAATGCGAAAGGAATACTAAAAAATAAAAACTATTATAGAGACGTAAAATGATAAAAAGAGGAAAAGATGATACTAAAATAAGTGTAATCTCAGAGGAAGTGAGTAGGCTATGGTCGGGGGAGGAGAATCTTAAGACTTTCATATTTAAAACGGTAAAATACCTTTATTAACCCATTAATCGCCAAAACTACAAGGAATGTTTCTTTTCTCATGAAAATAATAACAAATATCAAATTAAGCATTTATAATATAAATTTACATTGAAAAAAAAAAAAAAAAAAAAAAATGCTCTCACCTGTGGAAAACGCGAGTGTTGCGTTCGCGCAACGTCAGCGGAATAAGACTACGGATGTTTAGTGAGTAGGATTGTACTCGTGTGATGTTTCTTTTGAGTGGAGCGCAGGATTACATTTTTGATGTATAACGTTTTATAAATCTACCAAATCACTTTACTTTTAATTAATTTAATATTAAAATATACATTGTATTTCTTTTACAAATACAGATTATTTCAATGGAAAGATTCAAGCATGACAAGCTTGATTACAATCATGATGTAAAGCTACATTACATACTTCGCATCTATAAATAGTCTGGCTATGGTACTCTTTACAACAAAGTCTTTTGTTATCAACGGACTTTACGATAAAATGTCTACCATCTCCATACAATGGTTTTTGAATGCTGAATATACTAGGTCTTGCCATTCCTTTCTTGTTCGCCACCAGATTCTGCAATTTCTGGGGGAACAACAACAATATCAGTTTCATTCTGGTCATTATTAACATTATCATCATCTATTTCTTCATCAAAAAATCTTTGAAGGGTAGGGCTTCTTCTAATGTAAGATACCTCGTTCTAGGCATTTTTAAACAACCAGAACATGAACCAGAACATCGAAAGGAATGAGTGAAAAAGAAGATCGACTACCCTTTTCCTGCTGACGTCAGCGCAACACTTATTTTCCTTTCCTTTCCAAATCAAATTTAAACATCTGAGTGATGTAATGTTCTGATAAACGGTGACCTTGACTAAAAATAGATCACTCATAAAGACGGCGATTCTTTCTTTAAATATTTTCAGCAAAAATACACGGTCGATAATTTTGCTTAAATTTGCTTAAAGTATGAGATTAATTATTATAAACAAAATGAATTGTTGAAGGCAAATATTTTTTACAGATATAATCTTCATAATATTCCCTACACAAAATCATCTGCTGGTATAAAATATTTTAGGTAGTTATATTTATATACGCATTTATTTTGACCGTTGCGTGAACGCAACACCAGCGGTTAATGGGTTAACAAAAATAAATTATTGTATGTTACATATCCAGTATGTAAAAACAGGATTTGTAAACATTGCAAGAATACGATTAATCATTTAAAGTGTCAATTGTTTCAAACAAATAGTAAATGTTTTCTCATAAAGCTAAGCATAAAATTAATTTCGGTAATATAAGAAAATATTTTTGAATGAAAGTGATTCTGAAGGGCATTTGTCAGTTATATTCGAGTATTTCGTAAATTGTATATCTGATATTCGAACTAAAATTGGTTTGGTAATCGCGAATAAATATGTCACTGCGCAGTTAGGGAGGAGCCTTGCAAAAAGTTAGCATCTTTCAGAGATGATATTTTGTCACCATACAGAATCTGAAGTGTAACACAGGATGGCGTCTAAATGAGGTTATCTCTAAATTTTTGAGTTAAATTTTTCCCTGTGATGGTGAAATTGGCTGTTATGTCGAGGGTCATACTGCAAGGAACTCCTTTGATACTGCCCGTTGATGATACGCGTTCTCTGCTTGGCAAAAGAAATCGAATTTACCCATTATCGAAGTAGAACAGTCTTCACATTTGTTAATTTTCTTAAAATTATCACAACGAAATTGTTGCTCACACGCCTGAAGGTCATTGGATTGAGGTAAATTATAGTAATGCAACAGAGAACCGATATTATCCTTAAGAGCGAAAGCGTATGCTTCAATACCGATACGTTTCAAATTTTCGATGAGCAAGTCAACACGTGCACAGCGCGAAGTATCACATTTTGAAACATCCAGAGATAATAATTTATCCAAATAATTATGGTCGAACATCTTATTATTCGGAAATAGCCAAAATGTCTGAAGTGTCACACGAAAAAAATTAGTAGAAGATTACACATCCAGGGACACAGTATCTTTATACGAAGAGCACGAGGTATCGGCTTACGAACTAGGTCTGGTGCCATTTTAGCTCGTAAAATTCGAAGAATGTCCCAGCGGGAAAATTCAATATCTATGGCCGAAATAATATTCATAGTAATCCAAAAATATCGCAGCAATTAAACACAGCAAAACGATCACTCAAAAAATACAAAACAGCAAGGATCGCAACAGGCATAAATACCCAGGGAACGGTGGGGAGCTATATAGCGAAATGCGGCATGAAACTTCGAACGCGCACGTGAAAGTAATCTTGAAACCAAGCGTATGCTCTGACCGTCTTAAAGGGCTACATAAAAAGCGGTCCTCAACTAAACATAATTCAGCTTTTGAAGGCATAAATCAAATTTTTAATCAAAAAATATTAAAATCTTCAACACGCTGCAAATCAAACATAAGCTTTACATTTTTATTATCTTTTGTGATGGGCATAAAACTGTAGAAATAATTTAGGGACAGAACCTAGCATACAAATTAATACAAAAATAGAATTTATTCATAAGCCACCGCTCTGCCTTAAAAAGACAAAGCAGTTTCATTTAAAACAAAATGTTTATTTATTGTTATGTGTTGCAGTCTCCAACTCCAACTCGCTTATTTGCCGCGATTAACCTGCGAAATCGCAGGTTGTGTTCCGGCTATCGAACTTTGGTGCTTCTAGGAGCGCTGCAGGTAAGGAAATGCCGAACGTAGTTCTCGTGGAGACAGGATAGCAGATGCAGGGGGTGAGACCAATGTCACGTGATGAGCGATAAGACATCTGGTTGGCGATGAGGTATCCAGGCATCGTAGCGCTGTAAATCTGAAGTTTTACAATAGTTATACATAAAATAGTACTAAATCAGTTCATAAAAGGTGTGTGTTGCAGTCATAAATGCAGAAAATAAAATACGATTCCAAAAAGTAAAATAGTATATACAGGAAAAATATAAGTAATATCTTGTGGGCATGGCTGTGTGTGTCACATGATCATCCGGCTAAGATTTCTAAACATCATTATTTACAAGTCAAATAAGTTTTTCAGAGTACTACATACTTAAAAACACAAATTATGTTGGAAAATCCTGGTTTCCACTGAGTAGAAAAGCGGCATATGGACGGAGGTGCCTGTCCTCGTGTAAAATTTCATAGTGAAATAGGTTGAAAATGTCCATATGTTGGCACTCCTTAGCGGCGTCATAAAATGCCGTGTTAGTTCTTCTTAAATATTGTGTTGTAGTTCGCAATTTTAATAATGTATGTACCTCAAGAATGTACGAAAAAACCACTGAGTAAGAAATTGGTAATAACTTTTCTCATAATAATTTCAAATTTGAAATAAACTTTTAAAAATCCATAGCAATATCGTATCGAAACCTGTTTCCATGTCACATGTATTGCATAAAGAAATGTGAAATTTGAAGAACTAATTTTCCTAAATATTTAATACTCGAATCCGTATAAGTTGCATGCATTTGTTTTAGTAAAGTGTTATGACAGATTTTTTTAAGAGCTGTCGGAGACAAATGATAATATTCCTCGACAGTAATGAACGAGAATACCATGCATTTGTTCAAAAACAGAAACGAAGTATTTGTGAGATTTATTCAACATCCAAGTCTTAATTTTAACAGTTTTATATTATTTTTCTCTACTAGCCAGGTATAGTTTAAGTGTCTCAATTGGGTATCAAAACGCGTGTGTGAAAACACTGATCTGCACTTTGTTACTAGATATTTTTTCCTTAAATTTAGTTTTTTATATATCAAGGTGTCTGTAGTCAATGTGTATATTGTATTAATTCGGGAAGTTCCCTGATTCTTTAAACATGAGTATACAAGCAGCAGTGAAAGTAAAAAATAATTATGAAAACCAAATAGTCTATAACGATTTTAATGCCAAGTCATAAATAATCAAATGAATAACTTCAAATTTCTGAATTTGTTTAATATCACAATTTTCAGTTCCGGTTTTGGTGAGAATCGAAATAATATAAATTTGAATTCAAAATCATGAAAATCCTCAGGATTTTCACGATTTTGTTCTTACAAATCCTTGACATGATAAATAGTATCATAATAATGCTAAATAACTGAAGAAAAATGCATTTGCTGGCTCTCTAAGATTACTTGGATGGCCTCTAGGTTCAGACCAATAGCTTTTAAGATTAGTGTTTTTGAGCAGAATGAAACATTAATTTTTAACAGAGTTTTGGTCTAATAGTTCATGGTATCGATCTATTAGACTTTGCTGTATTTTCAGCACAAAGACCATATTCTATTTGTTAATCTGTCACAGCTCAAACAGCACGGTAACCTAATCTGCAAACTATGTTCGCTTGAGATGAGTAAACCTTGTTAGAAAGCTAAACTATTTGTGAAAACTGCATCTAACGTCTATCATTCAAATTTACTTTAACTTGTTGACGAATTTCTGGCCTTAAAAGCTATGTAACTGGAATCAGAAAACAAGTTTGATGAAAAAACAAATAACCCACATAGCACAAAAACATGCCTGGGATATCCCGAAGATGTTGCTCGCGGGGTATGCGCACATCCTCAGGACATCGCGGAATATCTCTCGAACCTCCTAAACACCTCCTCCAGAGTTCTTAGTGTCACATCCCAGTATATCCTCAGGACATCCTAACTAAGTCCCATCGACAGCGTACGGCATGTTATTAGGATATGAACTCTTACTTATTACATCCTCAGGACATCCCACTCACCTCCTAAACACAACCCATTTTATCCAAAAATCATCCTATCTATGTCCCATCAACAGCGTATGGGATGTTGGTAGGATTTAAAGTCCTACTTACTACATCCTCAGGACATCCCACAATATCCCAATTTCCTCCTAAACTCATCTTCCCGAGTGCTTAATGTCACATCCCAGTATATCCTTTGGACATCCTATCTAGGTTCCACCGACAGTGTATGGGATGTTATCAGGATTTTAAATACTAATTACAATATACCTTTGACCTCTTAAATACATACTGTCAACTGCTTAGTGTCACATCCCAGTATATATACAGAGAAAACTTCCAGTGAAAGTATATGAAGGTGTAGTGATGATCTAAAACCTAATTACTTTACACAGATAGTCTCAAATCCTTCTCCTATGGTTACTATCGAAAAATCAGAAATGTTGAAAATATTTATACAACATATTTATGTATTTATGAATCAAAATACATGAGAAATCGCAGTGAGAAAAAGCACTGCTACCTTAATCTGTGATTATATATAACAAATTCAGTGAATTATAGTTAACAAACAGTGAAAATATTTATATTTCTGAAATATTTTATATATAACATTTTCAGTTTCGCATATGTGGCAGCTTGAGATTTTTTTTAAGTATACCAATTTTTTTAAATGTCTAAAAATTTTTGTATTTTCAAGGAAAGCTTATTCTTTCACCTTTAGTATATAAGTAATGGTAATTTACCAGATAAAATTACGTAATGGGGAATACAGAAAAATATCTAACCACTTACTTTTGACTTCATCTGCAGAGAGACTAAACATGTAGTTCAGCTAAATCTGTTATAATAAATATTTATAATAATGCTAAATCCTGCAATAACTATTAATATGACAAATTTTTGTAAACCTATTTATTTGGATGAAAACTAAACACATTCAGAAATTTATGGCACTATATTATGGTTAACAGAGGAAAAACACTTTTCAAAATTCAAAATAGTTTTTATAAATCCAATTTATCACATTTTCCTTAAATTCCTGAAAAATAATCTTATATCCATGTAAAAGAGGAATATGTATTCATCTGTATATAAAAACTCTAAATACTGGAGTTAAACTGGAGCTTAGCCATTGCCAAAAATAAATAAAATGCAATTACTACATGTGAATATAATTCATAATTAAATTTAAACAAATCACTATTAGAATGCAAATTAAAGGAAGCTTTTAAAATATTTTAACATATAGTACCTATAAACAGAGTAGCCATTATTTGTGTTGTATCATAAATTATAATACGACGTTTAGCTTAAGAGAGCTTCTCCTGACGCATGCGCCGTTCGCGTTTATCCGCGCGGTGTATGATGACGTAACTGTTTATTACGTATGTATGTATATGTATACCATTCTTACTTCTTCGCCCTTTTTTCTCTGCTGTATGCAACTATGTTTAAGTTAATCTCTGTCATTAAAAATGTTCATTGATATTACAATCTATTTAGGCTCATTTATTTCTTCAATTTGACTATTCGATTATAGTAAAATAAACATGGGGTATGCCTTTTAAATTTTTTATGTCAGAAATTAAACTCAACCTACCAGCTGAACCATATGAGCAGTTGTATCAGTCAGCCACTGGTAGGTAACCTAAATAACGAATCAACATATAAAGTTGCCAAAATAAGGAGAGAAACAAAATTATGATAATCACATCTTACCTAATCATAAAATTTAATGTGTAGGCAAGTCTAAAAAGAGTGAGAAGGAATTTATTTTGCAACACAAAGTAAAGCTGTCTTGCAGGAGCAAAAAAACTTGTCTCATGAGATAGTAAAAAATAATTAACTGTATCTGGTAACATTTATCTGACAACACATAAGTAATTGTTAACTACGTGCAGAAAATAAAATCTGGTCATGATAAGCAAAATGCAATTTTAAACTTTTGAGTTTAACTGCAGAAATCTACGAAAGACGTATATTTTATGTTGTAGCAGTAGTAAATCAAGATGCGGCTAATCTTTACTGTATGGTACACCTTGTTTTTTGTCTGAAAAAATCGCCAAGTGGTATTGGTTGTTCGTGAAATCTGGAAGCCCATTGCGACAAATAAGTTTTTCCGTTATTGTAATGTTGATAATGTTGGCGAAAATAGCCTTTGAAAAAAATAAGTTTTTGTCAATATAAAGGGGTTATTTCTGGAAATATTGCCAACGTGTTGTGATAAATTTAGTTTTGGGCTACATTTTGTAATAGTAACCCTTTTGTACGGACCCGTGTTTTTGGTTCTTACCATTCTTTTTAATTGCTATGTTTGGTTGCACGTAAGTGGTATGGTCTTGTATTTTGAACTTGCTATTATTTTGGTGTGGGTACCATCGTTTGAGTATGTCTGAGGTGAATAACAGACGATGAATTTAATTGAATTGCTTATCTGGAGGATGGAGGAAATGGTGGTGGAAAGCCTAAACGTATGCATGTGAAAAAAAAGGTATGTTAAAAAAATGACGCTTCATTTATTTATTCGTCTCTGTGTGTTAATTTTTCTTTTTGTTGTTTAATATTTTTATGTTAGAAAATATGTATTTTTGGTAACTTATTCCTCTCTGTTTTTGTATTTTTGGTTGTCTCTGTGTGTTAAGACAGTGGCGAATATTTTCTTGTAAACATGATATTTTTAACTTTCTGGTTTTCTTAAAGTGAAAATAGATCAATGTGTACATGTGCAAAGTTAAGGCAGTGCACAATACCTAGTTTGTGCAGTTTTCTGTTTTTTTTTTTTAAGTTAAAATAGGTCGATGTGTACATGGACACCAAGTTTGTGTATGTCTTTGACTTCTTATTTTGGTTTTGTGTAACGGCAATCTTGAAATTTGTGCCGATTCTTCCAGGTGACGATCTTGATATAAAATAAGAAACGATTTGCCAAGGGTTACCGTAGAGTAAATTTTTACCAAAGATGTTCTACCATAATCACCATTTCAGTGGTTTAAACACTAGTGGAACAGTATTCAGAGATGAAGATTTCAGTTTTGTTTACACAGCATGATGGTTTAGGCACTCCAGCCGTTACGGTGAACAAGATTATAATAAACATAGCCAAAACAATTATCTATAAATATCGACGTATAAAACTGCATGAACTAATATATTTCTTATGCTAGTATGTACAGAATCCTTAATCGAAGTGAAAATGAGAAGACTGTGCCTGACTTACGTGATTACAAACTTACTCTGAGCCGTTTTTCTGTGACTCTTTTACTGTGTAGAGCTGTATAGAGATTTAGAATTAATCAGTAAAGGCTTGCAACGTAATAACGTCACAAGAGGCTTTTTTCTCGACAAAGCTAAGATTTTCGATCGTGTTTGGCTGGGTGCTCTTATTTACAATTTACACATTTCGGGGCTCCAAGAGTACATTAAACACATAATTAAATCCTGCATGACAGGTAGACACTTTGTCTTTCGTGTCACAGGAATTCTCTCTACACCTAAACTTTTCCTTGCAGGCGTCCCCCAGGGAAGTCTTCGCGGACCTATACTTTTTAATATATACGTGAATGACATACCCACTCTGAACAACACAAAACTCGCAATGTATGCTGATGACACTGTGATCCTTACACAAGGCCGGCTATACAACAGCTACAAAACCACATACATGCATTAGAGACTTGACTCATCAGATGGAAAATTAAGGTTAATGTGGAAAAGACTCAGGCAATCCTGTTAACAAAAAAGGAGAAGTTCAATAAAAACCTACATTTCTACGGAGTGTCAATTCCCTGGTACAGGCAAGTCCGACCAGGCCCGGTCGTTACAAAAACATAATACAAAAATTTCACCCTTTGGTGAAATTTATCGAACTTCTTAGTAGCTGAGTTTAAGGTCAGGTACATGTCATTCACAATCATTTCCGGAATTTATCCCTTCATCTTTTCTCAGAAACTGAGTAGCCGGGCTTCCCAGGCCCGAGACCCTCGCTAGCATTGTCATTTAAAAATGTGAAAGATGTCAGGCAGTTGCAAAAATGTCACGCTATTTGATTTATGACGATGAAATGAAAAGATTACAGAAACTATTAGCCGAAATGTTGACTGATGAAGATTCAGTTAATGAAGAAGACGAAGAAATAATTGATGAAGAACAGTTTAGTGATCACCAATCGAATTCTGAAGAGACATTAGATTCAAGCGATGAATCTAGTAATGAATTCAGCATTTCTGTTTCTGTGAATTGATATCTTGTCAAAGATAGCCATCAAATTTGAAAGGTAGAGAGCTGCTCGACACAAGAATATTACAGAAATCAGATCATTTATCTGTCTTCTTTGTTTTGGAGAATTTTGTTTTAAAATAGAAGGCTTCTCACGTAAATGTTGCGAAGTTTGGGCGACTGACGGGACAGGGCTTGACATTTTTCATCGAACAGTGTCTCATAAACGTTTTTTAATCCTAATGAGATGTTTGGGATTTGATGACCTAAGAGATCGTCCTTCTAGAAGAGAAATGGATAAACTGGCTCCGGTAAGAAATGATTTTGAAAAGTTCGTTAAAAATGCTGGCGAATACATCACAACTGACGAAAAATTAGGACCTTTTATAAGAAGATGCTCCTTTCTTCAATACATTCCAAGTAAACCTGCAAAATATGGAATTAAAGTTTTTGCTGTTTTTGATGCAAGGACATTTTGTACTTCAAATCTTGAAATTCATGCAGGAACACAACCCAAACGGTCGTGCAGCTCAGAAAATGGTCTTGATAAAGTAGTCAAGAGGTTTAGAGAGCCTATTTTGAATCCAGGGCGCAACCTTACCGTGTACAACTGGTTTACCAGTTATACCTTGGTAAAGAATCACCTTGAAAAGAAAATTACGCTCGTGGGAACTATCAGAAAAAATAAAAAAGAACTGCCAATATATTTTACTTGTGGCAGAAAAAGAGAAGTTTGATCATCATTATTTGGATTTCAAAGAAATATGACATTAGTTTCCTACACACCAAACAAAAATAAATGCGTTGTTCTATTGTCCACCATGCATAATGACAGAGCCATCGATGTTTCGACTGGAGAAGCAAATAAAAAAAACAGAAATTATGACTTTTAATGATTTAACAAAGGGTGCTATAGATGTAGTAACCATTTATAGTACTGCTAGAATTAGCAACAGATGACCAATGGCAGTATTCTTTAGTATGTTCAACATTGCAGCTATGAATACTAGAATATTATTGTTATCTTCGAGGACGCCAGTAGTGCAATATAGAAAACGAAGTTTATTTATCAAAGAATTTGCATTAGAACTTTTCAAGGATCACATTCAAGAAAGAAGCTCGCAGCAAAATTTCCACGCGAATTGAGTGAAAAATGAAATTGCAGATATAGGGAAAATTGGGAAGGACACTCGCCAAAAAAACAGGAGTGTTCTAGGGAAAGATGCCATATATGTAATAGCGTAAAGGACCGAAAACCACAAATTTGCTGCGCTAAGTGAGAGAAAAATGTTTGCGGTAAACACAGCGCGATTTTTTGCAAAAAAAATGTGAAATGTAAGTTTTTTTTTTGAAAATATTTCTGTAAAAATTTAATATTACATAAATTAGTATTAAATTTCGTTTGCTCACAAAAAGAAATCAGTCTGATTTTTTCTGTTAATGATAAATAATTTCAATCTTAAAAGTGTATTAAAATACAATTTTTTTAGAATTATTAAATTCAAAGTATATTTTTATATTTTATATACTTTTTATTATTTAATTTTTTTCTTCGATTACACAAACAATTTTATTTTTATTTCGTTAAGAAATAACGTTTCGGACCTACGGAGCCCGACGCGCGTCCTCGCGTAGCTAAAAGCAGCGCGCGTCTTCGCGGGTTAACAGCGTGAAATAGCATTCTTTCTATAGACAACAAGTTACTCATTTAACAAGTCCCTTCTACGTCCAATATTGCCTTATGCTTGCTCTGTTTGGGCTTATTCTAGTTGATCCTTAAGGAAGAAATTGAAAACTGCACAAAACGGGGTTTTGAGACAAATTAGTAATGTTTTATGGTAGCTTCGGATTTACAGATTTGCATGCTGAACTGAAAATTGACCACATTTTAACCTTTTACTATCGCCTTGCTAAGAAATTCTATAAAGACATAGAGTTTATTAACAACACTGCAATTAAAATTTATGATTACGACGCAAATGATCAATGTAATATCAAAAGTCCTATGGCCGTTCTTAGTTACACTCTTGATTAAGCTTAACTGCACCATGGCTACCTTATATATAGTATGATTTTGTATTGTATGTAACTGTTTACTTTTAACTTGAGCTCCTTACTTAATTTATTCTATGATTATGATCACATTTTTAATAATGCTGACTGGGTCTTGTATTTACCAAATGTTTGCTTGACAATTTTCATGTGTTCATTTATTATTGTTCCCAATGGCTCGACGGAGTTTGCAGCTTTTCTGGACAGCATTTTCATCACCGAATCATGTATGCGTGTTACAAATATTCATCAAGTCATTTATTAAGGCCATTATAAATAATTATTTGAAAAAAAACCCTTAAGATATCCTGGGCATATTTATATAATACTATAAGTTGTAACTTTGTATTGTACCCGAAGTGGCATATTTTCATTTGTGGATAGGGTCTAAGACCCAGGCACCCCGGTGCTACACCATCACTCGTTGCGTAATCTGTTAAAAGATGCCTAACACTCACAAAGACCTCACAAAAACTGAGTACTATCAGCCCTCTTTTCGATGCGAGCAAAATTTTGAAAAGGTTATCCATGCCAGAATACATCCTTTTTTGACAGATTTCCCGCACAGCAATTTGGCTTTAGAAAAAATCTCTGTGACGAAGCAGTTGGTGCGTCTGACAGAATTTATTAGAGGTGCCTTTAATAATAAACAATGTGTTGTCTTAGTCATGATAAACGTGGCTAAAGTGTTCGATAGCGTCGGCCCGAGGGTTAATTTTCAGGCTTATTTAAGCTCGAGTTCTCTAGGGAATTAACCCTAATTGTGAGTTTATTTATCACTGAGAACATTTCATATCTGCATTTCATATACTTTGAACAGGAAGCAGGTGTGCACTAATGATGGTCAGAGTTCAGTTTGATGTCCCATATTGTGCACTACTACATATTTGAAAAGATAAAATTATTTTATTAACAAAGGCAAATATTGTGTGTAATATATCCAATTTGTACAGAGTAGAATTTGTAAAGTGTAGGACTATGTACAAAGCAGAATGTTTTAAACAGTGTAAGAATACAAGTAATCCTTTAAACTGTCCTGAGTCACAAACCACTAATAAACCTTTTCCCACTAATCTGATAAAATTAATTTCTAAAATATAGGAAAACTCATACGCATGAAAGTGTTTGTGGAGAGAGGAGATTTTTCAATTATATGCTGTCACAGGGGGTGATTAATAGTTATTAAATTCATTTTATCGCTTAGGCTGTGAAGCAGATATTGTTAAAATGTTTGCATGTCAGTTTAAACTTGTGTTCATTTCTCATATTAAGCAGTATCATGAATGAATAACTTTATTTACCAGTCGACAATGCAAGTTTTTAATTTTCTGCATTCTTTTTTCAACGGTTTTATTGGAACGTTTTTATTATGTAAAAGGCTAAAACACTTGTCTGACGCCTACACTTCACTGAAGATTAACATTTATTTGCATTCTTTCCTATCGGATTTCACAAACAGAAAATCAGTTACTGTTCTTTTTAATTTCACGGTGGTTTAATTCTTCTACTCCAACTTAACGTTTATCAAAACTACGTGATGATGCAATAAATCGAATCGATGCGATCGAAGCCAACTCTACATCAATGGCATTCCTTTAAAAGAAATTCTCAATTATTAAACCTATGATTCTATGCCCGGATTTACATTAACATGCTCTCGTTTGATATTTTATTACAAATACTTAATTTTCACTTGTAATTAATAATTAAAATTTTGCCTCAATGTATAGCTTAATGCCTTAATGTTTGACTATCATATGGGAGTGTCTACTCTAGATTATGTATCCTGACGGGTTTCCAAATATCAACCACCTGCCTTTTAAACTGGTAGTTTTCATCTATCACATTTATCTCGCATTTAGTTCTCAATTTTTCGCACTACTTATAAAACTCGGAATTAAAGCATGTTTACTTTCATTATCGGAATTCGAACATTCGTCAGTTGTCTCGTACCATCTTTCAAGCTTGTTATTTAAACTACAATTAAATTCCTGTGTTTACTTCCACCAAGCATAATCATCCTATAAGCCACGCCTCTCCGCTATGTTGGGTTACCAGCCCGAACATAACTTTGCATTACGCTGTGTCGGCGAAGCGGTTATCGTTTGTAATTTCAATTTTACACCATCGCTTAAGCTGCAGAGGGCAACACAAAGAACTGTGATATAGCATGACCGACTCATCCGCGACCATGATCGCAAACACGCATGCGCATTTCGGACCGAATTATTCTCAAAATAGGGTGAAAGGATGGGGACTTTCTTTCCCTCCAGCATAGCTTTTCCGGAGATGAGACCTTTCACGTCGCAGCAAGTAATACCACCCCTTTTGGACGAGTCTATGTGTTTTGGCACAATACCAACCAGGGTTGCGCTTGAGAGGGTGATCGATTCATAACAGGCATCCTAGATTTATTATTATGTTAACGAAACTAGTAGTCTCTACAAAACATTACTACTTGTTTATTACTCACCAGATTTCTCGTACACTTTTACGTTAGAACAATTCAGCTAGTGTTACGATTTTAATATTACGTGGCCGTATCTTCTCTTTTTTAAATCAAATTGCGTTGTCTCTTGAGGCGAAGCGGTGTTTATATAAAGTGTGGCATTACAGCACTCCTGTCTACATCTCGAAACGTCAGTATGTATGTGAGGCGGTTCTATAACTTTCATCCAAGAGGGAAGCTAGAATTCTTGCACATGCGATTTTCCCGTCTATTTTTCCATCGCTAACGTTTAAAAAATTTTCAATGCTACGACAATTTTCCAAAGAATATACACAGACGTCTTTGCCTTTTCAGGGCCAACTCAACAGCTCTTCTCGAAACAATCGGATACACTAGCCCGTATCGGATTGTTTGTGGAAAGAACCAAACAATGTTTACCCAGCGAAAACGTTTGTACTCGTTTTCGTAAAACATACATACACACAAAGACACTACTTGTGTTTTTTTCTTTTCCCTCTGCTGAAGATTTTCCCTTGCTGAAGGTTTACTTGAAACATATGATTTAAAGTTTCCAATAATAAATGCTTTTTATGTTTATAACAACTTTTAGATGTTTAATGTAGATGGGATGTATCTGATTTTAAACTGCTGTAACTGTTAATATAATTTTACGGATGTCAATTTACTAAACTGCTTAGAAAGTTACTTATAACTCCACCGACTTGAAATGTAGCAACTAATTTGGGACAAAATTTTCGACCTAAACGTAACAACTAATTTGGGACGGATGGAGTATAATTCAACATTTTGTTTTAATTCCTTTTAAGAAATTTCGTCATCACGAATTATAAAGCTATCATATTAAAAAATCACTGTTTTCAAAAAGGCTTTTAACGTAATAATATTAAGAATAATAAATAGAAAAACGATTGGGATGACAAGCCAAATCTTCTTTCCAAGAATTTTGAATATAAATATATTAATTTCAATTAAAATACTTTTAATATATTTTAAAAGTGTAAAATGAGGTTAAATATTTTGAAATACTTTAATTTCCTGTAAAATTGCCTTTATTAAAATTCTACTATTAGCTCACACTCTGCCTATATCTTGTTCGAATTTCCAATCGTTCATAAAATACTCAAGTTTATCCACTCGATGTCAAATACAATTTTTTAAACTTGTAATGTATGACACTTGATATTAATATAAGGTATTTTCTCCCTCCTTCTAGAATGCCTTCATGGTGTAACGGTTAGTACAATTGGCTCGTATTCGAAAGATCCAGGCTCGAGTCTCGAAGAGGGCATTGCTTATTTTTCCTTTCTCCCGCATATATATATACATATATATATATATATATATATATATATATATATATAATAATTTATTTCCTAAACAGTATTGATTAATTGATTATATTATCTCCTAAGTTTAATTAAAGTAGAATTATTTTAAAAGCGTGCATCCATACTGGTAAGTTATATTTTGAAAGATGTTTTGAAGTAATTTGAAAGCAAAATGTTAATAATGTTTTAACGGGGACTGGAGTTAAATCATCATGAAGAATAAAATTTCAATTGTAAAAGGAAAAATTAAAACATGTAATCATTGTCATTGATCGGAAATTAGTTGACTTTTCAAGGGGAACAAACCAACTCCCGTTCAATGAACAATAATTGATAAAAATACGTAAATACGAAAGTGTTTCGTCTTTACTCGAGTTATAAGTTAAAGGCAAACCGGCAATTCTAGTCAGGCCAAATATTTCCGCGAATAGAAGGAATTATGAACCAATGCTGATATTCAAAGAACTTATTCTTATGAAGCATTTTAGTCAATTCAATTTGGAGTAAAAATCAATTACTGTAGAGAAATCCTATTTAACTCGAGTAATCGTCCCCGACACTTTCATGTTTATGCATTTGAGTACCATATTATTTGTAGAAATTAAACATTGGTAATTGTCATTATGAAATCGAATTCAAAGTAAAGTTGAAATAAACATAGAAGATTATAAAAAAAGATAAATAATGCAAAATTTGTAAAAACAAATCAAAGACAATATAAAAATAATATAGAAAATAATATAGAAAATAATATATAATAAGAACAGTGAATGTACAGGAAGATATAAAGGCCAGAAAAGGTATTAAGTAACTTACATTCTTTCTAGTGGGGGAGTTGGCAAAGTGTTCTCTTCGTGTCTGACTCAGAAGTGTAGGGTGTCCGAAAATTCTTAACGGCAGTAGGGGCTTTGAATAATATCAGTCGGTAAAACTTGAAGCAATTTATGGTAGTGGGTGGGACTTGGAATTCTTGAGGGATGTATTTTGTGGAGTTCTTATCTGAGAGACACTATCTGTTAAGATTTTTTTGAAAATACTAGTGAATGGAAATTAATTAATTTCTGGCTAATTGTCGTGTCGCAATGATTAAGAATTTAAGAAAGGAAAAAAGCATTTTCACTGTCCAAGAGCTAATAGACAGTTACTTAATACCTTTTCTGGCCTTTATATCTTTATGTACATTCACTGATCTTATTTATATTATTTTCTATATTATTTTTTATATTATTTTTATATTGTCTTTGATTTGTTTTTACAAATTTTGCATTATTTATCTTTTTTTATAATCTTCTATGTTTATTTCAACTTTACTTTGAATTCGATTTCATAATGACAATTTCCAATGTTTAATTTCTACAAATAATATAGTACTCAAATGCATAAACATCAAAGTGTCGGGGACGATTACTCGAGTTAAATAGGATTTCTCTACAGTAATTGATTTTTACTCCAAATTGAATTGACTAAAATGCTTCATAAGAATAAGTTCTTTCAATATCAGCATTGGTTCATAATTCCTTCTATTCGCGGAAATATTTGGCCTGACTAGAATTGCCGGTTTGGCTTTAACTTATAACTCGAGTAAAGACGAAACGGTTACAGCCGAAAACATCGCGGCAAAAACATCGCGGACGAAAACATCGCGGAGAAAACAACGCAAGGCGAAAACATCGTGGGAGAAAACATCGCAGTTCTAAAACATCGTGGTACAAAACATCGTCGTCGAAAATAAAGCGGTTCAAAAACTTCGCAGTTTAAAAATATCGCCGTCGAAAATATCGTGGTAAGAAATAAAGTATCTATTAATCATCGCATGACGATAACATCGCAGACATGCTTTTTTCAGGCTTTAATAACTGTAAATGGATATTCCCATAATGATTTGTGAGCGCAAGTGATGTAAGGAAGGATAATTTTTACTTTCACATTTTTTTATTAACTAATAAATTTTTGCTGAAAAAATAAGAAGGAAACTTAAGCATAGAAAATTAAATGCAACTTAATAGATTATACTTTTTATGAAAAATTACCTGTAAAATCTTTATTAAAAATAATTTATTATGGTCTTTGTTAGTTAACTATGTCGATTTAAAATTCTATTAAGTGCTATAAGTTGCATTAATTTTCTATACTTAAGTTTCCTTTTTATTTTCTCAGCAAAAATGTATTAATAAAAAATATGAAAGTAAAAATTATCCTTCTTACCCTCTTGCGCTCACGAATCATTATGGGAATATCCATTTACAGTTATTAAAGCATGTCTGAAAAAAGCATGTCTGCGATGTTATCGTCATGCGATGATTTGTAGATACTTTATTTTTTATCACGATATTTTCGACGACTATGTTTTTAAATTGCGAAGTTTTTGAACCGCTTTATTTTCGACGACGATATTTTGCACCACGATGTTTTAGAACTGCGATGTTTTTCTCTTTGCGATGTGTTCTCCCACGATGTTTTGTAGCACGACGTTTTCGCCTTGCGTTGTTTTCTCCGCGACGTTTTCCTCCGCGATGTTGTCGGCGGACACCAGACGAAACACTTTCGTATTTACGTATTTTTATCAATTATTGTTCATTGAACGGGAGTTGGTTTGATTCCCTTGAAAAGTCAACTAATTTTCGATCAATGACAATGATTACATGTTTTAATTTTCCTTTTACAATTGAAATTTTATTCTTCGTGATGATTTAACTCCAGTCCCCGTTAAAACATTATTAACATTTTGCTTTCAAATTACTTCAAAACATCTTTCAAAATATAACTTACCAGTATTAACCAGTAACTTACCAGTTATAACTTACCAGTTTTTAGAATTAAAATAAGCAGTGTGGCCAGTATTCCCTTTCACCTCCCTTTGTCACACTGATACAAAGGCACTTCCATTTCTTGCGTAAATATAAAAACAAAGATACACATACATGTATATGTATGTGTATCTTTGTATACCTATATACAGTATAGATTCACACTTTTAAAATAATTCTACTTTAATTAAACTCGGGAGATAATATAATCAATTAATCAATACTGTTTAGGAAATAAATTATTATTAACTAACTTTGCAGCAATTGCGCAAGTAATAATAACTTGTATTCGCACTAAATGGATTTAAGATCATACAACATTATATATATATATATATAAAACCTAATGACTCTACAGTAAGAACTAAAGATTCGTATAAAATTCTATATAGAGTATAAAATTCTAAATTTAAATCAAGTTGGCTCAGTCTAGACCAGTGATTCTCACCAGCTTTTTCCCCATATACCCTTTCCACCATTGCTAAATGATCATTCAACCTCTCCTTCCCAAAACTTGAAAAGTAGATATGTGTTTGTTTAAATACGGATTATTTTTTAAGTAAATTAAACAAGTATCAAACATGTTGGTAAATACCAAAATTTGAATAAATGTTCTTTTTTGTATTCATAAACTAAATCTAAATACTTAATACGTAAAGAAAAGGTGGACTAAATTACTCTCTGAAACTTTGAAATTCCCCTTAGGGCTATTCCTCCTGATTGAGGACCCATAGTCTAGCCAGACTTCGTTTTTAATAGTGACTAAATATACAGATAATTTAATTTGTCCCACTTTTCTTATACTAACTTTTGTCACAGAAACTTCGGATTACGTGCATGTTTTTTGAAAATAAAAGACACAAATTTAAAAAAAAATATATGTTTAAAATTTGATGTTGAATTCAAAAACAGTTATTTGGTAGCCAGACCTAATAAACCTAAGAGATCAAATTTGAAGTACACCTTACTTGTTCTTACTAACTTCTGCTTAATGAATTAGAATTATTCTTAGAAAAGAACCTTAAAAACTGGTGAAACATTTCATGCTAGAAAACAAGATATTAGAAACTTTGAACTCATTCAATAGAAGAAAAAAGTTATTCAAAACGTAACTCCATAACAAAACATTTTTTTTCTACTTGATCGTCAACACATGAGGCTTTTAAGAAATACCTCCTACAAGATATGTGGCCACTATTTCTGTGCTGTCAGAATATGAAATTCGTATAAGGAAATCAATGCACTTCGAGGAGAAGAAAATGACCTTAATTTGATAGTTTTTCTACCTAATAAATTTTTACATGTTATGAGTTTCTTTTTCTTAATCTAGGCGAAATAATATTCAACACGTAATAACAGCATAAAACCCACAAAAGAAGTGTTCCAGTGAATTTTCAGTTTCTAAATGCTGTTTAAATTTGCTTCAATCAAAGTTTTTGTATATAAATAATTACGGTAAATTGAAATGAACTGTTTTTTAAGCGTTTACAGTTAATCGAGTAATATAATATTTTTATTGAAATAAAAATTATTTTTAATGTGCAAGATTACTTTTCTTACAACGCTGGGCTCATGGTTCTTAAATCCTCTTGTTGCTAAGTTCAGAAACCTGTGTTATTAAAATTATTCGAATAGTTTAACTTTTATTACGGTTTCATATTTTTCATTTTAACTTTCACATGGTTGCGTTTTCAACCATATGAAAGTTAAAATGAAAAATATTACTTGTACGTAAATTTTAATATATGTAATAATTTAATGTTTTTAGAAATAGTTCAGTAGTTTTACTTTTAAACAATGGCTTTGATATAACAAGCATGTTTAATTAGTTCATCAAAAAGTTGTTAGAGGCACTATCAAATCAGGAACTAGCATATTTTTCCACTCTGCAGTTTTACTGCAAAAACAGTGAATTATCCCTTTAAAAATGGTTAAAAAATATTTAATTCCTTTCATTTTCCAATTATTGAAATTTTTAAAATAATTGAAATTCTAACTAAATCCTTAGACAAAAGGTTATTCAAGAACTATACTAAAGAAATGTAAGAAAGGGGTTAACTTCAGTTACAAGCGGAATTTCAGATAATGTTATTTTCTAGTAGGTAACTAACAAAAAACATTTAAAATCCTCTTTAATTGTTCTCCTGCCACACCCTCCCTTCTGAGGCCTTCTTTGGCGCCCCAGGTTCCATAGGGAATAAAGCAATTAAGCAAGGCTCTCCTCTCTTTAACTGCTTTTTCACACAGCTGGGGGCAAAAGAAAAGGAAGGCAATGGTTTCCTGCCTGAATAGCCAGCGGCCAGTTAGAAAACTACATGACAAAAGCCCACAAGACGAATGCCCACTTAAAACCAGCACACATTTTCAGGAAATCCAAAATAACTATGACTTCCTGAAAAATTTTACGAGTAATTATTATGATTAAAAAAATTAAATTTCAAGTGGGAATGAAATTAATTTATGTAAAATCCAAGTTGTCAAAATTTAACTGGATTATTTGAAACCATGCTTTTTATTCACCATTAAAACGGTGTTTGCGCTTAATCATAATAGAATACTGTACTTTTATTTTTTTTCGTTAAAATGAAAGTTCGGCTTTAATTCTCCATATTAAATTCATATAATGCAAAATTTTCTGTAGTGTTAAATTATTCATAAATTATTCTCTGTATATGATGAAAATTTACATACATATTATACTCCTTATAATTTTGTAGAATTAAAATAAGCTGTGTGGCCAGTATTCCCTTTCACCTCCCTTTGTCACACTTATACAAAGGCACTTCCATTTCTTGCGTAAATATAATAACAAAGATACATACATGTATATGTTTTTAATTATATTATTTTGATTGACTCTCTGTACTATATATATATATATACGAATTTAATTCAGCCGGAGACGAAAATGAAATGTGTTCCGCTACTTAAATTTATTGTTCAATTATTTCTTATTCATTTATTTTTTATTTTATCTCTATTCATGACGTATATATCGGTGTGGGTTTTTGTTAGTGTGGACTTTTATCAGCGTGCCCTTCTATCTATGTGGGCTTTTATCTGTGTGGGCTTTCATCAATGTGCGCTTTCATCGGTGTGGGTATTAGTCGCGTGGGCAATTATCCCAGTGGGGTCATTTTTGTGGGCTTTTGTCGTGTGCACTTTCGTCCTTTTGTCTGGTCACCGCATGGACTTTATGTATTTCCTTCACAATGCATTTTGCTGTGAAATGACAAACATTGTACAGTTAATAATTAAAAATAAAAGTATGTTTTGACTAACAAAACTAAAGAAAGGAATATTTATACATGATTAATAAAAATTAATTATTCATGTAATATTATATCTAGAGTAAGGTACCATCCTTATACTCATTATTGGAATTGTCGTATATTGATACTTTGATACCCCCCTTACTTTGTTTAAAAATTTGAAATTAGATTCCATTTACTCAAAAACCAGTATTATATTTATTTGTTCCATCTGCTTAGTTACACTTAAGTGCTTAAAGTTCTAGTCATTGTACAAGGCATATATAATAAATATGTTTTTCTCCTATCTAAAATATCTATTTGTAAAATATCTTTTGAAGTAAATCTTTTAATTATAATAATGATTAATCTTTTATGTGGTAAGATTATGTAAATTATGTATGGATATTAGATTTAAGTGACTGAAATTTAAAAATTTCAATGGGAAAGTGGTGTTTACTTGGAATATTCCCATGATTCTCGAGTTACCTGGAGTCTTGTTAGACAACAATGCTGCATAAATGTACTAGACCGTTTGGCAGATGAAGCTACTATGTATTTTTCTGCATTGCATGGAAAATAGAGGTGTGTTCTTATACCTGTTACCCATCATCTGGCTTGTAAGTATGAATAAAATATTAAGATACTTATTTATTGATCTATTATTTATTGAAAAATATTTTTATGATATAAATCCAGATGTATTGCATAGTTACAAGAACTATCTATTAGTTTTCATGTTAGTTCTAAGCTTTATTGTAAATTTTATTTTTTTACTTTGAAAAAGAATAATTGTGATGAAATATTATATTCTGGACGATTATATATCTCTAAACCACAGAATTTCTAGCAGCAATTTGCCATCAGTGTCAACATTAAAAAATCATTATACTGAATAATTCACCTTATAGCTGTAAACTGCTAATATTTTGATACAATTGGACATATTATTTTAGGATATGTCTCTTAATCTTCTCTTAACTCGTTCCATACTCAAATCATCCCCTTAGAAGCTAAGATTGAGAATACTCGTCTCCTCAAGCAACAATTGGATGCTGTACGAGTCGCATCGGACATGGACCAGCATACACCTCTTACGGCAAAAGCAAACTGTGATACATTGAAAGTACTGGAGCCCCTTAAGGGTAAGTGTGTTTTTAAATATCTCAGTATGCTAAAAAAACCCTTAGATAGCCTTGCTAATGCTTTTAATGATAATTTTAAGTTAAATATAAAAAGAAAACAACATGAAATCTCGGATAATTCAAACGCTAATTCTAACCACGAGGATGGTAAGCCTATAAGGCATACATACGTATAGTATATTTTTCAGTTGCAATACCTTATTACCACTGAGAATTTTTTGCGATTCCCAGGACGCCATAATACAGTCAAAAAGTCATTAATTCAGACACCCATACTCCGGAATGATCTATAATCCGGACCTCAAAGCTACAAACTTTCTGCGCATACGTCGCGTTTACGTGTGCTCATAAGACCTTTACGGCTGTGACTTTGCCTGTGCACATGCGCATAATACGTTTACGCATGCGCGTTTAACGTATAACAGACGGTATAAGCTGAGCTAAAATTATCTAATTCAGTTAATGTTGCAGATTGCGTTGTTCCTTAATCTTCGAATTGGATCAGGCTTATTATTTTTTGCAGACTGTTAGAGCAATTTTATAAAAGTAAGCTTGAACTTTCGATTATGTCAAAGAGAATTTCCGATATATATTTACTAATATGTACAGGATCTACAAAGCAAAAGTATGTTTCGAAGTCCATTAAACAAAAAGTGGAATTGCTGCAAAAAATGGAAAAAGGCATATCCTTTGTTTCTTAACCATTCCGAAATCTGTTTATCAATTTCATGCTGCTCTGCGGGGGGGACATCGCAGCGCGCAATGAACTGGAAGTTGATTTGTCAGCACTATCCTTATCTTCAGGGCAAATGTTTTTATTTTATTCGGCTTATAATTCCTTACTAAATGTAGTATTTCATCTCGATGTATTCCGTCTTTGATATGATTTAAATCAAATTCCTTGTCATTATAAATACCACAAGTACACATCAAATAGTTTTCTGGTTGCAATTTTCTAATTTCGACTATGCTTAATGTATGCTTTACGCATGTGCTTGTTGAAAGAAATGTTTAATAAAGTAAACAAATAAATATTAAGCTTTTTTTTGTAAATTTTGATACCCTTTAGATCATAATTGTTCTTTATTTCATAAATAACGGTTTCATATTTTTAATTGTATAATTTCTTCATGCCATCTTACCAGATTTAAACTGATGATCTATAATCCGGAATCGCCAAAGTCCCGACGAGTCCGGATTAACTACTTTTGACTGTATTTACAAAAATTCTGTGGAACCCAATAAGTACTGCGCAAATCCGACACATGCGTGAGTGAAACTGTCAATTTTTTCTTTTGTACACTTGCAGTTTTAGGTCACTACATTTAATTTCTAATTTTAAGACATAGAACAATGTGAACATTTTAAATAAGTAACAGATGAAATGACAGCGTCACGTGCAAAGCAAGAAAAATGAACGTTTCTATTATAAAATGAAGGCGTCGAAACGGATTCATTTTTTTTTTCTTTGTCTGTATTGCCATATCTATTTTAAGATGTATTGTATTATGTAAAAATATTTGGTAATTGTAAAAGTATTATAATAAATTAAAGAAATATCAAAACTGCTAAAATTCTAGGCAACCCCCTGCTGCAAGTCCAGCGACTCCAGTTTAAGAAACCCTGGTATAGACAGACAACCCGGCGAAATTACGCCCTAATTGAGATACAGACATAAAACTTATATCAAAATGATGGGGCATGCATTTGCAGTTGAAAGCAGCAAAACGCATCAAAATGGATCATTAACTTTCGAGTCGTGTGATTTTGATGCGGCTTGCTGCTTTCAAAAGCATTTTCCTACAACTTGCATCCTATTTGAGATGCAGATATAAAATTTGTGGAGCATGAAATTGCTATTGAATGCAGGAAACCGCATCAAAATCGGACAATCGGTTCCCGTGTAAAACAGATTTTAAAAAACTGTAATTCTTAGAGATGCATCAAATTTCATTGCCATGAAAAATATATTTCGTCCTCTGGACCCTGAAAACGATACTAATTATGTCCAGAATGCAGTTAACACTGTAAATCAACGAAGCACTTCAAGTCAAAATTTACCTACACCACCACAACCAAAAGTTGTTCCTCCAGTCAAAAATTCTACAATGATATAACCAGGGCAAACAAGTCCACAATACCAATTTTAAATCATATCAAATCCGAAGAACACAGGAAAAGGCCTAAAACCATCCTCAGAGACATACAATAAAGGTTTTTGATAAACGTTTAATTACTGTAAAGGCCCTTATTTTTGCAGGCCGTAATTTTCACAAAAATGAATATATCGGTGATTTCGCGAGTTGAAAATTTCACGAATTTTATATGAACAGAACAGAAAGTTGAAAAATTTTAAAAGTACTTAAGTAAAGTTGGGGGGGGAAAAAAGTATTTCGCAAAGCTTTGATTTTTGCGATTACGACGGGCTCATGAAAATAAGGGCCTTTACACCAGTTTAAAAAAGACCCAAAAAACTAATTAATTATTCTTTAACTAATTATTGTAATATACCTAATTGCCTAGCTTAGCACCAAAAATTGGGAAAATTAAAATTTTTATTCCTATCGCATCACTAATTAATATTGAAGCAGGCTTAATTTAATTTGTCCATCATGTCCTCTAGCCCCTCATTCACTCAGCCATCCCTTTAAATTAGTATGGATTGAAGACAAGAAAGAATTTCAACCAATCACAAAAAATGCTGGTGGAAAAAATTGAAATAAGTGAGAGATGGAGCGCTTAACGAGGATCCTTAAGCGCTCCATCTCTCACTTTGTAATCACAGTTCAACAGCTTTCGGCCATGAAGGCGGTAGCTATCATAATCATACCACACACTCTACAACCAATCACGTTCGTCTCGATCTAGTTACTCAACCGTAAACCACAGAAGGATTTTTCGCCGATTTAATGGCTATATCCAAACTAAACAATAAAATTATCATAGGTAGAGACTTTAACTCACACCACAAAAATCGGAACTGCAGAAATGATAATTCAAATGGTCACATTGTTAATCAATTTGCCTCAACGGCCAACTTTACTGTTGTAGCTCCCTCCTACCCAACATGCTATAGATCTGCAAGCATTATTGAATTTTTCCTGCTAAAAAATATTTATCAACCATCAAGGATAGAAAGATTACGTGAACTATTCTCTGATTATAACCCTGTTTTAATGGAGGTGAATATCAGTAGCTATAGTACATCACACAAAAGAGCCTTTATTATGAACTGGGTAGCTCTAAACAACACTCAGTACCCGTTACCCGCGATACACAGTGAAGACGAGTTAGACGCAGTTATCGAAGATTTTACTAGCACACTTAACCGTGCTCTGAAAAATAGCAAGGCGGTCCCGTTGACTGGTAGGGCCAGAGATCCTGCTATTAGAGAACTTTTAGCTAACAGAAAGAGAGCTAGAAAAATATGGCAGAGGACCAGATGCCCAGAAGTTAAGAGAATTTTAAATCGGCTGAATCAGGAAGTCAGTACACGCACAAAACAAATGGTCTAGATATTTAGAATCACTCTCTACTGATGATCATGTATATGGAAAGCTGCTTCTAGATATAATAGATGCTACACAAATATTCTGCCCCTTAATGGCCCCTCTGGGATCACATACACAGAAACTGAGAAAGCTGAGTCACTAGCTGATCACTACGCTACTCAGTTTTACATTAACATCTCACACCCAGACACAGAACGCACAGTTAGTTACACTAACAATTTATACTTTTCATAACCAAAAACAGACAACATCCGTCTTGCTAAACCTTCGGAAGTTAACACCGCCACCTCCATACCTGTCCCTTTCAATGATGTTCGATCGATTATTGCGGCTTCCCCGCTCTCTCCAGATGAGTATGCGATGAGAATCGCTACTCAGACTGAATCTGCTCTCATCTGTAAAGAGTACTCGTCCCCATTCATTGTCTCTCCAATTCCGGTGTTCCCGGCACCACAGAGAACGCCTTCTCCGATGGGCAGGCGTTAGAGGTACACACCGTACAGGGCGTCGTGCAAACAGACCACCACCCTGCAGTCTTCTGGCCACGGTAAAACGCGATATCTGTCGTCCAGTCGCCTGCGTCGTGTGTCTAGCGATTTCTCCCGCTGTCTGCCGCCTGTTTCTTCTGGCCTGTAAGGCAATATACCGGTCATCTGCAGGTGTGGTTCCTCGTGAACGACCACTACTAAACCCCCGGATAGCTGTTCCTGTAGTTTTAAATTGTCTCCAAAGTCGTGAAACGATGCTGTGAGCAATTCCGATCTCTGCAGCCACACTTGTCACACGGCGGCCTTCCTCCAACTTCCCAATGACCTCGGGTAAAAGCATCCAGATGTCATCTAACAGATTGATTATTCGCCATTTCTCGCCGAGGCAGCAACTCAGTGTGATTTTAACTGCTATACGGTGTGCAATCTCTTTGCCAGAAATACTGATCTTTCACCGACAACATGCTTTATACAACTCAGACACTCCATTATATCTACCTGCATATCTGCGCAAGTGCTACCGTAGATCACCTTACTTAATCTCGGGATTGGTCTTTCTGTCCGCTCTGCCTCTTCGTTCAGCTGATATGCTAATTTTTCGACTTTGTCCTTAATTTTTGCACACCAGTGTATTTCACGTGCTATACACAGGATAAGGTACAACCCAGGAACCTGGAAATGATGTGTGTCTTTGTACCCTTCTAAAGGAGTATGGATTGAAAACAGCCTAGGCCTTCCCCGTAGCACACTGTAAATCACACTTCACCCAATAGGATTACTCCTCTGCCAGCCAACAGAAGTTCAACAAGCTCCCGCCTACCACCTGACTACTGAACCATTCAGCCTTGAATACTCGAGGAGAGGGGGAAGAAAAAAGAAGAAAAGGGCTTTTTCTTCTCTCTCCGCCCCCGATTGCCTCTGCTGCTCACACTCCAACTAGCTCTAGGTTTTAACTTCAAAACTCATCATCTTATATTTGCTGCAAACTCTGCCATTACTACTGATTATAATGTCACAATTGCTTTCATTTCATTTCACTGCCATAACTGCTCTTCGAATTTTTATTTTTACGAACTTCAGCAACATTATTTCTTTAACATTCGTAAAAGTATTAACTTACTACACTGGGATAAGGCTATGCCCAGGAACCCACTACAACTGAACATTAGTTCATCGAGGAAGGGCATACTCTAAATGAAGCTGCAGATGTCCAAATAAAAAAGGAAAAGAAAACCTATTCACAATAAATTGTTTCAACAAAGGAAACGATTGTGTGATTTTAGATGACAGTCGGAGAGTATTAGTATCAAATATTTTATTTCATCATACCACCAACAAATATTTTCTTTTGTTTCAGAAGCCCATCAAAAACTTACATGACAGCAAATGCAAATCTAGTATAAATAACGTTTATGTTGCTAAAATAAATTCTGATTTCCAAAGATGGCCTGTTTCTCGCATTGTTGGTAAATCATGGTTGATGGGCATTAAGAATGGTCTTTCCTCTAATTCACTGGACACACACAAATTAGCAGCACGTTGGTGTTAATTCTTTTTAATTCTGTATTAAAATATACAACTTTAAACTTAGTTGACATATGCGGCATTTGAAGTGCAAATAATAAAAATTTTTCTTAAATACTATGCTTTGTTGCTTATCTTTTAGAAATTTAAAGACCTGGAATTCTGCAATTCTGAGTAAAAAATGAAAATAAAAAACAATTAACACCAACAAAAACTTGTGGTAACATGACAGACAAATTATTACAAATACTACAAAAGATCATGCCTTTTCATTTTATTTAACCATATGTTAAAGCAGTATTCTTTATTAGACCTGGAAAAGTTAGAAACAGGAATATATTTTACTACAAAAACTACACGACAATTTTGAAATTAGAAGCTTTTCTGTATGAATTCCACTCTAAAACAATGCAAGTGCAGTCTTGACGATAAGAAAGTCAAATTTATTGAAATTTAAATTTGTATTTCCATTTTAATTTTCATTTTCCTAAAAACATTTGTCAACTTTGCAGGATTTCATCTTCAAGTATATATGTACAGACATTTAAAGTTCTGATGTATTAACATCTCGTGGAAATACACCTATCCCTCGATTTATACAGTACTTACCTGTTTTACATGATTTCAGTTTTACACAGTTTAAAAATTAACAGATTTCAAAAACTTAGTAAAATAGTATTTGCTGCATAAATGCAAATACATACATTTGAAGTCATTTTTTAATCTCATTTCTTTGGTAACACTGGTGGCAACAACAAGGATGGGGATTCCCCGTGTTAGGGGAATCTCAATAGTATGTATATGCATTTCATAACAGTAAAATTTTAAATTATATGGTTCACGCGAACTAATGCAGTATCAGTATTTTAGCAGCAAGGATTACATCATTTTTATCTACATATCTGAATGTTTACTAGCAAGTTTTCAACATTTATAGTTTTTGTGGCATTTTTTATAATTTATGTAAATTTTTTAAAGTATTATAATGCCAAAACGATTTTTAAAAAAAAATCAAAAATGAAATTAGAAGCAAAAATTAAAATATTAGATCATCTATGTAATAGAGAAGGAGTAACAAATGTTGCTAAATTTTACTCCATGAATGAAGCCGCAATAAGGACAATTAAAAAAAAAAAATGAAGACTCTACTAGAAAAAGAATTAGATATGGGTAGAAGACGAAAATTTAAAATGGATTCCAATTGATACTGATGCTATTAGAAACAAGGCTTTAAAAATTTATAAAGCACTTAAGAATCGGTCACTATCGACTTTGTCAGATGAAAAAAAGGTATCTTTTTCCACAAGTCATGGTTGGTTTGAGAGATTTAATAATATTTAAACAAAGGCATTCTTTACATAATCTAAGATTGAAAGGAGAAAGTGCATCTGCTGATTCGAATGTAACAACAATATCCAGCAAAATTTGCTGAAATCAATTGCCACGATCTCCTACATTTCTGATCAGATCTTCAATGCTGACGTGTCTACGTTGTTCTGAAAAAAAAAAAAAAAAAAAATACAGTCAAAAGTCGTTAATCCGGACTCGTCGGGACTTCGGCGATTCCGGATTATCGATTTTTCCGGATTATAGATCATCAGTTTAAATCTCGTAAGATGGCATGCAGAAATTCTAAAATTAAAAATATGAAACCGTAATTTATGAAATAAAGAACAATTATGATCTAAAGGGTATCAAAATTTACAGAAAAAAAAGCTTAATATTTATTTGTTTACTTTATTAAACATTTCTTTCAATGTAAGTTGTTTAAGTTGCTTCATTTTATGTGATACTAATACTTTCTCTTTAATTCTATAAACAGACATAATTTCTTTTCAGTTAAAAAGTTCTGCTGTTCAAGTCCCGTTAATTGCTGTGCCGAGAATACCGACTAACTGGTCAATGGAAATTTTTTCGTTTTCACTAACCTCTCTGTCACATTCTTCATGTCTTTATCCATTTTTTTCAGCAATTTCACTTTTTGTTTGTTGGACATTGAAACATACTTTCGTTTTGTAGATCCTTTGGAAGTTCCAGCATCGGAAATTCTATTTGACATAATCGAAAGTTCAAGTTTACTTTTATAAAATTGCTCTTACAGTCTGCAAAAAATAATAAGCGGGATCCTATTCGAAGATTAAGGAACAATGCAATCATTAACATTAACTGAAATAGATAATTAGATAATTTTAGCCTACACCATCCGTTATACATTAAACGCACAGGCGAAAACGTATTCTGCGCTTGCTCACACGCATATGCGCAGTAGTCAAGTTCTTACGCGCTCGCGTAAAACGCCTGTGCTAACGCGGCACATGCGCAGAAAGTTTTTAGCTTTGAGGTCCGGATTATAGATCATTCCGGATTATAGGTGTCCGAATTAACGACTTTTGACTGTACCTTGCAAATCAGCTAGTGGTCATAAGGTAGTGAAAAGTCATACAATTTTTTTCTGTTGCAATGCTTCAGGCAATTATATAATGAAACCATTGGTTATTAACAAATCAAAAACACCATGTTCATTTAAAGGAACAAATATAAATAACCTTCCCTTTTATTGGATGCCTAACAGGAAAGCATGGGTCACTGCCATAAGGTTCAATGAATGATTTCTTACCATGTTTGTCCCAGATGTCAAAAATTATTTAGGTAAAAAAGGATTGCCTTTTAAGACTCTTCTTTTAATAGATAATGCACCTGGTCATCTTCAAAATTTACAACACAAAAAAGTAGAAATAGTCTTTTTGCCCAAAAAATACAACTTCTTTATTACAGCCATTGAATCAAGTAATATTTTCTGGCTTTTACAACATTGTGTATATCAAACAAACCTTTAGGTATATTTTAGAAAAAATGGAGAATAATGAATCTTACTCTTATGGATGCTTGGAAGAAATTTACAATCTTAGATTGTGTTGGACTGTCATATACTCAGATTAAACAATCAATGCTCAACGCATGCTGGAAAGCAATACGCTGGATGTTGCTAAAGATGAGAATGATAGATTACCATTAGAGTGTGAATATTCTCAGATCACTAAATTGGCTCAAACTGTAGTAGGAGAAGGTTTTGAGGATTTAGCTCAAGCATATATTAAAGGAATAATGGTTGATGAAGAACTAAATGAGGATGAGTTAGTTAACATGATTCATGAAACAAATAAACATGATGAAGACCAATCTGAACCAGCTGCATTCACAGCTAAAGTCATCAGAGTAGGACTTGAATTGGGAAGAAAATTAGGTAATCATTTTTTACAATATGACACAAATGTCGAATGAAATCTCCGATTCCAAGGGGAGCTTAGTAAGTGTTTAAATCTATATACGGATGTTTAAAAAGATTTAGGGGGACAAAAAAACAACAGGCAATTGTTAATTATGGATTTCATCATGAAGTCTAGTCGATGTGAGATCTCCCCTAATTTATCATCTATTGAAGCAGAATCGTATCACGAATACTCAAGTGATGAAAGAGACATCATACCAATCAAGAAGAAAAAACTAATAATTCATGAAAGTGATGTCAGTCCAAAATCAACTCTAAATATGAGAATATTTGTAGAAATTTCCTGTTCTTTCAATTCGAGCCACAATTTTTCATAAATGCTACATACTTTCATTACATTATCAGGTTGCATACTTCTGATGTCTGTGTAATTTATTTAATTGATGATGTAATTTATTTAATTGATAACTAAATATACTCGATTATGTTTTCACAAGGCTTGCTAATGTTTTTTTAAATAACACGAAAATAATCATGCAATGCAATAAAAATAGAACATCACTTTCCTGCCTCAGAATATACTACTAATAACAGGTTGTTTAAAGAGCAAAATATACAAAATTTAAATTAAATAATTATTTCCTTTTACTCAGTTGAATATGCATTTAATTCATAAACATGTATATGCAGATAAAATTAGCTATGTCAATAAAGTTCTGCAAAGAATAATGAACGTGATCCTATTAGTTAAGTGTTGCAACTTTATTTCATATGAAATATTTTCTATATAGTCATTCCTTAAAAGTAGTCTCTGAATAATTAAACCAATTAAATTTGTTTCTAAATGTACTTGGGTTAATTGATAAAAGCAAGGCTTTTTTTTAAATGGCAAGCTGATTTTTAATTGATTTCATACTTAGATACATCATTATACATACATTAATAAAATAAATAAAATTCTAATTATGTTAGGGCAGTTTCCATTTTGCTGGTGTTTACTAAAGAAAATTTTACAGATAGCATTTTTAACAAAAACGCTGTTTATGATCATTTAAGATTTAAAAATAAATAAATAAATAAATAAAGAGAGAGAGAGATTATTTTGTAAGTATTCATCAAGAATATTTCTTCCAATTTATGTTTTCGAAGAAACGCCTTTATTACACCAAAGTAAAAAAAAATTATCCCTCTACCAAAACTTAAATCTGTATCGATTAAAAAAGAACAGTAATGCGTATTTAATAAGAACACAGGAATAAATTGTATTAAAACTCAAATCTATTTGTAAATTGTTCTTCTCTAAACTTATGCTTTGAACCTGAAATATTTTGAATGAAATAGTGCTTTTTTATTTATTTTAAGACTTGATCTATTTTAAATTTACCTAAAATACCTAAAATAATTATTTTAGCTTTTCAAGAGTTTCTTTTACATTGCTGAATTTGATGAAGGTGTACAAACGGTGCCAAATTCTTGGTTTTGGGCTGATATGGATAAATGACATATGTAATATGAAAAAATGAATCAAACTGAACAAAATGATTGCATCACATCAAGCCCCAGATTATTGAGAACTTTGGCAATTTCACCGGGTTCTCTAAATTTTTGCATCGACAAGTATGATATTTTCTATAATTATGTGTTCTTGTTGCTCATTTTTCTCACTGTATAATTTAGAAAGCTGAATAGAACATGGAAAATGCTGTTATGAATGACATCAGTACCAAAATATTTTTAAAATATAGTAACATCTCCATTTTTAGTACTTTTATCCATAAATTATTAGTACGAGTTGGTAGTTTGGTTTTTGAATCTTAACATTATTTTAATTACCAGACTAGTTGTTTAAAAATAGGAATGCATGTATTAAAAAATTCAAAAATTAACAATCATATCAGGATATAATATATATTTGCTTTAACATTTAACTGCATTTTTTTTATACAAATTTGATGCTCTCAAAATCTATTCGGTCACCTTAATTTTGCAGTGGAAAAATAATGAAATAGTATAATCCTACAATTCGAAACCATAAAAATTCTATTTGATTTATTTATTGAATAAATTGTTGCAAAATATCTGAAATTTGCAGAATTTTATAAAATAATGTAGCCATGACTGTTAATTTAATTTTACATCAAATATTTCGATAATTATACATGAGCAAATAAATGCTGCTAGAACATTTAGATGTTTAATCTAACATTAAACGATTATTTAATTCATTCTTTTTGCTTTATGTTAAATTATTGTTTATGAGTGATAACGGAAATTTAAAATTTTCAGTGAAAAAGGCATAGAAAAGTTAAAGTTGGCTATGAAGTTTTCAGACATCGAAAAGTAAAAAAAAAAAAAAAAAAAACACTAGCGATTTAAATTCTCCGATTCTTCAGATGAGTAAAAAAAGTAAACAAGTAAAAAAGTACTATAGTAAAAAAGCTAGCAGAGCTGTGCTTGCCATTGCTACCAGAGTGCACACAAGGAAAATATTTTCAACCAGAATTTTCTGCATCTGTTTTAGCTAGTCCTCACTGCAAATCTGAGGACTAATACTCCAAAAGCAGGCTCATCAGAAAGACCCAATAAAGGTTTCGTACTGTTGCATTCCTGTACAGGTTCATGCAATTTGGAGTGATTAACGATGACACTTAATAAACACACAATGTATTTGCCAGTATTATTCAGGACATCTCCAAAAACATGTTTACAGTCGTCCAAAAACTGCGACAAGCACATTGAAACAATCAGCAACAGAGCCTTTAGGCTATAACAGTGAAGACAGCTTCACAGCAAAGTGCTAGAGTACAGCTCCCGACTAGGTTCAGTCTTCTCAGAATTCGACGTACTGTCGAGATTCTCGACGCTACAACTCGCGATGCACTCCACAATAAGCACTAGAATACAGCTTCTGACTCAGTTCAATCGTTCTTGGAGCTCAACATACTCCAAGATAAGACTCGATGATGCACTAACTCGCAATACATTAAGAGACTCTCTCTACGCACTCCCCAATCAACTCAATACTAGACTGAAAATCAACTCGATAGACTCGAGATACTACTGCTACTCCGCATACAGGCAGGGTTTATATAGCTTTTAGCATGCATTCGAGAACATTCTAAGTCAAACCAGTAAGAACTCATTCTAAATGGTTCTCCATCCGTCTACGGCATATTGCCAATTTCGCTGAAAGATGTTGCCAAATGGGTGATTTCTCGCCAAATCTAGCAAATCCTAAACCTGCTTTGTGGGAAATCTATCTTACCGCAGCTGGAAATTTTTTAACAGTAACTTTCTGAATTTGCCAATAGTCAATTTTTTAAAAGTGTTCTGTTTTCAGGTTTTTAGAATAATTATGTAATAAAGACACAATAACACGCCGAATAAATACTAATTCAGAAGTCAAACAACAATAATCAGCGTTATATTTACAAAATTTTCACAGTAAACAGTCACTGTGAAAATTTTGTAAATATAACGCTGATTTTTGTTGTTTGACTTCTAAATTAAATATGTAATACCCTAACCTTTTCCCTTCCGCAGAACTTCAACATCTAATCTTAAAAAATTTAAATTCTTTATCAAGTAGATTACAAATATTGCAAGAAAAGGTGGAGTTGCTGAAAACTCCTAACTGTGCAATCAACCGAAAAATTCAGAATTAAATATATTCCAATTAAAAACTGAATTAGAACTTCAATTTTTAGAGAGAATGTTTCTCAACAACATAGCTCCTGTGGTATTGTAAAATAATATTTTACATTAATCCTAATAGTTTTTTTTTTTTTTTTTTTTTTTTTTAATTTAATTTTATTTTATTTTGTTTACTTTTTGCACACATTTTCATTTTATAAAGTAATTTCTGTTACGTTTTTGCTTAAATGAAATTTTCTATTTCAGTATTATCTTATTTTCTTTACATAAAAACTAACTGCAGAAAATGTACTAAAATACAAATATGGAACTCAAAGCAATGAAAACATTATGATTTTATAAATAAGTTTCCATTACATTTGCATTTTATTTTGAGGAAAGTTAGATTTCTTGAGTGTTCTGTGAAGTTGAAATAATTTTCTTAAATGATAGAATAAGAAATCTTGTTGGTTATGCATTTATAGATTAAAGTCAATTTTTATTTATATATTTATTTATTTAGGTCAATGAATTGAAACATATAATTGTTAAAGGAGACTAACGTAAACATATTAATAGTAATCGTAACAAATATTTTGAAGTGATGTCGGACACGCTAGCCGAAGAGTACAGTTGGGTAAGTGAAAAAAAAAGGGGGGCATTTAAATCCCTGAAGTTATCATAGGTTATTTTACATAAGTCAACATTTATAAATATATTTTTATGTACATCATCATTTACAAAATATCTTGATAACTTACATTACGTATAATATGAAATCTGCCAAATTAAGTCACACCCAGCACCCGTAGCTCTCAGCCTGAGTCAAATCTTAATTATTCAAAAAATCGAATAAAATAAGACCAGACTTCCATGAATAGTGCATAGTGCTACTAAATGCATATGTGACCATCCCAGAAGAAATAAAGCAGATAGATATTAGCATTTGGAAAGATATCCCAAAGCATGAAGGAAGAGTAATATATTTAGTGTATGAACCTGTTATGTCAAGAAGACTTTAAATGAATTAGAAGACAACATAAAATAGCAGTTTTATCTGATCGCAAATGTTTAAAATGTTATTTAAAATGTCTAACTTTTTTTTATTCTTAAAATGATGTTTAATCCTCATTTGTTCTGCTATTTAATTTTTATGATGTATTGTTACTTAGTTTGTTATCTATCCATTTGTCAGTAATTGAGCTGAATTAAGTAAAGCTTTGTTCTTTTACATTATATTTTACCGCTCGATCAGGCCGACTGCCGTACCAAAGCACTCGGGTTCGAATCTCGAAAAAGGTTCGGGGGTTGTAAATGCATAGTGTCTGTGCATCATGGGGGCACCCAAAATATGCTGCAAGCCGAAAAGTTCTTTCAAGAAGCTGATCGTAGGGAAAGAGAACTTGAAAATCCTTGGACTCGTCCTCCGTGTGATAGTTGCATCGCAAAAATGTTATGGTTTTTAATTAATTGACTTTCTGTTTAAATATGCAGTAATTATAATTAAAAATTCACAAGTAAATTTTCCATTTAACGTATTTTTTAGAGATAGTGCAAACTCATCTCCCTGCAACAATTGAAAAGAAAGGTGCTACTATAACAGTTAATCTCAAAAAAGGTTGGTGGGTGGTAAATGTATAGTGTCCGTGCAGCATGGGGGCACCCAAAATATGCTGCAACAAAGTTGCTACTACACTCATGTCCATAAATTAAGGATAATTCGGAGTCACGCGGAAATCGAACTCTAAAATATACTAAAATATCACCTGTAACATCACTACACACATCTTCAAGAATCATATGCAAATTTTAGGAAGTAACCAGATGACACCGATGGTACTTCACAATGACGAGAATGTAAGAAAGTGATATATAACGAATACAGGCAAAGAAGTAAAATTGTTCGCAGGCACTTTATAAGCATTTCAGTGCAATAACCAAATAGTTCGCAGGGGCTTTATAAGCATTTCAGTGCAATAACCGACAAAGGAGGCATTTGGATGATTTTTTACGTGGTAGAATTATCGGCCGTCTGGAATGTGGGCGTACCCAACTGGAAGTATCAGACAAACTTGGAATTGCCCAGAGTGTCATCTCCAGGCTTTGGCAACGATTCCCAGATGATGGTAATGTGAGTAGACGTTACAGCACAGGTCGCCCCAGAGTTACAGCGCCGAATAAGGACCGGTATTTGGCAGTTACTGCCAAAACAAACAGGTGGAGCACAGCCTGAGACCTGCCTTGTCAGCTCTCTTCAGCCACTGGTACGACAATTTCAAGGCAGACCGTGTACAGACGCTTAGGGCAGATTGGTTTATATGTTCGTAGACCTGTCAGATGCGTTCCACTTACTGCAACTCACTGTCGCCTGCGGTTAGCCTGGAGTAGAGAGTGGACCACTGTGGACACCACAACAGTGGGCTTGTGTGATGTTTTCCGACGAGTCCAGGTTTAGCTTGCAGTCTGATTCTCGCCGGACTTTCTTTCATATGGAGAGCTCCAGGTATTCGTTACCACCAAGAAAGCATCATTGAACGACACCGTTACGGTGGTGTAGGAGTGCTCGTTTGGGGTGGAATTATTCTGGGTTCCAGAACTGACCTTCATGTTCAAATTGGAATCATGACAAGCCATATCTATCGGGACGTCATTCTGGAACAACATGCACATTTGTTTCGGGGTGCCATGGGCACACAATTTGTTTATGGATGACAACGCCCGTCCTCACCGTGCAAATATCGTAAGCGAATGCCTTCAATCGGAGGATATCACCCGTACAGACTGGCCAGCATTCTCACCAGACTTGAACCAGTAGAACACGTGTGGGACATGCTTGGCCGACGAGTTGCAGCCCGTCAACCTCCTTCTACATGTCTACCGGAACTTCGGAGTGCATTGCTTTTTGAGTGATGTAATATCCCCCAAGATCAGATCGATAATTTGATACTCAGATGCCTAGGCGTTGTACGGACTGTATTGCATCGTCTGGGAGACATACAATGTATTAACAATCAAACCAACCATGTAATATTGGTTTTTGGAAATAAGTTTTTTTTTTTTTTTTGGTAATTTGCTCCAGGGAGAAAAGAAATCGCTAATTTTTTTAATAATATCAAACATATAGCATCTGTTTTTGCTCTTTACCTTTTGTTTAATAAATAAGCTTTACAAATAAGTCAAATTTGTTTTGCTTCTAACTTTTCCTTTGCCTGATTTTGCATTATCCTTAATTTATGGACATGAGTGTATAACAGCGAGTACTTTTGTGTACAGAAGCTGTCTTGAAAGCTTAGAATCTAAAATTTTAAGTTTGTATTTGTTTTTACTGAATTGTAAGTATTATAAATTCATGTGTTTGGAAGCGTCCGAGTTTCAAAAATAATAAAAGTATAAATGATAAATAATAAAACTTCAAAATAGTAAATCAAACAATCATCAAAATGTTTAGTACCTATTTAAAAATTTGGAGCTTTCTTTCAATTTTAAAGTAATTTAAAATTTAATAAATAGCTTTAAAACTCTTGCCAGTCACTGCTCATCTCAATGCATATAATAGCATTATAATTTTTTATAATAATAATGCATATTTTGTTTAATTTCATGAGGCTGAAGGAGACATTGTAAACTTATATTATGAATACGAGTCATATTTTGTAAAATTCGATGAAAGGCCATTCGAAAAACATGTAAACATTGACAGAATTGCCGATATAAATAAAATATGTTATTAAAAATATTAACTTCTTATTAATTAAGAAAAGGCTGCATTAAATATATTAAAAGGATCTTTTAAAATTTTTGCAGGAAATGAATTTAAGTTTCTCTTAAGTGAATGGATATTTTTATATCTTTATTACCGTATTTGCAGGCGCATAAGGCACATCTCCCTTTTTTTATACACATTTCATTATAATGAATTTACAGTATTTTAAATATAAATACAAAGTAATACTTTATACCCACAATTCATCTGGGGAAGAGCTTTTAATTTTCTTCATCAAAACCTAAACACTCATCACCATAGCTAAATGAAAAGTCACTTGAGACCTCTCCTAAATCAGCATTCGAGTCCTCATACAACAGATTGTCCTCTGTACCATCCAGTGTATTAATAATGCCACACTTCATACATGATTTAACCTCTGCCTCTGTTTTCACAGCATCCCAAGATGCTTTGACCCATTCACAAACTTTCCAAATGTTAGGCCTTCCCCTTCTTCTTGATGGTGTAACCTCAAAATTTGAAGCCTGCATCCAGCTTGCATGCTTTGTTACAGCAATTTCAATGTTGTTTTTGAACCATAATTTGCCAACAAACTTAAGAAACACCAAACAGTTGAAATTTCCCACTTAAAAGTCGTTCGCAAAAATTGCAGTTTTCATGCCAGATGCACATTTACTAAGCTCTCCGTAACTGTAATATTCCCACACATCGCAAGGAAACAAGAAAAAAATCACATAACTCCAAAAAAAGAGGAAATTTCCAGAAATTAATGCAATCAAAAACTGAGTATCGACATACAAGATGCACCTCCTTTTTTTCCCGACTTATTTTCAAAGAAAAAAAGTGCGTCTTATACACTAGAAAATTTGCTATTTAAAACTTTCTTACATTTATTGGAAAACAAATTGTTTTATATGCTTAATTTCATTCACATAACTATGCTCACTGTAGTTATTGGCTATACTAAATATTTGAATGAAGAAATGTAAGTTTTATTTGCACAAAAACTATTAGCATATGTTTTATAGCAATACACGCAAGTACACAAAAGTGATACACAAAAACTATGAGCATATAGTTTTATAGCAATTTATGAGAGCAAAGTTTTACATAAAAATGTAAATTAATCATAAACGCATCTGTTATATAATTTCAATACAATGAGATATAACAATAATCACTGAGGAAATCTGATATGATTGTGATGACTATATTCAATAATTAAAAAATTCCAAAGATTCCAGTAAGATTTTAATAACTGGAAGAGTAACTTCTTACTGGATCAATAAAACGCTTTTCTGCTGTTATCAGTTTTACTGGAGGAGATGTCTGAAATACTGCTATTGCGACATTATACTGATTAAACTAATGTAACACTGTGCGACACCCACACAGATCTTTAAAGCAGCAATTCTCAACAGGTGGTACACAAGATAAAAAATAGGTGGTAGGCAAAGAAACAAAGTTCAAAAATTCTATGAAGAAAAAAAGAACAATTGTTAGAAAATTCCTGTGATTGCACTTCCACTGAAGATTTCATAAATAACAACTTTTGGCTACACCGAAAGAAAGAATTTAAAGGCATTTCAAATAAAGCTAAATTTTTATTGCCTTTTTGCACAACCTATTTGTGTGAACAAGGATTTTCTTCCATGTTTTATTTGAAAAATAAATACAGAATAAAATTAAAAGTGAATCACACTTAAAGCTAAGTGAAATAAGGCCAGACAAAGAAATTGATCTCTCTTAAACAGGCCCAAATTTTACACTAAATTTAAGTATATAACTTAAATTTTGATAATTAAAATGGTAACCAATTCTTAATTAATATTTTTTATGTGTGCCTATTTAATACAGATAGCCAATAGCTTGTGCAAATGGCAAAACGTTTATTTTTTCTATTTATATTGAGAAACTGAATAAGTATTATAAAATGTACAATAATTATACTGGTTGTACTAAGGTTTTTAAATTTTTGTTTAGATGGTATGTGTTAGTCAAAAGGTTGAGAACCGCTGCTTTAAAGCAATTAAATTTATGTCACTTTGTGAAGTTATACAAAAGTCGCAGTGTGACATTAACATCATTATCGCAGCATGACTTTACTACCATACTCAAAGACAAAGAAGCAACAATAACAAAAAAAAGAAGCCAAGAGAAAAAATTGGTATCTTACCTCTCAGCCTCCACATCCACAGGGCTTGTTTGCTCACATCCTCTTCTTGGGCGCTTCGCATTCCTATAATAAACAAAAATAGGTACAGTTTTATTACCGAGACCATAATAAACCACAGTGACAGTACATGCATAAAAGCATCAAACTTGGCACACACATCCATTTAAATCATAAACTGACATCACATAAATTTAGATACTTCTAAATGCAAGTGAATTATGACTGCACATAAATTTAGATAGCTCTAAATTTTAATTTACCACTGAAATACTGGTATACTTTTTAAACTTTTTAAAAGTGCATCGAATCTATCTATTTAGAAATTGCCAGAGATGAAAAATTTGCAATAAAATTTTGAAAAAGAAAAGGCATCATTCATGACTGTGTGTGATTATGACAAAGCCTCAAGGGCTATCTGCCTGTGCCTTTGTGGAGCACTTTCTAAGGGAAACTGGCTCGTATACACGTTACACATGGGGAAAACCACGAAAACGCCCAGCCCATTCCTGGGATTCAAACCTCGGAACGACTACCAGCGTTCGGCGACTCCACCGCTCGGCCGCTGGTGGGCCTCATTCGTGATAGAAAATTAGGCTTAAACTATAGTCCAAGAACCATGAAATGAAACCATTTCATCGATAACTCAACAACTAAATGGCACCTTTAATCTTCTAGGTGTATCTACGGATTATTTCGTATTGAAAGATGGCTTTCCAAATCACGACACGCAGAATATTCTTGTCAGATTTTGATAAATACGAAATGGTTTCGAATGAATGCGGCAACTGGCAGTAGGGAAATAGCAATCAATAGAGAAAGATGTTACAGCGCGAGGTTCATAAATAAAAACCTCGTATCCAGCCACACTATCTGCCGACCTGTAGGCGATTTTCGTGCCGAAACCGAAAAATACTAAGAAGCCTTCGACCGAAAGCTTTGTGTATGCAAAAAGTTTGTGAAACGAAATTTCTCTTATAAAATAAAATGCAATTTGCACTGAACCCATGAATTACTTTTAAAGAAATTAATATCACCTAATTTACAAATAATTTCTTTTAGCATGGAATAAATACTTAAACAGGTATCTTACAATTACATGAAATAACGTAATCTTTAAAGGCATTGATGTATACAATATAAATATTTGCTTGTTATTTTATGAAATAACAGTGTCTGGGAAGCCCACTCAAATATCCTGTAGAATTTTAACAAATTATTTTATAGGATACAAATATGCATCTGTTTTTTTATGAAATATGTGAAATTCATGCAAATAAAATTAAGGATTATGAAATTTATTTTAATATAAATAACTCTGCAAAAAGAAATATTCAGGAGACTTTATTCCCCTTATTTTCCTATTATTGTCATCATAAAAAAAATAATAGCATTTATCTTAAAGATAATTAGCTTATTTAAAAAATACAATCTGTAAGCACTTTCTTTAACTCGATATAAGATCCATTTATTTTAAATACTTTTCTAAAACTTTTTATAAAAAATAAGAAAATAATGTAAGCACAAACCTTGTGGTTGAAAAGTTAGGCAAACCTTGGGTTCGGTACCCCTCAAATAAATAATGAAAACAATCTCAGATTTTATAGGATAAAAATTAGGTCCAAACGGGCAATTTTTTTCATTTACAGACAATCATTAGATGTTTGGGATAATGCTACTTTGGACTGAAAGTATTTAAAAGCTACAATTTCAGACAGACTGTCTTGCACACTTAAAATACAAATGTTTTATTAATTACACTGCTTGCCTTAAAAATATGTTTCTTAATCAAAAATTTGCTAAATTTTTATAAAACATAAACTAATACTTATAAAAGAGCCTGAGGCAATTTGTTACAATTAATTAAATTGTTCAACGTTGTTTAATTAATTGTTTAGGCGGTCAGAGCCGGAACAGCTAACGAAGTTTATGAGACTGTGATATTACTTTCGGTTTTGTGAAATGAAGAATTACATAGGATACTTTCAGATTGAAGTTCTGTAGAAACAAAAAAGTAAGTACCATCCCTCTTTCTGAAGCTCCTTATTTGTTTATTGACTTTTGGTAATTAAAAGGTCACTAAAGGAGATATCAGCGAAAAAACATACATTGAAAACAAAGTTAAAACAAAACGTTGCCGACAAAAATATCCAAAGAAGTGATTTGGAAGTGCTGAAGAATAAGTTTAAAGTGTTCGAGACAAAGATAAATTCCAATTTCGATTTTTTGTTCGGGTTATGTATTGAAGAAAGTGCAGTCAAAAGTCTTTAATCCGGACATCCATAATCCGGAATGATCTATAATCCGGACCTCAAAGCTACAAATTTTCCGCGCATGCGTTTACGCATATGCATAATACGTTTACGCATGCGCGTTTAATGTATAACGGACGGTATAAGCTAAGCTAAAATTATCTATTTCAGTTAATGTTGCAGATTGTGTTGTTCCTTAATCTTCTAATTGGATACGGCTTATTATTTTCTTTTAGACTATTAGAGCAATTTAATAAAAGTAAGTTGGAACTTTCGATTATGTCAAACACAATTTCCGATACTGGAGCTGCAAAGAATCTACAAAGGGAAAGCATGTTTCGATGTCCATCAAACAAAAAGTGGAATTGCTGCAAAAAATGGATAAAGGCATATCCTTTGTTTCTCTAACCATTCCAAAATCTGTTTATCAATTTCAAGCTGCTCTGTGGGGGGGGGACGTCACGGCGTGCAATGAACTGGAAATTGATCTCTCAGCACTATCCTCATCTTCATGGCAGATGTTTTTATTTTAATCGGCTTATAATTCGTTATTAAATGTAGTATTTCATCTCGATTTGCTCCCTCTTTCATATGATTTAAATCAAATTCCTCGTCATTATAAATATCACGAATACACATCAAATAGTTTTCTGGTTGCAATTTTCTAATTTCTATGCATAATGTATGCTTTACGCATGCGCGGGTTGAAAGAAATGTTTAATAAAGTAAGCAAATAAATATTAAGATTTTTTTGTAAATTTTGATACCCTTTAGATCATAATTGCTCTTTATTTCATAAATTACGGTTTTATATTTTTAATTTTATAATTTATGCATGCCATTTTACCAGATTTAAACTGATGATCTATAATCCGGGAAAACCGATAATCTGGAATCGCTGAAGTCATGACAAGTCCGGATTAAAGACTTTTGATTGTATTGATGCTTATGTAAAAGAGAAAGAAGAGATTGACGATATTGTCTTAGATGTAGAAGTCGAATTAAATCGTAAATTAGCTAAGCTTTCCAAAGAAATTGAATAGGAACCTTTGGTTTTCACGAATGCTTAGGTCAATGTTAAATTATCCAAAATTATTTTGCCAACGTTTTCGGGTAACTTACACGAGTAGCTTTCACTTAAAGATATTTTTTAGCCAGTGTTGATTCAAATCCTAATTTAACAGATGTGGTCAAATTACAGTACTTAAAATCTGCGCTAAGAGGAGATGCTAATCGTATTGTTCAGTCAATATCCATAGTTGACTCTAATTATAAATTAGCCTTTTCATTACTAGAAGAAAGGTTCTCTAATCACCACGAACAAGTGTATGTTCATCTGAAACGATTTATGAATATGCATCCTACGCAAAATGAGTCTGCGTCAGCAACATTAAATGTAATTGACATTTAGAGACTCTTTCACTGAACTGTGTTATCTTCAGTACAGTGGCTTTGTTTTGTATTAGCTGAGAAATACTTGGCGACAGAGCAGAATCTTGTCTAATAGCGCATGCGCCACTAGAATCGCCGCTGAAATATATTTTCGATAAACTTGATTCTTGATGTACACATTCGGAGTTGCGAATCATATGTTACTCTGTAAGAAAGAAAGCTAGCACTAGACTGTCGCCATGGAAAATAAATGTATTGAAAGTAAAAGTGTTATTTTCTGTAATGTGTGTGTGGTGTTATTTTATTGCGATATATAGCTATTGACGAGAAATAGAATAATTCAATTCACCAAACACACTTGAATTGAATTATTCTATTTCTCATGAATAGCTATATATCACAATAAAATAACACCACACACATTACAGAAAATAACACTTTTACTTTCAATACATTTATTTACCATAGTGACACTCTGGCACTACGTTTCTTTCTTACAGCGTAACATACGAATCGCAACTCCGAATGTACGTTTTTCTGCTCATATCTCCTTTAGTGACATTTTAATAAGCAAAAGTCAATAAACAAATAAAGAGCTTCAGAAAGGGGGAGGGTACTTAAACTTTTGTTTCTACAGAACTTCAATCTGAAAGTATCCTAGTAATCCTTCGTTTCACAAAACCAAAAGTAATATCACAGTCTCATAACCTTCATTAGCTGTTCCGGCTCTGACTTACTGAGTTGGATCTTTTAATTTCTTATTTAACTACTTTTATTAAATTTCAGTTTACAATATAAAATTAGTTAAATTTTTACAAAATGTAAAATAATTACACTGCTCACTTTAAAACTATGATTTTTAATCAAAAATTTGTTAAATTTCTACAAAGTATAAAATAGATAATAAAATATGTTAATTCCAAATTCAGGCTTCCAAGTGCCTATATGTTCGGGTGGAGGACTATGTTATCCAAAATTTAATGACTATAGGCAACATTGTTTTTCAACAATGCGTAAACATACATATGTTCATGCAAATTATCATTATTTAGTTTCATGAAATATGATACAGGGTGATAATATTTGGTGACAACAATTAGAAAAGTGCTTCCGACATTTAAAGTGATTTGACACAAAATGCCATTTTGAAACTAATAGCCCTTCTGGGGTAATTCACATCTGTGCTTTAGAAAAAAATATAAAATTAAAAATATTAAAATAAAAGCTGAAAGATTTCAAATTTTATATTACACCCAAAGGGAATTCTTTTAATGTTTTGTGTGTTACCTTTAATTCTCAAATAGCCTGTTCTTCGTACATAAATCACATAAAATTCAAGTAAACAGCTATATAAAAAAAAATTTTTAAAAAAGGCCTGTCTTCAAAATTTCCAATAGCCTTGCGTGCTAGAGGTAAAGAAATTTTTTTCCCATACAGCAATACCATTGCTCACTTTTATTCCATTATAACTGATGAAGTCACTTCAAATAATAAGGAAACTTTATGATGGTGTACAAGATGATTTGTGAACAGTCAAAAAATATTAGATAAGAAAGACATCCTACATTTTCTCAGACTAGCTAAGATTACAGGTCCACTCAATAATAATTCTATAATCTCAATAATTTCAAAATCCGGGTTAGATGGTAGCAACATTAGCTATGAGTTATGATGGAGCAGGTAACGTGATTAAAAAAGGGAATTGGAGCTCAGATTAAAGCTTTTGCTTCAAAAGCAATCCATATGCACTGCACTTCTCATTACATGAATCTTGTGTTCATATACTCATGCAACATTTCTGAAATTCACAATATGCTGAACAAACTTTAAAAAAAATATTCAAATCGGCAAAAAATATTAGACCTTTTCCGGACAAAATAGATAGCCTATACGGCATTGAGGCGTACCGCCACTTCTATCACAGCTTTTCCGATATCACCGAATTTAAAGGATCCGAAATTCGATCGAAAGCAAGTCTATCGAAATACTGTTCATTGTGATTCTGTGTTTTGTTAATACAAAGCTGCATTTTAGCAGTACCTTAACTTGTTTAGCTCATTTTCCAACTAAAATCTCAGTTTTCAAATTTCGAAAAGATTGTATATCACCGTTTTGCATCAGTTTGTGCTGATCATGTAAATGAAATTTGTGTAAATTTGTATAATTTGTGACATATAAAGATGATTTACCCTATCCGGTAACACATCGACGTATTTTCACTTAAAAAAAACATCAGAGAATTGCACAATATCGGCAATGTGCATCTTCCTTTGTTCAAGTACACATTGATGTAAAAAAGTCAAAGGAAATTGACAAAAATCCAGTTTTTCTTACTCTTGTAAAAAGCGCCAAATAAGTGGGCGATTCTGCACTTCACACCCTAATTTTATATTTGCTGCGTTGTTTCAAACAGAGAATAAATAGGATTAAACCAATTGTTTCCTTTTCCTAATATACTGTGAAAGCATCGATTTATCCGTTTATAGTTATATTTATAGTAAATTAATTGAATTCTGCTGCTATGCTCAACGATATATATAGTTAACAAAATAGCTCTAGACAAACGTTACGCAAATCAAACGACGCCAACTGTACTTTTAAATACGATGAAAATAAAATTAATAATCATGTACATACTAATGAGTGGATGAACTTTCGTTAAGTAACAATTACTGATGTAAAAAATTAAACACAAATATTAACACTTAATTAAATAGATAACCAATAGAATAGACTGATGCAATACATTAAAAGAATTTAACTACAGTTTATTATGAAAAACTTAATGCAGATAATTTAATTTTCATCAACAAAGATTTAACCGGGACATTGGTAGTACCGACAAACCGAGTGAAGTGCTAAAAAAATAAATAAAACAATATAAATACGCAAATATACATTACCTGGAGCTGAAAGGCTCGGACTCCATTTCAGAAATTTTTATTTTTATTACACAAGTAAATTACAATATATATACTACAATACAAAAATTTTAATGGCAAGAAAAAGTATTTATTACAAAGATTATTTACAAAAATATTATATACAAATGTTAATAGTTAGTAAGAAAAATTAGTATTTATATACAAAGATATTATATACAAATGTTAGTAAGGTTAGAATAAATATTTATGTACGAAGATATTAAAGCTTAAATATCTGAAAAAGAATTAGAAAATTATATAAAAAAATATATCAAATACAAAGATAAAATATCTGAAAAAGGAATTAGAAAATTTATAAAAAATATTAAAGATTCTTAAAAAGAATTAGAAAATTATATTAAAAAAAATCAAAAATACAAAGATATTTAAGATTAAATATCTTAAAAAGAATTAGAAAATTATACAAAAAATATATCAAACAGAAAGCTATTAAAGATCTTAAAAAGAATTAGAAAATTAGATCAAATTAGACAATGAAAAATATATAGAGAATTTATAATCGCAAGAATAGCACCTAGATCCAACAAAGTTAAAGTCTAGTATGAGCTAAGGCTCCTCTAAACCTTAGTATAGCCTTAGTATCATCCTTGAACCGGCAGGTTCCTTTCAACGGGCGCCTGGACGGAAGGGTCCTATCCCGATCGAAGTTGCGTCTCTTTTCGAACATTATGGGCATAAGTGTTGTTCGGCAGAGTGATGATGGCATGTCGATAAGCAATGTGGATGGTAAGCAATGATAGTCCAGCAGAAAGATGATTTGAAGATACCTGCACTTGGGGAGAAGTATTCAGAGGCTAACTCCTAGGTTGAAAGTCGCTGCGCTGAGGTATAGAAGGCGGCGTCGGTGGGCGGGGAGATCTTGAAATCTTCAGGTCAGGTGGGTGAAAGTGTCCAATGGGAGAAAAAGTTGGAATTTGGAAATAGAGCTGAGGGGTCTCATGCAAGCAAGTGTGTTATGTTCACAGATCAAAGATATAATTTAAGAGTTTTTTTTTTTTTTTTTTTTTTTTTTTTTATAATTAATTAGTTAAAGATGTTAGCTTCCTCACAAATAGTAAAAAGAATTAATAGTTTCTCCATGGGTGTGTCTGCGGCTTTTAATTGGTGTAAGCTATTTTTGAGAGTAGAGAAGAATTTAAATATGTTATTGTAGCCGAAAGTATTATTGAGTTCTTTTAGTGTAGATAGAATGTCGGTGAAAATGTTCGCGTTGGATGTAGTGTTGGTAGTCTGATTTCTAATGTCTTGTGTATTGTTGGAAGTAACTTGTGCATATGTTCTCCCTTGTGTAAGGTTTGGGGTGCTATTGCTTGGTGTAAAAGTGTGATTGGGTGATTTATTTAGGTTTCTGTTTTTGGGGAATTTCTCGCAACCGCGGAATGAAGCTGGATGATTTTTTTGGCAGTTTGCGCATGTGGGGTTATCTAATTTACCTTGTGTTGGGCAGTCTGTTGTTTTATGTTGTTGTGCGCATTTAACACACCTAGGTAAGAAGAAACAATTGTCTGATGAGTGATTAAAACGTTGGCAGTTGTGGCATTGTGGTGTAATGTTTTTGTTGATGTATTTTTCGATTGTGATAATGAACATACCTAGGTGTGTTTCACTGTAGATTTTGTCGATGTTTGGTGTTGGCATGAGTTGTATCTGAAATAGTGGCATGGGTTGTTTGGTTTTGAATCTTGTGAGTTGTACTACTTTGTGTACATTGTATCCGAGGTGTGTGAGTTCCGTGGAAATTTCATGTGTGTCAGTGGTAATGGGTAAGCCTCGGATAACTACTTTAATTGGGCGTTTGTGCTTGGGTGTAATGATATAATGTTCGATGTTATGTTTTTGTAAGTCTGTGGTGAGTTGTCTGTGATCATCTGTTGTTGATGGTAGTAACTTGAGGTATTCTCCACTTATTTTGGCGTAAAATGTAGCATTAGTCAGTGTAGTGAGTTTCTTGATGTACTGGTTGTGTGTGGCGCCATCTATCGGCTTAACCATAATTGGTGTAGGTGTGCTATATTGGGGAAGTCTTGTATCTGGTGTTTGCGAGCTGTTAATTTGTGTTGTGGGTTGGGTGGAATGAGTGTCAGGTTGCGAGAGTGCTGTGTAGCTGTTTTGGGTGGGTATACTGTTGGGTGCAACATTTACGGGTACCTTAGCAGTTTTGTGTGGTTTTTTGAATCCTTCCGTGTCGTCGTCACTGTCTGAATTATCACGTGGTTTGCGTTTCTGTTGTGTGATTGGCTGTGTAATGCTTGCATGGGAAAGAGCAATATTCAACTTACCCCTCAGCTGATCCAGCAGAGTCTTCTTCTTTTCTATCTCCTTTTTCAGAATGTCCGAATGATAGTCCGTGTCCGTGACTGGTCTGTTGGCCGATAAGTACCGGATGGTTCCGTAATAGCTAGTAATGCTCCTTTCTACTTCAACGATTTCTTGTCGGAGTGTAGCAATTTCCAGCTCCGTAAGAACGTGACCAGCATTGTCCTGGTCCATATCAGTGGCCGTCGTATTCGAGGTGTCCGCAACAGGATCCATACCTTTATCCGGTGGAACCGCTTCGCTACGGGGAGTCTGCTTAGTACGAGCCATATCGAGAGGTCACGATTTCATGAGCCGTAAAGCTTTTGCACTTCGTCGCGAAGTCAGTGGCGAACGGCCATGTGCCCTTTCTAGCCAATCAGAAAAATCAGTTAAAAATTACACTAAAATTTCATTGGATGGATTTGCACCGTTTGCTAATTGTAAATTTCGGCCCCCTCCCAGACCCGAAGCACTTGGCGACATAAAGTTCGAGCGTTTTCACTCTGCTCTTGTTAACAACCACTGATCAAGGAAACGTCAATGCTTGTCAAAATTCATGATGTAACCCCTCACAAAATTGATTCTGGCCCTTTTTTGACACAAAAAAATTTACTAAATTAAGTCCTTCAGTGTTTTTACCTTTTTTTCACTGTAGAAGGCAGTTACTCTTGTTAAATTTAACATTTGGCACTAAATTTTACCTCTTTGCGGAACCCTCTTTTTGGCGATAAAAATAATTCTTTGATGATGTGGGGATAAAGGCATTGGTCATTGCAAATTCGAATCCTTTGTTACCATTTCAATTAATGCTGGTGATTTTTTTAGTCTAAAACAAACACTTCGCTTCCGAAAACTGTCAGATTTAAATTGAAATGAGTTTCACTTCAGTTTTAGACAAACGAAATAATTTGACTAGCTACTCGGGAGAGGCGGAATATCTTATTCTAGCAAGTACGGTTATATAAATGGCAGGGAAAACTTTCTACTACCACCTTGCAATAAACTTTCATTTAAACCTCAGGACCCCGTAATATTTACACAAATTTTGTGGGACTCCATAAGTATTGCGCAAATAAGACACACTCATGAGTGAAACTCTCAATTTTTTTCACTTGTACTGTAATATACTATTGCAGTTTCAGGTCATTCCCTTTAATTTCTAATTTTAAGACATAGAACGATGTGAAATTTTTAAATATGTAACAAACGAAATGACAGCTTCACGTGCAAAGCAAGGAAAATGAACGTTTATATTATAAAAAGAATGCGTCGAAACGTTTTTGTTTTTCCCTTTGTCTGTATTGTCTAGCTTTTTTTATTTTCAGATACATTGTGTAAAAATATTTGATAACTGTAAAATTATTATATTAAGTTAAAGAAATATCAAAACTGCTAAAATTTTGGCAACATCCTACTGCATGTCCCGCGACCAACACGGGAGTCGTGACCTACAGTTTAAGAAACCCTGTTCTAGGTAAAATCCTAGTATACGGAACAGCATTTGACGCGACTTTAAAAATCGTCGCCAACACCAAAATGACACGTTTACTGCTCATCATAATGCCGCCGAATCCCGTATGTACTGCAAACTAGAATTAAAACGTGTTCTCTCTCTCACACACACACACATACCATATCCATATATATATATATATATATATATATATATATATAATTTATTTACTAAATAATATTGATTATATTTATCTTCTAAGATTAATTATAGTAGATTTATCTGAAAAGAGTGAATCCATACTTAGTAAGTTCTATTTCGAAAGATGTTTTTAAGCAACTTGAATGAAAATTGTTAAAAATGTTTAACGGGGACTGGAATTAAATCATGAATAACAAAATTTCAATTGTAAAAGGAATAAATTAAAAGCAAGAATTAAATTAGATACAAATATACATATAAATTATATGCGTTGCTCTAGTTATTTCGTGCACTATTTAGGAATCTTTTACTTGTTGTAGAAGGGTTAAGGCGACTGTGCCTGGGCACCCTGTTGTGTCCAAACACTGTTCCATCGTGATACACCAAGACTCCATTAAATGTGATCACATTTTTCCAACCGGGATAGTGATTAGTGACTCTGAGTACCGTACCGAAAGGCTCGCGCTCGAATCCCGGAGACTGCATGGATGTTTGTAAATGTATAGTGTCTGTGCGGCATGGGGGGCACTCTAAATACGCGGCGGGCCGAAAGTCTTTTTTCGTTTTGGAATATATGAAAGATGTTATATTATATGTTAGTCTAAACGCATATTCATCTAATATCCTGTAGAATGTGTCGCTATTCCACTTGACCCATGTCCATCCATAAACTCTATTGATATACCATATTAAAATTTAAAAGAAACCTTGTTTAAAAAAATGTATTTGTAATATTTGGATCGTATTAACCGAACTGTTGATCACAATAAGCGATGTATTTTCCATGTTTTCGTATACAAACTGAAGGGCGTTCTGCAATTCGATAACAATATCCAAATGATAACATTATTTTTCACATTGGACAGCTGATGTTTATCCATTTTCACAGTCGCACTTTCCCGTAATTCTGATAATACTCTGTTACATGCAGTTGAAAACAAGTCTGAAATCATTTTTTCCAAATGCAATTGAAAAATAGATCACTTGTACTGTTTCTGACAGAATTTAAACCACTTCAGAATTAATCAGGTTTACATGAATACAAAGCGTTATTATGGCAATGGTACGCAAGTCGCGAAGAAATTTTGGGGGGTCGCTAAATTCAAAAAAAATTTATTTGACAACAAAAAATATAACGGCATATGAAAAGAATTTTGGATGTTTAACATTTACTAGGAATTTTAAATTAATCATTTCCATATATTAATTTTGATCGTATTGTTTTCCCCTTGATCCAGGCGTTATGCTTGAACAATTCGAGAATCGAATTTCAAAGCGCGCAGCGATAATTGTAATATGCATAGTTTACACACTTGTGTTCCCTATTTCTAACCAAATTTGTTGTCAAGCAAGCATATAACATTTTCGAAGTATTGGAAAATTCGATTGCGTGCTTGAAGGATGATAAAAAAAAAAAAAAAAAAAAAATTCCAGTTTTGTTCGATGGATAAATGGCTACACAAAGAGGGTACAATCCTAGAACGCGGTATGGTCTTGGCGCGAGTTTGAAAATTTTCGCCAACACCAAAATGACCCGTTTACTGCTTATAATAATGTCGCAAAATTCACCCAATCCCGTGTGTAACGTATACTGGGATTAAATCGGCAAGAGTGAAAATGGGAATGATGGTCAGACATCTAATAAACATTTTTCTTTCTACTTCTAATAAGAAATCAAGTAAATATCAAGAAGAGTTTATTAGATACTGTTTTACATGTTGCATTATCAGTGGAAAATGAATATCCGTTGTGTGTTAAATGCAATGAAAAATCAATGCATGAAACCTGTTAAATTAAAACTATATTTGGAAACTAAACATAACGATTTAGTAAATAAATCTGATTAATTTTTAAGAAATTAACTAACAGCGTGAAATATCAAAATGTATTTTTGAGAAAATATACAACAGTTCCTGAGGTTTCATCGGCATCCTTACAAATTTCATATTTAATTACGAAAAATCTAAAACCTCATACAATTGGAGAATCGCTCAATCTTCCTTTTCGGCAATAAAAATGACATCAATTATCCATGGAGAAAAATACAATAACGACTTAAATGATACGAAACAGTCACGATTTTATTTGAATTCGAAAAGGGGGTGGGATAGAATTCGGAAATATGCAACCGGGAAAAACCGGCAACTATGAAAAAACGAAATAAATAGGCGTAAAATGGACGAAATACGTTAGTCTAAACGCATAATTCATCTAATATCCTGTAAAATGTGTCGCTATTCCACTTGAGCCATGTTTATACATAAACTCAAACTGATAAACCATATTAAACTTTAAAAGAAACCTTTGTTTAAAAAATGTATTTGTAATATTTGGATCGTATTAACCGAACTGTTAATCGCAATGAGTGATGTATTTTTCATGTTTTCATATACAAATTAGAGGAATTTCTGCAGTTCGATAACAATATCCAAATGATAACATTAAGGGGCATTTACTGTATTTTACAATTTCTGATTAACAGGGGGGGGATTCAAACTCTTGGTTGACAGAATGACAGTTTGCATGATTTTCCTTTCAAGAAAATATGATTTTTTTTTTTCATCTGGAATTGGATCATTATCCATTTTTTGGCGCATGGCTGTAATATTCTGTCACTAAATTCCAAATTCTTTAGAAGCAAATCTGGCTCCACTGTACCCGAGTAGTTAAAACTGTTGACTACTGCGTTGGCTTTTGTGATTTTTACTATGCAATCAGTTTTCCTTAGAAATTACTCCACGAAATCAAACCTACGTTATTTGGCCAATGTGCTTGGCCAAATAACCTAACCTAACATTTGAAGGAAATCAGCGTGAAACCAATTTTGAAAAATACATAAACAAATAAGTAAGTAAAATTTTAAAAAAATTCTGAAAGTTTTCAGATTTTATATGACATTCAAAACTGCGTCTTTTAATGTTTTGTGTGTTCACACTCAGGCCACATAATATTCAATTCAACAGCAATATCGCAAAATGTTTAAAAACAGAACATCTGTAGACAGTGTCGCGCGCAGGAGATAAAAACACTTTTTTTCTGTACGGTGTTGCCACTACTGGCTTTAAAATCGTTGAGTTTGTTAATCAAAAATTCCTTAAAATTTTCCAAAATATGGAAAAAATTCGAAATTCAAAATTCGTGGGTCCAGGTGCTCATGTTCGGGTGGAGGATTACGTTATTAAAAATTGGATGACCGTAGGTACCGTACTTTCTTCACAGTGCTAGAAACATGCATACATTCATGCAGCTTCTTCATTATTTAATTTCTTTAAATATAATACAGGTCGGTAATATTTGGTGGCAACAATTTAAAGAGTGATTCGCCGTTTATAGTGAAACGCCATAAAATGCCGTTTTGAGACTAATAGCCCTTCTGGCTCACCGCCCGCTCGGGTTAAAAAATTAGGTTATGTTAACTGAATACACACAGTATTGTAGGGGTATCACCTTCAGGGATGGGACGCCTTTGTGGAGGTCTTTCTCAGGAAACTAGATTATACTCATGTTACAGACAAGTGAAAAACCAAGAGAAGTACTCATGTAGCCCACTAGTTCGAAGAGGTTTGCAATTTTAGTCGAACTACCGGTATTGAGTGGTCACTCGTGGGGTTTTGGAAAAGCTAAGATTGATTTTTTAAAAAAAAATATTTTTATTTATTTATTTAACCAAGATTAAACTAAATGTGTTCCACATTTTCAAAGCAACTGAATATGATTCTTACTTCGTTACTTGTTTACAGATCGTTACAGCTAGCTCAAGACAGGGATAAAAACTAAAGATAACTAAAGACAGCTTTAGTTTAGAAACTAAAGATAACTTCAGTAACTAATTAAAATAGAGATTTCTAAACTAAACTTTAGTTTAGAAAAATTAACCTTGATCGAAACTTAGTCTAGAGAAAATTGTTTGGCGCGTGTTGTCTTGCCTCTGTCGTCCCCCCCCCCCCGCTTGAAACAAGATTTTTCGTTGTTTCACTTTTCATGCGAGCCAGTTGCCTTTCGGAAAAACGGAAGATATAATTCTTTCGTTTGTCCAGTATTAACAACTAAGCTATTTAAAAGAAATAGATGCAATTCTAAAGAATATTATCTATTTACATTTTAATATGTTTAAGTAAAAATGCACTTAATTCATGATACATCTAATTATATAGAATTGCATTTTATATTTCCTTCAGTTTTTAAGTACACAAGAGATACAGAACATTCCTGTGTTACCCTAAATGTATTATGTACCTGTATTATCCTTTAAAATATTCCGTTATTCCACCTGGGACGTCTCTGCCCATAATCTCCACTTTCAAAGGGAAAAAAAGGCCCTTCTGGACGATCGGTAAAATCAACCCTTTCAGATTTTTCATTATTATTTTTTAAATTGGCGATGTTGGCGACATAAACAATTTCAAAAAAAATTAAATACTGAAGACCATTTTGACACTAAATCCAGGTAGTCGTAAATTCTAATAAAAACTAGCTGAAGTGGACTGAAGTTTAGCTTTCCTATTTTTTTTAGCCCAAAGGGCGTTGGCTCAGCAGGGCTATTAATTTCGTTTTGGCATTTTGCGTGGATTCACTATAAACAGCGAATCACTTTTTAAATTGTTGCCCCCAAATATTAGAGCCTGTATTATATTTAAAGAAATTAAATAATGCAGAATCTGCATGAATGCATGTATGGTTCTCGCATCGTGCGGGAAAAAAAAAGGGGGGTTACTTAGAGACGTTAAACTCTGAATATCGTAGTTCTCTACCCGAATATGGATACCCGGAAACCCGAATTTAGAATTTCTTTTATTGTCTATTTCATATTTTGTAAAACTTGTCAAAACGAATTTTTGATTAGCAAACTCAACGATTTCAAATCAAGTAACGGTAACATTGTATTGAAAAAACACTTTTATCTCCAGCGCGCAAGACTATCTGTCGGAAATTCTAAAGATATGCTGTTTTTAAATATTTTTAGCCCAAATGCTCTCGAAATGTGTATGTGTAACGTAATGTAATATATACGAGTGTACTGCAACCCTCCTGGCCGATAATAATAGGCCTCATGGTTAACGCAGCACAACCAACACAAACGTGTATATGTACGTAATTCAAAAAAAAAAAAAAAAAGCCCCTTTGAGAGTAATATAACACGTGAAAGCCTTTCTATTTTATTTTATTTATTTATTTATTTTTTAAATTATGGCGGGCACTAACCGATTATAGGCGTTGCCCCCTACTAAGGTCAGAAAAGGAGGTCGTTTTATTATGGGGCCGGCGGCCACCGTTACGTCCTATGAAGGCACAGACAATTTACATACATGCCTTCTCCGGGATTCGAAATCAGGCTCTTCGGTTACGGTTACGTTCCCGTCTGGACGGCAGGTTTCCTAAATTAATGTTTTGTTAAATTACTGCAAAGTACACGAGGACTATCTGCCTGAGAGAAGGGATGCCTTCGTGGAGGAGTTCCTAAGTGAAATTGGCTCAAACTGGGGAAAACTAAGAAAACACCCATGCCAGCCCGTTAGCCAGGACTCGAACTACCAGTGTTCAGCGACTTTAGCGCTCGGCAGCTGGTGGACCTCCTACGTTAAAATTTAACTGCTATGAATAGGAATGGCATAACTGTTAAGCATTGATAGGGGATGTTTACAGGCTACATTTAAAATGGTTTATTTTACTCTGACAAAAAATGAATAAAGTTTTTGGAACCTAAACAATGAGTAATAAAAAAGATGTAAAACCAATCCTTTTTATGCCAGTCATATTTTATGTTGATTTTACTTTCTTACTTATATCATTTTCTTCTTTCACATAATTTCAAAATTGAGCGTGAGTCATTGTAATGACAAATCAGAATTGCTTCAACTGCCTCCACTGCAAACTTGTTACTTTTATCCGATTCCTGAGGACCATTAATGAAAATATTCTCTGGAAATTTGCATCGTGGGCTAGAATGACAATTAGCTTAGCTTTCTTGGATATGATTTCCGATCAGTATGCTTTGTATCTGTAAGAAATTTAGCCATTTTCAAAGTAATCACACAGTTTTAAATAGTATTTTTTTTTTTTTTTTCCTAATTAATCTTAGTTACCTTATGGCAACCCTAGCTACTATACGAAAACGTTGGAAACGAAAAGGTAGATGTAAGGAAATTCATGAATCACGAAGTTAGTTCACTTCAACTGCAGTGTTTTAAAAGGCAGATGCAAAGCTCATAAACAGTATCTATTTTTCCGCTTTGGCGCGTATCGAAAGATGCAAAGTCAACAGAATTTTATTCGTATTTTCTGTTATTATATTCAGACATGTCCTTTAGTTACTCGCTGGGAATTTAACTTTGCTCTTGCTGTTGCCTTTCACCCTAAAGAACTCGGATATATCTCTAACGAAATGAAAGAACTTTGTTTCTTTCTTCTTTTTTCCGGTTGGCTAGGTACAGTGGCTCCCAAAAGTGTTCGAACACTTATGATTTTCATTGAAATAGGGCTCTATCCATTAATCAAAAGTAAACTTTTTCAATGAGATTTTAATAATAAGATCTATTATATAGCCTCATTTATCTGGAATAGTCATATATCTGGAATCATATATCTGGAATATCTGGATAGCCTCATTTATCTGGAAATTGTTAAGATCAGATAAATCAAATATTGCCACAATAGATACTTCACGTGTATATACTACCCCAATTTACAATGAAAGAAACAAGCACAGAAACTCAATGTATCAGCTCAACATACAGAAAACTATCGATAAGAATTCCTGAGCATAAAGCCAGAATTATAATTAAAAAAGCAACTAAAACCACCACTAGGTGGTGTTGCAACAAAGACCTTCCTTTCAAGCTTCCCTACATATGAATGCAATTTTAAGTACAATAATCCTGCAGAAACCAAAGAACATGGCAAAACCATCCATTACAACTCTAGCTAAAAAAAAAAGCAGAATGGTCAACATATTTAATTTGTGTTTACATATGGTTCTGGTACATCAACCTAGAGTACTAACATATAAAGGATACATATATAAAAGATATATATATAATGATATATAGTTACATATATATAAATGAATGAAACACCTATATATGACATTCATTCGGTTCAACTTGATGCCCGGCTGGATTAGTGTCGCTGCTGCTGCCAGAGATGGCAGTTCAGTGTACTGAATTCTGCATGCACTGTGGAAAGAAAAAAGAACTTCCTTCCACACAGCATGAAGGTTTTGTGGTATATTGAATGCAGAATTCAGTACAGAGAGCAGCCCCATCTGGCAGCAACAGCTGCAATTTGACTACACTCTAAGTTGAACTGAACTTGGATGACAGATAAGGGGGTACTTCATTCTATGTGGCTTCAATTCTGTACCAGAGTTCATCAATCATAGTGACAGATGAGTGGTCACATGCCAGTCTCTTGGTAACCCATAACTAGATGTTCTAGGTGGATGAGAGATATGGAGAACTTGCTGGCTAGAGCAACAATGGAATTGAATTCCTCTGTATTGACCACATATCCTTACTGTCCATCATGCATTATTTAGTCGAATGATTTCATTACTTAGGCCTCGATGATAGGGCACATTCATGAGCCTTAACAAGTCATAAATGTACCAGTGGCCATCCAGATTACCAGCTATGAGACCAAGATATAAACTGAATGTCTATCCACGGCACCCCACATTAGCATGCCACGAGCTTAGGCATTATGACAATAACAAATGCAAGTTGCCATCATTCGTGCTACTCCCTGCCTCCATGATTGAATACATCCAACATCATGCTGTATGCAGAACCGCGATGTGATCGAGAAGATGAGTTGGTGCCATTCCTGTGTCCAGTGCTGTTGTTTCTTGCACTGGGTGTAACCTGTCTCCACGGCAATAACAGGGAAAGGCATAAAAAAGATGCTACACATGTCATCCTGCACAGGAACCAAGTTTGACTCAAATGTGCCATGGTTGTATAATCTTCAAGGTCAAGAGGACAACATATATAAATATATATCCTCTTGGATATTAGTGGCTCTGGTCATTGAGATCCCACATGGCACCCTGCAGGATCCTACTGGACCTATTAATTCCCCATTCACTTGACAGTAATGAGTTGAGTTTCCAACTTACATGAGTAGCAATGTTGTGGAAAATAAACTGCAGTCCCGAAAGGCCGTGATCCTGCCACAGTCAAACTGTGATAAGTGCTGGTAAAAGTTCCTCCTCACGTGAGGATAACAGACCTTAACACCAACAACCAAAGCTGAAATGTGATTTCCATGTTAAACTGTAGAGACAGGTATTTTTGGAGGCAGTCAAGATGAAAAATTAACAACGCCTTCACCAGGAATCGAACCGTTGACCTCTCAATTACACGCTGAATGTGCACACCACTACACCATGAAGGCTCGCTAAGAAGGTGGGAGAAATACCTTATAAAACAACTGCTGTCCAATCTTTCCATTTACACACAAGACAGATGGTGTTGCTTATACCTGCTCTGTGTGCATGTTCTGGAATGCATATCCCCACATATATTATTTTTCAGGCAAAATTTGCTGTTTGTTACATGTTGCCTTCATGGTACAGGAATTTTAATAGCTGATCAATGTGTGTTGTGTGGGTGAAATATGTAAGAAAAATTCTAGCTTTAATTTGTTTACTTTGCTGTTTTGATCTAAAAATTGTAAATTCTTATAATAAATCTCTAAAATGCAATATTTTCAAATTAATACATGTCACATAACTGTTGCATTATGCTGGTGATGCAGATAGTTTTGCAAACTGAAACTCAAATGGCCACCAGTTATTAAAATTTTTAACTGCCAACAGGAAATTTGAGAGGAATAACTTTTTCACAACTCTCCTAAGCTTTCATTTTAAATGGGTTACATTCCAGCTCTTGCTTGCTGTTTAGCAATGATGTTGCCAAATTATCTCTCTTTCATCAACTGTATAATTATAATGATGTGCAATTCATTTTAAAACTGTGCTTCTCAAAAATAAAGAAAATTTTCCTTCACTAGCCCGTCTGCAACTTTATGTAATTATATATATACATTCCATTACCATCTATAACAACAATCATGATTAAAAACATCTGAGTCTCCTCCTCTAAATTATTACACATGTAGAAATAATTAAGAATATATATATTAATTAAGAATACATATATAGAATAATAGAATAAATATACAGAATAATAACAATTTAATATGGTGAAGTATTAAAACTGAATCAAAAAATTGAAAAAAAAATTGCAATAAAAGTAAACTCATACAAAAAATTGAAAAAAAAATTATTTTGTATATTACGTATCTAATATCGAGTCACATCCGAGCCGCTTGCCATCTGTACCTTAAAGATTTCAGATAACAGGTTTTTATCATTATATTATTTTTCAAGTGTTTCAAGTTTCTTAAAAAATTTGAATGCTTCAAACTTAGTGTTATATTCTCATTTTCAATCACATTCATGTCCATAAATTAAGGATAATTCGGAATCACGCGGAAATCGAACTCTAAAATAAATATATCACCTGTAAAATCACAACACACATCTTCAAGAACCGTATGCAAATTTCAGGTAGTAACTAGATGACACTGATGGTACGTCACAATGACGAGAGTGTAAGAGAGTGATATATAAGGAATACAGGCAAAGAAGTAAAATTTTTCGCAGGCACTTTATAAGCATTTCAGTGCAATAACCGAATAGTTATGACACAAAGGAAGCAAATGGATGATTTTTTACGTGGTAGAATTATCGGCCGTCTGGAATGTGGGCGTACCCAACTGGAAGTATCAGACAAACTTGGAATTGCCCAGAGTATCATCTCCAGGCTTTGGCAACATTCCAAGATGATGGTAATGTGAGAGTAGACGTTACAGCACAGGTTGCCCCAGAGTTACAACGCCGAATGAGGACCGGTATTTGGCAGTTACTGCCAAAAAAAACTGGCGGAGCACAGCCTCAGACCTGTCTCGTCAGCTCTCTTAAGCCACTGGTACGACAATTTCAAGGCAGACCATGTACAAACGCTTAGGGCAGATTGGTCTATATGCTCGTAGACCTGTCATATGCATTCCACTTACTGCAACTCACTGTCGCCTGCGGTTAATCCTGGAGTAGAGAGCATGCATTGTGGACACCGCAACAGTGGGCTTGTGTGATGTTTTCCGACAAGTCCAGGTTTAGCTTGCAGTCTGATTCTCGCCGGACTTTCATATGGAGAGCTCCAGGTACCCGTTACTACCAAGAAAACATCATTGAACAACACCGTTACGGTGGTGCAGGAGTGCTCATTTGGGGTGGAATTATTCTGGGTTCCAGAACTGACCTGCATGTTCAAATTGGAACCATGACAAGCCAAATCTATCAGGACATCATTCTGGAACAACATGTACATTTGTTTTGGGGCGCCATGGCCGCACAATTTGTGTTTATGGATGAAAACGCCCATCCTCACCGTGCAAACATCGTAAGCGAATGCCTTCAATCGGCGATATCACCCGTATGGACTGGCCAGCATTCTCACCGGACTTGAATCCGGTAGAGCACAGGTGGGATACATCGACAAGTTGCAGCCTGTCAACCTCCTCCTACATGTCTACCGGAACTTCGGAGAGCATTGCTTTTTGAGTGGTGTAATATCCCCCAAGATCAGATCGATAATTTGATACTCAGCATACCTAGGCGTTGTACGGACTGTATTGCATTGTCTGGGAGACATACAATGTATTAATCATACCAACCATGTAATATTGATTTTTTGTAAATAGGTTTTTTTCTGTAATTTGCTCCAGGGAGGAAAAAAATCGAAATTTTCCTTCTTAACAATACATATTCTTTGATTCTAACTTCCATGGTACCGTATATTAGTATTAAACCGATTTTGTTTTATACGACAATAAGTATTTTGCTTAGTTCAACATGCACTGCACATGCGATTCTCGAGGTTACCTGAAATTTGCTTTGCCTTTCTAAAAGACAATCTAATTGGAGCTGTGAAAAATTGGCTCTATTCCAGCTGCCCGAACGACGCTCACCCAATACACAATTCGCCAATAAAAGTGATCGTTTCCAACGTCGGTGCAAAACTCGCTTTTTTGGGGGGGGATCGCCATATGAAATTCCCTGAACTTCTTGGTCAATTTTCAAATTCCCTGACTTTTTCCAGTTTTCCAGGTAGCGTGGCAACCCTGTTGCAAAAATGCTACATAAATGCAGCCAATCAAGTCATTCTGGGAGAAAGTATGGACCAAGTAAAAAGTCTCCTACAATGCTAGAGCACATACTGAGGGCAAATTTGCACTGTGAGGCATGCATACATGTAGCATGTGAGTTTTTATCTGCCCAAGTACGCAAGCTGTGTATGTTCATCACACCCTCTAGTGAGAAGGTAGCCTCATCAGTGACGAGATCACTTGCTGTGAAGTTTTGGTTTGCACAATTTTTTTGCAAAAATCACCACGCAAAATCTATGTGCTTGTTGTAGCCTTCCGGTTCCAATGTCCAGATGCATCGTAAATGGAAAGGATGCAGTCCTTTGTCATGTAAAATACGCCAGACGGGGATATGAGTGTCTCGGGCTACAACTCATGTACTTGTTGAAGGATTATGCTCCAGATCTTGGAGAATGCTTTCTTTTGGAAAAAAACTGTCCGAGTTATTCGTTGGCGACCGGCATTTGGCTTTTGCATATCGAATGAACTGTTTCGCACAATCGTTGATGCAGAGTGGCAAGGCAACTTTCTATATCAGGATATTTCTCGTGATTCATTCACATTGCTTTTCATCGATTGCAGCTGGGCATGCATACATCAAGTGCACGTCAGCCATTTTGTGGTATGCGTAACTAGCCATACTACTGCCAACGCATCCACGGCTTCAATGGAGACAATCTCCGTTTCCTCAGCTGTTGCTTTTGTTAAATGTTTTCTTGAATCACCATGTATTTTATCTCTCTTAATTAATCAATCAATTTTGAAGCCCTTTGCATGACATTAATAGTAATTATTAATTAAACTTTATCCCATTTTTGGTGTATCTGTACGTTTACACACACAAACATATATATATGCATTTGAATGCTAGTATAATTTCATGACCCCCTTAGTAATAAATAAATGAAATGAATGAGTTTATTGCTTTTGAATAGCGTAGTTTGTTAATTAATTACAGAATAAATTTGAAAGAAAAAATTAAAGTCGTTTTGCGTGAATGACAATACACTGCCATAAAGAAGATAAAAACATTTTAATTCCAAGAGTGGCAACCCATTTCTTTTAAATCACCAAGTCTCTTCATTAAATTCAAAATATAAATATCTTAAGCATTGATAAGCAACAAAGATTTTAGATGTTGAGGTTTTAACTCTTTGGCTGCTCATCCTGCGATTTCCACGGGCAACTCAAATGTAGCAAAATCTGCTCATCCCCCGGGCATGTGTTTTTCTTCCTTTATTGAGGAGCGCATCCCGTTTTTTCCCATTGAAATAAATTATATACAGTATTAGACGTTTAGTTTACATATTGGCCAACAGATATTGTTAGTTCTCCACTAAATTGCGGCATTTGAAGGCACGTGGTATTACCGCTCAAACTTCACTTTTTGGTGTTTTTTTTTACAGAAATGGCTGCTAGAAAACATTCAGCAATTATCTTAATTATTTAATTAAATTATTGAATTATTAATTAGATTGATCATTAACTAGATTTATTGAATCTGGTGCAAAGACCGTGAAGTTAGACTTTGTCTTGAAACCTGTTTTGAACTCTATCATACTAAACTGCATTTCTACGGTAGTTTTTCCTCAGTGCTTTATATTTTCTTAAATTTTATACATTTTGCTTTTTTATATTATGCAATAAATATAAATTAACTGTAATTCGACTGAAATTTATTTAGAAAAATTTTTTGGGGGGTGATAACATCTGAAATTGTTTTTTCTGGCAACTTTAGTTTCTCATGATAAAAATTTATATTATATATATATATATAAGTATTTTATAAAAAGAAAAAGCTCATTTTTCAATTCTCCAATATATATAGAATCAAAATATAGGGAAAAAAAAGTTTTTTAAGCTATTTTGGTCTACAAATTGAGCAATCAGACAGTTAATCAAATGTTCCTTAAATTTGCACAAAATATGAAAGTTGTGCTTCAGCGTTCAGATGAAGACGGTGTTCAAAATTTGGTGGCTCTAAGTGCCACAATTATTTCACAATGCATTTAAATTTGAAAGACAAATACCTGCACTTTGCCAACTGGCAGCATACTTCTTTTATATCACCAGGTTTTCTGATATATTTGAAACATAGATATCTTATATGTTGCTGAGTGGCAACATAAACCTTTTAAATTACAGAGTTTTTAATCAAAAGTTCATTAAATTCACACAAAATAAATAAAAAAAATCAAAATTCAATCTGAGGTGCTCATGTGAGGGATTATGCAAATTAAAAAATTGGCAGCTCCTATGTTTCACCCTTATTCCCTTATGCAAGGAACATACACACATAAATATTATTTATAATTTAGTAATAAAGATATTAATTGTAAATAAAAAAAACATGCATTAAAAGCTGCAGTAAATCAGTGGTAATAATTTAAACTAAAATCAAAGCAAATTCAAATATCATACTCAGCAGAATAAGATTTACACTTGATAAGGCCCTAAGCTATTTGAGATTTGGGGACCTTTATACATCTGTTATAATATATTTTAATTCTATATACACTATATTTTAATTGGGGGGGGCAAGAAAGTGGGGACCCTAAGCTATAGCTTGTGTAGTTTATACGTAAATCCAGCCCTGATACTCAGTTTGACAAAGTTGGAAAAGTGAAATGATATAAAAAATTTCAAACGATTACTGCACAAATGAAAAAACAAGTGAAATTATAAAAAGTAAAAAATAAAAAATAAAATAAATAAATCACATGATAATTTGACTTTTTTTAAATGCCAACATTTTGAGTTGATGAGGTGTTTTGTAAATTTTCCCTTGTGTCAATTTATGCAGAAACTGTTTGCACATTTTGCAACTTTATAATTTTCTACCAATTTACTTTTCTACTTTGCCAAACCAAATATTGTATTTAGTTTGATTCAGGTTTAGTTTTAAATTTACTCTATATATTTTAACTTAAATATTTTGACTTAAATTTTTAACTTTATATTTTGACTTTTTGGAAAAATGGTCTGGATTTTACCAACAATTCCAAGCTATTTTCCAATTTACTGACTTTCTAAGCATGTGGAAGCCCTGCATCAAGACAGAAAAAGAGGTTATTTGATTCAGAATGCTACATTATCTCTTAAAATTGTAGATCCATGATGAGTTTGCTGCCACACATCGTAAAAAGTGTCAAAGTAAGCACCCACACTAGTAGCCGAATGGTTAAAAAAAAATGCTGAGAGTTTGACCGAGGTTCAAATCTATGCAAACGAGATGGCTGAATGGTCGGCTTTGGTGAGTTCCCCCCCTCATGTAATGCAAAAGCAAGCCAACTTCCCTTAGTAAGTTTCTATAAAGGAATTCCTCCTCTTAGGCAAACAGTTCTTGCATACTTTCCCATATTCAAATAATCTAACCTAACCTTAAAGAGGAAAAGATTAGTCCAGCATTTCATACTTATTTATTTAGACTTTTCATATGTGATACGTACTTCTGACAATAATAACATGCATAGTTATTTCTATACAGCAGTTTTTGCTAACAAGCTCACTATTTTTGTGAATAACCTTTTGAAAATTTATACTTTAGATAACAACAATAAAAAATCAATATATTTACAGTAATTACAAACATGTAGCATAAAATTTAGAATAGGTTAATAGTTGAAAGAAACATTAACCTGAGTTCTGAGTGTTCGAAGTAGTACTATGCGTTCATTTTCTTCTTGTTCACTTCTTTCTGTTGATAACTGAAGTCTTCCAATTAAATTAACTTTACCTCTCTTCTGAGGTTTTTTATTTTTCCTGTAAAATATTAAAAGTTTAGCTGTAACTTAGAATATAACACATATGGAAATGAAAAAGAAACACACTAAGTGAAACACGAAACTAGTAATGCAACAACCTCGTGTTTGGCATAGATTTAGGTATAAGATCTCAAGCTATTTCAAGGGCAAACTGGTACAGGTCCCTCTTCATCAGGAGCAAAGAAATCTGCAAGACTGGAAAGCAGTGGGCTTTACGGTCATATTTATACTCCACAAAGAAGCAAATGAGAAGGTAGTGCCATCTTTGGCCAAAATATTAATGAAATTAAAAAATTAAATTAGTAGAATTTTAAAAGTTGTAGGAATGACTGGATTGGACTTTTAGGTTAAGATAAACTTTTGTGACTAACTTTGCGAAAAACTTCAAGTAAATCCAATTCACGAATTGAAGAAGCTTTTTAAATGATTTTTGCAGACGCAAAATCAAAATTATTATTACATTCCCAACAAAGATTAGTTATCAAAGATTTTTTAATTTTGCCTTTTCGGACATAAGATTGGTGTTCCTCGATACGAAACTTTAACACTCTTTTAAATTGGCTGATGCATCTCAAACCGCACTGACATGATATGCTATAAATTCAAAAAAAATTAAAGTTAGAAATGTAATCTTTAAGAGTTAAACCATGGATTTTTATTGATAGGCAAGAAAATGACTGGATAGTTGGATTAGACAAATTGAACTTCTGAAGAATCCATGCAATTTTAAAACTGACAAAAGGATAAAATGGAAACACAAGAAGGCTATTAATGTTATTTTCTAATAGCAGAATGTCTTCTCTGATGGCAATCAGAAAATCTTTTAAGGCTTTGACCACAGTAGAAAATCCTGGATCAATGGAAACTGATCTCCAATAATTGAGTTCATTAGCAAGCACAGGTTCTGAAGAGCAAACTTACGAATAATCATTAAAAGAAGCCATTTTTTGCTTACATAATATGTAATATAATACAAGCACAAAATACATAAGTAAAAGGAAGCTATTTTTTGCTTAGCCAGGTGACATGGTTTAGCACAGGGTAGTAAACAAACAAAAAAGTGTTTACCACAGGAGAGAGTGATTACCACGGGAGAAAATCCTGGATCAATTGAAACTGATCTCAAATAATTGAGTTCATTAGCAAGCAGAGGTTCTGAAGAACAAACTTCGAGAGCACAAAATACATAATACTAAGAAGAAGCCATTTTTTGCTTAGCCAGTGACATGGCTTAGCATGGGGTGGTAAACAAACAGAAAAATGTTTATGGTAAACAGTAATACTGAAATCAGATTCACTGTGAATTATAACAATATCAAGGAAGGTAGGGAATTCTCAGATTCGAATTCAAAAGTGAACTGGATAGTTGGATTAGACAAATTCATAACAGACATAATTTGGGATAAATCTTTATTACCATCAGAAAGTGTGATAGTGTCATCTACGTAGCGAATCCAGAGACAAAAAGGTAGTTTCTGAAATAATCTGACTTCAGAATAGTGCATGTAAATATTAGCAAGTACAAGACTGAGGGGATTGCCCATAGCTAATTGCTGAATTTGGCGATAATAATCACTTTGGAAAAAAAGTTCGTTGAACTCTTGAGATTTTAGTAACAGAAATTAACTCTTGGTTTCAGTAACTGTGAAAGGAATTCTCAAAGCCTAGTTTCAAAGACAATTTAGTATTCCTTCAACTGGAATAGTAGTTAAGCAGTGACATTGAACCGTAATGGAACACAGAGGGGGGAAAATCTTTCAGTTTATGGAGTTTCAAGAAAATCTAATTTACCAATTGAAGAAGCTTTCTGAACAATTCACTCTGAAATATACACAAGTTTGCACATGTGCAAATTTACAATTACATGTGCTAAATTATACAAGTTTGTATCATTCCCAAATTTATACAAGTCAAATGTAGTCTTAAATCTTCTGTTCACAATACAAAAATTATGCATAAATTCAAACTGTCAGCTCTTCATTACATGATAAGAAACTCAGGTTTGGCTAAAATTGAATTTGGATTATATTACCTTCATTTAAAAACTGCCAATTCTACTTTTAATTTCCCTTCTTTTGATTGTAAATCTTGATCTAGAACTGATACCACTTGTCTAGGCCATAAAAGTGTCCTTGTTTCTAAATTCCAAAAGCTTTCACCCCTATCAGCTAGTCCCACCCACCTTTTTAACCTTCCCACTGCAAATCCTAATCCCATCATTAATATCTCTAATATTAATCTTTCAGAAGATAATATGAAAATATTAAAATATAACTTCAACTTTTAAAAAACATCTAAACCTTCAACTCCTCAAATCATCACTGCTATTGAAAAAACTTTTAAATTCTCTAAAACTTCAGAAACACAGAAGGACACAATCCAATACTCAATTACTCACAACATGGATTTTAATAACAGATCATTTGTTTCAAATCTTAAGCGAAAGAAAATGAAGGCCTTAAGTGAAATTCACTCTAATGCTAACATTATAATTTTTAAAGCTGATAAGAACTAACAGATTATTGTTATGGACAAAAACACATACAGAGTCTCAAAACTGATAAATGAAAGCCAAAATTCTTTCAAATTCTGATCTCACAAAAGTAAAAACAGTTGTTCAGTCTTCTCCTATCATCCCAATTCAATTTAAAAAAATCTTTTATTCCACCTATTGCTAACAGTGCTAGGTTCCATACTCTTCCCAAAGTCCATAAAATTGGAGTTCCGTCTTGACCTATTGTTTCCATTTAAGGAACAGCATCCTTTGGCTAAATATTTAGTTTCCAGATTTTCTCCATTACTTTCTAATAATATTCACACTGTAAAAAGTTCTTTTGAAGTCATTGAGATACTTAAAGATTTTTCTCTCCTGCATTCCATTGTAGTTTCCTTTGATGTGAAATCACTGTTTACTTATGTTTCAGTCAAAGGAGCACAAATTGTCTTGAAATCAGGCTTCAAGAATTCCATTTTACACATACTAAAATTGAAGAGTTAATTTCTCTTAGTAAAAATCTCTTTGAATACAAAACACTTTGTTTTCCAAAGTTAATATTATCACCAAATTGAGAGAGCCATGGGTAATCCTCTCAGCCCTGTACTTGTTGACATTTACGCGCACTATTTTGAAGTGAGATTATTTCAGAAATTTTCTTTTCATTTCTGGATTTGTACATAGACGACACTTTCACACTTTTTCATGGTAATAAAGAAGATTTATCCCAAATTTTATCTGTTATGAATTTGATTGATCCAGCTATCTAGTTCACTTTTTAATCTAACAACTCCCTTCCCTTCTTTGATATTCTTATAATTCGCAATGAATCTGATTTTGACACTACTGTTTACTAAACACTTTTATATTTGTTCACCCCCCTGCTAAACCCTGTCACTTAGCTAAGAAAAAATGGCTTCTTTTTACTATTATGTATTTCATGTTCATGAAGTTTGTTCTTCAGAAGCTCTGCTTGCTAATAAACTCAATTATTTGAGATCAGTTTGCATTGATCCAGGATTTCTGTTTGTTTACTGCCCTATGCTAAAACCATGTCACCTGGCTAAGCAAAAAATGGCTTCTTTTTACTATTATACATTTCATGCTTTCAAATTTTGTTCTGCAGAACCTTTGTCTGCTAATGAACTCAATTATTTGAGATCAGTTTCCATTGACCCAGGATTTTCTCTCGTGGTCAAAGCCTTTACAAAATTTTCTGCTTGCCATCAGAGAAGACATTCTGCTATTAGAAATAACATTAATAACACTGTGGAGTATAAATGTCCACTGTAAAATTATGCCCACTGCTTTCCAGTCCTGCAGATTTCTTTGCTCCTCACAAAGAGGGACCTGTATTTGTTTGCCCTCGAAATCAATTGAAATCTTGTATATAACTCTACTCCGGACTCAAGGTTGTTGTGTTACTAATTTCACATAACACATATATCAATAATTATTATTTTGAAAGTTAATTTGCTAATACAACACTGTAATGTTTATATTCAGGGAGGAGATAAATGAAAAATTGCCCTTTAAGTTCACCTTATAGATATAAAATAGCAATAGCATTATATCTATACAAAAATGGATATTATTAAAAAATACTTCTAAACTTCTTTAAAGTCATATTGTAAAAATATAGAGCTATGTTAGGTCTACAGATAAATATTATTAACAAAGCTGCTGCTTAATATAGCTATGTATCATTCATGAGCTGCAATATTAGTACAACTCAAAACATGAAGTATTGAGATAAGCATGCCTAAAGTTTTCCTTGGTTCTGAAATGCAAGAATCGTACACTTAATTGTCAGATTAAGAAATAAGCATTACTAAAAGATCATAAAATTTAAAAAAATTATCAAATTTTTTATGAAATAATGTTAGTAAAAAAATTTTTATCAAATTTTTTAATATTATATTGAATTGTTCTCGAAGTTCATGGCTCATACACAAAATTCGAAAACAATAAACTGAATTTTATTAATAATGTTACCATATTGTGACAGGTGTTACAAAATTACAAAATGGCATTCTTAATATTTTCCTTGGTTCTTGGTTGGGTTTTCCTTGGTTTTAGTTCTACATCAGTAAACAGGATATAAAAGAGTGAACGATTTTCCAACAGCAGCCTACATAAGTATCAAAATAGAATGCATTTTTATTGTTAAAATTTTAGATTGCTGCAAAATGCTAAAGAAGAACTTCCTATTGCACTGCTGGCTATAAAACAGTATAGACTGTCAAATTTCTCCATAGATAATCTCCATATATTCTTGCAAGTAGTTTATAATAAGTTTTTCCAATAATGCTTCCTGAAAGGACTGGAGATTTTTCCTACACCTGCTGTCTTTTCACCTTCAAAATCTATTTCTTTAAAAGAAATCTTCAAAACGAAGTAATCCTGTGATTGCTCTCTTACTTTTGATACAGAAATGTCGTTGAAGTATACAGTGCCATGATAAATATTTATGCAGTAAAATTTTGATATGTTTGATACCAAGGAATGCAACACATACACATTGCTGTCATTTATTATAACAGTATTGAGCTAAAATATGTGCCAGTGCTGCTGCAAAGATAATTTTACAATACTGAAAATGGTCACAACTCAAAGCTTGTTATTTTTCAAGTTGTGCCAGTATTGTAGACCATGATGGATAATCTTTATGGAACATAAAATAAGTAGTTTTCAATTTAATTTCATATACATAATAAGAAAGGAAGCTATCATTTTTAATCAGTTAAATATTTTTATGCACTAATCTAGAAAAACAGACAAATAAATGCTTAATCATAATAAAACATCATTTACTCCAGGTTAGAAGACATATTAACATGAACAAATTTAAAGGAAATTCGCACATATTTTACTACACATGGAGAAAACAATGTAAAAGCTTACACATCCTGTTCCACTGGGAATTAAACCAGTAACAAAACTCCAATATACAGTGATTTTAATCAACCAGATTAAAATAATATGAGGGTTGGAACTTTAATAGTGGCAACTATTTATTTACAAGGAATACAAAAGTGATTCATGTCACCATGTTTTACAGTCCTTCAATATAGTCGCCAGCATTGTGTACAACCCGTTTCCAACGATGTGGAAGTCGCAGAATACCTGTAGCAGCGCCTGTTTTGTTAATAGTTTGAATGGACCGGTTTACTGCCGCAAGAATCTCAGGAACAGTTTGGAAGCAAGTGCCACGAAGTGGTTCCTTCACCTTAGGAATTAAGCCATAGTCACATGGGCTTAGATCTGGGGAGTATGGTGGATGGTAAAGCACTTCCCAGCCCCATCGCTTGAACAAATCAGTCACAGCTTGCGCTGCATGCGGCCAAGCATTGTCACGCAAAATGAGAGGAGCATTCTGCAGAAAGTGTCGCCGTTTTTTTCTCAAAGCTGGTCTGAGATTGTGATCCAAAAATGAGCAGTAATACTGCGCAGTGACGGTCTGCTGTGGGGGAACGGTATGTGTTAGAATGACACCATCACAGTTGAACATGATAATCACCATAACTTTCACATTGCTGGGGTTCTGACGAAATTTCGAATGTCGTGGTGACCTGTGATGACACCATTCGTTTGATTGGCGTTTCAGTTCTGGCTGGTACGATCGCGCCCAAGTCTCATCCAGCGTAATGACATGCCGTAAAAAAGCATCTCCTTTGCGCTCATAGCGCTCCAGGTGGGTTCTGGCAGCATTGTATCGTAGCCATTTCTGCATTTCCGTCAAGTGATGTGGAACCCATCGTGAAGCAATTTTTCTTATGGACAGGCATTCCTTCAGAATGTGCAACACAGTCATATGCGCTAATCCTGTTTGTCCAGCCAGCTGATGAACCGTTTGGCGGCAATCACTGTCCACTAGTGCGTCAACAGCTTGCACGTCTGCATCGCTGACACTCGGACGACCTGGCCGCAGCATGTCTGCCACGTTTTGGCGTCCTTCATTGAATGCTTTCACCCATCTTGCTATGGTTCTGTAAGGCAATGCAGATTCCCCGCAAGCCTCTTGATGACACTGTCGTGCTGTATGACCTCTGGCACATTTAATTTTTATCCAACAACGTTGTTCTTTATGTCTGGTCTTATTTCACTTAATAGAGCAATAAATGGTGGCGACACAAAGTGTATAAATAAATCGATCAACTCTAAAAGAATTAATGAGGTATGCAGGTCGATCATATATAAACGAGCCTTTATTGGCTGAGAGTGGGGAAGGGTATTTGTGTGTGATTGGGCATTTGTAGTCGTTAGGTGGGGATACCTAGAGTAGGGAAACCACATCAGCCAGCTTGTCCAGTGCTTAAGTGCCCTTACAATGAGTGTGCCCATCTCTCTGGAGCAACACATAATTATAAAGTTTCTCTGTGAAAACATAATTATAAAGTTCTCTGTTCGTCTGTGAAAACATGAAACCAGCCGAAATTTACCGCAGACTGCTTGCCCAGTTCGAGGAAGCTACGCTTTCATGGTCAAAAGTGAAGGTTTGGTGCAACCAATTTAAGCAAGGCCGTGAACGTGTTGCGAATCAAGCACATCCCCGTCATCCTTGCACGAGTGTGACTAATGAAAACATTGCACGTGTTCGTGAGCTTAGCGAATGGGATCGACGTTTCCCATCGCTTCAAATTTCGGAAGAACTTGGTGTCAGCTATGAAAGTGCCCAATCAATCATCAGAAAGCATTTGGGCTTCAGAAAAATCTCAGCACATTGGGTTCCAAAGGTTGCTGAATGATGATCAAAAAGCCACAAGAGTTTGCATTTCTCAACTGCTTCGAACTCGTTTTGAAGAAGGGGAAGCTTTGCATAAAATTGCCACCAGTGATGAGACATGGGTGCATCATTACACCCCCGAATCAAAGCATGCAAGTACGAACCAAAACTCGATGTCTGCGGGGAAAATGTTGGCCATGGTTTTGGGGATTGAAGGGGTGTCCTACTGGTAGATTTCTTACACGGACGTCAGACCATCAACGCAACCTACTACTGCGGTCTCTTGGATCAAGTCAAGCTTCAATAAATGCAGAAAAGAAAAAGAGAAAGAAATGAGATTTAATCACCAAATCCATGCAGATTATGTCGCTGTCTTTTTAACACATAAATGACAGCCATTGCAGTGACAAGATCTAAACATAATGCATGAATTCAGTAGCATGCATTTGAATGCATGAAATTTCTACACAGGGGAAGATTCAACATAGCAATTGCTCCCACATCCACAATAGACCTACAAAGCAACAACTCTGCATCAATATATATCTCATTCTTCATTTTTCACAATCTAACAATAATGCCTAGCATATATTGATATTTATAAATATTCATCTAGAGACAATGATTTTTAACAAATGATGATTGTCTTTGATACTTTGCTTATTTTATGATTAATTGAAAATAACAGAGTTTGTCAAACCAATTCATAAAGTTCAATTAATTACTTTACAAAATATTCAAAACAATTATGATTTCTTTTGCTAACAAACATTAGTTCCTTACTTCTTCCTAATCCCTCCTCATAAATGCCTTTCATTTTCAGTGTACACGTGAGATTTCATAAACTCTCAGTGCAACAGATAAGTTGTCACAATTTGACAGTTACTATCACTGTGATACTGTGATATTATTACAATAATAATAGTCAGAACAATATCAGGAAACTCAGAAATGCAAACAAAAATATTCAAATACCACATACATCAATGATTTTCATTTTATAAACAAAATTCGTCATACTGAATTTAAGGAAATGTTTACAACAAGTTATATTTCATCTATCAAATTACCTTAGTCTGGATATTTGCAATAAATTTTGCTGACTTTGACTGGGTTACTGGTTAGAGTTACTGGGCTAGTGAAATAAACTTCTCTAATACTTAATTTTAAATGCCTAATATTCTCATTTTTCTCCTAAAAAACTAGTACAAATGTTTATTTACTTATTATAGAAATACCTTTAAGCGAAATGTTTACAGAAATAACTCTGTAAATTAATGAATATCATGTTATTATGATAGTCCTGTCTAATTTTATCTATGCAGATCCATCTTTATTCTTCAGTTATATTCATTTGCATTGACTCATTCATTATTACACATCAACAATCTGAAGAGTTAATATGAGAGCAAAATAAACTGGCCACCATTTTTAACTTACTCAAGTACTATCATTTTTAACAACATATTTTCAATGAATTATTTAATATTTTTGTACTTTGCAGGTATATGTATATTTCAGTATTTCAGCTTGTTCTTCAGTATAGTTTCATGTAATTCCTTAATATTATTCTTTAAATTTGGAATTTATTTTCAGAAGTACAACTACTTTTTTCCCCCTTCTTTCTCTCAATGCAACTTTTATCATAGTCAGTGTGTTGAATTTTAAATCTTACTTCTCAGCAATATGCAAACAGATAATTTCTTATTCAGACTGTATTTTTCATCCTCAATGGCATTACTTGCCATATTAACAAGTATAAATTAACAGAGTTATATACAGAAGCTGGTTTCAGAAAATCACCCTGAACTCTTTTTTCTAAGCATTGAGATATCCTTTCTTTTTGCATTTCTGTTTTCAAAGTTAAAAATAAAATTTAGAAAAATCATATATTAATACTCATTACAAAGTTAAGGAATCAAATTAACAAATCAAATACTACACTCAAGTTTTAATACATTTCAGAATCAGCACTAATAGATATGAAAAAATGAAGGGTAAAGTATAGAAGTATGTCTCTTAATAACATTTTGCATTACAAATATCAAATCCAAGCTTGATATAACAATACTAATAATGTTTTAAGTGATTCTACCATACCTGCACATAGATTATAATTACACATTTACTAATTAATCTATAAATATCAATTTATACTCTGAATGAATCTTATTAATGAAAGTGATACACAATAACAAGAGAAGTTGTCCTCATTTCAAATTAAGAAAAAAAGCTTTAAGATTATTAAAATTTTATAGGAAAATTTTTTATATAATTTTATATTTTTTTATATAATTTTTATTTTTCTAACAGTTTTTTCTCACGTGCACTTTAATTAATGAAAATCTCATGTGGTTGTAGATTTTAATTGATGGAAATATATTTATGTTCAGTAGTGTTAACTAATAAACCTATATCCATCCATTTTCAAAACTTAAGAAAATGAGTAAATTAAAAAAAAGCAATAAAAACGAATAAAACCTACCCATAACGTTCTTCTTAATTCAGCGTCAGAAAGTTCTGTAGCCAATCGTAGATTTTCAAATGTTATTCTGTCATGCGGTCGTTGATTGCAAGCAAACAGAACTGCCATTTGGAATGCAGTTACATCTAAATCAAACTTTCCAAGAGCATTGTTAAAAGTGATCTATTTAAAATAAATAAAATAAAATAAGGAACAAAAGAAGTTCACTGATAATAATAGAAATACAGGAAAAACATTCTGATGATGTTTTTAATGATTTTTTAAAGACAAATTTTTGCTTTTAAAATTTTAATTCAAGATTTCAACAGCATTTTTCAAATGGAATATTATCTTGATGGGTGTCTTTTATGTTATAATGGGATCTATCTATTTTCCAAGTGGGAACATCTCATTTGAAATAAGTAACACTTTTCTGTAAAATTTCTAACAAATTAAAGATATAAAATCAGTTTTCCATAACAGAATCATAAGACTTTAAGGATTCAATATGTGAAACTTAACCAATAATGAGAATAAAATGAGTATGGGCAACACCTCCTAGAACTAACTCAAGGCCACGGCGCGCAGTTCGTGACGTCACTGCAGTAGGGATACTTTCGTCCTCGCCAACTTTAAGGGTGCCTTCTTAAATATCCATTTGAAAGGCTTATATAAAAATTGAAATTTTTATATTTAATTCTCATCGTTTATAAATCTGGAAAATACCTTGCTTTCATTAGAATGTGAAGAACCGAGATTTTTATTTTTAGAATGTTTTTGATACGAATAACTAGAAATTTTAATTCCATTAAAAGTTATTACTGATGTTACTAAATTTAAGCGCTGAGAAACTCTTGTTAACGAAAGAAACTTCACACTTAATGAATCGGAATTTTATTTTTACGCAATAATTAAACAGAAAGACAATTTAAGACATGAAGGCAGGATATAGATCCTAAAAAATTGAGATAAATTCTAACTGATTTAAATTATGAAGCTAATTTACCTGGAATCATGTAGCAACATAAAATCATTAGTTGAAAACAAATATAATTAATCAGAGATGTTTATTGGTCAAGGGTCATATTAATTATACTTACAACAATTTATGCCTTGACTAATAAACATCTTTGATAAGTATAAGTAATATATCTTATTTTTGACATATGTTGCCGAATAATAATAAATACTCATGTTTGAAACAAATAACGCTAAGCTTGCAATGATTTAAATAAGTTTTTATAATTATTTGAGACATTAGGTGCACAGAGAGAATTGCATATTATTTTGCATTTTAAATGGCAAATATCAAATCTCTGATAGAGGTCTGATATAGATCTAAATAGCTAACCTCTGATCTTTACAGGGAAATTTTATAACATGATTTAGCACTATTGTGTGGAAGGCAAATGTAACAAATCCTAAACTGGAATGTAGAACACAACAAATGAAAAACACAACTATCATTGCATTATTACTGCCGAATAAAATTACTAACATATAATGCCCTTAGGATGCACTAAATTATACATTACAATTCGAAACAATTTATACAGAAATACTTTAGATAACATGTATATGTTTATTTTCAATCAGTCAACTAAAAAGAGGAAGGATTGTTCCAATAAAGGAAAAGAAGAAAATCATCGAAATTGTCTTTACAGTCAATTCAAAATTATTCAAAACTGTCTGTAAACGGGAAACAATAAATATTGCTTTTTTTTTTTTTTTTTTTTTTTTATCACAGACTGCATTTCATCAAATAAAAATGTATGGCATAATATTTCATAAAGACTACATTTCTATCTTTAGAAAGAACTTAAATTGTAGTCTTTATGAAATATGATGCCATACATTTTTATTTCCATACGTATGTATATGCATGCGTATATATGTATGACAATATATTCGATTTCTTTGGGAAAAAAAAAATTGCTTCGACATACTGCTATACAAAATATACAATTTAAAATAATATATTTGGGGTGAAGAAAGAGAATTTTAGGATTTTTAACATATATATATATATGAAGTAATTAAATTTAAAAATCAAAACACAATAAAAAAATTTCATGAACTTTAACATATACACATAGAAAAGTTGCATTGATATTGCACTATACAAGTAAATGAAGAGGGAATACATAATGAATACCTTTGACAAAAAATAAATGAAACTCAGAATTTCGTAAATTTTAATACGTGCAAATATATAGAAATGCATACATTCCCTGTAGCAGGTAAAAATTCATATTTTGGTTTGTTTATTCTACTAAATAATATAAGTTAATGTTTATTCACGACTAATAGAAAGAAAATCATACTTATCTATTAATTGTATAAAGTGAAACAGGTACTAGTTTTGAAGAATAATGTCTAATTAGATAGAAAATTCTTTTGTCAAATAAAGTGTTGCATAAATTTAATTATTTACTTACAAAAAATACGAAACACTTGCATGCAAAGATTGTTATAATCGGATTTAATTATCTAAACTAGAATTAAATACAAGATTTTGTAAAACTTCATATTTAATTATTTATGTTATATTAAGTGAATTTTAAGAATATCAGGCATGAACTCACAAAAATTTAAATAGCGTATTTTTTCGCATTAACATCAGAAACAAAATTGGTATTAGTTACAGATATATTATCAAGATTTTTCAAGGTCTTCGGATTTTAATAAATACGCTGTTCCTGTGACAAATGTATCGAGATATTTAAATGCAAGCATTTTGCAACATACAAAATGTATTTACCATTTTGAATTTTTATTAATCCTACATTTAATCTAATCCTACTTTTAAGTCACACATTTGTTTAATTTACTTAACTTGGTAAATGATGCTATTTACTACAAATTGACTAGCATGACGATAAAGAATGCAATCTGCTATAGATTGAACGATTAACATGATGATAAACAGTACTATCTGCTATAAATTAAATTAATCATCATACTTATATAATCACTATTAGACTTACAATAAGATTAAATATGTTTACTTTCTATAAATGTATGTACTCGCTTTAGTTTATGATAATTATAACATACTTAACACAGAAGCACTTTTTAAAGCACAGATAAGTATAAACTTATTCATTAAAGGGAAAAAAAAAAAAATGCAACTTACCTTCGAAAATATTTTTGGCTTGAAATTGCTTCTATGAATCGCCTTTATTCATTTATTTAAGAATTCTTTCTCTTTCGGAAAAAAGGAAACCTGTACTTTTGGACCATTTGGATATTTCCCTTTACAGTTAGGTACACAGCATGTGTAAACCATATCAAAAATTTGAAAAACAAATAATAAAGTGGAATACTTATAATATAGAAATATCTGAAAAAAGAAAGAAAATGTCGACTGTTCTTATGGACGATTTCTGACCAAGTGACCGTCAAAACTCCAGAAATCCACCCACCACAGTCCTGGGTGGGGAGAGTTAAATGAAATACAATCCCTACTGACACTGACATCACACCTCCTCTTGGGAAACGCGCCGTGGCCTTGAGTTAGTTCTAGGAGGTGTTGGTATGGGAGACTTCTCAGTAAAATTATCATTCACACATGACAGAAGATTGAATCTTCTCTCTGCCAAAGCAAGAACACTAGGAAGTTTAACTTTCTCCACAATTCTACTTATTACCATCAATATGACTTGAGTTCTGCCAATGCAATAATACAATTAAAAAGATATTTCTCCATAATGCTATTTATGACCATCACTGTGACTTTATAATCTTAAGTAAATCGTTAATTGTAATGTAAAGTAAATTGTTATATGTAGGTTTTTCTAAATTCACATTCTGTAAGTTACATTTATAAAATTATTCTGTTATGATACTTGCATTTGTGCTTATTCACTTACCAACAAGAATTAATTATCATTCTGAATATTAACAGTTATGGAAGATAGTCTGAACTCTCCAATATATTATAATATATTTATATGCTAAAATACCATTATTTGTTATTTTCATATTTTTAATAGTCGATAGACTTGACAAATTTTAAAAGTAACACATGTTATGACTAATATATTGTTCTAATTTATGCACAGTCTTGGTATAATAGCAATATTCTAAAGCAGGATTTATCAAAAACTATGGTATATTACATTATTTTTATAGCAAAATTTTTACACAAAAGATTTAAATGAATGGTCAAAATGAATACAAAGTGGCCCATATACTGGTACATAATATGTAACTTTCTCATATTTATGTTGGTACATAATGGTGTATATATATATATATATATATTATTCTTATTTATGTGGTACAAAACTAAATAAGTTTTAGAATCCCTGTTCCTAATCAGAGTAAATGTGAGAAAGTTGTATATATACAACTAGGAGAAAAAATAAAGTCTTACAGTGCCATTTGACATGTGATGATACCACTGAAGTTTACGACCACTGTGTTTTTGTCTATAAAATTCTTCTACTTCAGGAATAAAATCTTCAAATTCTAGAGGCAATGATACTTGTATCCGTTCACTTCCTCTAGCCCAAGCACCAGCATTAAGAATTTTCACATTGAAAGAACCTATAAAATGTATTATGAAGAAAAGAACAATAATACAAAAAATTATAAAAAAATATTTTTAAAAAATTATTAATAAAGAAAACAAGTGGAATAAATTGATATCAGGAACTAACTCATGAAAAAAGGCACAAAAATAAACTGCTGGATTTGAAAGTGACATAATGCATATAAAATAAAAACTCATATTTATTTTATAAATTAATTACATGGATGATATGATTAAACTTGCATGCTGTTTGGCATTTCAGAACACCTAAAGTTCAGTACTGTGAATAATCATTATGGGTAGCAATAACTGCTGCTATGTGACTTGGCATACAGTGGAGTTAAATCTGGGTATCAACTAAAGATATTGCATCCATGAAGCATTAACACTTTGCCAAAGTCCATCTGTTGTAGTTATTAGTGGTTATTTTTGCCCAAGCCTCTGGCCAATGACAGAGCAGATGTTTTAAATCCATAAAAATATCCTGAACATACTGCCTAAAAAAGATATGGAAAATGCTATCTGTTGAAACAATGTCACAAAATGTGTGAAGCATGCAATCACATATTACTTTGCTGGTAGCTGACTCCACAAGTGATCTCAACATTTAGGTCTATTGGAAGCTCTAACATCTCTTCAATGTAATATTGGCTAAAAAAAGTACTAGGTATGTATAACAGATGCAAATGGGACTTGTAGCACATCCCATTCCATAATTACAGGTGCTCAGTTGATATGATAATGTAAAATGACTCCAACAATCAGTTCCAATACAAACATGACTATCATGCGGCTGTATGAAAAATCATGATTCATCAGAAAAGATGGATGCACACCATTCATGAATCCATGCACATTGTTCAGTGAACTATTACAATCTATACCAGAGATTGGCAAACTTTCAAAAAAAAACAAGGGGCCAGATCACAAAAATTTTGGGCTGGGTAGGCTTCAAAAAAAAAGTTTAAAACATTTTTTAGGAAGTGATATTTTTATAGTTATGCACATTTTGCTAATATTTACACCACCCCCCTAAAAAAATTCATAAATAAATAAAATAATTTTGTTTATTAATAAATATATAATGGAATAAGTTAAAATTTTATACTAATGTGATGAATACAATTGTTTTTTTCAAGATAATACTTTATCATATTGAAGTTCGAAGTTAGTACTTCCAAGTTAGTACTGCCAACTGTTAATAATGATCTGAGCTGCGACTATACACACTTCATTTTTGAAAATTTCCTTTCACATTGGTAAGTAATCCCAAATACAGATATAAATTGACATTAATATGATTTTCTCTTTTTTTTTAATGGCGGGTACGAGCCATTTTTAGGGTTTTGCCACTACTAAGGCCAGAAGTGGTGGTCATTTTATTACGGAGGCATCTAATAGGCAGACACTGTTACCTTCTATGAGAAGACAGATAATTTCCATCCATGCCTTCTTCAGGATTTGAACTCGGGATCTTCAGTACTGAAGTCTGTTTCCCTATGATCATATTTATCATCTGAAAGGTATTTATATAACTGAGTTAGATCCATTTCTTCAACCATCATTTTTAGCATATCATCATTCTGCAGATCAATCACTTGCATTTGAAGGTCCTCAGTTGCACAAGCAAATGGATTTTAAAATATGGAGATGTCTTTGCGCTTGCAAAAGATCCAAAAAACATTGTTGTAACTTATGTTCACAAAATGTACCTGTCACAAATTTTGGGGGAATGGAGATTTCACACTTTTACAGTATGGAAAACAATTAAACTCATTTAACGTGATTTTTCAGCAATAAGACAGACAGAATTCATTTCACATGTGAGCATAGCAGTTATGCTCATAGGTGAAATGGTGTATTGTGTTGTATTTAATTATGGTAAAGCACACTAGGGCTAATATAAGCACACTAGGGCTGCCTAAGGAGAGGGATACCTTCATGGAGGACTTTCTAAGGGTAGATTGGCTCGTATATACATTATATATGGAGAAAACCACAAAAACACCCATGCAGCCAGCCCGTTCGCGGGATTCGAACCTTGGACCGAACTACCAGTGTTCAGCGACTTTACCGCTCGGCCGCTGTTGGGCCATACGTGAAATGAATAACAAATTTAACTTAAATTAGAAAAAATAACAAACAGTTAAATTAATAAATTTAACTTTAAATTACAAGCCTTTCCTTGTAATTTGAAGTTAAATTTGTTAAACTATCCCACGATATCTGTAAGAAATCATAATTTCTATAGTTATTCAATGTTCTATAATAGTGGTTGGACACTTTTTCTCATTTCGAAAAATTTCAATTATTTCAAAAGTCTCAAAAAAAAATTTTCCATTGCTAACACATCAAACTACTGTATGGTAGAGCAAATCATAACCTTTCACTTTGTTAGCTTTAATAAACAAATCATGAAACTGATGATGAAAGTGAATAAAATAGCTTACACAACTAGTTCAATGAGACATGACAGATTGAAGTGTTTCTCGCAAACAGTACGCAAATAAATAATACAAGGATTTTACCCAGATATGTTTAACATTTAGCTTCTTCACAATTATCCAACTAATACTTTCCCATCCTACATCAATTGTGATACATTTTAACTCATTTCACTACAAACTGTGTTAGTGTTTTCTCAACTTCCCTGAAGATATCTTTCCCAGTAATTGTTCCATGCAGATCATTCACAGAAGCTAATTCTTAGGTCACCTCAATATTGATTCCTTGAATAAACAGCAGCAATCTGGTTGTGTCACTAAAGTCTTTCAATACATCAACAGCCAACAAAAATGAAAATTTTTGCTTTGTCTTTTAATTGACTATTAATGCAGTTAATAATGTGCTCAACTCTTTTAACAGTTCTCGTCGAATGGCTGGCAGATCAAAACAAATGCATTTCCTCTGGGCACATTTCTTCAGCTATCACAAACAAACATGATTTAATAAATTCATCATCAAAACATATTTTTTTTCCTTTTTCTTATCTTTTTTATCTCTTTTTATCCCACAGGGCATTAGCCTTTTGGCCTTTTACGTTGAAGTCAGTTTACTTTTCAAATTGCTACCACAAAATATTAGAGCCCTGTATTATATTTAAAGAAATTAAATAATGAAGAATTTGCATAAATGTATATATGTTTCTTGCACTATGATAAAACAACGATACCTAGAGCCATCAAATTTTGAATAACAGAAGTTTCCACCTGAATATGGGCATCTGGAAGCCCGAATTTGGAATTTGTTTTATTATCTATTTCATACTTTGTAAAACTTTAATGAACTTTGTATTAACAAACTCAATGATTTCGAAGCAAGCAATGGCAACACTGTATGGGGGAAAAAATTTTATCTCCAGGGCATGAGACTGTGTATCAGAAATTCCAAAGATATACTCATTTCAAAATTATTTTGCAATACTGCCATTAAACTGAATTGAACTTGAACCATTAAACTGAATTTAATGGTTCAAGTTCTTCACGAACATGATATTTAGCAAATACAGGTAACACAGAAAACGTTAAAAAAAAGCTTCTTTGGGCGTAAAGTAAAATCTGAAGGCCTTCCGATTTTTTTTTTCTTTTTTGGCAGCTTATAAATGAGTTGTTCGTAAGTTACTTACTGCTTCATTATAAATTTTTAATTTTGCAAATAAATCATATTGTAATGAAGCACTCTATTTTAAACATTCCAGTTTTAACAATCATTCATTTTCTGTGAACTTTAAATATTGTTTTGAGTGCTTAGTTTGGTAAGGATATATATTTCACAGAAGGAACTACGCTTTTCACAGAGCTATTATATTATGCAATAAACACAATACTTTATCATTTAATTTCATAGCCAAATATTCATTCTGCTTTAATACCACAACTATCAAATTTCACTTTCCACCTTTTACGTCCACTTTTCCAAGGTCTTGAGAGTGAAATGAGAGTAGTTGGTAATAAGTAAAATAAAATGAAAATAATAAAACAACACAGAGTGCTGATAATCACTAAACACCAAAAGACATGACAAACAATACAACATGTACTACTAAAGAAAAATTGAGAAAACTGGCAACATTTGTTCTATGGCAACGGCAGATTATAAATGCAAAGATGTGATCCCAATAGTTATTTTTTAGAACTTCTCAACCCAATTACTGGCAGCTGCATTAAAATTTTTTTATTTAAATACAATATTAAGCTATGGGCTGTATTAAAGCAGGCTGCAGGTCAGATTTGGCTCACAGGCCAACCCCTGGTCTCTACTATAAACCAGCGGTTCTCAACCTTTTGATGAGTGCGTACCATCTAAACAAAAATTGAAAACCTTTAGTACCACCACTACAAAATACTACTACACCACCACTCTTGCATAAATTTACAAGTGTTAGAGAAAAAAAACTCAACTAGGATGTTGGGGTTTTAATTTTTGAATTTAATAGTTAAAAATACTTAGCTTCTTTGCATACCCCCTATTTTTCTCTTGCATACCACCAGTGGTACGTGTACCACTGGTTGAGAACCCCTGCTATAAACCATTAAAGAAAACAGAACGATAGCCACTTTGCAAACAGTAGGTAATGCTACAAGCAATGTGGCATCATATGTATGGGAACTGACTGCTGTGTCATGCCCCAATCCCAAGGGTTTCTGATATTGCTGTACCATTCACAAGCAGTAAATGAATAAGACATTTCTTTTCTTTAGCTCTTTTAACCAGCCATATAAAAAAAATCAATGTTTCTTTAATGAAAAATTATAGAAAGATTAATTCAAAAAGTCTGACCAAATTTTCAGTCTTACTGTTTAATAAAATTATTTCTTGAACAGTATCTTCATACATAAAACAGAATTAAATGATAAGCCAGTTTTTAATGTATAGGAATGTTAAAATTACAGAAGCTACCATGATGAAAATTTTATATATTTCTGGATATACATATTTTAGATGTGCAAATAAAAAACGTATCATGTGTGTGTGCACATTCTGTCTGTCTACCACAAGAATATCTCTTAATAGGACGTCTATAGCTGTCTGTTGCTAAAGAAATAAGCTCTAACCCATTTTGGTAGTGATGTCTCAAGTAAATGCATTTAAGTTTGACAACTCAATGTCATTAATGATAAATTGGTGATACAAACTTTTTTATGTTTATTTTAAGCATAATACTCATTATGTCTGTAATTGTTTTCTCCTCCCTCCCTGAGCCAAAATTCACCAGAAACAAATTAACAATAAAATTTTACCTATTTGAAATATACGAGGCCTATTACTATAATGACCATTCTTAATAGCTGATTGTTCAAAATGGATACTGGTATAATTATATATAACATTCCCATTAATACAATACACATTATTATTTTATATAACCATATAAAAAGTAAACGAATTACAGACATATTCCTAAGGAGTACACATAAAATGTTAAGAAGCATGGATATAAAGCACCTTATCACCTTAAAAAAGTGACAAAAATTTGTAACTTACCAACCCAAGAACCACTATTTCAATGAAGATCTTTAAAGTGCTGATTAACATCTTTGTTAATGTTTACATCTTGAAACATCCTTGCTAATTTGTTTACATAATCAGCAGGCATACCAACATCCTTTGGTGTGAGGGGATAAATAAATAAATAAATAAAGGTTAATAATAAGCAGAATTTTATATATTATAAAACTCATATCAAGATAAAAATTTAAAACTTTACTTACTCTTAACCATTCAACCATAATTTTGTCTTTCTCACTGTCAGCTGAAGACTCGAGAATGAGACGTCTTGTGAGATGAGATTTGTAATACCTCATGAAAATATCCTTATTTTGAACATACTTCAAAACTAAAAGCTGAAGAAATAAATCGGAGAGATGAACATGTGTACATATGAATTTTAATTTTAACAACAGTATCATTTCAATCGGCTTTAAGCATCTTTCTGCTTCAAATATTAGTTCAGAGTAATCAATATTTAAAAACCAGGAAACCATTTCTACAAATCTGATAATATTAAGTTCTGATAATATCTTTAATTAATAAATTAGCCTGCAGGGGCCTTACTGTTGGTAAACTTTTCATTTTTTATTATCTTTTAAAAATTATCTTTTTTTATTACCTACATCAACCTTAAAAGTGAAATTTCAAGACTCTACCTAAAAATATTTATATATGCAGCATGTAAAATTTCAATTAAATAAAGCATTTGGATTAACTGTACAGATGCCTACACCTACAATCAGAATGCTAACACACAAACTTATTATTGTTTCATTATAGTACATAAATCTAGCAGAAACAATACTTTTATTGAACATAATTTTTCTAATAATTACAGAAAATATGCATAATTAAAAGATATTTCATGGACACATAAAACATATTTTTTATAAAAGTTTATAAACTTGTAAAGAGATAAATCTATAAGATCTAAATATTTTTCCTCTTATGATTTTTGGAAATAAAAGATAGTAAGCATTGAGAGTTAGTATACATGGGTTTGTACAGATTAATGAATCAAAAGGAAATGTAAACAAAATAGTTTTAGGAAGGAAAGAATGGCTTCCTCCACAAATCTCAACAGCAAGCCATACAACAGTTTTCCTACAACTTGCAGAGAACTTAAGGAATAATCTTACTTGGAACAATAAACTGCTCTGGTTGGAAGAAAAACATAAAATAGATTAAAAAAATTATTGAAGTTAAGCATATAAAAAGTGATTTCCAAAAAGAAGAGCATTACACAATGCATAAAAAATGTGAAATGTTCATTCTAGATGCTGTCTAATCATTTTAACCCTTCAGAGTTATGGATGTAAAATTCCATATTCAAGGATGGCTTTACCACTTATTATAACTGAAATTTTCTGCCAGATGAATCTAATTTTGGATTGCATGTGTATTGGAAGGAAAGGATTCGAGGTACAAAGTGAGAGAGTCATTCTAGAATTATAAGAAAGAAAATATATTTATGACATTTCGGAAAACTCTGAAATTTCTAATGCTTCAAAATCTGTAATGTTTGGAGGGTTAAGAACATGATGATATGCTTTTAACTAGGTGATATTATCGATTGATGTATAAGAAAAATACAAATAACAATGTAATACGTAAGGCTAATGATTAAGCATGATCACAATCCACCAGTAGCATGGACTAGGTCAGCTCTCTTTTAGATCATGGGTCTCCAAACTATGGCCTGAGGGCCAAATCTGGCCCGTGAGCACTAACGATCTGGACCACTAGGGATTTCTTTAAAATAATGTTATAAAATTTTAAATTACAAATAGAATATGCAATAACTGTTTCGTATAACAGCCAATCCAGAAATACATTGCCTATCATGCACATTCTTTGTAAAACATATTATACATGGTTCATAAATCTAGCATTGTAAATTTCTAAATTTACAATGAGTGAAATACTGTAACACTGTATGTATAAAAAATCTCACATGGACATGCATGACCTCCTCATATGTCCTTTAAATTATACAAATTTTTTGCTGCATTTCATTTAAACTTATTTCCTTGAATTCCATTAGAGATATATTTCTCACTCACTTTGCGACAAGGCAAAAATACATAAAAACTCAAAACAACTTCAAACAAAGCAAGAGTTTAAATTGTAAACAAATGGCACATTCATTAGGTTTCGTAGCACTTAAACAACTTTTAAATTGTTGATAATTCTACAATTATTGCATGCAGATTAACTAAAGTAATAAAAACCTGACCCGAAATACAAGAACACCATAATTCAGTGACTTTTAAAGGAAAAAGATGCACAATTTACAAACATATAAGAATAAAAAAAATTAGCTCATCGAGCCAGGTAACAGAGTGCGTATATATATACATATATATAGAGAGAGAGACTTTTGATGCAGCAGATTGCAATCAAAAAGGGAGGTGCACAACTAAATGTTATAGCAGTGCCATATAGAGAATTTAAGACTACTTGTTTTTGAATTTTGCAAGATACATACGTACAGACATCATGAAAAAAATCTCTCCTAAATCCATTTTGGGGGAAAGAGTCTCTTTATTCTGTGCGTGCGTACACAAAAAATCATTTAAATAGATTGAAGAGAGGTCAAAATGGATATTTTCATTAAAACATGATATCCTAAATTTTTTACAATTACAATACTTCGCACTTACTTAAAGGTTTCGTGTGTTATCTTTCTAACTTTTATAGTACTATGCTAGGTCGGTTCATAGAAATTTTCAGTAGTGATTTTATTTAAAACTTAATTTTTGTTCTTTTTATGTAGTAATTTATTTTAATCTTGGAGATGTTTTTTTCACACAAAACTTACCCAAAATATAAAATACTTATGAGAGAAAGTTTGCCTCAGAGAAAAGTGTAAATAAAATACACTGATAAATTGTGACAATGGGGAGATAAAACTACTGAAAAGTAAAGTACATAAAGAAATCTGTAATATTCTGGGACAAAAATATATTTTTGAAAATGTTTAAAAACAGCTTTAAGAAATTTATATTAGGTGAAACTGCATAAATGTCTAAAAAACAAGACTTTTCATAAGATCATAGCACATAAATCCAATCACAAAAATCTCACTCCCTCATTTAAAAACATGTATGCTGTTCCTCATAAATGCTGTTCATTATAAATGCTGTTCATTACAGTGGTATGATGAATTAACTGGATCGTAGCTTTGTGAAAGAGCCAATATGGCCTACTGGCTAAAATGTTTGGAGACACCAGTTTTAGATCATATGACAGAAGAATCAAAATGTATCTAATACATACAATTTTGGATCTACTTTTTTTTTATATATATGTTTTCAACCAACATAAAAGTTTAAATTGTTTTAAAAATTCTTATCTCTATAAAAATGAATGCATATTTTTGATAACAGTAAAATTATCCAAAATATGTGTAATACAATTGATTCTTGAATATTTAGTTTTTCTATAAAACAGATCAAAAAAAATTTCATATTTTTTAAACAATGAAATGAAAACTTCATCAGGATGGCAAAATGGACAATATTTACAATTTTGGATCTACTTTTTTCCCATGTTTTCAACCAACATAAAAGTTTTAATTTTTTTTTAAATTCTTATCTTTATAAAAGTTAATGCATATTTTTTATAACAGTAAAATTATCCAAACTATGTGTAATATAATTGATTCTTGAATATTTACTTTTTCTATAAAACAGATCACACAAAAAATTTTTATTTTTTAAAAAATTAAATGAAAACTTCGTCAGAATGGCAAAATGGACAATATTATGTTTTTGAGTACCCCCCCCCCAAAAAAAAAAACATGCCAGTTTTAGTTCTAATTATTTAATTAGGAATGACTGATGACATAATTCAATAACTGATACTTTTAACAGATATTAATCATATTATATGGTAATATTAATTGGTGGTAACTTAAATATTCATTACTGAATAATAAAGAGGGTGTTTACACATTTTCAAAATAATTTAAATAAAGAATTGAAGAAAAACAAATGTTTTGCAGTAAAAATTTGAGGCCACAAATTATTCATTGAAACGAGAAAAATGGTTTGATTTTTTTTTTTTTTTTTTTTAATTTTTCTTTCAAAACGTTGCTTGCAAACAAATTGTGGACCGAGGAATATGTTTTTGCGCTTTCCGAAGAGTAATATTCCTATTCCGTAATTCAGAAACATGGTGAAATGAATCACATTAAAATTTCTAAGTGGAAAATAAGCAATATTATTCTTCAGAAAAGGAAAAACCATCAATGGACCTTCTACATGGAAAGAAGGTTCCAAATGAATACCAAAAAAAGGTACATACTGTTTCTAATGCCTCTCAAGTTTATTCTTATTCTGTAATTATGAAGCTTAGAGCAATGTATGCTATTATATTTTCTAAGAGCAAAATAAGCAACATTATTCATTGGACATGAAAAAAACCGTCAATTATTACTTCTGCATTGAAAAAACTTCAAGCAAATATTCAAAAAAGGTACATACTCCTGTTTCTATAGTTAAATCATTAGTAACCAGAGAAAATCCGACGATGCAGAAATCAATTGTAAAATCTTTAAATACATCCGTACCAACAATAAATAAAACAACAAACCAAGACTTACAACTTTAAAAAATCTAAAAAGCATAATGTTCACCAGCTTTGGCCAAGGCATGTGGCTCAAGACACAACAGCTTGCAGAACCCTGTATGAAAACTATTTAGCAGGACATAAATGAAAATACATTGCGACCTTTGCTGAAGCATGGTTTTACCTAAATGATGGCAACAACTAAAAAAATGTTTTATTTGATACTGAAAAGGAAGAGAAAAAGAAACCATAAACTTAGTTCCGTCAATGCATAATTAAGTTTCTGTAATGGCTTTATGATTGCCGCAGGATTCTTTTACAGTAGGAAAATAAAAAGAAGAAGAGCAGAAAAAAATTTCAACATTAATTCACTATCAAGAGAAAGTTTTATGACCGATATTGACAATAGAAATTCCATTTCTTTATGCCAGTGACTTTCAAAGCGTAAGAATTTATCAAGACAAAGCAAGAAGAATTTATCAAGACAAAGTCATACTTTGAAAAGTACCACAGAATTTCTTGAAAAAATGAAGACCGATCATATATACATATAGTACAAAGTCCGTAATCCGGACGTCCATTATCCGGAATGATCTATAATCCAGACCTCAAAATCCAAAAACTTTTTTTGTATGCTTTATGCATGCTCGTTATTGCTCGTTTGCGCATGCACGTTGGGAGGATGTGTCTCCAGACACATTAAAAAATGCTTGGCATAATTTATGGCCAGCTACCATATTTCATGGTGACCATATTTCATGGTCATTCATAGCCGCGAATTTAAAGGTATTCGGACATCGCAAAGTAAAGGTGAAATTTTCCAGTTATTGGATTTTGTAAAGAAATGTGGAGAAGCGATAATAAATGAAGATGATATAACAGAAGTTTTTCATTGGGACGACAATGCCCCAATTATCAATCAATTAATGGACAGCGAAATCTGTAGTATGGTTCTAGATCCAGAAAATACCGCTTCTGATAGTGAAGAAAGTGACAGAGAGGTTATTGAAAACAAAAAAATTTCGATTGATAAGTTAGTCGGTATTCGCAACACAACAATTACAGGACTCGAACAGTGGAACTTTGTAACTGAACAAGAAATTATGTCTGTTTATAGAATTAAAAAGAAAGTATTGGCACAAAAAACAAACCAACTTAAACAACTTACATTGAAAGAAATGTTTAACACAGTAAACAAATAAATATTAAGCTTTTTTTTGTAAATTTTGATACCCTTTAGATCATAATTGCTCTTTATTTCATAAATTACAGTTTCATATTTTTAATTGTGTAATTTCTGTATGCAATCTTACCAGATTTAAATTGATGATCTATGATCCGGAAAAACCCCTAATCCGGATGAAGTCCTGATGAGTCCGGATTATGGACTTCATACTGTATATACCTTTTTAACGTATTCGAACAAAGTTCCCTGACCTATGGACTACTGTGTATCTAGTGTCTCAAAATGAGCTCTTTGTAAGTGCTACCCACCACAATTGATGAACCCTGGAAGAAGTGGAACAGGAATGGAGATCAATACTGCCAAAATTTTATGGAGAGTCCTTCTATCATGGAAATCAGAAGAGCCCTTCCATCATAGAAATCATGACCCAGACTTACAGTCCAGTAAAAAGGCTATCAGATCGAACATTTAAAAAAATACTCTTCACATTTTAAACATAAATTAAATGGCCCAAAAATTATTCTAAAAATGTGTATACACCCTCTGTAATAAATAAACGCATTTTCATAAGATATTGAATAATTAAAGAAAAGAAGAGAATTCCAGTTTTTATGAAATCTTAAGTTTATTCCCTGTTGTTCTTTAAAGTGGTTAGCAGTGCAAATGCCATATTATAGGACCTGAATTCGATTCCTGGAGAAGATATGGATGTTTGTCAATTCCCCTTTACTGGGGTACAATATTGAATACCCATGGACAATACTTCTGAGGATGAAATAGCTAAATGAGTGATATGCTCAGCCATTCTCAACCAATGCTTAATAAGTATGTGTCCACCCAATGGGGGAAAAAACAAATCTCATGCATTAATTTGAAAATTAAGTATTAATTTAAAATAAAAAAATTATTTTCATCAAATTTTACATTAACTAACAAAAATTTGGTATAGTTATGTAATGCATACATATATATTACATAGAACTGTAACTTAAAACATTTAAATCTGTCAATTATATTTTATACCTAACTACTGATAGCAGAAAATATAAATACATACCACTCCTTTTAATTTTTTATCAACTTCATCTGATGTCAATTTTTTGGTGAGAGAGGTTTTCCTAAGCAGCACATCACAATAATTAGCTAAAAGCTCGGCACAGCGAAATTCTGGTTGAGTTCTGTTGCCAATCCTGTAGAGAAGAACATTTAATATTCGGAAATTATTAAATAGCATTTTCTAACAAAGTGAGCAGAGCTACTTCAAAATGTACATTTTTATGTGACATTAAAATTAACAATTTATGAATTTTATGTGAAAAACACATATGATCTTACACTTTTTGCTTTGTAGACCACTCTAAGCAGAAAACAGATGTATCGTTAACAACTTCCTTAAAAGCCTGTGAATGAAATATTCTTAAACAAATAAAACAAAATACTAATTATTATTATTATTATTATTATTTACTATACACCTATTAACTCTTTCGCATCGATAGAGACCCAAATCTGTTTCTCTCAAACATCTGAAATGCCTGTATATACAAATTTTTGTTGGAATGGATTTTCTTTTCCCATTCAAAGTAGAATGCTACAGCATTAGCAATAGCTTACTTTTTTAAGTGAAGCGATTACTCTCTTGTGTGGTTTCACCCAGCGTGCAGTTTTCCCTTGGGACACGACTGCAGTTGAAAGCATCAATAGTGAAACATTGACAATACATAAAGAAGAGCAAAGGCACAATTCAAATAACAGAGCTACTTAATAGCTTCAAAAGAATGGTTGGTATGTCATTTAACAACTCCCGAAACCAATGCGGCATGCACTAACATGATGAAGAAAAGCACCAGGTAGAAATGTATTCAGACATTTGAGCAACCTGCTTATATCTGAATGGTCAGACTTCGATGTTTCAGGTGACTTCGATGTGAATGAGTTAAAGCTGATGGAATATTTGCTGAAATTACAGGAATACCACAAGAACATTTTTTTTTTTTTTTTTTTTTACTTTTACTTTTAAGAAATACATAAATATATTTTTCCCATTGAAATATTTCTGTTAAATTTGATTTTAACTAGAACATGCTATATGGTAAATATCTCAGTTATAACATAAATATGAGCAATACCTTATCTCTTGATGTTAAAAATCTAGGATCGTCATTAAATGCTTCCTTGACTAGCTTGCTAAACCTTGCAAATAATTTTAATAATTGTTCTACATATTTTTCAAAGTCCTGTAAAAATAAACACACCAGAAATATAATAGTAAATAAATAAACAGAAATTTAAAACAGATGCTATATAATAACAAATGAACTTTATTTTATGGTTCAGTTTCAAACACCAAAATACTTTTAAAAATTTATATCCTCCACAAATAAGATCTATAATTCTGATTTTTTTTTTCCACGCATAAACACAATGCTAGTTGCTTGAGAAAATAAATAACCTTTTAAATTTTTTAAAGTGACTTGGCATAATTCATAGTCTCAAATCATAAGAAACTATTGTATCGTGTGTAAATTTCTCTCGATTTTCAAACTGAAGTGTATTTTCTTGTAATTATTTTGTTACCACTGATAAAAAATGACCTTGATTCAAGCAGATGTTTAAACACAGTCTCTTCCACTCACGCTGTATAATTCTAGAGTCTGTTTTGGCATAAATTTTGTTCAGTACAGTGCTAAGAATTGAGAACTTAAAAATTCATTTTTGTCATATTATGTTCTTTTAGTTTAAAAAAAAAAAAAAAAAAAAAAGTTATTTTAATGGCTAGTCAAATTTGTGATGTATGTAGAAAAAATGCTGTTTTTAAACCCACAGTTTGAAGCTGCTTTGAAACACCTAAAAACCGAAATTTCAGCTTCGGGCATGGTGCATGCTCTGGACAACCATGCACAGTAAACAAGGACCTATAAAAGAAGCTATTGCTTAAGTTTACATGATACAATTCAGGAACTAATAGACAGACTAAATATTCCAAAAAGTATAGATCATTTGAAGAAGATCAGGCATGTAAATCCACTGCAACGTAGGAGTACCCCATACTTTATCACAGAAGAATACGCTTGCTCAAGTTAGCAGGTAATTCTTTGCTAAAAAGAAATAAAGAAGCTCCTTTTTTGAAATGACTCATTAATGTACATAAGTGTACAAGAAGTGTATAATATACTATAACTATAAGAAGAAAAAAGATCACAGGGTAAACCAAACAAACTTCCTTTAGCAACACTCACAGAGGGCACATCCCAAAAAAGTAATGCTTTGCATAAAAGAGTCTGCAAATGAATTGCATACTATGAACTATAGCCACTAAATCAGATAATAAATTTTGAAAATTTATTCCAAATGGCAGTTTATAGCAGCAATAGAAGCAAAGCATGAAGAACTGACCAACTGTCCAGGTGGGCCCCAGATTTCGGTGAATGTCAGACAAAGGCATGGAGTACAGCTGGAGGGCTTTATGACATTATCCTATATTTACTAGATTTTGATCCCTTCAGATCACTTCAAAATTCTATGGACAGCCATCTACGTTGACTGTAAAACAGAAGTCATTAACTTCTTTATGAATAAACCTAATGACGTTAAAAAAAATATTTTGCAGCTGCCAGATAAGTAACTAAAAGTCATAGAACAAATTTGTGCTTATGCGATGAATTTTCTTGTGTTTTGTAATCATCAAAATGTTGCAAAATTTTCCAGAAAACCTATACTTTTTACATTGGAGCTGTCTTTTGGAATCTTGTAAATTTTTTAACCATCAACAAGATAAATCATGTAATTCCTAAATTAAGCTTACTAAAATAACTGCCAAGAACATACCAAATTTTACCACTCCAAAAGAAATTAAGGATATCATTAGAAAACTTTATAAGGAAAAAAACTGATGTGAACACCACAATGATTTCCTTGTATGGCTTATTAAATTATACACATTTTTTGCTGCATTTCACTTAAACTCATTTCCTCAAATTTCATTAGAAATATATTTTACATTCAATTAATTCAGTTCTGATTTCATGGCATAGCAAAAATATATTAAAACTCAAGAAATCTTCATTAAAATTGTAAAATGCAAGAAAACCTAAAGTACCAAATACAGTTTAAAAAAACAATTTTTGCAATAAAAATTAGAGTTTCTATGCCAAAACAAGCAGTTTGACCATTGGACAGAAATTTTCGGCATACAAAAATTGAAAGTTAAATACTGGCCTTCCTGCACAAAAAGAAACTTAAGTTGGTGCACCAACTGATTTAATTCACTATTCTACTAAGAGCTTCAGATGTAAACGAATTGCAGCCTCATTAGGCTTAACATCACTTAAATTTTAAATTGTTGATAATTCTACAACTATTGCATGCACATTGACTAAAGGGCATAAGCCAGAATATAACAACATTATTCAGTCACTTTTAAAGCAAAAAATGCAAAATTTCTCAACATATAAGAATAAAAAGCAGAGATCACTGAGCCAGGTAAGAGGGTCATATATATATATATATATATATATATATTTAAAATAAAGTTAAAAGTAAATTGGAGTCAAAGCAAGGTAATCCTGGACAATATTAATAACTGCATCCTTTTAAAGGGGTTAAACATAAAATCAAAACATTTCAAAATAAAAAATTATCATAGTAGTATAAAACTTGAATTCTAAAAATGTAAAAAGGGAAAATATACACTCTTTAGAAGAAAAAAAAAAAAAAAAATCGAAGCACCAAAAAAGACTTTTGCAATCATGATGAAATTTGGTATACAAAAACATCTTGATCGAACATGCAAATGATCAAAGTTTCAAGGCAAACAGGAATTGCGATCATAGCCCGCGTTTCTAGTGAGCAATTTGCAAAGTATAAAACCAGTAACAGAGGAGGAAAATTTATCTTTCTTTGTTGCTGCCCTTGTAATTCCTTCAAGAAGCAACTAAAAATGCCATTACGATGATTCGAAGATCTTACAGACAACTAAACGACTTAAAATGTGGTCCCATTGTAGGGTTGTATGAAGCTGGGTGGTCACAGCGAGCAACAGGCAGCCACCTGCAGCGTACACACACTGCTGTGCAAAGATGGTGGCAGCAATGCTTGCTACAAGGAAATTGCCGACGAAATGAAGGCTCTGGAAGGACAAGAATCACAAATGCAAGGCAAGATACCAGGTTCAAACTGCCCCAATGGTATCACTGTCGACCATTCAATGCACTACAGCCATGTCTATAACTTCCATGGTACCGCCCTCCATCTCATGGCCCTTGTCTGAGGCAGGGTTACGCTCACAGAGGCCTTTAAGACGTTTGCCTTTGACCCCACAACATCGGCAGAGTTGTCTGGAGAGAGGGAGTTTCTTATGAAAGCAGGTCATCTTTAGTCATCCTCCGTACATCTTTAACAGCTTAATGATATGTTGATACCATCCTGAGGCCCGTTGCATTACCCTTCATGGCCCGTTGTCCTGGGGCCATTTTCCAACAAGATAATGCCAGGCTACATACCACTCGCATATCTCTGGACTGTCTCTGCGTAGCTGATACTCTTCCTTGGCCAGCAAGGTCACCAGGCCTTTTACCAATCGAGCATGTCTGGGACATGATAGGCCGCCAGATTCGGGCACCACAAAATATTGCATATCTGGAGCGACAACTGGTGAATGCCTGGCAGAATGTGTCGCAGAATGACATTAGGAGCCTCTACCACTCATTGCCTCAACAAATTCAAGCATGCATTGCCGCCAGGGCGGTTCAAACAGTTGACTAGCTACTAATTTGAACACTCAATGCGTGATTGTGAGCCGTGAACAAGTATTATGACCTTGATTTTTTAATTCTTTTATTATCTGTGTATGAGCCATACACATATTCAATTTTATCAAAAACAACCACTTCCTTTATGGTGCTTCAATTTTTTTTTTTTTTTTTTTTTTTTTTTTTTTTTTTTTTTTTTTGCAAAACAGTGTATACAAGAGCATAAAAATTAATCTCCCATTATTCAAACTTTAATTCAGAACTCATCAGGGGAAAATGAATAAAAGCTTCATAAAAGTTAATTAATATGCTTCGAAAATGCGTTTTGTTCTTCTGGTAAATTTGAGATCAAAAACCGACAAAAGAAGGAAATTTATAATACATACAAACTCATATTAAACCAAAAAAAGTGAATCTGAACATTACATAATGTAAAATGATTATTCAAAAAAAAGGGGGGCTAAAATCATTATATGTATATCTGAAATTCAAATTGAAATATAAAGACAGATCACAATGTAAGTGTATTTTAAAACAAATAGTTATTTAAACAATATTCTAAAAATGAGTGTTCCCTGATTATGTTTAACTAAACTTTTAATTCCAAGAAAACGAATAACTCTTCATAAAGATTGCTTAAATAATAAAATCAAAGCACAGCCCATTTCGGCAAAAACTGAAAGTCTAATAAAAATAAAATTGAAAGAACCTATGAAATATAAAATTTAAAAAATGCAAACTTATTGAAATCATATCACATTCTTCAAACGAAAATTTACTTAATCCTTCAGATGACCAAACTGAGTTTCTTGTAGAATTCAGAGTGGCTCTGAAGAACCCAAAGATGGTAGTTCTTGGAAAAAGTATGCAATGAGGTTCAGTCTCTAACAGCAGAGCTAAGTATTTAAACGTGTGTTCAAATAAACCTCTCCTGTTAAACTCTGTTTGTGGGGAAGTCAAATGTGGGTGCGGTCGTGAAATTTACTACCACAGGGAAGGGTGACCACCAAAGTTCAAAGTGGCACCGTTAAGAAACTCTAAAAATGCTGTCTTCTGTAAAATCTTAAAATTGTGAAAGTAGTACTGGCTCAAAGTTGAGGAAAAGAAAAAATATATTTAAAAAGATAAAAGTCTTCATATAATTGGGGTACAAAATGTTTCTGAAACTAAAAAGCCCCATTTTAAGCAAGAAAATTTGCCAGTAAAATATTAATAATTGAAAAGGAAAAGAAACAAAATCTTTGTACATATTTACATTAAATTTCTTACCGTAGCCACCCAACTATTACCTCTGATTAGGATTTAAGTAATAAATATCAATTCAGAAGTCAAACAACAAAAATCAGCGTTATATTTTCAAAATTTTCACAGGACTAGTTTCGATGGTTCTGCCGAACCACCATCCTCAGCTGCAAAACCGCAAATGAACAAGATAGGAAATAATGATTAGATATGATAAGAAAGCCTGGACAAGAATAAGCAAGTGGCGCCATCTGTTGATGAAACCAGAACTAAAACATAATTTCTTTAAAGGCCAAAGGCAAAGATGGATTGGAATTAGGATCATTAACTAGAACAGAAAGGTTTTTTTTTAATGTGAAATGCTTCTAGAAAATCCATTTCTCGAATGGAAGATGTTTTTTGAATAATTTTGGCAGCAGAAAAATTGAAAGTGTGATTTTTGGACCAACAATGTTGAGCAACAGAAGACTTCTGTGTTTCCTTTTTTCTAACATATGACTCATGTTCCTTGACGCGAAATTTTAAGGCTCTCTTAGTTTGGCCAATGTAATACCACACTGGCAAGGAATCCTATAAATACCCCAGGAATTCATATACAGAATGGGGTCTTGGAGTATGGAACTCGGAATTTTATTGATGGGAGAATAAACAACCCAAAAGTTAAATTTCTGCAAAATATGTGCAACTTTATAGCTAATTGATGCAAAGAAGCGAATGACAACAGAATTTTTATAATCTCCTAAAACAAGAGTGTGCCTTTTAGTGTGTTGAGATGAGAATTTTTTAACTGCTTGATTACTAATGTTGGGTAAAAAGCCCGTCAATAGCTATTGCTTTTAAATAATTTAGTTCTTTATCAAGGGATAGTTTGGAGGAGCAAGCTTGAAGAGCACGGAAAACATAGGAATAAAATGAAGCTAACTTTTGTTTAGTCGGATGACATGATTTAAAGTGTGGTAGAAGGGAAACCGATGAAGGTTTACGGTAAACCGTAGTACTGAAATTGGATGTGTTATGTGTGACCAGAATGTCGAGAAACAGAAGAGAATTGCAAGTCTCAAGTTCAAAAGTGAATTGAATAGCAAGATCAATAGAATTCATTGTTGAAAGAACTTTATTTAAATCATCTTTATTACCTTCAAACAGGGTAAAAGTATCGTCTACGTAATGGAACCATGCCGGGAAGTTTAATGTTTCAAACAATTTTGATTCCTAATAATGCATGTAGATATCAGCCAGGATGGGAGTGAGGGGGCTTTCCATGGCTAATCCCTCAGTTTGCTCGTAATATTTATTTTGGAAAACAAAATGTGTTTGTTTCAAACAGAGTTGAGTGAGAGAAATTAGCTCATCAATTTCGATGCAAGACAAATGAAATTCACGAAATCTGGTTTCTAGACATCTTAATGCACCTTCCACTGGAACATTGGTGAATAATGATTTTACATCAAAAGAAACCATGAGTAAATTTCTAGGAGAAATGTTTTAACCTTTTTTACAAACTCTATTGAATTTTTTATTGTGTAAATGTTATTGTCTAATAGAGTTGAAAATCTAGAAACTAAATATTTAGCTAATGGATATGAGGCAGTACCTGAGTTTGATACAATAGGGCAGAAAGGAATACCACTTTTATGAATTTTGGGAAGAGCATATAATCTGGCAAAATTCGCAACAGATGAGATAAGCGAATGTTTTAAGTTGCTTGAAATGATTCGTGAAAATTTGATTGCAGTTTTCATTTTTGACAGGTCCGAAGGTGAAGGATCTTTAGGGATCGGATTATATGGTCCTTCGTTTAAGAGTTTAGTGACACCATCAATGTAAGTGTTCTTATCCATGACAGCTATCTGGCCACCTTTGCATGCCTCTGAAATGATAATATACGGGTTAGAATGAATTTCGCGCATTGTAGCTCTTTCTCTCACAGTTAGATTTGGTTTCAAAGGTTTATTATTGAATTTCACATTATGAGCGATAAGATGCCTAATCATTTCTTTCTGTGAATCTGAAACTTTACTGAACTTGAAAGTTTTTTCGATAGGAGCCAAAATCTTTGGAATCGAGAGCTTACAGGTTTGTGAGAAGTTAAAATTATATTTTAGACTTCTCTCTTGTTCTTCTGAAAGACTAACATTAGAAATATTAACTATTGGCTTGATGTTTACAATGGGAAGATTTTTTTGAACTACTGGAAGACTGTAAAAAAAGTTTTTCGAATATAACTGCAAGGGTGTTTTTATGACGGTTAACTGCATTCTCCGTTCTAGACCAAGACTTTTGTTCAAGGGCAGTGAATTTTGGATATGAATTAGGGACTTCCAGATGAAGCTTATAGAGTTCATGTTCAATTTTGGACAATTGTTGACGTGTATCCCTTATGATGGACCGAAGTAAGGCAAGCTTGAAATTTAACAGAATTCTTGAAACGCGACTGGAAGGTTTTTGATTAGATTTGATTTGAATAAAATTGGAGATCAATTTTTTACATTTACATTTAAGTAAAAAGTCAAGATGATTCAGGAATTTTTGCTGCTTCAGGTGTAATTTAGTGAAACGATTAATGGATGAAGGCATGATAAACAATGCAGAAAATCAAACTAAATAATAATAAAGCACATACAAAACAGCAGAAAAAACTTTCACTGAAACGAATAGAAAACAAAACGCTTGTAACCAAAATGCATGAAATCAGACAAGCAAAGCACAATATCCAAATATGCGAAACATAAACAGAACTAGAAAATTGCAAAAAAAGTACTTACCGAAACCCATTCAATCACAAAATGGCGGCCACACCATGTGCAAAAAAGGAAGCAAAAACTAAGCCGTTTTGGGCTCGGAAACACATACAAACGCAACACGACAAAAACCACGTGGAAAAAAGAAAGCACAAAATAAGCCTGTTTGGGACTTCTATAATTAAGACACAATAACACGCCGAACAAATACTAATTCAGAAGTCAAACAACAAAAATCAGCATTATATTTTCAAAATTTTCACAGGACTAGCTGCAAAACCGCAAATGAACAAGATATGAAATAATGATTAGATAAGAAAGCCTGGACAAGAATTTTTCTGTTCTAGTTAACGATTCTAATTCCAATCCATCTTTGCCTTCAGCGTTTAAAGAAATTATGTTTTAGTTCTGGTTTCATCAACAGATGGCACCACTTGCTTATTCTTGTTTAGGCTTTCTTATCTTATCTAATCATTATTTCCTATCTTGTTCATTTGAGGTTTTGCAGCTGAGGATGGTGGTTCGGTAAAACTAACGAAACTAGTCCTGTGAAAATTTTCAAAATATAACGCTGATATTTGTTGTTTGGCTTCTGAATTAGTATTTGTTCAGCGTGTTATTGTGTCTTAATTAATAAATATCATATCACTATAAATGAAAAATTTTTTTAAAAGTAGTTAATAGCAGCTTTCTTCAGGGTTATAGAAATTTTGAATAGAGGTGTTTTATTCTCAAAGAGAATTTTGACTAAATAATTTATTTCTTCTTGTAAGTATTCGACTTTGTTACAAATACTTTTTATTCTAAGGAGCTGAGTATGTATGGTATTTAGAATTACTCTTCTGGAGATACTGGAGTGTCAATAGATTAGTTTAACAGTAGGAAAATCAAAATTTCTTCTTGTCATAAATTTTGATATCTTTAAAGTTGATAATTTGCTAATCAAGTTAATTAATATCTCCTTGTTGAAAGTTAGTTTTATTGAGTTTCAAACATGAAGGATAAATGTGATCGAATTCTATTTTATTGAAGTTATTGATTGCAATAATATCATCCATGTATTTGTATATGCTTTAGTAATATGAATTTTGTACTTGAGATAACTGTTGTTCAAAATGAAATTCCTTGGTGAAAAGGTACACATTATAGATCACTGAACTAGATCTTATCCCCATTAGGATACTGTTGATTTGCTTAAAAAAAGCATTATTAAAAGCAATGTAATTATTAAAAAGAATACTTTCTAAATACAGCTGCCATTCTTCCTTAAAAATAACCGTAATAATTTGTGGAAATAAATCTGGTAGAGTTAAAAGACTGTCAAATACTTCTTGCAACGGAACAGCCATGTATAAATTCTCAAAATCATTAACGGAAAATAATTTTAATTTTAATAGTGAGAAGCATTTCTAGTATCTGTGTGTTATTACTTATTATCCAAGTGAAATTGTGATCTTGCATCTGTGTGTCTTAATTAAAGTAGAGAACTGTTAAGTATTTTAGCAAAACAGTTTTCTATTTCTTTCATGTAATTTCTGGTCTTGTTAGCTATAAATTGAAATCTGGCATTTTGTGAAATTTGAGCAATGCATAAAGGTTGGAGAATCTATTGTAAAATATACTGGTGGTTATTTTAAGTCTTCAATGAATTGCAGTGAAACGTCTTTGCAGAATATTCGCCATAGTTACTGCGGCATGGAGTTCTTCTATAATCAGATTATGGTAGAAAACCTTTTAAATAATACTAAAGTTGTTACTGGCTTTGCCAATTTTCGTAATGGTAAAAAAATTCTTCAATATTTTTACTTTCTTGTCTAAATCTCATTTATTATGTGTTCTTTGGTATGCTTTTTGAAGTCATGGAGCATTGCTTCTTTCTATTCTAGATAAGTTGTAGTAGGTAAGTTAGTTTTGTAGCTGGAGAAGACTATGGAACTTTCTAGATTTTTTCCAAATTATTGGATGCTGAATTTTTTGCTTACTTTAAAAGTGGGTTGAAATTTGGTGCCAAGATTCATTAAATGCTTTAAAGTTCTGTCTTTAATAATTTCATAATTGTCTTTAATAATTTTTATATATAATTGGTGCAGCTGATTGCAACAAAAAAAGGAGTTGCACAATTAGATGTTATAGCACTCCCATGTACAAAATTTCTCTGTTCTACAGCTAATTGTTTTTGAGGTAAGCGAGACACATACATTTGTATGTACAGATGTCATGGAAAAAAAATTCCTTCTGAATCCATTTCGGAAAGAAATTCCTTTATTCAGGCCATATGCACAGATATCATTGAGGAGGAGGGAAAAAAAACCATTCAAATGGATTCGAGAGAGGTAAAATGGATATTTTCATTGAAATATATCCGGAAATGTTTCTATTACGAAGCTTCCTTTACTTTGTACAAAGAAGTAAAAAATGTTAAGAAATGATCCAATTACCAAAAAATTTATAAAATATGCATCTAAAACTATCACGTGACTGTGCAGTACAATAAATACCTAAAACATATATTTTTTAAATGTTCGGGAACTTGCAAACATTTGCATACTACAGAAAGAAGGGAAAGAAATCATGCCAACTTAATAGCTGGAAATCATTTAAACTTCTACCAAAAACACATTTAGAAAGAATTAAATAATGTCTTTCCTTATAAAATAATATATTTGGTTTCAAAAGACATCTTTTTTACCAGAAGACACTTTCTATAAAAATGACATATCAATCTGGTATTATTATTCTTTTTAAAAAAAATTTTAACTTCTCGCCTATTTCTAATTAACTTAAAAAATTCTTATTACAAAGAAAATGTTTTAAAAACACTTAAGCATTAATTAAAATACTTCTAGCATGTTTAATTAGATATATATTACCAAAAAAAATCTATCAAATATAATACAGTCAAAGTAAAGAATTAATGGTACTTCCTTATTATAGTGGCCCCCAAGACTAAGAATCGCCAATCAACAAGATATCTCACCAGCTAGTGAGACACAAAGATATAAATAAATCACACAATATACAATAACAATAATACTCAAATCTTGTTGCCTAAGAATAGTTTTAACAATCATTATGGCAAGACCATTTTTCTGAAACTGCTTTTAATTGATTCCTCAAAAACATAATTTTTGCCTCCACAGAAATTCTGAAAGATATGATTTGAGGTGATGTTGAGCCATGGCCTGTTGTTTACCACTACGCCACTTGGCTAAACACCCCATTCTATCCACATCTAGAATGTGGAATCGGTAGGGAAAATGACGAATTCTGATTCCTGAAATTTTAAAGACTCCGATTCCCTCATATATATGAACTGAAGACGAAGCTGGGATGAAGCAGCTTTTATTAGCGTTTAGTTAAGGTCAAGACTAAGCTTGGAGAAGTTTTGCGACCAACCAAGTGTTTGTATCCTTTGGAGATAACATCATCAGATGAACAGTCTAGATTTAGAAATGTGGCAAGCAGCTCTTCTGGTGAACCAGAGACTTACTGCGATCCTGATATTCGTAATGACTTGCCTCAAGATCTTAATAGCGAAAAGATTCCATCGATGATTACAAGAACTGGTCGAATGGTAAAGCCTGTTCAAATGTTACAGTTTTAAATTTGATTTTTCAGCAAATTTAAAGCTGGGAGTATGTTGAAACTCTCACCGACAACCACGTGATTTGCGCATGTGTGCAGCAAAAACTAAAACATTAAACTAAAACTTTTTTAACTGAACTTTGAGAACTCGTGATGGACGTTTGAGTGAAACATGTAATCCTACTCTTCTGTGTTATATACTATATATTTTAGTTTAGTGATGTGATTGTAAATTAAATATCTTATTATCTTAGAAGCCTCTCTCTTTCTGTGAGTAGTGCATCGATGAATGAAATAAACACTCCCGGATATGCCTTTGGATTAGAAAGAAGATCGACTAAAAGGTAAGCCTTTTTACCTTTTATTTTCTAAGAAATTATTATGATTACACATAGCTAGTAAACAATACCAAACAAAACAAATGGTACTCAACATATTATCATAATCACTTTATCATTAAGTACCCCCCTAAAATGTGTTACACTCTGGCAACCATGCACATAATCACTCTTCAGACAACCATGCATATAACAATTCTTCAGCCAAACATCACCATTTTTGTACGAGTTCCTTTTGTTGTAATCAAAGTTCAAACATTTTTTATAGATGAACTGTGATACTTTTGCCTAAAATTTGATTTTAAAATATTTGCCACCAACAGAAAGACTAAAGTAACATTTCAACAAGATTATAGCATTTTATGCAAAATCACTAAAGGGAATAATGACATGATGTGTTTGGTAAATAGTCGGTGAGCAATGAAAAGGGTGTGATATTGTCTGATTTTTTTTAAAAGTGAAAACAGATTAATGTGTACATGAACAGAAGACCAGCATAAATTACATAAGGATTTGCAAAAAAATGTTGAGTATTAATTTTTTATGTAGCATATAACCCAGTGGTTGCCAAACTTTTATGAGTCACTAGATCTTTTCTCAATTAAAATTTTTTCACGATGCCCTCCCTACCCTAAGTAAATGTAAGGCTAATCATAAGTAAGAGATAAGAATAAATAAAACTCATGTATCTTAATTATTAAACATTTTTTGTTACTTTATTAACAATAAATTAATAATTAATGTGATGGATGAGACTACTAATCACAGCACACTTTCTCAAATCATGCAATTAAACTGGATATGGCCACTCTCATTTCCTTTTCCATATTGATTTTTGCTCTATATTTACTTTTATTATAGCAGCTGCCAAAAATCCAGCTTTGCATAATACGACATCAAAAATGGAATTAAAATCCACTGAGTCTTATCACTTAGAAAGGGATGTTCATTTTTTATCGAAATGAAAACTTCTACCAATTCCTTGCTGCCAAATTCTGCTTTCAAACTATTGTCGCAAAACAACTCGGTAAGATTCTTTCTTCTGCAGAAGTAAACTCAGATGAAACAACAGTGTTAAATAGATTTGAATCCACGCAAACCTCTCAAAATTTTCATTGAGGAAGCATTTCTCAAACTAGACAATTAGCTGTGATAAACATCCTTCAAACATAGTTCTTCAGAATGATCAAGTTCATTTGACATAAAAAATTGCTGCAATCTTATAAAACAACCTTTGCCTGCATTTTGATCCAATTTTCTTCTTCACAGTAAAGAGTTTTTTTATAAAAGCTGATGCTTTTTCTGTTGACTTCAAAAGGTGCATGTTTTTTCCCTGATGACAGAGAGTAGGGGAATTCACCTTTTCAAAAATTAGGCATAAGTATGTCAATTTTATTAAAAAATTGGGATCAATAAAACCGTCTGCATCTTTGTACCATTTCCTTTAAGGAGAATAAATATTTCTACCTGCGTTGAAAGGTATGTGATAAAACATTACCACGATAGAGCTATTTTGCATTGCTATAGTACAACAAAGATGAGTGTTTGGCTTCCATATCCTCACTTACTTTTTTTAAAAAAACATGCTTTCAGTGGAGAAGATTTTATAAAATACAGTCAAAAGTCGTTAATCCAGACACCCATAATCCGAAATTATCTTTAATCCGGACCTCAAAGCTACAAACTTTCTGCGCATGCTTCAACGTATAATGCATTCACGCATGCGCGTAATACTTTTACGCAAACGCATATGCGTGTGCGCATAATACGTTTACGCATGCGCGTTTAATGTATAACGGACGGTATAAGCTAAGCTAAAATTATCTATTTCAGTTAATGTTGCAGATTGCGTTGTTCCTTAATCTTCTAATTGGATCCGGCTTATTATTTTTTGCAGACTGTTAGAGCAATTTTATAAAGGTAAGCTTGAACTTTCGATTAAGTCAAATAGAATTTCTGATGGTGGAGCTGCCGTAGGATCTACAAAGCGAAAGTATGTTTCGATGCCCATCAAACATAAAGTGGAATTGCTGCAAAAAAATGTATAAAGGCACATCCTTTCATTTTCTAAGAATTCCGAAATCTGTTTATCAATTTCACGCTGCTCTGCGGAAAAAAAAAGGTTCCTGGTTCCTTTTTTACCAAATGAGCTGTAGAAAGCAATGAAAAGATCGTTCGATAACACGATCGAGAAGGCACAGCTTTACCGGCTACCCTTCGCAAGAATATTCTGTTATAGCAACTATAAAGGATCAAATAAAAACAAACAAAAAAAAAATCTATATATTTTTAGCTTCTCCTTTTATTGTTTAGTTAAGCTAAATGTCTCGCTTCAATCAATTAGGAAGGTTTTTACAATATTTTGCTGCATCTCTGTGAAGAGCCAGCAGCTCTCCAAGGCGCGGTAGTACACAATTTGGGAACCACTGATATAATTGCTATTTAAAATCAAAATTTATGTTTTAAATTGCTAAAGTATGTTTTCTTTTGATATGATGATAATGTCTGCCCACTAGCAATAAATGTCAATAGTTTGCAATTTTTTTTTAATTGCAAAAATTGCCAAATTGCACGATTGTGGTTGAATTAATTCGTAAGTACCAAACAATTTCACAACAAAAATTGCTGCAATACAAAAATGCAAAAAATAATAAAAGGCAAATGGACTTTACATCTACTGGTACTCCTTCATCAGGGGATTAGTGTAGCAAGAGAAGTACAAGAAAAAGCCTGTTTCTAAGCTGACAAATGTGCAAATACATGAAATTAATATTAAATTAGAAAAATAAAAATTAAAAATTTTAACTTAATAATATGTGCCTCCATCAATGCAGCTCCTACAGTTTGGGGTGGAAAAGGCACTTTATTCTAATTCGAACAAAGTGTATAAAACAAACAAACAAACAAAGAACAAAGTGTATAAATTCGAAAAAGTATATAAAAACAAAGTGTAAACGAAAATTGAAAAATCAATACAAATTTACATTTTTTATCTTTCTTATATTTTAAATTATATATGTATGTGTGTGTGTGTATCAAAATATGCTTTTTATATTTCTAACATATCTTAAATAGTCTTACATCTTAAATTATATTTTTTTATCAATCTATCTATTTATATACACATACATACACTGACAGAAAAAAAATCCCAACACCAAGAAAAAAATTACTGTAAAGCACTGAAATTTCGGCAATACATTTACTTAAGTAACATATTTAATTGATTAAATTTTCAAAATCACAGGTTAGTTTGACCATGGCAAAGCACTCGAGGGTTATCTGCCTAAGGAGTAGGTATGCCATATACAGTGAAATGTCTTTAATCCAGATTCGTCGGGACTTCGGCGATTCCGGATTATAGATCATCAGTTTAAATCTGGTAAGATGGCATGCAGAAATTATAAAATTAAAAATATGAAACCGCAATTTATGAAATAAAGAGCAATTATGATCTAAAGGGTATCAAAATTTACAAAAAAAAAGTTTAATATGTATTTGTTTACTTTATTAAACATTTCTTTCAATGCGCACATGCATAAAGCATACATTACACATAGTCGACATTAGAAAATTGCAACCAGAAAACTATTAAATGTGTATTCGTGATATTTATAATGACGAGGAATTTCATTTAAATCATATCAAAGACGGAGTACATCGAGATGAAATACTACATTTAGTAAGGAATTATAAGCTGAATAAAATAAAAACATCTGCCCTGAAGATAAGGATAGTGCTGACAGATCAACTTCCAGTTCATTGCGCACCGCGTCGTCCCCCCCCCCCTCAGAGCCACGTGAAATTGATAAACAGATTTCGGAATGGTTAGAGAAACAAAGGATATGCCTTTATCCATTTTTTGCAGCAATTCCACTTTTTGTTTGATGGACATCAAAACACGCCTTCGCTTTGTAGATCCTTCGGCAGCTCCAGAATTGGAAATTCTTTTTGACATAATCGAAAGTTCAAGCTTACTTTTATAAAATTGCTCTAACAGGCTGCAAAAAATAATAAGCTGGATCCAATTCGAAGATTAAGGAACAATGCAATCTGCAACATTAACTGAATTAGATAATTTTAGCTTAGCTTATACCGTCCGTTATACATTAAACGCGCATGCGTAAATGTATTATGCGCATGCGTAAATGCATATGTGCATGCGCAGAAAGTTTGTAGCTTTGAGGTCCGGATTATAGATCATTTCGGATTATGGACATCCGGATTAAAGACTTTTGACTGTATATGTGTGTGTGTGTATTTATATTTTTTATCTTCCTAATACATGCAAATTTTCTTACATCTTAAATTATATTTTTTTAAATATCTATCTATTTATACATATACACTAACACTGACAGAAAAAAAAATCCCAACACCAAGAAAAAATTACTGTGGAGTACTGAAATTTCGGCAATACATTTATCTAGGTAACATTATTTAATTGATTAAATTTTAAAGATAACAGGTTAATGCACAAGCATGAGAAGAGTAATTTCAAATGTGAAATGTTGGTACATTTAAACTGGTGTAGCCACCAGAATTTTTAATGCAAGCATACAAATGTTCATGCATTGTGTTGTACAGGGGCTGGATGTCAGTTTCTGGGATGGAGATCCATGCCTGCTGCACTTGGTCAGTCACTACATGGACGGCTAATGTTGGTTGTGGATGACACTGGAGTTGTCGTCCAATAATATCCCATACACGCTCCACTGGAGAAAGATCTAGTGGTCTATCAGGTCAAGGCAACATGTTGACACTACTGACCATGCAGGGTTACAACAGTGGTACGAGGGCGAGCATTATCCTGCTGCAAAACACCTCTTTGTATGTTGTTCATGAAAGGCAGCAGAACAGGTTGACGTAAAAATTTGCAGTCAGAATACATGGGATAACTATGAGAGTGCTGCTGTTGTCATATAAAATTGCTCTCCAGGCCACAACTCCAAGTGTAGGTCCAGTGTGTCTAGGTCGCAGACAGGTTGGTTCCAGGCGCTAAACTGAACTCCTTTTAATCAATGCACAGCCATCACTGGCATCAGAAAACACAACAGATCTCCACTTAATCCTCTAAAGAACACAAGCTTGACACCACTGATGTCGCAAACAGCAGTGGTTTGGAGTCAATGACATGCACACTACAGGGCATCTAGCTCGAAGCTGTCTTTCAAGTAACCAATTAGTAACAGTTCGTTGTATCCAGCAGCTCGAATTTCGGCTGCTCGTAGTATGATGTGCTACAGCCATATGTCAAACACGGCAGTCTTCAATCTCAGTAGGGCCGTGCCAGCTGACTGGAACCCGGCCTTCTTGAGCCTAGTATCTTCCCTTGACAAACAATCATGCACAGTGAATACATTCCTCCCAAGATTTCTATAATATCAAAGAAAGAAAATCTACCTTCTTGTAGCTCTATTACACAACCTCATTGAAACTCACTGAGATGTTGTACTTCTTCATCTTATTAAAGGCATTCTTGACCAACATCAACTCACTACTTCAAATATCAATGATATTGTTGCGTGCGTACAGGTTCGTTACAAAATGAATGCACAAGTCCAATAAAAAATTAACAAAAAATTTATTATTATCACGAAATGCTTAAATTCTCTCAGATATTCTTTCAGTTTTACAATATCTCACAGTAGTTATCTTCTAACTACTCAAACGTTCAAAAGAACTTAATTCAAAACAGCTAAAGAAAGCTAATCCGCGAATTCGCTACAGTCAACAAGAGCAGTTTTCTAAACAACAACAAACTAAGTAACTACTACGAACTGAGAGGTTTTCCTCCTTTTATAAGATTTTAAAATCGTGCGTGAGAATTTTCTAGTACTTTCTCGAAATCAAAAAGAGATATTTATTAAATGTTACATGCACACGCTCTTGTATTTTCAATTTTCCGGCTTAGCTTTCTTTTAATAGTCGTCACGCGCTGCACTGCGCGGGAAATAAAACCATTTAATTTACCATTCAACTAACATAAGCTATTTAAATACCAAATCCGTAACACTGCCCCCTTCCCAAGGACTGCACGTCCCTGGCAGTTCAATCCCTGGACAGGAAGCCAACCTTACAACTGTGGCATAAATGCAATAATAAGCATTACATTACAATAATAAACAACATGAACAATAAATGCAATAAATAAAACAAATCAAATGCTGTCAAATACAAATCAAATACTAAATACACATTTAGAAACAAAAAGGACCATGGTCTTGCACTATTTACAATTATTTACATTACATACTATGGCCATAGTAATGAGCTAACCTGTCGTAATGAACGACTTTAGGTTTAGAGCTCGATGACTTACGGATCCGAACCACGACGTCATTCGTTTTGTTTAGGACTGCGTAAGGACCATCCCAAGGTGACTGTAATTTCGGACAGAGTCCTTTCGGACAAGTCGGATTCCACAACCAAACCTTGTCTCCTTTGTTGAATGTATGTCCAGTAGCTCTCGTGTTGCATCTGGTCTTCACTTTCTCCGTCGCCAAGTTCACTCGCTTTCGTGCGGAACGGTGCATCACTTCATAACGGGCCTGGACATCTTGGATGTGCTGCTCAGGCGATGAAGGTGTATCCGTATGGCGATCAAACAGGTGGTCTTAAGGCAGACGAAGGTCTCGACTGAAGAGCATCTGGGATAGAGAATAGCTGGTAGTCTTGCGTTTTTTTTTCGACCCTAGTATGATTTCAGCAGCTTCCTGAGCTGGGTCTTTCGGACAAGGCATCGACATTTCCAGGCGAGGATCCCTGTTGAGGATGGATAGTCATGTCATCAGATGCTGAAAGCAGTTTGTTGTTTTTCAAGTCTAAGGAAAAATTGTATTTCCTTAAAAAGTCCAATCCGAGCATTTAAGAATCAGTGATCTCTGCTACATATGCCGTGTGATGGTAAGCGGCACTTCCAAACATGATGTTAATGTTTACTTTTCCGTCGATGTCGATCTTGTCACCGGACACGGTCTGGAGGGTAACGCAGGGCGGTGTCCAGATAAGTTTGCTTCCCAGTTGTTGAGCCAAATCTTTTTGGATGACGGTAACGTTGGCTCCTGTATCTATCGCCATATTGCAGGGAACTCCATTAATATTCCCATTGATGGACAGTCCGTTACTGTTGCCACACACTGTAGAAATCTCAAGCGCTTTAAAACAGGGTTTTTCATTATCTGGCAACATAAGTTCCTCGATATGGCTATTAATTTTTTTTCTGCATCGTTGCTGGGAAATAGTCTTAATTTCCGTGCTCTGGGGTGTTCTGCAGTTCCTTCGCACGTGGCCTTCTGCTCCGCAGTTCCAGCAGTTTGGTTTCTTGTCACTCCTTTTGCGTCCCATGGCATTTAATTGTCTGTTTAAATCATATGCCTTATTTTCCGTGCTCTGGGGTTTTTTGCAGTTCCTTCGTAGGTGGCCTCAACACCTCAGTTCCGGCACTTTAGGGTCGGTTTCTTTTCACCAACATTTCTTCTCAAGGCATTCACTGGTCTTGTCAACTCATCCGCTTTATTATCCGTGCCCTGGGGTGTTCTGCAATGCCGTCATAGGTGACTTTTAGAACCACATCTCCAACACCTTCGAGCGACTTTGTTCTCACTGCTACTCTGTATCAAAGCGTCGACTTGTCTGGATAAATCATCTAAATGAGCCATCAGTTGATCCACTGGCTCGTGGACTCACATAGCTCTGACTGGGTAGTGGTCTCTATGAGTTGCTTGCTGGGCTGCCTCGAATTTCATGGCGTACAACAGAGCCCTTTTTATATCCTTCACATCCGCAATTCATATAGCTTTCTGTATTTCAGGATCCTGGATGCTGTCGATGAAGTATTCCAGAGGCAGGATTTCCCTTGTTTCTGTCGGGCACTCCGAAAAGGCGAGGTGGGACAGCTTTTCAACATCTGTGGCGAGCTCCTGAAGTGTTTCCGTGGTTTTCTGTTGGTGGGATTTTAATTGAAGCCTACTGTAGTCTTTTAAACAGTTTTCCCCAAAGCTCAGCTCCAAGACGCAGGACAGAGCTTCAAAATGTAACCTTTTGTTTTCGGGAAGAGTCTAATGGATATCCGTTGCGTCGGCTCTTAAAGAAGTGGCGACATGACAGGCCTTAGCTTGGGAATCCCATCCATTTGCATCTGCCACGATCGAAAATTGTGTCTTATACACCTGCCAGGAGGTCTTCCATCATATGTCGATAGCTTCAGAGAGGGACGAGCAGACATGGGTAGAAATTTTAAACCATCCGAAGTGCTCCCTGCCATCGCTACGAATTTCTTTAAAGTGTCAACTTCTTTGGCGACGACAGCAGAAATTCTGTCTTTGATTTGTTGTTCAATATGTCCTTGGACGGCAGAAACTCTTTCTTCAATTTTGTTGGAAGGCCGAAACTCTTCCTTCGACTCGTTGCTCCACAGCCGACACTCTATCTTCTATTTCATCTTTGTCCGCCCGACCACAACTTCTAGCCACGGTCAGCGAACATGTTTCCTTCATCCACGCCCTCACAAGTCCACATATGTGTTTGTTCGACACGACGGAGTTAGAAAACCACTTCAAACTCCTTATGATGGACCATTTAATGTGCTAGAAAGACGAGATAAAACGTTTGATCTCGAAATAAAAGGGACTAAGCAAACGATCTCCATAGATAGACTGACACCCGCTTTTGTAACCATGGACTCTTTTCAAGTTGCTTCCAAGAGTGTGAAAAAAACTTCGGACATTTGTATCACCCGTTCTGGACGATTAATCCGACCCCCGCATCGGTATGTCACATTTCGTTGACACTGCGGAGGGAGTATGCAGCGGCAGCGCCAAACAGGCGATACGGACTTAAAAACTGTACAGAAAAGCGCCAATTGGCGAAACAGTAAACCCGTTTGGCAAACATACAGGCTGACGGGGAGAGAAGAATTTTCCCCGGCAGTCAAGGGGAACTACTTCAACAAATGTGTGCGTCTCTGTTTCGCCGAGATATGTGAACTTGTGTACTCGCATCTGTACTGTGCTCTGAATTTCTTAAGCCGTTATAATGTACCCGGCAACTGTTACTTTTCCTTATTAAATTTGATTATTAATTGTAACATGTCTATCTTATGAAGATTTCGGCTTTCCTAGTTAATGTTAGGGATATTTTCGTATGCACGTGTTACTCACACGTACATCAAAACCAACTCCCGTTCAATGAACAATAATTGATAAAAATACGTAAATACGAAAGTGTTTCGTCTTTACTCGAGTTATAAGTTAAAGCCAAACCGGCTCGTTCAGCTCTGTATTTGTGTTCTTATCTATTAGTAAATTTTGCATTTTAGCCTTTTAAAGGGGTATAATTATGTTGTTCTTATGTTGCGGTTACGTATTTTACAACTTTATTGCATGGGATAGCTATCGATTTATGAGCAATGTAAAAGTGATGGTAGGCGCAACGAGGCCACCATTTATTTGCATTTGAAAGAGCTAGTAGAGTTAGTGATTTAAGTCATTTGGTGCGCTAACTTCCATGTCCGTTTGCATAGGGAGACTAAGCATTAACTTTCAATACTGTATACCAAAATTTTGGTCAGTTTGCCTGTTGGCTGATTTGCTTGTTTGGATGCAGAAACTCTAATTTTAATTGTAAAAATTGTTTTTAACTGTAATAAACGTTTTATATTTTTATATATTTTACAGTTATTAATGCAGGTGTTTTAATAGTCCTTACAAAGAAGTCATGTGGTGGCCACATCATATATTTTATCGGGTGCATGTACCTAATTTAAATATACGTTCATGTCACGTAAGTGGTGAGCGAAAGTGTTTATGATTTTATGTATAAATAAAAATCGAAAGATTTGAGTAGGAGGAAAAGCGATGTGAGACCTTTAGATCGAATATAATATTCTGAAACCAATGCACTGATTTTAGAGAAAAGACAAAAGAATAGTTTAATTAAACTCCCACTTTCCTTAACTCTGTGATTGTGACCCAATAAGTAGTGAAGATAAAAGATTTCCATTCTAAGTGTCATGAATTTTTTCAGGCATGTGTATAAGTTTTAGAAGGATGTTCAGCCAACAGCATTAAGCCAAAGAATCTCTAAGGAGAAGAATGAAAGCTTCCATAGACGCAATGTAAACCTGTTTCGCCTCTGCGCCGCTGTACCGAAGAGCCACGGCTATGCAGTGAAACACCAGCGCAGGGTGAAATTTAAACAGCGCACTTCGAGGAGATAGTAAATTTTTTACTTTGAAATAACTCAAAATGTTTTATTTTCATACATTTCTGGAGTTTTCTGAGCAAAAGGATGTTAGTTGGAATTTTGGGGCGAATTATAGAAATCCTGTCCAATTTTTACTTTCAATTTAAACAGCGAGCCGTACGAAGACAAAATTTAAATGAAATAAATTTCTTAATTCTTTTCTTCTGTAAACTTAAAAAGGGGGGAAAACACATGCCATACAAAACGTAATAAATTTTTATGGATCCATAGTTAAAATTTTACAGTGAAATTTTAAAAGCAAAATTTGCAATAACTAACTGAAACAGAAAAACATAATTAAAGACAATTAAATGCACCCCTAAATAAATTGAAAACACTGAAATACATTATAATTATCCGACAACAACTTTAAAAACAAATTACCATGAAAACGTTTAGACAATTATTTGGAATGACCATTGTGAAAACCAAGAGCAAAGTTTTCACCCAATAGCCAAAACCATTTCACTTACAGCATTACATTTAAAAAGTCTTTAAAAGAATTTCACATAGCTAAAACCAAGTACCTCTGACTACAACAACAAAGAACGTTTTCGAACAACGTGGTAAAAGATTGCTAACATGGCCGACGGCATGCCGCATTCATTGATGCTGCTTTGTTGCCTCCTGATGTTATTTCGCACATGCGCAGTGAGGTACGGAGGGTGGATAGCTTTGGAATGGTTTGCCCCTTTAAAGTAAGCTTCAAGGATATACATAATGTGTCTCTTCGGTCTGACGGAGCCACATTTACCCCGGTGAACCTTTACTTCTTCTAGTTAGAGATTCTTTGATTAAGCAGACGCATAATTTAGCTCTATTGGTTCACCGAAGATGAAATATAAGTCACTTTCTCGTTTCCGCTCTCTAGTCATAATCTGTTGGATGAGAAAGTGACCATTGCACGAGCTACCTTAATTCCATTCCCTGAATCCCTTAGTAAGGTAAGCGCTCTGAAAACCCTACGTTGTCTCAACTTATTATATCTTGTTATTGAGGAATGTAGAGAACTGAAACGATATGTTCTATTCACTCGGTTTTCAATGTTCACAATGTCTGTTATGATGGTCGTATGAAATGTCGTCGCCTGATATGATGTCAGAATGACGTCTGATAGTATGGTTTCTTATGGAAGCATATTGTTGAGCTTAAAACTCTGTTCGAGGTATACTGGCTTTTGTGTACATGTACCTATGTACCAAATTCGTAGCCCTGAGTCTATTAGCTAACACGCAGCATGAACGAAAGAAATACACACAGAAACTTCCTTTATATTATGAGTAGAGTTATATATCAGAACATCTTTCATTGCTACATATTCAAAGAATCCTTTTAATAACATTTGTAACAATCAAGTTACTAATAATTGTTTTAGGCTTTTGTTGAATTACAACAAAGTTAATGAATACTTTTTTAACAATGCTAATAAACCATAATCATTAGAGATATCAAATCTAGTGGTGCTAAAATTTTACGTGTGGATCACATTTGCTTAAATTTGTTATTTTTACTGCTGAAAACGAATTCGGGCCATTTTTAGAAATGGGCTTCTTTTTGTTGACAGTATTATGTTACGTTTTTATACCAACACCGTTTATCGACAGCCTATTGGGCATACTTATTTGTTTTGCGATTGCCTTCATTTTGTTTCCTCGAAGAGAAGAGAAACCTCGAAAAAGTAACGATGAAAATACCATTAACCTTAATGAACACAACTATAGTGCCGGAACGAAGGTACATAATTTAGATTTCTTTGATTCGTGTGCTGATATTCATGAACATAATGACGATTCCTTTGATGTGGATATAGACAATGACACCCATCTTCTCCAAATTCCTAACGAAGCTTTTGATAATAATCTTCTAAATTTGCATATCGATAGTGACACTGACCACATCGAACGTTTTGCCAAAGATTTCAATAATAATCCCACTGAAGTTTACCATATAAGTGATGGAAATCAATTGAATTACTTCCATGAAGAAGCAGAAAGGAATTTTGATTACCCAAAACCTGATAACTCAGGTAATCAAACAGGCATGAATAGCAGAATAACCATCTTCAACCAGGAAAACCCCACTTTGAATGCCTCTATTAAATCATTGGATGCTGAATGCATTGTATCGCATACCGATCTTGGAGCACAAGGGGACATCAATTTCGGCAATCTCATCAACACAAATAATGAACCAGAAATAAATAGCAAAATGGATCAAGTAGACAGATTAGAAGTGAAACCAATTCAAGAATTTCAAGAACGCCTTATTGATATCGTCGTTGATACCGTCGCTGTTATCTACGTTGATGACGAGAATACTCAACATCCTTCATCACAGCGCAGCAAGCGTTTCACAATTTCAAAATTAAGAAAAGCTTTACTGAAATATTTTCGCTTTAAAAAAATCAAAAATAAACATAACAGTTTAAAGCATCATATCAAAATCTAAGTTTACATAATTTCAATTTATGTTCGTGATACATTTGTTCGAAATGACACCAATCTAATTGACTGACTAAAAATTGTACATTGACTGACGAGAGACTGACTAACTGACGATCACACTAATTGACCAGTGACTGAAGTGACTGAATAAATATAGGACATTGACTAAATAAGAGACGATCTCATTGATTGTATAAATTTGGACATTGACTGACCAGGGACTGGTCATGTGATGATCTCCTTGACTGACTGAAAAACTGAGCTCATAAGCAGAACCTATATTTATTTAATAAAAAAGATACTAATTGGGGAGCCAAGGAAGTGGCTTAATTATGACTAAACTGTGCATTTTGCCAAAATTAAGGCTTTTAATTAAAGCTTAAGAATTATTTTTATTATATTTTTGCAATTACTGCATTTTTTACTATGTTTATATCATATTCTTTTTAAATGCTATTTTATTTTTACTTATTTGTTTATTAATATTTACTTTTATGTTTTTTGTGTTTTCTTATTGTTACTTTTTAAATTTTATATTTCTTTCTCCTTAATATTTTATTTTGCTTAGCATTAATTTTATTATTATTAATATTATTACTATTATTATCTTAATTTTGTATTTGATTTACTTATTTCTAAATTTTTGATTATATTTTTTATTACAATTTCATTTATTATTACCATTTCAAAAAAATTTCGAACTAGTTATAAAGTTTAGACTTTTATTAAAAATTAAATGTAAAATTAACACTTTTGGCTCTCCAATAAAATTTTAATCATTCGTCTTGTCATCTCATTTGTATTAAAGACTTTTGTTTATTATTATTCATTTATGATTTATTATAATATTCAAAGCTTTATTCTTGAAAAACTGCATGAATCATAAAATATTGGCATTTGAGGCAAAACTTTGAGACTTAAGACTCCGCCCTAAGGGTTTCCATTTCCTCGTAATCCATAAGTATATCCAGATCCCAGAGAATGATTTTAAATAAAGAACAATTTAGTTAACAAATTCTTGTAATTTGAATTCGAATTTCATGTAACTCAGAAAATTTTCTTTAGGTAAGCGACCTCTTTAAAAGGAGATTTATTGTTATATGTTTACAATTTGTATATTTTCCCTTTCGCATTTTTATTTTTCGAGTTTGTTCAATTATAAATTCTTATTTCAATTTGGATAATTTTTAATATTGTTTTAAAACTCTTATACAAGTTTGCGAAAGAAGCGCTTTTCCGGTATGAAAAATGCAAGCTAAATTTCGTTAATCGGCCCTGTAGACTGGAAGATACAAAACTGTCACCTTCTAATTCCTTCTACAAATTAAAGTAAGAACTGTAATTGCAAAAAATTTAGGGCACCAGGTTTCAAGAAAACTCTGTAATTGTCACCCAATTTAAACCACAATAAATCAATTGAAATGATTTCTTTTTTTGGCATAGTATCTTGACAGAATAAATATGGAGCTTTTTTTTTCCAATAACGGATTGTAAAATGAATTCAGCAAAGATATTTTTCGGTATTTGTAAGTTTTTTCGTTTCAAGATGTGCGTATCTCGAATAACTCGAGAATGAGTAGTCGTAGAATGTTTTAGTATATGGGAGTGCTATAACATATAGTTGTACTCCTCGCTTTTTCGTGGCAATCGGTCACTTTAACATGTATAAATATATATATATATATACATATATATATATATATATATATATATATATATATGTATGTATATATATATATATATACATAATTTATTTCCTAAACAATATTGATTAATTGATTATATTATCTCCTAAGTTTAATTAAAGTAGAATTATTTTAAAAGTGTGAATCCATACTGGTAAATTATATTTTGAAAGATGTTTTGAAGTAATTTGAAAGTAAAATGTTAATAATGTTTTAATGGGGACTGGAGTTAAACCATCATGAAGAATAAAATTTCAATTGTAAAAGGAAAAATTAAAACATGTAATCATTGTCATTGATCGAAAATTAGTTGACTTTTCAAGGGGAACAAACCAACTCCCGTTCAATGAACAATAATTGATAAAAATACGTAAATACGAAAGTGTTTCTTCTTTACTCGAGTTATAAGTTAAAGCCAAACCGGCAATTCTAGTCAGGCCAAATATTTCCGCGAATAGAAGGAATTATGAACCAATGCTGATACTCAAAGGACTTATTCTTATGAAGCATTTTAGTCAATTCAATTTGGAGTAAAAATCAATTACTGTAGAGAAATTCTATTTAATTCCAGTAAACGTCCCCGACACTTTCATGTTTATGCATTTGAGTACTATATTATTTGTAGAAATTAAACATTGGAAATTATCATTATGAAATCGAATTCAAAGTAATGTTGAAATAAACGTAGAAGATTACAAATTAAGATAAATAATGCAAACTTTGTAAAAACAAATCAAAGACAATATAAAAATAATATAGAAAATAATATAAATAAGATCAGTGAATGTACATGAAGATATACGGCCACAAATGGTATTAAGTAACTTACATTCTTTCTAGTGGGGTAGTTTGCAATGTGTTCTCTTCGTGTCTGACTCAGAAGTGTAGGGTGTCCGAAAATTCTTAGCGGCAGTAGGGGCTTTGAATAATATCAGTCGGTAAGACTTGGGTGAAGTAATTTATGGTAGTGGGTGGGACTTGGAATTCTTGAGGGATGTATTTTGTCGAGTTCTTATCTGAGAGAGACTGTCTGTTAAGATTTTTTTGAAATTACTAGTGAATGGAAATTAATTAATTTCTGGCTAATTGTCGTGTCACAATGATTAAGAATTTAAGAAAGGAAAAAGGAATTTTCACTGTCCAAGAGCTGATAGACAGACTAAAGGCATGAAATAGGCCCATTTTTTTAGTAACAGTATAGTAACAGTATATGTCTGAAGACAATTAGCTTTTGACAATATATGCAATTGAGTAATTACACTATATACAAATCTTCCAACTGACAGTCATCCAAGTTATACCGCCTTCTCAGGTTTAGGGACAAATTATCATATCCCTATCAGTTAACTGATTTAGAGTGAGTATTTAACGCCTCCTCTTTTAAGGCAATGGTTGATAAATTGAATGGGAATTAGATTATTTTTGAGAATTTTGATAAGGATCAAAATTTCGCGTTGTAAATCTATTGTATCTGTGCATATAGTTTAATTCGTTGTATTTGATTAATTATAGTATTGTTAATTACTTTTTTGGATATGTTAGAGTTCCAATTTATTAATTTGTTAGTATTGAAATTGAAGTTTCCTGTTTTGTCAAAAAGTAAATATTTTTGTAGTTAATGATTTAAAGATCTAGAAAGTCTATGCTATTTTGTGAATTATTAGTTTTATTAAGTGTAAGACAATTCGGATAAATCTCGGAGTGTTCAATTTTACCAAAATTATTAATTGTAATAAGGTCATCAATATATCTGTAGGTGTGTTTGTAGTAATTTAACTCTTGTGGTTGTAGATTTTTTTTGGAAGTTAAATTCTTTGACAAATAAAAAGATATTACAGATCGAGGTGCTGGAATGTAAGCCCATTGGCAATCCTCTGACTTGTTTAAAAAGTTGATTTTGAAACTTGATGTAGTTATGAAAAAGTGTGCATTTTAGGTAGGTTTTCCATTTGTCAAGAGTCATGATATTGAGTATATTAGGGAAAAGTTTAGGTAGATCAAGTAGACTGGTACAGATTTCTTCTAGAGGAAGTGAGGTATATAAGTTTTCAAAATCATAGCAGTTAATGTTTTGGATGTTAATGGTTTGAATGGTATTAATGACATGAGTGTTATTATGAATGATCCAGCAATAGTTATGATTAGTGTTACAATCAGTGAAAATAAATTTACAGATTTTATTAAGTTGAATTGAAAAATAATATTCTACATTTTTCTTTTAATTATTAGTTCCATTAGCTATAAATCTAAATTTTAATGGTGTTTTATGGAATTTGGGAATCGCATAAAGATTAGTAAATCTGTTGTAGTTTGCATTGAAAGTAATATTGAGTTTCTTATGAAAGGTTTTAATCCTGTTTATTATAGATGTTTCTGTAAGGTTGGCTAATTGATAAGTAGTTGCGTTGAGAAGTTCTTTATGAATAATTTCAGCGTAGAATTGTTTTCATATAATGCTAAAGTTATTGTTGATTTATCTATTTTTGTAATAGTAAAAAGCTGTTTTAATTGATTAATATCTGATGTAAGTTGCGACCAATTCAGTGTACTTTTAAATTTGAGGTGACTGATTTCGGTGGATATGCGTTGAAAAATTTTAGCTTTCCATTTTAAGAAGGTATCTATGGGTAAATTCAGTTGATAGCTTGCTTTAACTATAAATTCGTTGATGTTGTTTTCGAAAGTCTTGTAACAGTAATTTGTAGTCATGTTTCTGACTGGTCTAAATTTTGTACCATAAATCATTAGTGTTTTTAGTTGATGGTTTTGTATGATATTCAAGTTGCCAGTAATTATGTGCTGGTGTTGAGAATCTACGTAATTGCTGTAAATTGGTGTCTTACAATGTCATTCTGCAGTTTCATCTATTTCATGGTGGTTAGTGAGCAAGTTGCTTAAGGTCCTTTGATATTTAAATGCAATCATTGGTATTGTGTTAACTGCGGGGAAGTAATCTTTACAATCTCTGATGATTCTTGAGAAATGAATATTGTCAAACTGCGGATGTAGAAAATTGACTTTAAAATAAATTTTGCGTTGAGTGAGACTATTAGAGAGTCTGAAAAGACTAAAATCAAGAATCATGTCTTTGATGATTTGTATGTCGTCGTAGCTTTCTTGAATGATTTTTTTAGTTTGATAAGGAATTTATTAGTACAGGAGTGTAACCAGTTGAGAAGTTTCTTGGGAAAGTAGTGTGAGTCAAAAAAACATTTCAATTGTTTTTTCAATGCAAGTGTATCCAAAGTGGATAAAAATCTCGCATTATTTTTTATTTTGCTTCCTCTTTTTCCTCTCTGCGTTTTGTTGCTGTAGATCTTAAATTGGATGAAAATAGACTTCTTAGAAGTATCTCTATGACTATGTATATAAGTGTTAAGTCAATATGGATAAAGTGAACGTTGTTTTAGTATATAGAGAGATTCCTGAAAAATTCGTGTTTTGTGATTGGGTATTATATGTAGTATCTGAAGTTGAATAGAGTTGAAGTCATGGTGTTTAAAGTTTTCTAATTCTGCTGTATTCAGTTGTGATGGCGTACTTATTTTAATGCTTTTTTTTTTTTTTTTTTTTGTGCGTTGAATTTTTTGATTTGAGCTCTATGGTTATTGATCCGAAAGTTAAGATTGTTTTTAGTCTGTCCTATATATTTAATATGTAAAGTACCGCATGTAATCATGTAAATACAGTTAAATGTTTTTCATAGAAATTGTTTTTTTGGGTTTACCTGTAGCAGGCATGGCGTTAAATTTTCAAGTTTGTCATCTAGTGGAATGACATTTAATGATTTTAATATGAGTTAAACTAGCAAGATATAAAAGTAAGCAGGCTGCTAACCTTCAATACAGTAAATTTTTTGTATAAGAAGTTTAAAACGTAAAAAAGAATGGAGATAATATATAAAGTGGGTACATTAGGTAAGAGATAAATAGCGCTAATAGCTGCTATTTAGCATATCAAATGTTGTATGATCTTAAATCCATTTAGTGTGAATACAAGTTATTACTACTTGCGCAATTGTTGCAAAGTTAGTTAATAATAATTTATTTCCTAAACAGTATTGATTAATTGATTATATTATCTCCTAAGTTTAATTAAAGTAGAATTATTTTAAAAGTGTGAATCCATACTGGTAAGTTATATTTTGAAAGATGTTTTGAAGTAAGTTGAAAGTAAAATGTTAATAATTTTTTAACGGGGGCTGGAGTTAAATCATCATGAAGAATAAAATTTCAATTGTAAAAGGAAAAATTAAAACATGTAATCATAAAAACTGTACAGAAAAGCGCCAATTGGCGAAACAGTAAACCCGTTTGGCAAACCTACAGGCTGACGGGGAGAGAAGAATTTTCCGCGGCAGTCAAGGGGAACTACTTCAACAAATGTGTGCGTCTCTGTTTCGCCGAGATATGTGAACTTGTGTACTCGCATCTGTACTGTGCTCTGAATTTCTTAAGCCGTTATAATGTACCCGGCAACTGTTACTTTTCCTTATTAAATTTGATTATTAATTGTAACATGTCTATCTTAACTAAGATTTCGGCTTTCCTAGTTAATGTTAGGGATATTTTCGTATGCACGTGTTACTCACACGTACATCATTGGTGACCCTGTCCCTCGCTCCTTCTGTTTCGATCCCTAATGACTATCTGTCTCAATCTTTGTTAAAAAACTAAAAATATGCCTTATTTTGATGCCAATGCTCTTCCTTATGACTGATAAAGGCTCCACCCTATTCATTTCCTCCTCATTTTATCGTACGGATTACACGTGGTTTATCACACTTAAGGAGGATTTACAGGTATGTGGTCAAATTTTTTTAATTATCTGTGATTGGTCTTAATTATGTTTTTGTGATATGTTTTGCTCTAAAATTATAGTTTTAATTTAATTATTGATTGTTTAAAATTGATCTTTGAGTAATATTTGTGCTCACACTTTTATTGAGATATTGAATGTCTTCGTTATTTTATTCTAAATTGATACTGTTTTGATAAGGTATAGTGCAAAACATTAAGTTTACGATTTACGATATATTTATAATTGGCAACCATGCCAGGATCGGAAGGCCAAACCAACGAGGAATCGAATATGGCGGTTCAGGAGCCACAAATCTCACACGTGGCAGTTAAAATTCCCCCTTTATGGAAAAATAATGTTAAACTTTGGTTTATTCAAGTTGAAAGTAACTTTGCTTTAGCGAAGATTAGTAGCGATAGTACAAAATACAACCACGTGGTTTCTTCGATAGACCCTGAAACTCTTTCCGCAGTATCAGATATTTTATTTAATCCCCCAGCGACGGCTAAATATGATGCCCTTAAAGCTAGGTTAATAGGAGAATTCTCAGATTCGGAAAGCGAGCAAATACGCAGACTTATTTCTGAATTGCATTTAGGGGACGACAAACCATCTCACTTATTGAGAAAAATGAGAGAATTAGGTGGAAACTGTATAACTGACGAATTTTTAAAATCATTATGGCTGCAAAGGTTACCTTCCGAGGTGCATGCCATTTTATCAATAAGTTTGGAATCCTTAGACAATTTAGCAAAAATGGCTGATAAGATAGCTGAAGTGCGCACGCCAACGAACAACAGCGTGTTCGCGGTCCAGGCAGCTTCGGCCAGTTCCCCCAGAAACCCTAACGATTCTGGTGCCCCCCTCGAGGAGCTTAAGGCCTTAAGGAGTGAAATCTCTGCCCTAAGTAAACAAGTCGAGCGACTCTCCCGCGGAAACACGAGGAATAATTTCCCCCGGGATCAACATAACAAAGCACGTAGTTTTTCGCGTGGGCATTCCCGAGAGCGTGTGAACAATTATTGTTATTTTCATTCGCGATTCGGTAGTAATGCACGAAAATGTCGAGCACCTTGTTCCTTTTCTCAGAACACTACGGCCCAGGAAAACTAGTAGTAGCGGCTATCGATCGAAATTCATCGGCAGTCGCGCATTCATGTCGTTTACATGTTTACGATAACAGATTAAATTTAAACTTTTTGATTGATTCGGGCTCGGATGTTTCATATGTGACACCGACTTCTAAGTTTAGGAAAATGCATCCTGATTCGCTTCAATTATTTGCCGCGAATAATTCCAGAATTTCTACGTATGGAACAAAATTGTTAACTGTGAGTTTAGGACTTAGACGAAACTTTTCTTGGAAGTTTTTAATCACCGATGTACCAGTGCCTATAATAGGAGCCGACTTTTTAAGGCATTTTGATCTTTTAATCGATTTAAAACGAGGTAGGCTTATCGATAATACTACGAAATTAACTCGTATTGGTTCTCTTTCCGATTCTAAAAATTATTTTTCGGTAAAGTTAATATCTGGTGATTCACCATATCACAGAATCTTGAAAGACTTTCCTAAAGTACTGAAGTTAAAATCCGATTCGTGTAGAGTAAAACATAGTACGGTTCATTACATCGAAACATACGGTCCTCCTGTGCACAGTAAACCGCGTAGGTTAAGCCCTAAGTTATACGAAGCAGTAAAAAAAGAATTTCAATTTATGATAGATCAAGGTATTTGTAGACCATCAAAATCAGCATGGTCATCACCTCTTCATGTAGTTTCTAAAAGTTCGGGCGACATACGGCCAGTAGGAGACTACCGAAAACTAAACGCGTGCACCGAACCCGACAGATACCCTATCCCGCATTTACAAGACTTTAATAATACGCTTAGCGGAAAGACAATTTTTTCAAAAATTGATATCGTTCGGGCATATCATCATATACCAGTCCATCCAGATCATATACCGAAAACTGCAGTTTGCACCCCATTTGGTCTTTCGAATTTCCGTTTTTAAATTTCGGGCTGTGCGGAGCAGCTCAAACCTTTCAAAGGTTTATGAACGAAATTCTTGGAGATCTAAAATTCGCCTACGTCTACTTAGATGATATTTTGATATTTAGTCATACGGAAGATGAGCATAAATCTCACCTACGTACTGTTTTTGAAAGATTAACTTCATATGGATTGACAATTAACGCTTCGAAATGTGTTTTCGGCGTTCCGGAAATATCTTTTTAGGCCATATAATCAATAAAGATGGTACCAAGCCTCTGACGAACAAAGTGGAACCGATACTTAACTACCCACTTCCTAAAACGGTAAAAGATTTGCAGAGATTTTTAGGATTTTTAAATTTTTACCGTCGATTTTTACCCAACGTAGCCCAGAATCAAATACATTTAACTTCGTATTTAAAAGGGGCTAAGAAAAATGATAAGACAATCCTGAATTTGTCTGAGGAAGCGCGGAGTGAATTTCAAAAGTGCAAACAGCTAATCGGTAATGCTGTTCTTTTGGCACACCCGAAGAAAGATGCCCAGTTGGTTTCACAGGTTGATGCGTCAGACTTCGCGATCGGTGGAACGCTATCACAAATAGTTGATAGAAATTTACAGCCTCTCGCATTTTTCTCACGAAAGCTTTCGCAGGCGGAAAGGAACTATAGTGCGTATGATCGAGAGCTATTGGCAGCTTATGCTGCTATTAGGCATTTTAAGCATATGTTGGAAGCACGGAACTTTTCTTTAATCACCGATCACAAACCGCTCACGTATGCATTCCGACAGCGTTTGGATAAGTGTTCACCTCGTCCGGCTAGGCAGTTAGACTTTATCTCACAATTCACCACTGAAATTCGCCATATAAAAGGTTCGGAGAATATCGCTGCCGACGTACTTTCGCGTATAGAAGCAATAAGCATGCCTAACCCTATCGACTATGAGGAAATCGCTAAAATGCAAGAAATCGACACAGAATTACAAACATTGCTTAAAGAGTCAAAAGTTCTACATCTCAAAAAAGTTACCTTACCGAATTGTAGCTTTTCGATATATTGCGATGTGTCAACAGGTAACGCCCGTCCTTACATTCCTCCGGCATTCCGTGAGAAAGTTTTTGCCACCTTGCACAATTTGTCTCACCCCGGCATTCGCGCATCAACAAAGTTAGTATGTTCACGGTTTGTTTGGTCTTCCATCCGCAAAGATTGCGCGAAATGGGCACGGCAGTGCATTCCGTGCCAGAAAGCAAAATTAAGCAGACATACTAGAACCCCGTTAATGAAGTTTCCAGACCAATCACAGAGGTTTGATCACGTCCACCTTGACCTTGTTGGTCCCCTACCTCCTTCTCAAAATAATTATTACTGTCTAACTATGATATATAGATTTACTAGATGGCCCGAAGCAGTACCCATACCAGACATAACAGCACGCACAGTAGCACAGGCTTTCTATGACCACTGGATTACTCGATTTGGTTGTCCGACTGTTATTACTACCGACCAAGGGCGACAGTTTGAAAGCGGCTTATTTCGAGCCCTTTCCCAATTATTGGGAATCAAGAGGATCAGGATGTCTCCGTACCACCCACAGGCAAACGGACTGATCGAGGAATTCCACCGTCCTTTGAAAGCTGCCTTAAAAGCGCACGATACCAGTGACTGGGTGGCTGCCCTTCCAACGCTGCTGATGGGTTTCCGCGCCGCTCTCAAAGAGGACATAGGAGCAACCACTTCTGAACTGGTGTATGGAAAGACTATCCGTCTCCCAGGAGAATTTTTCAATCCGACACCTCCGGATGCGTTCCCCAAACAGTTTGTGGAGGATTTAAAATCTCACTTTGCCAGTGTCCGCCCGACCACGACTTCTAGCCACGGTCAGCGAACATGTTTCATTCATCCACGCCTTCACAAGTCCACATATGTGTTTGTTCTACACGACGGAGTTAGAAAACCACTTCAAACTCCTTATGATGGACCATTTAATGTGCTAGAAAGACGAGATAAAACGTTTGATCTCGAAATAAAATGGACTAAGCAAACGATCTCCATAGATAGACTGACACCCGCTTTTGTAACCATGGACTCTTTTCAAGTTGCTTCCAAGAGTGTGAAAAAAACTTCGGACATTTGTATCACCCGTTCTGGACGATTAATCCGACCCCCGCATCGGTATGTCACATTTCGTTGACACTGCGGAGGGAGTATGCAGCGGCAGCGCCAAACAGGCGATACGGACTTAAAAACTGTACAGAAAAGCGCCAATTGGTGAAACAGTAAACCCGTTTGGCAAACATACAGGCTGACGGGGAGAGAAGAATTTTCCCCGGCAGTCAAGGGGAACTACTTCAACAAATGTGTGCGTCTCTGTTTCGCCGAGATATGTGAACTTGTGTACTCGCATCTGTACTGTGCTCTGAATTTCTTAAGCCGTTATAATGTACCCGGCAACTGTTACTTTTCCTTATTAAATTTGATTATTAATTGTAACATGTCTATCTTAACTAAGATTTCGGCTTTCCTAGTTAATGTTAGGGATATTTTCGTATGCACGTGTTACTCACACGTACATCAAAACCAACTCCCGTTCAATGAACAATAATTGATAAAAATACGTAAATACGAAAGTGTTTCGTCTTTACTCGAGTTATAAGTTAAAGCCAAACCGGCTCGTTCAGCTCTGTATTTGTGTTCTTATCTATTAGTAAATTTTGCATTTTTGCCTTTTAAAGGGGTATAATTATGTTGTTCTTATGTTGCGGTTACGTATTTTACAACTTTATTGCATGGGATAGCTATCGATTTATAAGCAATGTAAAAGTGATGGTAGGCGCAACGAGGCCACCATTTATTTGCATTTGAAAGAGCTAGTAGAGTTAGTGATTTAAGTCATTTGGTGCGCTAACTTCCATGTCCGTTTGCATAGGGAGACTAAGCATTAACCTTCAATACTGTATACCAAAATTTTGGTCAGTTTGCCTGTTGGCTGATTTGCTTGTTTGGATGCAGAAACTCTAATTTTAATTGTAAAAATTGTTTTTAACTGTAATAAACGTTTTATATTTTTATATATTTTACAGTTATTAATGCAGGTGTTTTAATAGTCCTTACAAAGAAGTCATGTGGTGGCCACATCATATATTTTATCGGGTGCATGTACCTAATTTAAATATACGTTCTTGTCACGTAAGTGGTGAGCGAAAGTGTTTATGATTTTATGTATAAATAAAAATCGAAAGATTTGAGTAGGAGGAAAAGCGATGTGAGACCTTTAGATCGAATATAATATTCTGAAAACAATGCACTGATTTTAGAGAAAAGACAAAAGAATAGTTTAATTAAACTCCCACTTTCCTTAACTCTGTGATTGTGACCCAATAAGTAGTGAAGATAAAAGATTTCCATTCTAAGTGTCATGAATTTTTTCAGGCATGTGTATAAGTTTTAGAAGGATGTTCAGCCAACAGCATTAAGCCAAAGAATCTCTAAGGAGAAGAATGAAAGCTTCCATAGACGCAATGTAAACCTGTTTCGCCTCTGCGCCGCTGTACCGAAGAGCCACGGCTATGCAGTGAAACACCAGCGCAGGGTGAAATTTAAACAGCGCACTTCGAGGAGATAGTAAATTTTTTACTTTGAAATAACTCAAAATGTTTTATTTTCATACATTTCTGGAGTTTTCTGAGCAAAAGGATGTTAGTTGGAATTTTGGGGCGAATTATAGAATTCCTGTCCAATTTTTACTTTCAATTTAAACAGCGAGCCGTACGAAGACAAAATTTAAATGAAATAAATTTCTTAATTCTTTTCTTCTGTAAACTTAAAAAGGGGGGAAAACACATGCCATACAAAACGTAATAAATTTTTATGGATCCATAGTTAAAACTTTACAGTGAAATTTTAAAAGCAAAATTTGCAATAACTAACTGAAACAGAAAAACACATTTAAAGACAATTAAAGGCACCCCTAAATAAATTGAAAACACTGAAATACATTATAATTATCCGACAACAACTTTAAAAACAAATTACCATGAAAACGTTTAGACAATTATTTGGAATGACCATTGTGAAAACCAAGAGCAAAGTTTTCACCCAATAGCCAAAACCATTTCACTTACAGCATTACATTTAAAAAGTCTTTAAAAGAATTTCACATAGCTGAAACCAAGTACCTCTGACTAAAACAACAAAGAACGTTTTCGAACAACGTGGTAAAAGATTGCTAACATGGCCGACGGCATGCCGCATTCTTTGATGCTGCTTTGTTGCCTCCTGATGTTATTTCGCACATGCGCAGTGAGGTACGGAGGGTGGATAGCTTTGGAATGGTTTGCCCCTTTAAAGTAAGCTTCAAGGATATACATAATGTGTCTCTTCGGTCTGACGGAGCCACATTTACCCCGGTGAACCTTTACTTCTTCTAGTTAGAGATTCTTTGATTAAGCAGACGCATAATTTAGCTCTATTGGTTCACCGAAGATGAAATATAAGTCACTTTCTCGTTTCCGCTCTCTAGTCATAATCTGTTGGATGAGAAAGTGACCATTGCACGAGCTACCTTAATTCCATTCCCTGAATCCCTTAGTAAGGTAAGCGCTCTGAAAACCCTACGTTGTCTCAACTTATTATATCTTGTTATTGAGGAATGTAGAGAACTGAAACGATATGTTCTATTCACTCGGTTTTCAATGTTCACAATGTCTGTTATGATGGTCGTATGAAATGTCGTCGCCTGATATGATGTCAGAATGACGTCTGATAGTATGGTTTCTTATGGAAGCATATTGTTGAGCTTAAAACTCTGTTCGAGGTATACTGGCTTTTGTGTACATGTACCTATGTACCAAATTCGTAGCCCTGAGTCTATTAGCTAACACGCAGCATGAACGAAAGAAACACACACAGAAACTTCCTTTATATTATGAGTAGAGTTATATATCAGAACATCTTTCATTGCTACATATTCAAAGAATCCTTTTAATAACATTTGTAACAATCAAGTTACTAATAATTGTTTTAGGCTTTTGTTGAATTACAACAAAGTTAATGAATACTTTTTTAACAATGCTAATAAACCATAATCATTAGAGATATCAAATCTAGTGGTGCTAAAATTTTACGTGTGGATCACATTTGCTTAAATTTGTTATTTTTACTGCTGAAAACGAATTCGGGCCATTTTTAGAAATGGGCTTCTTTTTGTTGACAGTATTATGTTACGTTTTTATACCAACACCGTTTATCGACAGCCTATTGGGCATACTTATTTGTTTTGCGATTGCCTTCATTTTGTTTCCTCGAAGAGAAGAGAAAACTCGAAAAAGTAACGATGAAAATACCATTAACCTTAATGAACACAACTATAGTGCCGGAACGAAGGTACATAATTTAGATTTCTTTGATTCATGTGCTGATATTCATGAACATAATGACGATTCCTTTGATGTGGATATAGACAATGACACCCATCTTCTCCAAATTCCTAACGAAGCTTTTGATAATAATCTTCTAAATTTGCATATCGATAGTGACACTGACCACATCGAACGTTTTGCCAAAGATTTCAATAATAATCCCACTGAAGTTTACCATATAAGTGATGGAAATCAATTGAATTACTTCCATGAAGAAGCAGAAAGGAATTTTGATTACCCAAAACCTGATAACTCAGGTAATCAAACAGGCATGAATAGCAGAATAACCATCTTCAACCAGGAAAACCCCACTTTGAATGCCTCTATTAAATCATTGGATGCTGAATGCATTGTATCGCATACCGATCTTGGAGCACAAGGGGACATCAATTTCGGCAATCTCATCAACACAAATAATGAACCAGAAATAAATAGCAAAATGGATCAAGTAGACAGATTAGAAGTGAAACCAATTCAAGAATTTCAAGAACGCCTTATTGATATCGTCGTTGATACCGTCGCTGTTATCTACGTTGATGACGAGAATACTCAACATCCTTCATCACAGCGCAGCAAGCGTTTCACAATTTCAAAATTAAGAAAAGCTTTACTGAAATATTTTCGCTTTAAAAAAATCAAAAATAAACATAACAGTTTAAAGCATCATATCAAAATCTAAGTTTACATAATTTCAATTTATGTTCGTGATACATTTGTTCGAAATGACACCAATCTAATTGACTGACTAAAAATTGTACATTGACTGACGAGAGACTGACTAACTGACGATCACACTAATTGACCAGTGACTGAAGTGACTGAATAAATATAGGACATTGACTAAATAAGAGACGATCTCATTGATTGTATAAATTTGGACATTGACTGACCAGGGACTGGTCATGTGATGATCTCCTTGACTGACTGAAAAACTGAGCTCATAAGCAGAACCTATATTTATTTAATAAAAAAGATACTAATTGGGGAGCCAAGGAAGTGGCTTAATTATGACTAAACTGTGCATTTTGCCAAAATTAAGGCTTTTAATTAAAGCTTAAGAATTATTTTTATTATATTTTTGCAATTACTGCATTTTTTACTATGTTTATATCATATTCTTTTTAAATGCTATTTTATTTTTACTTATTTGTTTATTAATATTTACTTTTATGTTTTTTGTGTTTTCTTATTGTTACTTTTTAAATTTTATATTTCTTTCTCCTTAATATTTTATTTTGCTTAGCATTAATTTTATTATTATTAATATTATTACTATTATTATCTTAATTTTGTATTTGATTTACTTATTTCTAAATTTTTGATTATATTTTTTATTACAATTTCATTTATTATTACCATTTCAAAAAAATTTCGAACTAGTTATAAAGTTTAGACTTTTATTAAAAATTAAATGTAAAATTAACACTTTTGGCTCTCCAATAAAATTTTAATCATTCGTCTTGTCATCTCATTTGTATTAAAGACTTTTGTTTATTATTATTCATTTATGATTTATTATAATATTCAAAGCTTTATTCTTGAAAAACTGCATGAATCATAAAATATTGGCATTTGAGGCAAAACTTTGAGACTTAAGACTCCGCCCTAAGGGTTTCCATTTCCTCGTAATCCATAAGTATATCCAGATCCCAGAGAATGATTTTAAATAAAGAACAATTTAGTTAACAAATTCTTGTAATTTGAATTCGAATTTCATGTAACTCAGAAAATTTTCTTTAGGTAAGCGACCTCTTTAAAAGGAGATTTATTGTTATATGTTTACAATTTGTATATTTTCCCTTTCGCATTTTTATTTTTCGAGTTTGTTCAATTATAAATTCTTATTTCAATTTGGATAATTTTTAATATTGTTTTAAAACTCTTATACAAGTTTGCGAAAGAAGCGCTTTTCCGGTATGAAAAATGCAAGCTAAATTTCGTTAATCGGCCCTGTAGAATGGAAGATACAAAACTGTCACCTTCTAATTCCTTCTACAAATTAAAGTAAGAACTGTAATTGCAAAAAATTTAGGGCACCAGGTTTCAAGAAAACTCTGTAATTGTCACCCAATTTAAACCACAATAAATCAATTGAAATGATTTCTTTTTTTGGCATAGTATCTTGACAGAATAAATATGGAGCTTTTTTTTTCCAATAACGGATTGTAAAATGAATTCAGCAAAGATATTTTTCGGTATTTGTAAGTTTTTTCGTTTCAAGATGTGCGTATCTCGAATAACTCGAGAATGAGTAGTCGTAGAATGTTTTAGTATATGGGAGTGCTATAACATATAGTTGTACTCCTCGCTTTTTCGTGGCAATCGGTCACTTTAACATGTATAAATATATATATATATATATATTTATATAATTTATTTCCTAAACCGTATTGATTAATTGATTATATTATCTCCTAAGTTTAATTAAAGTAGAATTATTTTAAAAGTGTGCATCCATACTGGTAAGTTATATTTTGAAAGATGTTTTGAAGTAATTTGAAAGCAAAATGTTAATAATGTTTTAACGGGGACTGGAGTTAAATCATCACGAAGAATAATATTACAATTGTAAAAGTAAAAATTAAAACATGTAATTATTGTCATTGATCGGAAATTAGTTGACTTTTCAAGGGGAACAAACCAACTCCCGTTCAATGATCAATAATTGATAGAAATACGTAAATATGAAAGTGTTTCGTCTTTACTCGAGTTATAAATTAAAGCCAAACCGGCAAGTTGTTACTCAAAAAACTGATTCTCATGAAGCATTTTAGTCAATTCAATTTGGAGTAAAAATCAATTACTGTAGAGAAATCTTGTAAAACTCGAGTAATCGTCCCCGACACTATCATCTTTATGTATTTTGTACTATATTATTTGTAGAATTTAAACATTGGAAATTGTCATTATGAAATCGAAATCAAAGTAAAGTTGAAATAAACATAGAAGATTATAAAAAAGATAAATAATGCAAACTTTACAAAAACAAATCAAAGAGAACATAAAAATAATATAAAAATAATATAAAAATAAAATAGAAAATAATATAAATAAGATCAGTGAATGTACATGAAGATATAAAGGCCAGAAAGGTATTAAGTAACTTACATTCTTTCTAGTGGGGGAGTTGGCAGTGTGTTCTCTTCGTGTCTGACTCAGAAGTGTAGGGTGTCCGAAAATTCTTAGCGGCAGTAGAGGCTTTGAATTATATCAGTCGGCAAGACTTGGGTGAAGAAATTTATGGTAGTGGGTGGGACTTGGAATTCTTGAGGGATGTATTTTGTGGAGTTCTTATCTGAGAGAGACCGTCTGTTAAGATTTTTTTAAAAATACTAGTGAATGGAAATTAATTAATTTCTGGCTAATTGTCGTGTCGCAATGATTAAGAATTTAAGAAAGGAAAAAGGCATTTTCGCTATCCAAGAGCTAGTAGACAGTCTAAAGGCAGGAAAAAGGCCCATTTTTTTAGTAACAGTATATGTCTGAAGACAATTAGCTTTTTACAATATATACAATTGAGTAATTACACTATATACAAATCTTTCAACTGACAGTCATCCAACTTATACCGCCTTCTCAGGTTTAGGAATAAATTATCATATCCCTATCAGTTAAATGATTTAGAGTGAGTATTTAACGCCTGCTCTTTTAAGGCAATGGTTGATAAATTGAAAGGGAATTAGATTATTTTTGAGAATTTTGATAAGGATCAAAATTTCGCGTTGTAAATCTATTGTATCTGTGCATATAGTTTTAATTCGTTGTATTTGATAAATTATAGTATTGTTAATTACTTTTTTGGATATGTTAGAGTTCCAATTTATTAATTTGTTAGTATTGAAATTGAAGTTTCTTGTTTTGTCAAAAAGTAAAATTTTTTGTAGTTAATGATTTGAAGATCTAGAAAGTCTATGCTATTTTGTGAATTATTAGTTTTATTAAGTTTAAGACAATTCGGATAAATGTCGGAGTTTTCAATTTTACTAAAATTATTAATTGTAATAAGGTCATCAATAAATCTGTAGGTGTGTTTGTAGTAATTTAACTCTTGTGGTTGTCCACAAAGGCATCCCTACCTTTAGGCAGATAGCCCTCGTGTGCTTTGTCATAATTAAATAATCCAATCCAATCAATTTTTGTTTAGATGGTACGCGTTAGACAAAAGGTTGAAAACTGCTGTTCTAACGTTTCACACAGGGCTTAATTTCTAAGATTAGGAGAGCCGAAGCCCTACCGTAGACCCTCAGGAAAGAGGAACAAGAAGAAATAAATAAATAAAATAATTAATAAAATTGTTAATCATTAAAATAATTAATGATCAAAGTGATAAATAATAAAAGAAATATATTAAAATTTATTTCTTTGGTGATTTTAAATATAACTTAATCTAATAACTTTATTATTAGATAATAATTTAATCGAATAATTTATTATTCGATTAAATATACGAGGGCTATCCAGAAAGTAGATTACGTTTTGGAATAAAAAAATAAACAAAGTATAGGAAACAAATTTTATTATATACAGATGAAAGCCACACTCAAATACTACTTTTCTACATAGTCACCATACAAATTAAGGCATTTATCGTAGCGATGTACGAGCTTGGAAATTCCTTCGTCGAAAAATTCGGCCGCCTGCGCCTTCAACCACTTCGTTACCTCTTCTTGCAGCTGTGCGTCGTCATCAAAACGCTGCATAGCCAGCCACTTCTTCATTGCTGGGAATAGGTGGAAGTCGCTCGGTGCCAGGTCGGGACTGTACGGCGGATGAGGAAACAACTCCCACTTAAAAGATTCAAGAACTTTACGAGTGACATTTGCCGTGTGGGGCCGGGCGTTGTCGTGAATCAACAAGATCTTAGAGCTCAACATTCCTCTGAGCTTGTTTTGAATTGCTCTTCTGAGTTTTTGGAGAGTTTGGCAATACCTTTGAGAGTTTATTGTAGTGCCTCTTTCCAGGAAGTCCACCAAAATTACACCTTTTCTGTCCCAAAAAACAGTCGCCATCATCTTCCTTGCCGACATTGTTTGCATGCATTTCTTGGGTTTTTGGGGAGAACTTGTGTGCCCCCACTGCATTGATTGCAATTTCGTTTCACAGTTCACATGTTTCACCCATGTTTCGTCACCAGTAACGATGCGATCGAGTAAAGAGTCACCATCCTTATGGTAAGCGTCCAAAAAGTTCAACGCTGCAGCCATTCGCTGATTTTTGTGGTCCTCTGTCAAGATTTTTGGAATCCATCTTGCACAAAACTTGTGGTAACCAAGCTTTTCGCTGATGATTTCGTGCAACAAACTTCGCGAAATTTGTGGAAAACTCAAAGAAAGTTCCATTATTGTGAAATTTCGATTTTCACGGACTTTAGCATCGACTTTTTCGAGAAGTTCGGCGGTCACTATGCTGGGTCTCCCACTTCGATCTTCGTCGTGAACATTGGTTCGGCCATTTTGAAATCTTATGACCCACTGACGCACTCCACCTTCAGTGATAATGTTGTCCCCATACACTTCACGAAGCTGCCGATAGATTTCTATCGGTTTACAGTTTTTTGCAGTCAGAAACCTTATTACTGAGCGCACCTCGCGGGATTTTCAATTAACGCAGACATTTCAAACCGTCACAGTATCTGAACGGAGCACAGCACGAACCTCTCACTAGCACGGCTAGATGCAGACTGAGCTGCGCAACGCTCTGACCCCAAGATGGCCGCGCTAGCCCCGCCCCTAGCGGACACAGACGGAAACGTAATCTACTTCCTGGATGGCCCTCGTACTATATATTAGATTATTAGTCCAAAGGGGCTTTGTCTCTGAAAGACTATTGTTTTCGTTTGCGCTTTTGTGTCGAATCACTCTGAATGCCCGCTTCACTTTTCAAACTGTAGTCACCTAATATTATCGCCCTGTATTATATTTGAAGAAATTAAATAATGAAGAATCTGCATAAATGTAAGTATGTGTTTCGCATTGTGATAAAAGAACGATACCTAGAGCCATCCAATTTTGAATGACGTAATCCTACTGCGAATATGGGCATCTGAAAGCACAGATTTGAAATTTGTTTCATTATCGATTTCATATTTTGTAAAACTTTAACGAATTTTTGATTTACAAACTCTACGATTTCAAAGCGAGCTATGGCAACGTTGTACAGAAAAAACATTTTTATCTCCAGCGCGTGAGACTGTGTCTCGGAAACAAAGATATGTTCAATTTAAAATTATTTTGCGATATTTATCTTGAACTGAATTTTATGGTTTAAGTGCAAAGAACAGGATATTAAATAAGTAAAGGTAACACACAAAATGTTTAAAAAAACGCCTCTTTGGACGTACTTTAGAATCTGAAACCTTTCAGATTTTCTTTTTTGTCTTTTTTTTTAAATTTATCTCTAATTTTAATAAATCTAATAAGTAATTTTTAATATAATTTTATTGCTTAAAATAAAATTTTCGATATCAAATTTCCACTGAAATTGTTGTTCAGTTCCATAGAAGAAGTACCGAAGCCTTCTTTTTTAGGGCTCCGGCTAGCATTATTATTTATCCTAAAAACTAAGAAGTACCGGAACCCGGTACTTAATAGCCGAATTCCGGTAATTAAGTACCAGAACCCGTGCAATTTAAGCTCTGATTTCGCAACAATATAAAGGTATGTGAGACAGCGGCCAGCCGCTACCCGACTTTTTTCGTATCCTCTAAAGAAGCGGCCTACCAGCGGCCGAGCGGTAAAGTCGCTGACACTGGTAGTTCGGTCCGAGGTTCGAATGCCGCGAACGGGCTGGCTGCATGGGTGTTTTCGTGGTTTTTACCCATGTGTAACGTGTATACGAGCCAGTTTTCCTTAGAACGTCCTCCACGAAGGTATCCCTGCCCTTAGGCAGATAGCCCTAGTGTGCTTTGCCATAATTAATTACACCACCACCACCTCTAAAGAAGCAAACAGCGTTGCCATGTATTACAACATACCTTGAAATTTGTTAGACAGTTCCAAGAATTAATGGCAAAATGCAAAAACGGCAAAAATTACGGAAAAAGAACACTCAAATCCTTGAAGAGAACAGGAAAGATAAACAATAATTATATGTACTGTACGTAATATTTGCTCTGTTTGGCCTAGAAATATCTTAAAAAGGTTGTCGAGTTATACGGAATGTCTGGATATGGGGAGTCATGTTTGCGGGATTTAATTTTAATTAGATTTATACGCATTTTCGCAATCCATTTTGTTATCACACATTTAGAACATGGGTGTCTAAAGTACGCAAATTGTGAAAGTATTTAAATTTTTATTAAAAAAATAAATGTTTGAACTCGATTCGTTGGCATTTATTTTAAAATAAAAATTTAAATAAAAACATCTTAGTATGTCATGTTGATATGCAAAGTGACATTCAACTGAAAGAAAAATTTGAAATTTTTTTTTTACTGGAGTTTTATAAAGATTACCTACCCCGCGATAAATATCCTAATTTTAACAATCATGCTTTATTAATGTCTTCACTTATATTCGTGAACAATTATTTTCAAGAATGAAGTATACAAATATAGAACAAAGATCACTGACAAACATCCTGAAAATGCATTAAGAATTGCTATCTCGTCTATTGAACCCGATATCGATTTGCTTGTTCAACAAAAGCAAATTCAACCATCTTCATTAATTCGAACTTTTTCCATTTGTATGAAATCCGAACTAAATGAAATGAAACTTTTACTAATTAATAATAACATAAATATCTAATTCAAATATTAATAAATTAATAATAAAAAGAAATTAATTTATTTTAATAAAACAACATAGAGCTAATTTTTATTTCAATTTGTTAAAAATATTGTACGTGTGGCCCAGCAAATTTTTCTTTCTTTGCAATGCGGCCTCGCAAATTTTTATCCTTTACAAAGTGGCCCTCAAACGGTCCTAGTTTAGATACCCATGATTTAGAACAAGGAAGAGAAATTGAGCCATGTGGATTTATGTGTCGTCGACATCGTACCAAAAATCAAGAATATTTAAAAATGTTTGCTTCAAGAGACTGAAAACCGAACAAGTTATCGTTCCTAGAAAAAATATCTCTTCTAATACTATCACAAAATATGCGTGTTCCCTTCTGATACAATGCGAAGCATTGAAAATAATACAAGAAATGCGTTTAAGTGAAAATAGTAAAAGTACAGATTAGGCGACTTTGGCGTGATGTTGGCGAAGTACACTGCGCAAAAACACAAAATGGGACACTTCCCGTATCTGCCGTTCTACTGAGCCGATTACTAGAAAAAATATCTCTTCTAATACTATCACAAAATATGCGTGTTCCCTTCTGATACAATGCGAAGCATTGAAAATAATACAAGAAATGCGTTTAAGTGAAAATAGTAAAAGTACAGATTAGGCGACTTTGGCGTGATGTTGGCGAAGTACACTGCGCAAAAACACAAAATGGGACACTTCCCGTATCTGCCGTTCTACTGAGCCGATTAACAAAATTCAAATTGCGTTTTTCATGTCTCGAAAGCGCGACTTAGGATACGTACAGTGGGTACAAAAAGTATTTGCACACATACATTTTTGTTCACAATTTATAAGAAAATGCATTAAGAAATACAAAAATTGGCATTTAAAAATAGAATAAGCTTATTTATATAAATTAATTAAAAAATACAATAATATTAATAAAAAAACATTTTTTGCAACAATATTAAAATAGCTTATGTCAAAAAAGTATTTGCACACTCAACTCAACTTTAGCAAATTTGCATTTTTATGCTATTATTTGACAGTCATCCCGCAGTAAATAACGTACGTAAGACGACTAGGTGTTGTCGAAACGTTATCAGTTGATTGTCGATTCAAATTGTAATGGCACCTAAGAAATCTGAATTGCCGATTTCGTTGCGAGAAAAAATTGTGTCTCTACGTGAAAATGGCCTAAGTTATCGAGAAATAGGTAAAAAAGTAAATGTTTGCTTCTCTACTGTTCGGTATATTATAAAACGTTATAAAGAAAGAGGATCTACATCAAATAACTTGCGCTCTGGACGCCCAAAGAAATTTTCACTGCGAATGAAGCGAAAATTCATAAGAGAAGCATCAAAAAGTCCATTTGTTAGTGCAATTACTTTAGCCAATGATGTCGCTTCAACATCTGGAGTTCAAACCTGTGCCCAAAGTGTTCGAAATGTCCTGCATGAAGCACACATTTATGGGAGATCACCAAGGAAAAAAAAACCTCTCATAACTGAACGAAATAGTCTGAAGAGACTTGAATTCGCTAAGGAATATAACAATAAGCCAATTCATTTCTGGAAAAATGTCATATTCTCCGACGAGAGTAGGTTCAATATCTTTAAATCAGATGGCAGGAAAATAATTTGGAGAAAACCTTGTACTGCTTTTCATACCCAAAATGTGTTACCTACAGTTAAACATGGAGGAGGTTATGTTATGATTTGGGGGTGCATGGCTAGCAAAGGAGTTGGTAATTTGTGTTTTATTGATGGGAATATGATAGCTCGAACCTATATTGATGTGTTGCGAGATAATTTGCCACAAAGTGCAATAAAATTGGTATCAGTAATTCGTACTATTTTCAGCAAGACAATGATCCCAAGAACACTGCCGGTATAACACGTATGTGGTTGCTTTATAATGTACCCAGAAAACTTGCCACTTCACCACAATCACCAGACTTAAATCCTTTGGAAAATTTGTGGAATTCTTTGGATTTAAAAATAAGAAAAAGGAAGATTTCAAGCAAATCTGCTCTTAAGCCCTTATTGAAGAGTGGTCGAATACTGACCCTACTGTTACAGAAAATTTAATTAAATCAATGCCAGCAAGATTACAAGCAGTAATAGATGCTAAAGGAATGCATACTAAATATTAGTTATTTGAAATTTGCTTATATATTTTATTTCTTTTGTATTCATGCAGGTGTGCAAATATTTTTTGATATGAGATATTTTAATTTTGTTACAAAAAAGCATTGTTATTTATATTATTGTAATTTTTCTGTTTGTTTCGGATGATTAAACTTATTCTGATTTGGAAATACCAATTTTTTTATTTCTTAATGCTTCTTTTTATGAATTGCAAACAAAAATGTAGGTGTGCAAATACTTTTTTTTACCCACAGTATGTTACTTCTTTCCATATTTCGATTCTACGACTCAAATGATGCCAGATTGCCAAGTTTTGTAAAAACTCGCACGGGAATTTTTAAAAAATTCGCTCTCAAAATTTTAGCTCCTCCATGTTAATTGAATTTAATATATATATTTATTAATATCTCTTTTTTATTAAACTTTTTGTATTTTTCCTTCCACATTTCGAAATTTAAGTTCATTCCAAATCAAATTCACCCATTTTTTATGATTTATTTGTTAATTTGTATTTTTAAACAAATTTTATCAATTTTTCGAAACAAATTTTGAATTCTGACCTATAAAATTTTTACCATCATCTTAAAGTAGTTGTATTTCTAAGCATATCTACGAAAATTCGAGTTTTTTTTATCCAGAATTTCCTAAGATATACGTGAATTTACACATTGGGGCGTTTTGAAATTTGGCATATTTGCTATAAGGGATAATAACGCCAAATCTCATTTACGCACTTTGTTAAAATTAGTTGAAAGTAAGAACGATGACGTTTTCCCGCTCCTGTATAATTAAAAAAAAGGAACGGAAAATAGATTGCAATAAATTAAGAAGTACTTACGTATTATCGCAACCAGGCCAAAATTCGCATAAATTGCCAAATTTGGCTACCCTACTTACGGCACCCCTACGTGTTATACGTAGTTTTGTAAAAAGAGCATGTGGAAATTCACAAAATTTTCCTGCATTTTCGTGCAAATTTTTGTAATTTATGAGAAAATAGCAGTGTACATGGATAAAGTCAACAGTGTGCGCAGTGCCATTTTTGTGCAATTCTGGGATGTTTTTTTAAGTAAAAATAAGTCGACGTGTACATGGTTATGGCGAATACAGTTTTCAATCAGTGCTAAAAGCAATAGCCAAAAGATTTCCGCCGAAAAAATAATTCTGCAACTTATTCAAATTCGAAACCGGAAGGGTTTAATTGCTATTTTATATTTTAAAACAAAATAATATAAAAAACTGTATTAAAAATTATCTGTAATTAATAAATGTACATTTTCTTTCTATTCATACTTTTTTACTCAAACTTACAAATAGCGCCAACCTGGTTGCGATAATACGTAAGTACCAATTAAGAAGTTCGCTGAGTGAATTAATCTTGGCTCAAACTGGGAAAAAAAAAAAAAAAAAAAAAAAAAAAATGCTCTAAGGTGGATTTTTGAAATTTCTCCATAAATTTTTCACCAAAAATTAGAAAATTTAATATTAACTCGTAGAATAAATTAGAAAATTTAATATTAACTCGTAGAATCGAAATATAGAGGGGAAAAAAATTGGTACGTTATTTCAGAAAAAGTCCGATTTTGTGTCAAAATGCTTATGTTAGAGCAATGCTATATATAACTCTAATACATATCCTAAGTCGCGCTTTCGAGACATGAAAAACGCAAGTTGAATTTTGTCAATCGGCCCAGTAGAACAAGGTATAAAGAACTCCCCCCCCCCCCGCTTTTCGCGCAGTGTAAAAACGTATGCATGTCTGTGTATACACGCACACATACAGGCACCTACATACAGTTAGTCACGAAAGTCTGCATACAGACTAAATTTTAAATTAAAAAAACACTTAAAGCATAGAAAAATGTATTTTAATCATTGCATTTTTTTTCTTCTATTATCTAAAATTGTAAGCTTAAATAAAAAGTAAATAATATCAGTGTAATACTTTTTACATTTTTTCAAAAATATATTTTGTCAAAAAAACTCAGAAATTCCCTCCAGTTAAGTCTGCGTACACTTTAAAAAAAAAGCAAAATATAAGTTTTTTACATTACTTCAATACTTTGTAGGATATCCTTTATTCTTCAAAACAGCTTGCAGACGTCTGGGCATTGACTGAACTAGTTTTTCAGTGTCATCCGACGTAAATTTCGCCCATTCTTCCTGCAATTTACTAATTAGCTTATTTCGCGACGTAATATTGTGTTTTCGAATTCATTTCTCCAATTTTGCCCACAAATATTCGATTGGATTGAGGTCTGGTGACTGTGGTGGAGTACGCAACTGTTTTGGAGTGTGATAGAGGAGATATTCCTTCACAATTTTAGCTGTATGTTTCGGGTCGTTGTCTTGTTGGAAAATAAAGGTATTAGAAAGGTTTAAATTTCGGGCACTGTCTCGTAGATTTTTCTTCAGAATATCCAGATAAACATACTTATCCATGACTTCATCAATAATGTGAAAATTTCCGACTCCTTTCGACGACATACACCACCATACTACCACACCGCCAACTCCATGTTTGACAGTTGGATTTAAATTTCTCAGATTCAGTTCTGTTCCTGGTTTTCTCCATACAATAGGGTGGTCATTAACTTTAAATATTGTAAATTTACTTTCATCTGACCAAATTACATTGTTCCAGAAGTCCTGCGAAGAGTTTAAATATGTTTTGGCAAAAGCAATTCTTTTCTTTCTATTTGTCTCGGAAATGTATGGCTTAGACCTAGGTTTGCGTCTATGATATTTGGACTTTCGCAGCACTTTTCGTACAGTTTCAGTAGAAATTTCCTTGTTGCTAGTTAAAAAAATGTCTTTTGCAATGCTTGCAGAAGAAAGTTTAGGATTTTGTTTAATTCGTAAAAGAATTTTTCTTTCTTCTCTCTGCGTTAGCTTCTTCGGTCTCCCACATCTTGGTTTTACAGCAAGACTACCAGTGTCAAGATAGTTTTGAATAACTCTTTGCACACTAGAAAATGGTTTTCTAATGGTTTTACCAATATAACGAAGAGTTTTACCTTCAGCTCTCAATTTGATAATTAGTTGTCTCGTAACTAAAGGAATTTCTTTATTGGTTGTCATTTTCGTCAAAGAAAATAGAAATAGCAACTTCCAATCAACGTGAAATTTGCTTCGGAAGTCAATGACCTTCAAAGTGTAACCTTCTTTGCATTCTCAAGTTTGAAGTTTAAAAGTTAGATAAGAAATCCCCTGCCTCCTTCGCGTTGTACGCAAACTTTATAGGCTTTAATTCCTGGCCACTTATCTTTTAAAAATTAGTGTGCATAAATTATTAGATATGAAAATATTACAGTTAAATAATTTCAAAGTCCCTTATTGAAACTAAATATTTAAAAAATAAAACTTTAAGAAACTACCCTTTTCGCACCTTAAAATTTGGATTTGATATTACTTTTCTTGATGTACGCAGACTTTATTGACTAACTGTAAGTCCGCACATACATATACACATATAAGCACATACATAGTATGTATGCCTCTTAAAGAGGAGAATGAAATTCCGACTTTTCCAGATTTTCCAGGTGTGTTTTGAGAAAATTCCAGTCTATTCGCATAGTGCGTGTTGGCTGCGCTGAGAAGTAAATTAATTATAGTACCATTTGTAAACACAAAAGTTTGTCAATTGCATCAGAGGCATTATATAATAAAATCCTGAAAGAATTACTATTATAGCTATAATAGGAGCTGTTTTCTCCACTGAAGATTGAGATTAGAATCTGCCCGATCTGGATTAAAAAACGAGTTTTTTTGCAGACATTTTGCAGCTAAACGAAATAAATAAATCTATTTAATGATATTTTAAAATAAATTCAGGTATTTTATATTTATTTAGCAGCATACATAAACAAAAATATGTGCATTAAATTTCGTGATAGTATGTCATCATACTGCTAGATTTAGTTTCAGAATTATGCCAGAGAAATTTGCCTAAATTTGAAAGTATTGTTAACTAATAATAAATAAATTTAGAGGATTTAAACATTAAATGCTATAAATAACATTAAAATGAAGTTAATTACTTAAAAATTGAATTACCATAATCAATGATATTTTGGCGAATATAGTCAGATTAAACGATTACTATTTTTACTGACTGATTACGATTTTTTATTTTACTGCAAAATGAAAAATAAGGCATTTATTAAAATGAAAAAAAAAAAAAAGTTTAAAAGATTTTGCGATAAAATCCTAGTCTTTGCTACGGCCTTGGTAGAATTTTGAAAACTGCCGCCAACACCAAAATGACCGGTTTACTGCCCAACATCTTCTTAAACAGAGACTAAGAGACAGAAAAGGGTAACTGTTGTTAATGCTCATCATAATATCACCAAATCCTGTGTGTACCGTACATGGAGGTTAGAATAAACTAAATATGTATTGTTAAGATAAAAAAAAACTTCTCTGCAACAGAAATGGCTCCGTCTCAACGTTGAGGGAAACAGCTCCGTATGCGCGAAATATCTGTCGCCGGAGCTCGCGAAATTCAAAGGTCAAGTTTATCAAGAGTACATAAAACGAATATCATTTTAAATTTCCTTTAAAGGAAAAGAAAATAATTTTTGTGCGAGTAAATTAATTAATAAATTAGCTATTTTGAGCAAAAAAAAAGTACGAAAATCCGAGTATAAATTATCACGAAAGTCTAAGAACATCGCGGAAAGGGAAATTCTGGCCGTCAGGTTCCGTCGCCAAATCCCCTTGGCATTCTTTGCCCTTGGCGAGTTTTTCCCTCCGCTTTCTACCGACACTCTAGCAAACTGATTTACATTACGTCTATGGAACCTTTCTTTCTTTACATAGACATTCTTACATTAGATCAGAGTCCATGGTACCGTATATTAGGATTAAACCGATTTTGTTGCATACGAGAATGGAAAGGTATTTTCTTCAGTTCAACATAATCTGCACAAGCGAGTCTTTAGGATTCTCGCGGTTCGAAAACTTGCTTTGCCTTTCTAAAAGACAATGCGAAAATTGGCTCTACGCCAGCTGGCCGAATGACACTCATCCGATACATAAGTCGCCAACAAAGTGATCGTTTCCAACATTGGCGCAAAACTCGCTTTTTGGAGGATCACCGTATGACATAGCAAGCCCCGGCACTGCGACCTGCATCACAGCCAGCACCACCGGCCCAGGCTCTAGCCCCAACTCCTGAGGACTGCAGCTGTACCGACACTCTCCGTTGAGTATTCCAGATCTCATCTGAGTTCGGAATCGACCACAAAACCTTACTACAAGCCTTCAGAAATGCCCTGCCTCAGCTACGGACAGTCTCCACCGGACCTGAGCGAGCATTTTTTATCTACGAGGCCTACGTTGGACTCCTCAACTAAACCAGCACGTTCAACGATCCAAATAGAGATGAAGAGCTACTGATTTCGTTCTGGAATGCCAACGGAATAAAGAACAAGATCCACGAAGTCCGGGATTTTATTAATGAGCACCACATGGACCTCTTCCTCGTACAGGATTGTACATCTGGTTGAGGGACTTAGCGCGAACATCGCGAATTATGTTATGCTACCGAAAAGATAGAGAGGTATGCATCAGTGACACTGTTCGTGCTAGTGGCGGTACTAGCATATATGTAAAACGCTCATTAAAGCATTCTAGAATACCCACGCCACCACTGGAGGCCCTAGAAGCGACAATTATTCAAATTCATATTCAAAATTCCCCCCCCCCCAATAGCAGTAGCGTCCTGCTATATGCCTCCGAGACAGGGACCTGCCTTTCTCTCTGATCTCAGAAAATTAAGTGGTGTAGCAAATAACCTGATTATCGCAGGAGACTTAAATGCCCGTCATAGAAGTTGGGATTGTGTCAATGCCAACAACTATGGCGATAAACTCAAAATTTGGGCTCAGGACGCCCGTACCCAAATTATAGCGCCGAACTCACCTACCCATTACCAGTTTCCTGGGGGGTTAGGTGCTCCTTCCATTATTGATTTGGCTTTATTTAAAAATATTCCATTAGATTATTCGATCAAAGTGATTCCGGAATTGTCCTCTGACCATTATCCGGTTCACCTCACCCTTAAAACTACCAAAATCAATCAAAATTTACCGGCGCAAGTCTCGACTAACTGGGACAACTTTCGGTATGTTTTGGAAAATGGTATTCTCCCCCCCTATCAAAATTAACGATAATCAGGAGGTTGACTTAGCCATTGACAGGCTCAACCAAACCCTGGGAAGTGCGTTCACGGCTGCTTCCAAACCCAAATTCAGGCCTAATCACTATAAATTACCTGACTTCATTAAGGATAAAATCAAAATTAAAAACCGTCTTCGCAGAGATTGGCAAAACATACTTTTAGAATCCTTTCGACTACAACTGCGAAGAATCCAGAATGAGATCAAGTCTGACATTAAAAAGTACGCAGATGATAAATACTCAAATTATCTTAAGTCCTTAAAGACTTCTGACAATAGCCTTTGGGTTGCTAGCGCACGGCTTCGCAAACCTAAACATGACATTCCCCCCCTAATGAGCACGGTCAATGACCGGATGGCATTAACAGATACTGAGAAGGCTGAACGCATAGCGGACAGTCTTCAAACACAATTCTCATTAAACACTGGACTCATGTTCGATACCTGTGCAACGCACACGCATGAAGTCCAACACCAAGTTGAAGAATTTCTCTCCTCAGATACACATTCTGAGGAACCCATTACCACAACCATGACTGAGATTTCTGCAATTGTCAAAAATCTCACCCCTGCAAAAGCACCTGGCCTTGATAGGATTTCTAATCGCATGATTAAAAATTTGCCTATTAAATTCATATTTTACCTAGCAGTTTTGATTAACTCAATGCTAAGGTTAAAATATTATCCTAATAGCTGGAAGAATGCTTTAGTCATTCCTATTCTAAAACCTGGTATGGACCCAAAGTCCCTCAAAATTACAGACCGATCAGCCTCCTGTCTTCACTTAGTAAAATCTACGAAGCTATACTGCTTAGATACCTGAATGATTTCTGCCGAAACCGAAATATTATTATTCCTCAACAATTCGGTTTTCGCGCAAAACACTCAACTCAGACCCAGCTACTGAGGGTAGTAGAAATCATTCACACAGGATCTCGCAGTGGAAAGCCTACAACTATAGTCTATTTAGACGTAGCAAAGGCTTTCGACAGGTGTTGGCATATCGGAATTTTATTCAAGCTCATGCGACTTGAAATTTCGGCTGATTTCGTGCACATAATGCACTCTTACCTCAATAATCGTACCTTTTCTGTCAAAGTTAAATATTCTGTTTCTTCTCCTCGGCCTATCCTGGCGGGGGTGCCTCAGGGAGGAATTCTTAGCGCTACGCTCTTCAACTTGTATGTAAATGACATACCACAATCACCAAGTGTCGATCTAGCCCTTTGTGCGGACGACACAGCCATCATTTCTCAGCAGCCAACACTTAACGCCACTCTCAATCACCTTCAACTTTATTTAACAGACTTGGAGTCCTGGCTCATTACCTGGAAAATCAAAATTAACGTCGCAAAAAGTGCCGCCACCGTTTTCTTTTCCAGAAAGAGGAACGTCCATAGTCAACTCCAACCACTCAGGTTATTTGAAGAGGAGATACCCTGGGTGGATTCCTATAAATATCTGGGAGTTTATCTAGATGCGAAGCTGCTCTGGAGTACCCATATCAACTATACAATAGCCAAAGCAAGAACTGTCAGAACCCAACTAATGTCACTTATCAACCGAACCAGCAACCTCTCTCTCAGCAACAAGATCCTCCTTTATCGCAGTACCATCCTTCCCATCCTCACCTATGCAGCTATCATCTGGTCAACCGCAGCCAACAGCCACCTAAAGAAACTCCAAGTATTCCAGAGCGTCACGCTTCGCATACTCACCAATGCTCATTATTTCGTCCGGAATGAAGTGCTCCATAACGATCTCAAAATTTTATACCTAGATGCCTTTTTTCGGCAAAATTCGGCCAAGTTTTTCAATAGACTTTCTCAGATTGAAAACCCAGTCTTGCATTCACTTCCTGCCTATAATCCAGCAGAGCCCAGCTCTGCTAAGCGACCTAAGAGCGTTCTTGATAGAACATTTAACATCTTTCCTAGGAAGCCAAAGCGGAGGTGCTTGCTTGACTAGGAATTCTTTCTAATCTTAAACTTTAAACTTTAACCAGCACTTCACGGGCCTAACCCGGCGACCCTTAACTAACTCTCCTTTTTACATCACTGCCCGCCGGATCTAATCTGGCCTCGTTCATCGCGACCTACACCTGTACCACTAAACATGACCTCCCCCCATTTATCAGGACCTCACCTTTTCATTTTTCACGGACCAGACTTATAGCATTAAAGTTAACTTTAAAAATAAGCAATATTAAACATCAACTTATTAAACTAATTTAACTTCTAGTAAAATTTCGTTAAATTTGAGACTTAAATAATCCTGCAATAAATTATCTTTAATTTAATCATTCCTGCAGACCACCTTTTACTTAAATTTAAGTTCCAATTCCTTATTTTTTCACAGGTATTACAAGCTTGCATTTCATCACTTCACGACCCTTTTCCATAATTAAATTTAATATAATTTCTCTTTTTAATCCTTCCTTTATTTTCCCTGCTTTCCTTCTTTTGCTCAATACCAGTCTCTTTAAATCCTCTTCTAAAAATTTCTCCGTCTTTTTCGCAGTTAACTTTCTTCACGGTTCTCTTCCGCTCGAAAAGTTGCTCCCATTCTCTACTCGCCACGGGCGGTCGGAGAACTTTTCGCCTTCCTGAATAGGCTATCCCCTCCCTCCTCTTCGCATGGAGGTAGGAAGTTCCTTTCCTACCTCCATGCCTCTTCGCTCCTTCTTCCCTGGATTCCAGTTTAGTCGCAAGACTCTTCCCCCTCCCCGGCTCATCCCCAAGGCATCAGCCATCACTGCGGCTGTCCGTATTACCTAATATTACCTTTCCCAAGCCCTGGAACAACATGTTTCCCGGCTGTTCTCTTCCAACCTTTCCGATTCCATTAATGCAATGCGTTCTGGAATTCGCCTCAATCAACATCTCTCTCTCTTTCAATCTTGGATTACAAGTTGAAAGCAGAGAGAATTACTCGTCCCTTGCGCGGACTCCTTATTCATTTCTTTCATAGTAAACCCTTAACGGTTTGTTCATTTTTCTTCAGCCATTGCTTTTTCTTATTCAACTCAGTTTTCCTTATCGAAGTTGTGGAGGTAATTGCATTAAGTTGCGAAGGTACTCCGGAAGTCAAACGCCTTGGGCCTTGGGCCGTATGACATTCCCTGACTTTTCCCGATTTTGACTAAAATATTTAAATTCCCTGACTTTTCCCCGACTTTTTTGGTCAATTTTCGAATGCCCTGACTTTTTCCGGTTTTCCCGATTTTGCAGGTAGCGTGGCAACTCTAACATATATACGTCCATACATACATACATACATAGTATGTATGGACGTATATATGTTACATACACACACATACATTTCTGAATACATACATTTCTTACATGCATACATACACACACATACATACATTTCTGAATCCAGTCCCGATAACAGAAGAGTGCCGTTATTGTTTGATATTTTAACACTTTTATCAGTATTTTTAATTAATATTCCTGTACACCTGAAAAAAAAAATTCTCAGAATTTAAAATTTGAGTTTCCCTTGAAGATTTACTACGCTGGAAGAGCATAATCTGCAGAAAACTCTGGTCAGTGATGGTATCAGCGGAAAACTAGTGATGCACCTCCTTTTACGTCAGAAGCAGCGAATCTTCTGTAAAAACTAACTACGTCGGGAAAAACAAAGCTTATGTGGGTCCAAGCTTTGTGTTTCCCAACCTCGGAAGTGAATAATTTATGAGGTGGGGTGAATTTCTCTTTCGGTCAAGAAGAGCAATTTTAACTAAGGATAAGAAACAACTGCAGGATAAAAAATACAGTAAGACCCCGCTTAACGCGGGGGATACGTTCCATCAAAGTAGAGCGTAATGCGAAACAACGCTAAACGAGGCTATCTTTACATGTAAATATCGGGGTTAGGGGAAGATGGCTAGGAAATTGGTTAGGTATTAAATTTAAAAAGTATGTTTTTTTTTAATAAAAATAAAACCAAACATTTATTTCTTAAAGCCCAAATTAATACCACATTATTATTTCTTGCAAAAATAAAAACAAAATATAAATAACAAAACGAATATTCTTAAAAAAAAACAAATAAAATTCTCAGTCAGTCATATTTAGTTAGCCTTCCGCGTTTTCAGTGTTCTGCCTTTTTGTGACAAAAGCATCTAATGTTGTTTGCTTTTTTCTTTTGCGTTGTTCTCTTAAAAGTTCTTCATAAACGGATAGAGCATCTCTAACACCACGCCTTACTTTTGAGCTCCTGTCAAAATTCGGATCATTTTCAATGAATTGATCCATTATTTCAGTTATGGTAGACAAACTCCTTTTTACAAACGCCATCGAAAGTTCTTTTTGCTCTTCTTCTGAATCACTGCTGTCAACATTTTTGTTTTCTTCTTGTGCAGTTAATTCCTTGAGCTCATCATTAGAAAGACTAGCCGCTGCTTCTTGAATTATTTCTACGACATCTTCCACATTTACCCCTTCAAAACCGGTTTGCTTCGTTAATTTCACTATCTCTTCCACTATTTCATCCACATCGACAGAGTGTCCAACGTCATCGCTCTTACTTAAATCCGGCCAAATATTCTTCCATACTCCTTTCAAAGATCTTTCTGTTACCTCATTCCAAGAAAGGCCTATGTTTTCTACAGCATCCACGATGTTGTAGTTTTTCCAAAATTCTCTTATGGACTGGTTCTCTTCTCCGTCTGTTTTTTCAAACATTTGCTTAAAGGTTCGCCGCAAGTAATAAGCCTTAAAATTTGATATAACGCCTTGGTCCATTGGTTGAATTAAGGCAGTTGTGTTAGGCGGCAAGAAAACCACTTCGACTGGAATGCATGTTGTTAAGTCTGATAAATTTGTTGGGTGGCTTGGAGCATTATCAATTAACAGAAGTGCTTTTTGTTCAAGTTTTTTAATTTTGCAATAACGTTTAACAGACGGGCAGAAATGTTCAGTGAACCAATCCTGGAAAATTTTCGCAGTTATCCATGATTTTTTATTAGACTCCCAAATTACAAGTAAAGTTGATTTAGATATGCCTTTCATCGCTCTTGGGTTTTATGAATGGTAAATTAGTAATGGTTTTAATTTAAAATCTCCGCTTGCGTTACCACCTAGTAGAAGGGTTAAGCGATCTTTTGCAGCTTTAAATCCTGGTGCCCGTTTCTCTTCACGGGATAGAAATGTTCGTTTCGGCATTCTTTTCCAAAACAAGCCTGTTTCATCAACATTAAAAACCAATTCTGGAGGATAGTTTCCTTCTTCAATTATTTTTTTTTTTAATATCGCTGGAAATTCAGCCGCCGCTTTTGTATCACCACTTGCTGCTTCTCCTGTAATCTTTATGTTGTGAAGGTTATTTCGATGTTTAAATCTATTAAACCATCTTCGACTAGCAACGAAAGTTTCACTTTTGTCAATTGTCTCAGCCTGAATGTAATAAAAAATTCTTCTAGCTTTTTCCATTATGATAGATTGGCTTAATGGCATATTGCGGTCAATTTCGTCGTCAATCCATATAAACAGTCGTTTTTCCATTTCCTCTATGATATTATTTCTAGAACGGGTAATTTTAGTTGCAGAGCTTGACGTAGTTGCAGTTGCCGATGACAGTATTTTTTCTTTATTCTTCATGATGGTCCTTATTGTTGAAGTTGGCAAATTCAATGAAGCACTAATTAGAGTTTGACGTTCACCAGAATCTAATCTTCTAATCACTTCCATTTTAGTTTTGAGTGAAATGCTTTTTCTGGTTGCTTTCTTTTCTTTTTCATTATCACCCATAGTAAAAAACTAAAGATCAAAATATTTGACACTGTAATATAGTATTAAATATGTAAATTAATACTTACAATAATGTCAACAAATGTTTTCAATAATAAAAATATGTCTGTACAATACCGCACCAAACAAGAAATACAAGTACACTCTTTCGGATATGTATTTGAAACCTATCGCTGCATAATATTTCGGGGAATCCCCTTATGCTGCGAGCGATTTCGTGGAATCCCCGGGTTGAAATAAAAGAGCGCTAAACCGAAACAGCGCTAAACGAAACAGCGTTAAGCGGGGTCTTACTGTGTATATATATATATATATATATATATATATATATATATATATTTTATTTTTTATTTTTTCTTTTCTTTCCCTGTACAACGTTGCCATTGCTCGCTTTGAAATCGTAGAGTTTGTTAATCAAATTCGTAAAAGTTTTACAAAATATGAAATCGATAATGAAACAAATTTCAAATCTGGGCTTTCAGATGTCCATATTCGCAGTAGGATTACGTCATTCAAACTGGATGGCCCTAGGTCTCGTTGTTTTATCACAATGCGAAAAACATACTTATATTTATGCAGATTCTTCATTATTTAGTTTCTTCAAATATAATGCAGGTCTCTAACATTTGGTGGCAACAGTTTGAAAAGTGAAACGGACATTTATAGTTATCCAACGCAAAATCGCAAAGCGAAAACAATAGTTCTTCAGGGACAAAGCCCCTATGGGCTAATTGTCTCCAGCGCGCGAGACTGTATATCGGAAATTCTAAAGATAGGCTCATTTTAAAAATTATTTTGCGATAGTGCCGTTGAATTGAATTTTATGGTTAAGTGCGAAGAATATGATATTTAATAAATAAAGGTAACACACAAAACGTTAAAAAAAAACGGCTGTGTGGCCGTAATGTAAAATCTGAATTTTTTATTACAGTCTCTCTTTCTTACGGAATTAAAAATCTGATGTGTACACCATGACTTCCTTGTATTGGAATATTAAATTATACGCATTTTTTCTTGCATTTCATTTAAACTTATTGGATTGAATTAAATCTACTTCGCCGACAGCGCATAAACCACAATAGAATAAATGCATTCTTTAAAATTAACTCTAGTATTTGTTTACCATAGCGACACTCTGGCGCTAGGTTCACTTAACAGTATTAATAATTATATAACAGTTAACTTATATAATAATTTTATAACGGAAACTAAGTTAACTGTTATATAATCCAATAATTATATAACAGTTAACTCATATATTTCGTTCATATTATAACTCATAATGCACAAAATTTATATCATTTAAAGAATAGAATTATCTAATCGTTGCCACATGTTCTATTCAAATACTATAATAAAGCTAGAATGATGTATAAAAGAAATTAAGCAAAAAAAAAAAAAAGAAATAGTTTTTCACAGACGATTGAGTGTTTCTCATTTAATTAATTCAGTTCTCACTTCGCGAGAAGGCAAAAATACATAAAAACTCAAAATATCTATATTAAAAATTACGAAGTAAATTTTAAACGCTTATTTCCTCGAAAAATTCCAGAAAGGATTAAGCATGATTTAAATAATAAATGAAGGCGTTATCTTTGTTGTTGCGAAGCTAAGTTTCTCTAGATTGGCAACAAATCCACTAGTCTCCTGTTTCAAATGTAAACATCAAATGGTCGCCATTAAAAAAAGCTTAGCGGCAATTAAATAACTTTAAAATTGCTGATAATTCTAAAAATATTGCACACAGATTTACTAAAGGCATAAAATCCTTAACCGGAAGATAAAAACAACATAATTCAATTATTTTTAAAGCAAAAAATGTACAATTTACAAACATATAAGAGTAAAGAAACTGAGATTACTGAGCCGGGTAACATAGTGGATATATATATAAATATACGTTTGGTGCGGCCGATTGCACCAAAATACGAGGTGCACATCTAAATGTTATAGCAGTCCTATATACAAGATTTCAACGTTCTGAGGCTACTCGTTTTTGAGTTATGCGAGATACGTACGTACGCATGCACGTACGTACATACGTTCGTACAGACGCGACGAAAAATTCTCTTCAGAATTAATTTTAAAGCAGTTTTATAATTTTTTTGAAGGAAAAGAGTATTTTATTCTGTCCTCACGTACAGATATCGCGCAAAAACATCGTTAAATTGCATTCGATAGCGGTCAAAATGGATATTTTCGTTGAAATATGCTGCCTGAAACTTTTCGCGATTACAATACTTCCTTTTTACTTCGTACAAGGAAGTAAAAAGGGCTTGCAAAAAATTCTTACACAGTATTTTATTATTAATACTCTAACATGTTTTACTTCATCAGAAGCATTTAAGCCTTATACATTGACGAGAGAATATAGCCTCTGAACATAAACAACGTGTTCCAAAATTGTATTTCTAGAACTTTTTTTTGTTTTTCACTCCAGTCTGATAAAGGAAATGGCAATTTGTTATCATTATATTCCTAAAATATTTTCTAAATTTATTAGTTCTTGAGAATAAATAACGCTAAGTGCGGTGATTTTAATGAACTAAACAATTACATTCTGCTTGACATCATCCTTTTTAACGGAGCTTTTACCTTATAAAACTATTTGAAAATCTGTAGCATCAATAACGTTTAACTTTTTAAATTACAATTTATTGTTTTTAGATAAGATAAATGTAAACGATTTCGTAAAAGGAAAACAGAATTTCCAAGTAAGAGTGATTATTACTCCTGATTTTATTTCTAGGAATCAGGCAAACAAAAATATTCATGGGAAAAAAGATGTTTTTTTTAATTATAAATCTGAAAGCTTTTAGATTTTACATTACGCCCTAAGGTGCGCTTTTTTAAAGTTTTGTGTGTCACCGTTATTTATTAAATAAATTTTCTTCGCACTTAAACCATAAATTCAACAACAATAACGCAAAATAATTTTAAAATGAGCATATCTTTAGAATTTCCGATACACAGTCTCGCGCGCTGGAGATGAAAGTGCTCCCCCCTCTCTCTCCCTATAGTGTTGCCATTGCTCGCTTTGAAATCGTTCAGTTATTAATCAAAAATTCGTTAAAGTGTTGTAAAATATGAAATCGATAATAAAATGAATTTTAAATCCCAAATTAGGGCTTCTAGATGCCCATATTCGAGGGAGGATTACGTTATTCAAAATTAGATGGCTCTAGGTACCGTTGTTTGAAGACAGAGCGAGAAACATACACACATTTATGTAAATTCTTTATTATATAATTTATTTAAATGTAACGCAGGGTGATAATATTTGGTGCCAAAAATTTGAAAAGTCAAACGAACATTTAAAGTTTTCGACGCAAAATGCCAAATGAAATTAATAGCCCTTCTGGGCTAACGCCCTTTGGGCTCAAAAAAAAAAAAAAAAAAAAAAAAAAAAAAAAAAAAAAAAAAAACAGATTTTTATATTACGTCCAGAGGGGCGTTTTTTAACGTTTTGTGTGTTACCTTTATTCTTTATTAAATATCATGTTCTTACTTAAACCATAAAAATCTGTTCAATAGCAGTATCACAAAATGTTTTAAAGAGCATATTGTTGGAATTTCCGATAGACAGTCTCGTGCGCTCGAATTTTTTTTTTTTTTTTTTTTTTTTTTTTTTTTTTGTAATAGTTTTCAGTTATGTGATTATAGTTTAGATTTCTATCATAAATTATTTGAGATAGACCGAGTTCTTCTCTTAAAAAATTAACTTTTCTCAAATGCGAATTAAATGAAAAAAAAAAATCATCTGAATTGTAAAGAGCGATTAACGATTTTCAAGAAGTAAAGCTGGGATATTACAGCCACAAACACTTGTATGAATATAATAAACATGATCTTAATGCAAATTTTTGCAGAAAATTTCGCTGAATAAAATTTGTTTAAAGACATATACCATTAATTTCATGTTCAATAGACTAGCCTGTTCAAATTCATCGAATTTCTAAACCTAATTTACGTAGAAGGAAAGATTTATTTGCAGAAGTAAAAAGATAATAAAAATAATATCTATCTGTAGTTTAGAACAGTGTTTCTCTACTAGATTTACTCCAAAGACCGGTAAAATATTTCGGTACGTTCTAGCGGACCGGTAAGTTTAATAATTCGACCCATTGGCACAATTTTTGGACACATAGCTGGATATTTCACGGACGGCAAATATTTTTTTGCGGACCGGCGGTTGAGAAACATTGGTTTAGAACACATTTTGTGTCTTGTGCTAATTAACATACGATGTCATTCTTTTTTTTCCTTTTGTAGTATGAAGTATATTAGCAACTGGGTGCGTAATCTAGAGGTCCAGGTTCGAGTCCCGGCGACGGCAGTGGCGGGAGACATCTGTCACCGGGCGCAGCAACGAGGGAGCGCCAAATTGATGTTACCGAATTTTAAAATGAAATGTTTTCCATTCTTGCACACAGAAATGGGCGCAAAATCTTCAGTTGTCCCCGAGCGCTCAAAACCTTAGCTACGTCTCCGGGAGAGGGCACTGCTCATTTTTCATGTCTCCTTCAAAAATCCCAAGAACTCTACACCGTTATGCAGCGAATATACCTAAAAATTAAAAAATGCAATTTGAAATTACAGGTGCCTGTTATGCGCGGGAATATGGTATGTATTCCTGGTAAAAAGGGAGTAAAACAAATATGTACACTGGGAAAAAAAAAGAGACAGTTCTAAAGCTCCCATTTCTATCTAATATATATCATAAGTCGCACTTTCGAGACATGAAAAATACAGTTTGAATTTCGTCAATAGGCCCAGTAGAATGGGAGATTTAGAATTGTCCTTGTATTTTTATTTATTTATTTATTTGCGCAGTGTACAAAGGGACCAAAATAAGCAAATTTTATAATAGAATACGCTCGCGGAAATCGCGCGCTAAGGTGGTACAGGACTCTTTTTAATCGGTAGATAGAGCATTTTGCTGGCGTAAATCCTGAACTCCATGCGCATATCGAGCCAGTTTACCTTACAATATCCTCAATGAAGGCATCTCTCCCCTTGGACAAGTGCGCTTTACCATATTTATAACCTAACCTGTAGAGACATTAGGCATTTCTTGGAAGCCGGAGAGATAAAAAATGAGCAATCGCCTTCGCCGGGAATCGAACCAGGACCTCTGGAATACCGGCCCAGCGTGCAGAACCACTACACCACGAAGGCAAGCTAGGAAGCTGGGAGAAATACCTTATACACTCCCTTTTTAAGGGCGACTGGGGTTTTTGGAGGGCCCAATCGCCAAATCCTGGGTGTGGAGAATCCTCATCCAACACCCTTTTAGTTCCGGCGCCACTGTAGAAACATTAGGCATTTTTGGAAGCAGGCAAGATGAAAAATGAGCAATGCCTTCGCCGGGAATCGAACCACAGACGTCTGGAATACCGGCCCAGCGTGCAGAACCACTACACCACGAAGGCACGCTAGGAAGGCGGGAGAAATACCTTATAAATGTAAAATTTTCATTTGAAGTTCAATATGGGGTTTTTTTTCCATACCTCACACCATTCGATTTCTATCACTCCCAAAAATGCTGACTTCATTTTTACCTACAAATATCATAGGGTTTTACTTACATAGAAGCTTATGTTAACTCAATGTGAAAAGCTTCACTTGTAAGACAATAACAAACTTGTAAGACCTATCCCAGATCCTATTATAATGACAATAAGTTATCGCTCCAGCTTGAATTCAAATGACAGAAATTTTTTTAAGGTTTCTTAAAAAGGTCTTTTTTAAAGTTTTTTTTTTTTCTTTTTTTCTTTTTTTTTTTTTTTTAAGGCAATAACGTTTTTATTGAACTGTTGAAATTAACAGGAGGCACTGCTTGTGTACAGATGAAACTCTACCACCTCCGGTACTTAAAATAACATAGAACTGAGCGTTTAAATTCAAGTAAAGAAGGCTGATACTACACACAAAATAGTTCACTTAAGTAAATAACGGCGCGCTTTTTCAAAAGTCGGCTAGCAAAATATCTAAAGCCGGATTAAATTCTGGCAGAGCTGGCGATAATATGTAACTGTAAGCGAGCTCTAATTCTGAAACATTCAAAACATCAACTTAAATAATCATCAAGTTTCATTTTGATAAAGATTAATAGTAAAATTTCAAATCATAACCGGTTAATTTTACCATAAAATCCTACAATTTGACTGAATACGAAGAACCTTGAAGGTTTTCAAAACATCTTAACGAAGTGTAAATTTGCCTTTCAATTCGCTTCAACGAGAAATGGTTATTTCAAGTTATTTGGTCATGAAAATTATTTTTTCTTAAAATAGGCCCAACGGTTTCTTAATTAGCGGATTTTCTAAATATTCGTTCAGTTTAACTGCTATCGTTTTAAAAGATTACTAATATTATTTTTAATGATCCAGCTTCCACGGCTATTGAAATGCCTTGGACGCTTTGTTCGCAATTTATTTTTTTAAAAAAAATTTCTGCTGTATTTCGAAGTAAATATTTTGAATTAGTAGATTTCATGCACGCTTACTTTACACTTATTTTTCTCTTCAATTTTCCACGATTATAAAAAGCAAGTTGTATATTTTCTCTTGTCAAAAAAATATCTCAGAATTTTTTCGACGCATTTTAACAAAGAAAAACTAGAACCTTATATTTTCAAAAGTTTAAAATTCTTCCAGCTGTTTTACAAGAAAAGCCTATCAGAACTGGTTCTTTCTCATACCTATTACCGTATTGTTCCAAGACATTTTTAACTTTAATTTTCCAACGATAAAATAAATAAAATAAACAAAATACTTAAATACACAAAATAACTAATTCCTTTATTAGTTTTATTTAATTTCATCCTTTATTAGTTTTATCAATTTCATCGTAAAAGATTTAATACAGTATTACCTACAAAAAACATTTTTTTAAATAATAGTTGAATTTTTAATTACTAAATGTCCTGTACCCACTTACCTTTCTCTTTTTTTATTTAAAAGGGCTATTGGTCTCGAAAAGAGATTTTGCGTCGTTTCTATTTATTTCGAGTCTGTTCCCGTTCGCAAACGTGACATTCTTATTTCATATTTAATCTATCTATTATTCATGAACAAACTAAACTGTTTAAGAGAAATATTATTTTCCTCCCTTTTTAATCCGACTTATTTAAAAAAATAAGCATATTTCGTCCATGATATATATAATAAAAAACATTCAGTACTTTTATAGAATTACTTTCCACACCTTGTCATTTTTTAAATATAGAGAAGATACATAACGTCCCCATGTTATCCATGGACATCTCGATCGATAATTCCTACTGTTAAAAAATATTAACTTTAAAATAGTCCATCTGGGCAATCATTAAAATCTGAACTTTTTTTTTATTTTTTTTTTTTTTACTTACTCTATTCAAACGCGCTTATTCCTACAGATAAACACATTTTTAGCCCAAAGGGCGTTAGCCAAGAAGGGTTGTTAGTTTCGTTTTTATATTTTGCGTTTATTCACTATAAACGGCGAATCACTTTTTATATTGTTCCCACCAAATATTAGAGCCCTGTATTATATTTAAAGAAATTAAATAGTGAAGAATCTGCATAAATGTATGCTTGTTTCTCGCATTGTGATAAAACAACGGTACGTAGTGCCATCCAATTTTGAATAACGCACGTCTCCATCCGAATATAGGCAACTGGAAGCCCAAATTGGGAATCTGGAATTTGCTTTATTATCTGTTTCATATTTTGTAAAACATTTATGAGTTTTTTGATTAAGAAACTCAACGATTTCAAAGCGAGAATTGGCAACAACAACAAAACAAAACAAAAAAAAAAAAAAAAAAAAAAAACACTCCAGCACACGAGACTGTGTTTTGGAAATTCTAAAAATATGCTGATTTTAAAATTATTTTGGATATTGCTGTTGAACTGAATTTTATGGTTTAAGTGCGAAGAACACGATATTTAATAAATAAAGGCAACACACAAAATGTTAAAAAAACGCCCCTTAAATTACTTAAAAGTTGCATCTGCATGTGTGGAAGAGTGAATCATGAGAAAAGAAGTGAAATATTTGTTTATATTTGGTGAAAAATCGTCCACTGCAGCAACTATGCTTTAAATGAGAAGAGTGAAAACGCGAAAAATTATCACTATGATTGTATCGTTGACAGTTGTACCGCTGGGTAGGCCCAGGTTTAGATTTGTATTTAATAATGCGGACCCATAGTCCTCGAAAAAATCATAAGACTATGGGTCCGCATTATTAAATACAAATCTAAACCTGGGCCTACCCAGTGTTATAACTGTCAACGATACAATCATACACAGCGAGCGTGTCATAATACACCTCGCTGTGTTCAGGCGCGGCAGGAATCATATGGTACTATAGTGTCTGTTCTTTGTAAGATGTGCTGAAAATCACAGATCCCATCTCTGCTCTTTTAAGGGCACCCAAAATTATAATGCAAAGTGTATCCTATGCCTGGGACCGCACCTAGCATCCTCTATCTCTTGCCCACGCAGACCAGGAAATCTAAATAGTAACGATAACCACAATGAAGAAATAAAAAAATATTAAATATTCTGAAATGGAAAATATTCAAAGCAATGCTACCTCAGAAAACTCTCAAAAAAGTTATGACAGGTCACGTGATACTGCTAACCAATCTGAAAACACTAACTCATATGCAACTGAAGTTTAAAATAAAATAAATCCCATCAAAAATTCCAATTCTAATGCCAAAAAGGAACAATCCCGAGAAAAAATATAAATAACAGGCATGAACGTACAGGGGAAAACCTAGACAAATTCATAGCTTTCATGGCTTCAATATATGATCTTTATGATGACTTCTGTAATGCTAAATTTGTCACTGACAAAATGACTGTAGGATTTGAAGCACTCAGGATCTACAAAAATATCAATAATGACTAATACAAACAATTTCCAAAATTATTCAAATTTTATTAGACTAAACTACACCAAGATAATTTTCTACAATTGTGATGGTTTACTAAGGCAGCATTTACAAAATACTAAATTTTTGTTTGAAAACAACCTAGATATGATGTTACTCAATGAAACATCTCAAGCCCAATAAAAAATTCAAAGTTGCAAATTATGGAGTCTATAGAAATGATAAAATGCACAAAAGTGGAGGAGGTACAGCTATCATTGTAAAAAATTCTGTCAAACATACTGAATATCTTCTGCCAAATTTTTCTACAATAGAAGCTTGTGCCTGCCTAATCTAAAGCAATAATTATACTCCATATCTAATTGTTTCAGTGCACAAACCACCTCAAAAAATTATCAATACTGCCGAAATTGACTATATCTCCAACTTGGGATACCCTATCATCATTGCAGGTGATCTAAATTGCAAACACCCAGCATGGCACTCCAGACTTACTAACAGTAATGGAGTTAGATTGTATAATTATATGCAAAACTCTCCTATCAATATTCTAGCTACCACAGAGCCAACACACATTTCGGCTAATAATAACCACATCTCTTATGTTATAGACATACTTATTACCTGCAATATCCCTCAAATTCCAGACCTTATCAATATCACAGACCTGGACTCTGATCATAATCCCATTATGTTCATTTTGAATAATATTAAGCATTATATGCCCCCACAGCCTACTCAAGTAAACTCGACTGACTTTAAATATACTAGTTTAATATCTTATACAACAATATCTCTGCTGCAGCTAAAATGACTACTCCAGACTTAATAGAAGAAGCAACTACTAAATTTAACAATAAAATTCTGGATGCCATCAATAAAGCAACTAGAAATTCATCCAAAAAAGACTACTCCCTTCCTATCAATATTGTAGAAGAAATTAGAAACAAGAACAGATTAAGGAAGATCTGGCAGAGAACTAGAGACCAGAGAGATCATAATAATTATAAAAGATGTGACTACGCAGTCAAAAAATTATGCTTTGAATTTAAAAAAGACAGCTGGAACGACTCTGTAGAAAACTTATCTCATACAGATCATTCTATCTTTGAATTTAAAAAAGACAGCTGGAACGACTCTGTAGAAAACTTATCTCATACAGATCATTCTATTTGAAAATTAGCCAGAAAACTAAGAAATACCAACCAGAAAATTGGACCTATTGAGAACAACAACACAGTTATTTATCATCCTGTAGATATTGCCAATGAATTTGCAGATGTCTATGAAGAACAATTCAAAAATAACTTTTCGCATCCGGAAGACAACAACATTAAAGAACAAGTTCATAACTTTATTAATTCCAATAGGAGCACAGCTAATCCTCCTAACACTCCCTCTGAAGTATTCTATCTGATTAAGCATTTAAATCCTAAAAAAGCCAGCGGTTATGACAAAATTTCAAATACTGCCATACAGAATCTTCCTAAAAAAGCTATGATCTTTCTTGTCAACTTATTCAATGACAGCCTGAGGAATAATTACATCCCTAATGTCTGGAAAATTGCTACTATTATTGTCATTAAAAAACCTAGAAAGGACAAAAAATTAACCACAAGTTACACCATTTTCTCTTTTACCTACTATTTCCAAATTATTTGAAAAAATCATTCAAAAAAGATTGCAACAATATGCTCAAGATAATAGCATAATTTCTCCTTATCAGTTTGGCTTCAGGAAAAATTACTCCACCACTCACCAAGTCTCCCGCATCGTTGAAAAGATCGGTGAAGCCTTTAATAAAAAGGAAACAGTAGCTGCTCTTTTCCTCGATGTGGAAAAAGCATTTGACAAAGTTTGGCATACTGGCCTTATATTCAAACTTATTACCTACAATTTCCCTCCTGCTCTAATCATCATTATCTTCAATTATCTGCAAAACAGATACTTCCAAGTTAGAATCAACTCTGACTACTCAAACAAAAGAAAAATTAATGCTGGCGTCCCTCAGGGAGCAAATTTGGCTCCTTATCTCTACATTATTTATATAAATGATTTCCCAAATTATCCAGGTACTGAGTTAGCTCAGTATGCTGATAGTACTGCTATCTTTTCTACATCCATCAACCTTACCTATGCTCAACACAAATTGCAAAATGCTGTTAATAATATCCAAGATTGACTCCAAAAATGGAAGATTAAAATTAATTCACAGGAAAGTACTAATATCATCTTCAAACGCACTAATAGAAGACCTGTATGCGATCATCTGTACATTAATAATCAACCGGTCAATACAGATAACTCAGTCAAATATCTTGGCATTAACCTAGATTCCAAACTTAATTTTAAAATTCATCCACAAGCTACCAAAGCCAAAACTATGCAAGCTTTTTATGAGTGTATATTCAATAATCAATAGACACTCGAAACTGAGCATAAATACAAAAAAAATTATCTATTTACAACTCATAAGTCCTGTAATGCTTTACGGTTCGCCAGTGGGCAGCAGCAGCACGCACGAACAGAAAGCCTCTGCAAACATTGCAAAATAAAATCATAAGAACCATGCTGGGTGCTCCGTGGTTCGTAAGAAATGAAGTCCTACATAGACATATGAAAATTAACACAACTAACGAAGAAATACTAAAGACCGTCTATAAATTCTACAATAAAATCGAAAATCATCCCTCAAATCTCGTCAAAAACATGGGCAATTACGATTACATTATAGAACAGCCGTACAAAAGACCAAGGACAATTCATCACAATGTTCGTTGGTAACATATGTATATACTCATCATCGTATTTTATTATTTTATTATTCAGTATTTACTCAAGATTTTTGCTATACTTCAATTCTTTTGAACCTTGAATGAACTTTTATTGAAGGAATTACCTTATTTATCTGCAACTGTATTGGCCGATTAGCAGCTACACCTCTATACTCAAGTTATATTTTTCTTTAATCATCATGCATCAGCATCATCATACTGATATTTTTCTAAGTTTACTGATAATGTTAGAATACAATTCTATTCATCAGATTTGTAAATAGTCTATTATTTATTTTAATATAAAGCAAAATATGTCATCTTGAGCATCTCTCGACTCTGCCAATCAACATCACGGAAATAGCACACGTGACCAGCACCTCTGACTTACGTTAGTAAATTGAAATTACATCCCTGGCATAGATGTCACTCTTGTAATCAACATCTCGAATTAACACTGTGATTCAGGAATCTATTTTACTACTTACATGCATCCTTATGAGACAAGCACCAATACATTTCTAAGGCCTTTAATGGATAATATAACAGGTCAAGTAATGTACTTTTATTAGTACAAAACTTGAAGTATAACGTTATGACCTGACCTGACCTGAAAGGTCAGATCCCACTCCAACATTCAGAATAATCAATTCGGCTTTCGTCAAGGACATTCAACAACTAATTCTCAATTTTAGCAGAAAAAAATTGCAGAAGCTTTTAATAATAAATCTTGTTTCGTTGCCTGCTTCCTGGACATCGCATTTGACAAAATTTGGCCTAATTTGACAAAATTTGGCCTCTACAAAATCATCTAAATTAAAAGCGACATTAATAAAGCATGTAGAATCATTAGGATTTTTTGGAAGCCAGAGAGATGAAAAATTAACAACCGCCTTCGCCGGGAATCGAACCACGGACCTCTGGAATACCGGCCCAACGTGCAGAACCACTACACCCGAAGAATGCTAGGAAAGTGGGAGAAATACATTATATACTCCCCTTTTTGAAAGGGTGACTAGGGTTTTAGGGGACCTAGTCGCCAAATCCTGGGTGTGGAGAATCTTCATCCACAACCCTTTTAATTTGGGTGTCAATTGTAGAGTCATTAGGTTAATTAGAAGCAGAAAAGATGAAAAATATGCAACCGCCTTCACTTGGAATCGAACCACGGACCTCTGGAATACCGGCCCAGCGTACTACCATTACACCACGAAGGCACGCTAGGGAAGTGGGAGAAATACCTTATAAGCATTTCTGAATAAATTAATGTCCCAATATTCCGCTTTTCGTTCCCATCATTGTAATAAATTGTATTTTTATTTTTCCAAAGAGGCGATTTGCCCAGAAGGACTATTAATTTCGTTTCAGCATTCTACGTTGGCTCACTATAAATGTCGGTTCACTTTTTAAATTGTTGCCGCCGAATATTAGAGCCCCGTTGTGTTATATTTAATGAAGAGTCTGCATGAATGTTATGTACAGTGGATGGACAAAAATATGGAAACACCTTGTGAAATGCACGTTTGAAAAGATAGATTGATTTTAATAAAATATGTAGGTGGCGCTGGCATTTTTTACTACTGACGCCACCTATACAACTTCGTAAATGTGGTAAACAGTTCAGTTGTTGTCGGAGTACAGTTATGTGAGGTTGTCATTGCATTATGTCAGAGTTAAGAGACTTCGAACGTGGGCAAAGTGTTGGAGCACGTATGGTAGGTGCTTCCGTAAGCAAGGTAGCCGAGGTGTTTAGTGTTTCAAGAGGTACTGTATCAAAGATTTATTCCGCATATTTGAAAAGCAGAAAAACATCATCTGCTAAATCACAGCGCGGACGAAAGTGTGTCCTGAGTGATCGTGACAGACGATCATTAAGGGCAATTGTGACGAAAAATAAGAAGACCACAGCTGCAAAAGTTACTGCTGAAATGAATGTTGTGTTATTAAACCCTGTGAGTACCAAAACAATTAGAAGGGAGCTTCATAAACAGGGAATTGCTGGCCGTGCTGCAATTGAGAAGCCACTCATCAGTGATGCTAATGCCCGTAACAGGAAAAGGTGGTGTTTAAGTCATAAAGCCTGGACTACAGAGCAGTGGAAGCGAGTAATATGGTCTGACGAGTCTTCTTTCACATTGTTTCCCACTTCTGGCCGAGTTTACGTCTGAAGAACGCCATCTCAAGCCTATAATACAGACTGCTTGTTGCCAAGAGTGAAACATGGCAGGGGTTCTGTTATGGTTTGGGCAGCCATATCGTGGTTCTCTGCTAGCCCCATGATAACTGTGTCAGAGCACATGACTGCCAAGACTTATGTGAACATTTTGGCCGATCAAGTTCATCCCATGGTACAAACTTTGTTCCCCGATGGTGATGGTGTCTTCCAAGATGACAAAGCCCCTGTTCACACAGCTCACATTGTCCAGGACTGGTTTTCTGAGCACGAGGATGAGTTGTCCCATCTCCCCTGGCCACCACAGTCACCAGACCTGAATATTATCGAACCTTTGTGGTCTACATTGGAACGGAAAGTGCGTTCTCGTTATCCACCGCCAACATCGTTATCTGAACTTGCCACCGTTTTGCAGGAAGAATGGTATAATATTCCCTTGGCAAACATACAGGAACTGTATTTATCCATTCCGAGAAGACTGCAAGCTGTTTTGGATGCCAACGGGTTTCCTACCTCATATTAAGCAAAGAAACATGTTTTTTTAAAGGTGTTTCCATATTTTTGTCCAACCCCTGTATGTTTCTCGCATTGTGATAAAACAACAATACCTAGAGTCATCAAACTTTGAATACTGAACATTTCCACCCAAATATGGGCATTTGGAAGCCGAAATTTAGAATTTGTTTAATTCTCGATTTTATATTTTGTAAAACTTTAACAAATTTTTTATTAACAAACTCCACGATTTCAAAGCGAACAACGGCAAGACTGTAAGGAAAAATCATTTTTATCTCCAGAGCGCGAGACTGTGTATTGGAAATTCTAAAGCTATGCCCCGTTTAACATTATTTTGCAATATTGCTGACGAACTGAATTTTATGGTTTAAATGCGAAGAACATGATATTTAATAAGTAAAGGTAACATACAAAATGTTAAAAAAGCGCCCCTTTGGGCGTAATGTAAAATCTGAATGCTTTCAAAATTTTTTTTATTTATATTTATTTGATTTTTTCCCTCACAATTATTATTTGAAAATAATGCTACTACTTAGTAATTTTCTTTCAAATAATAAACAAAAGCAAAAGATCAGATTTTCACTTTGAAGGTAGGCAGTTAAAAATACGACACAAATTTTGCAATCGACTTTTTTTACAACTTGCTTGAAAGAAACCTTCCTTATGGGTGATACTCGTAGGATAAAATAACACTCACTGTAAAAGTTAAATGATACTACCAGATAAAATGAATTTTAAACCATCAATTTACACTGTATTAAGACACACACTTCTTTAATAGCATATATAAGTAAAAGATATTTTTTTGCCCTTATAACACAGAAAAGAGACTTTTCTTCGCGATTTTTTAACCTTTTTCCAATTTGATTCTTTATAGTGAAAGCATATAAACCGTATCCCAAATGATCTAGTTTTCGAAATATTTCTGTTAATTCCCAACAAAAAGTGAATGGTTAATTAAGTGTAATCGCCTTGAATGAGAAGAAATTAATACATTCCAATCAAACATTTTTTTAATGCAGTATTTTATCTGGTCTTTAAAAAATTCTGTATTAAAATGCTGCACAATTAGCTTTCTCTCACACAGAATTTCCCTTTGTTCGCTCTAAGCTTGATCTTTCGACCTGCGAGGAGAGGCCCACTAGTGGCCGAGCGGTAAAAGTTGCTGAACACTGGCAGTTCGGGCGAGGTTCGAATCCTCTAGCTGCATGCACGTTCTCGTGGTTTTCCGCACGTGTAATGTGTATACGAGCCAGTTTCCCTTAGAAAGACCTCCACAAAGGCATCCCTTTCCTTAGGCAGATAGCTCTAGTGTGCTTTACCGTAATCTCAATACATCAATCAAAATCAACACCCTGCGGGAAGAAAGACTTCTGTCTGTCTTAGGTTGAAGCATAAACAGAAAACTTGCTGCTTAATATGTTGTGCGACTTTTAAAAAGTTCATACATGGACGATTAAATAATTATAATTTCTGTCTAATCACTTATTTAAGTAAATTACTAATCGAACGTAATCAACTTTTAGCTAACAGTTTATAATTTAATATTTCAAAGACCTTAGCGGGGACAAAGAGCTCTTTACGTTCAAACATAAAGAAAAGGTTTGCTTGTTACGACATGAACCTTTAAAAAGTCTAAACGTAATTTAGTTATTAATTCTACAAACTGGAAAGGAACTAGATCGAAAGAAAACGCAGCCGATTTTTGTTTTATTCAGGGAGAATTGTTTATTTTTATTGCTTACAAATCTTGAGATATATCATATAAAGTCAAATAATTTCTTACATGGCTTTACCGCTTCTATCATGTTTAGCAACATTCAGTCATATAATCTTGAAAAGTCTTCAATTCTGCCAGTTCCTTAATACAATTCATTTCAAATTGTATTTAGCTCACCAGAGGCAAAGCGGAAAAATAGGTGAAAACAGGTAGTTCGAACAGGGTTCATATCCTAGCTGCATCGCAGTTTCGTCGTTTTCTTCACATTTTTGGCTTGGTTTATTTGATTACGGCATAGCACATTACCTCAGTAAGGGCAGTGATACTTTCCTGGAGAAATGTCTAAGGAAAACTGACTCATACCCACGTTATGTATGGGGGAAAAGACGATAACGCCGATGCAGCCAGCCCGTTCGCCCAAAATTGAGTCCAGGTCAAACTACCAGCGTTCAGCGACTTTACTGCTGTACTGCTATGACCCGTTTTTCTCAACTATAAAGTGGCCGGGAGCCAGGAAAGGGGTATTGTCGTGACTTGCGATGTGGCGAATTTTGGTACTTAGTTATTACTTTTGTAACAGACAGCGCCACCACTTTTTCAAGTCATTTCATCACACAGTTGCCATTCGCCAATGTAACAGCCAATTAAAAAATATTCAGAACTACCTTTCAAATTTGCATAATAAGATTTATTCTTATTAAATATTAATATATATATATATATATATATATATTTTGTCTGTTTTGCAAAATATTTATTTCTTGTGCTGTGTTTTATATTACGGATAAGAAAATTTTCAGTGTACGAAAATACAAGTGTGAATTTTTTTTATTAAATTAGCTGGTTTAAGTATTTCACTGAATTATTTGGTATTAATATAACTGAAAGTGAGCTCCTAAATGTGATGGATATAGATAATATCAAGAACTTTACGCATATAGTGAATGAAACACACCCAATTTTGTACTGCTATATTTACTTGTCAAAATCTATTTCAAACGATTTGTTGTAAGCACAGCATTAAAAAGTCTGATATGTAGACCACGACTTCCCTTGCGCGGAATATTAAATTATACGCACATTTTTTTTCTGCATTTCATTGAAACTTATTTCCTCTCTCATTAGAGATAGTTTTCTCTTTCAATTAATTCAATTCTCACTTTGCGACAAGACAAAAATACATAAAACCTCAAAATAGCTTTATTAAAAATTGCAAAATATAGAGACTTGAAACACCAAATACAATTAAAACAATTAAAAAAAAAACAATTTTTACAATTAAAATTATTGTTTCTACGCAAAAACAAGTAGTTATGCCAGCGACAAGAAGGCAGATTTTTCGGTGCACAAAACTTTTACTTTGGGTCCCACTTGGCAAAAAGACACTGAAAGTGCAGAAACTGAATTCACTATTTCGCTAAGTTTCAAATGCAAACAAATATGGCAGCTATAGTAAAAAAAAATTAGGCTTAGCCGCACTTAAAAAACTTTTAAATAGCTAATAATTCTACAACTATTGCATGCAGATTAACTAAAGGCATAAGAACTTTAACTGGGAGATAAGAACAACATAATTCAATCATTTTTAAAGCAAAACATGCACAATTTACCAATATATAAAAATTATTTTTAAAAAAAACTGAGCTCACGCAGCTGAGTTACAAAGTGGGTATATTTGCTTATTTATACACTTTTGGTGCAGCCGAATCCAACCAAAAAGGTAGGTGCACAACTACATGTTATATCATATACAAAATTTCAACGTTTTGAGTCTACTCGTTTTTGATTTATGCGAGCTACATACTTACATACGTACATCTAGACATCACAAAAAAATCTGTCCTGAATCCATTTTAAATCCTTTTTGCAAACCGTTTTGGGAAAAAGAGTCCTTTATTCTGTTCTTACCTACAGATGTCATGCAAAAACATCGTTCATTGTATCTGATAGCAGTTAATATATGGGTATTTTCACTGAAATATGATACCCGAAAATTTTCATGGCTGCGACACTTCTTACAAAAGTACAACTTACTTCGTTTGATTTACTTACAACTTACTTCGTTCACTGTCTGTCTCATTATTTACAACTTACTTCGTACAAGGAAGTAAAAAAGTGAGTTCTCAAATATCAGTAAATAATTAATTTTATTCCTTTTGTTCTTTCATATTATAATAGTTTATCATTTATCAGTACAAAAACTGAGGTAATTAAAAAATTAACTTTTTAGATATTTTTAGTATTTTTTCATTAACGTTATAAGGTATTTTCTCCCTCCTTTCTGCATGCCTTCGTGGTGTAACCGTAGCACACTCGGCGCGTATTCGAGAGGTGCAGGTTCAAGTTCCGGCGACTCCTTTGCACATTTTTCACAGCTCCTTTAAAATAACCTAATGACTCTACAGTGGCGCTCGAACTAAAATGTTGTGAACGATGATTCTTCACAACCAGGATTTAACGATCGGGTTTCCCTTCCATTTGCCCTTTAAAAGGGATAATGTATTTTCTCTCTCCTTCCAGTATGCCTTTGTGGTGTGACGGTTAGCACACTAGGCGCGTATTCGAGAGGTTCAGGTTCGAGTCCTGGCAAAAGGCATTGCTCATTTTCAAAAATACCTCTCGGCATATTATAAAAAAATAACCTAATAGATTCTAAAACGTAATTAATGAAAATCATTTCAACCCAAAATAGGATTTGCGTTAGTGAATTTTAGTTAAGAATAGTGGCTCCCCACTATTCTGAATATTATTGGAATAATTTAAAGATTAAATCCGATAGTATCTTAAGATGGTTTTGCAATCAGAAAACAAACTCATATTGATTCATCCTTATTTTCTTTACAAATGCCGAATATCTCTTTGCAAGTCTAATCTGTTTTCAAATCAAATGCCGAATATCTGTTTTCTATTTGAACTTGATCAAATAGTGTGTTAGTGTTTAATTCAAAAGATAATATTATGCATTGATTAACATTTCCTCTAACTTCTTTTTAACTAAGGTTGCCTATGAGCAACCCCTTTAATTCTGACTCGCAGCTTTTATTTTTAGGTCAGGATATGAATGTAATGTTAAGGCCAGGATATGAACGTCGGAAGGTTAAGGATATGAACCTTTAAACAATAGGATTTCTTTTGAAGCACAGCGGCATGACAATGATCAATAATCTTAGCATCACTAAGAATAATTTTCTGGATTCTCATACTGAAATTTTCCCAGAGTATTAAAAGTTGTAAATGAAAACGTAAGCATATTATAAAGGAAAATGTAGCCGAAAAATGCTGTGACTGCTATTTAACTCTAAAGAGGGGTTATCAAAGAGAAAATGAGAATTAATATTGATTAAAATTGCATTTTAGGTAATTATTACTGATTATAATAGACTGCAATGTTTGAATATGAATTCTTTGAATATTTTTTTAAAAAATTATGATTGCGAAAATAGAAAAATAGTTTCTTGGATTGATTCCTTTCTCACAGAAGCCAGATGAATTCTGTTTTACTTAATGAAAACTAAAATTTATTTGCATATTAATCTGTCCTCTATGAGCACTTTATTTCAGTGATCTCTATTAATCTGCCATTTGTTTTTCTTAATTTAAATGCTTCAAGAATAATTAGAAAAGGACCTAATTCTCTTCTTGCCTTTAAATTCTTCATTTGTAAAACTGCATTTTCAGCTATAATCATGTGAAATAATTCTCTAAATATAATTCAGTGCAGAAAAAATAAGATATATAAACAGCTTGCAAATGGGATCACCACTTAGATTCTGTTTTAGAAATATGATGAAGCTTACGAAAAATCTAGGAAGCGAAGTAATTCCGTACAATATTTTATAATTTTTTATCAATGATCAACCTGTAAATATAATTTATCGACATGCAAATATAATTTAATAATTTAATGTGTACGTATATGTTACCGTGAAACACCGAAATTGGAGGATATCGACTTTCACCGGAGAATGACAACATTTACCACATACATCGGTGAAAGATCGAATATTGCATTACATTCTTGTACATTCGGACCCTCACCGGTGTTATGTCGACAATCACAGATATGCTCTGGTGTAGGTCGAAAAGAGAGTTCATAACAAGTCATAATAGTTTAAGTTGTTGCAATAAATAAGATTTGAGTCACATAATTTAGTAAGCTTTTTATTACTATTATTTTATTTTCTCATTTAGAACGCACTGTATAATTAAGTAAGTTTTTAACTTCTATTATTTTCCTTTCTCATTTTCAATGTACTGTGTGTTTTAAGTTCTTATTTTAAGTCTCAAGTGCTTTTTTTCGTGACTGAATTACGGAGAAGAAATATATTCTTATATGTTCAACATTCACCGGTGAAAGTCGACATTCTCCAGATTTCGGTATTTCACCATAACATATGTTCTACATGTAAATATTATAATATATATATGCATGTATATGTGAGGAGAAGGTTCATTAGCGTCTGAGTGGTAAAGCCGCTAAACAGTGATAGTTCGGTCCGGAGTTCGCATTCCAGTGAACGGAATGGCTGTATGGGCGTTTACGCTCCCCGGGCAAAGCGATTAGAAATACGATTTGTATGCGATTGAAATGCGATATTAATGTGCAAAATTGATATAATTTTGAATATTTGTTTCACCTGTTCATTCGTGCTTTCCCAGTGCTCGGGTACCTTGGCAAGGTCGGGGGGCTCCCTCTCCAAGGAGGGTCGAAAGCCTGAGCAAAAGTGCCTACTACTTACTGACTTGGTGTGAACCCCAGGGTACCAGGTCGGTCTACAGACCCAGTGCATCTTATTTAGTTAAGCGTTGAATAACTCTACCTACATCAAAATGAGTTCTAAAGACATTCTCAAAGAAGGACAGGCATATATTGCCACCTTAGAGACAATATTGACAAATTCTGGCATATTCTGGCATAAACAAGGCAGTAGCCGCTGATATTCGACATCAATTTCAATTGATGTTCAACCTTCTAACTGAACAGTGTGTCGAGATGGCACACATGGAAGGACAAATTCATCAAACGCCAAACATTAAAGACTCTTATGCGGACGTACTTAAACGTCCAGCTCGTGACCGATCCAAAACATGGAGAAAACCAGATAAACAACATGTCACTATTTTATACCCCACAAATGAAGGGGATAAACCAGACAACATCAGAAAGAAGCTCTTAAAAACTATTGATCCCACAAAGCTCCACACTGGAGTGAAAAGACTTAAAAATGAGGCAAAAGGTGGTCTCTTAATAGAGACCAATAAAGCGGAAGACATAGAGACGCTAGAAAATGAAATAAATACTGTACCAGAACTTAAAAAGGACCTACAAATTGTTCGTCCTACACGTAGGCTTCCTAAAATTATAATATATGATATTCCAAGGGACTTGACTAAGGAAGAACTTAAGGAAGCCATTTTAGCCCAAAACGAAGGCATCGATGGTGATGGCCTACAGGTTAAATTTCCTATCAAGCATAAGAACAGAAATCATTGGGTTTGTGAAACCTCACCGGAGGTTTTCAAACACTTACTAAGTTATGCAAACTGTGCGTTAATTGGGAACGTTTCAATTTAAGAGAATACATCAGACCAACGCAGTGTTTTAAATGCTGCCAATACCGACATATTTCTAAACAATGCCAAACAGAAGAGGCATGTGGACATTGTGGAGAAGTGGGACATTCCCACAAAAATTGTGACAATAACTACCAAAGATGTATTCATTGTGCAGAAAGAAATGCGAATAGTGATAAGCACCTTGACGAGCAGCACTCAAGTTTCTCAAAAGACTGTCCTAGCAGACAGCTAGAAATTGAAGATCTTCGAAGAAAAATCAATTATGGCTAGAGAACTTATTCAAAATATAAAAGCGTTGCAAATTAATTTAGCGAGATCACATGTCGCAACAGCACAACTAAAGACTTGTATCTTTGAATACGACTTGATTTTTATTCAAGAACCATACTGTATCAATGACAAGCCGTCTGGCTTTCCGACTCAAACATTTTTTCTCCAAATGACCACCCCAAAACAGCCACAGTGGTGGTTAACCCACGACTTACGGTTCTGAATACTTACGCTTCTTCTACTTTAAATGTTATTACATTAAAGATTGAACATAGGACAATAACCATTTTTAACTGTTATACTCAACCTATAACGGACTTAACAGATTTAACTACTCTGTTAAACTTAGCTGAACGTTACTTTGACGATCAACATGATCTTCTTCTCCTTGGCGACTTAAACGCAAAAAGTGTGCTCTGGGGCTCCCCCTTCAAGGATCCCAGAAAACGCACACTTAGAGAATTCTTAACAATGCATAGACTGGCTGTTGAAAACGATCCGGATGGTCCCCCTACCTACAACTGCACAAGGGGAAAGAGCTGGATTGATATTACAGCTTCCAGATCAATCTCTTCCAGGTCTTTCATTCATAATTGGAAAGTTATGGACTGTATCACTTTAAGTGATCATTGTTATATCTCTTTTGAAATTACGTATCAACATTCTAGCTCAACTCAAAGAGTCAAATATAAACTTACACAAATGGATTGGCTCTTACTGAAGGCAAAAATTGGTCACTTTTTTGGTTCAATGGAATCTTACTTGCCTAAAGATACAGTTGATCTTAATCAACTTATAATTAAGTGGACTCAGAAAATACAGGAATACTGTGACTTGGCAACCCACGCCAAGGGAAAATATGTTAAAACTCAACACAAAGGTGTCCCTTGGTGGACCCCGGAACTCTCAATATTACGAAAAAGAATCCTCGCTTTGAGAAAGCGTTATCACAAATGTATTCATGATGACGAACTAAGGGCACACTATAAGCAAGTCTACGAAAAAGACCTTGCTCTCTATAAAAGAAAGCTTATGCAAGCCAAAAGAACAACCTGGAAAAGATATCTGGAGCGTCTAAGTCCTAGTTCACCCTTCGGGGTACACTATGACATTGCTAAGGGGACTATGCAATCCCCTCTACAATTAAAAGCGTTACTCAAACCAGATAAAACCAAGACTTCCACAATAGAAGAAACTATACGTTTCCTAATGGATTACCACTTTCCTAAAGATATAATCAGCGAAGACACGGAGTTTCATACGACAATTCGTAACAACTTAAGGAATCCATATAATTCAATAAATGATGTTCCGTTTACGATTCCAGAAGTGGAAAATGCTATCAAATCCCTCAATCCAGGCAAAGCACCTGGAATGGACAATATATCTAAAGAAATTATAGCTGAAGTTTTCTATGCTAACCCACAATTACAAGTAGCGTTACTTAATGAACTCTTCCGTCGAGGAATATTTCCTAACTGCTGGAAGACAGCGAAATTAGTATTATTCTCAAAAGAAGGAAAAAATGGTGAGCTTCCTGATGCTTACCGCCCTATTTGCTTGCTTAACGCATGGAGTAAAGTCTATGATAAATTAATCACTAACAGATTGACTTATTTCTTAGTATCGAATTCCAAATTAAGTGAACAACAATATGGCTTCACGGCGGGAAAATGCACAGCAGATGCCATCAAGGACAACATAGTCTCACAAATAGAAGCAAACCGACGTAATAATAATTACACCAACGTTATCTCTTTGGATATCAAGAGTGCATTCAACAATATTTGGTGGCCGTTCCTACTACAGGAACTCCGCAATCTGGGATGTCCTCTAAATATTTATAAAGTTATTGAAAGTTTATTGGATAATAGACATATAATCTATGAAATAAATAATGTTCAATACTCCATAAAACAAGAAAAAGGATGTGTACAAGGATCCAACTCTGGACCACTATTCTGGAATATAGTAATGAATATAGCTTTAAAACTCGAATTTGAAGATGGAATCCACATCCAAGCTTATGCGGACGACGTTTCACTCCTAGTAACAGGATCTATGCATATGCAAATTCAAACCAAGGCAAAGTTGGCGCTTCAAAAACTATCAGAATGGGCACTCAAGTGCAAACTTCAATTCTCTCCCGAAAAGTCAAAGTCTATGTTTATAGCAATCAAAAAGCGTGGTGCAGCCTATTCAGCACCGACAATAAAGATGAACGATCATACCATTAAGCAACAAAAATCCATTCAATATCTTGGAATAGTCATAGATGAATGCCTTACCTGGCTACCTCATCTAGATTATATTAAATCTAAAGTTTGTAAAATAATGAACAATCTTCTTAGATTACTTGGGATGCCCAAACCAGTTCTGAAAGAACTTTATAAACGTGCAATAGAGCGTACCATAGTATACACATGTCCTGCCTGGTGGTACCCACCTACGGTAAAAATGCGAAACAAAACAAACTCTATACAACGCATAGCACTTCTTGCAATGACCAAAAGCTATAAGACTGCCCCTACTGCAGCTCTTCAAGTGATTGCTGGAATTATGCCGCTTGATCTTAAATTGGACATGGAAAGCATCATCCAACGTACCAAACGAGGATGGACTGACTTTAAATATGAGGACTTAGAACTTTCACGGGATCAGATTGAATTCCCAGTACCTAAATGGCATTCTCATCCAGCTCATATTCAAGTCTTCGGATGGGACAACAAGCCTCCAATCAATAAAGGTTTAGAAATTTATACGGACGGTTCAAAAAGTGAAGACGGCACTGGAGCTGGCTTCTGTTCCTTCATGAATGGAGTTTGTCACGATCAATTTATGTTTAAACTGGATAAGACTAGTACAGTATATCAAGCTGAAACTTTAGCATTAAAGTCGGCATTACTATGGTTAAAATCACACCCCAGTCCTGCGCATATATATTCGGATAGCCAGGCTGTTTTAAAGTCTATCCATAAATACAATATCTATAATCAGAACATTATCGCCATAAAGAAATTACTGGCTTTTACAAAAGCAAAGCTTCATTGGATAAGAGGACACCAAGGCACTGCCGGCAATGAAAAAGCCGACGAGCTAGCCAAACAAGGGATTTACTCGAACACGTACCTAGACTGCAAGATCCCTATGAGTAATAGCATCAGGACGACAAACGTTCACACTTCTACCGAATGTTTCGGAGAAACGGCATTTCAGTGATTTTTTTTAAATCAAGTTATCACTAATCACGGAGCCTTTCCGATTTATATTAACAGATTCAAACTAAAGGAATCTACATGCAAGTGTCAATGTGGTAGTGAATCCGCAGATGCACTTCATATGATTATAGACTGTTCCAGTGTATCAACAAAATGTAGAGAAATTTTCAAACAAAATATAACTTTAGAAACTCTAAAACAACTAATTAAGAACGACAAGGGACGATCTTTGTTATCAAGTTTTATGGAATACATATACCATAATGAATCAGATCTGTACTTATAAATTGATTGTATTATATAATATTATTGTACTTATATTGGAATACTCATATCACAATGAATTAGATCTGTACTTGTAAATTCAATCGTATCATGTAATATCTTTGTACTTTTATTTGCCATGTTATTAATCATTTAATTATTGTAATACTTAATATTGATTCTTTACTTTGTTCTTCCTATCATTCTATGTTGCATTGTATAACTCAATTTATGTTCAAAAAATAATTTGTTTTGTAAATATAAAAACATGCTATGTAATGTATTTTTTCAATAAAGACGTTGGCGAGGCCAACACATCTCCTAGTCAGAAGACCTCAAAATTCTAACTAGGTCTTTCAAAAATTCTAATTGGCATTATTTGATCTTTGAGCTCTTGCTCCAAAATTGAAAATTTCCTTAGCCTATTGGCTCTGGTGATACTTCTGCTTAAGAAGTGCGGACCAGACAATCCATTTTCATGTTGTATGGGCGTTTACGTGGTTTTCCCCATGTATAACGCATATACGATCCAGTTTTGCTTAGAAAGTCCTCTACAGAGGCATCCTTACCCTTAGGCAGATAGCTGTCAAGTGCTTTGCTATATTTAAATAAACCACAACAAACCATATAAGTAATTTAAAAATCGCTTTATTTTATATATGCTTATAAAATGTATATATATATGTGTGTGTATGCGTAATTAAAAATTTTCTAATTGCTTCAGAACCTAACATTTATATTGATATTATATACATATACATACATTAATGAACATTGTATATTTAAGATTTTTTTCTTTGATATTTTATACCTGGTAGAGACATTAGGTATTTTTTTCCGGAATCAGGCAAAATGAAAATTAACAGAGCCTTCGCCGGGAATCGAACCACGGACCTCTGACAATACCGGCTCAGCGTGCAGAACCACTACACCATGAAGGGATGCTAGGAAGGCACGAGAAATACCTTACATACTCCCCTTTTGAAAGGGCGACTGAGGTTTTTAGGGGACCCAATCGCCAAATCCTGGGCGCAGAGAATCCTCATGAAACACCCTTTTAGTTCGGGCGCCACTTTAGAGACATTAGGTATTTTTTTCTGGAAGCAGGCAAGATGAAAAATTAACAACGCCTTTGCTGGGAATCGAACCACGGACCTCTGACAATACCGGCTCAGCATGCAGAACCACTATACCACGAAGGGATGCTAGGAAGGCGGGAGAAATACCTTATAACCTTGTTCTTTATTTTGTTGCATTTATTTATGCCTATATACATACATATAAAAAAAAACATAATAATAGGCTAAAAATTAAAAGCAAAATTTTTAAACCCGTCCTGCACTATAGATATGTGTGTATTGGACGGCAGAATTTAGGGAAGTTGAAATTTTTGGAATTTGGGAAAGCACCGAGTGTCAAAATTAAGGGATGAGAAGTATTTATGATTTAGGGAAAGCACTGGGATCCAAAGTTTAGGCATGGTTAAAATTTAGAACTTACAAAAGCGCTTTGCAGCAGAATTTAGGACCTGTAGAGGCGATACCAGGCGGTTTCAAGCGCCAGCCCTAGATAAAGCCTTAAGTATATATGTGGGAGTTTATTTATTCAGGACTCATATTAGTTTGAAGCATGTGCAAGAAATAAACGTAGGTATAGTAAAAAACTAAACTATTACAATTCAGGCTTAATTCAGAACGCTATAGGAGCAAGACAAAATTTAGCGAAACCACTTGGGTTTCGTTGCCAATCTTGTGATACATAGACAATAACGTATAACACACGCTATTAAGTTAGGCTAAAATTATCATTACTGATTCTAAGGCATTTTAAATTAATGTAGCAGACTGCGCTGCTCCCTGACCTTCTAATTTGACCCAGTTTATTAATTTTCGCAGACTGTTATTATTACAGAAATTTTATAAAAACTAAGCTTGAACTTTCGATTATGTCGAAAAGAGTTTCCAATTCTGGAGTTACAAAAGGGATCTACAAAGCGAAACCATGTTTAGAAGTCCATTAAACAAAATGTGGAATTGCTGCAAAAAATGCATACAGGCATATTCGTCTTAAAATTATGTGAGGAGTATGGCATTGGAAAGTCCACTGTATATGACACAAGAAAAAAGAAAAAGGAACTTTTTGAATTTTTTGTGGGAGCATCTTAAACAACTTGCATTGAACGAAATGTTTAATAAAGTAAACAAATATTAAGCTTTCTTTTGTAAATTTTGATACCCTTTAGATCATAATTGTTCTTTATTTCATAAATTACAATTTCATAATTTTAATTGTATAATTTCTGCATGCCATCTTACCAGATTTAAATTGATGATCTATTATTAGGGGGACCAAAAAGTAATGTCGTTTCTACGCATGTCGACAACAACGATAGACAACAACATGCTAAGGGCAGAAGTGGACGCAAATCAATGTCAAACAATCGAGGAACTGTCAAACACTCTTGACCAACCTTGGTCGACCAAAAACATTTAAAGCAGAATGGAAAAATAAGCAAAGCAGGTGTTTGAGTCCCCCATAATCTGTCCGAAGAGAACAAGGCCAACCTATCCATCACACGCAATGTATTGCTTCAACGGCACCATACAGAACCATTTTTTGATCGCTTGATTAGTGGAGACAGAAAAATAAGTCCTATATGATAATCCAAAACTCAAAAGGCAGTTTTAATAGGGGTTACAAAGGGTTTACATCCCGAAAAGGCACTTCTGGGTATTTGGTGGAGTATTCGTGGAATTGTTCATTTTGAATTGCTGAAATCTGGAAAAACTGTTAATGTAGACCTTTATTCTGAACAATTGGATCTAGTGAACCAATCTTTAATTGGAAAATATCCGGCGATTGTCAACGGAAAAGGCGTCATTCTGCAACACGACTGTGCAAGACGAACACTGGAAAAACATAATGAATTGGGGTGGGAGGTACTGCCTCACCCACCATATTCGCCCGATATCGCACCCTCGGATTTCCATTTATTCCAATCCCTACAACATTTTCTTAGTAACAAAAAATTTCAAAATTTTGATGATGTCCAAAATGCCATCTTGAGATATTTTACTCAAAAACCAATTGATTTTTATTGATCTGGGATTGAAATCTGCATACTAGATGGCAAAAGGTTGCTGATAACGAGGGTGATTATATTATTGCTTAAAAATAAAAACTTGTTACAAATTTATTTGTTTGAATTTAATGTAAGAAAGCAACATTACTTTACAGCCCCCCACAGGATTTGGAAATATCCCAAATCCGGAATCGGCTAGTGCGGATTTCGAACTTTGTACTGTATTTATTAATACTATATGAAGAGATACTTTTTTAAATTATAAAAAATATTGCTTAAATTTTTAATGCATTTTATTCTCACTTTTTTGAAGTGTTTGTAAGAGTAAATTTTTAATTTTGCAATGTTATTGTCTGTTATTTTACTTCAATATTTATAATTAAATTTTATATACAACAAAATTTATTTTGTAGATTTCAAAATTGTGCATCATATACATATTTAATACTTCTAAATATGTCAAACAATACATAAAAAGTATTATAAATTAAACATGCTTATCTTCTACTACAGAAATGTTTAACAGCAACAAAATTTAATTATAAGATTTTTCTTTTCTTTCATGTTTGCAGCAAATGCAAGAAATAAAAATAATTCTGAAGATGTTTTTTATGTTGAAAGGTATCTAGTGGCATTAACTGCATAAGATACTTTTAAGCAAGTTGTAGCTTATATTTAAAAGAGTCGCTGATATTATCATCCAAGACTCATATTTTCAAACTACAGTAAATTTTTTTATAAACATGAGGTTTAGAATAATCACTTTCCTAAAAATCAAATAATGACACAAACATCAAGTTCTTAGGAGCCTGAATTAATCAGAATCACAGAAATTCAGTGGTTATGTAGAAATTATCCACAGCAGGACAACTCAGAAAGTTCTGGGGACAAGTAAAACATGCACCAAAAATTTTGGAATCATTTGCCATGATCTTTATTAAATAAATTTAAGATGATTTCTGAAAATAAAAATTCAACTTTTTTTAAAATTAAATACTGGAAAGCACTTTCCTGTTTTCTCACATGTGCTTAAAATTCTAATTTAGAATGCAGTTGTCAAGAACTGAATTTATTGCCTATGAAAAAATATTTCATTTTCAGATTAGATATAAAAGAATTTTTTTACCTCAGTAGTACATAGAGACTTCAAACTGCAAAATGTCCTGCAAAAAAGAAATAAAAATGCATTTCAATAGTCAGTACATAACAGAATATGCTATACAATATTTACATATAAGTTGCTTCAAAGGATTAAACTGGGAAGTAAATTTCTTCTGAAATTTAAGATGAATATGAAGAAGGTATACAATAAATAATTATGAAACTAAATTGAAGACCTTTAACTAAGAATTTAAACATGCTGCTAATTAATGTATACAGAATCATAGCCTTTAGTGCAGTAATAAGGAATAGCAAATGTAATAAACAGTAACTCTTTAATCAACACTAAGAAAACTGCTGAAACTGAACATAAAACACTAAGTTAATAATTTCAGAAACAGTTACAAAAAAATAATTGTTTAAAATCTTTACATATAACAACATAACACTGTTGGGCATAATAACAATTCAGCCTTTTAGGGCATAGTACATGCAGCAGAAAAGGTTTGAGATGGCACACAATTTGCTCTCAGTTCAGTTTTATATCCCTTTGGCCAGTGAAGGCAAACTCATTAGTCAACAGAGTCAATTATCAACAGTTCAGCATTGTATTTATTAATACTTGTATTCTCTTTTCAAGTATCTTCTTCCATTCATTCTCTGCATATGTCCAAACCATCTTATACCTTTCTCAACACTACATCTTTTTTCGCTCCACAACACTCCCTAAAATTAACTCAATATTTCAGTTTTTAAGTCTTAGTTAAACTATATATATATGTCGAATAAAACTTGATATTATACTTAATAACGATACTATTTTATTGATAAAAGAGAATTGCAATATATTGAAAAACTTGAATCGCAATAATGACTAACAAAACACTAATGTAAACAATGGCCTTGCATCTTCTTGAAAAGTTTGCATTTTGTATGTTGTTTTTCATTTTAAGCCTTATTACAAGTTTTCATGAATAAGATGACTTCTCTATTTACTCTTGACAAAAAGTTCATGCTTGAAAATTATTGATCGTATGAATATGTAGACTCGAATAAGAAAAACATCAAACGTTAGTTTTTTAAGCTGATTACATGAGTCGGGAATAATATTATTCCACATGTTTTCCTTCTCCAGATTACTTGTGCTGTGAACTAAGCACACATTTATTTTTCTCCAATGTTTCTACATCAGCACTTAAAATGTTCAAATTTCAAGTTTCATAATTTTTTTTTTTTTTTTTAAATTCAGCAATTGATTTCAGAGTTGCCAATGTGAATATTAAACAGAGAAATGCAATTCCGTTGCACTAGTATTAAGAGGTTTTTTAACAAAGGCTAATGTTGCTTTGCTGATTCAGAATTCCTGAAACCTGCTGAGAAAAACTTCTGTCATAAAACTGTTGTTTTGAAATGGCAAATGTCAATATTAGATCTATTTTCTTGAGAATGTTTCAACAGGCTTGGAAAGTGAACCAAAGTTTCTGTTTCAAAAATCTTGAGCAGAAAGAGATAATTTGCTTTCAAATGAAATAACTTCTTCCAACATCAGAAAAATTGTGTTTCCTCTTCCCTATAGGAGGTTCGAATCCCGCGAACGGGCTGGCTGCATGGGCGTTTTCGTGGTTTTCCCCATGTGTAACGTGTTAAAAATGAGCCAGTTTCCCTTAGAAAGTCCTCCACGAAGGCATCCCTCCTCTTAGGCAGATAGCCCTCGAGGCTTTGCCATAATCACACACACACACACACACCTCTTCCCTATAGTTTTTTGATTAAGCTGATTTAGATGAGATGTAACGTCTACCATAAAATAAAATTTTTGGATCTACTGATCATTCATTAGTTCTGGATTATAAACACTCATTTCAAGGAGTAATGCTTTAACTTCTGTTAATAAGGATGCAAAACATTTCAAAACATTTCCTCTTGATAACCAACGCACTTTATTATTCAGCAGAAGATCTGAGTACTCGCTCTCCATTTCAACTAAAAATTCTTTAAACTGGCGATGATTAAAAGCTGTAGTAATAATGAGGTTAACAATAATATAATTATGAATTCCATAACTTTGCAAATTTCTTCTGGAAATGTCGAGCACAAAGCGCTTCTTGATGAATGATACAATGGTAAGTAAGATCTTGTCACTGATTTTTCCTTTCAAAATAATAACAAAAACGTTTCTTACCCCGGTCATTCTTTTCGCCCTGTTTGTTGCAACTGAGACAAGTTTATCGAGATTTGGTGATCTACCAGGAGACCAGAAGAAAAAGCAGAGTTGGCAGCTGTGGTTTATAAATATAAAAAACTATTTTTATTCGAATCCTGGTATATACCAACATTTTCTGTACTTTTTTTGGTTTAATTTATAAAGTAAGTTCAAAAGCAATCTAAATAAATATATATATGCATTTTTCAAGTACTGAAAAGGAAGGGCATGATGGGAATGATCTTCTAGCAATGGTGAAAGGGGTGGAATAGGGCAAAATAGGTTGAGAACCACAATGTTAGATCTTTTAAGTATTAGTTAAAAAAAAAATAAGTTTGAAGCTTTACACGGCATTTAATTATTATTAAATGAAATTTGTTTACATCTAATTAGAATTTCGGAACACTTCCGCAAAGAACCCGGCAAATGTAAACATCGCCAACTTTGGCGATAATAGTTCAAACCTGGTAATCCGGCAGATTCAACCTATTCGCTTGTAAGAAGGTTGCAACCATTCCTCTAACGTTCATTTTGTTGAATTATCACCGTCATTGTTCGCATTTGCCAATTTAAATTATTCTTCACTTATTTATTATTATTTTTTTTTGTATTTTCACGTTATTATTTATGAACTTTTAACAAATAGATAGAAATATTTTCATATAATAAAGGAAGTTTTCGGTGACAGATGCTAGTTTGTGGAAGAAAATATGGCGGGAGAGGGGTTAATGATAATAGGTAACATGGCTGTTAACGTAGCGTTAAGCACACAGAATCATGCGGTTTCCAACCGATAAAATATTTTGACTTCATCACCTGCCAAAATATGCATTTTAAATAATTAATTAAGTAATGTTTTTATTATTGGTATGGTCATCTAAAATTATGAAAAAAACAATATTTATGGCTTAAAACTTTAACCAGATAATATATTGTTAATGCTTTTCCAACAATAACATTTGAGAAGATTTCAGGTGTGACACACAAAGAGATGATTAAACTGAAATAAAAAGTATTATTGATTCTCTAAAATGACAGAATAGTTTTATGGATACTCAAAGTCATCAAAATTAGCAAACCACTACTTGTGTAATGAATCCAAGTGCAAATGACTCTTCAAAAGTTTTATTAACAATGCTACTGAATAGAATTTCAATACTGAAAATTATTGGCACTGTCAAATATACTATGAAAGACAGGCAGTTGTTTCAACATAAAATGCTTTAAACTGTTTACAAGTAAATTGATAAAAATAACATTGAAAAACTGTTTATGTAAAATGGATGTATTAAAAGTCATGCATTCATTAATTTATTACAGGCACATGGCTCTTATTGAACTAAGACTGTCACTGAATGATTGTTTGGAATCGACATTTCTTGCTGTCTGAAACCTACTTCACCTATGATGTAAATATGCAGTTGTGGTTCTCACTGACATAAAGTTTAGCCACTCCTGATCGATTATATATGTCTACTGTATTTATACCTATTATACTAATTATCAGATACAATTTTGAGAATATCAACAAGCAAAACACTTAAAAATTTAAAAAAGACACTTGTAGTAGAAATATTAATATTCTATATGAATTATGGAAAGTACATGTAATGAATAATACCATGACCAAACACTTAAAAAAAAGAATAGATTAAGTATTTCCTACCTCGATACTTGAGAAAGCAATCCTGTTACACAACACATAGTTAACTTTTGATTACATGATATTACATATTACATATTTAGTCCTACGAGTGGTTAAGAAGGCTGAATAGTGGTAGTTCAATCTCGGCTCAAATCCTGAAAAACGAGCTGGTTGTGCAGGTTATTTTTTTCGTATGTGTTTTGTGAATTTTGTGACATTTTCGTGGTTTTCCATGAGCCTATTTACCCTAGAAAATATTCACAAAAGCATGCCTTTTTCAGCTAGCTCTCACATGCTTTGTATATTGAATTAAGTACACACAAACCCTTCTTAATTTTAAAATGATAAAGTTATTAAGTTCACATTACATGCAACGAAGCTTTTTACAAGCCAGGATACTTTCTTTAACAATTACAGTGCTAATTAGTGCTGTACTTCTCAGTTATATGTGAAATAACATCTCAGTGTCACTGCTTGTGACACATTTGTTTCACTTAAGTCTTCTTATGCAGTCATAAGCATGAAATAAACAAAACAATAACATTTGAGAAGATTTCAGGTGTGACACACAAAGAGATGATTAAACTGAAATAAAAAGTATTATTGATTCTCTAAAATGACAGAATAGTTTTATGGATACTCAAAAACTCATGGTTATGCATGAAAAACCTAATCCATACATCCTTGGTGACTGATATTAACATAGTTTTTATGCTGCATTTGTGAACTACGCGGTTAAATTGAGTGAAATTGTGACTAAATTTCAGAAGACTTATAAAATTATGGTGTGAAAATTTAAATGTGAAATTAAAATCAAGGATACATTGGACAGAACAATCAAAAAAGAAATGTTGTCCATAAATATATTAATAATAATTAATGATAAAATGGACATTTAAAATATTCATATAATAAATATATACAATTAGTGTAATTAAAATAAATATATGCATTTAAAAATGATCTAACTTAGACCATATTTGCAATTTTTGTAATGTTATTAAATATGGACTTTAAATAAAATTTTTAGCAGCATACATCATTTGGGTTTGTTTAAATTATGGAAAAGCATGGGAGAGATATCTGCCTAAAAGAAAAGATGCCTTCAAGGAGGTCTTTCTGAAGGACACTGGTTTGAATCCACGTTACATATTGGGAATACCATGAAAACAATCATACAACTTGCCCATTAGCTTGGCTAACTAAACTACCAGAGTTCAGTCACTTTACTGTTTAGCTGCTGATGAGCTGTATATCAGTTGCAAAGCAGTGCACAAAAAATGATATATTCCTTGGTTCTCGTTATGAGTTACACAGGGTTCATAGCCACATTTTAGTTAAAAAAATAAGCACTTTTCAAGCACATTTTAAGAAAAAAAATAAGCACCTGTCTAATGACATTATACACAACTGCATAACCTTAATTAGACTTGTAATTTAAAATATGAGAAATGCAGTATTTATTAAGAGAGAATAAGCATTACCTCAACCATGGAAAATAATTACTTTTTTTTTCCCTTTAAATTTTAAATAACAGTTCAATTTACAGAACTAGTTTACAATGAGAGAAAAAAAAAAAAAAAAAACTATGCAGAACTAAACTATATTACAAGATTTAATGATGAAATTTCAGTTCAAAATAGAGAAAATAAATAATAATAAGGCATATTTATTGTATTTGCTTGGAACCTAATAATAAATACAATTTATTTTTCCACTCATATTAATATTTAAATAATTTAAATCTAAATTCTGAATATTTTCTAAATTTTCATTGTATATCAGTTTTCTCTTAACAGATATTGCAAGCAAAGTAATTTAAGTAAAAAAGAGGAACATTTCTGAAATCAGAAGACAGAAATTTGCTTCATGCAGTCATCCTTTAACAGTAAAAGCTTAACTAAGCCGCATACTTGGAAACTGGCGAATATTCGGACAGTTGAGCGTAACTTGAAAAAGAGGAGCGGAGGGAGGGGGGGTTGACTGTAGCCACTTTTTAGATTTTTCCGCTAAATAAATGCTTTTGACATTTTGATATGTGAATCATATAAAAATAAACCAATGGAACTGAAAAATATTCTGCTTAGCAAGCACAGTAAAACTCTTTTAAGTGTTCATAAACAAATCTCAAACAGAACATCAAAATTAATTAATTAATTATCTCTGCGAAATATCGCAAACGTTATTGCACAATACGTGTGCCATAATTCTTCCCTACGTGATATTACGCAATCGGAATCAACAACTGCTGAAATTGGGAGAATAAAGAACTAAATATGAGTAACTGGGGTGTTTTTCATTCTAATTTTCAACAGACGGCGTTAAATTTCCGCAATAGAATCATTCTTCGCTTGGGTTGGTAGACCACAGAACTTTTAGTCCTATTCAATCCAGATTGGAAAGTGACAAAAAAAAAAAAAAAAGTCCGTTGCTTGTTTTGCAGCGAACTTGTAACAGTTTCAATATTTGAGATTTTGCGGAGAAAGGGGAGAACCTCCCAATCTTCGCACTATATAATGTATTGGCCAAAAAAAATTAAATTATTTTGACTATTCGATTACTTTCCCTTTATTTAAGCCATTCCGAGTATTATTCCTAAAACGCTGTGTTAAAATACAACCATTTTTGGAAGTTTACTATACTTCAGCAGTTACTGCAACTGTTATTATAAACATTCATACATATACTCATAATATAAGCATAATGATCATAATAAACACAAATATGAACTGACCAAGCGGAACGAGAATGCAAATTATTAAGATCTGGATAGAAATTTAAACGTGTATAGTATTTGGGTGAGAGGAAAAGAATGCCGAATGTACCGAAATTTTCTACTGCTTTCGCAATTCTTTGACCAATATAACGACGGGCACCTGTCTGTACTCTTTGTGCGCACCAAAGGTTATGTTAATGCAGAGAAAGGGGGAAAAGCTATTTCCGGGAGTATGATTCACCACCTGACATTCAATATTAAGAAAAGTTGTTTATTTAGTTTCGGCTTTGGTAGGGGGAAAATAGCGCGTTCATTAAAAAAAAGCACTAAAAGCAAAAAATAAGCACTAAAAACAAAAAAATAAGGGCTTTAAAGAAAAAGTAAGCACCTATAAGGGCCTTTATATTTTATTTTCAAATATAAGGACTTATAAGCACTTATAAGGACCGCTATGAACCCTGGTTACATGCAAAAAAGCAAGTCTTAATAAAAATCGATATGCCAAATGTAAAGTTAATATGTTGGTTTTTTCGTGCAATACATGAACATATACATAAAATTTAAAAAAATAAGTCAGAGCAGAATATAATTTATTACTAAAAAAACTTTTATGTAATCAGTTGCAATTAAGTTTCTATTTAAATGAGAATATCTATTCATTTCATTTATGCGATCATAATGGATTTTCAATCGTAGTTTTGGAAGTACTTTAAAATTATGCAATGAAGATATTAATCGTAAATTCACAATTTCTTTAGAAACTGCACTGTTAAAAACATAAATATTTTGGAATTTTATAATACTGAAAGATATTCAAAGACAGATCTCAATTTTCCCAAGAAATTGCCAAGAAAAAGGGTCATTATTACAAAGCTCAATATTACATGATTTTTCTACTTCCATTAAGCTTTACATATTGTTTTCTGTGCTAACTTGAATTAAATACAAATTTATTTTCGTGCATCGTGTTTAACCAGTTAATTTTGAATTTTCACTTTCGTATGCTTAATATATTGTTTTCTCTGCTAACGTGAATTTATGTTACTTATTCTTTAATTACTTTGATTATATTCTTTAAATATCATGTTTACGCGGCTTACTTCCATGTGTTTTAATATCTCATAACCAACGCCCATCAACCATAGGTGAACTTGGCGAGTAAAACAGCAACGGCGCCAACGGGTTCTCTGTGGATGAAAATTCAGAATTTCTAAATCAATCAAACACATTCATGAAAACAAGCAATTTCAAAAGTCATTATAATAACAGTAGTCAAGAAAGCATAAAGTTACCAGCAAGAAATCTCTAACAAAGTTAAAGATCATCCATATAATCCAATTGCTATATTAATCAAAATAAATAAGAAATTCAGTACAAAGTCTGAAATCCAGACGTCCATTATCCGAAATGATCTAAAATCCGGACCTCAAAACCACCAACAACATTTTTCTCCTAGGTTTTACGCATGCACATTTGATTCCACCCCCCTCCGAGCATAATAAAACATCTGGAGTGTGCCAATTCTTAATTTCACTTTGACACTAAATGAAATACATTGTTATTGAAGAAACAAACCTTTTAGCATAAATGTGTACGATCAGGATCAGTAACTTGGTTTCATTCCTGCGTATCCGCTTTATGGTACACATCTCAAACTGAAACATTCCACATAGATACATCATTGATCTGACGCCAACCTTGGGAATCATTATTTATTATACTTTCCTTTCATCACCGCATGTTTATCAAAACATGACAACTTCAGTAATGACTCATGTAGCGATGCCTAAACAATTTTTGGTACTTTTCCGTTTTGCCGGCGCAAGCGATAAAGTCGCCAATAATGGTACAATCGATGCCAAAAGGAATATTCTCGCTGGTAACCTTTTACGCCTCATTTTCAAAACAAGTCGCAGCTTTTTCTTATCAGATTGATTGGTTTTTTCAATACTGGCATATAATTACATAGAATTTTTATCAGATAGTTCAGTTTTATGTCTAAGGCCATTTTCAGTAGTTAAGTCAATTAGGATGCAATCACAGCTCTTACCCGAAGCCGAAAATATAGAAAAGGTAAAGTCAAGGGTTAAATTCATCAATTCTAATAAGGATACATTAGCGAAGTAAAGCACTGCAGTTTTACATAATTTTTAAGTAAGCTATTCGTACGAATTGAAATATTTCTTGCATTTAAACTTGTGTTCCAAATTAAGATTTAACTTGAAATTAATGTAGATAATTACTGAGAGCATTAGATTTTTGTAGAGTAGTTTACGTGAGATGAGATAGCTTGGGGTCCCGTGATATAAACCAGCGAATTAGGATTTTGAACCATGAAAGCATAGTAAATTCTTAAATTAATGTCTTTTTACAAATTTATTGTCTTTATTTATCGGCTTTTTATAAAGTTTTAAGTGATATTAAAATGTTTATGCCTTCAAAAAATGAATTCTTAGAACTAAGATTTTTTTAATATTTTTTATGTGTATACTGTCTGTTGTCGCCAATAAAGTCTGCTTGGCGAGATTTGCGCCGGCGAAACGGAAAAGTACCCAATTTTTCTTGTTAGTAATTGAATAATAAAGGTGTATGGTAACCTTATATGTTGACATTACGCTTGGCGATGATTACAGATTTAAGTTAAATGTGCTAAAAAAATGTTTACGAGGAAACATTTACCAAACATTTCTTTCCATGTGATAAAAATAGATTTTGTTGATGATACTCATAGACTCAAAGATTAAATTTATGGCTATTTGAATTAAGAATAATTGATTTGTTATTCACATAAACCCAGAACCAGCACCAGGGCTCGTATGGCTGCAGAGACTCGGAGAATTTAGGACCCACAGAGACTGCATCAGGCGGTAAGATATCTAGCGCCGGCCTTCAATAAGGCTGAAATATATGTGGGAATTTATTTATTCAGAACTCTAATAAGCCTTAAGCACGTGAAAGAAATAGACATAAGTATGATAAATAACAAAACTAATATAATTCAGGCATAATTGTCTCAGTGCGTGATAGAAGCAAGATAAAATTTAACAGAACAACTTGTCGTTAGTCGCCAAGCTCATGATGCATAGCCAAATATGTACAGTGAAGGATAGCTAAATTTGATGATGATAGCCACTAATTTTAAAGGTTTTCGGATATAGCAAAACAAAGGCGAAATTTTCCAATTAACGGATTTTGTAAAGAAATATGGACAAGCTGTAATAAATGAGGATGATATAAAAGAAGTTTTCATTGTGATGACAATCCTTCTCAATCATCAATCAATTAATGAATGGCGAAATCTGTAGTATAGTTCTAGATCCAGAAAATACGCTACTGATAGTGAAGAAAGTGACAGAGAAGTTACTGACAACGAGAAAATTTTGATTGACAAATTAATCGGAATTCTCGAAACAGCAGTTACAGGACTTCAACAATGTAACTAAGCAAAGGATTATGCCTGTCTACAGAATTAAAGAGAATGTATTAGCGCAACAAACGGAGCAACTTAAACAACTTGCATTGAGAGAAATGTTTAATAAGGCAAACAAATCAATATTAAGCTTCTTTTTTTTTTTTTTTTTTTTTTTTTTTTTTTTGTAAATTTTGATACCCTTTAGGTCATAAATACTTCATTATTTCACGAACTTTATCCATGTACACGTCGATCTATTTTCACTTAAAAAAAAAAATCCCCGAATTTCACAAAAATAGCATTGTGCACTCTTTTAACTTTATCCATGTACACGTCGACCTATTTTCACTTAAAAAAAATCCCAGAATTGCACAAACTTGCATTGCACACTCCCTTTACTTTGTCCATGTACACATTGATATATTTACACTTAAAATGTCAAAGGAGCACCAAATTCTACAATATAGGGGAAAAAAATGCAAAATCTCAATAAAATACATTTTAAACCAAAAAATAAAATAACATAGAAAAGAAAAAACATGTTATATATTTAAGCACTACCAAAAGCAAATATTCACTTACCATGATTTTCGAGTTCGCTTCGTACACCCCGAGCCACGTAAAAATCAAAATATCAATCATACTCAAATGACTTTTTTCAAACCAGGTACTCTTTCTGATCGAACACTTCACATAGTGACCATCTGAACTTTTCTTCCTACAAACCCATTCAAATCCATCTAAACGATTTTTACGTTCGACTAGACGCATATCCTTCCTACATACAAAACACTTATAATGGCTACTAAGTAAACCTACATTTACACACCAGTCAATTAAAGCTCTTTTCCCCTTTTGCTCCAAATTGTACAGAAACTTCAAATTAATCTTACTACATTCGGCCATTCTACTGTCTAAAGAATCAAACCAACACACACCACAAAAACGCTTACAAAACATCCCATGATTCAAAATTTCCCAGAATCATGCACCTGATTATGTCACAATAGGGTTTCCATAACATTCAACTACTCAGGCTACCATAAATGAAACAACAACTTGGTGATAAATCAAACAACAACTTCACCATAATACAAGGGGTACCTTAAAGTCTACTCTACCCCAATTTTTTTACTTGCTATTTTCAAGTTGGCAATTTTGAGAAACGTGCGGAGCAGTGGGTGATTCTGCACTCTCCCAGTTTGTCGCAAGGGCTCTTATAGGATTTTACCCAAATTTTAATTAACATAATCTAATATTTTAAAGTTGCAATTGCATAACATTATGGGAAGAAACGTATTCATGGAAAGGTTGTTTCACATTACGGAAAGCTTCTATCAATCTACAACTTTTATTTATTTTTAATTAAAACAAATTTTAAGACTATTTAACAGTAAATAAAATAGAAATAAATAAAATAGAAGAAAGAAATAAAATAGAATGGAAATATCCCCATTATAAATAATCAATAAAGATCCTGAATTATTAAAAAAAAGTGTGGAAATTTTTCTCTTCCTAAATATTTAACATTACTGGATAAATAGTAGCATTTAGGCTGATTAGCATATTTCAGCTAAATATCCACTGTATCCTTAATTCTTACTCATCTATTACAATATAAATATACCTAAGTTTGAAAAATAATATTAGGTACTTTTCCGTTTTGCCGGCACAAACGATAAAGTCGCCAATAATGGTACAACTGATGCCAAACGGAATATCTTCGCTGGCAAACTTTTACCCTTCATTTTCAAAACCAGTCGCAGCCATTTCTTATCAGATTGATTGTTTCTTTCAATACTGACATACAATTACATAGAATTTTTACAAGATAGTTAAATTTTTTGCCCTAAGACCATTCGCGGTAATTAATTACGATGCAATCACACCACTCACCTGAACGCAAAGATATAGAAAAGGAAAATCAAGGGTTAAATTCATCAAATCTAATGAGAATGCACTAGCGAAGTAAAGCACTGCGGTTTTACATAATTTCTGAGTAAGCTATTCGTACGAATTAAAATAATTCTTGCATTTGAACTTGTATTCCATAAGATTTAACTTGAAATTAATGTAGATAATTACTGAGAGAATTATATTTTTGTAGCGTAGTTTACATGAGATAAGATCACTTGGGGTCACGTGATATGAACCGGCGAATCAGGATGAAAGCAAAGTAAATTCTTAAATTAATGTCTTTTTACAAATTTATTGTCTTTATTTATTGGTTTTTTACAAAATTTTAAACCATACTAAAATGCTTATGCCTTCAAAATAAAAAATTCTTAAAACTAACATTGGTTAAATTTTTTATGTGTATACCGTATGTTGCTGCCAATAAAGTCTGCTTGGCGAGATTTGCGCCGGCGAAATGGAAAAGTACCCAATATTATAATTAAATTGTCTTAGACTAAATATCTCACAAGATTAGTAAAGTTCTGCTTCAAGTAAGAGAAAAGCAGTTATGTAATTAATTGATAATACTGTATTATATTCTACAAGACATCTTTGTGTGTTTTCCAAGAGGTTTCACCTTTCAAATTCTGCCCTGCTTCAGAAAATATGTTATAGTGTCAAAAGCTGTTAAATACATGATTTTAGAAATTTTCAGAAAGATCATTTCAAAAATTTGGTTAATCTTTGGAACATGGTAACAGGTAGTTTGGTGACATTTTGGTAAGGTGATAAAGGTTACTAGCTAGGATTTTAGCAATAATCTGAGAAGTACACAGTTCGAATCACAGATTATTTTGTCTCAGAGAAATGAGAGATCATGAGACATGTCATGTGACATTTTCCGGAAAATTCCAAACAGGATTTTAGCTAATAAGCACTTAGAAACAATTTCGCTGCTAAAGTGCAGAATCGCCCACTTATTTGTTTGGTGCTTTTTACAAGAGTAAGAAGAATTGGATTTTTGTAATTTTTTTTTTTTTTAATTTTTATTTTTTAAGTGAAAATAGGTCAATGTGTACATGGATAAAGTCATTTTTGTGTGCGCAATACCAAAGTCTGCACAATGCCATTTTTGTGCAATTCTGGGATTTTTTTTAAGTTATAATAGGTTGATGTGTACATAGATATCGTGTATATGCAATTCTTAAAAATGCAGCAAGCAGTGGGCGATTCTACACTTCCTCCCAATTTCGCACCTAATCTTCGTCATGATTAAGCACTTTTGTTCCATAAAAGTTCTAGCATAAGCGTAATTCGGCTAGCAGATTGTTGGAAAAAATTTTGAGTAAAAAAAAAAAATAAAATAAAACATGGCTTTACTTCGTGAAAACAAAATGGCATCCAAAAAAAAAAAAACTAGCAGGTTGCTGTAGCAGGGATGGTCGCCAAAGTTTCGCCAAGTTACCATAATCCGAAGATTCACCAAAAATTTTACTAAAAAATTCTCTTTTTCTACTTGCAAACTAATAACAAATTTAAGAGTTTCTAGTTTATTTACAGTGTGAGCTCCATCTAAGGTATTTTGTGCGTTATGGCATTTTGTCCCATTTTTAACGAGCATTTTAAGCTAAACATACAGTTCTGAAGAATAATGGTCAACTTAATATAACATGTGACATGACGAAAATATAGTCAGCCTATTTTTGAACTTATACTTAACATCTGGATTTATTGTAAAATGAAGACTAAGAAAACGCATAATTCAAGGAAACTAACATTTTATACTTTTAGTTTCGCACATTTAAATATTCTGGCACTTTTTTAGGAAACTACACATATTCGATTACATTTGGATATCAAACATTTTACTTTAATTGTATATTGAATTCCTACATACAAACAGATCACGAATATAAATATTTTCGCTCTAGCGTAGAACTGAGTGCCCCTTCGCTTCACGACAACTTTTTTAAATTTTGGCGATGAAACCTTACTTCTGGTTACCATGATAGTTTTAACTCTGTTTTAGCTTCCTGATTTTATTTAAATGAAAATAGATTGATGTGTACATGGGCAAATTTAAGGCAGTGCGCAATGCCTAGTTTGTGCAATTCTAGGATTTTTTTTTAAGTGAAAACAGATCAATGTGTTCATGGACACAGAGTCTGTACAATTCTTTGACTTCTTATTTTTGTTTTGTGTAGCGACCATCAAGAAATTGTACCTTCCTGGTGCCGATCTTGGCATCAAAAAAAGAATCGCCAAAAAACAAGGGGCACCCAATTGTAAACTTTTACCAATATTTTGTGTATTTGAAAAAATATATATATAAGTGAATACATACACAGCAAGCCTTTTGAAGCGTTCTTCTTCATCACCCGCATCAATATCCATTGAAGTCTCGGAACTTTTAAAAAGAAAAGCACACGGTAAATAACACATTTGTTCATTGGCGCAAACACAACCGGCGAATCAGCTTTACGTTTCAACGTTGCCAAATCGCTCAATTTTCGACAAAACTATGCTGCCAAAATTCATGTGCTTGCGTTTTTGGGAAATTTTCCCTGCTCTTTTTTCTTAAACGCACATATGTTAAAATAACTTTTCTATTAAAATTAATTTATAATAAAAAGATCTTGCCCCCCAGATGGTATAGTGTTTAGGAGCTACTCTAATTTTTCATTATTTAATTTCTTCAAATATAATGCAAGACTCTAACATTTGGTGGCAACAGTTTGAAAAGTAAAACGAACATTTATAATAGTGATTCAACGGGGAGATCAGAGATCATTATTCGTTAAGTAGTGTTCGACCCGAGGGCCTTTACCACTACATGTTTATCAATCCCCTAAGGACCTGTAAAAGTTCGTTAAATTCCATAAACTGGAAAAGTCGTATGCATTTGTAATAAAAGTGCAAAGTCTTCAGTTGCGAAGAAGTTGATCAGGGGTGACGCTGTAGCCTTGGCTACTAATGTTTAAAATTAATTTATGACTAGTAACAGCATGAATTATAAACAAATAGCTAAGTTATTGCATTTTATTTTCCAGCTATCGAAATGCGACGCTACGAGCAACGTTTTGAAACCAAAACCTAGCAATCATGAATCAGAACTAGAACTAGTTGCCATTCAGCATAAAGAAATTTAAATATAAATATGAATATTAACAAAATATTAAAGTTAATTTTATAAAATAATTAAACACATGAACAAATATATGAAATAAAAAATAATTATTTCTCATGCAATAACTGGGCCACTACACTACTCCCCCACCAGTAACTAAGTTACGTTACGAAGATGGAGAAATAGGTAGTAACTAGTATTGCAGTGTTAACCACTATCAAAATAATTTAGTCAGTCCTTGAATCTAACAGGTAAACGTATAGTTCTGCCTGTGCGAGAAGGTTTTTGATTCACATCCGAATTTGAGTCCGGTCTCTGCAAATTACTGTAGTCAGGTTGTATCAACTGAGAATTTTCCTCAGCTAAAATATATGCTGGTTTCAGGCGATCCAGGGATACATTAACATGTTTTCCTTTTGTGCTAATAGTAAAATATTTGTCCTTGCGATCAATAACAGGAAATGGTCCTTCATAAGGAGGTTCCAAAGGTTTTTTTTATCCGATCTATTCGCTGAAACACATGAGAACAAGTTTTTAAGTCTTTATGGACAAATATCTGTTCAGATGAATTTTTACGAATTAGTCTCGGTCCAACAACTTCCATCTGTTTCTGGAGTTTATTAGCAAAAGTCTCCGATGCTGTCTGGATACTTGGTTCGCTGAAAAACTCGCCAGGAAGTCTGAGACTCTGGCCATAAACTACTTGCGCAATAGAATGATTGGTATCTTCTTGAATAGTGCTGTTGAATAGTTTACAAACCCAAAAGTACTGTTGGTAACGTGTCCGTCCAAGATATGTTGTTGTGGGCTTTTAATGCTGTTTTCAATGTTCGATGAAGGCGCTCAACATTGCCATTACACGAGGGGTGGTAGGCAGTAGTGTGTTGTAAATTGATGCCACAGATTTTGGACAAAGCTCGTAATGTATCACTTTTAAATTGGGATCCACGATCACTAATGAGTTTACTTGGCGTTCCGAAACGCGCAATCCAGTTGCTATAAAAGGTTCTTGCGACGTTCTCAGCAGAAATATTTTCTAAAGGAATTGCTTCCATCCAATTCGAAAATCTATCTATGCAAGTAAGACAATAAATATTCCCTTTAGATGGTGGAAGTGGTCCTATGAGATCGATATGGATGACAGAAAATCTTCCTGGTGATACTTCAAAATCACCTAATTTTGTTTTGGTGTGCCGATTGATTTTAGCTTTTTGGCAATGAATGCAGGTTCTTGTCCACAACTGTACATCTTTTTTTATGTTAGGCCAAATGAATTTTGATGTCATTAATTTCATAGTCGATTTTATTCCTGGATGTGATAAACCATGAATTCTTTGAAAGACGTGTTTTCTGAAAGCCTGAGGAATATACGGCCGAACATGTTTAGTTGATGTATCACACCACAAATATTTCCCCGATGGTAGAGAACATTGCTTGAAATTCAAGGAAGTAGTGGTTTGCAAACTCTTCAGTTCTTCATCTTGAGTTTGTTCATCAGCTATTTTATCATAATCTATCGATGAAATTTCATTAACTCTAGATAACGTATCCGCCACAATATTATTCTCACCTTTTAAATATTTGATATCAGTCGAAACCTGGGAGATGTATTGAAGTTGGCGAGCATGTCTAGGTGTTGCTTTGTCAAGTTTTTGACGAAAGGCGAATATTAAGGGCTTGTGATCTGTATAAATTGTAAATACTCTTCCTTCTAGATAATGCTTAAAGTGTCTAACTGAAAGATATATGCTTAATAGTTCTCTATCATAGGTGCTATATTTTTGCTGAGTATCACTTAATTTTTTTTTTCATATTGTTGCAACACTGAGCCAATCGCCGTATCTGAAGCATCTGTAAATAACGCCAGAGGTAATTCAGAATTGGGAAAAGACAACAGTGCCGTGTTCACCAGGTCATTCTTGCACGTTTCAAACTGTTTTTCAGCTTCTTCAGTCCATTCGATTTTACGTTTGTCCCTCTTTTTAGCTCCCTTGAGATACGCATGTAACAATGCTTGATTCTTCGCTGCATCCTTTATATAACGACGATAAAAGTTAAGTATTCCAAGAAAGGTTCTAAGTTCATGAATTGTTTCTGGTCGTTTGTAGTTAGTAATAGCTTGAACTCTTTCTGGCAAAGGACGGGAACCCTTAGGTGTAATTAGGTAGCCTAGAAACTCGATTTGGGGAACAGCAAAGACAGATTTTGAAACATTAATTCTTAACCCAAATGTATGTAATCTTTCGAAAACTAATTTAAGGTGATTTTCGTGTTCTTCATGGGTACTGGATGCAATGAGTATATCGTCTAAATAGGGAAAAACGAATTCTAATCCTCTAAAGACTTCGTGAATAAATCTTTGGAACGTTGCAGGAGCATTTTTTAAACCGAAACTCATTACATTAAATTCGTATAAACCGAAAGGAGTGATGATAGCCGTTTTACATTTGTCTTCTTCTGCAATGGGAATTTGAAAATAAGCTTTGAATAAATCAATTTTAGAAAAAATATTTGTACCTCTTAAAATATGATGAAAATCTTCAATGCGAGGAATTGGGTATCGATCAGGTATCGTCTGCGCATTCAATCGTCGGTAGTCTCCGCAAGGACGATATGAAACATCCTTTTTCGTAACAAGGTGCAAGGGGCTTGACCACTGGGAGTTTGATGGACGAATTATTCCATTGTCAAGCATAAATTTAAATTCCTCTTTAGCTATAGCTAAGCGTTTTGGATCGAGCTGTCGTGCCTTTGAATAAACGGGTTGACCAACAGTCGAAATAAAATGTGTAACACCATGTTTAATTTGTGTAGGAAAAAGGTTAGGTTTAGAAATTTCGGGATATTTCGACAGTAAATCGAAAATTTTTATGGATTTATTTAATGTGGTTACTGAGTAATCACTGGAAATAGCAGCGACATCACACTGGACACAAAGCTGTGTTACGCCATCAATTAACTTTTTCTTATTTATATCGACAAGCAATTTATATTTGTGAAGAAAGTCAGCTCCTAAAATACCTTTTGTGACATCAGCAATTATGAATGGAAACTGAAAATCACGACGTAATCCCAAATCAAGAGTTAGCGTTTTTATGCCATAAGTGGAAATATCTGTGCCATTAGCTGCATACAGTTTATATTCAGTTTTACATTTATTCTGTGAAGTAGCAGGAATTATGCTTACGTCAGCTCCGCTATCAATAAGAAAGTGCAAATTTGATCTTCGGTCACGAACGAATAAACGAAATTTGCGACAATCCTTCATATTTTCTGCAGCAGCGTTTGCCGCTGAACCTACTGCAGATTCGAGTTTTCCTGGTTTTTGAAATCGTTTTTTACCCAAGCACACGGAGGCTTGCATTTCTCTAGAATGAATTTTGCTCCAAAACGAAAGTGATAAAAACAAAATTTGCCAGTAGGGTCATATCGTTTACGAGGTTGGCTTCGAGATCGTGAACGTGAATTACGTAAATCCGAGTCCCTTCGTCTTGAGCGAATGGTTACTTGATCAATTTTTTGTTCAAGAAAGGTAATTCTTTGCAACAAATCATTTGCGGGAACAGAAGGAGCATTAGTACTAAATACTTCTGGTTTCCGATTCATATCACTAATTTTATCTGCCATAGACGCTAACTTGGTTACATCTTCATCACTAACTAATAATATATTTTTTATGGAGTCAGGTAGCTTCTCCAGCCATAAAGTTTTGATTAGATTTTCAGACACATCTGTAGTAGCAACTGATCTCAACTTCTGCAAACGTTGGCTTGGTTTCATGTCTCCAAGTTCGATACCAGTAATCAAACGTTTAATCCGTACATTTTCACTTTCTTTGAATAAATGTAATAACCTAATTTTAGCATCCGAATATTTTGTGGCACTATCGTTCGTTACAATGTCCCAAATATTTTCGACGAACTTAGGTTCAAGCTGTGAAACTAAATAATTAAATTTCGTTTCTTCTGAAACGATATTTCTAAGTTTGAACTGAGCTTCAACTTGAAAAAACCATATTTCCGGTTTATCAATCCAAAAAGGAGGTATTTTCAAACTCACCTTATGAAGCTCCGGTGACTGTATCGTATCTTTCATAGCAGTTTCAGAAGAGTCATTTGTTGACATTTCGAAAATTAATCAGGGTCACCACGATGTAGCCTTGGCTACTAATGTTTAAAATTAATTTATGACTAGTAACAGCATGAATTATAAACAAATAGCTAAGTTATTGCATTTTATTTTCCAGCTATCGAAATGCGACGCTACGAGCAACGTTTTGAAACCAAAACCTAGCAATCATGAATCAGAACTAGAACTAGTTGCCATTCAGCATAAAGAAATTTAAATATAAATATGAATATTAACAAAATATTAAAGTTAATTTTATAAAATAATTAAACACATGAACAAATATATGAAATAAAAAATAATTATTTCTCATGCAATAACTGGGCCACTACAACGCCATATATCGGCCACAGATGAAGTTTTCGTTGGATAAGCTATAATAGCAACTAATAATTTTGGCATATCTTTTACACATTATCGTAGATTTGACACAGTATCGTACAGTAAAAATGGAAAATAATATATACAAGTCCCAGAATTTTTTTTTCTTTCGTCTGAGGCGAAAGTACCTATATCTTAATACTCATAGGGAAGGAGACGCGTATTTCCAAACCCTACCCCACTTTTCAAATTTTTGACGTCACGGAAATATCGACTAGTTTGGCAAGACGCCTACCCCACTTTTGACTACTACGGTGCGCTTTCGAAAGAATTGTGCTCCTGAATAGTGTGTTTAGGTGCTAATTGTGAGATTTTCGCAATTTAAATTATTATGAGTGGAAATTTACGCAAAATCTTTAGTGAATGGTTATTGTTTAACGCCGTAGTGTATTTGAGGAAAGAGGAAAATAATTCACTGCTGATGTATACATTAACAGTATGAAAAGTCTGGAAGGTGATACTCGGCAATAAATGTGCTGCATTTCATCGCAAAATTCAGCGACGCCAGTAAAATAAACGAAAGTATTTGAAAAACTTATCCACATCTGAAGCCACTATACAAAAATTATATGTGTGCCAATACAGCAATTTAAATAAAAAAAAAAATTGCAGAAAACTTCAGATCAAGGAATAAGAATTGCAGTGCCTCTATGTGCTTAAAAACTACGAAGCATTCTGCAGACTTTCGTGCCAAAATCAAGTTTGACAAATAGATTAATACATTTTATTGTTTCTTTTAGTGTATATATTTCAAAATTATTAAAATAACTTGAACAGTTTATTGCTGTTCAGGTTGCTTAAAACAGCAATAAAGTTCATTTATAAAGATACACAAGGAACTTCATAATTCATTGCTTTGATGAACAACTGAAATTTACTAAATTACCTAACTTTATAACATTAAATATCTTTGTAACTGTGTTATTATGCTCTGTTTTATAAAAGTTTAACTAGTTCTAAAAGCTAACTACTAACTAAAAGCTTAGTTACTTACTATTCATTTGTTATACATTAAAATATTTTCTGATTTATTTACTAAATGTATTAAGAATTTCCATACATGCTTGTGCAGTGTGAATGCATGTTTGTGTAATGAACTTTGATTTTCATGAACGAAAAAGAAATACAATCTCCGAATAAGTGTTTTCCAGTTCCTGTGTTTAGCTGTAAAAGTAAATTCACTTCAAGTATATGTCTGTGCAATTTTGACGATGTAAATGCTGAAATGTATGTATAGTAAAAACTCGACAAAAAAAATATCCGGAAAGCTCTTGAAATTTTGGATAGCCGAGCATATAAAAAATGAAATATTGTAATAAGTGAATGTAAGAATAAACTTAGTCTAAAATCATAAAAACAGTTCATCTTATTTGTATCAACTTGACTATCAAAAGCCAATATTTAATATTATGCACGATTTTGAAAAAAATGTATGCTGCTGATCTTTGGAATATGATAACGGGTGATTTTTACAATGGTTGTTATGTGGATTAAGACTGCAAGTTGAGACTTTAAATATGAACAATAGTAATCTGAAAATTTGAAGTAGTAATTTCATATCCAACAATCTCTGCCAAATAACTTCTATGTTTTAAGTAATTAAAAAATATATTTTAACCACTTATTATTAATTTTATAAAGTATATTCTATAATTTAAATTTTATTTACTTTCATCTATTTTTAATGTTTGCCATTATAAATTTCATACTATGTACTTTTTTAAGATTTCATAGTTGCTAATTAAACTTCCTTTACAATTTATTTAGTTATTCTATACTTACAGTTATATTTTATGTAAGAAAGGGATTTATGTGCAAGAGATATACAGTGAAAGTCATTTAACACAAAACTGAGGGGACTGAAATATTTTTTCGTGTTAAAGAATATTGAAAAGAAAAAAAAAGCATATATTCAACAAAATTAAGCTTAGCTAAATTAAGCTAATCCGATCCCTAAAGATCCTTCACCTTCGGACTTATCCAAAATAAAAACTGCGATCAAATCTTCGCAAATCATTTCAAGCAACTTAAAACATTCGCTTATCCCATCTGTTGCGAATTGTGCCAGATTATATGTTCTTCCCAAAATTCATAAAAGTGGTATTCCTTTCCGCCCTATTGTATCAAATTTAGGTACTGCCTCGTATCCATTAGCTAAATATTTAGTTTCTAGATTTTCCACTCTATTAGACAATAACATTTACACCATAAAAAATTCAATAGAGTTTGTAAAAAAGGTTAAAAACATTTCTCCTCGTAATTTACTCATGGTTTCTTTTGATGTAAAATCATTATTCACCAATGTCCCAGTGGAGGGTGCATTAAGATGTCTAGAAACCAGACTTCGCGAATTTCATTTCTCTTGCATCGAAATTGATGAGCTAATTTCTCTCACTCAACTCTGTTTGAAATAAACACATTTTGTTTTCCAAAATAAATATTACAAGCAAACTGAGGGATTAGCCATGGGAAGCCCCCTCAGTCCCATCCTGGCTGATATCTACATGCATTATTATGAATCAAAATTGTTTGAAACTTTAAACTTCCCGGCATGGTTCCGCTACGTAGACGATACTTTTACCCTGTTTGAAGGTAATAAAGATGATTTAAATAGAGTTCTTTCAACAATGAATTCTATTGATCCTGCTATTCAGTTCACTTTTGAACTTGAGACTTGCAATTCTCTTCCGTTTCTCGACATTCTGGTCACACGCAACACATCCAACTTCAGTACTACAGTTTACCGTAAACCTTCATCGGTTTGCCTTCCACCACACTTTAAATCATGTCATCCGACTAAACAAAAGTTAGCTTCATTTTATTCCTATGTTTTCCGTGCTCTTCAAGTTTGCTCCTCCAAACTAGCCCTTGATGAAGAACTAAATTATTTAAAAGCAATAGCTATTGACAGGGGCTTTTCACCTAACATTATTAATCAAGCAGTTAAAAAATTCTCATCTCAACACACTAAAAGCCACACTCTTATTTTAGGAGATTATAAAAATTCTGTTGTTATTCCCTTCTTTCCATCAATTAGCTATAAAGTTGCACATATTTTGCAGAAATTTAACTTTCGGGTTGTTTACTCTCCCATCAATAAAATTCCAACTTCTAAACTCAAGGACCCCATTCCGGATATGAATTCCTGGGGTATTTACTGCATAGCAGCTTTCCCTTGACCAAGAGTTCGCATTGCATACGTAAATCTTCTGTTTAGCTCTGATATATTTTTTCGGACACCCATCATATTAGAGTTTCTGAAAGTTCTTTTACATGAACACTTTGAGCATAGTAACTCAAATTTTGAGCTTAAACCATGATGAAATAGTTCACTTAAATGAACATTACAAATTTTACAACATAAATTATTTTCAATACATTGAAATAGGATATCCAAATCAAATAGTCTATAACCACTAAAATTAGGCTCTAAACTTATCTTTATCTCTTGGTGGCAAAACAGTGTCACTATTTAATTTTTTAAACGAAGAACTGACACCACACTTCTTATTCATTGTATCATTATGCTGATTTCCCTGGAACTTTCTTTTCTTTGGTCGATGAATATAAGATCTTTTATTTTTTACATCTTCCTCACAATTTTCCATAATTATCAGGTGATAAAAATACTAAACAAAAACTGCAATGTTATAATAAAAACACCTTCAAAAAAGTCAAAAGAAATTTAGAAATCGCAAAAGAGCTTGTAAACAATCACGTTTCACGCTAATCCAAAGCTGGAGTAAGATTTCAACACATGCCTATGTTAGATTCCTACGTTAGAATAGTGCTATGTATAAATCTAATATATTCCTAAGTCGCGCTTTCGAGACATGAAAAACGCAGTTTGAGTTTTGTCAATCGGCCCAGTAGAACGGGAGATATAGCACAGTCCTCCTTTTTTTTTTTTTTTTTTTTTTTAGCTTGATAACACGTCAGCACTGTTTTTCCACCATCTCAAAATAAATTATGAAGATTTGTGCTTATGCAACTAGTTGAATTTCAACAGAAATACACGTTCATATGAAAACGTTGAAGCTCTTTTAAAGGGCCGGTTTTATACCTTTATGCAAATGTAATTCTACCGCATATAGCAGTACTTCCCTGTTCGCTGAATTACTTTCACACTGAGTCTTCCGATGAGAATTTTCCTAATTAAATACCAAAGGATGAATGATTATAAATTTCAAAGCACCTACTATCTTAACGATCGTTTCACTCAAAATCAAATATTCGAAAAGTGAGCAGAAAGGCAAAATAGACAATAGCTAAACATGCGAACATTGAATGTGAATAGCACTTTATTGTTGGTCTGCTGCCTTTTAATAGCTAAGATAGTACTTGCCAGAAACCGAAGATTATCCAACTGTGGGCATTGTGGTAAGAAGTCCTTTACTGAGTTCTCCAGCCGAGTAAACGTAAATGCGATTAACCTCTCGAAGCCGGCTGGTACAGCAGTTGTACAAGGAGAATGACTTTCTCAGACGCCGGCATCGGTACAACTGTCGTACCATCCATGCCCTCCCCATTTTAGAGAATCGCCTATCTGTAGATCTTTGGGTGGTCCATTGTCGCTGCTCAGAGTAGCCGCTGGCTACGCATTATTTCCCTCTTCTTATCAGTTTAGCTACATTTTGGCAAAAACCGCAGGTTTCGTCTCGCGCCAATATACTTGAAAATTAAATAGAGGCCATCTCTTTCTCAATCTGTCTCATAATTTTAATGCTATTTTTTTTAGTACTGACTTTTGCTATGATTAAAACGTCAGCGATTTTGCACGCTCTTTAAGCTTACCATATTTAATGTTCTTTAATCATAACAAATAAGAATAGATTAATATTTTAGATTTAATGCCCTTCTAGAAAATAGGTAAAACCGTTTTTATCGTTTACTTCCTTTTCATACTTATGAATAATAAGATTTTATTTTGACATTGTTTTGTGGAGTGCATAAAACCCTTAAGAACTGTCAACTCTTTCAAAGTGCTTCTATTATGCAGGCAATTTTGTCTGATTTATCAGGAGATAAATAAGAGACAATTGTATGCATAATAGTTTTTCTGATTTTCATTCATTCAGTGATTGCTTTCAATGATTTTCATTGATTGTAAATTAAATAAAATCAATTTATCTTTACACCCTCTTTTAGGATGAGATCTGCCAAAAAATATTTAAATATCAGTAAAGCTCACGTTACTTCTAAACTGAATCAAAACATCAGTTAAATGTTATAAAATTTTGGCCAGTTTTATTTGCTGAAATTCTTATACTCTTCAAAAGATAGAGAGAATTCAGAAAAGTTGATAAAAAAATATCTTAAAAAAGTTGTTATTTTGTCTGTAATAAGGTGTATGTCAACTTACTACTAAATGTATGAAAATTAGGATTGGATTACGGAAAAGCACGCGAACGCTATCTGCTTAAGGGAATGGATGCTTTCGTGTAAACCTTTTTAAGAGAAAATTGCTCGCATTTACATTCCTGGTGGAAAACTCCACATGTAATCAACCCGTTCTTCGGTATTGATTGGATTAATTTGTTCGCTTACTGAATTACATCAAAGCACCCAACGATTACCTGTATAAGGGGAGTTATGTCTTCGCGGAGGACTTTCTAAGAGAAGCTGGCTTGCATTTACGTTACACAAAAACCATGACTCCAACTATTTATCCGGGATTCAAATCCAAGCGAGCTATAAGTGTTCAGCCACCTTTACCGCTTTACTGAAGAGCAGGTAAAAATATTGATAAAGGAAAAGTATTGAATTAACCGGTTTAATTTACTAACCTATATTTCTCAATCGACAGTACATAAATTACGCATATGAGGGGGATTATTTGTGAATAAATAAACTGTATTGCACTTTTATCCACTATGTCATATTACAATGGAATTATTGCATTTCAAAGTTATTTCTCATGAATTAATTTTGCTCTTCATGATTTTTGATATTTTCAAAGAGAAAATTCCACACTTTAAATAAAAATATACACGAGAAGATACTTTATGCACAATTTGGCGTAAACGGTTTTCTTAATTTTGCTTTGAAAATATTGCAGGGTAATCGTTTTCATTACTGGAAGAAATATAAAAAACAAATTTACTACATGGTATCAACACCCAATATTTCCTTATTCTTTTGAAAACGTGAAAGATTACTCTTTCTAAAATAAATTGGAAAATATATTATGTGCAAATAGAATATTCGTTGAAAATGAAATAGACTTCAACTTTTGGATATAACGATAGTTTTAGACGAAATTTCTACCTATGGAAAGAAATTGACGTATAATTAATTCTTCATGAACATTTAAAACTGTTCTCAAAATTCTTTTGATGATTGCATGTATAAGTCACGAATTTTTTTCTCGGCTAACATAAACAAAAGCCAATTTTACAAAGAAAAATTCTCGTTAAAGATATACCTTCTTTGCCTGATAGTCCAATGTAATATTTGTTAAAATTAATTATTAAACGCAACCAATGTATCTCGGATTTTGATTTTTATATTATAATAACAAAATTATCGAAAAAAGCAGATTTAAATCTCTGTTATTGTTATGTAAAGCTTTATTATTGCTGTAAGTTCATCTCAAAATCTATTTGTATTGAATCTCATTCTAATCATCTAATGGTAATAAATATTATTATTATTATTTCATTAAATTAGTCATTACCATTATTTTATTAATGAAAATATGTTATTAAAAATCGCATTCCGGCCTGCAGACTTACAGATCTAGTCTGTATTTACTATATTTTGTTAAATTTTGTTCTCGCTTGCTAATTTCTAATACGAAAATACGCGAATATAAATGAAGAGTGAAAACAAAGTTAAAAAATTCACAAATTATTTACGAGATTGATTAGAAATAGTGAATGAAATATAAACATTGCATACATTTTGTTCTAAATAAAGTGTGCACTGGATATGCATCCAGTACTGCACATTTATTTATGCACTATTTATTTAGAATTTTGCTTTCACTTAAATATGAAAGCAAAATAATCATCGAAAAAATTGCAAATCTAGCAACTCCTCTACTATGGGACGTAGGCGTCCGACAAACATGTAAATTTTACTTCATCCATGGAGGGGAACTGACGACTTTTCTCATTAGGAAAATGTCAAAGAGGGGGCAAAACTGTTTCGGATTGCGCTGGTCTGAAAGCTATAATATGAGAATTTCGGCCCGGTTTTAGAAGGTTAAGAGGGTAATGCTTGAGAACCTATTGTAATAATTTTGTGGAAACATTTATTTGGAAGAACGTTTATAAAAGTATAAAGAAACATTACAATGAGAGAGAAAATATAAATTTTATCAGGTTTTAGTCAAATTATCTGTATATGAAACGTCGAAATGGTAATATGAGGAGTATTTTATTCATTTGTGTAAGCATTTTATTTACTTGCATACCAACGAGTTCTGACGAAAAGTCTGCATAGATTTATTACCTAATTATTGGCACTTTTTGCAGACGCAAATGAGATCTAATCAGAAAATAATCAAGAATCTGAATCAGTCAATCATCAACACGCACATTCTAAATCAGATTTCTGAATTACTTTCTTGAAGCGTTTACGGTCCAAATAAAACTGAAGAAACATTTTAAACACAAAACAAAGCAGCAGAAGTGTGATAAGTATATATTACTATAAAGCCAACACTCTGTCAGTTAAAGACAAAGTAGTTTGATTAAATAAACAAGGTGAACAGAGACACAGTTGTAGCCGTTTGTAATTTTAAAGTACATAAAGCGCAGGAGTATATGAGAAAACTAGTGAGTAGCACATTGGTTACAATTTTTATTATAAACATGCTGAAACTGTGAATATAATTTCAAGCATCGGTGGCATCATCGAATGGAGACATGCTTCAGTGTCAGATGTATTTCATTAAAAGATATGAAATATTTTTAAACGTTTAAGAACACAGTTTCTGAAGTACTTGACAGCTCACCCTGTATAAGCTTCATTCCTTTGTTTAAAAGTCGGTAAAGCGTTATCACAGATTTTCTTAAAAATTATCGGTGATCAATACTGGTATTGATCAATCATAACGACAATAACATACATTGTTATGGAAAGAGAGAAAGTACTTGTGAGGCTTTCTGAAAGACCGAGTCTCAGTTTTAATATTTGAATATTAATCTCTACAAGTCTGAATTAACTGACACTACTGAAATAGTTACGAAAAATTGATTCCCACTGTTAAAAAATTGATCTGCATTTTTTTTTCGTAAATTTTATTTTTTTAAACAACATGTCTGTAATCAATGTGCGCAACCGCTTTGATGCTGGAAAAACACTAAAATTTGAATCATCGTTGTACAAGCTAAAAAAAAAAAAAAAAAAAACAATATTTAATTGTGAGAATAAAATATTCTAACGACTATAACGATAAATCATGAATAAAATCAAATCTGTAGCTGCAAGCCTTTTTTTAGCGTTATGGTGGTTAGGGAAACCTGAGTGCGATACCGTAGGGCTCAGGTTCGAATCCCGGAGAAGGCATGGATGTAAAATTGTCTGTCCCTTCATAGGAGGCAATGATGTCCCGCCTACTAGGCGCCTCCATGATAAAGAGACTACCGATCTGGCCTTAGGGCAGGACGATGCCGACATAGGCAAGTGCCAACCATAAGAAAAAAAAATTGATTGTAATCTTATTCAAAAATTCCTAAGTATAAGACGCAAATTTTTAGACACCTTTCTCATGTTCGTTTTTAATGGTAATCAAACTAATATGAAAGTGGACTGAAAAGTCATTTTTAAATGAACCCCATAATCTTATACGTCTTTGTACATTTGCATTAATCCATAATGGGCCAGGTATTATTTTGTCGAAGGACAAGAGTCTAAATGGAACGATTATTTCGCTTGCTTGCGAGTGAATTCTAGGAGGTCCGACGAAGACATCGCGGACGAAAACGTAGCGGAGAAAACAACGTAAGAGGGAAACTTCGTTGTAGAAAACATGTGGGAGAAAAGAAGGCAGGAAAACATATCGTAAGTCTAAAACATCATCGAAGAAAACAATCGTGGTACAAAACATCGACGAAGAACAGAAAGAGGTTCCAAAACTTCGCAGTTTAAAAATATCGTCGTGGAAAATATATTCCTATAAAAGAGAGTAAATAAAATAATCGCATGACGATTATTCTGCAGATATATCTTTTCTACATTTAAAAGGTGCTGGTGCGTATTCGAGTAATGAATTATAGGTGCGAGTAAGAATGAGGAATATTTTTACCTCTATATTTCATATATTTCCTTTCATTAATAATTTTTTGCTAAAAATCCAAGAAGGAACTCTTGCATTGAAAAGTTGAAAGGAAGTAGAAAATTAATGATACGTATGGGAGTACTACGCAGTATTTAATTTTTATTTTAAGAGAATTTTAAATTTATTTACTTAACTATTAAACGTTATTATTTAATTAAGTCATTTCATAAAGTTGTATTGGCAGTTCTTCATGAACAATATATTTTTAAAAAATTAAAAAAGGGAAAAGGAGCATTTATTTTAGATTAAATGTATTTAAAAGTTTTATGCATGTCTGAAATTTCTAATATTATGTTCTTTGAATAAAATTAAGACTTCTTTTGTTCTTTTCCCTTCAGCTTCTTCAAAGTAATCCTTTTATATAAGTATCCTTTGCATGTTGCGATTCGTTAGTTGTGATGACACAAGTCAGGATGAACTACGTAATATTTCAGTACCGTATTTATATTTATTGGATTATTGGAAGAGCACGTTAGGGCTCTTTTCCTAAGGGGAGGGAAGCGTTTGGGGAGGACTTTCTCAGGAAAAGTTTCGTACGCACATTACACATTAGAAAAACCACAAAATTCTCAAGCAGCGTGTTTTTGTGCTGGGTCTAGCTACCAGCGTTCAACGACTTTACCTCTGGACCCCTAAAGCCAGATAGAGTTATTAACGGAATAGATTATTAACGGAAATGCATTCATTTTCACACTATTTTTTTGAGAAAGATCAAATTTAAATTTAGATCTAGAAAATGTAAACGCAGAATTTTACAAAAAGAAAATATAGGTACAATAAATCCTCTTGTCGATTACCATCCTAAGATGACCGATGTTTCTGAGAAAATAAGTAAATATAGGTTTTTCACAATGTCTCTCTAAGATGACCGCATCAACGGAAGACTAAAGAGATATGGAATCGTCAACGATCGCTTTGAAACGAATATTTTATATTTAACTTTACATTTATATATTTTTATAAATGATTCTAAAATATGGTTAAGCTTCTGTGTCTCAGTGTGCCACTACATGGAACACCCAAATTGAATCGCTTCGAAAGCCTCTAAATTCAACCGTAAATAGATAAAAATGCTTTTATAATATACTTTGAACTTTTCTTTTTAAACCGTAGATAGCAGCATATCACAAGGAGACACATAACTTTAATTTATTATGTGTTATTAAAATCCATTTTTTCAAGTAATTTTCTCTGTTTTTTTAATGATATAAAAATTTTATTTGGAGAAAAAATAGGCATAATTTTGCTGGCTGTACTCCAAATTATTTTTTTAATCTTTCATACAAAAATCATACGCAGAATCATTGAATAAAACCAGGTGTTCCATTAGCGGGAACACTGCGCCTTTAGCAATCTCATGCTCTTACTAATCAGAACATCTGTGCTCTTAGGAGAGAACATCCGTTGTTTTCGTTTTCTGTTTCCGTTGATTTTTTTTGGGGAGGGAATGAATTGAAACAAAGCAGCATTGAGGGGCGAGGTGGTTTTTGTGTTATGAAAGCATTAATATTGGCATCTCGAAATTTTTGGGGGCAATTTTTAGGCGGGAATTTCATTAGTAGCTTGACTCATCTTTACTTAGACCTACGCGAATTTTTTGCTGTCTTTTTAGTCTCATTCCCGTTTATTTTCAATAATTGTGTAGATATATTTCGTGTATCTCTCTATTATAATCTTATTTTTCTTTTTTGTTAATATTAATCGTAGTTAATTATTTTAATCTTAGTTGGTTTGTGCTTCCATCAAAAAGGTGTGACTTGCTTTGAACAATTTCACGAAGCTAAGAAATAGGAAAATTTATAAACATTTTTGTATATAGGACTTGTGTATATAGATATGTATCTCATTTATCCGTATATATTCAAGAATATTGTGTATATCCAGGGAACCATGTATACAGCCATAATACAGAGTTTTTTCATTCTTATGCAAACGCTTCTACTCATTTTCGTGCTTCACTGCAATGCTCGCTTAGTCGCACTTTTAAAAGCTCTGGCGGCGCAGTGTTCCACCTCATGGAACACCCACAGAATTAAAACGGTAAGTGCAATTTTTACAATATTTTACCTGTATACTTATTTAGGACTAAATAGACTGAATACAACGTTTCTTGCTGAAATTCCGACTTTAACGTACAGTGCGCCGCAAAGGATTAAATATTTTAGTTCTATGTTACGCAAATTGTATTTCTCTCTTTGTACCGAGGAGAGGCGCAGACACAAATTTGTTAGGATCGTAAAGCTCGGGTTTAGAGCTTTTAAGTTGCGGTGAGTTTCAACTAAGACGAGGTTCTCCTGAGTTTACTTGGTGAGCCGCTACTGAAGGCGGAGATTTCAAAGTGTTCTTCGCCGTTCCTCAGCCAACTTAATGTTTGAAAGCCAATAAAGTAGTTTCGGTCAACATTATGACTCTGAGGTTTCTTGGGTTCTACACTGAGGGAACATCAAGTGAATTTACAGTCCACTACTTTTGAACGACGGGACATACAGTTTTCACACACAATTTATTCGAAAATGTTTTAGTTATTGCTTGAACTTTTAGAACGAAGTTCTCAGCGAACCACTTTTTTTTACGACCACTTCTTTAAAGTATAGCTGTGGAATTCTGGTACTAATTCTCATCTTTTTAAGATTTCCCATTTAGGTAATATTTTATTACTGTATTTTACAATATAAAGGAAGTATTATAATTACGAAAATTTTTAAATATCACATTTCAGTGGAAATATCCATTTTGTCCATATCTGATTCCATTTGGATGATTTTTGTGCGACATCTCATACGGACAGAATAAAGACATCTTCCTTTTCATAATATATTTTATAATGCATTCAAAAGGGATTTTTTCGTGTTCTCTGTATGTATGTAGATATAATATATGTGTGTATGTATCTCGCATAACTCAAAAACGTTTAGCCGAAGAATATTGAAATTTTCTAAAGAGTAGGCTTGCTTCTCTCTTTATATTGCAGGTTAGCTGTACCAACCGTATATGTATATGCTCACGTATATGTACACCAACATCCTTTATCCGGCTTAAAAGTCCCTACACGACCTTTATTTTTGCAATCGTTGCTTGTAGTAATATACTTCCAGTTATCGAAATGTTTTTAAATCACGAAAATATTCATGTTTTGGCGATGTCAAATTTTAACAAAAATTCTTTTTTGACAAATAAGTAAATCCAAATTTTAATACAGTCTCGCGGTTCGTATACTTACATTTGGGAAAGTTTCATACTTGTTATCTATATAGTATATAAAGAAGAAAGTTTGTGTGTTTGTCCTCTCATAACTAGGTCACTACTATAGCTATCACCACCAAACTTTCTACAATTCTTTTATCGTTCCCGGAATAGGTCGACGTCACTTTTCTCCAAAAAAAAAAAAAAAAAAAAAAAAAAAAAAAAAATTGCTAAAATCAGAGCTATAAATTAAAAACTCGGAAAAACGATAATTTTCTTTCTCATTTTTCGAGTGGCAACAGTCTCGCAAGCTGGAGACGAAAATCTGCTTTATTTCGAAAGTTGTTACCATTGCTCTCTTTCAAATCCTAGAGTTTGTTAAAATACGAAAATAGACAAAAGATGAAATAAAAATAGCTTTCCCAAACATTAAATACGTTATTCCCGACTCCGAAAATTCGAGGGAAGCCATTTCGACTATACTCATCTTAACTACTTTCATGAGCCAAAATACTAATTAAAAATTCTGAAAGTTCTAATTTTCGCACTCATTTTTCCTAGTGGTAACAGTCTCGGGCGTTGGAGATAGAATTGTTTTATTTCGAAAAGTGTTGCTACTGCTCGCTTGCAAATCGTACATTTTGTTAATAAAAAAATTTGTAAATTTTACATAACCTATATATATAAAGAAGAATGTCTGTTTGTGTGTTTGTTTGTTTGTTTGCGTTATTGATTTCTGATCAATTATGATAAATATTTTGCGACATTGAATCGACTAAAGTTGAAATTAGGTGAAATATTGGATGGAACTTGAGCTGTTATGGCCATTTGATTAGAAAGACGAAAATCACTAAAAGCTGAGTGACATTGCTTCTGATACAATGAGAGAGAATTATATTTTTCTATCGAAATTTTTTATGTGGGGTTGCATATCGCACCAGACTGAAAAATATATAACTATGAATCGTATTTTTTACATCGTTAGAGAAGGATTACAACGGTATCGTTCTCTCTGTTGTTAGATACATTGCTTTCAATCTAACTTAATTGACATCGGGTACTTCCGCTAATAAAGAAATAAAATTAGAAAAAATTCATAAACGCACGACCAAAATTGTGCAGTATACGTAATTTCAAAATCAGCAACTTTCTTTTAGGAATCGGGTATTCAAGTTTGAAAGAGCAATTCGAAGAAATAAATTTAAATGATCAGAAGCAAAAAGTGTGTATAATTTAATAGGCCTTATAAGGAAATTCACATAACTTATAAGGAACAACACATAAGGCCTTACAAGGCCTTATTTGTTGTTCGCCTGAGATTTTTTATTTTAGTAAGCACATAATTTTTCGATTTTTTTCATTCGAAAAAATATGCGTCTGTTTCTCGTACTTTTCTAATATACAGTAAATTATTTCATAAGGGCATTACGCGGAAGTTTCTAATTATTAGTTTATATATAGTATATAGACATTGTCAAACATTCGTTTCCTCCAGATGGAAACCACCTGTTTCTCGACCTGGCCCAAACAGCTTTTTACATATTGTTAACTGCAAACAATCATTCGATTTACTGCATAGTTAAATGGAATGTATTCTGAGAGCTGAAAAATGTCATCTAAGCAATTTGCAATTTGATTCATTACTAGTAAATCTGAAATCAGTTTCGTTATTTTAACAAGAAAGGGCATTTTTATGCATAGTGCTGGAAATAGAATAAAGATTTAATAAAAATTAAATTTTAGGTTTGAGTTCCATTTGACGAATATCAAAATGTTTACCTTGAAATCTTAATAAAAGTTTTTTGAAAATAGGAATGTAATTTTTAATTATTTTAAATCTATTTACTCTAAAGCAAAATGCCGTTACATTAAATATCAGAGGCACAAGTAGAAGATATAGAACTGGATATAGATGGCTAGAAGTAAGAAACAAACAGAAAAGAAAGAGAGAGATCAGAGTAAAATTATTCATGTTAAATTCAAATGGAAAGAATTTGAAAATGCTATATTTCAATAGCTAAGATTTAGTTAACTCTAACAGGGAGAAGTACCTCATATGGGCATAGTATACATCACAAGTGAAGTGGTGAAAGCATACGGTATCGTGTTTTTACTATTTGAACACTTTCGAAGATCTGAATGATGAGTTTATATATGTCAAATACTCTATTAATTACTTATCTCTATCTATCTCTAATTTTACACGTACTGTCCACCAATGAATGCTCGATGTATAGGTCACAGCCACTATCCCACCAAAAGAGAAAACTTTCATTTATGAAACTTCCTAGTACGTCTGCCAGGGAAACGAAAAATGGCTTTACATCTAACATTATCCTGCACATTTTTATGAAAAATTAACATTTTGATTCGACCCTTTTGTTTTATTTTGTTTTGAGTTTTGTTCAAGCAAACGTTTCGAAAATCATTCCTACTTGTAAATACCTGTTTGTTTCTTGTATGTTTGGGGCACCATTGGTCATGTGGTTAGGATTGCAGAATACTGAGAGTTTTATGGAACTGATCATCCCAATTGTAATTTCCATTATTTATATACAAAAACAATATAGGAGCATGAAAAACACCAATATGGATAGTTTAATAAGACGAAACTTCAGCTCGTAAGTGCTGATAAAAAACAATGTACAATAACTAAATGTTACTGTAGGATGTTTATTATAGCTTAAATAAACAATATTCTGTTTTTGCTCAAACACAGCGTTAAAAATACCAAGTGGTTGACACGAAGCCACATAAATTTCATTTGACTAATTATTAATATATTATTATATCATAATATTAGTTAGCAGTGGTAAATCTAGGTATTAAAAAACCGTAAACACGAATTTTTGAAAATTTTAATATTTCTCCTTTGACCACGTTTGAATTATCCATTTGAAATTAGGCATCAAGAAGGTGGCAAGGGGCCTTCATTTTCAAGGAATGATTTCTACCGGCAGTAATTTTACAATAATATTATAACATTAGACGTAATAAATCTGACAGCATGAAAGCATTATATGAAAAAAACCAGGAATTTGCATTATTTTGCTGTAGAATGTTATACTAATTCTCGATTATCCGTGTGTGGAATACCCGTCTTGCAATTTGGAACTAGGTACCGTTGAAGCAATTTTAAGCGACCAGCGAATATATTTTTCATTTAGTCAATTTGTCGAAATTTTAATCTTTTTAATTGCAGTTTTACATATTTTGATTACCATTAAAAACGAACGTGAGTAACTCATCTGAAAATGTATAAGCTGTGAGAGAAATCATATTGAATGATCTGAGCATACAGAGGAGACTAATTATATGCCTTTGGCTTTACAATCCTTGTTAGAATATTTCATTTTCAGAGTTGTGTTTTTGTGTTTATTGCAGCTTGTAGGATGATGAGTGAAATTGCTTGGAACTCCGTGCATTAAATAAGTGCAAACATTGATTACAGACCTTGTTAATTAAAAAAAAATAAACTTTACAAAAAATAATATTACAGAATACATATATTTCTTTTACATTCCGAATCAATTTTCCGTACCTAGTTGAGTCACATAAATTATGACAAACTTTGAGAAATGAATTTAAAAGAATTAAATATGAAAAAAAGAATTTAACAAAACAATTATAACTTGGCTGTGCGAGAAATCTCACAAATACTACGTTTATGTTTCTGAACAAATGCATAATATTCCCTTCATTTCTATCCATCAATTTTATCATTTATCTCTCACACACTTTTTTATAAAAATCTGTGATAACACTTTACAAACATTTAAACAAATAAATGAAACTTATACAGATTGGACTGTCAAATACCTCGAAAAATTAGTTGTTAAATTTCAAAAAATTTCAGATTTCATTACGAGATATATCTGACATCGAAACAGGTCTCAATTCGATAATGTCATGGATTTTTAGAATTATGTTTACAGTTTGAAATTATCCTCATTATACGAAAAATATTAAATAAATTTGTTAATTATTAGTTTCCTTGCACACTCTTGTGCTATATGTACTTTAACGTACAAAGAACGTTATAGAATAGTGTTATCAAGGGTTATTTAAATCAAACTGCTCTGCGTTTTAAGGCTGAGCGGTGGCTTTCCAATTAACACGCTGAGTTCGGCGCCGAATTTGCTGTCCTTTCCATTCAGCCGGCAGCGAGTTAAACCTTAAAGCTAAGCCGTATTATTGTTTAGAATGTTTCAATACATTTCATTAATGCTAAATTTGATCACATTTTATTGACACTATGTTTATTAACTTATACTGTCGGTCCCGTGGAACGACGCCAGGCAAACGAAAATTCCAGTGCCGGTCCCCAGGAACCGACGCCGGCCACACGGAAAGTTCACTGTCGGTCCCCAGAGAGCGGCGCCGCGATCAACGTGTTAAGAAAGTTTCGGGCCGGTAAGTAAATATGTATTTAATTCAAATATATGAATTAATATGTAATCTATATATATGATTGATTGCATTTGAGTTCCATTTCGAATACTCAAAACTTAAACACAAAGAACTAGAGCCAGCAGATACATAAATCAGTTTATTGAACGCAATTTAACAGAATCGTTACAGGTGATGAGATGTGGGTAGCTCACTTCACCACAGAAACCAGCAACTCACGATTGATTGGCGTCACAGGGATCCACGCGCCGGACGATCCTCAGTCTATGCACGGAAATTGATGTGCACGGTATTCTGGGATAGTAAAGGCATTCTGCTCATTGACGTATTGGCGAGTGGTGCTCCGGTGAAAGCTGATCTTTATTACGCTTTACTAGAGAACATCTGAAGAGCCATTCAGAACAAATGGCTTGGGATGTTCAGTGCTGGTGTTGTGGTGTCCTCCGACAACATCGGACGCATACGGGGAATTCCACAAAATGTATGTTGTAGACGTTTCGCTGGGAGATGTCTGACCATCATGGCTCCGATCTTGCTGTCAAGTACTTTCACGTGTTATTGCACCTGAAGACGTTCTTGTCTGGGCACACTTTCCTACAGGTGAAATGTTGCAGACAACTGTGACGGGCTTCCTTTCTTCCCAGGCGACAGACTTCTATGACACTCTAATGGAAATAGGTAACCGACGCTATGACAATTGGTATAGTTCCATGTTTCTTATGCTGAGAAGTAGCAGAAATATAGCTGTATCTTTTGCAATAGAGCTTTCCAGGTAATAAGACTTTGTTTTTATGGTTTACGGCAAAGTAATTTTTCGGACGACCCTCTTATTGTTTAAATAATCATTATCAAATGAATATACCTTCATCTAAATAAATATCTAACTCATTGAAATCATCATCTATATAAATTTCCTTCTAAATCCAATCAACTTCATCTGCTAAATTTAAATCATCATCTAAGACATCTAACTAAGCATAACTACCCAAAACACATCTTCATGTTAAACCATCATATATATATTATCATCATCATCGTCATTGAAAATATCGCCAAATTAAGATAAATCATCATAGCTCAAATCAACTAAATAAAAAGCAGTATCATCTAAATCACCACCATCAACAATATGATTCTCATTTGATCATCGTCTTCATCACCTCAACCGTCTAAATCACCATCAAAATTGTTATCTGAATAACCAAGAAAGAAATTCTAAAATTATCACCAGATAATTCAAAACCATCATTTAAATAATCATCATCATCGAAATCATACCTTCAGTTTAAACCGTCGTATGTGTCATCATCACCATTATCATCGTCGAGATAGATAAATCATAATCCTCCAGATCATCTAAATAGAAAGCAATATCAACCAAATCATCATCTTCTTCATCCTCATTTAATCATCGTCTTCATTGCCTAACTCCTCTAAATTATTATATAAATCACTCTCACATCATGTATAAAATCGTCATCAGTCAAAACTATGTCACCATCAAATTCATCTAAATATTTATTATCACTTAATACACATCGTCATTTTAACCATCATGTATATCGCGTCACCATGATCATCGTCAGAATAAGATAAACCATCATCACCCAAATCACAAAATTTTAAACCATCCTATGTATCATCTTCATCATCATCATTGAAGTCGTCGTCAAAATAAAAGATCTTCACCTAGATACAAAGCCCAATCACCTCAAGTTTTATTATCATCCTACTCAAATATTCATACTCTTCATCATTAAACCATATACTCACGATCACCTAAATAAAAAATCATCAGCAGTTAATCTAAATCCTCGTCCTTAAAATACCAGTTAAATTATTTAAATCATGATTTTTTAGTGTTTCGCTAGAGTGCCGTCAAAAAGAGCCAGTTTCGTTCAGGTACAGACAGAAGGATATCACCGGAAGTTCACTATCTTTGGTACAGGTGTAGTAACCAAACGCCCTCAGGAGATGCCAGAGGCTTGGGTACGTAGCCGAAACCTATGCCATCTTAGATAACGTGACACTCGGAAGTGACATAAGAGTTTGAATAACGTAATGTTTCAAAAAGTTTTGTTTTTGTGACAACGAAAATATTTTTTTAAGTTTCATTTCAAAACGACGAATTGTTTTCTTTTTTTTTAGGCAACGGCCTCTTGAATCTCTTGAAATCTTGTTTGTAATGACATTAAAAATTTCCCTTTTATCATTAAATCTGTATTTGATTTTAATTGAGCATCTCATTACTTACTGTTTGTTCATTTTGCATAATTTTAATATAATAATAATAAGCAAAATGCAAAATGTTAATCGTTAATGAAAAATGCGACCAGAGATATAAAATAAAAAATTAAAAGACAAAGAATTAAATTTATATATAAAGTTTTACCAGAATAGAAAAAAAAGAGAAAGGACTTTAAAGAATAGAATAGTTGAAGGGGTGTTGTTTATGTGAGTATCGTTTGCTTCATTTTATTGTTGCAAACAGCGTAAATTCCTTTTGCTTTTCTTCCTTTAGTTTTGAACTTTATGTGTGGCAACAAGATAATTGATTGATAGAATTGTGTTTGTGACAGCCATGTAGAATGGCTCGCTTATTTTGTATCAATTATTTTGCATCGCTGACAAGTGTAATTTAATAAAAGTGTAGGAATACAGTTCATTTGTTGATTGATTATAGTTTGTGAAACATATTAATTTAATAGAATACAGGTGTTGAAAGCCAAAACATTTCATAAAATGAGGATTTCTGATATTTGCATTTTCAAATTCTCTATAATTTTAGCTTTCTTAAAACACCATTCTTTAATCTCTATGAAAATTAGGACTGTACAAAATCTAGCTTTAATTTGTCATTGAATGCTTTGATAATTGAGAATTTTTACATAAAATCGCCTTTTTCGAACGTGATTTTTTTATACTCGATGTAGTACCTGTTCTCAAGAACTACTGCTCACAGGTATCTGAAATTTTTATACCTTATTTACTACGCTTCCAAATATTTGCCGAAATGAGCTTTTGATTATAATCAGTGCTAAATTTTACTATGCGTAACAAAATATACTGTAAAATACTCTAGAATTTAAAATGATAAAAAAGCTCGTTTCAGGATATTCAGCTAGGTATTGTGATGTTCCTTCCCTTAGCGAAAGACGTTTCCAGAACATTTTATCTGCGAGGGGCTAAAGACGGTTAAAGGAAGGGACGTAGTTACGCCGGAAAACAGAGTGGAGGCAAGCTGGTGGGAAGAATACGAGACTTGTGACTTTTGCGGTTGGACCGGCAGTCATGCCGTGTGCAAAGGGATAACTTAAGCTAAATGTATAGTAGTGGTATTTGTTTTATTGTGTATTGTTTAATAAATTAGTGGATAAAATTTCAAAGCTGATCGAGATTATTTTCCTATTATGGCGAGTGCATTAGAAATGACCGAACCCGCCTCGGAGTTAAAACGGCGCGAGGTGCAAATCGGCGCAGTCGATTGGATAAGATTGTGAAAAAGGAAATCACTAAATAGTGAAAATAATAAATAAATATGGTTGTAAAAAGTTACTGAAAGTTATAAAATGAAATTCGGTGATAGTTCACGAATGGATCTACGATGAGAGAAGATTTTTATGACGAAAGAAAATGGCGCGTTTAGGGCCATGTGTGCGAATAAATTCATCCGATTTGTGAAAGCGTGATGTGCTAAAAAGTTAACAGCCAGTGAGTGGTAAAATGGGATCATCAGTGTTGATCATCCTAGTGAAATCGTGAAAAGTTAAATCAGGGGTAATGTGAATTACCGTGTTGTAATCATGTCAAGTTACGTGCCACTGCAGTGTGCTCATGATTAAAGTTAACAGCGTCAAGTTGTGCTCTTCGTTCGATATTTTCACTATCGGGATCAAAGGTAAGTCCTTCTTAATTTATATATTAACCATATTAACTTAGAAAATTATAATTGTTTTTATCTCTGTTAATAACATGATTCGAATGTCAGGCGTTAAAGCCAGTAGACACCGAGAAAGTATATTTTATATGGAAATGAGAAATTAAGGTTCTTATTTTTATCAAGATATAGGAGATTCTTAGAGATTCTTAGAGCAAGGGAAACGATTATTGAAACATTTGAAAATAATGAAAGGAGTTATGTTTGACTCACCATCGAAAGCTGATAAATGGCTGTTCTTTTTACATCATGCTAAAGTGATTCTTAATCTCTATAAAATATCTGAAGAAGGGAAAATTATTTTGCAGAGTTTAAAAACAAAAGTTAAAAGTTTGATCGCGACTCTCAATGAAATGGATTGAAATAACAATATTATGATTAAAGACACCGTATTAAAAGAATTCGAGATTCCTCGGAAAAACCGATCGAGGCAGGCTGGTGGCGTGAATACGAGACTTGGTACTTTAGCGATTGGACCGGCAGCCATGCCGTGTGGAAAGAGATTACTTAAAACATGTTTTGCGCGCCTTATATTATGTATATAGTTGAAATTACTTAAAGAATGTTTTGCACGCCTTATATTATGTATATAATTAAATGTATACTATACTAGTGATATTTGTTTTATTGTATATTGTGTACCGTTATGTGTAATAAATTAGAGGATAAAGATAGAGATTATTTTCCTACTATGGCGAGTGCATAGACGTCCTGCCTTCGTGGTGGAAAGGGCGCGAGGTGATAGATGTACTTTAATTATGTAAAAACCTTCAAGCCTGTAAGAACAGTAGATTTTCAGAAAAGGTAATCCAAAAATGGCCAATTTAACATTGCCGCTATAGGGTTTCCAACACCCCTTAATAAAAAGGAGTAAAATATTTTTTAAAAAATGCCATTTGTGGAAATACAAAAAAGAAATATATTTTGCTTATAAGAGTATATAATATTTCTGTAAAATAAATAAAGTGAGCATTTAAAAGCAAATTTTAAAATAAAAAACCAAAAGGAAATATTTATAGTTTTCAAAATCAGTATTACTTTTGTAAAATGAAAGAACTTAAAACCTTTTTAAAGTAAAAATAGTGAAAAGGAAAATTTAAATTAAAGTTTCACGTTATTAAAGTTAAATATTGAAGAGAAAAACATTTTTGACACGAGAAAGGGAAAATAAAAGAATTTTAAAGTCAAAATTACATTTGCACAAGTTGCAAATTTGATAGAGATTCGCGTTCCTTTAAGCCTCGGGCGCATCCCTATGACGGTCGGTTACTATTAAGCTTGTTATTGTAAACTGGCTATTCAAATTACAGTCGGTATGCGCAAAGGGGGCCTGAATCTTCATCCTGAAAAATAAACAAAATTATTGTTACACATCACATAAAAATATCAGTTAAAATGATAATTCAATTCTGAGTCACAAGCATGAGAATATTTGAAAAGGTTATATCGCATACGCAAATAACCAAAATGAAAGATACTCGAAACGGATGACTGTGCACTGTCTGCAAAATTTCAGACCGGATCTTGGTCGTTTGTGGTGGGCATTGACTTCCAAGTACAAAAGTGTTTTGAAAAACGTAAATGTTTGCGCTTTGGTACTTTTAAATTTAAAATAATTTGTTTTGTAAAAATTACGAAGCCTAGCTCTTCATATGTTTCTCCGACACTCATGATTTTATGAGGAAAAAGTTTGCACTCGTTATGAAATAATTTTGAACATAAGTATCTCCGTCTGATTTCGATGGACATCAGTCAATTGTTTTGTGATTTATTTCTTATAACCAAATACCTAGACAGAAGTCTAGGTATTGGAGGAAAAAATAATTAGTCAGATTTCGTACTTTGTGCAATAATAACCGTTTATTATTCGAAAAGACAAAAAGTTGCGTCATTTAAAACAGATTATTAATTGAAGTATATCCACGGTTGCACAAATAAAGAGCGAGTGAATATTTTGTGGACAGAGCGTGTACAATTTGATGAAAGGCATATGCAGTAGAAAAGTGCCCAAACTGGCGTAAATGGATAAAACGGCTTTTGTGGGAGTAAAATCTTTTTTATAATTAAATTTTAAATTAGTAAGTTATTTATTATGATATAAATAGTAAAATATAGATAACTGGTACTTTTATTTTCAGCTTTTTTGAAGTAAACTCATTACGCATCGTGCCAAAAGAAAATAAAAAACTTCTTTCAAAATTTAATGCTTAACGTTCTTTTTTGGAAATGAAAATATCAATTAACAATAGACAAAACTCTTCCTTGACCTTGCAAATTATTCTAGAAATCCTTGACTTCCTTTAGCTGGTAAAAACCTGAAATCTCTTACTAAATTTGGCATGGAATATGCCAGTAAATTTCAAACGTAAAAATGTGCGCCATTTGTTTTTACATAAAATTTCTCATATAAATAACTCTTGGATTAGACTTTTTTTGAAAAGTATCTTGACCCAAAACGTCTAAACTGTTTTCTTAAAACATTCGTTTGCTATTGAAAATTTTTAAATATAACTAGACTGAGTTTTGAATAAATGAAATTACAACGCATAAGTACATTGTTGGAACATTTTGTATAAGAAAACGTAATCGCATATAAATCAAGTTCTTATATCGCTTAATTACAATGCATCAGGTCTTTAGTAAATAAAGAAAGCAATAAAATACACATGGTGGTTTGGCAATACCAAAAACATCATATCCCGCAACAGCTCTTCTTGATTATTTCATACCTTAGGAAACACGAGCAAATATGTCAATTGCGGAAACATTGCAGTTTGGCAAGCGATAAGGTGGTGCGCAGGAGAAATGATTATCGGGGAAAATATTTCTGCAAGGTAGGAGGTGATTTGTATTCATTCTGGATGTGGAAGAGAATGTTATTCTAGGACTTCGAGAAACAAGGAACATAATTTGGATAAGAGTGCACTTTCGACCAAAGTGAATTTGCGGAATTAGGAGTCATGTTCTTCTTTCTGTAGTCATTTGAAACCGTGGTTCTGATGTCAACATCAAAGACTTAACGATATCACATTTGATTTTAGTGAAGTGTAGTTCATCCAGTGCTTTCTTCAGCAGTAGTTATGGCTTTTGCCGAACGAAACAAACACAATGCAAGTTTCAAATGTTAAGTCATTCAGTTTGCGAAAGAAAATGGAAATCATGCAGTTTGGTTTTCGTGAGTGCTTCGTACACGAGTGGAGGAAACATGAAATTTTACAATGATTATTGCGCCAAAGAATAACTGTGCATTGCATAAAGAAGTAATGAAATAGCTTACCGTCGGCGAAAGTGTTGGAAACTGCATTGTAGAAAATCCCCATCATCGCTAGAATGAATTAATTGTAACAAGAAACAGCGTACGTTTCTTTGACTTAAAAATAGAAAAAAGGAGTGCAAATGGAAGTGAAAACTCTAAAGCAAACTGAGTTTGTGTTTTCGATTTACTTCACGGAATAATTCAGTTCTCCGAGAAAAAAAGACAAAATTTTTTCAAAGGCTTCGCAAATATAGAGATAAAACTTTGATGAGTTTTTAAAAATATGGAAAAATTTAATTACTATCACGTGTTGCAAATATGGATGTCATTCCAGTAGTTTTTATACGGTAGGAGATAAATAAACAATGATATGAAAGAAAAATAACGGTTAACATAGAAACAATAGTCCAACGAGAAATCTCACCTCACCGTACTGATCTCCTGCTTAGCCGACCGTACGAAATTAAAATCCCATCGATATCTTTAAAAGAAAGATTTTGCAGAAGTGCAGTTTCCCGAAAGTGTTTTCATCCGTATTCAAGAGAAATGATCGACGGAGAAAAATGTCGTGAAACTGTGGATAAGAAATATTTGGCAAAAGCTTCCTTTTGTCTCAGATAATCAAGAAAATCCAATACTTTGAGACATGTTCAGCCTCCATCTAACGGATAACACAAATATGTTGTTGAAATAATGTTATACAGATATGACAGTTTATCCAGGCGGATTATTGCCATCAGTTCAGATATTAGACATATATGTCAATATATCATCGATAGAATATTTTTAACGTCAGTGGAATACTCGAGCAAACGTGAAGGTGAAAAAAACAGTTACAAATGGAGACCAAATACGTCATGCCAGTCCATAAATAGTGTGTCAGTAAATAATAAAAGCACGGAATAAAATTAAACCCATTTAATATATGTGGTATATCTGACGGTCTAGTTGAAACGGAAGATGATTATTTATCTGTTGATCAGAGAAAAAGTGACGGCGAAAATGAAACAGAATCCGATGATGTGCTTGAAGATATAACTTAAGCCGAATATGAGGAACTTGGATCTATGGAAGTATGGATCAGATGTGAAGGTGAAAATGAAACAGAATTTTTATAACGAAAATTTTTAAGTACATAAACTGTGTTATTTCTTTTAAAGAAAAAAAATTTAATTACACGCAGAAATCTAATTTTCGTATGCTCACTTTTTCCATATTTCCAAACATAAAATTTTTATAGCTGGCGTACAGAGCGCACGCATAAATTTCCATCATACATTTTGTTTTAAAAGTGCGTCTTATACGCCTGAATATACTATAACAAACATAGCTGAAACTTAAGTGATAGAGATATTTACATGCTTGCTGAACCATTGTATTCTGCTTTTTCCCTTCTATTAGTTTACAAATGTTTTCAAAATGTCGATGTTACGTTTTTCGATCTTTGTGTTGAGAAAAGAGATAAGGAATTAAAATTTTTATCTCGGAAAACAAAATTCCAAATCAGATTTCTAATGAAGAAGTGAAATTTTCTATAGCTTTACTTTCCGGATTATTTAAAATTAAGAAAAAGAAGAGAGAAAAAAAATAACTGATTTGGGTAAGCAGAATATTTAGCCATTCAGAATCTATTGATGGGAATGTATATAACTCTAATGAATAGTACAGAAATAAGATAAAGTTACGTTTCAGTTTGTAGGCCTTACATTTCAAAATGCTTTTATACATCTTAAAGCGCATAGCAAAAGATTAGGCTCTCAACCGCTTTTTGTGTAATAACGTCAGAGAATAATTCTTACAGTTACAAGGTTTTCAAATAATACATTCCTTCAAAAGTAATCTATTGTATTAAGATAATGCGTTTTCGAGGGGGAAGAAAATGAAACAGAACGGCGAGATCCTTCAGAGTATGATCCTGTAATGCTTTAGCAAATCTTTCGCAGTCTAAAGTAATAGAGAAATGTGGTAGAGCTTCATCTTACACTATAGTAATGTAGTCAGATTATTTATATTATGTGACTATGTGTCTCTATTCGATGTGTGGGAAAAAAACGTCTCCAACAGGTTTATATATACGATACCATTCAGATAAACGCAAAGCAAACCAACATTTCCATCTAATAATATTTATTTTATTTTAGTTATACCATTTTCTAGTTAGATAACCAATTTGTGAGCAAGAATTTGTATCGTAACAGTGAATCATATTGCTGCCAAATTCCAAATATAAAAAACTAAAGCTCACGAATCACAAACCGAGAGTTTCTGTGAGATTTGTGAGGTGCGAAGGAATCTCTATTTTGAAAGAAATCGAAATTGATATAAATTCGCTTTATAATATATTATTCAGTTTTTTTTCTCTAATTATATTATGATTCTGATTTAATGTATACACACATTTTAAAAGTTATTTTTTCGCTCATTTTAATTTGTAATCTTGAATTTTTACACTAGAAAAATCCTGAGTAGAAACGGAAACTGTGGTATGTCAAACTACATTTAAACAAGGTGAAAGCAAATTAAAAGCTAATGTACATACTACAATAGCTTTTAATTTGTTTAGAATTACAATCTTAGTAATGCAACTCAAGCTGATTAACACATAATTAAAAGCTGATAAACATTCCTTTTTGAGCGTTTCTTTGAATCTTGATATAAAGTCCTATAAATATCTGCAGTTGGATAAGACAGCTCAGGGTCAAACAAATTTTAAAATGAAATCTGTATAAATTAATTTCATGAGTTCAATTATGAAAGATATGACGTGCAATATTTATTTGCACAATTTAAAGCCAGTAGCATAACATAAATTTATAGTTGAAAAATACTGTCATGTGACTATGTGTTAAAAAAGTCAATAAACTGTGACTTTCCAGGTAAAACCGGAAGACCTCGCAGCCATGAAAGGCACTGAAAACATAGATCTGAACTACGAAAGAGTGTACTTAGTTGCTGCTAAAATAATGCTGATATCTTAAAGTTAGCATGACTAATTACTAGCTAATAATATATCAGTAGTTACACTTACCGAGCAAAATATTATCAAATGCTGTCCATATACTAAGAATACCATAAAGTTCTTCATAATAAAAATGTTATTGATAATAAATTTTGGTAAAATGAAGCAGGTGTATGATTTATTTGTTCTATTTTTCTTTTCCGGGTCTTGCTTCGTTTGGTCATTAAATCAATCGTTCTACAGTTGTTATCGAGTTCTGGCTCTTTTCGCAGTTCATCCGGTTTCCTTTTCGGGTTTGACAGTTCTTTTCCGGTTCCAGCTTGTTTTTCAGATGAGGATTCTTTTCCGTTTTTTGCTTTTTTTCCAGGTATTGCGTCTTTTCTGACTCGTCTATATTTTCCAGTTCTGGCATCTTTTCCGGCTCTTGCTTCTTTTCCAGTTTTTGCATTTTTTCCAGTTTCTTATTCTTTTTCAGTTCTTCTTTGTTTGTTGTTTTTTGCATTTTTTCCAGTTTCTTCTTTTTCAGTTCTTCTTTGTTTTTTAGTTTTTGCATTTTTTCCAGTTTCTTTTGACTTTTCAGTTCTTCTTTGTTTACTAGTTTTTGTATCTCTTTCAGTTGTTTCTCCATTTTCAGTTCTTCTTTCTTTTCTAGTTTTAGTATCTCTTCCCGTTTTTTCTTCTTTTTCAGTTCTTCTTTCTTTTCTAGTTTTTGAATCCATTCTAGTGTTTGTTTCTCTTTCAGTTCTTGCTTCTTTTCTAGTTTCTGTTGCTTTTCCAGTTTTTGTTTGTTTTTCAGTTCTTCCTTCTTTTCCAATTTTTTCTTCTTTTTCTGCTCTTGTTTCATTTTCAGTTCTTGCTTCTTTTCCAGTTTTTGCTTCTTTTTCAGCTCTTGCTTCTTTTTCAGTTCTTGCTTCTTTTCTAATTCTTGTATCTTTTCCTGCTCTTGCTTCTTTTCTAGTTTTTGTATCTTTTCCAGCTTTTGCTTCTTTTTCAGTTCTTGCTTCTTTTCTAGTTTTTGTGTCAATTCCAGTTTTTTCTTGTTTTTCAGTTCTTGCTTCTTTTCCAGTTTCTCCTTCTTTTCATGTTCTTCCTTTTTATCCAGTTCTTGATTCTTTTCCAGTTTTTGCATCTTTTCGGGTTCTCGCTTCTTTTCCAGTTCTTTCTCGTTTTCCAGTTTTTGCTCCTTTTCATGATCACAAGGAGGGTTTTCCAATCTACAAAATAATCAATATATCTTTATTTCAGTAGTAAAAAAGTGAAAGTAATGCAACGACTATCACGTTTAACATGTACAACACTTCCATATTTAGATACTATATAACACTTTTGGCTCAGTTTCATAGGGAAAAATCTCCCCGTAGATTTATTGCCTGACAGAATGTTTTTCTACAAAAGGCGAATTTGTTGCTTTTGTTCTTCTGACCTAAAGCCAAGCAGAAAAGTTAAAGCATTTGGCGTGATTTGTATGCAATAAGCGACCTCCATGAATCTCACGTAGAGCGTAATAATTTGCAAAGTTTCAGTGCCTTACTTTTCCTTACTTAATTTTGACATAAGTTGAAATAATAATAATAGTAATAATAAACAGGTGGCTTAAAACAGAGGGAAACAATGGCGAAAATTGCAAAATAGGAGGGAAAATGAAACTGAAATGAAAAATAAAACAACTACAAACAAAGGATGGAAAAAGCATTTTAGAAGATATACACGTAACGTTCTTTCTGAATCAGCAAAACCTGTATTTAAACGAGTATAAGTTTGAAAGCTTTGGATTCATTTATTTTTTGAATCAATTACTATTTCTTACGCATGCCAGATATTTTAAATTTCTTCAATTTTTGTATAATTTACTTACGTATTTTACCATTTCTTATTATTATCCAGTAGAGGTAACCTTACACATCATTAAAATATCTCCGAGTTTCCTCATTTAAGTCATCTTTCTCGCAGATCAATCTCTTTGCATCGCTGGCTGCACAGGTTTCAAATTTTCTCTCGTTATTCCGAATTCGGAACATAATGCTGGTCTATTTTGTCGTCCAGCAAGAAGAACTAGGATTTTTGCCATCATTTGTTTTCAATTGAAAAATTTATTCTCATCTTCAGTTGCATTCTTAAAGTTTTATTATTTATACAGGAATAAAGAAAGAAATCAAACAAAGCAAAACAAATTAGGAAAAGAAATATCTGTTTTCTCCTATATTTATTGTTCCCTGTAATTTCTTTTGCCTGTTCCATTAAATTTATTGAAGGAAAATTTGCTAAATCTTTCAAAATGTATTTCCTAAATCCTTATGCGAATTAAACCTTTCTGAGCGTTTCGGCTACACTTTAATGGCTTTTACAATTTAATGTTTGAATACTGACAGCTGCCTATGCTGAAATAATTTCTCCATTGACCTCGAAAAAAGAAGAATTAAAGTTCCAGGAGATTTTACAATGAAGGACACATATTTCTTATTTGAAGCGCAAGAGGATAAAAAAAAGATATTTTCGGATGGGAATATGTAGCATTTTAAACACCGTGTTTGTATATTTCATCATATAGTAGCAACACTTGAGTCATAAGCATTTATGCTCATATATGAGAGAGACGACGATGACGAAAAATGAAATGGCAAAACAGGGCCGAAACAACTTTCCTGGCCGCTACAAACAACACAAAACACAAGAAAGAACGGACACCAGTTATGCTTAGCGCAAGAGAAATTAAAAAATAGGAACAAAATTAGACACTTATGGACCTGAAAGAAGGTGTTCGAAATTACGACCTGCACCCTGATGTTATATACTGGCAGAATTTTAAAAAAAGAACATATACATCAGTGTTTTAAAAATACGAATTTTGCATCAAATTGCAAAACAAATATCTTAAAATCTGCCTTTCCATGCATAAGAGTTCAGGATTCGGAAAATTATATTTTCGTAAACGGTTTAGGAAAAATAACAAAAATTATTGCCTTGAGAAATGGATAATCTTGATATGAATACGAATTACGCCAAGACTACTCGTCAATGGTTGTTTTGAACACGCCCTTAATGTATATATATAACCCTTAAAAAACGTAAAGTGAGTGAATCTACTATTCGAGTGTGTCTTTATATCTTGAGTATTTAAGAAATAAGAATTGCATTTATGTATCTCGATAAAGCTAACGCTATTGCCCGAATAACAACGTTTATTTAACACTTGATATAACCAACTTCATATATATCTTGAAATAAAATATAAATTTCCTAATCAGATACTACCAATTGCAGAAAAAATACAAAAATAATGGAATTTCTAATAACACTACAAGTAACATACCGAGGAATAAATTGCGCTGCAAAACTGATGCAATCTACAATATGTAAACCACAAATTTATGTACCGCTATAGAAATGCAATAGAATGAGAAACGAAACTGTGATGAGAATTATAATGAAAAATTTACCATAAACTATTAGTATATGATATAAGTAAATATATACTTTTAATACTATTCATTTAAATATGTTCAAACGTTCATAATATTCATTACTTACAAACGCTTCTTCATCCATCGAAGCATAGCACAAGCCATTCTCAATTCAGTGCTGGTGCACGTCAATAAAATAAGGATAAATCCAAATTTTTACAAAAAATCAATCGCTTTGGCTCGTTTCTCAAAAAACGTATATCTACAAATGCAGTATTAATATATCACATCAATATAATTCGGGATCATAAAATCACCAAACAACGCATTAAACGCAAAAAATCGCATTAAGACAGAATGAAGAATTTTCACTCTTACAATGACTTTTACAAGAATATATAATAGAAAATTTTATTCTCATTCTTCAGTTACATTCTTTAAGTTTTAATCATTTATACAGGAAGAAAGAAAGAAATCAAACACAGTAAAACAAATTAGGAAAAGAAATATCTGTTTTCTCCTATATTTATTGTTCCCTGTAATTTCTTTTGCCTGTTCCATTAAATTTATTGAAGGAAAATTTGCTAAGTTTTTCAGAATGTATTTCCTAAATCCTTATGCGAATTAAGCCTTTCGGAGCGTTTCGGCTACACTTTAATGGTTTTTAAAATGTAATGTTTGAATATTGACAGCTGCCTATACTGAAATATTTTCTCCATAGTCTTTAAAAAAAGAAGAATTAAAGTTCCAGGAGATTTTTTTAATGAAGGACACACATTTCTTATTTGAAGGGCAAGAGGAAAAAAAAAGATATTTTCGGATGGGAATATGTAGCATTGTAAACACCGTGTTTGTAAATTTCATCATATAGTAGCGACACTTGAGTCATAAGTAATTATGCACATATATGAGAGAGACGACATCGTGGAAAAATGAAATGGCAAAACAGGGCCGAAACAACTTTCCTGGCCGCTACAAACAACACAAAACACAAGAAAGAACGGACACCAGTTATGCTTAGCGCAAGAGAAATTAAAAAATAGGAACAAAATTAGACACTTATGGACCTGAAAGAAGGTGTTCGAAATTACGACCTGCACCCTGATGCAGGTATCACATCTCTCGCACATCGAACATAGGATGTTCTCGAAAATACCGTGCATTCCCAGGACTTTCCCAGCAGCTGCCACGATATGTGTCACAAGTTCCTGTGTGACTTCTAACAGAGGTTTCGTGCAATAATGTGTTGACGTATCCCGAGAGGAAGTCACCGAAGGAACTTTCGAATACTTTCTTTGATGACGATCCCCTGTTTTTGTTCTTATTTCTTAGTTTCCGCTGCGCTAAGAATAATAAACAAATACCTTTACACTGTTCGTACCCTATTTTTCTTGTGTTGTGTCTCGTCACTATGGGGCCAGGAAAGCGTTTTCGATCATGAATTGCAATAAACGATTATATATATATATATATATATATACGGGAGTTGGTTTCTTCCCCTTGAAAAGTCAACTATTTTCTGATCAATGACAATGATTACATGTTTTTAATTTAATTTTTCCTTTTAAAATTGAAATTTTGTTCTTCATGATGATTTAATTCTAGTCCCCGTTAAAACATTATTAACAATTTACTTTCAAGTTACCTCAAAACATCTTTCAAAATATAACTTACCAGTATTGATTCACTATTTTAAAATAATTCTACTTTAAATAAACTTAGGAGACAATATAATCAATTAATCAATATTGTTTAGGAAATAAATTATATATATATAATCGTATATATATATATATGTTACCGTGAAAGATCGAAACTGGAGAATGTCGACTTTCACCGGAGAATGTCAACATTCACCAAATACGTCGGTGAATGATCGAATATTGCATTACATTTTTGTACATTCGGACCCTCACCGGTGTATGTCGACAATCACAGATATGCTCTGGTGTAGGTCAAAAAGAGAGGAGTATATGTACACGCTCTCGTTGCAAAAGGAAGTGTTCCACAAATAAATGCAGTTGTAAAAGCAAGGGCCTCTTGTGCAATTGAAAGTGTCCTAATAGTTTAAGTTGTTGCAAATAATAAGATTTGAATCACGTAATTTAGTAAATTTTTAACTTCTATTATTTTCCTTTCTCATTTTGAATGTACAGTGTGTTTCAAGTTCTTATATTCTTAAGTTCTTATTTTAAGTCCCAAGTGCGTTTTTTCGCGACCGAATTACGGAGAAGAAAATGTAATATTCTTATGTGTTCAACATTCACCATTAGTAGATGGTGAATGTCGACATTTACCGGTGTAAGTCAGAAATAAGTGTTTTTGAAAAATATTTCGGACATACAACAAGCGACTATGTGAATGTTGACATTCACCGGTGAAAGCCGACATTCTCCAGATTTCGGTGTTTCACCGTAACATATATACGATAAACGTATATATATAGATATATATGCATATGTGTGTGTGTGTGTGTGTGTGAATTAATGTTAGGAATTCTGATCGCACATATTGATCTATAATACAGAGCAAATTTGGCAGATGAATAAGATAAAATATTCAGATTTATTTCAATTCACATTTGCGCCCCCAATTCATTTGAAATTCTAAACTTACCTATTTCTAGAATATTTATATTTCTCATATTGTTGGAATAGGAAGAAAGTAGCACGACAGAGATAGGAATACCGTGCCAGCGTTGACAGAGATAGAAAAAATATGCATAGTTCTACAATATTGTGGTTTAGTAAGAGAAATATTTGTTTCAGGAAAATTTATATTCCCACTTAGCTAAGTCATCATCTTTAACTGAAATCATGTGATGGGGATATATAATATTAGATTTTTTTTCATAGATAGATTTTGCACTTGATTTGCTTATGCTTCTGAATTTAAATGATATTGTAGATTAGTTCGAGAATTAAATCGTTTACATGTTTGCATATTTTTAAATTATTTTAAATTATTTGGCTTTTTTCCTTTTTTTAGAATTTAAATTTGCATTTTTATATTTTTATTTTTTACTTTTTTACTTTTATACGTATTTGTTAAGAATTTAAATTTGTTTAAATATATATATATATATATATATATATATATATACATAAACATATATTTTAATTAATTAATTTTTATTTTTTAATTTGTTATTAATTCAAAATTATTTAATATTATATATTAAAAAAATAATTGCAATGAAAAGTTAGAATCTCGAAATTTTTATTATGTTTGATGAGTAAATTCTCAAAACTATAGCTAAATAATATCATAAATCTCTGTAAATCTAGAAATATGTAGTCTAACAGAAACAGGTGAAGAGAACAATTTATATGAGTTTTGTTCCGAATAGAGTACGGGATGGATTTCAGTGTTTACTTAATTTGTTTTACATACATATATATATGCATATTATTTATAAACATAAAGTCCTTTTTGTCTTTGTTACTCTAATTATATCAACTATTTCACACTTACTTCTCATTCACAAATTTTACAAACTGGCCGTTTAAACACGTGTATTTTGTATATTAGCTTTCTGTTTAGGTATTTCATTAGTTAATGCAATAAAGTTTCCTCATAATCAAAAGGTATGACAATAAATTTGAATTCTTCACAATGTGATTTTCCAACTTAAACATTTATAATCTATTTTTGTAATGAAGGAATGAAAAAACATTACGCATTACAAATCTGAAAACGTATTATTTTCCAGACCAGCGTTTTTGTCAAAAAATTATTAAACGTATAATTAAACTGGACCTGAAACATTATGTTTTGTTTTATTATTTTTTCCGAAAAGACTTACGTCTCCGACACGTATTGCAATCTTAAACATTGGGGATCCAATTCTTCTAGTAGTTGATCGCTGTAGTATATTCCTGCTTCTCCTTCTTCTTCTTCAAATATACGTCGATAATTATTTGCGCTGAAATATTTTTATTTTATTAAATATATATGTTCATATGTTTGAATTCATTAATTTAATAAATGATTACTTATACGTTTTTTGTCAAAAGTAGTAAGTTACAGTTTGCGAGCATTTTTACAGATTGTCAAAGATTTTTAAACGCTCAATGTTCCACGAAGAAAATATCTTTACTTATTCAAAATCTTTTAAAAACAATAAATATGGAAATGAATATTCCTCTTATTAGCCTAAATTCCATTATGAGAATATACAGGTATAATAGGAAATGAAGCTGCTGGCACCAACAGCTCAGGATGCCATATTAGAAGGTCTGATTGACATCTATCATCTCAGATCAAACATTGCAATCAGGAAAAAAATTTCCAAACACGTTTTGATAAAATAACAAACAGGATGGGACGAGGCAGATACAAGAAGATTGCTCCACAGTTACTTTCCGCAAGTATCCCTATAAAGAATACATTTTTTTCTCCAATTAGATTGGCAACAAATCATGGAAAGTTTCCATTTTATTTCCAGAGATTTTTAAGAAGGCACGTAAAATGCGAGCGCGAAAAACCTGCAAATCTAGCAAAACCTAAGCTTTATAAATGGCACTCTCCATTACTTTCCATTCTTAGAAAAAGAAAACTAGGATTTGCATCAAAAATTCCAGAGAATGTTTTTTCTACAATATGAAGTGTGTGTCTGCACTTGAACAATTTATGAAATATATTATTGAAAGTGATAGAACTGTGACTATAAGTATCTAATCATATTACAAGAGTTAATAAGCAAGTATTTAAGAACATGTAAATTTTTTAAACCGTGGCTTCCGTTGACCAGGCTGATCAAATTTCCAGTCGAGCGCAACTAAGCAATGATTGGGCTCTCAACCTTATGGCTGCGTATGCTGAGCCGATGAATGATCAATCGTTTGGACAATTTCCGCTCAGGATTAAAAATTGCCTTCCCACAGACTTCTTCACTTAACGGGCCATGTGTTCAAAACATAGATTTACACGTTAACTGAAATGTATAAAAATTTAGCGAAAAAAAAGAAATATTAAACGCACAATATCTCTTCGGATCTTCCTGATTATTACATCTGCTGAAAACAATTTAATACGTTTAAATGCAATTACGTTTCACTGAAGTAATCTATTAATTGTTTAACACTTTTCTGCTGTTGACTTCAATAAATTTATGATGTTTGGTATTTCATTTGTTTGCAGCAACACCTAGTCTCCTTTGCAACGAAAATTAATATGAACTTTTGCAATTAAGAAATGATTTAGATGAAAAATTAAATTGGACTGCATTTAATGTCTAGGTTGTTTCCGTTAAAAGAAGTTGGTTCTTTCCTAATTCGAAAAAATATCTCCATATATATACGTAACATACATTTAATTAATTTGCACACTAAAAAAGGATTCTTCACATGGTATCTTCAAATGGGTAGATACGATAGCTGAAAAACAAGTGTCGGACAAAAGCCGAGCTGCAAAGAGCGATTTGTTGTACTGTTCTTTCCGTTTAAGTAATCCTGTTATTCGATGCATGTAATTTTGTTGAAATTCGTGTTACAAATTGCTTTATTTTCTGACGTAGAAGGAATTATCCCAAATTTTATTCAGAAGATTTAAATAACGGTTTCGATCCCAATGCGCAGCAGTTACTAATAAAATATCTGGCTCAGTGGCTTTTTTGACGTCATTTAAAACGCTTAATTACAGGGCCGTAGTACAATTCCCAACCCCAGGAGTATAGCGATATACTACAATAGAGACGTGATCGAAGCGTTTTTGGAAAAAATCGTTGTCATCGCATATTCTATTTAAGTAATCATAGTCATCAGCTTTTAATATTCGTTGCAAATAATCATTGTCATCGAATAATCATTGTAAAGAATCATTCTCATCGGATAATCATTGAAAATAATCTTTGTCATTACATAAAGGGGCATAGTAGCTGATGTATAAAGAATTGCACTCAAATTCTAATCAAAAGAATCGAATATGTATTGCAATTTATCATATGATCATTATTTACAGCAATGATTCTTAAATGTCTTCGACCTACGGCTCCTAATGACGCCGCGGAAAACTTGCGCAACACTGACAAAAAGAATATTTAAAAATACAATAAAAGCTTGAAAGCTAGGGAAAATGTCTGAATTTAATTTCTTTTTATCTAAATGAAGCTAAATGTTTTTAAAGGAAATTGAATATTGTAAAGAGTAATCAACAATATAAATATATGCGGGTTTTTGCCTCTTTGTTTTTTTTTTTTTTTTTTTTTCGTAACATCATATCCTTCGGAACCGGTGGGGGAATTTGAGTTTGGAAGGAGGTACCCTCAAATTTCAAAAATCCATGGTAAAACGTTTCGACTATTGTTATCTTCCTACGACTATCACTCGAGATATTATATAAAATTTCTTAAAACGCTAATTTTTCGCATTCATTTTTCCAAGTGGCCGATGTCTAGCGCGCTGGAAATCAAAATGCTTTATTTGGAAAAATGTTGGCCCTTCTCACTTTCATATCGTAGAGTTTGTTTAAGAGAAATTTTTAAGTTAAAAAAATATGAAATAAATAGCATTGACAAACGTGAAACTTATGGTTATTATTATTTACGGTTATATTCTGAGTTGAAGAAAGCACGTGATTCCATATAACGTCATTGTACGTCGAAAATCTTTCGTTAATGTAAGTATTTTAAATGAATAGCTGCTTTTGGCAACTTTTATGTTTCACCTTTAGATACGTGATACGATATGCTATCGCTACGTTAATTCTTTTATTGAGATTTTGAAAATTTGTTATATTAAAATAAATTTAAATCATGACCTCAAATGTATTACCTGAAGTGTCAAAGGTCTTTGTTTCCTGACTTGGCAAGAAACATTTATTTAAGAATCACTTTTTGCTTGGAAAGAATGAATACATTTTCTTCATAATGAAATGTTTTATGCATATTATGCTATTCTAAATTTATTTATAAAAATTTAATTTCTTTTATTGTACAGTTCCTTTCTGAGTAGAAGTTTAAACTTCTGTAAGTATTTAACGTTTTAGATGCAATGTTACTTTACTACAGTTACATAATTTTTTTTTCAATTTACGAAAATGTCTGAACGCAAGAAGACAGCACAAATGTTACAGCGAGCTACAGACAAAATGAAGTAAAAAGCACTAGGAGACTCAGCAGGCAAGTACAAGAAAACTTGCATGCTTCAAAAATGAATGAAGATACAACTAGAAACTCAGCAGGCAAGCATAGTGACAAGAAAGGTTACGCATTCAAGAAACTGAAGAAGAAACGAATAGGAGTTCCAGCAGACAAGCAACAACTCAAGAAACTTCGCTTGCTCAAACTGTATCAGAAACTAGTAGCAGACGCAAAAGACATTCAGAAAACCAAGAATCACTGCGTGCTCCGGAAAGGTAAGCAGAAGCGAAACGGAGGCCCATTAGGCAAGCGGAACGTCAAAAGAATATGCGCGATGACGGGAAGAAGTCGCAAGTAAACGAAGGATGCAAGACTGTCCGCGTCATCGTCAGATTCGACAGGAAATACCAGAACAGCTCAAGAAGCTGCATAAACAACTCAAGACGCTGCAGATTACGGACAATTTCGGTTCGAAGAGGCAGAGCTCATACGAGGGAACAAGCTTCGCATGAACGCATCACGACATACACGTAGTACTCTTCACAATGCAGGAAGTTTACTTTGAGCAACACACTGTATACGTAGAGCTCGTAGACATATATAGTAAAGATTTTGCTTTGTCAACAGCCCCCTAGTAAAATGTATGAAGTTTATATTGACATCTCACAATACCTGAAAGAAATTTTTCTATTTACTTCTTCATTTACTATTTTCTTACATTTCTTATCGGTAATCCTGTCTATATATTATAGATATCAAAATCAGAAAAAATTAACTAATTATCTTTAAATGTATCTAAGTGATGAATACTTCGCCCCTGTTCGTACCGAAACAACACGATGTAATTGTACATACCTAGAAAGTAAAATGTATTCAGCAGGCTGTACAGCAAGCGACAACTATAAATGGTGATAACACAAAAATGTTATATAATGTTATATACTGGCAGAATTTTAAAAAAAGAACATATACATCAGTGTTTTAAAAATACGAATTTTGCATCAAATTGCAAAACAAATATCTTAAAATCTGCCTTTCCATGCATAAGAGTTCAGGATTCGGAAAATTATATTTTCGTAAACGGTTTAGGAAAAATAACAAAAATTATTGCCTTGAGAAATGGATAATCTTGATATGAATACGAATTACGCCAAGACTACTCGTCAATGGTTGTTTTGAACACGCCCTTAATGTATATATATAACCCTTAAAAAACGTAAAGTGAGTGAATCTACTATTCGAGTGTGTCTTTATATCTTGAGTATTTAAGAAATAAGAATTGCATTTATGTATCTCGATAAAGCTAACGCTATTGCCCGAATAACAACGTTTATTTAACACTTGATATAACCAACTTCATATATATCTTGAAATAAAACATAAATTTCCTAATCAGATACTACCAATTGCAGAAAAAATACAAAAATAATGGAATTTCTAATAACACTACAAGTAACATACCGAGGAATAAATTGCGCTGCAAAACTGATGCAATCTACAATATGTAAACCACAAAATTTATGTACCGCTATAGAAATGCAATAGAATGAGAAACGAAACTGTGATGAGAATTATAATGAAAAATTTACCATAAACTATTAGTATATGATATAAGTAAATATATACTTTTAATACTATTCATTTAAATATGTTCAAACGTTCATAATATTCATTACTTACAAACGCTTCTTCATCCATCGAAGCATAGCACAAGCCATTCTCAATTCAGTGCTGGTGCACGTCAATAAAATAAGGATAAATCCAAATTTTTACAAAAAATCAATCGCTTTGGCTCGTTTCTCAAAAAACGTATATCTACAAATGCAGTATTAATATATCACATCAATATAATTCGGGATTATAAAATCACCAAACAACGCATTAAACGCAAAAAATCGCATTAAGACAGAATGAAGAATTTTCACTCTTACAATGACTTTTACAAGAATATATAATAGAATCGAATTTCTAAATTAAGTGTTCATTGTTACACCATATTTCATTCTTGGGGAACCTTTCATGGTTGTTCAGTAATTCTAACTGTTAACTGGTATAAAAAGAATTAGGATTTCATATATATGCACAGACATATATATGTATTATATTAACACGTATCTATAGTAACATACATCATCTTATATTATATGTATTCGCATAATTCTAAATTAATTATACTAGTCAACATAATTTGTATATTGATAGCAGCACAGTTTTAAAATTATTTATTACTATCTGCTTGCTAACGATTATATAATTAAGTACAGTGGTACCTCGACAAACGAGTTTAATATGTTTCGTAACCTTGCTCGTATCTCAAAGCAATTTTCCGCATTCAAAGTAATCGAAATGCCATTAATCCGTTCCAGCTCCCAAAACACGACCTCAGCTGTTTTTTTAAGTGTTTTTGAATAAGAAAAATGTAGTTTCTTATTCGAAAACAAGAAGAAACATTTATTTATAAATAACAAATACATATTCTATAAAAACATAATTAAAAGAAAAAGTGCCTACGGAAGCGCTTAATTTTTGTCACTGGTCTTCGCTCTTTTTGTCATGATCTGCTCATTTTCACCCGCAGATCGTTTAAAAAAACTGTCCAAGGAGGTTTGTTTCTTCCTCCGTGTCAAGGATGCACGACTAGTTGCAACATTTTCGCGCGTTGATTTTTATCCACGCACTCTACAACTTTCTCACATTCCCAAGACCTAAGATCACGCTCTCTAGAAGAATTTCGGCTCGACAGCAGTTGTCGCCCAACAGTGGCGGAGGGGTAAAATCGCTGAGCACTGGTAGTTTCAAACTGGTTTCGATTCTAGGCGAATAGGTTGACTGCATGGGAGGTTTCGGAGTTTTTCCTATGTGTAACGTGTATATTAGCCAGATTCCCTTAGAATGTTCTCCACGAAGGCATCCTTCATCCTAGGCAGATAGCGCAAGTGTGCTTCGACTGTCCAAGGAGGTTTGTTTCTTCCTACCTGTCAAGGTATTGCGGAATCGAGTTAGGCAAGTTTCGTTAAACAACTCCGATTTAGGACTAGTTGCAACTTTTTCGCGGTGATTTTTATCCACGAACTCTACAACTTTATCCCACATTCTCAAGATCTCTTTTATATCTCTTGTAGGGATAACCTCCTCCATCTCTGGCTCCTCTTCAAAACTAATTTTTCGTTGAACCACCGTATGCTGCTGCAAATGCAGATCGTGTAACTCCTCGGTTGTCAGCTCCTGAGACTTTTCCTCTACGAGTTCGTTCACATCTCTCTCCTTCACCTCCAGACTCATGGATTTTCCGAGAGAAACAAGCTCCACTACCACTGACACTTTGGGTCTCTTTCAGCTACAGCCTCAGGCCATGCAGACGTTGTAACACCCAGCCAGGCCTGAACAATAATTCTTAGGCACATCACGATGTTAAAGTGGTTTTTCCAGAACTCTCGAATGGTAAGGTTTGTGTTCTCTGTCACCTCAAAGCAGCGGCGAAAAATGTGCTTGGTGTACAAATTCTTAAAATTAGAAATCTCCTGCTGATCCATGGGCTGCAGGATAGGAGTGGTGTTGGGTGGTAGGTAGGGAAATTTTATATACTTGAACTCTTCGAGTAAATCATCTTCGAGATTTGATGGGTGAGTAGGGGCATTGTCGAGGCCAACACCAGAACAGAACACCAGAATTATCCACTCCACAAAGAAGTTCATTCTGTCCCACGACTTCGGATTTGCCCTCCACATATCTTCTTAAAATTATAACTGGCAGGTTTTCTTTTAAAATATTATATGACTTAAAGCCTCTGGGGTTTTCCGAATGGTATACTAGCGGAGGCTTGATTTTACAGTCGCCACTCGCATTGACGAAAATTGCTAGATTTAATCTATTTTTAATGGGTTTGTGACCTGGCATCTTCTCCTCTGCCGTTATGTAAGTTCTATTCGGCATCCTTTTCCAGAAAGCCCTGTCTCGTCACAGTTGAGGACTTGCTGGGGGGGGGATGTATCCTTTGGCTACTATCTGTTCGGAAATCATTTTGATGTAAACATCAGCTGCCTTTACATCCGGATTTGCTGCCTCACCATGCCTGACGACGGAGTGAAGGTCGGTCCTTTCCCTAAAGTTGTCAAGCCAGCCCTACTGGATTTAAACAAGTCTTCCGATTCCTCATTTTTAGAAGTGTGTGGGATCTTCTTTAGCAAATAACCGTAAATTGCTCGTGCCTTCTCACATATGAAGCTTTATGTTAAGGTTCCTCCTTGAAGCTGCTCCTCTCTCACCCACCCTATCAGTAGTTTCTCCATCTATTCACGGAGAGAGGTCCAGAGTTTAGACATTATTTTATCGGCCTTAGATGGCGTTATACCCTTTATCAACTCCTTTTTTTTAAGCACAGTACATATCATTGATGTGCTACGACCGTACATCATCGCCAAGTCAATTACTCGCACACCTTGCTCATGGTTTTCTATTATTTAACGCTTTAATTCAATAGACATCATCATCTTCTTTGGACCCAGGGTTATAAAAATAAATATGATAATGTTTTCTAAATGTACAAAAAGCAAAAAACGCGAACCCAACTTATCAAAAATGCTTCCAAAACGAGGGAAACAAGCACTCAGACTGAGGACTAGTCTGAGGTGGGAGAAACTGTTAGACGCTGCACACGACACCTACATGCGCGCGCATGTTGCGGTCGTGTACAGCGGTGTAGTGTGCGATTCCTCGTATCTCAAATCTTGCTCTCGTCTCAAAGCAAAAACATCGCTCGCTCGGTAGCTCCTGTCTCAAAACACTCGTATGTTGGGGCACTCGTATATCGAGGTACCACTGTAAATACAGTTTATAGTTTTTTTAATGTGACAATCATTATAAGCCATGTAGATTTTTCCTTGTGGCTTCATTTGTTTTCTCTTCCAAAATTTCGAACGTCCAACAGTTTTGTCTGTTTCGGGCTTTTGGTATGGAGAGTTAGAAAATGAGATAAGACCAGAATGAACTTCAGTTCTGAACTTTGCAGTTCAGCATAGAGTAAGGAGTATTGACAGATATATGTTCGCTCTTTACGTGCGCTTTTCATCGTATTTTCTTCATCATTCTCAGCACTTTAAAGTGATAACTACTAGCAGTGTTCCTTTATATTTCGTATATTTTTGGAATTATATTTTTTTACTCGTACTTTTCGAAAAACTCCAGAATTGTTCAGTGTTTTTTCGAGACAAATAAATTCTAACAAGCTACCAGCTCTTCCGCATGCTTTACGAACCTTTATGCCAGGAACAATTTTGGGTGTTAGAAGTAGGACAGATGCTAGTGACAAGAACAATTGAGGAGCATCTGAGGCAGCTTGTGACAGTCTTTGCTGCGTTCCAAGAAGATATAAAAGGAGAGGTTGATTCCTTTACAGAAGAGATAAATGCGTCCAACAAAAGAGGGAAAGGGGAAATAATACCAGTTCAAGGAAAGATGGAATCTATCCAAAATTGATACTTAAGCCTGTCAAGAAGAAATAAAAGACAACAGTAGAAGATTTTCGAGGATTTTGAAAGCAGAAATAACATGGTCGAAAGGAGAGTTAGAGAAACTGGAGAACGTGTTTCTGCTGTCAAACAGCAAATCAAAGAAAGAGTTAATGCTGTCAAACTACAAATCAAAGGAAGAGTTTCTGATGTCGAACAACAAATCGATGACAGAGTTTCTGCTGTTGTCGCCAAAGAATCTGACAGCTTTAACACATTCATAATGACAACTGGAGACGGTTCTGATAGCTTTAAATTGGTACCTATGTTTTCCGACCCATTTCTCATGCTTTCCACGTGTGATGGAAAAAACATTTGGCATATGTACAAGGTTCAGTTCTGTATAGCTCCAAATGGAAATGGGTAGGATTCCGAAGACAAACCTGTAATTTCGCAGCTTCTCTGAGAATTGAAGAAGACGATATCGGTCCCACTCTTCTAGAAACCCAGAGGCTAGATTTTGATGCTGTACCCGGTACGCGAAAGCTCTACTAAGAAGTGTTTAAAAGGCTACAGAAGGCTGCAGTTAATATCTCGATAGCAGAAGCTCACCAAATAATCCAGAAGCTCGCCACTGATATCGAAATGCTCTCCCATCTCTCCTTTTTTGACTGCTCAACAGAAATACGTGAAGTACAATCCATGAAATACTTCCTCGGTGGCATACGGGAACCTGAGGTATAGAAACAACTGCGAATAGTGGATCTCAAGGATTTAAAAAATGCCTAGAGTGTACGCCATGAAAAACGTGGCAGTCCTTTCAGAAACTTGCACACACCATTGCCCAATCGGAACTACTCCAACCCAGAAGCTAGTGGACAAGTGACAGCTCGTCCAGGCAGTCTACCCACTTAAGTAAGTGCCTTAAGGCGGAACAGACGTCAGACGAAAGCGACCTTAGTATGCTAGAACTGCAGTGGTGATGAACACTTACGAAAGAACTGCAGATCACATTAGGACACAGAAGATAATGCTGCTAATCAGCAAGAAGTCACGAAAACAAATCGTGGATGTTGAGCGGAATTTGCCAGAGATTGCCAGATATTGAGAAGTCCCACATAAAATCCTTTCAGATTTCGGTTATGGTTGGTGGCAATAATGGACTTTTCAATCATGAGGCATACAAATAGAGTTCCCTTTGTATAACAATCGATACATGAGTAATTTACCATCATCCAAAACCTCAAGTCGAGATGATAGAACCAGCATGAACAGAACTTTTCCTTCCAGGATTATAGCTGAAAACAGAAATTTCCGGTAAGGCATTATGAAATATGCTAAGAACGGTAAGAGCACGAAATGAGTACTACTAATATGTTCTTTCGTTGAATTATCAAGGCCGTCATTCCGGTGACGGTTGAAACGTAAGTGCCAAAGCTAAAGTCATTGGGGAATGAGAAGTGGTTGCATCACGTTCTCCATTGAACTACGTTAAGGGGTCTCGTACACCTTAAAACCCTCAAAATCTCTGAATATGATCCTGTTGTAAGAATTGGGATAGCATATTTATTTTTAAAGCTATTACTTCCAGGTTTTTACAGCTGACTACATAGCACAGCTGAATTAGTAAGCAAATAGTTTGTGTTGCCACAAATGTTTTTATAATTTAATCTTCTTTGTGAGGTAATTTTTTATATGTTCACGCAATACTCCCACTTTGCGTGCACAATTTAAAACATTCTGTTATATATTTTAACTTCATAGTTAATATACAGCTTGTATAGCATCTAAAGACTACTGTGAACCAAAAATCTTAAGAATTTCATGTTAAATTCTCATTTTATTTAGAACTAAATTTATACAATGCATTTTAATAAAGAATTTTTAATATTTCCATGCGTAAAATTTTTGACTATTAAAATATTCAATATATTTTTTGGTTCTGTTAGATGATAATACTCATGTAAAGAAGTCCATTAAATTTAAAGTGTGTACCAAGAACCGTTTTTAAAATATCATGCGCGCAGCAGTGAAAATTTATGTTTTGAGATAATCAAGTTTTAATGTAAATATTTTTTTAAATACTTCTCTTGTTATAAAATATATAAAATGCTTATTTTCTGAGAGATATTGTAATATTATACAATTTCGAATAGTTGGTATAAGCATAATTAATGTAAAATAAGCTGCCATCATCAAAGTATAACATATCAACTAAAAATGATTTGAAACTTCTACGCTATCAATGATACAACTAAAATTTTTCTTACAAATTGGAACTTACTTATAGGCAAATGTTTCAGGTAAAGTTCTCTGTAATGTATTATTGTATATCAAACATATAAATCATTTAATAGTTCTTCCACAGAGTAACTTTAGCATACTCTAAATGATATGTATACAACTGGGAAAAAATGCATTTTAAGAAAATCGAGTTTTGATGCAAATATTTCAGTATACAACTTTCTAATAATAAAGTGCATAGTATATTTATTTTCGAAATGATATATTTAAAATGTATAAATCCTAATAAATTGCATAAGCTTTTGTCAATATGAAACACATTAAAATTACCATACTATATAAAATACCATGACAGAATGATAGCCGTGTATTAAAATACGTGTAGCATATTTGAACAAATAATTTATTTTTACATAACCACATCAGTTAAGTACTTTCAAGCATTTAAGCATATGATATGTATCATATTATGCAATATTATTTAAACATAGGTGGGAAAAAATCCTTTACGACTTATTTGAAATTGTATGCTAAACTGCTACATTCATCGAAGTATAAAATATCGACTAAGAATGATAAAACTAAAACATCCTTACAAATAAGAATTTACTTATAGCCAAATGTCTTAGCTCAAGTTCTCTGTAATATATTACTGTATATCAAACATATAAAACATTTAATAGTTCTTCCACAATGTAACTTTAGCATACTTTAAATGCTATGTATACAACTGCGAAAAATCGTGTTTTAAGAAATTTGAGTTTTAATGCCAATACTTCAGTATATAACTTTCTAATAATAAAGTGCATAGTATATTTATTTTGAAAATACATTTAAAAAGTATAAATCCTAATAAATTGCAGAAGCTTTTGTTAGTATGAAACACGTTAAATTTACCTTGCTATATACATTACCATGACAGAATGATAGCCGTATATTAAAATACATGTAGCATATTTGCACAAAAATTTATTTTTACATAACCACTTTAGTTAAATAAACTCAAGCATTTAAGCATATGATATGTATTATATTGTATAATATACATATTATTTAACATGGGTGAAAAAATCTTTTACGACTTACTTCAAATTGTATGCTAAACTGCTAAAATTTTATTTACAAATTAAAACGCACCAGCACAATAAACATCCCCATCATTTTTATGGAGGCCTGAACTTCTGACATTTTTTGCTGCCTTTCAAGTTTACGCTGTTGTTTTGTTTCTGAGAAGCCTTTCTTTTCGGCGTTATCTATTCTCTTGTTATCAATTTGTAAAAATCCTTCAATAGAAAACTTACTTCTAAAAAGCTGTAGCTCATTCATTACAGAATGTCTACCAACAGACCTTTCGTTAAAAGCAATTACTGCTTCATTTCCAGCAATTTGAACTATCCTACTACCAGCACGACATGTCTTTTTACAAAATTTCCAAATTAAGGAATTAAATGATTCATTAGTATTTTGTGTTTTGCCGCCAAGGCAACGTCTCAATAACGAAGGTTGTGACAAATCTATAAAAACTGGCTTTATTGCCTCCATTACAGCGACTGGTTAAGAATTTATATGCTTATAATCAGCTTTATTTTGCTTAGCTATATTGTATTTGCACCATGTGGTTTCATTTGTAGGACAAACGTCATGAATCGGCTTTTCATCACTCGATATTTTGTGGTAGTAAATTGCCCAAATGGCATTTCTGATATCACTAACAGACTCATTATATTCTCTAATCGCATTACCATAATACGAAGTTATTTCATTTATTAACTTATCTGTTAGTCTCCCTTTCCCAGACAAATTTTACCGTCATTTAATTTTACTTTTTTTCTTTCAAGTTTTAATTTGCGTAGCCATATTCCCATTCGTTTTTGAATATGTCCAACACACTCAATTTTTTCTATATTTAATGAACCATATGGTTTGGCGTCAGTTATACCTGCAAATGGTTTTGAATCACCTATGTAAGGATCTTAAGTTTTACTAACGTTTATTTTATTTTAAATCTTTACTATCACTTCTTATTTTCTACTTCCGGCCAGAATTAAAAGCGTTAACTTATTTATGCAAAATTTGTGTGGCGAACGCCAAGTACTTAAGATGTGGCTTTTTGCCAAGCGAGAGAGAGGATGGAGTTAGTCGAAGCAGGCCGCTTACCTTAGAATTTTTACTCAGTTGCTGGTTGCCTTCCAGGCCAGAGGTTTAATCCTCGTGATAATTTTTAAACGTATTGTAGTGTTAACAGTTCTCTGTACTACATACGGCTTCCTGTTAATATAAGGCCAATCTTCCACGTTTATTATTCCAAAGTTAAGTTAGAGTTTAGTTAAATATTTTTATATTCTTACGTTTAGACCACAAGTAGTGGGTCTTCGTATTCCGAAGTACGGAAATTATTGTAAAGAGAGAAAAATAAAGGGTTTTGTATACCTTTCTTGTGTATCCTGTCTACTTCCCACAGTTATTGAACATAGCTTTAGTAAGCTCTCTGTTCCGAGTCAGGTCCTTGCATATTCCCGAAGAAAGTAAGACGGAACATTGAACCTGAGAGTGGCGCCCAACGAAGAAGAATAACCATGGCCGAGTTTCAAGAAGAACCTGTGCTGCCTGCAGAAGCGGCTCAGAATCCAGAAATGCCAGCTGCCGCCCTGGAAAGATTTGGTTACATCGTCCAGACCATGCGCGCTTCGATGAAACCAGAAGCAACATTTAATGGAAACTCAGCGGTAACCAGTTTTTTGGAAAAATTGGATGACCACTTCATGCTCTACCCCGTGCACGAATTTCAAAAAGATACCTTAGCTACCAGCGCTTTGAGGGGCCAAGCGCTTAATTCGTTCAAATGTATAGGCAGAAGTCTCTTGGGTCAAGCAGGAAGTCCCACCTGTACTTACGAGAATTTCAAGACTGCGCTAGTAAAAGCCTTCCCTGTCGTAAGGGATCGTGCGAAATTAGAAACGGAACTTTTCAGCATATATCAGCAAAAAATCGAAAATCTCTCAAGCTGTATTTTAAGAAAAATTCACGTCTTCAAAATCTTGTATGGAAACCGTCCGTATCCTGAGATAATTCAAGTGATTTTGCCGAGGTTACTGCCCCAAGTGCAAGACTTTATTGAATTAAGAAATCCGACTACACTGGAAAAGTTATTTGAGCTAGCAATCCAGTTTGAAAGTAGAAGAACGGCGGACATTGAAAGAAGACGCCATTATCAACAGCGAAACCAATTTGGTGCGCCAAGACTACAGCAAACTCAAGCACACTGCTACGGAAGCAAAGCGAATCAGTGGGCAAGGAAACCCGAGCATTCAAAAACAGCCGGCGAACGTCGACAGTTCAATAGCAATCCAGGAAAAAAGTCTCAAGGCCAGTGGAAAAAGAAGGAAAGCACGGGAATGAAAAATAATTTAAACTAAAACGGATTTCTGCTGACGGGAGGGTGCGGAAATCCGAAGGCCACGAAAAGCCCTCTTCCTTCAAGTTAAATACAGTAATGGTGAAAAATTTGACTCTTCCGAAGATTGAAGTGTTGGTGAATAATATCCCAGCCACCGCACTCCTGGATACAGGCGCGCAGTGTTCCTGTGTGGCAGAAGATTTTTTTAGGAAGTATTTTCGTAAATATCGTATATATAATTCGGATAATACGACAGTGTTAGCTGCGCAAGGAGAAAGATGTAAGTGTATAGGTAAATTACCGCTGTATGTCCGTATCAAGGACGAACAAGTAAAGGTTATGTTTTTCATAGTAAAGAATCTGCAAGCACATATTACCTTAGGAATAGATTTTCTTTCAGAGGCACAAGCAACGCTAGATTTTTAAGAAGCGTCCCTTAAGCTGACAATGAAACCAGTTCGTGAAGAAAAGGCTGAACCGCCGATGTTAAACCTTGACCACCTGCCTAATGAAGAGCAACGAAGAATCCGACAAGTGGTAAGTGAATTTGCTTCGTTATTTAGTGATATTCCAGGATTTACTCAGGTTACTAACCATAGTATTGACACCGGAGATTCAATGCCAGTTCGCCACAAAGCATACCGGTATGATAAGAATAAGGAAAAAATTATAGAATGGCATATCACGGATATGCTACGTAAAAAGATCATAACGCCCATCTCAAGTAGTTTTGCTAGCCCGGTGGTTTTATGTAAGAAAAATAATGACTATCCATTGACACATCCAAAAAGGTGGAGATTCGCAATTGACTACCGTAAATTAAACTCCATAACTAAATATCCGGTATATCCGTTACCTATTATTGAAGAAATTCTAAGGAACATAACATCCACCAAATATATGACGACTTTAGACTTAACGACTGGTTATTTTCAAATAGGGGTTAGGCCTGAGGACGTGCCTAAGACTGCTTTTATAACCAAGTCTGGCACTTATGCATTTCTGCGCATGCCGTTTGGCCTTTCAGGGGCACCGGCAACATTTCAGCGATGTATTGTGTTAAGGCCTGTTCATGGAAAGTCCACATTTATCTATTTAGAGGATATCATTATTACTAGTGATAATCTCGAACAACATGTACAGGATTTAAGACAGGTGTTTTCTTTATTAAATGAAGCCGGTCTAAAAGTTAATGTCGAAAAGTGCAAATTTGCAGCCCCTGAATTAAAATATTTAGGTTACAAAATATTTCAGAAAGGAATAGAGACAGACGAATGAAAAATAATCGCTGTACAAAAGTATCCGACTCCAAACACGGCGAAGAAGTTCTCTTCTTTTCTAGGACATTGTTCATATTATAGGTCCTTTATAAAAGATTTTGCAGCTATTGCTGAACCATTGTTAAAATTAAAAAGGAAAAAGGCGAGATTCTAATGGACGGCCGAAGCCAATAGTGCTTTCGAAAAATTAAAACAAGCATTAACGCAAGCCCCTGTGTTGAAATTTCCAGAAAAGGATGAGAATTTAGAAATTTCAGCGGATGCTTCGGATTATGCGGTAGGAGCGCTACTTTCGCAAAATCAGCAGCCCGTGGCATTTTTAGCCGAACTTTAAATCAAACACAAAGAAACTATTCCGCGACCGAGAGAGAGGCACTTGCAGTTCTGTTAGTAGTGCAAAAGTTCCGAGTCTATTTTGGAAAGGCGCCAATAACAGTGTACTCTGATCATGCGGCGGTAACTAGATTGTACTCAGGGAAAAACTTATCCCCAAGGTTAATAAGATGGGCACTCAAGCTACAAGAATATAATCTGGTAATCAAGCATACCCCCGGAAAGGAAAATATCGTAGCAGATGCCCTATCCAGAATTAAAATAGATGAAGAAGGTAATACTGTAAAGGTGGCAATGCTCACAGCATGTACAATAAATTCCCGAGAAACTGTAATAACCGAACTGGGTAAGGATCCTGAGTTTGGAAGCATTTATGAGTATTTAAAGGATCCTGAAAATTTTAGCCACCAAGATATTGTGGCGATAAGAAATAGGGCGGCCCATTACGAACTAATAGATGGTCTATTAATTTATACAAAAACTACGAATTCCAACAACGAATTTCGACCTGTTATCCCAGCTAGTCTTAGATTAAATATCCTGTAGGAGCTCCATGACAGCCCTTTAGCTTCTCATGCTGGTATTCGAAAACCTATCCAACGCGTACGCGAGGCAGTCTATTTTCCTGAACTGCAAAAGTTAACAAGGGCGTATGTCCAGTCCTGCCCAACATGTCAAGCAGTTAATTATATTAATTTCCGCCCGGCCGGGTTTCTAAATAGTATTAAATCCGAATTTCCAAATGAAATAATTGGCATCGATTTATTGGGCCCTTTCACAAAAAGTCAGTTAAATAAAAGTCGCTATCTCCTTGTTATGGTTGATCATTTTAGTAAGTGGACCGAAATTGTTCCCTTAAAACGAGCCTCCGCGAAATTAGTTACTGATTCTATTTTAAATAAATATATTTTAAAATACGGAGCGCCCCTAAAAGTTATATAATGGTCCTCAATTTGTAAGTAATGTATTTGAAGACATGTGCCCAAAACTGGTCATATGTCATTTAAAAATGGTCCCGTATCGGCCGCAATCAAATATAGCGGAACGGCTGAATAGAAATATAGTGAAAATTATCCGTAGTTATGTTAACAATTTTCATAAAAGCTGGGATAACTATGTCAATGAATTTGCTTTCGCCCTTAGGACCGCAAAACATGATACAACGGGCAAAACTCCTGCTGAGTTATTTTTAGGCAGAAAGATTATAACGCCGTTAGATAAATTATTTTATGTGCAACAAAGAGCCCCAGAATTTAAAATGGGTGATATAGAAAAACTAACTAAAGAAGCAAAAAAGAATACTGAAGTAGCACAGAGAAAACAAAAGCTGCATTATGACTTGAAACGACGGGGAGTAACTTATAAAGTAGGGGATGAAGTGTTAAAAATTAAGCATTCACTATCTTCAGCACCAGAAGATAAAACTGCCAAATTTTTTCCACGATTTGAAGGACCATATGTCATAGAAAATATAACTCACGCTGTAGTAGTGTTAAAAGCCAGGAATTGTGAAACCTGCTCCGCAAACATTGATCAAATCAAACCCTACTATGATCGTAATAAAATGCAAATAATTACAGATCTTTTGCAGGATCCGGCACGACAGACACGGCGGGCACAAGCTCCAGAGGTGGAACAACGACAAGTACAAGGGCAAGCCATTAAGAGGCAGGAGCAAGTGAAAAGAAAGTTTCCCCGCGGGAAAATTAAAGGTTACAAGAAAAAGAAACCGTTCCACCGTCCAGAAAAGAGAGCTCACGAACACCCCCAGAATGAAGAAGGGAGAAGGACGACGTATGCAAAGAGAGCCAGGAGAAATGACGGCAACTATAATCCGGCTCTAAAACGGAAGATCTACTCATCCGACAGGACTCTCCGCAGCAAATGTCGCCGAACTGCGGAAGGGCCACCAGCGGCGGAGGAAAAGTTACAAGGAAAATTTGAACGGCCAGCAACGAGGTCCAAGCAGGAACGCGAAAGGATTCTCCCGGTTCCGCCAAGACAAGCTGCCATCAAACGGCCAAGACCACAGGCAGCGGCGAAAAGGAAGGTATTCAAGGGTGACCGAACTGGAGAAAAAAGAAAGCTTCTAGAGGAAGGCCCTGAAGGGCGAGCCCGCACAAGAAGGAGGATAAATCAAACGAGAATCTGCGCTACCTTCCAGGACTGGGCTCAGAAAAGAATGTCCGAATGTAACAAAGATAAGTAAAATTTTATGTTACTTTGCAAACGTAAGTTAATCTTTCATTCTTACTGCAAGTGGCAGATTTCAAGAAGTTTTACGTCATGCGAGGTCTACCTTTATCGCCAAAAAGGGGAGAAATGAGTTGTTACCGATTTTGGTATTATGTTTTTCAATTACTCGCGCGTAAAACAAAAGTTGATGTATAATAGGAATATGTAAAGACTTAAATATTGTAAAAGTTATTGTATAAATTTTATTTAAAACATCCTGGCAAGAAAGAAGTTTTAGTCTGAAAGACTTTTTGAAATGTAGTATTTCAATGTAGAAGAATTAGCACTTGATCTGAAAAGAATAGAAGTTAACAATGTACTACTAATGTATGTTTTCAAATGCGTAAAATTAACGGCATGTTAATATGTTCTTATATACAATGTGAACTGTTATTTTAAATGTTAAGAAATACCGTGATATGGTAAAAGTGAAAGTAATGTTAAAATGTTTTTTTATTCGTGTGACTGTAAAAAGACCAAATCATGGTGAATATGTGTTAAAGGTTGAATGAATGTAGTTAGGCTCTCTGATGCTACACTTCAGAGTTAGCCACTTTCAGAATAGTACCTCAGGGTTTAGAGTTGAAGTTAGGGTGTGTTCTGAGGGCTTGGTATGTTGAATTTTTAACACGTTAGTGTTTTGATTGTAGGAGGAAGTGTTGAACACGTTTACATAAACACATTCGTGTTTGGTGTTCTTTTACAACACATGTCAGAGAGCACGGGGAGAGATAATTAAAATAGTCATGAATGAAATAAGAATGTTAAGAGAAATATAAATATGCATGTTACTTGCCATTTCATTGTGTAACATTTCATTAAACTAGTTTTCCTTCCAGATCTCTGGAAGGAAACAGATTTGAATAAAAGCTCCTGTTTAGATGCAGTACAGATGAAAAATTGCGTGTCCTTGGAGCTGCTATTGTAAAAACAAATTTCTTTTTTTTTTAATTTCTAGTTTCTAGTGAGAAATGTTTGTAAAAGATTAGCCTCGCGTTAGATTCTAGAGCTAAATGTTTTCAACAAGGTCGTTTTAGACCTCAGTTTAAAACTAATTAACTCTGGCGGGAAGTATGTAAGGATCTTAAGTTTTACTAACGTTTATTTTATTTTAAATCTTTACTATCACTTCTTATTTTCTACTTCCGGCCAGAATTAAAAGCGTTAACTTATTTATGCAAAATTTGTCTGGTGAACGCCAAGTACTTAAGTTGTGGCTTTTTGCCAAGCGAGAGAGAGGATGGAGTTAGTTGAAGCAGGCCGCTTACCTTAGAAGTTTTACTCAGTTGCTGGTTGCCTTCCAGGCCAGAGGTTTAATCCTCGTGATAATTTTTAAACGTATTGTAGTGTTAACAGTTCTCTGTACTACATACGGCTTCCTGTTAATATAAGGCCAATCTTCCACGTTTATTATTCCAAAGTTAAGTTAGAGTTTAGTTAAATATTTTTATATTCTTACGTTTAGACCACAAGTAGTGGGTCTTTGCATTCCGAAGTACGGAAATTATTGTAAAGAGAGGAAAACAAAGGGTTTTGTATACCCTTCTTGTGTATCCTGTCTACTTCCCACAGTTATTGAACATAGCTTTAGTAAGCTCTCTGTTCCGAGTCAGGTCCTTGCATGTTCCCGAAAAAAGTAAGACAGAACATTGAACCTGATACCGTCACCAATATAAGAAGTATATTTTACACCTCTTTTTTCCATGGAACATGAAAAATTGTTTATCTTTCCATTCATTTCCATTTTTCCTGAAGAACCAGCATTATTCTCCAAACAGGCCTTGTGTTCACTTACGCCATTTCCTAGAAATGACTCGCAACCTTTGCAATATAAGACAGTATTTCTGTATCGATTACTGTGTTGCTTTCTGACCCTATTACGGAACAGACTCCAACCAAAGACGTATGTCCTCGAGTCTTCCATGTACCGTCTCCACTTACAGTCACATTTAACGACGAATTTGAAAGAACGATGTGCAATCACAGGAGGGAGATCCATAACGCAGCAGAATTTCTGCATAGCAGCTTTCCCTTGACCAAGAGTTCGCATTGCATACGTAAATCTTCTGTTTAGCTCTGATATATTTTTTCGGACACCTATCATATTAGATTTTCTGAAAGTTCTTTTACATGAACACTTTGAGCATAGTAACTCAAATTTTGAGCTTAAACCATGATGAAATAGTTCACTTAAATGAACATTACAAATTTTACAACATAAATTATTTTCAATACATTGAAATAGGATATCCAAATCAAATAGTCTATAACCACTAAAATTAGGCTCTAAAGTTATCTTTATCCCTTGGTGGCAAATCAGTGTCACTATTTAATTTTTTAAACGAAGAACTGACACCACACTTCTTATTCATTGTATCATTATGCTGATTTCCCTGGAACTTTTTTTCTTTGGTCGATGAATATAAGATCTTTTATATTTTACATCTTCCTCACAATTTTCCATAATTATCAGGTGATAAAAATACTAAACAAAAACTGCAATGTTATAATAAAACACCTTCAAAAAAGTCAAAAGAAATTTAGAAATCGCAAAAGAGCTTGTAAACAATCACGTTTCACGCTAATCCAAAGCTGGAGTAAGATTTCAACACATGCCTATGTTAGATGCCTATGTTAGAATAGTGCTATGTATAAATGTAATATATTCCTAAGTCGCGCTTTCGAGACATGAAAAACGCAGTTTGAATTTTGTCAATCGGGCCAGTAGAACGGGAGATATAGCACAGTCCTCCCTTTTTTTTTTTAGCTTGATAACACATCAGCACTGTTTTTCCACCATCTCAAAATAAATTATGAAGATTTGTGCTTATGCAACTAGTTGAATTTCAACAGAAATACACGTTCATATGAAAACGTTGAAGCTCTTTTAACCCTCTGAGCGTTATGACCGGGTTTAGGCGGTCAAGACGGCCTACCTCGAAAGCGTTACGGACGCTTCTAGGCGGTCATTGGAAAAGTGTTCGAAAGCGTTACTGACGGTTCTAGGCGGTCAGTGATGAAGACCTCGAAAGCGTTATGACCGCTTTAAAGCGGCCGTGCAGATGTCTCCTGCCCTCCTTATTTCTGGAACCCTGGAGATCTCTAAATGACAGTTCTCAGTAGGAGGCAAAGAGGGTTGTCTTTTTCGTTTTAGACCGCTATGTTTAATCGCCAAGAAAACGCTTGAACATGTAATGGTTTATAAACAACAAACAAACGTGGGCATTCTTCGCGAAATGAAAAAGTATCATGTAAGCATGTTTTTTCAATAGTCTCTTTAAACAGATAACATTTTCATAAAATATCCTTTAGTTTTTAAATTGATTGTTCAGAAATATGCGAAATGCTCGTGAATTCAGTTAAAAAATAGCATTAGGAAATATTTAAACAAATTTACTTATGGATATATAGATACATAATTAAAACCGACAAGTTATAAGTTTTAATTATTCGAGCGAACGAATAGCGCATTTAATTACTGCATTTAATTTAATACTGCATTTAATATGAGTTATATATAATTACATGTAAAGAATAACATAATTAAGCAATAATTCAAATAAAAATTAGCCATCAACAGTAATTTATAATAAGCGTATTTTGAACGGGTTTATGAAGCATAATCTAATTTTATAGTAAAAATAATAATGGCGAATTATTTATTCATTTTGGAACAATATTCGTCGCTTATACTGGTTTGATGAAGTTCTGTTCAAATTCATTTCAAATATTCCAAATCTTTATATGTACATTGATTTCAATGCGATTTTTATTAGAAAAAAATTCAATTAGTTTGATTTTCTTACATAATTGTAATTACATTGTTCAACGCAAAATAACTACAAGCAGAAAGGCAAAGGTGTGTTAAAATTTCTGTATTTTGCTATATAAATTATTAAAATAACCAACCTACAGCCTAACAACTGAATGTCCGAAATATAACCCGCAACTTTTCTAAAAGTAACAAATTTCAGTTAAAAAAAACCGCAGTTAATAAATAAAACGAAATACTATTAAGAAAAGAAGCACGAAAATTTACTTTTTAGTCCAAAGAGATTTCAGTCCCGAAGGACTATTGCTTTCGTTTTGGCATTTTGCGTCGGACTCATAAACGTCGGTTCACTTTTCAAACTGTTGCCACAAAATGTTAGAGTCCTGCATTATATTTGAAGAAATTAAATAATGAAAAATCTGCATAAATGATTGTCTATTTCTCGCATTGTGATAAAACAATGGTACATAGAGCCATCGAATTTTGAATGACGAAATCCTACTGCGAATATGGGCATCTGAAATCCCAAATTTGGAATTTGTTTTATTATAGATTTTATATTTTGTAAAACTTTAACGAATTTTTGATTTACAAACTCAATGCTTTAAAAGCGAGAAATGGCAACGTTATATAGAAAAAAAAATACTTTTATCTCCAGCTCGCGAGACTGTGTATATCGGAAATTCTAAAGATATGCTTAATTTAACATTATTTTGCGATATTGCTCTTGAACTGAATTTTATGGTTTAAGTGCAAAGAACACGATATTTAATAAATAAAGGTAACACTCAAAACGTTAAAAAAACGCCCCTTTGGACATAATTTAAAATCTGAAAAATTTCAAATTTTTTTTTTTTTATTTATGTTTGCTTACTTTATTTTTAGTTGAAAGGGGCAATTTGCCCTGAAGAACTTTTAATTTCGCTTTGGCATTTTTCATTGGAAACTATAAACGGCGGATCACTTTTCCAATTGTTGCCACTAAATTTTATCGCTCTGTATTATACTTAAAGAAATTAAATAATGAAGAATCTGCATGAATGTACGTATGTTTCTCGCATTGTAATAAAACAACGGTACCTAGAGCTATCAAAATTTCAAAAATGGAAGCCCTAATTTGAATTTGAAATTTGTTTTATTATCGATTTCATATTTTATAACACTTCAACGAATTTTTGATTAAAAAACTAAACGATTTCAAAGCAAGTTCCAAAGCGATTTTATCTCCAGCGCGAGAGACTCTAAGATACGCTCATTTTAAAATAATTTTGAGATATTGCTGTTGAACTGAACTTTGTGGTTTGAGTACGTAGAACATGATATTTAATGAGGTAACACACAAAACGTTAAAAACACTCCTTTGGACGCAGTTTAAAATCTGAAACCTTTCATATTTTTATTTATTAGTTCAAAGGGGCTTATTAGTATTTAAAACAATAGTCCTTGAGAGACTATTGTTTTAAATACTAATACTGTTTTCGTTTTTGCGATTTTGCGTTGAATCACTATAAACGGCGAATCACTTTTCAGACTGTTGCCACCAAATGTTAGAGTCCCGCATTACATTTGAAGTAAGTAAATAATGAAAATCTGCGTAAATGTGTGTATATTTCTGGCATTGTGATAAAAAAAAGGTTTGAAAAAAGGCCATCCAAGTTTGAATGCCGTAATCCTCCTACGAATATGGGCATGTGGAAGATCAAATTTTATATTATCTATTTCATATTTTGTGAAACTTTAACGAATTTTTGAGTAACAAACTCAACGATTTCAAAGCAAGCAATAGCAACACTCTACGGGGGTGGAAACCTTTTTATCTCCAGCGCGCGGAATTGTGTACCGGAAATTCTAAATATATGCTCATTTTAAAATTAATTATCGACATTGCTATTGAACTGAATTTTATGGCGTAAGTGCAAAGAACATGATATTTGATAAATAAAGGTACCACACAAAACGTTAAAGAAATGTCTTTTTGGACGTAATTTAAAATCTGAGACCTGTAAGATTTTTTTTTAAAAAATTTTTATTGTTTTTTGAATGCATGTTGTTTGCGAATGACGCAGTAGTCGTGTATAATTTGAATATATAATAATTATTTGTGCTATTTTTTATTTGAAATGCATAGAATTCTCTAAAATAGTAGCATTCTTAGATTGAATATTGTCTAAGCAGGTTCAATGATATTTTAACTTCATTACCATATCAAATACAGTTTCTTTTTAATTTAAAAACTTCGCCAGCGGTCTGAAGCAACTTTTTGAATCATAGGATGAGTTTTACTAAAATTTGTAGTAGTCCGAATTTTTATAAGTATTCAGAGTTACTGAAATAAAAAAAGCTAAACTTTTTAGAATTTTTTTATCAAAGTATTACATCTTAGGCCAGCAAGACCTGATTAGTAAATCTGGGAAAGGATCTATGATTGTTTAGTAAGAAGTAAAAAAAAGTACTCTAGGTCTAAGCAGTAAAAGAAAGCCTGTCCCTCTATCGAAAATTGTCACGTATGTTAGAAAGATTTTGCAAGACATTAATATTTTAGCTCAAACATGATTTTTTCAAAATTTAGTCTCTTGTTTTGGAGATGGTGTTCAAGCATCATAATTTTATTTTCACATGCGCAGAATTTTTATATTTTTTATTGATCGCTGTACTTTTAACTTCCATAGCATAAATTAAAGAAATACACATAGCAACTTCAGCCATAAACAGATGACTTAAGAGAAATTTGTTTTGACATATTATGTGAAAGATTAATAAGTACTATAACACAACAATATTACATGACAGTAATATTAAATGCTTTTGCATTTATGTTACATGACAGTAATTAGAAAACAATAACTGTAGATGCGAAAAAAACCTGTACTTATAAACTTCTGCATTTTTAAAGAAAGTACAAAATAGTTCAGAATAGCAGATGGTTTTCAGATCATTCAGTAAGGTCATCGTAAGTATATTCTCTTCACGTTTCGGAAGAACTGTAGTAGTTCAGATTTGTTGTAAAAGACTAATTACACCCCTGGGGATTGGCGTACTTACGGAACGGAAAAACAAGCTTTGAAACATACTCATACAAAAGTCCTACCTTTTGTTCGACAGATAAATGACAGATGTGATAATTTGAACACATGCTTTCAATCAGTTGTTTCCTTCTAACAAAGCGTCTTGGGCGGCTAGCAGGATCCTAGCAAAGTCTTGTAATAGTCTCTTGTTTTAAATATGCTGTATTCGAACTCAAATTCAAAGACGGGCATTTAAAGATTTTATTAATGCTTTTTTTTTTTTTTTTTTTTTTTTTTTTTTTACATTCGACGATTCAATATTTGTTTAAAAAATAAACACATAAATAAACTTGCATAGCAGATCAAAATTATGTTGCTGTGGAAATGTTTCATCAACAGTTATTAGTAGTTATAACAGCATAACTAAATAAGCCCATTTTGAAATATGGATGATATTGCATTCATTATTTTTAATCTGAAACAATATCAAGTTGTTATTACTAGGTAAAATGGCTTAAAATAAGCTCACACATTATAAGAAAATTTTTTAAAATGAAAATTGGATTCACTTTCTTTCACATAATTTCTGACCAGTTCTTCCAAAATATTTTAAAGCTTACTTTACTACATAATAGAAATGTCTCCACGTTCGTTGTTTTTAGTTAGTAATTTTAATTGAGGCTGTTATATAAGAAGGCTATTTATCGTTGTTGTGTTATAGTACTTATTTTATTGTATAATGCAAATTTTTATCAATTGGTTAATTTTATAATGTATAGAGGAATTTAAAACAGAACAAAAGTAATTTCCACCGTTATAATATGTCCTTAAATGGTTCCCAATAAAAACATAGTTAACTGAGTAGTATACTACATTATATTAATTAATTTACTAACCAAATAGCAAAAACATTTCAAATTCGAAATCCATCTTTTATCTAAGTACTTTTTGCAAAGTAACAAAAATTCTAATCCCTTTGTAGTTTAAATTAAAGATAAACAAAAAATGTTGTTTTTTCCCCATGAAATGCTAATTTTATATTATTTGATAAAAACTGGGAAGTGCAAAATCAAAATCCTGGCGAAATACATATACTTATGAATGAACACAGCACACAAACATTTCTTCACCCTAAGCACGAACACAAATCATATTTTAAACAGCTTAAAATGAATCTACTTTCAAAGTATTTAATTTGTGATAGATAATGACAGCTGAAAATATTTTCCAATATTACAAGATAAAATGAGGTTATTTCTCAAATAGTTTCACAAATAAACTCACAAAATAAAGAACGCTTTTATAAATTTTTAATTTGCAATACGTTAGATGCTTTATTGAAGAATTTGCAATAATATCGTTCTGATTTTCATTTTATACAAGATTGTCATCATGTTTCACTGATGAGCAACTTGCTAATTATTAGTCCAATGTAGAGTCCTCCTTCTGTTTTCTCATAAAATCGCCTTTGTAAATTTAGAGTTTAATTTAGCAAAACGTTTTCCACCTAAGTGGTAAAATGTCTTCGTAAAGAATTCCCTAAAGAAATCTGCCGTGTATTTATGTTGCATTTAGGGATATTTTCAAAAACACACGCTGCTGATTGTTATTTTTAATAGGTGAACAAAAGAAATATTTTTTTAAGAAAGAATATAACTTAACTGCAAGCTATGTCTTATTCCTAGATAGCGAAGCTTGATTACAAACTCAATTTTTAAAATACATTTAATTATCTTTATGCTTTAAAAAATGTCTTGTCTGGTATTTGGCCACCCACTTAACTTACACGTTGACCATTTAAATAGAGCACTACCAAATGGCACATTGAAAATGATCATATTCATCTCAGTGAGATGGATATGATTCTCATATCTTTTCTGTTTCGCATCTCTTTCTCGGAAACAAATCTACCTATGTAGTATATTAATGTATAGGTAGCAGACATTCTGTCACTGTCAGCCGAACGGTAAAGTCGCTGAATAGTCGCAGAATACCGAGTTCTGACTTAAGTTCGATTCTAAGAGACCGGGCTGGCTGCATGGGAGTTTTCATAGTTTTCCGTATATATAACATATATACGAGCAGTTTCTTTAAAAAGTCCTGGGGCCCACCAGCGGCCGAGCGATAAAGTCGCTGAACACTGGTAGTTCGGTCCGAGGTTCGAATACCGCGAACGGGCTGGCTGCATGGGTGTTTTCGTGGTTTTCATCATGTGTAACGTGTATACGAGCCAGTTTCCCTTAGAAAGTCCTCCACGACGCCATCCCTCCCCTTAGGCAGATAGCCCTCGAGGCTTTGCCGTAATTAAATAACCTAACCTTTAAAAAGTCCTCCACGAAGAGACCCTCCTCTTAGGCAGACAGCTCTAGTATGCTTTGATGTAGTCAAATAAGCCAAAACATTCTGTTGGCAAAAAAGCAAGATTGCATTTATCATGAATAATTTCTAATGCAAAAGTTATACTTGTCACTAAGGAAAGAATTTATTTTTGTGTAAAATTCAGATTGCTTGAATTTTAATAATTCTCAGAAACGAAACACAAATAACAAAAAGCTAAAAAAATATTCATAATTAATTAGGATATATAAACGATGTAATCATTAAGCATATTTTTAGTAAGAAAGAATATTTTGTAATAAATAATTGAAAAATATATTTAATACTAAAGAATCCTCTATATATCTCTACAAAGTATAAAAATTACAAATATTTTTCAAGGTGCATGTGTATATGTACCTGATAAAAATATTTACATTGTTTATTATTCTAGCGATATTTTTAACCAGGTGCATATTTTCCGTGAGGCATTTTCCGGAGAATTTTTTTTCCCGATATACATTTTCAGGATATTTTCTTGGCATTCGTTTTACTCAAGTGGTTAGATTAAAGTGTTATTTTGTATGCTGTGAAACCTAACTAGAATTTATTTTCATTCCATAGTTGCTTCACATAAATTTTCGATTTCATGTAATATTCAGTTTCATAATTGCACTATCATTTTGAGATTTACTATACTTTTCAGTTTTTTCTATTAAATGTTGTCTACAACTACTTTCAATAAAATACTGATATGATATATAATAGGGAAATATAACATACACGCGCACACATGCTCACAAACTTACATCACCATATGTATACACAGTGTTTTGTATTGTGTGTTTACATATATATATATATATATAGTTTACATATAACAGTTTTAATAATTTTAACAGCAAAACAGTTTTAATAATTCCTACGAAAAGTGTGATAAATTTTCACGAAATAAACTGCTTAAATTTATATATATATATCAAGCAAGGTAGTAATTACAATTTTGAAAAACTAATTTTGGTCTAGAAAACATCTTGTGCAATTTTTGGAGCAACAGCTCTTGGTAACTTTTATGCGAGCTTACTACATATATATATATATATATATATTGCGCTTTCCATAGATTAACATAAATGAAGTTTTTAAAGTCTGAATTTAAATAATGATATTGTGTTTATATGTATTGTAATTACTGATGAAAGGATGTTTCTGAATTTAAGGCCTTAAATTACTAACAGACGGCAAATACACAACTTGAAATCAGAGTCTTTGGAAGAAGCAATAAATTTAGAATTTTCGGCAGCTCCATTTCTCGTCATAGTTAACAAAATGAAAGAACTGAGAAAAATAGATAGCGGATGCTTTTTTGTCCTTGCACAAAGGTAATGGTCTCCCATATAAAGTAGAAAATGTACAAAGGTGGTAAGCTTTTAGTTCAGTAAACTAAAATATACCCCTGGAGGTATATTTACGTTGAAGTCAACTTGGAGATTCCGCTATTAGGTGTTTTCTTTGAAAAGGGTAATATCTTTTTCAGCACATAACCAGAAATAAGAGTTTATGTTTTCATTACTTAATCTTCAAAGCTGTATAATTTGGAGCATCTGCTCGAAAAACTGTTAACTTATTTTTCATCCTTCATGAAAAGAATACACATCTGCGTAAATGTCTTGGAGAAATAATATCGTTAACAATTTTGCTACAAAGAATTTTTTTTTTTTGGTTTCTATTAACATCTCGATAATGCACGTAGTATATAAATACTTGCATTGTAACTCATATATAGCTAATTACAAGGAAATTGCATTGTAACTCGAAAATACATTTATTTTCTCAAGAAGCTCCTTTGTCCAAGCTGTTTACTTGTTTTCTACCCCCAAAGTGATTTTACTCTATGAAAGCCGAACTGCCTGATCTCATTCATCAGCCACTTCATCTATTCTGCTGTTGAGTTATGCGATATACATGCATACATACGTCGCGCTAAAACTAGTCATAAGTCCCAAATATAAAATTTCAACATTTTATGTTAAGTTATGCGACATACGTACGTTTAAACGTCATGATGGAACTATTCAAAATGGAAATTTCCTTTGAAATATGAAAATCGAAATGTTTCGCGATTACAATACTTTATTTATTACTCACAAGTCAAAACGGTGTCATAAATAACTAACTACTAATAAATTTATGGTGCAATCTAAAGAATTATTTAAATCTAACACTTTAAACTGGAATAAACTTATAATATTTGAAAATTAAATACAAACATAATACTAAAATAAGTTGCGAATAATTTGTATTCGAAAAATTGGAACACGAGAGAAAAAAATTCTCACAAAATCCCTTTGTATATTAAAAAATATTTCCTCAGAAAATAAGGATAAAAAAATGCAAGATTAATTTTTCACCATTATCGAAGCAATTCCTTAAAGAAACTGGAAATTTAAAGCATTTTACGTAGTTTCTCTTACTGATGTATATTGACTAACTTTCTGTATTCGGCACATATCTTGATTTTAAGGTACGAGTAATATACAGTAATATGTGTTAGTGTGCAAATTATAAAGTAGCCAAATAGGAGATAAAATACTATTTTAGCAACCAGTCTCGTGACGAAGATACCATAGGGAGAAAAAATAATTTCACTCGCTAAATTCAACGGAGGGGAGAATTAGCTTAATTATATCCACATGGTAAGGGGGTCCGCTTTTGAAGCAGTTTGAGTAAAAATGCTTGCCGCTTTTGCGACAGACATGGTAACAAAACACGATTATTTTTACGTCGTTTCCTGAAAAAACCCGTAACGCTCGGGGTGTTAAACTTCCGCGGTTAAACATTCCGAGTTTCAATGGTAAATATACTGATTGGCTTAATTTTAAAGATCTGTACATGGCGACAGTTCATACCAATCAGTCATTAGCGAAAATTCAGAAATTCCAATATTTGATAGGACTTTTAAAAGACGAACCAGCTGCTATTATTAAGCATATTCCGATTTCCGAAACTACATACGATGAGGCTTGGGACAAATTGATGAATCGTTATGATAGAAAAAATCAAATTGTAATGTCGCTTGTCAGAACATTTCTTGAGCAACCAAAAATTACTAGCGCTGATTCTGTTAATCTAAGAAAACTATCTGATACATCTGATGAAGTTATCCGTGGATTAAAATCTCTTGGCGAAAAGGCTTCGTCTAGAGATGTTTGGCTAATTTATTTTTTGTTAGAAAAAGTCGATCCAGAAACGCGCCATTTATGGTCACAAAAAAATGGTGAAGAAGAATTTCCTACCTAAGAATGTTTTTTGGAATTCTTAAACTCAAGATGTGTTTCACTTGAAATGTTAAACACTCATAATAATGAAAAGCGAGTATCGCATAAAAATCAGTGCTCTGTTTCGAAGAATGTTTCACATAATAATAAAAATTCTGTTCTAAAATGTCAGCATTGCAATGGTTCTCATTTTTTATCAAAGTGTTATAAATTTAAAGGTGCAGATATTACGACTAGGAAAAATATCATTCGCAAGAATTTATTATGCTTCAATTGTTTCGGAAATCATCAATTAAAATTTTGTTCATCGCAGAATGTGTGTTCTATTTGCAAAGCAAAACACCATACTTTACTGCATGAAGATATTAAAAGTGTTAACGTAGTTGTGTCAAATTCATCTCCATCTGATGAACAAATTTCTAATTCAGACGAACAAAATAATATTTCGAGTTTTTCTATTCAGGGTCAGAGTACTTCATTTTTACCAACGGCGGCAGTAATAATTTACGATTCTGCTGGTCAAGGTCACGAATGTATCATTCTTTTTGACAGTGGAAGTGAAGCTTCTTTTATCAGTGAATCATTTATTCGACAATTAAATATACGCAGACAAAATGCCCGTATTTGCGTAAAGGGACTTGGTGATTCTGAAGCAGCTTTGACTCGTGGTTATGTAAATGTAAAATTGTTTCCCAAATCTGAGTTGAAAAAAAATGGTGTTTTAATACAAGCATATATTCTTAAAAAATTAACTTCGCATTTGCCTTCAGTAAAGATTGATAGCAAGGACCTTGATTATTTGAATTCAATTAATCTTGCAGATCCAAATTTCAGTACGCCCAAACAAATAGACATGATAATTGGAGCTGACTATTTCTTTTCTCTGCTTCAGCCAGGGCAGATTTTTGGCTATAAAAATGTAATTGCGCAAAATACTATTTTTGGTTGGGTTGTATCAGGCAGAATTAAAACAGAAGGCAATACTCCGCATCCCATTAGTGTTAATCGCATTAGTTTACATATTGAGGATAACGTCGATGCAACACTTAAGCGTTTTTGGGAGTTGGAAGAATTAACGTTCCAAAATCAGAAATCAACGATTGAAGAAGAGTTTTGTGAGAAGCATTTTAAAGAAAATTATCGAGTAAACGGAAATGGCAGATTTGTTGTCCGACTGCCCGTTTTCAGTAATGCTGAAGAGTTAGGCGACTCCAAACCTTTGGCTATTTCTCGTCTTCTATCCATGGAAAGAAAATTTGATTTAGATAAAGAACTTGGTAGGCAATAATAGGAGTTCATGCAAGAATACGAAACTTTAAATCATATGGTTCCAGTTGTTGAGAATGAAGAAAATAAGCAAGTATATTATCTACCGCATCATGCTGTTGTTAAACCAAGTAGCTCTACCACTAAACTTCGTGTAGTATTTGACGGTTCATGTAAACCTAAAAATTCAGTTTCTTTGAACTCTGTTTTAGGGGTAGGTGCAACACTACAACGAGATATATTTTCAATATTGCTCAACTTTTGTATACATAAAATAGCTTTTTCTGCTGACATAGAAAAAATGTACCGCCAGATTTTAGTAGATAATGAGGATCAACTTTTACAAAGAATTGTTTGGAGAGAATCTATTAATTCAAAAATGCAGACATATAAATTATGTACAGTTAGTTATGGCACTGCATCTGCACCATTTTTAGCAACACGCTGTTTGTGGCAAATTGCTTTGGATGCAGAACAGGATCATCCTCATGTATCCTCCGTTCTTAAAAATGATTTCTATGTAGATGATTGTTTATCTGGAGCAAACAGTTTAGAGGAAGCAGTTGACCTATGCTCTAAGCTTTCACAGCTATTACAGAAACGTGGATTTAATTTAAGGAAATGGAGGTCAAACTGCTCAAAGCTTCTCGAAAATTTATCCATTGATAATCATGAAGAAGATGACCTGGAAGTTCACTCAGATGAATGTGCCAAGGCTTTAGGGCTGTTTTGGAACTCTACAGAAGAAGTATTTTTATTTAACATTTCTATGGATTTTGGGACTGAAATTACTAAAAGAAGGTTCATTTCTCAATCTTCTAAAATCTTTGATCCTCTTGGCTTGCTATCACCATGTACAGTCAAGTTGAAAATGTTTTATCAGCAATTGTGGTTTTTAAAACTTGACTGGGATGCCCCACTGCCTAAAGAATGGGAAGAGAAGTTGCAGCGACTTCAAAAAGATCTTAAGGCTCTCAAAAATGTTAAAATTTCGAGGTGGCTTCAAACTACGTCTAACCACATCTATCTGCATGGTTTTTGTGACGCGTCAGAATCTGCTTACGCTGCTGTTATCTACTGTGTTCAACCAACATCTCACGACAGAAATGAAGTCAATTTGGTGGTTGCTAAAACCAAAGTTGCTCCCATTAAACAAGTGTCCATACCTAGACTGGAACTCCTAAGTGCATTGCTCCTTGCCAGATTAATCAAAGCTGTTCGTAAAGCCTTCTCCACCACTGAAATTTCCTTTCACGCTTGGACTGACTCTAAGGTTGTTCTCTGTTGGTTAGCAGCTCATCCTCTAAAATGGAAGCTTTTTGTGGCAAACAGGACTTCAGAAATATTAGATGCTGTTCCCTATCAACAGTGGAGCTATATTTCGTCGAAACAGAATCCTGCCGATCTTCCTTCTAGAGGAATCGATCCTAAAGTTCTACCGAACATATCCCTATGGTGGCATGGGCCATCATTCTTAGCGTTCGACAGTTCAAAGTGGCCTCTACAATGTTCTGTCAGTAATGAGACTAACAGCGATGCAACTGTCTTAACTGAACAAAGGACAAAATCATTTTTTTGTACAACAGCTTATTTGACTAATGACACTCTGGACAATTTATTTCAGAACTGCTCTTCTTTATCTAAAATAGTTAATGTAATTTCTTTTTGTTTAAGATTTATTTCTAGGTGCAAAGAACGGGTCTTTGGTTCTGAAGATAATAGGTTAAAAAGTCCTGCAGTAGTACCTTCATCTAATGAAAGGCAAGCAGCTATGAAGTTGATCATTAAATGGATCCAGTTTGTGCACTTCCATAAAGATATAAAGGATCTCAAAAATAATTCATCTTTAAGTCCTAAAAGTGTTTTAAGTTCACTTTTTCCTTTTCTAGATGATGATGGTGTTTTACGGGTGGGAGGTAGGCTGCAAAATTCTGACTTGTCATTCAATGCTAAGCATCCCATAATTATACCAGGTCAACACAGGATTGCTTTGTTGCTTGTTAAACAATATCATGTAACTTATATGCATGCAGGGCCCAGTTTACTAGCTAACATTTTAAAGCAAAGCTATTGGATTGTAAATGGTAAGAAACTTATTCAGTCCTTTATCCATAAATGTATTGTTTGTCACAGATATAAATTGTCATCTAATAATCAATTAATGGCAATATTAGAGTTGTTACAGTGAAAACTGTTAATGGTTATTTTAAAATACCCGTAGTAAAACTTTTACCGTTGCCATTGCATCGGGAATGATCTATGTTAATGCAATGGCAAGGGTGGGAGTTAATGTTGGATGCATATTTAATATTTGCTTTTCTTTTTTTTTGTATATTTTATTTCCTCACTGCTTAATTTTATGTTATGATTTTTGCAATAATCTTGTTACTGGCAATGTGCTTTATTTTACTATAAAGTTTGTGTGAATTGCAACAGTTGTTCATGTTTATGTTTCAGTAGAATAGCGTTCTTAGCCGCACTGCGCTGCAGGCAATATTTCTCTTAAAGAATTTTATGTTTTAGAATAAGAATAAAGTTTATTATACAAAGCTGATGCTTTTTAGTTCAAGGCAACTAAACGGCAAATCACAATACTACGGGAAAACCCCAGCAGAATTATTTTTAGGACGAAAGTTAATTTCGCCATTAGATAAATTATTCTTTGTACAACAAAGAGAGCAAGAATTTAAACAGAAAGATGTGCAAACACTTATTGACCAGGCGGTTAAAAGATCGGATACGGCAAGAAATAGGCAAAAGTTATACTATGATAGAAAACGCCGTGAAGCAGATTTTAAAGTTGGAGATAAAGTGTTGAAGCGGAAATTTTCTTTATCAAGTGCCCCAGACAATTTTACTGCAAAGTTAGCTCCAAAATTTGAAGGCCCTATGTAATTCAGGAAATCAAGGGAGTCGTATTGTACCTTAACAACGAGAGAGGGGAAATCTGTAAAGCAAGTCCCGACCAGGTGAAAAATATTATAATCAAAATGATTTTGAAATCCTTGAAAGTTTCTTGCAGGACTCAAGCGTAAAAGAAGTAGAAGGTCCAAAAATAACGTCACCCGTTCCACAACCCAAGAAGCAGAGAACAAGAAGAGAAACCTAGCCGTTCTATAAGTCATGCGACGGTACCGAAAAGAAGAAATGAAAACGTCAGACTCCAGCATTTAAGAAATACAAGAAAGCAAAGCCGCCGCGTAAAGACACTTTGGTAAAGAGGAAAACACCACTTACAACTTATCGCAGTAGAAATTCTACATCGAGGAGAACGCTTCCAGGGCCAGAGAGTCAGGTGCAAACAAGGCCGCCGTTCCCGAGGACGAAAAGACTGCAGAAGGAACGAAAAGACCACCACCAACAGAAGAAATCCAAGCACGATTCAAGACCGGAGGACGCCAAGACCAGCCGTACAGGGGCAAAACGGAAAAGACAGCAACCCGACGACTACCACTCCAAGAGGCCAGCATGCAGAGGGCGAAAAAGAAGAAGCAACGTGGACGACACTAGAAGGACCCTAAGGAGACGACTGACGTCAATGAAATCTATAACATGGGAGCAGTTCTGCCAGAAGAGAATGTCGGAGTTACAATCATCGAAAACTCAAAGATAAGTTAAAATCTTCTATAACATTTTTTTTCTTTTGTTCCGAAATGTTATGCGTAAATACAAAGTTCTATGTTTTGACGAAAGTCAATGTGTCTCGGTTGAGATTTACTTTTATTTTACTTTATTTAGCTAAGGCAAAAGTATTATTTTCTTTAAGTATAAAATCTAGGAACAAGCAGTTTCTGTTGGTCGAAAGACTAATTCTTTTATGTTAAAGCCAAAATTTGGCCGAAGATAAAAATAACTTCGTATTCTTGTATTAATAACAACTTTAGTTTCAGTGCCTCCAGCTTGGCGAAGAATGAGTAAAGTAAAAATTTATTTTTCTCTTATTCATTTTATGGTAAATTGTAAAAATCATATGTATTAGAATTTTGTAAATATACGTAAATGCTTGAAAGTTATGTAAAAGTAGAATTTAGTCTAGAAGCATAAAAGTTTAGATGCTAAAAGTAAATGCTCAAAAGCAATGAATTCAAATTTAATTATTAAACTGTAGATAAAATCATGCTTTAGAGCGAAAGCCTGCATGTCTATAGATAAATGAGGGGGAATTTAGAATGAATGTGTTTTGTAATGTTCTCCACCTACACTTGAATTTTAAGAATGTTAAAGTAGCTCATTGACTTGTATAATGTCGAGTAAGGTGTGTCTATTTGGTCGTTGAATTCTAACAAATCATTGTGGTTAGGAGAAGTGTTGCAATACTAAAACACGAATATTCCCGTTTGACTCCTCACATGGTGGAGAGCCAGGGTAAAGTTAAATTCATGTTTGAATACTTGAATGAATGTGAATTAAGCAGTAACTAAGGAAAATAAATCGTTCAAAAACAAAAACTTATTCAGTGTCAAGAAAGTGTAAATTATAATGTATTTAGAAAGATACTGATACTTATTCCTTCCAGATACTGGAAGGAAGAGAACAGATTGATTGCTGAAGTCCGGGAAAGGTTGCTGTAAGAAGAGAGAATTAAATAAGTATCTACAGAAATTTGTTCTACCTTTTGTGAGATAACAGATTTTTTTTATGTCAACGAGGCTCTTAAAATTTAGATCAGAATTGTGGAAACTTTCCAATAGGTCGTTTCTAGGACCTGCTTCCAAGTTTTCCAAATTCTGGCAGCGGGAAATGTAGGGTTTATATTTATTTTAACTAATATTTATTTTAAGTTTAAACTATCTTTCCTGTTAAGCCTTACTTTCCCCTGGAATTGCCAATGCCAGAGTATGTAAATTTTAGTAGAACGCGCAAAGGATTCAAATTGTCAGCGGAAGTAATATGAGTTAAATAGAAGGGAAACGAGTTCGAAAGTGTGTTTCTTGCTGCACGAGCGTGGAGGTGGCTAGTTAGAAATTGAAGAACCACGCGTTTAAGTTCTTGTTGTTAATTTTTCAACGTAATATTCAGAAGTTTGCTGAATTATCAGCGGTATCTTAGAACGCGGTGAGGTTAGTTACGTATAGAGAGCCTCGTAGTTAGTCACATGTTATTATTCTTTTTTTAGTTTTTTATTTTTATTTTACCGCCGGGTCGGCGTAGTTTGCGAGCGTCAAGAGCACGCATTTGTAATTTCTAAAGTTGAATAAAAAGGGATTTAAACCCTTCTCAAGAATTTGTCTACTTTCCAGTTGTTAGCAGTCACCACTATTGTTGCGTGCAGGTTGGAAGCGCGCAACATTACAAGGGATATCATTAATTATACTTTGCATTATCATTAATTATACTTTGCTTTCCAGAATTTTTTTGTTTTTTGTATTCTTTTGTGTTCTTTGTTGCTCATTTCACTGATTTTAAGATACTGAAAAGTTTTGAGTGATTTTTTTAGGAAACAAAGTTCTTAACCTCCTTTATACCATTTGAGTTCTTAAGATTTTGCAAAGGGAAGTTGGTTAATTTATTTATTAAGATCATTAATATTTGTATTAAGGGATATTGCTTATTTCATGGTAATTTTGTTATACGTAATAACTTTTTTTTTATGAAGTCGTTCTGCAGAGTAAAATTCTACGCTGTTTTCAAGTTTAAAAATTGGTGTTTCTTTCAGCCATTTTCCCGGTACATTTAAAAGCCAGACGAAGGCTGGCAGCTAAGCTGCTGGTATTCTGTACAAGCTTGATATAAAACTTGTTTTATTAGATTTCCCTCCTTTCCCAGCAGCACAAAGTTTCGAGATCTGGACTCATCCGGTGGGCTAATAATTGATTTAGCCACTACAATATTATTACTACTTTCTAATGAACCTTTTTCTAGATTTCTTCATTTCTTCTATAACCCGTTCTCCCTTTTTGTCCTCCTCACTTAAAAACTAACTTCTAAATCTCTCTTTAAAGAACTACCAGTAGGATTCTTCCTCTTCTGGCCTTCCCTCCGTGCTGTATTCGGTTAGTTATTGGGATGTATACATGTGCAATCTTTAATGAAGCTCCAACACTTTTACCTGTACATGTCTGTACCTAAATGAAACTGGTTCGTTTTGATGTTATACTAGCGAAACACCAAAAAAATCTTGATTTAAATGATGATGATTTAAATAATTTAGCTGGTATTTTAAGGATGAGGATTTATACTAACTGCTGATGATTTTTTATTTAAGTTATCGTGATTATATGTTATAGTGATGAAGAATGTGATTAAATGAGTATGATGGTAATAAAACTTTAGGTGATAGTACTTTGTATTCAGGTGATTTTATTATTTGACGACTTCAATGATGATGGTGTATATGATATATAGTTTCGATTGATTAGTATGGAATGATGATGTGATTTGTGTGATGGTGGTTTATTTTATTCTGACGATGGTGATAGAGATACGATGGTTTAAAATCATGATGTGTTTTGTGTGGTGAGGAATATTTAGATGATTTTGATGATGATATAGATTTGGCTAATGACGATTTTATAGCTGATATGATAGTGATTTATAGAATAGTTTAGAGGGTTTCGGCAGTGAAGACGATGGTTATTTATATTTAGATGCAGCGTCTAACAGTTTCTCCCACCTCAGACAAGATCTCAGTCTGTGTGCTTGTTTCCCTCGTTTTGGAAGCATATTTGATAAGCTGGGTTGGCGCTTTTTGCTTTTTGTACATTTAGAAAACATTATCATATTTATTTTTATGACCATGGGTACAAAGAATAAGATGATGTCTATTGAATTACAGCGTGAAATCATAGAAAACCATGAGCAAGCTGTGCGAGTAATTGACTTGGCGATGATGTACGGTCGTAGCACATCAATGATATGTACTGTGCTTAAAGGAGTTGATAAAGGGTATAACGCCATCTAAGGCCGATAAAATAATGTCTAAACTCTGGACCTCTCTCCGTGAATAGATGGAGAAACTACTGATATGGTGGGTGAGAGAGGAGCAGCTTCAAGGAGGAACCTTAACATAAAGCATCATATGTGAGAAGGCACGAGCAATTTACGGTTATTTGCTAAAGAAGATCCCACACACTTCTAAAAATGAGGAATCGGAAGACTTGTTTAAATCCAGTAGGGCTGGCTTGACATCTTTAGGAAAAGGACCGGCATTCACTCCGTCCTCAGACATGGTGAGGCAGCAAGTTCCGATGTGAAGGCAGCTGAGGTTCACATCAAAATGTTTTCCGAACTGATACTAGCCAAAGCATACATCCCCCCAGCAAGTCTTTAACTGTGACGATACAGTATTTTTCTAGAAAAGGATGGCGAATAGAACTTACATAACGGCAGAGCAGAAGACGATGCCAGGTCACAAACCCGTGAAGGATAGATTAACTCTAGTAATTTGCGCCAATGAGATTGGCGACTGTAAAATCAAGCCTCTGCTAGTATACCATTCGGAAAATCCCAGAGTCTATAAGTCATATAATATTTCAAAAGAAAATCTGCCAGGTATGTGGAGGACAAATCCGAAGGCTTGGGTCACCAGGAAATTCTTTGTGAAGTGGATAAACCTGGTGTTTGGCCCTTCTGTTAAAAAATACCCACAGAAAAACAACCTACCCATGCAAGCCCTTCTCTTCCTCGACAATGCCCCTACTCACCCACCAAATCTCGAAGATGCTTTACTCTAATAGTTCAAGTTTATAAAAGTTCCCTACCTACCACCCAACACCACTCCTATCCTGCAGACCATTGATCAGCAGGTGATTTCTAATTTTAAGAAATTTTACACCAAGCACATTTTTTGGGGCTGCTTTGAGGTGACGGAGAACACAAACCTTACCCTTCGAGAGTTCTGGAAAGGCCACTTTAAGATCGTCATATGTCTAGGAATTATTGATCACGCCTGGCTGGGTGTTACAACAAGGACCTTAACCTCTGCATGAAAGAAGCTGTGGCCTGAGGCTGTTGCTGAAAGGGCCTTCGAAGGATTGGAACCCAAAGTGGTATAGGTAGAGGAGCTTGTTTCTCTGGGAAAATCCAGAGTCTGGAGGTGGATGGGAGAGATGTGAACGAACTCGTCGAACAACAGTCTCAGGAGCTGACAACCGAGGAGTTACAGGATCTGTATTTGCAGCGGCATACGTTGGGTTAACGAAAAATTAGTTTTGAAGAGGAGCCAGAGGTGGAGGAGGTTATCGCTACAAGAGATATAAAACAGGTCTTGGGAATGTGGGAGAAAGTTGTAGAGTTCGTGGATAAAAATCACCGCGAAAACGTTGCAACTAGTCGTGAATCCTTGACACGAAACAAACCTCCTTGGAAAGTTTTTTTAAATGATCTGCGGGTGGAAATAAGCAGATCATGACGAAAAAAGCGAAGACCAGTGACAAAAATTAAGCTCTTCCGTAGGCACTTCACTTTTTCTTTTAATTATGTTTTTATAGAATATGTATTTGTTATTTATAAATAAATGTTTCTTCTTGTTTTTGATTCTTACTTAAAAACACTTAACAAACAACTGAGGTCGTGTTTTGGGATCTGGAACGGATTAATGGGATTTCGATTAATTTCAATGTGGAAAATTGCTTTGAGATACGAGCAATTTGACATACGAGCAAAGTTACGAAACGAATTAAACACGTATGTCGAGGTACCACTGTGCGTAATTATATAATCGTTAGCAAGCAGATAGTAATAAATAATTTTAAAACTGTGCTGCTATCAATATACAAATTATGTTGACTAGTATAATTAATTTACAATTATACGCCTACATATAATAATATGATGTATGTTACTACAGATACGTATTATTATATACATATATAAGTCTGTGCATATATATGAAATCATAATTCTATTTAAACAAGTTAACAGTTAGAATTACTGAACAACCATGAAAGATTCCCCAAAAATTAAATATGGTGTAACAATGAACACTTAGTTTAGAAATTAGATTCTATTGTATATTGTTGTAAAAGCCATTGTAAGAGTGAAAATTCTTCATTCTGCCTTAATGCGATTTTTTGCGTTTAATGCGTTGTTTGGAGATTTTATGATCCCGAATTATATTGATGTGATATATTAATACTGCATTTGTAGACATACGTTTTCTGAGAAACGAGTCAAGGCGATTGATTTTTTGTAAAAATTTGGATTTATCCTTATTTTATTGACGTGCACCAGCACTGAATTGAGAATGGCTTGTGCTATGTTTCGATGGATGAAAAAGCGTTCGTAAGTAATGAATATTATGAAAGTTTCAGCATATTTAAATGAATAGTATTAAAAGCATATATTTATTAACATATATCAATAGTTTATGGTAAATTTTTCATTATAAATCTCATGATAGTTTCATTTCTCATTCTTTTGCATTTCTATTGCGGTACATAAATTTTTTGGTATACATATTGTAGATTGCATCAGTTTTGCTGCGATATTTATTCCTCGGTATGTTACTTGTAGTGTTATTAGAAATTCCATTATTTTTGTATTTTTTCTGCAATTGGTAGTATCTGATTAGGAAATTTATGTTTTATTTCAAGATATATATGAAGTTGGTAATATCAAGTGTTAAATAAACGTTGTTATTCAGGCAATAGCGTTAGCTTTATCCAGATAGATAAATGCATTTCTTAAATACTCAAGATATAAAGACACACTCGGATAGTAGATTCACTGACTTTACGTTTTTTAAGGGTTATATATATTCATTAAGGGCGTGTTCAAAACAACCGTTGACGGGTAGTCTTGGCGTAATTCGGATTCATACCAAGCATATCCATTTCTCAGGGCAATAATTTTCGTTATTTTTGCTAAACCATTTACGAAAATATAATTTTCCGAATGCTGAACTCTTATGCATGAAAAGACAGAAGTTAAGATATTTGTTTTGCAATTTGATGCAAAATTCTTATTATTAAAACACTGATGTATATGTTCTTAATTTAAAACTCTGCCAGTATATAACATTATATCACATTATTGTTTTATCACCATTTATAGATGTCGCTTGCTGCACAGCCTGCTGAATATATTTTACTTTCTAGCTATCTACAATTACATCATGTTGTTTCGGTATGAACAGGGGCGAAGTATTCATTACTTAGATACATTTAAAGATAATTAAGTAAATTTTTCTGATTTTGATATCTATATTATATAGACAGGATTACTGATAAAAAAATTTCAAAAAATTGTAAATGAAGAAGTAAATAGAAAAATTTCGTTCAGGTATTGTGAGATGCTAATATAAACTTCATACATTTTACTAGAGGGCTGTTGCCAAAGCAAAATCTTTACTATATATGTCTACGAGCTCTATGTATACAGTGTGTTGCTCAAAGTAAACTTCCTGCATTGTGAAGAGTACTACGTGTATGTCTTGATGCGTTCATGAGAAGCTTGTTCCCTCGTATACGCTCTGCCACTTCGAACAAAAATTGTCCGTAAACTGCAGCGTCTTGAGTTGTTTATATAGGTTCTTGAGCTGTTCTGTTATTTTCTGTCGAATCTGACGCTGACGCGGAGAGTCTTGTATCCTTCGTTTACTTGCTACTTCTTCTATTCTTCGCGCATGGTCTGTTGACGTTCCACTTGCCTAATGGGCCTCCGTTTCCCTTCTGCTTCCCTTTCCGGAGCACGCAGTGTTTCTTGGTTTTCTGAATGTCTTTTGTGTTTTCTACTAGTTTCTGATACAGTTTGAGCACGCGAAGTTTCTTGAGTTGCTGCTTGTCTGCTGGAACTCCTATTCGTTTCTTCTTCAGTTTCTTGAATGAGTAAGCTGTCTTGTCACTATGCTTGCCTGCTGAGTTTCTAGTTGTGTCTTCATTCATTTTTGAAGCTCGCAAATTTTATTGTACTTGCCTGTTGAGTCTCCTAGTGTTTTTTACTTCATTTTTCTGTAGCTCGCTGTACCATTTGTGCTCTCTTCTTGCGTTCAGACATTTTAGTAAATTGGAAAAAAAAAATTATTTAACTGTAGTAAAGTAACATTGCATCTAAAATACGTTAAATATCTACAGATGTTTAAACTTCTACTCAGAAAGTAAGTATACAATAAAAGAAATTAAATTTTTATAAATAAATTTAGAATAGCATAAAATGCATAGAAACATTTCATTATGAAGAAAATGTATTCATTCTTTCCAAGCAACCAGCGATTCGTAAATACATTTTTCTTGCCAACTCAGGAAACAAAGACCTTTGACCCTTCAGGTAATACATTGGAGGTTATGATTTAAATTTATTTCAATATAACAAATTTTCAAAATCTCAATAAAGGAATTAACGTAGCGATAGCATATCGTGTCACGTATCCAAAGGTGAAACATAAAAGTTGCCAAAAGCAGCTATTCATTTAAAATACTGATATTAACGAAAGATTTTCGACATACAATGACGTTATATGGAATCACGTGCTTTCTTCAACTTGAGAATATGACCGTAAATAATAATAACAATAAGTTTCACGTTTGGCAATACTATTTATTTCATATTTTTTTTAACTTAAAAATATCTCTTAAACAAACTCTACGATTTGAAAGTGAGAACGGCCAACATTTTTCCAAGTAAAGCATTTTGATGTCCAGTGCGCTAGACTTCGGCTACTTGGAAAAATAAATACGAAAAATTACCGTTTTCCGAAATTTTATATAATATCTCGAGTGATAGTCGTAGGAAGATAACAATAGTCGGAAAGTTTTACCAAGAAGTTTTGAAATTCGGGGGTACCTCCTTCCAAACTCAAACTCCCCGTTCCGGAGATATGATGTTACGAAGAAAAAAACAAGGAGGCAAAAATCCACAGATATTTATATTGTTGATTCCTGTGTACAATATTCAAATTCCTTCAAAACATTAAGCTTCATTTAAATAAAAGGAAATTAAATTCAGGCATTTTTATTACCTTTCAAGCTTTTATTGTATTTTTAAATATTCTTTTTGTCACATTTGCGCAAGTTTTCCTCGGCGTCATTAGGAGCCGTAGGTCGAAGACATTTAAGAATCATTGCTGTAAATAATGATCATATGATAAATTGCAATACATATTCGATTGTTTTGATGAGAATTTGAGTACAAATCTTTATACATCAGCTACTATGCCCCTTTATGTAACGACAAAGATTATTTTCGATGATTATCCGATGAGAATGATTCTTTACAATGATTATTCGATGACAATGATTATTTACAACGAATATTAAAAGCTGATGACTATGATTACTTAAATAGAATATGCATGTCATTCGATGACAGCGATTATTTCCAAAGAATCTTCGATCACGTCACTATTGTATATCGCTATACCCGTGGGGTTGGGGCCGGTTGTGAATTGTACTACGGCCCTGTAATTAAGCGTTTTAAATGACGTCAAATAGTCACTGATCCAGATATTTTTCTAGTAACTGCCGCGTATTGTGATCAAAACCGTTATTTAAATCTTCTAAATAAAATTTGGGATAATTCCTTTTACATCAGAGAATAAAGCAATTTGTAACACGAATTTCAACAAAACTACATGCATCGAATAACAAGAATTATATAAACGGAAGTATCAGTACAACAAATCGCTCCTTGCAGCTCCGCTTTAGTCCGACACTTGTTTTTCAGCTATCGTATCTACCCATTTGAAGATACCATGTGAAGAATACTTTTTTTAAGTGTGTAAATTAATTACATGTATGTTATGTATATATATGGAGATATTTTTTGAATTAAGAAAGCATCAACTTTTTTTAACGAAAACAACCGAGACATTACCTCCAGTCCAATTTAATTTTTCATCTAAATCATTTCTTAATTACAAAAGTTAATATTAATTTTCTTTGCAAAGGAGACTAGGTGTTGCTGGAAACAAATGAAATACCAAACATCATAAATTTATTGAAGTCAACAGCAGAAAACTGTTAAACAATTAATAGATCACTTCAATGAAATGTAATTGCATTTAAACGTATTAAATTGTTTTCAGCAGATGTAATAATCAGGAACATAGGAAGATCCGAAGAGATATTTTGCGTTTAAATACTTTTTTTGTTTTCGCTATTTTTTTATACATTTCAGTTAACGTGTAAATCTATGTTTTGAACGCATGGCCCGTTAAGTGAAGAAGTCTGTAGGAAGGCAATTTTAATCCTGTGCGGAAATTGTCCAAATGATTGATCAGTCATCGACTCAGCATACGCAGCCATCAGGTTGAGATCCCAAACATTGATTAATTGCGCTCGACTGGAAATTTGATCAGCATGGTCAACGGAAGCCACCGTTAAAAAATTTTCTTGTTCTTAAATATATGCTTATTCACTTTTGTAATATTACTAGATACTTATAATCACGGTTCCTTCACTTTCAATAATATATTTCATAAATTGTTGAAGTGCAGACACATACTTCATATTGTAGAAAAACGTTTCTCTGGAATTTTTGATGCAAATCCTGGTTATCTTTTCTAAGAAGGGAAAGTAAGAAAGTGTGCCATTTATAAAGCTTAAATTTTGCTAGATTTGCAGGTTTTTCGCGCTCGCATTTTACGTGCTTCTTAAGAATCTCTGGTAATAAAATGGGAACTTTCCATGACTTGTTGCCAATCTAATTGGAGAAAAAAATTTATTCTTTATAGGGATACTTGCGGGAGGTAACCGTCGAGCAATCTTCTTGTATCTGTCTCGTCCCATCCTGTTTGTTATTTTATTAAAACGTGTTTGGAAAATTTTTTCCTGATTGCATGGTTTGATTTGAGATGATAGATGTCAATCAGACCTTTTAATATGGCATCCTGAGCTGTTGGTGCCAGCAGCTTCATTTCCTATTATACCTGTATATTCTCATAATGGAATTTAGGCTAATAAGAGGAATATTCATTTCCATATTTATTGTTTTTAAAAGATTTTGAATAAGTAAAGATATTTTCTTCGTGGAACATTGAGCGTTTAAAAATCTTTGACAATCTGTAAAAATGCTCGCAAACTGTAACTTACTACTTTTGACAAAAAACGTATAAGTAATCATTTATTAAATTAATGAATTCAAACATATGAACATATATATTTAATAAAATAAAAATATTTCAGCGCAAATAATTATCGACGTATATTTGAAGAAGAAGAAGGAGAAGCAGGAATATACTACAGCGATCAACTACTAGAAGAATTGGATCCCCAATGTTTAAGATTGCAATACGTGTCGGAGACGTAAGTCTTTTCGGAAAAAATAATAAAACAAAACATAATGTTTCAGGTCCAGTTTAATTATACGTTTAATAATTTTTTGACAAAAACGCTGGTCTGGAAAATAATACGTTTTCAGATTTATAATGCTTAATGTTTTTTTCATTCCTTCATTACAAAAATATATTATAAATGTTTAAGATGGAAAATCCTATTGTGAAGAATTCAAATTTATTGTCATACCTTTTGATTATGAGGAAACGTTATTGCATTAACTAATGAAATATCTAAACAGAAAGCTAATATACAAAATACACGTATTTAAACGGCCAGTTTGTAAAATTTGTGAATGAGAAGTTGTTATGAAGTTAGTTGTTGAATGTCAAATAGTTGATATAATTAGAGTAACAAAGACAAAAAGGACATTATGTTTATAAATAATAATATATATGTATGTAAAACAAATTACGTAAACACTGAAATCCATCCTATACTCTATTCGGAACAAATCTAATATAAATTGTTCTCTTCATCTGTTTCTGTTAGACTATATATTTCTAGATTTACAGAGATTTAGAATATTATTTAGCTCGAGTTTTGAGAATGTACTCATCAAACATAATAAAAATTTCCAGATTCCAACTTTTCATTGTAATTATTTTTTTAATATATAATATTAAATAATTTTGAATTAATAGAAAATTAAAAAATAAAAATTAATTAATTAAAATATATTTATGTAGATATATATATCCCCATCACATGATTTACATAAAGATGATGACCTAGCTAAGTGGGAATTTAAATTTCCTGAATCAAATATTTCTCTTACTAAGCCACAATGTTGTCGAACTATGCACATTTTTTTCTATCTCTGTCATCGCTGACACGACGTCGTGCTACTTTCTTCCTATTCCAACAATATGAGAAAGATAAATATTCTAGAAATAGGTAGGTTTAGAATTTCAAATGAATTGGAGCCGCAAATATGAATTGAAATAAATCTGAATATTTTATCTTATTCATCTGCCAAATTTGCTCTGTATTATAGATCAATATGTGCGATCAGAATTCCTAACATTAATTCACACACACACACACATATACATATATATCTATATATATACGTTTATCGTATATATGTTATGGTGAAACGCCGAAATCTGGAGAATGTCGACTTTCACCGGTGAATGTCAACATTCACATAGTCGCTTGTTGTATGTCCGAAATATTTTCCAAATACTCTTATTTCTGACTTACACCGGTAAATGTCAACATTCACCATCTACTAATGGTGAATGTTGAACACATAAGAATATTATATTTTCTCCGTAATTCGGTCACGAAAAAACGCACTTAAATTAAGAACTTAAGAATATAAGAACTTAAAACACACTGTACATTCAAAATGCGAAAGGAAAATAATAGAAGTTTAAAACTTACAAAATTACGTGATTCAAATCTTATTTATTGCAAAAACTTAAACTCTTATGACACTTTCAATTGCACAAGAGGCCCTTGCTTTTACGACAGCATTTATTTGTGGAACACTTCCTTTTGCAATGACAGCGTGTACATATACTCCTCTCTTTTCAACCTACACCAGAACACATCCGTGAGTGTCGACATACACCGGTGAGGGTCCGAATGTACAAGAATGTAATGCAATATTCGATCTTTCACCGACGTATTTGGTGAATGTTGACATTCTCCGGTGAAAGTCGACATTCTCCAATTTCGGTCTTTCACGGTAACATATATATATATATATATATATATAAAGATTTTATATATATATATATATGATTTTCCTTTTACAATTGAAATTTTATTCTTCATGATGATTTAACTCTAGTCCCCGTTAAAACATTATTAACATTTTGCTTTCAAATTACTTCAAAACATCTTTCGAAATATAACTTACCAGTATGGATTCACTCTTTTAAAATAATTCTACTTTAATTAAACTTAGGAGATAATATAATCAATTAATCAATATTGTTTAGGAAATAAATTATTATTAACTAACTTTGCAGCAATTGCGCAAGTAACTGTAACTTCTTTTCGCACTTAATGAATTTAAGATCATACAACATTGGATATGCTAAATAGCAGCTATTAGCGCTATTTATCGCTTGCCTAATGTACCCACTTTATATATTACCACCATTCTTCTTTCTTAATATTTTAATTTTTAAGTTTTATAAAGTTCTTATACAAAAACTTTACTGTATTGAAGGTTAGCAGCCTCCTTACTTTTATATCTTGCTAGTTTATCTGAAATTGAAATCATTTAATGTCATTCCACTAGATGAAAAACTTGAAAATTTAACGCCATGCCTGCTACAGATAAACCCAAAATACAATTTTTATGAAAAACATTTAACTGTATTTACATGATTACATGCGGCACTTGACATATAAAATATATAGGACAGACTAAAAACAATCTTAACTTTCGAATCAATAACCATAGAGCTTAAATCAAAACATTCAACGCACAAAAAATAGCATTAAAATAAGTACACCATCACAACTCAATACAGCAGAATTAGAGCACTTTAAACACCATGACTTCAACTCTATTCAACTTCAGATACTAGATATAATACCCAATCACAAAACACGAATTTTTCAGGAATCTCTCTATATACTAAAACAACGTTCACTTTATCCATATGGACTTAACACTTATATACATAGTCATAGAGATACTTCTAAGAAGTCTATTTTCAGCCAATTTAAGCACTACAGCAACAAAACGCAGAGAGGAATAAGAGGAAGCAAAATAAAAAATAATGCGAGATTTTTATCCACTTTGGATACATTTGCATTGAAAAAACAATTGAAATGTTTCTTTGACTCAGACAACTTTCCCAAGAAACCTCTCAACTGTTACACTCCTGTACTAATAAATTCCTTATCAAACTAAAAAAATTCATTCAATAAAGCTACGACGACACACAAATCATTAAAGACATGATTCTCGATTTTAGTTTTTTCGGACTCTCTAATAGTCTCACTCAACGCAAAATTTATTTTAAAGTCAATTTTCTACATCCGCAGTTTGACAATATTCATTTCTCAAGAATCATCAGAGATTGTAAAGATTACTTCCCCGCAGTTGATACATTAACTATGGTTGCATTTAAATATCAAAGGACCTTAAGCAACTTGCTGACTAACCACCATGAAATAGATGAAACAGCAGAATGACATTGTAAGACACCAATTTACAGCAATTACGTGGATTCTCATCACCAGCGCATAATTACTGGCAACCTGAATATCATACAGAACCATCAACTTAAAACACTAATGAGTTATGGTACAAAATTTAGACCAGTCAGAAACATGACTACAAATTTCTGTTACAAGACTTTCGAAAACAACATCAACAAAGTTATAGTTAAAGCAAGCTATCAACTGAATTTACCCATAGATACCTTATAAAAATGGAAAGCCAAAATTCTTCAACGCATATCCACCGAAATCAGTCACCTCAAGTTTAAAAGTACACTGAATTGGTCGCAACTTACATCAGATATTAAAAAATTAAAACAGCTCTTTACTATTACAAAAATAGTTAAACAACTAATAACTTTAGCATTATATGAAAACAATTCTACGCAGAAATTATTCATAAAGAACTTCTCAACGCGACTACTTATCAATTAGCCAACCTTACAGAAACATCTATAATAAACAGGTTTAAAACTTTTCATAAGAAACTCAATATTACTTTCAATGCAAACTACAACAGATTTACTAATCTTTATGCGATTCCCAAATTCCATAAAACACAATTAAAATTCAGATTTATTGCTAATGGAACTAATAAATTACAAGAAAAATGTAGACTATTATTTTTTAATTCAACTTAATAAAATCTGTAAATTTATTTTCAATGATTGTAACACTAATCATAACAATCCTGGATCATTCATAATAACACTCCTGTCATTAATACTATTCAAACCATTAACATCCAAAACATTAATTGCTATGACTTTGAAAACTTATATACCTCACTTCCTCTAGAAGAAATCTATACCAGTCTACTTGATCTAACTAAACTCTTCCCTGATATGCTCAATATCATGACTCTTGACAAATGGGAAACCTACCTAAAATGCACACTTTTTCATAACTACATCAAGTTTCAAAATCAAATTTTTAAACAAGTCAGAGGATTGCCAATGGGCTTACATTCCAGCACCTCGATCTGTAATATCTTTTTATTTGTCAAAGACTTTAACTTCCAAAAAAATCTACAACTACAAGATTTAAATTACTACAAACACACCTACAGATATATTGATGACCTTATTACAATTAATAATTTTGATAAAATTGAACACTCCGAGATTTATCCGAATTGTCTTACACTTAATAAAACTAATAATTCACAAAATAGCATAGACTTTCTAGATCTTCAAATCATTAACTACAAAAAAATTTTACTTTTTGACAAAACAAGAAACTTCAATTTCAGTACTAACAAATTAATAAATTGGAACTCCAACATATCCAAAAAAGTAATTAACAATACTATAATTAATCAAATACAACGAATTAAAATTATATGGACAGATACAATAGATTTACAACGCGAAATTTTGCTCCTTATTAAAATTCTCAAAAATAATCTAATACCCATTCAATTTATCAACCATTGCCTTAAAAGAGCAGGCGTTAAATACTCACCCTAAATCATGTAACTGATAGGGATATGATAATTTGTTCCTAAACCTGAGAAGGCGGTATAAGTTGGATGACTATCAGTTGAAGGATTTGTATATAGTGTAATTACTCAATTGCATATATTGTAAAAACCTAATTGTCTTCAGACTCATGCTGTTACTATACTGTTACTAAAAAAATGGGCCTATTTCATGACTTTAGTCTGTCTAATAGCTCTTGGACAGTGAAAAATTCCTTTTTTCCTTTCTTAAATTCTTAATCATTGCGACACGACAATTAGCCAGAAATTAATTAATTTCCATTCAATAGTATTTTCAAAAAAATCTTAACAGACATTCTCCCTCAAATAAGAACTCCACATAATACATCCCTCAAGAATTCCGAGTCCAACCCACTACCATAAATTACTTCACCCAAGTCTTACCGACTGATATTATTCAAAGCCCCCACTGCCGCTAAGAATTTTCGGACACCCAACACTTATGAGTCAGACATGAAGAGAATACTTTGCCAACTCCCCCACTAGAAAGAATGTAAGTTACTTAATACCTTTTCTGGCCTTTATATCTTCATGTATATTCACTGTTCTTATTATATATTATTTTTTACATTTTTTTATATTACTTTATATTGTCTTTGATTTGTTTTTACAAACTTTGCATTATTTATCTTATTTTGTAATCTTCTATGTTTATTTCAACTTTACTTTGAATTCGATTTCATAATAACAATTTCCAATGTTTAATTTTTACAAATAATATAGAACTCAAAAGCATAAACATGAAGGAGTCGGGGACGGTTACTCGGGTTATATCGGCTTTCTCTACAGATTTTGCTTTTTACTCCAAATTGAATTTCCAATGTTTAATTTTTAAAAATAATATAGAACTCAAATGCATAAACATGAAGGTGTCGGGGACGGTTACTCGGGTTATATCGAATTTCTCTACAGATTTTGCTTTTTACTCCAAATTGAATTGACTAAATTGCTTCATAAGAATAAGTTCTTTGAGTATAAGCATTGGATCATAATCCCTTCTATTCGCGGAGATATTTGGCCTGACTAGAATTGCCGGTTCGGCTTTAACTTATAACTCGAGTAAAGACGAAACACCTTCGTATTTACGTATTTTTATCAATTATTGTTCGTTGAATGGGAGTTGGTTTGTTCCCATTGAAAAGTCAATTAATTTCCGATCAATGACAATGATTACATGGTTTTAATTTTCCTTTTACAATTGAAATTTTATTCTTCATGATGATTTAACTCTAGTCCCCATTATTAACATTTTGCATTTTTCTAAACATTATTAACATTATTAACCAAAAACATTATTAACATTTTGCTTTCAAATTACTTCAAAACATATTTCGAAATATAACTTACCAGTATGGATTCACTCTTTTAAAATAATTCTACTTTAATTAAACATAGGAGATAATATAATCAATTAATCAATATTGTTTAGGAAATAAATTATATATATATATAATCGTTTATTGCAATGCATGGTCGGAAACGCTTTCCTGGCGCTATAGTGACGAGAGACAACACAAGAAAAATAGGGTACGAACAGTGTAAAGATATTTCTTTATTATTCTTAGCGCAGCGAAAACTAAGAAATAAGAACAAAAACATTGGATTGTCATCAAAGAAAGTATTCGAAAGTTCCTTAGGAAAGTATCCTAAACATGGGTTTGGTAGGGGTAGTCCAGTGCATTGTTCAGCAAGATCACGAGACCTCACTTGCATTATCACTTCCGCTCGGGGTAATTCAACACATTCGTGCACGAAACCCCTGTTAGAAGTCCAACAGGAACTTGTGGCACATATCGTGGCAGCTGCTGGGAAAGTCCTGAGGATGCACAGTATTTTCCAGAACATCTTATAGTCGATGTGCGAGAGATGTGATACCTGCATCAGGGTGCAGGTCGTAATTTCGAACACCTTCTTTGAGGTCCATAAGTGTCTAATTTTGTTCCTATTTTTTAATTTCTCTTGTGCTAAGCATAATTGGTGTCCGTTCTTTCTTGTGTTTTGTGTTGTTTGTACCGGCCAGGAAAGTTGTTTCGGCCCTGTTTTGCCATTTCATTTTTCCTCGATGTCGTCTCTCTCATATATGTGCATAATTACTTATGACTCAAGTGTCGCTACTATATGATGAAATTTACAAACACGGTGTTTACAATACTACATATTCCCATCCGAAAATATCTTTTTTTTTCCTCTTGCCCTTCAAATAAGAAATGTGTGTCCTTCATTGTAAAATCTCCTGGAACTTTAATACTTCTTTTTTCGAGGACAATGGAGAAAATATTTCAGTATAGGCAGCTGTCAATATTCAAACATTACATTGTGAAAGCCATTAAAGTGATTTCGGCCATTAGCCGAAACGCTCAGAAAGGCTTAATTCGCATAAGGATTTAGGAAATACATTTTGAAAAACTTAGCAAATTTTCCTTCAATAAATTTAATGGAACAGGCAAAAGAAATTACAGGGAACAATAAATATAGGAGAAAACAGATATTTCTTTTCCTAATTTGTTTTACTGTGTTTGATTTCTTTCTTTCTTCCTGTATAAATAATTAAAACTTAAAGAATGTAACTGAAGAATGAGAATAAAATTTTCAATTGAAAACAAATGGTGGCAAAACTCCTAGTGCTGCTCTGCTGGACGACGAAATAGACCAGCAATATTTTCCGAATTTGGAATAACAAGAGAAAATTTGAAACCTGTGCAGCCAGCGATGCAAAGGGATTCTTCTGAGAGAAAGATGACTTAAATGAGGAAACTCGGAGATAATTTAATGATGTGTAAGGTTACCTCTACTGGGATAATAATAAGAAAAGGTTAAAATACAAAATACGTAAGTAAATTATACAAAAATTGAAGAAATTTAAAATATCTAGCAAGCGTAAGAAATAGTAATTGATTCAAAACCTAAATGAATCTAAAGCTCTCAAACTTATACTCGTTTAAATACAGGTTTTTCTGATTCAGAAAGAACGTTACGTGTATATCTTCTAAGATGCTTTTTCCATCCTTTTTTTTTTTTTTTGTAGTTGTTTCATTTTTGATTTCAGTTTCCTTTTTTTCTCCTATTTTGCAATTTTCCCCATTGTTTCCCTCTGTTTTTAAGCCACCTGTTTATTATTACTATTATTATTATTACAACTTATGTAAAAATTAAGTAAGGAAAAGTAAGGCACTGAAACTTTGCAAATTATCACACTCTACGTGAGATTCATGGTGGTCGCTTATTGCATACAAATCACGCCAAATTCTTTAACTTCTCTGCTTGGCTTTAGGTCCTTATAACGAAAACAACCAATTCGCCCTTTGTAGAAAAATATTCTGTCAGGCAATAAATCTACGGGGAGATTTTTCCCTATGAAACTGAGCCCAAAGTGTTATATAGTATCTAAATATTAAAGTGTTGTACATGTTAAACGTGATCGTCGTTGCATTACTTTCACTTTTTTACTACTGAAATAAAGATATACTGATTATTTTGTAGATTGGAAAACCCTCCTTGTGATCATGAAAAGGAGCAAAAACTGGAAACCGAGAGAGAACTAGAAAAGAAGCGAGAACCGGAAAAGATGCAAGAACTGGAAAAGAAACAAGAACTGAATAAAAAGGAAGAACCGGAAAAGAAGGAGAAACTGCAAAAGAAGGAGAAACTGGAAAAGAAGCAAGAACTGGAAAAGAAACAAGAACTGAATAAAAAGGAAGAACCGGAAAAGAAGGAGAAACTGGAAAAGAAGGAGAAACTGGAAAAGAAGCAAGAACTGAAAAACAAGAAAAAACTGGAATTGACACAAAAACTAGAAAAGAAGCAAAAGCTGGAAAAGATACAAAAACTAGAAAAGAAGCAAGAACCGGAGAAGATACAAGAACTGGAAAAGAAGCAAGAACTGAAAACGAAGCAAGAGCAGGAAGCGAAGCAAAAAATTGAAAAGAAGCAAGAACTGAAAATGAAACAAGAGCAGAAAAAGAAGCAAAAACTGGAAAAGAAGGAAGAACTGAAAAACAAACAAAAACTGGAGAAGCAACAGAAACTAGAAAAGAAGCAAGAACTGAAAAAGAAGCAAACACTGGAATGGATTCAAAAACTAGAAAAGAAAGAAGAACTGAAAAACAAGAAAAAACTGGAAGAGATACAAAAACTAGAAAAGAAAGAAGAACTGAAAATGGAGAAACTACTAGAAGAGATGCAAAAACAAGTGAACAAAGAAGAACTGAAAAGGCAGAAGGAACTGGAAAAAATGCAAAAACTAAAAAACAAAGAAGAACTGAAAAAGCAGAAAAAGAAGCAAAAACTGGAAAAAAAGGAAGAACTGAAAAACAAACAAAAACTGGAGAAGCAACAGAAACTAGAAAAGAAGCAAGAACTGAAAAAGAAGCAAACACTGGAATGGATTCAAAAACTAGAAAAGAAAGAAGAACTGAAAAACAAGAAAAAACTGGAAGAGATACAAAAACTAGAAAAGAAAGAAGAACTGAAAATAGAGAAACAACTGGAAGAGATACAAAAACAAGTGAACAAAGAAGAACTGAAAAGGCAGAAGAAACTGGAAAAAATGCAAAAACTAAAAAACAAAGAAGAACTGAAAAAGAAGAAGAAACTGGAAAAAATGCAAAAAATGGAAAAGAAGCAAGAGCCGGAAAAGATGCCAGAACTGGAAAGATAGATGAGTCAGAAAAGACGCAATACCTGGAAAAGAAGCAAAAAACGGAAAATAATCCAAATCTGCAAAACCAGCAGGAACCGGAAAAGAACTGTCAAACCCGAAAAGGAAACCGGATGAACTGCGAAAAGAGCCAGAACTGGATAACGACTGTAGAACGATTGATTTAATGACCAAACGAAGCAAGACCCGAAAAAGAAAAATAGAACAAATAAATCATATACCACTGCAAATAATACCACTGCAAGCATTAAATATCAACGTCAAAAGAATAAACACCTTTCTTCAAGGAAGCTTTGCAATACACTGTCATAAGCCAGAAGGTATAGAAAAAATCAGCTATAACCTCATTGCCAAAACAGTTGCAAAAGATATAGTTAACGTAAAACTTCCGGAAGCCACAATACCAAAATGCACAATTCATAATACTCCAAAAAATTTCAACTCTGATGAACTGATTCAAATTATAGCCCAAGAAACATAATCAAATATTTCCCACGTAAGGCCTTTATTTAAACTGAATTATCAAAATAATATCGACAAATGGATCATAAAATGTCACGGTGAAACTTTCCAAAATTTTATGAGTAAAAAACAAATATATATTGGATGGCGCACCAATAAAATAACCGAGTTTATCGGTGTACGCAGATGTCAAGTCTGTCAGGATTTCTCTCATAAGACAAACCAACCAAAATGCTCATTCTACGGCGGAAAATATGTTTCTTGCTGTTATTCCCAAACTCCGTACTGCATAATCTGTTGGATTAACAATAAAAAGTATGAAACAAAATTTGACTGTAAACATCCAGCTTTAGCTATTTCCTGGTCCACATATCAAACAGAAGTTAGACGAGTAAAATCCAATACATATTATCAACAATAATGCAAGATCCTGCAGACTATCTATAGACCCTTTCCATCAATAAAAAGAATAACAATGGCATCCGCTTTCTCAAAATAAATCTTCAAAGAGCAAAGACCGCCACCGACCAACTATGTCAGTATCAAGTAGATTATCTGGCAGATTTTATTATAAATCAAGAACATTATTGCATCACTGGCAAATTAGGAAGAAGTCCAAATAACTGGGCAATTATTCAACGTCATGCTTCAACGGGTGTTTTATCTCCTCGTACAGCCATATTCATTCCAAACAATAAATGGAATTCTACAATAATTATTAATACTCGAGATATAATCACAATTTCAATCAATACTAATGCATCTCAGCTTCTTATTACTGGTATCTATATATCTCCGTCAAAAATCCAAATCAAACCTTATCCATACTAAATGAAATCTTACAACAATAATAATAGTCCGCATGTTTTTTGTGGAGACTTTAACTCGCAAAGTACTTAATGAGGATACTTACAAACCGATCACAGAGGAAGAATACTTGAAGAATTTTTAAATGCAAACAATCTCATTCTACATAATCATTTTACTGACCGACCTACCTTTGATAATACCTACAATAATTATTGGACTGATCTTCTTATTTCTACAACACATCTTGATAATAAAATTAACAACAGATCAATACTAGATGAACATACCGAATCTTATAACAAATATATCTCTTTTGATATAACTGAATATACGTCCTTTACTGCACTTACCAGATTTAAAATCAATAATAACAAAAAAAAAAAAAAAAAAAAAAAAGAAATTTCAACAAAAGTTCAATCCAATTTCAAATGACTTTCTAAATGCTATTATTCTGTGTACAACCAAAACAGAACTTAATAATATTACCAAGGAACTTATCAGAAAGTTTCAAGATACCTACGAACGTACCTTCTTCAAAAGATCATCAATACCCATTATAAAAATCAACTGGTGTCGAAAGAACTCCGCTAAGTCAAACACAAAACACGAGCATTACGAAGAAAACTGAAATCATCGCAAACTAATGAAGAACGACTCAACCTACTTCAAAAATACAAAAAACGAAAAGCCCCATATAAAAAGCAAATAATGTCTGCAAAGCTTTAAGCATGGTGCAACTATTGTTCAAACAACCAGTATACGTATGGCTCATTGTACAAAATTGAAACCAACAAAATCTTCCACCCAACGCAACTTACAGTCACTAATAGGGGAAATAATGATAAAAATGTTACGAAGATCACTTTAGAAAACATTCTAGATGTTATTCTACCAAAAGAAAACATATATGATGATTTAACTGAACAAAGATTAATTCGTTGTAATCTACTTCCAAGAAAATGATAACACATTTACAGCCATGGAACTCAATCTATTTATTAAAAAACTCAATAACGAAAATGCTCCTGGACCAGATAGAATCTGCTATCAAATTATACATAAAAGTAATCCTAAGCTAATTCTAATCTGCAATAAATGTCTCCAACTTGGTATTTTTCAAGACTGCTATAAAACAAGACAAAACATACTCTTCCTCAAAAAGAACAAAGCTCATGAAAATCCTAATTCCTATCGGCCAATTAACCTTCTACCATCCCTTGGAGAAAATCTGAAAGTTGTATTATAGGAAGACTTGAATACCATTTTCACCATCATAAATTCATTAATGAAAATCAGTGTGGATTTAGGCAGCAAAAATCTACCATTCATGCAACCAGTGCAGTCCTAAACCAAATCCATGTTAATAAAATCAATAACCTACACTCCGCAATAATCAGCTTAGGTCTCAAATCAGCCTTTGATTCATTATGGCGGCCCTCAATTAAAGAAGCACTTAGAAATATTGAATGTACTTATAATATCTATTAAATTATCAATAATTTCCTTGATAATCGGCATAGTCTCATTTTATATAATAATTCTTTAATCAGAAGAAAACAAGTTCGTGGATGTTCACAAGGCGCATGTATAAGCGCAGAATTATGGAATATTACATTTAATAAAATTATAAAAAGTGCTTGGCTTCCTTTTGCTAAAATTACTGCTTTCGCCGATGATGTCGCATTTGTTATGAGTGGAAGGTCCCATTTAATCCTTCGAAGAAATTGTCAAGAAATAATAGCCATATTCCAGCAAGAATGCAAGAAAATTAAACTTGAAATTTCATCCTCCAAATCTAGAATCATGACAAATAATAAACCTGGACAAAATCTTACTAAGCAACTTTCTGTTAAAATAAATGGCGAAAAAAATCAAGCATACTAAATTCTTTTCTATTACTTTTAGATCTTCCCGTTGCTTCAAAAACTACCTTATATTCACCTAACTGATTTTCTCATCAATTCGTCGACACATTCTTTTGTGACTTTTAAAGGTCATAGATTTATTGTTAGGTAACAGAATTTCAAATTTAAAGGATGGTGGCAATTCATATCGGCCATCGGAAAGAAAATTTAATATCTCTTTGAATTGCTTAACTGTGTTGGTGTGAGCAAGTTCTAGTTTAACATCTTCGGTTGGGTCTGTTATGTCAATGGCATCTAAATTCCAGAGTTCGGTTACACAAGATTAGAGGAATGCAACGACACTATATTGTTGAACAAATTATTTTCCAGTAATGCTAGAATAGTAGCTGAAGTAGATTTTTCAGATAAGCTGTTTACTTTACCAATCACAGTGTATCCGAATTCAGTCGCCACTACAGACACACCCGAGTGCAGTTTCAGAGAGCTGCCAGCAATAATGTCCCCGATGGCATCTGCTCCTAAAAGTAATTCAATGTTATATTCCTTAGCTTGCAAATCAGACAAGGTGATATTTCTACCTTTTAATTTAGGGTATTGTGATCAACTATTTTTGGAACAGATTCGCATATTTTGTTATGAGTAAGTACTTCAAAGTTATGTTCATACGTTCCCTCAAAATTTCTTAAATTAACATCAAACACTAAATGGCAATTAGGACTTGTCTCTCTCTCCCCAAGAAGGGTTTGTTTCTATTTGGGACGCAGTTGCAAAAACGTGATGACCCTTTCTGAAAGATAAGATTATGTGAACTACTGTCGAAAATCGTACGAACTGTAAGTTGTGTACCTTCGAAAACTATTTTTAAATCAAATGTTTGCAAATACACATTTTTATTAACAGTTGGCTGATTAGACAATGCATTACTTGAAAAAACAGTACTTTCAGTTTCATTTCGCTTTACAGTTTCGCTATTAGAGCACATATTGGTATAGTGAAATTTATACACATGTTAAACATTTTACTTTTTTTCTGAAGGCCTGTGAGCTATGTCCAACTCGTAGGCGGCGAAAATAGACAGGCGTTTGCACCAAAGGCTTTAGTTTATCTTCTAAACACATTTTGCGAGCAGAAAAACATTCGGCAGAATTGTGGGATTTCTAACAAAAAATACAACCTAAATTCCGCCTACCTGTATTGCCTTGGAAATTTACGAAGGCAGCAGCTGTAGAGCAATAGGGAACATCAGAATGTGGACGTGAATGAGCAGAAAGGGAAGCTCCCGACCCGGCTACGTGCGAGCTTAATCCTTTCCTCCCTTTGCACTTGGTTTCGAAGAAAGCACAAACGTTTATCCAAAGAGCGCGCACTATCTTGCTGGGACGAAGCATCATCCATTGAACAGTTTCTGGTAAGCAGGACTCAACAAGTGGCTCCAAAAATTCAGCAAACTCTTCCTTAGTTCTACCTTTGAGCTTTCGAGGGCCATGAGCTTGCTCTCAAGTAAATCATAAAGTTCAGCTAAATCTCATTTAATCCGACCAGCAGCATTTTTCGTTACTATGGAAAATGGATCCCGTACATAAATCTGAACCAAACCATCATTAAATCAAACCATCTTTAAAACTTTCGTTTTCAATCTTCTGAGCTATATCTGGGCGACTAATATCTGTAACCTAAATGCGATTTTATTCTAAATCTGCACCCTAAATACGACTGAGCTATTTCTGTACCCTAAACGCGACTTTCGTTTTGCTTTCAAAATTTTGGTATCCGTACTTAACGAAAAATAAAATCGCGGACTCTATGTTCTCGAGATTCAATATATTGCAACCCACTAGGTTACAAAGTGCACGTTACAGTTGAAATAATCGGAGCACGGATCATTCAATGTCGAGATCTTTTTCGATATTTCACACAAGTGGAAATGTTACATTACTCTAATTTATACATAGACATAAAAAGGGATTTCCCCGTTTTGTTCGCAGAAAAGAAAAAAATGATAATAATGAAAACTAATCGAGTCACAAGCCTCTCTCCTTCTGTCGAATCCTCCGAGCAGATCATCCGTAATTATGGCAAAGCACACGAGAGCTATCTGCCTAAAGGGAGGGATGCCTTCGTGGAGGACTTTCTAAGGGAAACTGGCTCGTATGCACGTTACACATGGGGAAAACCACGAAAACGCCCATGCAGCCAGCCCGTTCGCGGGATTTGAACCTTTAAATTTGCATCCGAGTTTTTATTTTAAATTAACTTTACGAAACACTCGTTGAAGTAGCACTCGTTCATAGTAATCTCATTCCTAAATATTTTATTTCTAAATCTTTGCTTCTGTCAAATTTTTCCTATTCACCACTGCATCGATATTGAAGGTAGCTTTTCTTATTTGTTTCCGCTCGACCACAATGTTTAGTGACTGAATTTCACTGACAGTTTTAGTTGAAATGGGAAGGAATAAAAATAATGCTTTAAAACTGCAATACGAGAGGAGGAAACTGGAAAGTGTAATAGTACTAGCTATTTCACTTTGTAAGAAAATTTTATCCCGGAATAAAACTACATCAATTTTCTACACAATTCCTGCTCGCTCTGCCACTTAATAATTCTTGCATAAAAAATTCAGGTTTGCTGAATTATGCAATAAATAACTGCACCGGGATCCTGAATTTGGGAATAGTAAAGCATTCTTAAAGAAATTTAGTAGGAGTTTCATCTGTAAATTCAATGTCAGCGAAAATGTCAAAAATACGCTAGTAAACGGAAGTAGGCCGTTTGCAACACATCTCCCAAGGAATCTTTCACTGTTTATTCGGCTTCCCTCTTTCATGTAATTTTATTCAGACTTATGTTCATCCCATCATCTCTAATCTACACAGTTTAATTTTTCAGCGTCAATAAGCAAGGAAGAACAAGCACGGAGTCTAAATCGTGGGAGTGGAGAGTTCAAAATTAAGCAACTTTTATAGCAATTTATTGTCTGCCTTCTTCCTTTTCGCCATCGACACAACAGCTGGTTCACTGGGTTACGTGCTCATTAGCCTTCTTAATCCCCGTAAATGGAACAATAAAAAACTGGAGCTTGGTGCAATGTCCTCCGGGAAAGAACGTTTCGCAATAAAACGTTCAAATTGCTGAATTTTTTACTTCATGAAGCCGGTCTGGTTTACCCATATTTTTGAGAAAAATTTCCTTAGATAAGAATTTCGGAAGTTTCTTATAAGTTCACACGTGTAACACTAAAAGGAGAAATGTCGGCACTCACCTTTCCAAAAAGTTCGGATATATGTTACATAAAATTAGTAATCACGGAAAAACATTTTCTCCACACCAAGACATTACAAAACCACCGCTTTACATCTAAGAAGCAATGCAGTTTCATTCAAAAAAGTAAAACAATTAAACTTAGAAACTAAATGTATCCTGAGCAAGAAAGAGACAAACTTTTATACCGTATAGGCGGACGAGAAAACTGGTATGCAATAAGCGGGCAATACTTTCTATATATAGAGTACAAGATTTGTTTATTTAATATTAAAATACAATGCGTCTACGCTGTCTTCAGAAATTCCCTGTGTTGCCATCTACGGCTTTATATTCTTCGACTACAGATATTCACGGACACTTTACTTAAATTACCGTATTGGGTTTGGGGTGAGCATGGATATAATAACTATAAAAATATGCATTCTCAGAAATAAAAGCAATGCAATTGTAGAGCCATATACTAAGGCAAAAGTTTTGTTATTAACTGCAAAGGAAAATTAAATATTTATATTAAAATATCAAACGTGTGGATGTTGATGTAAACAGCGGCATAAAATCTTGTTTATAAAAACCTATAATATTGATAATTTCCTATAAAGGAACACTACTAATATAGTAGTGTCGTTTCGATGACATCGATTTATTGCATCATCATCTAGTTTCTGATAAAGTTCAGTTGAAGTGGAAAAATTAGAACACCATGAAATGAAAAAGAACAATGCCTGGTTTCCTATTTGTGAATTTCGATATGAGAAATGAAAATTAAATGTTAATTTTATCGGAGTCAGAGAAATGTTTAGCATTTTCTTAAATTCTTGACACTTCATTCGATCTTATCAAATCTATTTCAAAAAATTTTAATGAAATAATATAAGTTCCCATACAAAAGTTTTAAAAAAGATCATTAAAGGAAAAATAATTAAAAACATGCATTTTCGACTGGTAAGCAATCTCTTTCTTTCATGATTCGGCTTATTATGAAAAATGAAAACAAATTTAAACTATTTAACAGTACCTTAATAAACGTAAAAATTTAAAATATCGACTTAGTAGCCTAAACGATAAAATGAATTTAACAAATATTAATTCTCCTTTTCTACAAACATTTATAAAATAGCATCTCTGAAGGCTACTAATTTTTCCAAGAGCACTCGATACGTATAATTCTAATGTTGATCTTTGCAAGGCCCCTCTCTAAATGCGCTGTGGCTCTAAAAATATTTATTAAGTATTACGAAACCCATATTAATTTGGATATCAGACTTGCAAGTCAAGAAATACTCTTGTGAAACTGAAAGAGCCCTTTCCTGAAGAAACACTTTCATACCAAAAATCTTTTCGTATATTTCCGAAATTACTTAACTTATTGGTAAAATGTTTGCGAGTCGTTTGACACAAGGGACTGTTTAAATGATTAAATGCATTCTTGCACTGTTTACGAATTCTGCTTGTACAGATTGGATATTATACATACAACAATAGCTAATAACAGTTAATAAAGGAAATTTACCATTTCAAATATAAAAGTCAAAACATTCTCAACCTCGCCTGTAGCCTAATCACCTCCTCCGTAATTACACGTAATTTGGTGTCATCTCTTTTTGCGATTGAATCATTCTCTTTTTGCGATTGAATTCTCTACAATAGCTTTTTTTTGCTAATTTTGCAGTTGTTTCGCATATTGTACTTATTACCCCAAAATGGACGTTTATCTTGAACGGGATATCAGTCTCGAAACGACAGTTTGATTCGAAACATTTAAATGCGCTGTATCAGTTTTCAGATTATTCCCACCAAATATTATCGCACTGTATTTTATTTAAAAGAATTCAATAAGAAGAATCTGCGTGGATGTATGTAGGTTTTCCGCACTGTGAAGAAACAACTGTTCCGATAACCATCAGATTTAGAGTAGCGCTGCCCTTCACCCCAGCAAGGCCCCATGGAAAGCCGAATTTGGAATTATTACCTATTTCATATTTTGTAAAACAAATTTTTTATTAACAAACCCAGCGAGCAGTGGCAACACTGTACCGAATAAAACATTTTTATTTCCAGCACGCGAGACCGTTTATCGGATATTCTAAATTTATGCTGCTGTGAAATATATTGTAATTTTGTAGTTGAATCCAATTTTAGGTGGTTTAAGGGGCAAAAAGTATCATATTTAATAAATAAAGTAAACGCACAGAGTGTTAATATTAAGAAGGCAAAATAAGTTTTTAAAGCCATCTTAGTAAGAAAACTGAGCGTTGAGGTGATTAGCTGAAAAACGACTGAATAGAAAAATGAAAAAAAAAAAAAAAATATATATATATATATATATATATATGCCACCAGTTAAGACTGCATCGCGATTTTTAAACGCATGTTTTTTTATTTTTTTTTTTTTGCAATTTAAAAGTAAGGTATTTCTATTAAAAAAAATTAGCTAAATATTAAGCTAGCCCAAAGGCTGCAGAGAAATTATTAACGCGAAGTTCACTGAATCATATACGAGGAGGACAAGTACTATTGCCAAGAATATACAACAATAACGACAGACTGCTATCGTAGAATTCGAACTGGTAATGTGTCCTTCAGCAAGCCGTACACGTTCTAATCTAAAACCTCCCTTAATACTACCTTTTTCTACCTCATTTAAATACGCACGAACTAAGGTTTACATTTTGACAGGGAAGAGGTAAGAGAGAACTCACAGTAAAGATGCGTAACCATAAAATACCTGGTAAATTAAAATGAATAAATATTTTACAACTTTCATCTATTTTACCGAATCCCATGTCGACAAAGTGACTATATCTAACAGATTATGTTCTATCGTTTACAGATTAGGTCAAAAGTTTTCTTTGATGTAGAAAAAATTAGCTCTTGATTTAATGATTGACTTCAGTTTTTTCTTCTTTCCGAGAATCTGACAATTTCCATTTTCAGACAGCCATTTGGGTTCAGAATTACATTGGATTGCCCATGCCACCAGATCTGTAATAAAAGTTTCCCGGAAAATTACGTTTGTTTCAACGATATTATATCTTGCCAATTTATATACATCCAGCTTCATTTATTTCACGCTCTGATATAACTTCCGAGAAGTGAGTATCTAACTGCTACTGTTGATTTCATGATGACGTTTAGGTCATATTTTGAGCTTGCTTTATTTCATGCTCTAAAGCCAATATACCAAAATATGAAAATGATGGAAGATTTTTCATCACCCAGTCCAATTAAACCAGTTATTACATTTTCTGTAAATGGTTACAAAGAAGTTATCTTTCGATTCTTGTCCTTCATTCGCTCGTTGCTTTCTACATTTCTTTAACTCATACAGATATTAATTTAAAGTGACCGCAACATATATTAAAAAATCGAGCGCATACGTCAATGAATATTTTGAACGATACTTTTATATATTAACGTGTAATCTTAAAATATGGGCAGACAATGACCAATGTTTAGAAGAAAAAAATAAATGTAAAAGCCAGCCGTATTTACACGTAAATCATGTAAGAACCTGCCAAAAAGTACTAGCGGTATTTTTTAACAATGATCACTGTCTTTTCCACGCCGTTGTGGAAGGTACGGCGGTTTCAGAGCCAAACATTAAAACAGTTTTCGAGTTTTAGTGAATATTTAGTTGTCATGCAATTACCAAAACCGTTAGGTTTGTTAGGTAAACATTTAAATTTTCTTTCTTTGCAGTCAAAGTGAAATGGGCCAAATGTTATGCATACAGTTTTATTCTCTTATTAAGTTGCTTGCCATTGACATTAGCGGAATGATTGCTGAGGATATGTTTTGGATGCCAAGTTCTTGCTATTGCAAATCGAGCCCTTCAAATACGCCATGGAAACATTTCATTGCAATGGACATCTAAGTGTAAACAAGCCAACCACTGTACTGTTTCGAAAACTCGTTTTACAATTTGTGTTTGCAGGCTCTCAGTAATGTATTGTTGCGTGCGTACGAGTTCGTTATGAAATGAATGCACAAGTCCGATGAAAAATGAACAAAAATTTATTATTATCACAACAAAAATGCTTACATTTTCTCAAATTATCATTCAGTATTACAATATCTCACAGTAGTTATCTTTTAACTACTCAAATGTCCAGTAGAACGTAATTCAAAACAGCTAAAGAACGCTAATCCGCGAATTCGCTACAATCAACAAGAGTAGTTTTCTAAACAACAACAAACTTAGCAACTACTGCGAACTGAGATGTTTGCCTCCTTTTATAAGATTTTAAAATCACGCGCTAGAATTTTCCAGTACTTTCTCGAAATCAAAAAGAGATATTTATTTATTTAATGCACGCGCTCTTGTATTTTCAATTTTCCTGCTTAGCTTTCTTTTAATATTCGTCACGCGCTGCACTGCGCGAGAAATAAAACCATTTAATTTAGAATTGAACTAACATTAGCTTTTTAAATACCAAATTCGTAACACTGCCCCCTTCCCAAGGACTGCACGTCCCGGGCAGTACAATCCCTGGACAGGAAGCTAAACTTACAACTGTGGCATACATGCATTAATAAGCATTACATTACAATAATGAACAACATGAACAATAAATGCAATAAATAAAACAAATCAAATGCTATCAAATACAAATCAAATACTAAATGCAAATCAAATACTAAATACAAATCAAATCAAATATACATTTAAAAACAAAAAGGACCATGGTCTTATACTATTTACAATTATTTACATTACGTACTATGGCCATAGTAATGAGCTAACCTGTCGTAATGAACGACTTTAGAGTTCGAAGGTTTTTTAGGTTTAGAGTTCGAAGACTTACGAATCCGAACCAAGATGTCATTCAGCCTATTTAGGACTGTGTACGGGTCATCCCAAGGTGACTGTAATTTCGGACAAAGTCCTTTCCGTCGAGTCGGATTCCACAACCACACCTTGTCTCCTTCGTGGAATTGATGTTCAGTAGCTCTTGTGTCGTAGCGGGTCTTAATCTTCTCTGTCGCCAATTTGACTCTCTCTCGTGCAAAGTTGTGCATCACTTCAAACCGGGCCTGGAGATCTTGAATATATTCCTCAGACGATGAAGGAGAATCCGGAGGGCGTCCAAACAATAGATCACAAGGCAGACGAAGGTCACGACCGAAGACCATCTGTGATGGGGAATAGCCGGTAGTCTCGTGAACAGCACTGCGGTAAGCCAGTAAAAAGAGTGGTAATTTCTTGTCCCAGTCCTGCTGGCTTCTGGAAACCACTAATGAGAGGTTATTAAGGATGGTTCGATTGAACCTCTCTACCATGCCGTCCGACTGGGGATGTAATGGCGTCGTTTGGGTTTTGTCAATGCCGAGTAGTTTGCATAGTTCTTTGATTACTACCGAGGTAAAATTCCTTCCCTGATCGGAATGTAACTGAAGAGGCACCCCGAACCTGGAAATCCAGTGCTGTATCATCACCTCAGCTACTGTAACAGCCTCTTGATCAGGAATAGGATACGCTTCAGGCCACTTGGTGAAGTAATCAATGACAACGAGTATGTATTTGTTACCATTAGCAGTTCGTGGCAGAGGTCCCACGTCTTCCCATCATCCGACTCGAATTTCCGGTATAAGACGCCGTTTCGAATGTGAAGTGAATCCCAGAGTGCCCAGTATTGTTTTGTTGTAGGACTACAGATAGAAATGTCCTGCCATGTAGGTTTTCTGTTTGATGACTCTATTAAATCAAGTATGGGTTTAATGTCACGGTCTTCCAGCTGGTCTTTCCTGACTTCATCGTCACTCCACGGGTCTCGATCAGCCGATGTTGATGTTGTAATATGTCTTGCGACCGGAGTCAGCAGCTCGTATTTCGCTTCCACCCTGGAACAATATCGGCAGCTTTCTGGCAAAGGTCTTCTAGACAGGGCGTCGGCGTTCCCGTGTGATGATCCCTTTCGATGACGGATAGTGATGTCATATTCTTGCAGTCTCTGTATCCACCTGGCTATTTGACCCTCAAGATTCTTAAAATTTAAAAGCCAGGCTAATGATGCATGGTCCGTGCGGAGGAGGAATTTTCTGCCGTATAGATAATGATGGAAATGTTCTACAGCTTTGACTATGGCGAGCAACTCTTTCCTGGTGACACAGTAATTCCTCTCCGGTTTAGACCAGCACTTGCTCCAGTACGCTACTACACGTTCTTGGCCGTCTATTTCTTAGGACAAAACCGCACCGACACTGTCATTGCTCGCGTCCGTGTCGAGAATAAATGGTCTGTCGAGCTGAGGATACGTCAGGATTGGAGCAGATGTTAAAGCTTCCTTTAAGTTGTTAAATGCATCCTCGCATTCTTTTGTCCACAAGAACGTTTGCTTGCTCTCTGTCAGCTTGTGAAGGGGTCTTGCGATGGAAGAAACGTCCTTCACGAATCTCCTATAGTAGGTGCAAAGCCCTAGGAAGCTTCTCAGCTGATGGACATTTTCGGGACGTGTCCTGGATTTAACCGCTGATATCTTTTCAGGATCCGTGCGTACACCTTCTGCAGAGATGACATGTCCCAGATAAGTCACTTCCTTTCGGAACAATTTGCATTTAGCGGGGCTCAGCTTCAGATTGGCTTTTTTCAGTTTCTGAAGCACCTTCCTAAAATTTTCTAAATGTTCTTCAAAACTCTTCCGACGATGATGATGTCGTCCAGGTATATCAGGCAGGCTTCGTAGGAAAGGCCTTTCAAAACAGTCTCCATAAGACGTTCGAATGTTGCCGGCGCATTACACAGTCCAAACGGCATCGCCTTGAATTGCCAAAGCCCTTGTCCCGTAGTAAATGCCGTCTTTTCTCGGTCATCAGGGTGTATTTCTACCTGCCAATACCCACTCTTTAAATCAAGTGTTGAGAACCACTTGCTTCCAGAAAGAGTGTCCAAAATGTCGTCAATTCTAGGAAGAGGGTAACTGTCTTTCTTCGTAACCTCATTCAACCGGCGATAGTCAACGCAAAATCTTGTTGAGCCGTCTTTCTTTCTGACAAGAACGATGGGAGATGCCCATGGACTTGCTGAAGGCTCGATAACATCGCTTTCTTCCATATCCTTTAAAAGTGTTCGTACCTCTTCCTGTTTAGCAAACGGTAGGCGTCTTGGATGTTGCTTGATCGGGTGATGATCGCCTGTATCGATTCTATGTTGCGTCAAACTAGTTCGACCCACGTCAGAAGACGAGCGGGAAAAAACAACTTGAAGATCTTTAATGACGCGATCGGCAGCATTCTTCTCTTCATCGTTTAATTGCGCATTCTGCAATAACTCCGATGTAATGCTCTCTGAGGACACGGGTTCTGGGATGTTGCTCTTTCTTTCAACGCTGGTTACTGGAGTACATGCTGCAACCACGTCGCCTTTCTTAATAACTCTCGCCTTCTCAGTTACATTGGCAACTCTCACAGGAATAACCATTCTCGATAAGTCGACGAGTGTTGAGGCTACTAGTACTCCTTTCGGGGTATTAGAGTTATTGGGATATTCTATGATGCCGTAGCGAAAATCTCTGTTTTCGGCTGTAGATCAAGGGAGTAAAATTTCTGTTCTTGCCGGTATTGTGATATTGTCTTGTGCTATGATTCTGTGGACAGATTTAACTTCTTCATTATTAATTCCAAATAACGTTATGTCCTCAGACGCAGAATGCAATTCATTATTTTTAAAGTCCAAGGAAAAATTATATTTCCTTAAAAAGTCTAATCCGGGTATGCAAGGATCTGTAACGTCTGCTACATATGCTATGTGATGGTAAGCGGCACTTCCAAACCTGATATTAACGTTCACTTTCCCCGCGATATCGATCTTCTCACCGGACACAGTCTGGAGGGTAACGCAGGGCGACGTCCAGATAAGTTTGCTTCCCAATTGTTGAGCCAAATCTTTTCGGATGATGGTAACGTTGGCTCCTGTATCTATTGTCATATTGCAGGGAACTCCATTAATATGTCCTATTACAAAAAGTCCATTACTGTCGCCTCTCACTGCAGAAATCTGAAGCGCTTTAAACTGGGGCTTTTCATTATCTGGCAACCTCCGCCCCACGAGATGGCCACTAATTAGTTTCCCTGCTGCTTGCTAGGAGCGGTCTTAACATCCGTGCCCTGGGGTGTTCTGAAGTTTCGTCGTATGTGTCCTTCAGCACCGCAGTTCCAGCACTTAACGGTCGGTTTCTTATCACCAATATTCCGTCTCAAGGCGTTGAGTTGTCTAGTTAAATCGTCTAGACGAGCAGTGACTCGATTCTCTGGCTGCTGGACTTGAGCAGCTCTCACGGGGTGGCGGTCTCGACGAGTGGCTTGCTGGGCTGCCTCGAATTTCATGGCGTACACTAAAGCACTTTTCAAATCTTTAACATCCGCCATTCGTAGAGCCTTCTGTATTTCGGGATCCCGGATGCCATCGATAAAGTACTGCAGGGACAGGATTTCCCTCGTTTCTCTCGGGCACTCCGTAAAGGCGAGGTGAGACAGCTTTTCAACATCTGTGGCGAGTTCCTGGAGTGATTCGGTGGGCTTCTGTTGACGGGATTTTAATTGAAGCCTGCTGTAGTCTTTTAAACATTTCTCGCCAAAGCGCAGTTCCAATGCGCCGGATAAAGCTTCGAAGTCAAGTCTTTGGTTTTCTGGAAGCGTCTGCAGGATATCCGCTGCGTCTGCTCTCAGAGAAGCGGCGAGATGGCAGGCCTTAGTTTGGGAATCCCATCCATTCGCATCCTAAACGATAGAAAATTGTGTTTTATACACTTGCCAGGATGTATTCCCATCATATGTGGATATCTTCAGAGATGGACGAGCAGGCATCGGTAAGAATTTAAAACCCTCAGAATTGCTTCTTTCGTTCGCTATGCTCTTCTTTAAAGTGTCAACTTCTTTCGCAACGGCTGAAACCCTATCATCAATTTGTTGCTCGACGGCAGAAACTCGCTCTTCTATATGGTCTTTTACAGAAGGAACTCTTTCTTCTATTTCTTCTTTCACCGAAGAAACTCTTTCTTCAATTTGACCTTTTACGGAAGAAACCTTTTCTTCAATTTGCCCAACTTTATTTTCAACCACATCTATTCTGCCTTCCATAGCATCGAATTTGGTTTCCATTATGCAGGCAATTTCTCTTTTCATTTCGTATTGACTTTTTTCAATCTTTACTTGTACGGCTTTTATTTCGTCTTTAAAAGTTAATTGACCAGCTTGAATGGCCTTTATCTCTTCCTTAACGGATTCTTGTCCCGCTTCAATCCTTTCCTGATTAGATTTCATATCTTCTTTCAACGAGGTAAAGGCTGAGATCAACTGCCTTAATTGCTCTTCCATCGCTCTTGTTATTGGCATTCAAATCCCACTTCTGACACCAAAAATTGTTGCGTGCGTACGAGTTCGTTATGAAATGAATGCACAAGTCCGATGAAAAATGAACAAAAATTTATTATTATCACAACAAAAATGCTTACATTTTCTCAAATTATCATGCAGTATTACAATATCTCACAGTAGTTATCTTTTAACTACTCAAATGTCCAATAGAACGTAATTCAAAACAGCTAAAGAACGCTAATCCGCGAATTCGCTACAATCAACAAGAGCAGTTTTCTAAACAACAACAAACTAAGCAACTACTGCGAACTGAGACGTTTTCCTCCTTTTATAAGATTTTAAAATCACGCGCTAGAATTTTCCAGTACTTTCTCGAAATCAAAAAGAGATATTTATTTATTTAATGCACGCCATCTTGTATTTTCAATTTTCCTGCTTAGCTTTCTTTTAATATTCGTCACGCCCTGCACTGCGCGAGAAATAAAACCATTTAATTTATAATTGAAGTAACATTAGCTTTTTAAATACCAAATTCGTAACAGTATCTTTGCTAACATTTCTACATAGAATTTATTCTATTTTGACATATTTATAGATTTTTGAACTAATAAATTGTTTTCGCCGCAAAAGTTCTCAGTTTAGTTACCAACTTTCTGTCTTTGTGTAGCAATTATTGCCTTAACGTCTTTATTTGGGAGCATATTTTATTTAGTTTTTTATTATTACCTCATATCTATTTTTCATTTCGTATACATGTAAATATGCTACTTCACAAAAATGTAAATATGTTAGTCAGTTTATAAAAAAAAATTATGCTTGAAAATTCGTTGCTATGTATTTTTATGCCGCGATGTTTCGATAAATTTTGGTTATAGTATTAGACGATCGCGTTTAGAATATACATGATTTGCTGAAAGAAAGAAATCAACTATAACTTAAGGCACATTTTTCTTTTTGTCACTTTTCTTTCCTGTATACCTTTTACTTTGAACATCGCTATAATCCCTACATATATCACACTCTACCTGGAACTCTATTACGGAACAGATAAGAGCAAAGAAACATTTATTTCCTCTCAACATTAGTGTAAAACTAAAGTACCAAAGTATAATACTTTGGTCAATTTACTGACTTGAGAAAATGTCAGCATAATCGACCTTGCCTATAACGATCTCACCTTAGTTGAGCAGTCTCGCGACATATTTATATAAATATTCAAAAAGGATGCTTCAATGTCATAAATGCTACCTTCGAACCATATATACCAAAATCATTCCAAAACTTTGACGAATAATTTCATATACTGGTCATGATTTTAATATAATTACATCACTTTACCATCATGATTATAACGTAAATCCTACGATAATCGTAATCCTGCTTTATTTCGCCTACTCACCACAAAAAACTTGAAAATATTTTCCGCTTAGCGGTTTTCTGGCATGGAGATAGGAAAGCCGGTTTCCACAACCTTCGTATTCGTCCTCGAATCTTAGGATTCTAGCTTCGGTGCTCGACAAGTGTTTAGTCTGTCTGTGCCACACAGGCAATTCTGGTGTTTGGTTTGATTTAGTTGATTATAACGAAGCACACTTGCGCTATCTGTCTAGGATGAAGGATGCCTTCGTGGAGAACATTCTAAGGGAATCTGGCTAATATACACGTTACACATAGGAAAAACTCCGAAACCTCCCATGCAGTCAACCTATTCGCCTAGAATCGAAACCAGTTTGAAACTACCACTGCTCAGCGATTTTACCCCTCCGCCACTGTTGGGCGACAACTGCTGTCGAGCCGAAATTCTTCTAGAGAGCGTGATCTTAGGTCTTGGGAATGTGGGAGAAAGTTGTAGAGTGCGTGGATAAAAATCAACGCGCGAAAATGTTGCAACTAGTCGTGCATCCTTGACACGGAGGAAGAAACAAACCTCCTTCGACAGTTTTTTAAACGATCTGCGGGTGAAAATGAGCAGAGCATGACGAAAAAAGCGAAGACCAGAGACAAAAATTAAGCGCTTCCGTAGGCACTTCACTTTTTCTTTTAATTATGTTTTTATAGAATATGTATTTGTTATTTATAAATAATTGTTTCTTCTTGTTTTTGAATAAGAAAATACATATTTCTTATTCGAAAACACTTAACAAAAACAACTGAGGTCGTGATTTGAGAGCTGGCACAGATTAATGGCATTTCGAATTATTTCAATGGGGAAAATTGCTTTGAGATACGAGCAAGGTTACGAAACGAATTAAACTCGTATGTCGAGGTACCACTGTACGTAATTATATAATAGTTAGCAAGCAGATAGTAATAAATAATTTTTAAAGTATGATGCTATCAATATATAAATTATGTTGACTAGTATAATTAATTTAGAATTATGCGCCTACATATAATAAGATGATGTATGTTACTACAGATACGTATTAATATATACATATATAAGTCTGTGCATATATATGAAATCATAATTCGATTTAAACCAGTTAACAGTTAGAATTACTGAACAACCATGAAAGATTCCTCAAGAATGAAATATGGTGTAACAATGAACACTTAGTTTAGAAATTAGATTCTATTGTATATTGTTGTAAAAGCCATTGTAAGAGTGAAAATTCTTCATTCTGCCTTAATGCGATTTTTTGCGTTTAATGCGTTGTTTGGAGATTTTATGATCCCGAATTATATTAATGTGATATATTAATACTGCATTTGTAGATAAACGTTTTTGAGAAACGAGTTAAAGCGATTGACTTTTTGTGAAAATTTGGATTTATCCTTATTTTATTGACGTGCACCAGCACTGAATTGAGAATGGCTTGTGCTATGCTTCGATGGATGAAAAAGCGTTTGTAAGTAATGAATATTATGAAAGTTTCAGCATATTTAAATGAGTAGTATTAAAAGTATATATTTACTAATACCATATATTAATACTTTATGGTAAATTTTTCATTATAAATCTCATCATAGTTTCATTTCTCATTCTATTGCATTTCTATAGCGGAACCTAAATTTTTTGGTTTACATATTGTAGATTGCATCAGTTTTGCCGCGCAATTTATTCCTCGGTATGTTACTTGTAGTGTTATTAGAAATTCCATTATTTCTGTCTTTTTTCTGCAATTGGTAGAATCTGATTAGGAAATTTATGTTTTTCTTTCAAGATGTATATGAAATTGGTTATATCAAGTGTTAAATAAACGTTGTTATTCGGGCAATAGCGTTAGCTTTATCCAGATTGATAAATGCATTTCTTATTTCTTAAAATGTCAAGACATAAAGACACACTCGGATAGGACAGGACAGGACAGGAACAAGTACAGGGGGCACCACGCCATCGCCATTGACAAAAATGGTATAGCCCCCATGTACTAGCTCTCTGGACACAGGGGACCTGATTACAGTAAACATAGGACATAGCACTAACAACGTTTAGGACATAGCGCAACTTACTGTTACAACATACTTCAACACATAGGACATAGCATTATCATAATATTACAGATTATTTACAATGCAAGAAGTTATGTTCATAGGACATAGCATTATCATACTATTACAGATTATTTACAATGCAAAACGTTATGTTCATACGACATAGCATTATCATAATATTACAGATTATTTACAATGCAAGAAGTTTAGTTCATACGACATAGCATTATCATACTATTACACACTCGGATAGTAGATTCACTCACTTTACGTTTTTTAAGGGTTATATATATATACATTTAGGGCGTGTTCAAAACAACCATTGACGGGTAGTCTTGGCGTAATTCGGATTCATACCAAGATTATCCATTTCTCAAGGCAATAATTTTTGTTATTTTTGCTAAACCGTTTACGAAAATATAATTTTCCGAATGCTGAACTCTTATGCATGAAAAGGCAGATTTTAAGATATTTGTTTTGCAATTTGATGCAAAATTCGTATTTTTAAAACACTGATGTATATGTTCTTATTTTAAAACTCTGCCAGTATATAACATTAAATACCATTCTTGTGTTATCACCATTTATACATGCCGCTTGCTGTACAGCCTGCTGAATACATTTTACTTTCTAGCTATCTACAATTACATCGTGTTGTTTCGGTATGAACAGGGGCGAAGTTTTCATTACTTAGATACATTTAAAGATAATTAATTAAATTTTTCTGATTTTGATATCTATAATAGATAGACAGGATTACTGATAAAAAATTTAAGAAAATAGTAAATGAAGAAGTAAATAGAAAAATTTCGTTCAGGTATTGTGAGATACCAATATAAACTTCATACATTTTACTAGGGGGCTGTTGCCAAAGCAAAATCTTTACTATATATGTCTACCAGTTCTATGTATACAGTGCGTTGCTCAAAGTAAACTTCCTGCATTGTGAAGAGTACTTAATGCATGCGTTCTTGCGAAGCTTGTTTTCTCGTACAAGTTCTGCCTCTTCGAACCGAAATTGTTCGTAATCTGCAGCGTCTTGAGTTGTTTATGCAGGTTCTTGAGCTGTTCTGGTATTTCCTGTCGAATCTTACGGTGACGCGGAGAGTCTTGTATCCTTCGTTTACTTGCAACGTATCTTCATCGCGCAACTTATCTTCATCGCTTCTCTTCATCGCGCATATTCTGTTGACGTTCCACTTATCTAATGGGCCTCCGTTTCGCTTCGGCTTCCCTTTCCGAAGCACGCAGTGTTTCTTGGTTTTCTGAATGTCTTTTGTGTGTTCTACTAGTTTCTGATACAGTTTGAGCACGCGAAGTTTCTTGAGTTGCTGCTTGTCTGCTGGAACTCCTATTCGTTTCTTCTTCCCTTTCTTGAATGTGTAAGCTTTCTTGTCACTATGCTTGCCTGCTGAGTTTCTAGTTGTATCTTCATTCATTTTTGAAGCTCGCAAGTTTTCTTGTACTTGCCTGCTGAGTTTCCCAGTGTTTCTTACTTCATTTTTATGTAGCTCGCTGTAACATTTGTGCTGTCTTCTTGCGTTCAGGAATTTTAGTAAATTAAAAAAAAAAATTATGTAACTGTAGTAAAGTAACATTGCATCTAAATTACGTTAAATACCTACAGAAGTTTAAACTTCTACTCAGAAAGGAACTATACAATAAAAGAAATTAAATTTTTATAAATAAAATTAGAATAGCATAAACTGCATAGAAACATTTCATTATGAAGAAAATGTATTCATTCTTTCCAAGCAACCAGCGATTCGTAAATAAATTTTTCTTGCCAACTCAGGAAACAAAGACCTTTGACACTTCAGGTAATACATTAGAGTTTATGATTTAAATTTATTTCAATATAACAAAATTTCAAAATCTCAATAAAGGAATTAACGTAGCGATAGCATATCGTGTCACGTATCCAAAGGTGAAACATAAAAGTTGCCAAAAGCAGCTATTCATTTAAAATACTGATATTAACGAAAGATTTTCGACATACAATGACGTTATATTCACTTTCCTTTAAAAACATTAAGCTTCATTTAAACAAAAGGAAATTAAATTCAGACATTTTTCCTAGCTTTCAAGCTTTTATTGTATTTTAAAATCTTCTTTTTGTCACAGTTGCGCAAGTTTTTCTCGGCGTCATTAGGAGCCGTAGGTCGAAATCATTTAAGAATCATTCCTGTAAATAATGATCATATGATAAATTGCAATACATATTCGATTGTTTTATTGAGAATTTGAGTACAATTCTTTATACATCAGCTATTATGCCCCTTTATGTAACGACAAAGATTATTTTCAATGATTATCCGATGAGAATAATTCTTTACAATGATTATTCGATGACAATGATTATTTGCAACGAATATTAAAAGCTGATGACTATGATTACTTAAATAGAATATGCATGTCATTCGATGATAGCGATTATTTCCAAAGAATCTTCGATCATGTCACTATTGTATATCGCTATACCCCTGGGTTTGGGGCCGGTTGGGAATTGTACTACGGCCCTGTAATTAAGCGTTTTAAATGACGTCAAAAAGTCACTGATCCAGATATTTTACTAGTAACTGCTGTGTATTGTGATCGAAACCGTTATTTAAATCTTCTGAATAAAATTTGGGATAATTCATTTTACATCAGAGAATAAAGCAATTTGTAACACGAATTTCAACAAAACTACATGCATCGAATAACAAGAATTATATAAACGGAAGTATCAGTACAACAAATCGCTCTTTGCAGCTCCGCTTTAGTCCGACACTTGTTTTTCAGCTATCGTATCTACCCATTTGAAGATACCATGTGAAGAATACTTTTTTTAAGTGTGTAAATTAATTACATGTATGTTATGTATATATATGGAGATATTTTTTGAATTAGGAAAGCACCAACTTCTTTTAACGAAAACAACCGAGACATTATCTCCAGTCCAATTTAATTTTTCATCTAAATCATTTCTTAATTACAAAAGTTAATATTAATTTTCTTTGCAAAGGAGACTAGGTGTTGCTGGAAACAAATGAAATACCAAACATTATTAAATTTATTGAAGTCAACAGCAGAAAACTGTTAAACATTTAATAGATCACTTCAATGAAATGTAGTTGCATTTAAACGTATTAAATTGTTTTCAGCAGATGTAATAATCAGGAACATAGGAAGATCCGAAGAGATATTGTGCGTTTAAATACTTTTTTTGTTTTCGCTAATTTTTTTATACATTTCAGTTAACGTGTAAATCTGTGTTTTGAACGCATGGCCCGTTAAGTGAAGAAGTCTGTAGGAAGGCAATTTTTAATCCTGTGCGGAAATTGTCCAAATGAATGATCAGTCATCGACTCAGCATACGCAGCCATCAGGTTGAGATCCGAAACATTGATTAATTGCGCTCGACTGGAAATTTCATCAGCATGGTCAACGGAAGCCACCGTTTAAAAAATTTTCTTGTTCTTAAATATATGCTTATTCACTTTTGTAATATGATTAGATACTTATAATCACAGTTCCTTCACTTTCAATAATATATTTCATAAATTGTTGAAGTGCAGACACACACTTCATATTGTAGAAACACGTTTCTCTGGAATTTTTGATGCAAATCCTGGTTATTTTTTCTAAGAAGGGAAAGTAAGGGAGAGTGCCATTTATAAAGCTTAGGTTTTCCAGATTTGCAGGTTTTTCGCGCTCGCATTTTACGTGCTTCTTAAGAATCTCTGGTAATAAAATGGGAACTTTCCATGACTTGTTGCCAATCTAATTGGAGAAAAAAATTTATTCTTTATAGGGATACTTGCGGGAGGTAACCGTCGAGCAATCTTCTTGTATCTGTCTCGTCCCATCCTGTTTGTTATTTTATTAAAACGTGTTTGGAAAATTTTTTCCTGATTGCATGGTTTGATTTGAGATGATAGATGTCAATCAGACCTTTTAATATGGCATCCTGAGCTGTTGGTGCCAGCAGCTTCATTTCCTATTATACCTGTATATTCTCATAATGGAATTTAGGCTAATAAGAGGAATATTCATTTCCATATTTATTGTTTTTAAAAGATTTTGAATAAGTAAAGATATTTTCTTCGTGGAACATTGAGCGTTTAAAAATCTTTGACAATCTGTAAAAATGCTCGCAAACTGTAACTTACTACTTTTGACAAAAAACGTATAAGTAATCATTTATTAAATTAATGAATTCAAACATATGAACATATATATTTAATAAAATAAAAATATTTCAGCGCAAATAATTATCGACGTATATTTGAAGAAGAAGAAGGAGAAGCAGGAATATACTACAGCGATCAACTACTAGAAGAATTGGATCCCCAATGTTTAAGATTGCAATACGTGTCGGAGACGTAAGTCTTTTCGGAAAAAATAATAAAACAAAACATAATGTTTCAGGTCCAGTTTAATTATACGTTTAATAATTTTTTGACAAAAACGCTGGTCTGGAAAATAATACGTTTTCAGATTTATAATGCTTAATGTTTTTTTCATTCCTTCATTACAAAAATATATTATAAATGTTTAAGATGGAAAATCCTATTGTGAAGAATTCAAATTTATTGTCATACCTTTTGATTATGAGGAAACGTTATTGCATTAACTAATGAAATATCTAAACAGAAAGCTAATATACAAAATACACGTGTTTAAACGGCCAGTTTGTAAAATTTGTGAATGAGAAGTTGTTATGAAGTTAGTTGTTGAATGTCAAATAGTTGATATAATTAGAGTAACAAAGACAAAAAGGACTTTATGTTTATAAATAATAATATATATGTATGTAAAACAAATTACGTAAACACTGAAATCCATCCTATACTCTATTCGGAACAAATCTAATATAAATTGTTCTCTTCATCTGTTTCTGTTAGACTATATATTTCTAGATTTACAGAGATTTAGAATATTATTTAGCTCGAGTTTTGAGAATGTACTCATCAAACATAATAAAAATTTCCAGATTCCAACTTTTCATTGTAATTATTTTTTTAATATATAATATTAAATAATTTTGAATTAATAGAAAATTAAAAAATAAAAATTAATTAATTAAAATATATTTATGTAGATATATATATCCCCATCACATGATTTACATAAAGATGATGACCTAGCTAAGCGGGAATTTAAATTTCCTGAATCAAATATTTCTCTTACTAAGCCACAATGTTGTCGAACTATGCACATTTTTTTCTATCTCTGTCACCGCTGACACGACGTCGTGCTACTTTCTTCCTATTCCAACAATATGAGAAATATAAATATTCTAGAAATAGGTAGGTTTAGAATTTCAAATGAATTGGAGCCGCAAATATGAATTGAAATAAATCTGAATATTTTATATTATTCATCTGCCAAATTTGCTCTGTATTATAGATCAATATGTGCGATCAGAATTCCTAACATTAATTCACACACACACACATATACATATATATCTATATATATACGTTTATCGTATATATGTTATGGTGAAACGCCGAAATCTGGAGAATGTCGACTTTCACCGGTGAATGTCAACATTCACATAGTCGCTTGTTGTATGTCCGAAATATTTTCCAAATACTCTTATTTCTGACTTACACCGGTAAATGTCAACATTCACCATCTACTAATGGTGAATGTTGAACACATAAGAATATTATATTTTCTCCGTAATTCGGTCACGAAAAAACGCACTTAAATTAAGAACTTAAGAATATAAGAACTTAAAACACACTGTACATTCAAAATGCGAAAGGAAAATAATAGAAGTTTAAAACTTACAAAATTACGTGATTCAAATCTTATTTATTGCAAAAACTTAAACTCTTATGATACTTTCAATTGCACAAGAGGCCCTTGCTTTTACGACAGCATTTATTTGTGGAACACTTCCTTTTGCAATGACAGCGTGTACATATACTCCTCTCTTTTCAACCTACACCAGAACACATCCGTGAGTGTCGACATACACCGGTGAGGGTCCGAATGTACAAGAATGTAATGCAATATTCGATCTTTCACCGACGTATTTGGTGAATGTTGACATTCTCCGGTGAAAGTCGACATTCTCCAATTTCGGTCTTTCACGGTAACATATATATATATATATATATATATATATATATATATATAAAGATTTTATATATATATATATATATATATATATATGATTTTCCTTTTACAATTGAAATTTTATTCTTCATGATGATTTAACTCTAGTCCCCGTTAAAACATTATTAACATTTTGCTTTCAAATTACTTCAAAACATCTTTCGAAATATAACTTACCAGTATGGATTCACTCTTTTAAAATAATTCTACTTTAATTAAACTTAGGAGATAATATAATCAATTAATCAATATTGTTTAGGAAATAAATTATTATTAACTAACTTTGCAGCAATTGCGCAAGTAATTGTAACTTCTTTTCGCACTTAATGAATTTAAGATCATACAACATTGGATATGCTAAATAGCAGCTATTAGCGCTATTTATCGCTTGCCTAATGTACCCACTTTATATATTACCACCATTCTTCTTTCTTAATATTTTAATTTTTAAGTTTTATAAAGTTCTTATACAAAAACTTTACTGTATTGAAGGTTAGCAGCCTCCTTACTTTTATATCTTGCTAGTTTATCTGAAATTGAAATCATTTAATGTCATTCCACTAGATGAAAAACTTGAAAATTTAACGCCATGCCTGCTACAGATAAACCCAAAATACAATTTTTATGAAAAACATTTAACTGTATTTACATGATTACATGCGGCACTTGACATATAAAATATATAGGACAGACTAAAAACAATCTTAACTTTCGAATCAATAACCATAGAGCTTAAATCAAAACATTCAACGCACAAAAAATAGCATTAAAATAAGTACACCATCACAACTCAATACAGCAGAATTAGAGCACTTTAAACACCATGACTTCAACTCTATTCAACTTCAGATACTAGATATAATACCCAATCACAAAACACGAATTTTTTAGGAATCTCTCTATATACTAAAACAACGTTCACTTTATCCATATGGACTTAACACTTATATACATAGTCATAGAGATACTTCTAAGAAGTCTATTTTCAGCCAATTTAAGCACTACAGCAACAAAACGCAGAGAGAAATAAGAGGAAGCAAAATAAAAAATAATGCAAGATTTTTATCCACTTTGGATACATTTGCATTGAAAAAACAATTGAAATGTTTTTTTGACTCAGACAACTTTCCCAAGAAACTTTTCAACTGTTACACTCCTGTACTAATAAATTCCTTATCAAACTAAAAAAATTCATTCAAGAAAGCTACGATGATATACAAATCATTAAAGACATGATTCTCCATTTTAGTCTTTTCGGACTCTCTAATAGTCTCACTCAACGCAAAATTTATTTTAAAGTCAATTTTCTACATCCGCAGTTTGACAATATTCATTTCTCAAGAATAATCAGAGATTGTAAAGATTACTTCCCCGCAGTTTACACATTACCTATGGTTGCATTTAAATATCAAAGGACCTTAAGCAACTTGCTGACTAACCACCATGAAATAGATGAAACAGCAGAATGACATTGTAAGACACCAATTTACAGCAATTACGTGAATTCTCATCACCAGCACATAATTACTGGCAACCTGAATATCATATAAAACCATCAACTTAAAACACTAATGAGTTATGGTACAAAATTTAGACCAGTCAGAAACATGACTACAAATTTCTGTTACAAGACTTTCGAAAACACTATCAACAAAGTTATAGTTAAAGCAAGCTATCAACTGAATTTACCCATAGATACCTTCTAAAAATGGAAAGCTAAAATTCTTCAACGCATATCCACCGAAATCAGTCACCTCAAGTTTAAAAGTACACTGAATTGGTCACAAATTACATCAGATATTAAAACATTAAAACAGCTTTTTACTATTACAAAAATAGATAAAGCAACTAATAACTTATTATATGAAAACAATTCTACGCAGAAATTATTCATAAAGAACTTCTCAACGCAACTACTTATCAATTAGCCAACCTTACAGAAACATCTATAATAAACAGGTTTAAAACTTTTCATAAGAAACTCAATATTACTTTCAATGCAAACTACAACAGATTTACTAATCTTTAGGCGATTCCCAATTTCCATAAAACACAATTAAAATTCAATTAAAATTCAGATTTATTGCTAATGGAACTAATAAATTACAAGAAAAATGTAGACTATTATTTTTTAATTCAACTTAATAAAATCTGTAAATTTATTTTCAATGATTGTAAGACTAATCATAACAATCCTGGATCATTCATAATAACACTCCTGTCATTAATACCATTCAAACCATTAACATCCAAAACATTAATTGCTATGACTTTGAAAACTTATATACCTCACTTCCTCTAGAAGAAATCTATACCAGTCTACTTGATCTAACTAAACTCTTCCCTGATATGCTCAATATCATGACTCTTGACAAATGGGAAACCTACCTAAAATGCACACTTTTTCATAACTACATCAAGTTTCAAAATCAAATTTTTAAACAAGTCAGAGGATTGCCAATGGGCTTACATTCCAGCACCTCGATCTGTAATATCTTTTTATTTGTCAAAGAATTTAACTTCCAAAAAAATCTACAACTACAAGATTTAAATTACTACAAACACACCTACAGATATATTGATGACCTTATTACAATTAATAATTTTGATAAAATTGAACACTCCGAGATTTATCCGAATTGTCTTACACTTAATAAAACTAATAATTCACAAAATAGCATAGACTTTCTAGATCTTCAAATCATTAACTACAAAAAAATTTTACTTTTTGACAAAACAAGAAACTTCAATTTCAATACTAAGAAATTAATAAATTGGAACTCCAACATATCCAAAAAAGTAATTAACAATAGTATAATTAATCAAATACAACGAATTAAAATTATATGCACAGATACAATAGATTTACAACGCGAAATTTTGCTCCTTATTAAAATTCTCAAAAATAATCTAATACCCATTCAATTTATCAACCATTGCCTTAAAAGAGCAGGCGTTAAATACTCACTCTAAATCATGTAACTGATAGGGATATGATAATTTGTTCCTAAACCTGAGAAGGCGGTATAAGTTGTATGACTATCAGTTGAAGGATTTGTATATAATGTAATTACTCAATTGTATATATTGTAAAAAGCTAATTGTCTTCAGACTCATGCTGTTATTATACTGTTACTAAAAAAATGGGCCTATTTCATGACTTTAGCTAAAAAAAATGGGCCTATTTCATGACTGTCTAATAGCTCTCTGACAGTGAAAATTATTTTTTCCTTTCTTAAATTCTTAATCATTGTGACACGACAATTAGCCAAAAATTAATAATTTCCATTCAATAGTATTTTCAAAAAAATCTTAACACACAGTCGTCCTCAAATAAGAACTCCACATAATACATCCCTCAAGAATTCCGAGTCCAACCCACTACCATAAATTACTTCACCCAAGTCTTACCGATTGATATTATTCAAAGCCCCCACTGCCGCTAAGAATTTTCGGACACCCAACACTTATGAGTCAGACACGAAGAGAACACTTTGCCAACTCCCCAACTAGAAAGAATGTAAGTTACTTAATACCTTTTCTGGCCTTTATATCTTCATGTACATTCACTGTTTTTATTATATATTATTTTTTACATTTTTCTATATTACTTTATATTGTCTTTGATTTGTTTTTACAAACTTTGCATTATTTATCTTATTTTGTAATCTTCTATGTTTATTTCAACTTTACTTTGAATTCGATTTCATAATAACAATTTCCAATGTTTAATTTTTACAAATAATATAGAACTCAAATGCATAAACATGAAGGTGTCGGGGACGGTTACTCGGGTTATATCGGATTTCTCTACAGATTTTGCTTTTTACTTCAAATTGAATTGACAAAATTGCTTCATAAGAATAATTTCTTTGACTATAAGCTTTGGATCATAATCCCTTCTATTCGCGAAGATATTTAGGATATTTGACTAGAATTGCCGGTTTGGCTTTAACTTATAACTCGAGTAAAGACGAAACACCTTCATATTTACGTATTTTTATCAATTATTGTTCGTTGAACGGGAGTTGGTTTGTTCCCCTTGAAAAGTCAATTAATTTCCGATCAATGACAATGATTACATGTTTTTAATTTTCCTTTTACAATTGAAATTTTATTCTTCATGATGGTTTAACTCTAGTCCCCGTTAAAACATTTTTAACATTTTGCTTTCAAATTACTTCAAAACATCTTTCGAAATATAACTTACCAGTATGGATTCACTCTTTTAAAATAATTCTACTTTAATTAAACTTAGGAGATAATATAATCAATTAATCAATATTGTTTAGGAAATAAATTATATATATATATAATCGTTTATTGCAATGCATGGTCGGAAATGCTTTCCTGGCGCCATAGTGACGAGAGACTACACAAGAAAAATAGGGTACGAACAGTGTAAAGATATTTCTTTATTATTCTTAGCGCAGCGGAAACTATGAAATAAGAACAAAAACATTGGATCGTCATCAAAGAAAGTATTCGAAAGTTCCTTAGGAAAGTATCCTAAACATGGGTTTGGTAGGGGTAGTCCAGTGCATTGTTCAGCAAGATCACGAGACTTCACTTGCATTATCACTTCCGCTCGGGGTACGTCAACACATTAGTGCACGAAATCCCTGTTAGAAGTCCAACAGGAACTTGTGGCACATATCGTGGCAGCTGCTGGGAAAGTCCTCAGGATGCACAGTATTTTCCAGAACATCTTATGGTCGATGTGCGAGAGATGTGATACCTGCATCAGGGCGCAGGTCGTAATTTCGAACACCTTCTTTGAGGTCCATAAGTGTCTAATTTTGTTCCTATTTTTTAATTTCTCTTGTGCTAAGCATAATTGGTGTCCGTTCTTTCTTGTGTTTTGTGTTGTTTGTAGCGGCCAGGAAAGTTGTTTCGGCCCTGTTTTGCCATTTCATTTTTCCTCGATGTCGTCTCTCTCATATATGTGCATAATTACTTATGACTCAAGTGTCGCTACTATATGATGAAATTTACAAACACGGTGTTTACAATGCTACATATTCCCATCCGAAAATATCTTTTTTTTTCCTCTTGCCCTTCAAATAAGAAATGTGTGTCCTTCATTAAAAAAATCTCCTGGAACTTTAATTCTTCTTTTTTTAAAGACTATGGAGAAAATATTTCAGTATAGGCAGCTGTCAATATTCAAACATTACATTTTAAAAACCATTAAAGTGTAGCCGAAACGCTCCGAAAGGCTTAATTCGCATAAGGATTTAGGAAATACATTCTGAAAAACTTAGCAAATTTTCCTTCAATAAATTTAATGGAACAGGCAAAAGAAATTACAGGGAACAATAAATATAGGAGAAAACAGATATTTCTTTTCCTAATTTGTTTTACTGTGTTTGATTTCTTTCTTTCTTCCTGTATAAATGATTAAAACTTAAAGAATGTAACTGAAGAATGAGAATAAAATTTTCAATTGAATACAAATGGTGGCAAGACTCCTAGTGCTGCTCTGCTGGACGACGAAATAGACCAGCAAAATGTTCTGAATTTGGAATAACGAGAGAAAATTTGAAACCTGTGCAGCCAGCGATGCAAAGAGATTGTTCTGAGAGAAAGATGACTTAAATGATGAAACTCGGAGATAATTTAATGATGTGTAAGGTTACCTCTACTGGGATAATAATAAGAAAAGGTTAAAATACAAAATACGTAAGTAAATTATACAAAAATTGAAGAAATTTAAAATATCTGGCATGCGTAAGAAATAGTAATTGATTCAAAAAATAAATGAATCTAAAGCTCTCAAACTTATACTCGTTTAAATACAGGTTTTGCTGATTCAGAAAGTACGTTAGGTGTATATCTTCTAAAATGCTTTTTCCATCCTTTGTTTGTAGTTGTTTCATTTTTCATTTCAGTTTCATTTTTTCCTCCTATTTTGCAATTTTCGCCATTCTTTCCCTCTGTTTTTAAGACACCTGTTTATTATTACTATTATTATTATTACAACATATGTAAAAATTAAGTAAGGAAAAGTAAGGCAGTGAAACTTTGCAAATTATCACGCTCTACGTGAGATTCATGGTGGTAGCTTATTGCATACAAATCACGCCAAATTCTTTAACTTCTTTGCTTGGCTTTAGGTCCTTATAACGAAAACAACAAATTCGCCCTTTGTAGAAAAACATTCTGTCAAACAATAAACCTACGGGGAGATTTTTCTCTATGAAACTGAGCCCAAAGTGTTATATAGTATCTAAATATGGAAGTGTTGTACATGTTAAACGTGATCGTCGTTGCATTACTTTCACTTTTTTACTACTGAAATAAAGATATACTGATTATTTTGTAGATTGGAAAACCCTCCTTCTGATCATGAAAAGGAGCAAAAACTGGAAAACGAGAAAGAACTAGAAAAGAAGCGAGAACCGGAAAAGATGCAAGAACTAGAAAAGAAACAAGAACTGAATAAAAAGGTAGAACAGGAAAAGAAGGAGAAACTGGAAAAGAAGCAAGAACTGAAAAAGAAGAAAAAACTGGAATTGACACAAAAACTAGAAAAGAAGCAAGAACTGAAAAAGAAGAAAAAGCTGGAAAAGATACAAAAACTAGAAAAGAATCAAGAACCGGAGAAGATACAAGAACTGGAAAAGAAGCAAGAACTGAAAAAGAAGCAAGAGCAGGAAGCGAAACAAAAACTGGAAAAGAAGCAAGAACTGAAAATGAAACAAGAGCAGAAAAAGAAGCAAAAACTGGAAAAGAAGGGAGAACTGAAAAACAAACAAAAACTGGAAAAGCAACAGAAACTAGAAAAGAAGCAAGAACTGAAAAAGAAGCAAACACTGGAATGGATTCAAAAATTAGAAAAGAAAGAAGAACTAAAAAACAAGAAAAAACTGGAGGAGATACAAAAACTAGAAAAGAAAGAAGAACTGAAAATGGAGAAACAACTGGAAGAGATACAAAAACAAGTAAACAAAGAAGAACTGAAAAGGCAGAAGAAACTGGAAAAAATGCAAAAACTAAAAAACAAAGAAGAACTCAAAAAGAAGAAGAAACTGGAAAAAATGCAAAAAATAAAAAACAAAGAACTGAAAATGAAGAAGAAACTGGAAAAAATGCAAAAAATGGAAAAGAAGCAAGAGCCGGAAAAGATGCCAGAACTGGAAAATATAGACGAGTCAGAAAAAACGCAATACCTGGAAAAGAAGCAAAAAACGGAAAAGAATCCAAATCTGAAAAACAAGCTGGAACCGAAAAAGAACTGTCAAACCCGAAAAGGAAACCGGATGAACACCGAAAAGAGCCAGAACTGGATAACGACTGTAGAACGATTGATTTAATGACCAAACGAAGCAAGATCCGGAAAAGAAAAATAGAACAAATAAATCATATACCACTGCAAATAATACCACTGCAAGCATTAAATATCAACGTCAAAAAAATAAACACCCTTCTTCAAGGAAGCCTTGCAATACACTGTCATAACCTAGAAGGTATAGGAAAAATCAGCTATAACCTCATTGCCAAAACAGTTGTAAAAGATATAGTTAACGTAAAATTTCCTGAAGCCAGAATACCAAAATGTACAATTCATAATATTCCAAAAACATTTCAACTCTGACGCCTTGATTCAAATTATAGCCCAAGAAACATAATCAAATATTTCCGAGCTAAGACCTTTATTTAAACTGAATGATCAAAATAATACTGATAAATGGATCATAAAATGTCACGGTCAAACTTTCCAAAATCTTATGAGTAAAAAACAAATATATATTGGATGGCGCACCAATAAAATAACCGAGTTTATCGGTGTACGCAGATGTCAAGTCTGTCAGGATTTCTCTCATAAGACAAACAAACCAAAATGCTCATTCTGCGGCGGAAAATATCATGTTTCTTGCTGTTATTCCCAAACTCCGTACTGCATAAACTGTTGGATTAACAATGAAAAGTATGAAACAAAATTTGACTGTAAACATCCAGCTTTAGCTATTTCCTGGTCCACATATCAAACAGAAGTTAGACGAGTAAAATCCAATACATATTATCAACAATAATGCAAGATCCTGCAGACTATCTATAGACCCTTTCCTTCAATAAAAAGAATAACAATGGCATCCGCTTTCTCAAAATAACTCTTCAAAGAGCAAAGACCGCCACCGACCAACTATGTGAGTATCAAGTAGATTATCTGGCAGATTTTATTATAAAACAAGAACATTATTGCATCACTGGCAAATTAGTAAGAAGTCCAAATAACTGGGCAATTATTCAACGTCATGCTTCAACTGCTGTTTTAACACCTCGTACAGCCATATTCATTCCAAACAATGAATGGAATTCTACAATAATTATTAATACTCGAGATATAATCACAATTTCAATCAATACTAATGCATCTCAGCTTCTTATTACTAGTATCTATATATCTCCGTCAAAAATCCAAATCAAACCTTATCCATACTAAATGAAATCTTACAACAATAATAATAGTCCGCATGTTTTAGTGGAGACTTTAACTCCCATAGTACTTAATGGGGATACTTACAAACCGATCACAGAGGAGAAATACTTGAAGAATTTTTAAATGCAAACAATCTCATTCTACATAATCATTTTACTGACCGACCTACCTTTGATAATACCTACAATAAAGATTGGACTGATCTTCTTATTTCTACAACACATCTTGATAATAAAATTAACAACAGATCAATACTAAATGAACACTGAATCTGATAACAAATATATCTCTTTTGATATAACTGAATATACGTCCTTTACTGCACTTACAAGATTTAAAATCAATAATAACAAAGAAAAGAAAGTTCAATCCAATTTCAAATGACTTTCTAAATTCTATTATTCTGTGTACAACTAAAACAGAACTTAATAATATTACCAAGGAACTTATCAGAAAGTTTCAAGATACCTAAGAACGTACCTTCTTCAAAAGATCAAGAAAACTCAAATCATCGCAAACTGATGAAGAACGACTCAACCTACTTCAAAAATACAAAAAACGAAAAGCCTCACATAAAAAGCAAATAATATCTGCAAAACGTTAAGCATGGTGCAACTATTGTTCAAACAACCAGGATACGTATGGCTCATTGTACGAAATTGAAACCAACAAAATCTTCCACCCAACGCAACTTACAGTCACTAATACGGGAAATAATGATAAAAATGTTACGAAGATGACTTTAGAAAACATCCTAGATGTTATTCTACCAAACGAAAGCATATATGATGATTCAACTGAACAAAGATTAATTCGTTTTAATCTACTTCCACGAAAATGATATCCCATTTACACCCATGGAACTCAATCGAATTATTAAAAAACTCAATAACAAAAATGCTCCTGGGCCAGATAGAATCTGCATCCAAATTATACATAAAACTAATCGTAAGCTAATTCTAATCTGCAATAAATGTCTTCAACTTTGTATTTTTCAAGACTGCTTAAAAACAGGACAAATCACACTCTTCCTCAAAACGAAAAAAGTTCCTGATATTCCTAATTCCTATCGGCCAATTAACCTTCTTCAAGCTCTTGGAGAAATTCTTGAACGTTGTATTATAGGAAGACTTGAATACCATTTTCACCATCATAAATTCATTAATGAAAATCAGTAGGGATTTAGGCAGCAAAAATCTACCATTCATGCAACCAGTGCAGTCCTAAACCAAATCAATGTTAATAAAATCAATAACCTACACTCCGCAATAATCAGCTTAGATCTTAAATCAGCCTTTGATTCATTATGGCAGCCCTCAATTAAAGAAGCACTTAGAAATATTGAATGTCCTTATAATATCTATCAAATTATCAATAATTTCCTTGATAATCGGCATAGTCTCATTTTATATAATAATACTTTAATCAGAAGAAAACAAGTTCGTGGATGTTCACAAGGCGCATGTATGAGCGCAGAATTATGGAATATTACATTTAATAAAATTATAAAAAGTGCCTGGCTTCCTTTTGCTAAAATTACTGCTTTCGCCGATGATGTCGCATTTGTTATTAGTGGAAGGTCCCATTTAATCCTTCGAAGAAATTGTCAAGAAATAATAGCCATATTCCAGCAAGAATGCAAGAAAATTAAACTTGATATTTCATCCTCCAAATCTAGAATCATTACAAATAATAAACCTGGATAAAATCTTACTAAGCAACTTTCTGTTAAAACAAATGGCGAAAAAAATCAAGCATACTAAATCAATCAAATACCTAGGAAATTATAATACATGAAAACAACATCTTATCGAATATCTCAAAGAACTTAAAATTCGTACACATTCTGTAAGTCAAAATCTTCGACATGTGCATGGCACAAACTGGGGTTTAAATCGCCATATCACCAAATTACTATATCGTACAGTAATAACCAAAATTATTACATACGGCTCTGCCATCTGGCCATTCCCTATAACAACAAGAAAAGAAAAAATTCTTACCTCAACACAACGACAATTTACGCTTAATATTACCAGAGGCTTTGGAACTACCTCCAGTACTGCTCTTAATATCTTAGCTGGAACTATTCTACTCCATGTGGAATCCATTCAAGAAGCAATTTATTCTACAATATATCAACTTCGCCATAATATTACTTATAACAAAACCATATACATCACAGAGGATTACGAAATGCGCCCTGCTCCTTACAATAGACATCTCCTGCTGTATCACACCCAAAAATGAAAACATCAATAAAAACTAAAACTAAAAACAATTCAATTGAAGTATTTAATTATAGAATCAAATATTAATACTGACCGTCAATCTGCCATCTATGCTATCTCTAACCCAGAAAATCAGTCTTTTATTGCTCATGACATCAATAACCTCTCTAAGAAACAGATAATTTAAAAATTCATATATCATGGATAAGAGGCCATAGCAGAAATGCCGGTAACGAAACATTCGACAAACTTGCAAAGAAGCTGTTCCTAATCAAGAAAGCAATTTCCTATATACGAAATTTCCCAAATCTTATCTTCGATTCTCCATAAAAGAACAAATTACCCAAATATGCCAAGAACAATGGAATAACGCATCTACAGGTCGACGAAATTACTAGTTCTACCCCTATTGCAATACTGACACCAAGAGTACAAAATCCTTTTTAACATGTAATATTACTGGCCATGGGCCATATCATGTTTATTTTCGTCAAAGAAACTTAATAGACACTGACTTCTGTATATGCTGCTAGAAAGGAGACAGTGATCACTATCTTTTCTCATCTCCTCTCAAGAAAACGTATCCTGTACGCGCACCCAGAAATATTGATATATCATTCAAAAGAACGATCAGCAAATTTCAACATGTTCATTCTAATATGAAACAAATTCACCAAAACTTAACACAATTGGATTAAATCCATGCAGAGTAACCCCATCTACAACAGACGAAATATAACAAAATATTTAATTTTCACCCTTGTAGAATTTTAAGATAATTATCGATCTTTGTCACAAATACTTATTTCTACTGATCGTAATAAAAAAAGCCTTGCAAAATCCATAATAAACAGAATGAAATATAAAAATTGAGTAGTGAGAGTAAACTAGAACTGAATAGGTGAGTCATGATACTGATTTGCTGTGTCATGACAAAAATGAGCTATGAATATTGTATGAATCATGTAAAATATATGAACTTAAACGAGGAACTTTTTATGATCTCTCTAATCATGAACACTTTACTGACTTATGAACTCTGCCTAATGAATACTGAAAACTATTTGAGATCATGAATTCTAAAATACAATTTTATTCTCTTCTACATGTTATACTTATATTTTATTAATTTTATTATATGATTCATCATGTATTATCCTATATTTTAGCACTTTATTCAAAATTATAATTTTATTATAATGGCACATTATGTGTTATTGTATACTTGATGTATTATTCTACATATATTTTTCTTCTATTTTAAGAATTATTCCAAATTTGCCATATGATATCTCTACATATAATAAAAGAAAGAGTCTGTCTGTGTGTTCTGTGTGTTTCTTTCCTTTGCACTGCGCGTAAGCTAATAGACACACGGCTACAAAATTTGCTACATAGGTGTATCTAGACAAGGGCCAGTGCACCTCGAAGCGATTGTTTCGAAATTCTAATTCGAATTTTTTTTTAATTTTATGTTTTGTGACGAAATCGCGTCGTTTTGAGACATAATGGCCTATAGGAAAGCGAGATTTTACTCTACACACTCCATTTTCAAATCGTCATGAAACGTAAGCACTTAGATATTTTACGATTTTAAAATATATTTCTTGTTTCAATAAATCGATTAAATACGATTTTATTTAACAAATGGAGCTTAACACATTTTCAAAGGGATATTTTCTAAAAAAGTTTATTTTTAAAAATGTACAGTTTATTTTTCTTTGATTTTTGGACACGTTAAACTTTCATCCTTGCGACTGCTTTTACAAAAGTAATTTTGGAAAACTGATAATATTTTGTACTTTTAAAAAAATTTTTAAATGAAGTTTCCGAGTACACTTCGCACATCTCACATCTTTAAAAATGTGATTTTGGAAACAATTTTCCTGTCTTATTGTTGTTGATAGATTTTTGATGAAATCGCATCATTTTGAATAGTTTCATTCTTTTAGGGCGCACCAGCGGCCGAGCGGTAAAGTCGCTGAACACTGGTAGTTCGGTCTGAGGTTCGAATCCCGCGAACGGGCTGGCTGCATGGGTGTTTTCGTGGTTTTCCCCACGTGTATACGACCAAGTTTCCCTTAGAAAGTCCTCCACGAAGGCATCCCTCCTCTTAGGCAGATAGCTCTAGTGTGCTTTGCCATAATTAAAATACACACCAATACACCATTGTTTTAGAAATATGGGTTTGGCAACAAGTTTTCATCGTATTTCTTATGTCACTGTTTTTAAGAGATTGGCATATTTCATTGTCATTTATATATATGTAATAATAATATTCCATAATCAAGAATACACTTGAAATTCTATCTGTATGTCTTTTCATTTTTAATGACGACGTGCTCTTATTTGAAAGTACGCGGAATTAAATCCACAGCCCCGTAGTCAAGTTGTTTTTCCCGCCTTTTCTACACGTACAGTTATAGAATGTTCTCGAAATATTTAAAGCGAACTGGATTGGCTGACGTCATTTTTGGAAGCTCCGCCTTTCCAGAGGCTATAAAAAGACTCGCAAAAGGAATATCGGGGCTTTTTGTTAAATGTTACGATGCAGTAAACTTCATACAAAAAGTTATTAATAATTCTTTTTTATTTACTCCGCATATCTGATTTTTGTAACTGTTATTTCGCCTGAATAATAATAAATGGATCCTGTTTTTTAAACTTATCATCTGATAATTTAAGCTAAGACTACATTTATGATTCTTCAAAAAAAAATAATAATTTCTTAAAATATGTTCTTACTTGGCTGTTGAGTACACTATTTAATCTTGCTCGTTTTTGTGCTGCTAAAAAAAACACAGCATAAATGATTGAAATTCTTCACATATATATATATATAATACATTTTTATTAATTTTTTTTGATAAAGTTGTTCTGTAGAGTAAAATTCTGCGCGGAATTTTATGTTTTTTGAGTTGTTTTCATGTTATTTTTTGCTTATTTCACTTTTTGTAAGATACTGAAAAGTTTTGCATATTTTTTTTTTCTTAAACGGAAAGTTCGTTAATTTTTTATTAGGTTAATAATTATTTGCATTAAGAGATATAGCTTATTTCATTGTAATTTTTTTCTCTTGAAAATATAAGATAAAATATCATTAATTATACTTTGTTTTCAAGAAATTTTTTGTTTCTTGTATTATTTTGTGTTATTTATTGCTCATTTCACTGTTTTTAAGATTTTGAAAAGTTCTGAGTGATTTTTTTCGGAAACAAAGTTCTTAACCTCCTTTATACCATTTGAGTTCTTAAGATTTTGCAAAGAGAAGTTGGTTAATTTATTTATTAGGATAATTAATATTTGTATTAAGGGATATTGCTTATTTCATTGTAGTTTTGTTACACGTAATAACTTTTTTTATGAAGTTGTTCTGCAGAGTAAAATTCTACGCTGTTTTTAAATTTACCGTTTGGTGTTTCTTTCAGCCATTTTTCCGGTACATTTATAGCCAGACGTAGCTGCTAGTGTTCTATACAAGCTTGATGTAAAACCTGTTTTATTAGATTTCCCTCCTTTCCCAACAGCACAAAGTTTCGAGTTCTGGTCTCATCCGATGGGCTAATAATTGATTTACCCACTACAATATTACTACTACCTTCTAATGACCCTTTTTCTAGTTTTTTTCATTTCTTCTATTAACCGTTCTCCCTTTTTGTCCTCCTCACTTAAAAACTAACTTCTAAATCTCTCTTTAAAGAACTATCAGCAGGTTTATTCTTCTTCTGGGCTTCCGTCCGTGCTCTATTCGGTTAGTGATTGGGAGCTATAGATGTGCAATCTTTAATGAAGCTCCAACACTTTTACCTGTACATGTATGTATCTAAATGAAAGTGGCTCGTTTTGATGTTATACTAGCGAAACACCAAAAAAAAAAACCTTGATTTAAATGATGATGATTTAAATAATATAGCTGGAATTTTAAGGATTAGGATTTACACTAACTGCTGATGATATTTTATTTAAGTTATCGTGATTATATGTTATAGTGATGAAGAATATGATTAATTGAGCATGATGGTAATAAATGTTTAGGTGATAGTACTTTGTATTTAGGTGATTTTTTTTTATTTGACGACTTCATTGATGATTGTGTAGATGATATATAGTTTCGTATGATTAGTATGGGAATGATGATGTGATTTGTGTGATTGTGGTTTATTTTATTCTGACGATGGTGATAGTGATCCGATGGTTTAAAATGATGATGTGTTTTGTGTGGTGAGGAATATTTAGATGATTTTGATGATGATATAGATTTGACTGATGAGGATTTTATAGCTGATATGATAGTGATCTATAGAATAGTTTAGAGGGTTTCGGCAGTGGAGACGATGGTTAAATGACGATGAAGAAGAAGATGATTTGGGTTACATTGCTTTCTATTTAGGTGAACTGGAGGATTATAATTTATCTATCTCGACGATGAGGTTAGTGACGATGTTAAACTGATGTTAAACCGACGGTTTAACCTGATGATATGTTTTGGATGATGGGGATAATTTAAATGATTTAGATGATAATTTTGATTTATCTGGTGATAATTTTATAATCTATATTCTGGTGATTTAGATAAAAATTTAGATGATCATTTACATGGTTTAGATGATGAAGATACTGATCAAATGAGAATGGTGTTCTTGATGATGAAGCTTTAGATTATACTGATTTTTTTATTTAATTTGAACGATGATGATTTATCTTAATTTGGCGATGTTTTCAATGATGATGAAATGATATATATATGATGGTTTGAAATGATGATATCTTTTGGATAGTTATGATTATTTAGCTGACTTAGATGCTGATTTAAATTTAGCGGATGAATTTGATTGGATTTTGAAGATTTATATTTAGATGATCATTTCAATGGGTTAGATACTGATTTAGATGATGATTATTTAAACAATACTAGGGTCATCTGAAAAATCAATTTTCCGCACACCATAAAAAAAACAAAGCACTATAACTTTTAAAGACCTACTGCAAAAGATACAGCTATATTTCAGCTGCTTCTCAGCATAACAAGCATCGGAACTGTATCAATTGTTATATCGTCGGTTAAGTATATGCAGTCCAGTCTCATAGAAGTCTGCCGCCTGGGAAGGAAGGCAGCCTGTCATAGTTGCCTGCAACATTTCTCTTGTGGTAAAGTGATGCCCGGACAGGAAAGTCTTCAGATGCAAGAACCAGTGGAAATACTTAAAAGCAACATGGGAGCTATAGGATGGAGGCTCAGACACCTATGGAATTCGCCGTATGCGTCAGATGTTGTCGGGGTACAACACAACACCAGCACTGATCACGTAGTGAAAACATAAAAATTGAGCAATACCGCAGCCGGGACTCGAACCAGGATCTCTCGAATACGCTCCGAGTATGCTATTGTTACATCACGAAGGCATGCAGAAAGTCAAAATCAAGAAAACGCCCTTGCAGCTGGCCCTTTCGTTCGCGTGGATTGGAACTAGTGCCCAGCGACTTTAATTCTCTATTGCTAGTGGGACCCTCACATGCTGAGCGTATAGAAATAGCTTCTAAAATTGTATATAACAGTGCAAACAAAATTTCAGAGCAGTTTAAATCCGTATGTACTGATACTACAATTATTTTCAAATAATTTTCATATTTAATGCAATTTAATAATAGAAAGGAATTTGCCTTAATATATATCTTTACAAATCTATTGCTTTTATTTCTGTGATTGCAAATTTTTATAATTAATGTACTGGTGCGCAATATGGTAATCAAACCCAATATGGTAATCTGAGTAAAGCGTTCATCAACATCTGTAGATTCATACAGAACACATAGCTGGAAACAGCAACAAAGGGAATTCTGGAAACAGGCATCCACATGCCAACGCAATATACACTCATTGCCATAAAAATTTGCACACCAAGAAGTAACTGTGAGATCGTAAGGAGATTTGGCATGAAGATACATGTCGGGTAAATATGGAAATGCTTAGAAATGCAGCGTTAGAAATAGCCAACTGCGTAATGCCACTTGATGGCGTTGAACTTGGTTCTTCTTGGGGTATAAAACAGGTAAGCAGAGATTGTTTGAGTGTCTTCTCAATGATAGAGAAAAATTCCAGAGTGGACCTGAAGAAGAAAAACTTATTTATACTTTAACCTTTAGGCCTATCCTAATTTACGCCTCATCTGCTTGCGCTGTGGTTACAGATAAGAGCATCTGTAAACTGAAAATTTTACAATCTAAATTTCTCCGTCTGGTAATTAATGCACACTATTACGTGCGTAACGACCAGCTGCATAAAGACCTCAAATTGGACGTAAAAATATCTCAATCGAAGAAATGAAGGTTTTTTTACGAAAGCCCTTGAGTGCGATACTCTGAGCTATTTCGCTACCTTCCATTATGAACTGTTAGACGAAAATCGAACACTAAGACCCTTTGTAGCTCATATGATTGATACAAATTTTCCTAACTAATTTGCGAATATTGAAATGCTATCGTGACCTGTATATAGTGTAAATAAATTTATCTTATCCATCTTAAGTTTCATATTGTTTGTAATATGTAATTATCTTAATCATGTGTTATAAGCTTTGAGACATTCATAGTGTCGTCCATCCTCGGGTTCCTGCTAAACTTATTCGCTGCAGTTTATATTCACATCCCTTATTTGCTGCAGTTTTATATTCATATCCTGTTGTGAACGTTTGTTTTTGCACCTGTAATAGTGCTTGCTATCAATAGAAACTTATTTACATATTTACACCATTACATAACTCTCTTTCCACATTGAGGCAACACTTGTAATGTTGCTTGCTAGACTGAGGAGGCTTAATTACATATTTGCACTATTTTTTACATATTTGCACTATCTTAAGTTTCATATTGTTTCATATTGTTACTGTTTGTAAAAAATGCTGTATAATATCCTCACAACAAATCAGCAGACATTATCAACTCACGAGACACAGGACAGCAAATCAAAACTCCTCCAGACCAATGAGTTGAAATTTCCCCACCCACGTGGCAATGGTCACACTCCTTACCTCACCCTCAGCGCTCCTTCAAACACGACAGCAGTTAGTCAAGAAATGCCACACCCAGGCTTCGAACGGCACTACTTCAGAGAGACGGATCACGTTACGCAGGTTCGCATGATAATTCTAGCATATCAGCGGAACTAGGAATTGTTTGAGTGTACTTAATATTTTACTCAGGAAACGCTGAGGTTGACATGCCGTTACGCTGCCATCGAAGCCAATATCAGCAGCTGTCACAGTTCGAGAGGTGGAGAATCATCCGGATGATGGAAGCTGGGTGGTTAGCTCGGCGAGCAGCTCGTCAGGTTGGCCGTTCTGAGTTTTCTTTGAGGAGGTGTTCGACCCAGTGGACATGCGACATGCGACGGAGGACGTGGGCACCACCCCTCCACCATAGGTTAATTGGTGTAGCACCACGTCCACCTTTATCTAAAACAGCCGTGAAGCCACACAAGGGCCCCACACCTGGCGCCCAAACCCAACGCCTAATTCACCCCGGTGGCGGTCCTACTGTCTAAAACTGCCCCCGGGAGCTCACTCCATCCTACCGCCCGGGCACATTATTTATTTAATCATAGAAATAATATACAGATGGCATTACAATGGCTACTCATATGATTACATGCATTTTCTGGTTTTACATACAGATTTTTCTTTCTGGCACATTATATTGCTTTCTAGTACATTATAATTCTGTTTGTTACATTGTTATTCGATTATTACATATGATTGTCTGTAATTACTGATACATATAGTACAGTCATTGGATTTCTGTTTATTAGTTCGGTTCATTGGTAGTAGTTCATGTGTTATAAGCTTTGAGACATTCATAGTGTCGTCCATCCTCGGGTTCCTGCTAAACTTATTCGCTGCAGTTTATATTCACATCCCTTATTTGCTGCAGTTTTATATTCATATCCTGTTGTGAACGTTTGTTTTTGCACCTGTAATAGTGCTTGCTATCAATAGAAACTTATTTACATATTTACACCATTACATAACTCTCTTTCCACATTGAGGCAACACTTGTAATGTTGCTTGCTAGACTGAGGAGGCTTAATTACATATTTGCACTATTTATGCTGAAATCAATTTGCGACGCACTCGATTAATACTTTTGCATCAATCATATTTACATATTTACTTACGCGGAGCATATTACATATTACAAGCGATGCTTATGAAATCTATTTACATAGTTACATTCTTGAGTATTCTCTTAAATACTAGATGTATAATCTTTACTGATACCATTGGGCCTTATGATTGCATAAGATTTCTTATATTAAGGATGGCCTATATGCACATTTTCGAGTATACAGTGCACATTTTCGGGTACATATGTGATAATGCTGTGTGCCAGTAAATTGGAGTACACTTGAAAACACACTTGATTAACACGCTTGCTTAATAAACACATTTGCACTGAGCATATTTACGTTGTACTTTGAGGGGGATGCACTGTACATTGCTTGCTTGCACCACTCTACATTTCTGTTTGTATTGCTTGTTGAAGGTATGACTCATGCAAATTTATATAGTATTACTCGCGAGCTTATTATATTTATTTACATATTTACATTCTTAATACTCTCATTGATTCTGGGTCTATAATTTTTACTGCTGAAATTAAATCTTATAGTTGCATAGGGTATTTTATTTTGAGGATAACATACGGTTTATGTGACGGAGCTCAATTTGGCACAAATCCAGATTAAGTTCCGCTAATTTGTCCATTAGCTGCACAATCTTTTTAATTAGGTGCCGTTGCTTAATCAGATATTTACAGAACGGTTGTCTGTTATTATCTGGTAGTCTAATGTGGAGACCCTCAGTCAGCGGGCATGTCTCCAAGTAATGCTCTGGCGAGCCCGGTTCTCCACATGCGCACTGACTTGTATTGCAGAAACCACATTTGTAGAAAATGTCAGGAAAGGGACCATGCCCTGAGATAAACCTTGCGAGCTGCGTGTTTGCTATATTTCTGTCTGTGTCCACATAACCACAGAAGTAATGGGTCCTCCTCTCTGTGTTGCTCTCGTCCCATTCACATTGCCACTTCCCCATGGCTTTCAATCTCAGCGTACGCTTAAAGTAAGAACGCGGCCATGGTATAACTGTCTCTGCTATTGCTGTTTCTGTGGTGGCCTCCTTTGCAAGCTGATCTGCCATTTCATTCCCTTCATGGCCCTCGTGTGCTTTTATCCATTCTAATGTGATCTTAAAATTTGGATTATTTCTAAGGGCCTTCTGTATCTCTTGAATAATTTCAGAGGGATGGTCGGGGTTCCATATCGCATGTAATGTTGACAAGCTGTCAGTTTTTATTGTGGCCTGCCTGCATCTTATGGAATGTACATAGTGGATTGCTTGCAATATGGCCAAGGCTTCACTTTGGAAAACGCTGTTGTTTTGTCTGAGCCGGCCCTTCCATTTTTCTATGATGAACCCTGCCTCATGGCGGCGTAGGCACAGCCCACTTTCTAGTCCAACTTTGACCCGTCCGTGTAAGCTGTCAGGCCAAGTGGCTGGTTATTATCCTTAGGCTTCACCGAGACGTATACCCCTCTTCCTTTAGCCGCTGGGTGTACATCCAACGGGTTGCAGCTTTCCTCATACTCCTCAGGGGAGTAAATTTCTTCATCAAATGTGACCATTTTTTTAGTTGTAAGACTTGCTGTCGTGCCGCCTCCTCCTCAGCACGGATGTGCAGGGGCAGTAAGCCTGCCAGCACATTAATTTCTTCGCTTGAAGTGGTGCGATAGGCCCGGGTAATACCCAATGCAAAGGGTCGTTGAATGGCATTAAGGTGTGTTTAACCTTTCTCCCTTGCATTGGATAGGCCCATACTGCCGCAGCATACGTGACTATTCTTTCTACCACTGTGGAATACAGCACCTTTTGTATGTGGGGGTTCAGTCCCCATTTATATCCATAGAACATCTTCATTTGTCGAGCTATTGCAGTTGTCCTTAGTTTAAGGCTTTGCACGTGGGGGATCCAATTCATTTTTTCGTCAAAAATGACGCCAAGGTATCTGAGTTTCGACACTATCTTAATCCGCTCTCCATTAATTTTTATTGTGGGCCTGCGTGACGTCATTTACAGGGCGACGACCTGGTCAGACCAGTCGTCGAGACGACCGTCACATCATACAACATGCACGCGTAGAGCCAACTGCCTCATTGGCCGCTATCCGGACACAGGCAGCTGCTTCAATACGGAATCCTGTGTCTTCCCGAACCATCGCAAAGCGCCTGGTTTGAGGGACATCCAGTATAGTAGCACCCATTACGTGTGCTGCCAACTACACCCACCCGACGACGCCTCCGTTTCGAGTGATTTCGCGCACAACAAGATTGTACTTTAACGGAATGGAACCAGGTCACCTTCAGCGACGAATCTAGATTCAATTTGACCAGTGATGACAATCCCTTTCGTGTGTGGAGCACTCGTGGTGAACGCCTCAATCCTGGATCCGCTTTACAGCGACAGACCGTTCCCACAGTTGGTGTGACGGTAAGGGGTGCCATTGCTTACGATACACGGTCACGCCTAATATTGATCCATGGCACAATGGCAGGCCAGCGGTACGTCCATGACATCCTTCAGCCACATGTGTTGCCACTCATGGCAGGGCACCCAAAAGCCTGTTTTCAACAAGACAATGCTCGGCCACACACAGCACGGATCTCACAAGACTGCCTTCGGCACATTACCATCCTTATCTGGCCTGCTCGATCCCCAGATTCGTCACCAAGCGGGTCCATCTGGGATCATTTGGGATGGCGAGTTGGACAGCCGACGAGATTAGCCGAAGCAGAGGCGCATTTACAGCAACTGTGTAACGATATGTCTCAGGACACCGTACGGAACTTGTATGCCACAATGCTCGCTCGTATTGCATCGTGCATTCGCGCTACAGGTGGTTTAACAGAGTACTAAAACTTCCGTTCATGTGTACTTTTTTCTGCAATAAATTATCCTCTTTTCTTTGATTTTCTAATCACTTACTTATATCAAAGTAATAATTATATATGTAAAATTTCGTTTAATTCTGACAACTCTCTCTTTACACAAATTTTTATGGCAATGGTTGTATTTTAATATTAACAAAACGAATCCTGTACTTTCAATTAAAAAATATTGCTCGTTTTTTGCATATCAGTTTTCGAGTATTTTTTATACGGTATAAAACTTTATATACTCTCCTTGATTTCGCATCAAGAAATGTTCTATTTCTCATTTTTGGAATGGAACTGCATTGTCTCTTAGAGATGAAGCGGTGGTTTTCTAATGTTTTCTGTCACAGCTGGAAAATTTTTCTGCATGTTTATTACTTCTATGCGTTGCAGCAACGTAATTCCGAACGTAGATTGGAAACTTCAGTGCCAACAATGCTGCATTTAATGTATAGTGTGCGAATATATAGGAAAATTTCAAAATTATTTTATAGTAATAATTTTCACAGCAGTATGGCAATCCAGACTTGTTTCTTTAAATAAAAGAACTAAGAGGCAAAAGTTAGCAATTTGAACATTTTATTGTGAAAAGTGTTTTCCTGGAATATAGCTCCAGTTTTTATTTTTTCCATTCACGAGGATCTAACGGGCTGAAAATGAGCACCTAACCCAGGGATGTTTCATATAATCTCTTTAAATATAGTACAGCGCGATAATATCGTGTGTGATCAACATGAAAAGTAATACAACGGATATAAGTGCTTCGACAAAAATGCTGTTTCGAGTCTAATGTCCCATCAGGGACAAACGTCCGTTTCTGCTCATTAATAACCAAATGCGAAAGGAATACTAAAAAATAAAAACTATTATAGAGACGTAAAATGATAAAAAGAGGAAAAGATGATACTAAAATAAGTGTAATCTCAGAGGAAGTGAGTAGGCTATGGTCGGGGGAGGAGAATCTTAAGACTTTCATATTTAAAACGGTAAAATACCTTTATTAACCCATTAATCGCCAAAACTACAAGGAATGTTTCTTTTCTCATGAAAATAATAACAAATATCAAATTAAGCATTTATAATATAAATTTACATTGAAAAAAAAAAAAAAAAAAAAAAAAAAAAAAAAAAAAAAAAAAAAAAATGCTCTCACCTGTGGAAAACGCGAGTGTTGCGTTCGCGCAACGTCAGCGGAATAAGACTACGGATGTTTAGTGAGTAGGATTGTACTCGTGTGATGTTTCTTTTGAGTGGATCGCAGGATTACATTTTTGATGTATAACGTTTTATAAATCTACCAAATCACTTTACTTTTAATTAATTTAATATTAAAATATACATTGTATTTCTTTTACAAATACAGATTATTTCAATGGAAAGATTCAAGCATGACAAGCTTGATTACAATCATGATGTAAAGCTACATTACATACTTCGCATCTATAAATAGTCTGGCTATGGTACTCTTTACAACAAAGTCTTTTGTTATCAACGGACTTTACGATAAAATGTCTACCATCTCCATACAATGGTTTTTGAATGCTGAATATACTAGGTCTTGCCATTCCTTTCTTGTTCGCCACCAGATTCTGCAATTTCTGGGGGAACAACAACAATATCAGTTTCATTCTGGTCATTATTAACATTATCATCATCTATTTCTTCATCAAAAAATCTTTGAAGGGTAGGGCTTCTTCTAATGTAAGATACCTCGTTCTAGGCATTTTTAAACAACCAGAACATGAACCAGAACATCGAAAGGAATGAGTGAAAAAGAAGATCGACTACCCTTTTCCTGCTGACGTCAGCGCAACACTTATTTTCCTTTCCTTTCCAAATCAAATTTAAACATCTGAGTGATGTAATGTTCTGATAAACGGTGACCTTGACTAAAAATAGATCACTCATAAAGACGGCGATTCTTTCTTTAAATATTTTCAGCAAAAATACACGGTCGATAATTTTGCTTAAATTTGCTTAAAGTATGAGATTAATTATTATAAACAAAATGAATTGTTGAAGGCAAATATTTTTTACAGATATAATCTTCATAATATTCCCTACACAAAATCATCTGCTGGTATAAAATATTTTAGGTAGTTATATTTATATACGCATTTATTTTGACCGTTGCGTGAACGCAACACCAGCGGTTAATGGGTTAACAAAAATAAATTATTGTATGTTACATATCCAGTATGTAAAAACAGGATTTGTAAACATTGCAAGAATACGATTAATCATTTAAAGTGTCAATTGTTTCAAACAAATAGTAAATGTTTTCTCATAAAGCTAAGCATAAAATTAATTTCGGTAATATAAGAAAACATTTTTGAATGAAAGTGATTCTGAAGGGCATTTGTCAGTTATATTCGAGTATTTCGTAAATTGTATATCTGATATTCGAACTAAAATTGGTTTGGTAATCGCGAATAAATATGTCACTGCGCAGTTAGGGAGGAGCCTTGCAAAAAGTTAGCATCTTTCAGAGATGATATTTTGTCACCATACAGAATCTGAAGTGTAACACAGGATGGCGTCTAAATGAGGTTATCTCTAAATTTTTGAGTTAAATTTTTCCCTGTGATATTGAAATTGGCTGTTATGTCGAGGGTCATACTGCAAGGAACTCCTTTGATACTGCCCGTTGATGATACGCGTTCTCTGCTTGGCAAAAGAAATCGAATTTACCCATTATCGAAGTAGAACAGTCTTCACATTTGTTAATTTTCTTGAAATTATCACAACGAAATTGTTGCTCACACGCCTGAAGGTCATTGGATTGAGGTAAATTATAGTAATGCAACAGAGAACCGATATTATCCTTAAGAGCGAAAGCGTATGCTTCAATACCGATACGTTTCAAATTTTCGATGAGCAAGTCAACACGTGCACAGCGCGAAGTATCACATTTTGAAACATCCAGAGATAATAATTTATCCAAATAATTATGGTCGAACATCTTATTATTCGGAAATAGCCAAAATGTCTGAAGTGTCACACGAAAAAAATTAGTAGAAGATTACACATCCAGGGACATAGTATCTTTATACGAAGAGCACGAGGTATCGGCTTACGAACTAGGTCTGGTGCCATTTTAGCTCGTAAAATTCGAAGAATGTCCCAGCGGGAAAATTCAATATCTATGGCCGAAATAATATTCATAGTAATCCAAAAATATCGCAGCAATTAAACACAGCAAAACGATCACTCAAAAAATACAAAACAGCAAGGATCGCAACAGGCATAAATACCCAGGGAACGGTGGGGAGCTATATAGCGAAATGCGGCATGAAACTTCGAACGCGCACGTGAAAGAAATCTTGAAACCAAGCGTATGCTCTGACCGTCTTAAAGGGCTACATAAAAAGCGGTCCTCAACTAAACATAATTCAGCTTTTGAAGGCATAAATCAATTTTTAATCAAAAAATATTAAAATCTTCAACACGCTGCAAATCAAACATAAGCTTTACATTTTTATTATCTTTTGTGATGGGCATAAAACTGTAGAAATAATTTAGGGACAGAACCTAGCATACAAATTAATACAAAAATAGAATTTATTCATAAGCCACCGCTCTGCCTTAAAAAGACAAAGCAGTTTCATTTAAAACAAAATGTTTATTTATTGTTATGTGTTGCAGTCTCCAACTCCAACTCGCTTTATTTGCCGCGATTAACCTGCGAAATCGCAGGTTGTGTTCCGGCTATCGAACTTTGGTGCTTCTAGGAGCGCTGCAGGTAAGGAAATGCCGAACGTAGTTCTCGTGGAGACAGGATAGCAGATGCAGGGGGTGTGACCAATGTCACGTGATGAGCGATAAGACATCTGGTTGGCGATGAGGTATCCAGGCATCGTAGCGCTGTAAATCTGAAGTTTTACAATAGTTATACATAAAATAGTACTAAATCAGTTCATAAAAGGTGTGTGTTGCAGTCATAAATGCAGAAAATAAAATACGATTCCAAAAAGTAAAATAGTATATACAGGAAAAATATAAGTAATATCTTGTGGGCATGGCTGTGTGTGTCACATGATCATCCGGCTAAGATTTCTAAACATCATTATTTACAAGTCAAATAAGTTTTTCAGAGTACTACATACTTAAAAACACAAATTATGTTGGAAAATCCTGGTTTCCACTGAGTAGAAAAGCGGCATATGGACGGAGGTGCCTGTCCTCGTGTAAAATTTCATAGTGAAATAGGTTGAAAATGTCCATATGTTGGCACTCCTTAGCGGCGTCATAAAATGCCGTGTTAGTTCTTCTTAAATATTGTGTTGTAGTTCGCAATTTTAATAATGTATGTACCTCAAGAATGTACGAAAAAACCACTGAGTAAGAAATTGGTAATAACTTTTCTCATAATAATTTCAAATTTGAAATAAACTTTTAAAAATCCATAGCAATATCGTATCGAAACCTGTTTCCATGTCACATGTATTGCATAAAGAAATGTGAAATTTGAAGAACTAATTTTCCTAAATATTTAATACTCGAATCCGTATAAGTTGCATGCATTTGTTTTAGTAAAGTGTTATGACAGATTTTTTTAAGAGCTGTCGGAGACAAATGATAATATTCCTCGACAGTAATGAACGAGAATACCATGCATTTGTTCAAAAACAGAAACGAAGTATTTGTGAGATTTATTCAACATCCAAGTCTTAATTTTAACAGTTTTATATTATTTTTCTCTACTAGCCAGGTATAGTTTAAGTGTCTCAATTGGGTATCAAAACGCGTGTGTGAAAACACTGATCTGCACTTTGTTACTAGATATTTTTTCCTTAAATCTAGTTTTTTATATATCAAGGTATCTGTAGTCAATGTGTATATTGTATTAATTCGGGAAGTTCCCTGATTCTTTAAACATGAGTATACAAGCAGCAGTGAAAGTAAAAAATAATTATGAAAACCAAATAGTCTATAACGATTTTAATGCCAAGTCATAAATAATCAAATGAATAACTTCAAATTTCTGAATTTGTTTAATATCACAATTTTCAGTTCCGGTTTTGGTGAGAATCGAAATAATATAAATTTGAATTCAAAATCATGAAAATCCTCAGGATTTTCACGATTTTGTTCTTACAAATCCTTGACATGATAAATAGTATCATAATAATGCTAAATAACTGAAGAAAAATGCATTTGCTGGCTCTCTAAGATCACTTGGATGGCCTCTAGGTTCAGACCAATAGCTTTTAAAATTAGTGTTTTTGAGCAGAATGAAACATTAATTTTTAACAGAGTTTTGGTCTAATAGTTCATGGTATCGATCTATTAGACTTTGCTGTATTTTCAGCACAAAGACCATATTCTATTTGTTAATCTGTCACAGCTCAAACAGCACGGTAACCTAATCTGCAAACTATGTTCGCTTGAGATGAGTAAACCTTGTTAGAAAGCTAAACTATTTGTGAAAACTGCATCTAACGTCTATCATTCAAATTTACTTTAACTTGTTGACGAATTTCTGGCCTTAAAAGCTATGTAACTGGAATCAGAAAACAAGTTTGATGAAAAAACAAATAACCCACATAGCACAAAAACATGCCTGGGATATCCCGAAGATGTTGCTCGCGGGGTATGCGCACATCCTCAGGACATCGCGGAATATCTCTCGAACCTCCTAAACACCTCCTCCAGAGTTCTTAGTGTCACATCCCAGTATATCCTCAGGACATCCTAACTAAGTCCCATCGACAGCGTACGGCATGTTATTAGGATATGAACTCTTACTTATTACATCCTCAGGACATCCCACTCACCTCCTAAACACAACCCATTTTATCCAAAAATCATCCTATCTATGTCCCATCAACAGCGTATGGGATGTTGGTAGGATTTAAAGTCCTACTTACTACATCCTCAGGACATCCCACAATATCCCAATTTCCTCCTAAACTCATCTTCCCGAGTGCTTAATGTCACATCCCAGTATATCCTTTGGACATCCTATCTAGGTTCCACCGACAGTGTATGGGATGTTATCAGGATTTTAAATACTAATTACAATATACCTTTGACCTCTTAAATACATACTGTCAACTGCTTAGTGTCACATCCCAGTATATATACAGAGAAAACTTCCAGTGAAAGTATATGAAGGTGTAGTGATGATCTAAAACCTAATTACTTTACACAGATAGTCTCAAATCCTTCTCCTATGGTTACTATCGAAAAATCAGAAATGTTGAAAATATTTATACAACATATTTATGTATTTATGAATCAAAATACATGAGAAATCGCAGTGAGAAAAAGCACTGCTACCTTAATCTGTGATTATATATAACAAATTCAGTGAATTATAGTTAACAAACAGTGAAAATATTTATATTTCTGAAATATTTTATATATAACATTTTCAGTTTCGCATATGTGGCAGCTTGAGATTTTTTTTAAGTATACCAATTTTTTTAAATGTCTAAAAATTTTTGTATTTTCAAGGAAAGCTTATTCTTTCACCTTTAGTATATAAGTAATGGTAATTTACCAGATAAAATTACGTAATGGGGAATACAGAAAAATATCTAACCACTTACTTTTGACTTCATCTGCAGAGAGACTAAACATGTAGTTCAGCTAAATCTGTTATAATAAATATTTATAATAATGCTAAATCCTGCAATAACTATTAATATGACAAATTTTTGTAAACCTATTTATTTGGATGAAAACTAAACACATTCAGAAATTTATGGCACTATATTATGGTTAACAGAGGAAAAACACTTTTCAAAATTCAAAATAGTTTTTATAAATCCAATTTATCACATTTTCCTTAAATTCCTGAAAAATAATCTTATATCCATGTAAAAGAGGAATATGTATTCATCTGTATATAAAAACTCTAAATACTGGAGTTAAACTGGAGCTTAGCCATTGCCAAAAATAAATAAAATGCAATTACTACATGTGAATATAATTCATAATTAAATTTAAACAAATCACTATTAGAATGCAAATTAAAGGAAGCTTTTAAAATATTTTAACATATAGTACCTATAAACAGAGTAGCCATTATTTGTGTTGTATCATAAATTATAATACGACGTTTAGCTTAAGAGAGCTTCTCCTGACGCATGCGCCGTTCGCGTTTATCCGCGCGGTGTATGATGACGTAACTGTTTATTACGTATGTATGTATATGTATACCATTCTTACTTCTTCGCCCTTTTTTCTCTGCTGTATGCAACTATGTTTAAGTTAATCTCTGTCATTAAAAATGTTCATTGATATTACAATCTATTTAGGCTCATTTATTTCTTCAATTTGACTATTCGATTATAGTAAAATAAACATGGGGTATGCCTTTTAAATTTTTTATGTCAGAAATTAAACTCAACCTACCAGCTGAACCATATGAGCAGTTGTATCAGTCAGCCACTGGTAGGTAACCTAAATAACGAATCAACATATAAAGTTGCCAAAATAAGGAGAGAAACAAAATTATGATAATCACATCTTACCTAATCATAAAATTTAATGTGTAGGCAAGTCTAAAAAGAGTGAGAAGGAATTTATTTTGCAACACAAAGTAAAGCTGTCTTGCAGGAGCAAAAAAACTTGTCTCATGAGATAGTAAAAAATAATTAACTGTATCTGGTAACATTTATCTGACAACACATAAGTAATTGTTAACTACGTGCAGAAAATAAAATCTGGTCATGATAAGCAAAATGCAATTTTAAACTTTTGAGTTTAACTGCAGAAATCTACGAAAGACGTATATTTTATGTTGTAGCAGTAGTAAATCAAGATGCGGCTAATCTTTACTGTATGGTACACCTTGTTTTTTGTCTGAAAAAATCGCCAAGTGGTATTGGTTGTTCGTGAAATCTGGAAGCCCATTGCGACAAATAAGTTTTTCCGTTATTGTAATGTTGATAATGTTGGCGAAAATAGCCTTTGAAAAAAATAAGTTTTTGTCAATATAAAGGGGTTATTTCTGGAAATATTGCCAACGTGTTGTGATAAATTTAGTTTTGGGCTACATTTTGTAATAGTAACCCTTTTGTACGGACCCGTGTTTTTGGTTCTTACCATTCTTTTTAATTGCTATGTTTGGTTGCACGTAAGTGGTATGGTCTTGTATTTTGAACTTGCTATTATTTTGGTGTGGGTACCATCGTTTGAGTATGTCTGAGGTGAATAACAGACGATGAATTTAATTGAATTGCTTATCTGGAGGATGGAGGAAATGGTGGTGGAAAGCCTAAACGTATGCATGTGAAAAAAAAGGTATGTTAAAAAAATGACGCTTCATTTATTTATTCGTCTCTGTGTGTTAATTTTTCTTTTTGTTGTTTAATATTTTTATGTTAGAAAATATGTATTTTTGGTAACTTATTCCTCTCTGTTTTTGTATTTTTGGTTGTCTCTGTGTGTTAAGACAGTGGCGAATATTTTCTTGTAAACATGATATTTTTAACTTTCTGGTTTTCTTAAAGTGAAAATAGATCAATGTGTACATGTGCAAAGTTAAGGCAGTGCACAATACCTAGTTTGTGCAGTTTTCTGTTTTTTTTTTTTAAGTTAAAATAGGTCGATGTGTACATGGACACCAAGTTTGTGTATGTCTTTGACTTCTTATTTTGGTTTTGTGTAACGGCAATCTTGAAATTTGTGCCGATTCTTCCAGGTGACGATCTTGATATAAAATAAGAAACGATTTGCCAAGGGTTACCGTAGAGTAAATTTTTACCAAAGATGTTCTACCATAATCACCATTTCAGTGGTTTAAACACTAGTGGAACAGTATTCAGAGATGAAGATTTCAGTTTTGTTTACACAGCATGATGGTTTAGGCACTCCAGCCGTTACGGTGAACAAGATTATAATAAACATAGCCAAAACAATTATCTATAAATATCGACGTATAAAACTGCATGAACTAATATATTTCTTATGCTAGTATGTACAGAATCCTTAATCGAAGTGAAAATGAGAAGACTGTGCCTGACTTACGTGATTACAAACTTACTCTGAGCCGTTTTTCTGTGACTCTTTTACTGTGTAGAGCTGTATAGAGATTTAGAATTAATCAGTAAAGGCTTGCAACGTAATAACGTCACAAGAGGCTTTTTTCTCGACAAAGCTAAGATTTTCGATCGTGTTTGGCTGGGTGCTCTTATTTACAATTTACACATTTCGGGGCTCCAAGAGTACATTAAACACATAATTAAATCCTGCATGACAGGTAGACACTTTGTCTTTCGTGTCACAGGAATTCTCTCTACACCTAAACTTTTCCTTGCAGGCGTCCCCCAGGGAAGTCTTCGCGGACCTATACTTTTTAATATATACGTGAATGACATACCCACTCTGAACAACACAAAACTCGCAATGTATGCTGATGACACTGTGATCCTTACACAAGGCCGGCTATACAACAGCTACAAAACCACATACATGCATTAGAGACTTGACTCATCAGATGGAAAATTAAGGTTAATGTGGAAAAGACTCAGGCAATCCTGTTAACAAAAAAGGAGAAGTTCAATAAAAACCTACATTTCTACGGAGTGTCAATTCCCTGGTACAGGCAAGTCCGACCAGGCCCGGTCGTTACAAAAACATAATACAAAAATTTCACCCTTTGGTGAAATTTATCGAACTTCTTAGTAGCTGAGTTTAAGGTCAGGTACATGTCATTCACAATCATTTCCGGAATTTATCCCTCCATCTTTTCTCAGAAACTGAGTAGCCGGGCTTCCCAGGCCCGAGACCCTCGCTAGCATTGTCATTTAAAAATGTGAAAGATGTCAGGCAGTTGCAAAAATGTCACGCTATTTGATTTATGACGATGAAATGAAAAGATTACAGAAACTATTAGCCGAAATGTTGACTGATGAAGATTCAGTTAATGAAGAAGACGAAGAAATAATTGATGAAGAACAGTTTAGTGATCACCAATCGAATTCTGAAGAGACATTAGATTCAAGCGATGAATCTAGTAATGAATTCAGCATTTCTGTTTCTGTGAATTGATATGTTGTCAAAGATAGCCATCAAATTTGAAAGGTAGAGAGCTGCTCGACACAAGAATATTACAGAAATCAGATCATTTATCTGTCTTCTTTGTTTTGGAGAATTTTGTTTTAAAATAGAAGGCTTCTCACGTAAATGTTGCGAAGTTTGGGCGACTGACGGGACAGGGCTTGACATTTTTCATCGAACAGTGTCTCATAAACGTTTTTTAATCCTAATGAGATGTTTGGGATTTGATGACCTAAGAGATCGTCCTTCTAGAAGAGAAATGGATAAACTGGCTCCGGTAAGAAATGATTTTGAAAAGTTCGTTAAAAATGCTGGCGAATACATCACAACTGACGAAAAATTAGGACCTTTTATAAGAAGATGCTCCTTTCTTCAATACATTCCAAGTAAACCTGCAAAATATGGAATTAAAGTTTTTGCTGTTTTTGATGCAAGGACATTTTGTACTTCAAATCTTGAAATTCATGCAGGAACACAACCCAAACGGTCGTGCAGCTCAGAAAATGGTCTTGATAAAGTAGTCAAGAGGTTTAGAGAGCCTATTTTGAATCCAGGGCGCAACCTTACCGTGTACAACTGGTTTACCAGTTATACCTTGGTAAAGAATCACCTTGAAAAGAAAATTACGCTCGTGGGAACTATCAGAAAAAATAAAAAAGAACTGCCAATATATTTTACTTGTGGCAGAAAAAGAGAAGTTTGATCATCATTATTTGGATTTCAAAGAAATATGACATTAGTTTCCTACACACCAAACAAAAATAAATGCGTTGTTCTATTGTCCACCATGCATAATGACAGAGCCATCGATGTTTCGACTGGAGAAGCAAATAAAAAAAACAGAAATTATGACTTTTAATGATTTAACAAAGGGTGCTATAGATGTAGTAACCATTTATAGTACTGCTAGAATTAGCAACAGATGACCAATGGCAGTATTCTTTAGTATGTTCAACATTGCAGCTATGAATACTAGAATATTATTGTTATCTTCGAGGACGCCAGTAGTGCAATATAGAAAACGAAGTTTATTTATCAAAGAATTTGCATTAGAACTTTTCAAGGATCACATTCAAGAAAGAAGCTCGCAGCAAAATTTCCACGCGAATTGAGTGAAAAATGAAATTGCAGATATAGGGAAAATTGGGAAGGACACTCGCCAAAAAAACAGGAGTGTTCTAGGGAAAGATGCCATATATGTAATAGCGTAAAGGACCGAAAACCACAAATTTGCTGCGCTAAGTGAGAGAAAAATGTTTGCGGTAAACACAGCGCGATTTTTTGCAAAAAAAATGTGAAATGTAAGTTTTTTTTTTGAAAATATTTCTGTAAAAATTTAATATTACATAAATTAGTATTAAATTTCGTTTGCTCACAAAAAGAAATCAGTCTGATTTTTTCTGTTAATGATAAATAATTTCAATCTTAAAAGTGTATTAAAATACAATTTTTTTAGAATTATTAAATTCAAAGTATATTTTTATATTTTATATACTTTTTATTATTTAATTTTTTTCTTCGATTACACAAACAATTTTATTTTTATTTCGTTAAGAAATAACGTTTCGGACCTACGGAGCCCGACGCGCGTCCTCGCGTAGCTAAAAGCAGCGCGCGTCTTCGCGGGTTAACAGCGTGAAATAGCATTCTTTCTATAGACAACAAGTTACTCATTTAACAAGTCCCTTCTACGTCCAATATTGCCTTATGCTTGCTCTGTTTGGGCTTATTCTAGTTGATCCTTAAGGAAGAAATTGAAAACTGCACAAAACGGGGTTTTGAGACAAATTAGTAATGTTTTATGGTAGCTTCGGATTTACAGATTTGCATGCTGAACTGAAAATTGACCACATTTTAACCTTTTACTATCGCCTTGCTAAGAAATTCTATAAAGACATAGAGTTTATTAACAACACTGCAATTAAAATTTATGATTACGACGCAAATGATCAATGTAATATCAAAAGGCCTATGGCCGTTCTTAGTTACACTCTTGATTAAGCTTAACTGCACCATGGCTACCTTATATATAGTATGATTTTGTATTGTATGTAACTGTTTACTTTTAACTTGAGCTCCTTACTTAATTTATTCTATGATTATGATCACATTTTTAATAATGCTGACTGGGTCTTGTATTTACCAAATGTTTGCTTGACAATTTTCATGTGTTCATTTATTATTGTTCCCAATGGCTCGACGGAGTTTGCAGCTTTTCTGGACAGCATTTTCATCACCGAATCATGTATGCGTGTTACAAATATTCATCAAGTCATTTATTAAGGCCATTATAAATAATTATTTGAAAAAAAACCCTTAAGATATCCTGGGCATATTTATATAATACTATAAGTTGTAACTTTGTATTGTACCCGAAGTGGCATATTTTCATTTGTGGATAGGGTCTAAGACCCAGGCACCCCGGTGCTACACCATCACTCGTTGCGTAATCTGTTAAAAGATGCCTAACACTCACAAAGACCTCACAAAAACTGAGTACTATCAGCCCTCTTTTCGATGCGAGCAAAATTTTGAAAAGGTTATCCATGCCAGAATACATCCTTTTTTGACAGATTTCCCGCACAGCAATTTGGCTTTAGAAAAAATCTCTGTGACGAAGCAGTTGGTGCGTCTGACAGAATTTATTAGAGGTGCCTTTAATAATAAACAATGTGTTGTCTTAGTCATGATAAACGTGGCTAAAGTGTTCGATAGCGTCGGCCCGAGGGTTAATTTTCAGGCTTATTTAAGCTCGAGTTCTCTAGGGAATTAACCCTAATTGTGAGTTTATTTATCACTGAGAACATTTCATATCTGCATTTCATATACTTTGAATAGGAAGCAGGTGTGCACTAATGATGGTCAGAGTTCAGTTTGATGTCCCATATTGTGCACTACTACATATTTGAAAAGATAAAATTATTTTATTAACAAAGGCAAATATTGTGTGTAATATATCCAATTTGTACAGAGTAGAATTTGTAAAGTGTAGGACTATGTACAAAGCAGAATGTTTTAAACAGTGTAAGAATACAAGTAATCCTTTAAACTGTCCTGAGTCACAAACCACTAATAAACCTTTTCCCGCTAATCTGATAAAATTAATTTCTAAAATATAGGAAAACTCATACGCATGAAAGTGTTTGTGGAGAGAGGAGATTTTTCAATTATATGCTGTCACAGGGGGTGATTAATAGTTATTAAATTCATTTTATCGCTTAGGCTGTGAAGCAGATATTGTTAAAATGTTTGCATGTCAGTTTAAACTTGTGTTCATTTCTCATATTAAGCAGTATCATGAATGAATAACTTTATTTACCAGTCGACAATGCAAGTTTTTAATTTTCTGCGTTCTTTTTTCAACGGTTTTATTGGAACGTTTTTATTATGTAAAAGGCTAAAACACTTGTCTGACGCCTACACTTCACTGAAGATTAACATTTATTTGCATTCTTTCCTATCGGATTTCACAAACAGAAAATCAGTTACTGTTCTTTTTAATTTCACGGTGGTTTAATTCTTCTACTCCAACTTAACGTTTATCAAAACTACGTGATGATGCAATAAATCGAATCGATGCGATCGAAGCCAACTCTACATCAATGGCATTCCTTTAAAAGAAATTCTCAATTATTAAACCTATGATTCTATGCCCGGATTTACATTAACATGCTCTCGTTTGATATTTTATTACAAATACTTAATTTTCACTTGTAATTAATAATTAAAATTTTGCCTCAATGTATAGCTTAATGCCTTAATGTTTGACTATCATATGGGAGTGTCTACTCTAGATTATGTATCCTGACGGGTTTCCAAATATCAACCACCTGCCTTTTAAACTGGTAGTTTTCATCTATCACATTTATCTCGCATTTAGTTCTCAATTTTTCGCACTACTTATAAAACTCGGAATTAAAGCATGTTTACTTTCATTATCGGAATTCGAACATTCGTCAGTTGTCTCGTACCATCTTTCAAGCTTGTTATTTAAACTACAATTAAATTCCTGTGTTTACTTCCACCAAGCATAATCATCCTATAAGCCACGCCTCTCCGCTATGTTGGGTTACCAGCCCGAACATAACTTTGCATTACGCTGTGTCGGCGAAGCGGTTATCGTTTGTAATTTCAATTTTACACCATCGCTTAAGCTGCAGAGGGCAACACAAAGAACTGTGATATAGCATGACCGACTCATCCGCGACCATGATCGCAAACACGCATGCGCATTTCGGACCGAATTATTCTCAAAATAGGGTGAAAGGATGGGGACTTTCTTTCCCTCCAGCATAGCTTTTCCGGAGATGAGAAGACCTTTCACGTCGCAGCAAGTAATACCACCCCTTTTGGACGAGTCTATGTGTTTTGGCACAATGCCAACCAGGGTTGCGCTTGAGAGGGTGATCGATTCATAACAGGCATCCTAGATTTATTATTATGTTAACGAAACTAGTAGTCTCTACAAAACATTACTACTTGTTTATTACTCACCAGATTTCTCGTACACTTTTACGTTAGAACAATTCAGCTAGTGTTACGATTTTAATATTACGTGGCCGTATCTTCTCTTTTTTTAATCAAATTGCGTTGTCTCTTGAGGCGAAGCGGTGTTTATATAAAGTGTGGCATTACAGCACTCCTGTCTACATCTCGAAACGTCAGTATGTATGTGAGGCGGTTCTATAACTTTCATCCAAGAGGGAAGCTAGAATTCTTGCACATGCGATTTTCCCGTCTATTTTTCCATCGCTAACGTTTAAAAAATTTTCAATGCTACGACAATTTTCCGAAGAATATACACAGACGTCTTTGCCTTTTCAGGGCCAACTCAACAGCTCTTCTCGAAACAATCGGATACACTAGCCCGTATCGGATTGTTTGTGGAAAGAACCAAACAATGTTTACCCAGCGAAAACGTTTGTACTCGTTTTCGTAAAACATACATACACACAAAGACACTACTTGTGTTTTTTTCTTTTCCCTCTGCTGAAGATTTTCCCTCTGCTGAAGATTTTCCCTTGCTGAAGGTTTACTTGAAACATATGATTTAAAGTTTCCAATAATAAATGCTTTTTATGTTTATAACAACTTTTAGATGTTTAATGTAGATGGGATGTATCTGATTTTAAACTGCTGTAACTGTTAATATAATTTTACGGATGTCAATTTACTAAACTGCTTAGAAAGTTACTTATAACTCCACCGACTTGAAATGTAGCAACTAATTTGGGACAAAATTTTCGACCTAAACGTAACAACTAATTTGGGACGGATGGAGTATAATTCAACATTTTGTTTTAATTCCTTTTAAAAAATTTCGTCATCACGAATTATAAAGCTATCATATTCAAAAATCACTGTTTTCAAAAAGGCTTTTAACGTAATAATATTAAGAATAATAAATAGAAAAACGATTGGGATAACAAGCCAAATCTTCTTTCCAAGAATTTTGAATATAAATATATTAATTTCAATTAAAATACTTTTAATATATTTTAAAAGTGTAAAATGAGGTTAAATATTTTGAAATACTTTAATTTCCTGTAAAATTGCCTTTATTAAAATTCTACTATTAGCTCACACTCTGCCTATATCTTGTTCGAATTTCCAATCGTTCATAAAATACTCAAGTTTATCCACTCGAGTTCAAATACAATTTTTTAAACTTGTAATGTATGACACTTGATATTAATATAAGGTATTTTCTCCCTCCTTCTAGAATGCCTTCATGGTGTAACGGTTAGTACAATTGGCTCCTATTCGAAAGATCCAGGCTCGAGTCTCGAAGAGGGCATTGCTTATTTTTCCTTTCTCCCGCATATATATATATATATATATATATATATATATATATATAATTTATTTCCTAAACAGTATTGATTAATTGATTATATTATCTCCTAAGTTTAATTAAAGTAGAATTATTTTAAAAGCGTGCATCCATACTGGTAAGTTATATTTTGAAAGATGTTTTGAAGTAATTTGAAAGCAAAATGTTAATAATGTTTTAACGGGGACTGGAGTTAAATCATCATGAAGAATAAAATTTCAATTGTAAAAGGAAAAATTAAAACATGTAATCATTGTCATTGATCGGAAATTAGTTGACTTTTCAAGGGGAACAAACCAACTCCCGTTCAATGAACAATAATTGATAAAAATACGTAAATACGAAAGTGTTTCGTCTTTACTCGAGTTATAAGTTAAAGGCAAATCGGCAATTCTAGTCAGGCCAAATATTTCCGCGAATAGAAGGAATTATGAACCAATGCTGATATTCAAAGAACTTATTCTTATGAAGCATTTTAGTCAATTCAATTTGGAGTAAAAATCAATTACTGTAGAGAAATCCTATTTAACTCGAGTAATCGTCCCCGACACTTTCATGTTTATGCATTTGAGTACCATATTATTTGTAGAAACTAAACATTGGAAATTGTCATTATGAAATCGAATTCAAAGTAATGTTGAAATAAACATAGAAGATTATAAAAAAAGATAAATAATGCAAAATTTGTAAAAACAAATCAAAGACAATATAAAAATAATATAAAAAATAATATAGAAAATAATATATAATAAGAACAGTGAATGTACAGGAAGATATAAAGGCCAGAAAAGGTATTAAGTAACTTACATTCTTTCTAGTGGGGGAGTTGGCAAAGTGTTCTCTTCGTGTCTGACTCAGAAGTGTAGGATGTCCGAAAATTCTTAACGGCAGTAGGGGCTTTGAATAATATCAGTCGGTAAAACTTGAAGCAATTTATGGTAGTGGGTGGGACTTGGAATTCTTGAGGGATGTATTTTGTGGAGTTCTTATCTGAGAGACACCATCTGTTAAGATTTTTTTGAAAATACTAGTGAATGGAAATTAATTAATTTCTGGCTAATTGTCGTGTCGCAATGATTAAGAATTTAAGAAAGGAAAAAAGCATTTTCACTGTCCAAGAGCTAATAGACAGTTACTTAATACCTTTTCTGGCCTTTATATCTTCATGTACATTCACTGATCTTATTTATATTATTTTCTATATTATTTTTTATATTATTTTTATATTGTCTTTGATTTGTTTTTACAAATTTTGCATTATTTATCTTTTTTTATAATCTTCTATGTTTATTTCAACTTTACTTTGAATTCGATTTCATAATGACAATTTCCAATGTTTAATTTCTACAAATAATATAGTACTCAAATGCATAAACATCAAAGTGTCGGGGACGATTACTCGAGTTAAATAGGATTTCTCTACAGTAATTGATTTTTACTCCAAATTGAATTGACTAAAATGCTTCATAAGAATAAGTTCTTTCAATATCAGCATTGGTTCATAATTCCTTCTATTCGCGGAAATATTTGGCCTGACTAGAATTGCCGGTTTGGCTTTAACTTATAACTCGAGTAAAGACGAAACGGTTACAGCCGAAAACATCGCGGCAAAAACATCGCGGACGAAAACATCGCGGAGAAAACAACGCAAGGCGAAAACATCGTGGGAGAAAACATCGCAGTTCTAAAACATCGTGGTACAAAACATCGTCGTCGAAAATAAAGCGGTTCAAAAACTTCGCAGTTTAAAAATATCGCCGTCGAAAATATCGTGGTAAGAAATAAAGTATCTATTAATCATCGCATGACGATAACATCGCAGACATGCTTTTTTCAGGCTTTAATAACTGTAAATGGATATTCCCATAATGATTTGTGAGCGCAAGTGATGTAAGGAAGGATAATTTTTACTTTCACATTTTTTTATTAACTAATAAATTTTTGCTGAAAAAATAAGAAGGAAACTTAAGCATAGAAAATTAAATGCAACTTAATAGATTATACTTTTTATGAAAAATTACCTGTAAAATCTTTATTAAAAGTAATTTATTATGGTCTTTGTTAGTTAACTATGTCGATTTAAAATTCTATTAAGTGCTATAAGTTGCATTAATTTTCTATACTTAAGTTTCCTTTTTATTTTCTCAGCAAAAATGTATTAATAAAAAATATGAAAGTAAAAATTATCCTTCTTACCCTCTTGCGCTCACGAATCATTATGGGAATATCCATTTACAGTTATTAAAGCATGTCTGAAAAAAGCATGTCTGCGATGTTATCGTCATGCGATGATTTGTAGATACTTTATTTTTTATCACGATATTTTCGACGACTATGTTTTTAAATTGCGAAGTTTTTGAACCGCTTTATTTTCGTCGACGATATTTTGTACCACGATGTTTTAGAACTGCGATGTTTTTCTCTTTGCGATGTGTTCTCCCACGATGTTTTGTAGCACGACGTTTTCGCCTTGCGTTGTTTTCTCCGCGACGTTTTCCTCCGCGATGTTTTTGCCGCGATGTTGTCGGCGGACACCAGACGAAACACTTTCGTATTTACGTATTTTTATCAATTATTGTTCATTGAACGGGAGTTGGTTTGATTCCCTTGAAAAGTCAACTAATTTTCGTTCAATGACAATGATTACATGTTTTAATTTTCCTTTTACAATTGAAATTTTATTCTTCGTGATGATTTAACTCCAGTCCCCGTTAAAACATTATTAACATTTTGCTTTCAAATTACTTCAAAACATCTTTCAAAATATAACTTACCAGTATTAACCAGTAACTTACCAGTTATAACTTACCAGTTTTTAGAATTAAAATAAGCAGTGTGGCCAGTATTCCCTTTCACCTCCCTTTGTCACACTGATACAAAGGCACTTCCATTTCTTGCGTAAATATAAAAACAAAGATACACATACATGTATATGTATGTGTATCTTTGTATACCTATATACAGTATAGATTCACACTTTTAAAATAATTCTACTTTAATTAAACTCGGGAGATAATATAATCAATTAATCAATACTGTTTAGGAAATAAATTATTATTAACTAACTTTGCAGCAATTGCGCAAGTAATAATAACTTGTATTCGCACTAAATGGATTTAAGATCATACAACATTATATATATATATATATATAAAACCTAATGACTCTACAGTAAGAACTAAAGATTCGTATAAAATTCTATATAGAGTATAAAATTCTAAATTTAAATCAAGTTGGCTCAGTCTAGACCAGTGATTCTCACCAGCTTTTTCCCCATATACCCTTTCCACCATTGCTAAATGATCATTCAACCTCTCCTTCCCAAAACTTGAAAAGTAGATATGTGTTTGTTTAAATACGGATTATTTTTTAAGTAAATTAAACAAGTATCAAACATGTTGGTAAATACCAAAATTTGAATAAATGTTCTTTTTTGTATTCATAAACTAAATCTAAATACTTAATACGTAAAGAAAAGGTGGACTAAATTACTCTCTGAAACTTTGAAATTCCCCTTAGGGCTATTCCTCCTGATTGAGGACCCATAGTCTAGCCAGAATTCGTTTTTAATAGTGACTAAATATACAGATAATTTAATTTGTCCCACTTTTCTTATACTAACTTTTGTCACAGAAACTTCGGATTACGTGCATGTTTTTTGAAAATAAAAGACACAAATTTAAAAAAAAATATATGTTTAAAATTTGATGTTGAATTCAAAAACAGTTATTTGGTAGCCAGACCTAATAAACCTAAGAGATCAAATTTGAAGTACACCTTACTTGTTCTTACTAACTTCTGCTTAATGAATTAGAATTATTCTTAGAAAAGAACCTTAAAAACTGGTGAAACATTTCATGCTAGAAAACAAGATATTAGAAACTTTGAACTCATTCAATAGAAGAAAAAAGTTATTCAAAACGTAACTCCATAACAAAACATTTTTTTTCTACTTGATCGTCAACACATGAGGCTTTTAAGAAATACCTCCTACAAGATATGTGGCCACTATTTCTGTGCTGTCAGAATATGAAATTCGTATAAGGAAATCAATGCACTTCGAGGAGAAGAAAATGACCTTAATTTGATAGTTTTTCTACCTAATAAATTTTTACATGTTATGAGTTTCTTTTTCTTAATCTAGGCGAAATAATATTCAACACATAATAACAGCATAAAACCCACAAAAGAAGTGTTCCAGTGAATTTTCAGTTTCTAAATGCTGTTTAAATTTGCTTCAATCAAAGTTTTTGTATATAAATAATTACGGTAAATTGAAATGAACTGTTTTTTAAGCGTTTACAGTTAATCGAGTAATATAATATTTTTATTGAAATAAAAATTATTTTTAATGTGCAAGATTACTTTTCTTACAACGCTGGGCTCATGGTTCTTAAATCCTCTTGTTGCTAAGTTCAGAAACCTGTGTTATTAAAATTATTCGAATAGTTTAACTTTTATTACGGTTTCATATTTTTCATTTTAACTTTCACATGGTTGCGTTTTCAACCATATGAAAGTTAAAATGAAAAATATTACTTGTACGTAAATTTTAATATATGTAATAATTTAATGTTTTTAGAAATAGTTCAGTAGTTTTACTTTTAAACAATGGCTTTGATATAACAAGCATGTTTAATTAGTTCATCAAAAAGTTGTTAGAGACACTATCAAATCAGGAACTAGCATATTTTTCCACTCTGCAGTTTTACTGCAAAAACAGTGAATTATCCCTTTAAAAATGGTTAAAAAATATTTAATTCCTTTCATTTTCCAATTATTGAAATTTTTAAAATAATTGAAATTCTAACTAAATCCTTAGACAAAAGGTTATTCAAGAACTATACTAAAGAAATGTAAGAAAGGGGTTAACTTCAGTTACAAGCGGAATTTCAGATAATGTTATTTTCTAGTAGGTAACTAACAAAAAACATTTAAAATCCTCTTTAATTGTTCTCCTGCCACACCCTCCCTTCTGAGGCCTTCTTTGGCGCCCCAGGTTCCATAGGGAATAAAGCAATTAAGCAAGGCTCTCCTCTCTTTAACTGCTTTTTCACACAGCTGGGGGCAAAAGAAAAGGAAGGCAATGGTTTCCTGCCTGAATAGCCAGCGGCCAGTTAGAAAACTACATGACAAAAGCCCACAAGACGAATGCCCACTTAAAACCAGCACACATTTTCAGGAAATCCAAAATAACTATGACTTCCTGAAAAATTTTACGAGTAATTATTATGATTAAAAAAATTAAATTTCAAGTGGGAATGAAATTAATTTATGTAAAATCCAAGTTGTCAAAATTTAACTGGATTATTTGAAACCATGCTTTTTATTCACCATTAAAACGGTGTTTGCGCTTAATCATAATAGAATACTGTACTTTTATTTTTTTTCGTTAAAATGAAAGTTCGGCTTTAATTCTCCATATTAAATTCATATAATGCAAAATTTTCTGTAGTGTTAAATTATTCATAAATTATTCTCTGTATATGATGAAAATTTACATACATATTATACTCCTTATAATTTTGTAGAATTAAAATAAGCTGTGTGGCCAGTATTCCCTTTCACCTCCCTTTGTCACACTTATACAAAGGCACTTCCATTTCTTGCGTAAATATAAAAACAAAGATACATACATGTATATGTTTTTAATTATATTATTTTGATTGACTCTCTGTACTATATATATATATACGAATTTAATTCAGCCGGAGACGAAAATGAAATGTGTTCCGCTACTTAAATTTATTGTTCAATTATTTCTTATTCATTTATTTTTTATTTTATCTCTATTCATGACGTATATATCGGTGTGGGTTTTTGTTAGTGTGGACTTTTATCAGCGTGCCCTTCTATCTATGTGGGCTTTTATCTGTGTGGGCTTTCATCAATGTGCGCTTTCATCGGTGTGGGTATTAGTCGCGTGGGCAATTATCCCAGTGGGGTCATTTTTGTGGGCTTTTGTCGTGTGCACTTTCGTCCTTTTGTCTGGTCACCGCATGGACTTTATGTATTTCCTTCACAATGCATTTTGCTGTGAAATGACAAACATTGTACAGTTAATAATTAAAAATAAAAGTATGTTTTGACTAACAAAACTAAAGAAAGGAATATTTATACATGATTAATAAAAATTAATTATTCATGTAAAATTATATCTAGAGTAAGGTACCATCCTTATACTCATTATTGGAATTGTCGTATATTGATACTTTGATACCCCCCTTACTTTGTTTAAGAATTTGAAATTAGATTCCATTTACTCAAAAACCAGTATTATATTTATTTGTTCCATCTGCTTAGTTACACTTAAGTGCTTAAAGTTCTAGTCATTGTACAAGGCATATATAATAAATATGTTTTTCTCCTATCTAAAATATCTATTTGTAAAATATCTTTTGAAGTAAATCTTTTAATTATAATAATGATTAATCTTTTATGTGGTAAGATTATGTAAATTATGTATGGATATTAGATTTAAGTGACTGAAATTTAAAAATTTCAATGGGAAAGTGGTGTTTACTTGGAATATTCCCATGATTCTCGAGTTACCTGGAGTCTTGTTAGACAACAATGCTGCATAAATGTACTAGACCGTTTGGCAGATGAAGCTACTATGTATTTTTCTGCATTGCATGGAAAATAGAGGTGTGTTCTTATACCTGTTACCCATCATCTGGCTTGTAAGTATGAATAAAATATTAAGATACTTATTTATTGATCTATTATTTATTGAAAAATATTTTTATGATATAAATCCAGATGTATTGCATAGTTACAAGAACTATCTATTAGTTTTCATGTTAGTTCTAAGCTTTATTGTAAATTTTATTTTTTTACTTTGAAAAAGAATAATTGTGATGAAATATTATGTTCTGGACGATTATATATCTCTAAACCACAGAATTTCTAGCAGCAATTTGCCATCAGTGTCAACATTAAAAAATCATTATACTGAATAATTCACCTTATAGCTGTAAACTGCTAATATTTTGATACAATTGGACATATTATTTTAGGATATGTCTCTTAATCTTCTCTTAACTCGTTCCATACTCAAATCATCCCCTTAGAAGCTAAGATTGAGAATACTCGTCTCCTCAAGCAACAATTGGATGCTGTACGAGTCGCATCGGACATGGACCAGCATACACCTCTTACGGCAAAAGCAAACTGTGATACATTGAAAGTACTGGAGCCCCTTAAGGGTAAGTGTGTTTTTAAATATCTCAGTATGCTAAAAAAAAACCTTAGATAGCCTTGCTAATGCTTTTAATGATAATTTTAAGTTAAATATAAAAAGAAAACAACATGAAATCTCGGATAATTCAAACGCTAATTCTAACCACGAGGATGGTAAGCCTATAAGGCATACATACGTATAGTATATTTTTCAGTTGCAATACCTTATTACCACTGAGAATTTTTTGCGATTCCCAGGACGCCATAATACAGTCAAAAAGTCATTAATTCAGACACCCATAATCCGGACCTCAAAGCTACAAACTTTCTGCGCATGCGTCGCGTTTACGTGTGCTCGTAAGACCTTTACGGCTGTGACTTTGCCTGTGCACATGCGCATAATACGTTTACGCATGCGCGTTTAACGTATAACGGACGGTATAAGCTGAGCTAAAATTATCTAATTCAGTTAATGTTGCAGATTGCGTTGTTCCTTAATCTTCGAATTGGATCAGGCTTATTATTTTTTGCAGACTGTTAGAGCAATTTTATAAAAGTAAGCTTGAACTTTCGATTATGTCAAACAGAATTTCCGATATATATTTACTAATATGTACAGGATCTACAAAGCAAAAGTATGTTTCGAAGTCCATTAAACAAAAAGTGGAATTGCTGCAAAAAATGGAAAAAGGCATATCCTTTGTTTCTTAACCATTCCGAAATCTGTTTATCAATTTCATGCTGCTCTGCGGGGGGGGGGACATCGCAGCGCGCAATGAACTGGAAGTTGATTTATCAGCACTATCCTTATCTTCAGGGCAAATGTTTTTATTTTATTCGGCTTATAATTCCTTACTAAATGTAGTATTTCATCTCGATGTATTCCGTCTTTGATATGATTTAAATCAAATTCCTTGTCATTATAAATATCACAAGTACACATCAAATAGTTTTCTGGTTGCAATTTTCTAATTTCGACTATGCTTAATGTATGCTTTACGCATGTGCTTGTTGAAAGAAATGTTTAATAAAGTAAACAAATAAATATTAAGCTTTTTTTTTGTAAATTTTGATACCCTTTAGATCATAATTGTTCTTTATTTCATAAATAACGGTTTCATATTTTTAATTGTATAATTTCTTCATGCCATCTTACCAGATTTAAACTGATGATCTATAATCCGGAATCGCCAAAGTCCCGACGAGTCCGGATTAACTACTTTTGACTGTATTTACAAAAATTCTGTGGAACCCAATAAGTACTGCGCAAATCCGACACATGCGTGAGTGAAACTGTCAATTTTTTCTTTTGTACACTTGCAGTTTTAGGTCACTACATTTAATTTCTAATTTTAAGACATAGAACAGTGTGAACATTTTAAATAAGTAACAGATGAAATGACAGCGTCACGTGCAAAGCAAGAAAAATGAACGTTTCTATTATAAAATGAAGGCGTCGAAACGGATTCATTTTTTTTTTCTTTGTCTGTATTGCCATATCTATTTTAAGATGTATTGTATTATGTAAAAATATTTGGTAATTGTAAAAGTATTATAATAAATTAAAGAAATATCAAAACTGCTAAAATTCTAGGCAACCCCCTGCTGCAAGTCCAGCGACTCCAGTTTAAGAAACCCTGGTATAGACAGACAACCCGGCGAAATTACGCCCTAATTGAGATACAGACATAAAACTTATATCAAAATGATGGGGCATGCATTTGCAGTTGAAAGCAGCAAAACGCATCAAAATGGATCATTAACTTTCGAGTCGTGTGATTTTGATGCGGCTTGCTGCTTTCAAAAGCATTTTCCTACAACTTGCATCCTATTTGAGATGCAGATATAAAATTTGTGGAGCATGAAATTGCTATTGAATGCAGGAAACCGCATCAAAATCGGACAATCGGTTCCCGTGTAAAACAGATTTTAAAAAACTGTAATTCTTAGAGATGCATCAAATTTCATTGCCATGAAAAATATATTTCGTCCTCTGGACCCTGAAAACGATACTAATTATGTCCAGAATGCAGTTAACACTGTAAATCAACGAAGCACTTCAAGTCAAAATTTACCTACACCACCACAACCAAAAGTTGTTCCTCCAGTCAAAAATTCTACAATGATATAACCAGGGCAAACAAGTCCACAATACCAATTTTAAATCATATCAAATCCGAAGAACACAGGAAAAGGCCTAAAACCATCCTCAGAGACATACAATAAAGGTTTTTGATAAACGTTTAATTACTGTAAAGGCCCTTATTTTTGCACGCTGTAATTTTCACAAAAATGAATATATCGGTGATTTCGCGAGTTGAAAATTTCACGAATTTTATATGAACAGAACAGAAAGTTGAAAAATTTTAAAAGTACTTAAGTAAAGTTGGGGGGAAAAAAAAGTATTTCGCAAAGCTTTGATTTTTGCGATTACGACTGGCTCACGAAAATAAGGGCCTTTACACCAGTTTAAAAAAGACCCAAAAAACTAATTAATTATTCTTTAACTAATTATTGTAATATACCTAATTGCCTAGCTTAGCACCAAAAATTGGGAAAATTAAAATTTTTATTCCTATCGGATCACTAATTAATATTGAAGCAGGCTTAATTTAATTTTTCCATCATGTCCTCTACCCCCTCATTCACTCAGCCATCCCTTTAAATTAGTATGGATTGAAGACAAGAAAGAATTTCAACCAATCACAAAAAATGCTGGTGGAAAAAATTGAAATAAGTGAGAGATGGAGCGCTTAACGAGGATCCTTAAGCGCTCCATCTCTCACTTTGTAATCACAGTTCAACAGCTTTCGGCCATGAAGGCGGTAGCTATCATAATCATACCACACACTCTACAACCAATCACGTTCGTCTCGATCTAGTTACTCAACCGTAAACCACAGAAGGATTTTTCGCTGATTTAATGGCTATATCCAAACTAAACAATAAAATTATCATAGGTAGAGACTTTAACTCACACCACAAAAATCGGAACTGCAGAAATGATAATTCAAATGGTCACATTGTTAATCAATTTGCCTCAACGGCCAACTTTACTGTTGTAGCTCCCTCCTACCCAACATGCTATAGATCTGCAAGCATTATTGAATTTTTCCTGCTAAAAAATATTTATCAACCATCAAGGATAGAAAGATTACGTGAACTATTCTCTGATTATAACCCTGTTTTAATGGAGGTGAATATCAGTAGCTATAGTACATCACACAAAAGAGCCTTTATTATGAACTGGGTAGCTCTAAACAACACTCAGTACCCGTTACCCGCGATACACAGTGAAGACGAGTTAGACGCAGTTATCGAAGATTTTACTAGCACACTTAACCGTGCTCTGAAAAATAGCAAGGCGGTCCCGTTGACTGGTAGGGCCAGAGATCCTGCTATTAGAGAACTTTTAGCTAACAGAAAGAGAGCTAGAAAAATATGGCAGAGGACCAGATGCCCAGAAGTTAAGAGAATTTTAAATCGGCTGAATCAGGAAGTCAGTACACGCACAAAACAAATGGTCTAGATATTTAGAATCACTCTCTACTGATGATCATGTATATGGAAAGCTGCTTCTAGATATAATAGATGCTACACAAATATTCTGCCCCTTAATGGCCCCTCTGGGATCACATACACAGAAACTGAGAAAGCTGAGTCACTAGCTGATCACTACGCTACTCAGTTTTACATTAACATCTCACACCCAGACACAGAACGCACAGTTAGTTACACTAACAATTTATACTTTTCATAACCAAAAACAGACAACATCCGTCTTGCTAAACCTTCGGAAGTTAACACCGCCACCTCCATACCTGTCCCTTTCAATGATGTTCGATCGATTATTGCGGCTTCCCCGCTCTCTCCAGATGAGTATGCGATGAGAATCGCTACTCAGACTGAATCTGCTCTCATCTGTAAAGAGTACTCGTCCCCATTCATTGTCTCTCCAATTCCGGTGTTCCCGGCACCACAGAGAACGCCTTCTCCGATGGGCAGGCGTTAGAGGTACACACCGTACAGGGCGTCGTGCAAACAGACCACCACCCTGCAGTCTTCTGGCCACGGTAAAACGCGATATCTGTCGTCCAGTCGCCTGCGTCGTGTGTCTAGCGATTTCTCCCGCTGTCTGCCGCCTGTTTCTTCTGGCCTGTAAGGCAATATACCGGTCATCTGCAGGTGTGGTTCCTCGTGAACGACCACTACTAAACCCCCGGATAGCTGTTCCTGTAGTTTTAAATTGTCTCCAAAGTCGTGAAACGATGCTGTGAGCAATTCCGATCTCTGCAGCCACACTTGTCACACGGCGGCCTTCCTCCAACTTCCCAATGACCTCGGGTAAAAGCATCCAGATGTCATCTAACAGATTGATTATTCGCCATTTCTCGCCGAGGCAGCAACTCAGTGTGATTTTAACTGCTATACGGTGTGCAATCTCTTTGCCAGAAATACTGATCTTTCACCGAGAACATGCTTTATACAACTCAGACACTCCCCCATTATGTCTACCTGCATATCTGCGCAAGTGCTACCGTAGATCACCTTACTTAATCTCGGGATTGGTCTTTCTGTCCGCTCTGCCTCTTCGTTCAGCTGATATGCTAATTTTTCGACTTCGTCCTTAATTTTTGCACACCAGTGTATTTCACGTGCTATACACAGGATAAGGTACAACCCAGGAACCTGGAAATGATGTGTGTCTTTGTACCCTTCTAAAGGAGTATGGATTGAAAACAGCCTAGGCCTTCCCCGTAGCACACTGTAAATCACACTTCACCCAATAGGATTACTCCTCTGCCAGCCAACAGAAGTTCAACAAGCTCCCGCCTACCACCTGACTACTGAACCATTCAGCCTTGAATACTCGAGGAGAGGGGGAAGAAAAAAGAAGAAAAGGGCTTTTTCTTCTCTCTCCGCCCCCGATTACCTCTGCTGCTCACACTCCAACTAGCTCTAGGTTTTAACTTCAAAACTCATCATCTTATATTTGCTGCAAACTCTGCCATTACTACTGATTATAATGTCACAATTGCTTTCATTTCATTTCACTGCCATAACTGCTCTTCGAATTTTTATTTTTACGAACTTCAGCAACATTATTTCTTTAACATTCGTAAAAGTATTAACTTACTACACTGGGATAAGGCTATGCCCAGGAACCCACTACAACTGAACATTAGTTCATCGAGGAAGGGCATACTCTAAATGAAGCTGCAGATGTCCAAATAAAAAAGGAAAAGAAAACCTATTCACAATAAATTGTTTCAACAAAGGAAACGATTGTGTGATTTTAGATGACAGTCGGAGAGTATTAGTATCAAATATTTTATTTCATCATACCACCAACAAATATTTTCTTTTGTTTCAGAAGCCCATCAAAAACTTACATGACAGCAAATGCAAATCTAGTATAAATAACGTTTATGTTGCTAAAATAAATTCTGATTTCCAAAGATGGCCTGTTTCTCGCATTGTTGGTAAATCATGGTTGATGGGCATTAAGAATGGTCTTTCCTCTAATTCACTGGACACACACAAATTAGCAGCACGTTGGTGTTAATTCTTTTTAATTCTGTATTAAAATATACAACTTTAAACTTAGTTGACATATGCGGCATTTGAAGTGCAAATAATAAAAATTTTTCTTAAATACTATGCTTTGTTGCTTATCTTTTAGAAATTTAAAGACCTGGAATTCTGCAATTCTGAGTAAAAAATGAAAATAAAAAACAATTAACACCAACAAAAACTTGTGGTAACATGACAGACAAATTATTACAAATACTACAAAAGATCATGCCTTTTCATTTTATTTAACCATATGTTAAAGCAGTATTCTTTATTAGACCTGGAAAAGTTAGAAACAGGAATATATTTTACTACAAAAACTACACGACAATTTTGAAATTAGAAGCTTTTCTGTATGAATTCCACTCTAAAACAATGCAAGTGCAGTCTTGACGATAAGAAAGTCAAATTTATTGAAATTTAAATTTGTATTTCCATTTTAATTTTCATTTTCCTAAAAACATTTGTCAACTTTGCAGGATTTCATCTTCAAGTATATATGTACAGACATTTAAAGTTCTGATGTATTAACATCTCGTGGAAATACACCTATCCCTCGATTTATACAGTACTTACCTGTTTTACATGATTTCAGTTTTACACAGTTTAAAAATTAACAGATTTCAAAAACTTAGTAAAATAGTATTTGCTGCATAAATGCAAATACATACATTTGAAGTCATTTTTTAATCTCATTTCTTTGGTAACACTGGTGGCAACAACAAGGATGGGGATTCCCCGTGTTAGGGGAATCTCAATACTATGTATATGTATTTCATAACAGTAAAATTTTAAATTATATGGTTCACGCGAACTAATGCAGTATCAGTATTTTAGCAGCAAGGATTACATCATTTTTATCTACATATCTGAATGTTTACTAGCAAGTTTTCAACATTTATAGTTTTTGTGGCATTTTTTATAATTTATGTAAATTTTTTAAAGTATTATAATGCCAAAACGATTTTTAAAAAAAAATCAAAAATGAAATTAGAAGCAAAAATTAAAATATTAGATCATCTATGTAATAGAGAAGGAGTAACAAATGTTGCTAAATTTTACTCCATGAATGAAGCCACAATAAGGACAATTAAAAAAAAAATGAAGACTCTACTAGAAAAAGAATTAGATATGGGTAGAAGACGAAAATTTAAAATGGATTCCAACTGATACTGATGCTATTAGAAACAAGGCTTTAAAAATTTATAAAGCACTTAAGAATCGGTCACTATCGACTTTGTCAGATGAAAAAAAGGTATCTTTTTCCACAAGTCATGGTTGGTTTGAGAGATTTAATAATATTTAAACAAAGGCATTCTTTACATAATCTAAGATTGAAAGGAGAAAGTGCATCTGCTGATTCGAATGTAACAACAATATCCAGCAAAATTTGCTGAAATCAATTGCCACGATCTCCTACATTTCTGATCAGATCTTCAATGCTGACGTGTCTACGTTGTTCTGAAAAAAAAAAAAAAAAAAATACAGTCAAAAGTCGTTAATCCGGACTCGTCGGGACTTCGGCGATTCCGGATTATCGATTTTTCCGGATTATAGATCATCAGTTTAAATCTCGTAAGATGGCATGCAGAAATTCTAAAATTAAAAATATGAAACCGTAATTTATGAAATAAAGAACAATTATGATATAAAGGGTATCAAAATTTACAAAAAAAAAAAAAGCTTAATATTTATTTGTTTACTTTATTAAACATTTCTTTCAATGTAAGTTGTTTAAGTTGCTTCATTTTATGTGATAGTAATACTTTCTCTTTAATTCTATAAACAGACATAATTTCTTTTCAGTTAAAGAGTTCTGCTGTTCAAGTCCCGTTAATTGCTGTGCCGAGAATACCGACTAACTGGTCAATGGAAATTTTTTCGTTTTCACTAACCTCTCTGTCACATTCTTCATGTCTTTATCCATTTTTTTCAGCAATTTCACTTTTTGTTTGTTGGACATTGAAACATACTTTCGTTTTGTAGATCCTTTGGAAGTTCCAGTATCGGAAATTCTATTTGACATAATCGAAAGTTCAAGTTTACTTTTATAAAATTGCTCTTACAGTCTGCAAAAAATAATAAGCGGGATCCTATTCGAAGATTAAGGAACAACGCAATCATTAACATTAACTGAAATAGATAATTAGATAATTTTAGCCTACACCGTCCGTTATACATTAAACGCGCAGGCGAAAACGTATTCTGCGCTTGCTCACACGCATATGCGCAGTAGTCAAGTTCTTACGCGCTCGCGTAAAACGCCTGTGCGCATGTGCTAACGCGGCACATGCGCAGAAAGTTTTTAGCTTTGAGGTCCGGATTATAGATCATTCCGGATTATAGGTGTCCGAATTAACGACTTTTGACTGTACCTTGCAAATCAGCTAGTGGTCATAAGGTAGTGAAAAGTCATACAATTTTTTTCTGTTGCAATGCTTCAGGCAATTATATAATGAAACCATTGGTTATTAACAAATCAAAAACACCATGTTCATTTAAAGGAACAAATATAAATAACCTTCCCTTTTATTGGATGCCTAACAGGAAAGCACGGGTCACTGCCATAAGGTTCAATGAATGATTTCTTACCATGTTTGTCCCAGATGTCAAAAATTATTTAGGTAAAATAGGATTGCCTTTTAAGACTCTTCTTTTAATAGATAATGCACCTGGTCATCTTCAAAATTTACAACACAAAAAAGTAGAAATAGTCTTTTTGCCCAAAAAATACAACTTCTTTATTACAGCCATTGAATCAAGTAATATTTTCTGGCTTTTACAACATTGTGTATATCAAACAAACCTTTAGGTATATTTTAGAAAAAATGGAGAATAATGAATCTTACTCTTATGGATGCTTGGAAGAAATTTACAATCTTAGATTGTGTTGGACTGTCATATACTCAGATTAAACAATCAATGCTCAACGCATGCTGGAAAGCAATACGCTGGATGTTGCTAAAGATGAGAATGATAGATTACCATTAGAGTGTGAATATTCTCAGATCACTAAATTGGCTCAAACTGTAGTAGGAGAAGGTTTTGAGGATTTAGCTCAAGCATATATTAAAGGAATAATGGTTGATGAAGAACTAAATGAGGATGAGTTAGTTAACATGATTCATGAAACAAATAAACATGATGAAGACCAATCTGAACCAGCTGCATTCACAGCTAAAGTCATCAGTGTAGGACTTGAATTGGGAAGAAAATTAGGTAATCATTTTTTACAATATGACACAAATGTCGAATGAAATCTCCGATTCCAAGGGGAGCTTAGTAAGTGTTTAAATCTATATACGGATGTTTAAAAAGATTTAGGGGGACAAAAAAACAACAGGCAATTGTTAATTATGGATTTCATCATGAAGTCTAGTCGATGTGAGATCTCCCCTAATTTATCATCTATTGAAGCAGAATCGTATCACGAATACTCAAGTGATGAAAGAGACATCATACCAATCAAGAAGAAAAAACTAATAATTCATGAAAGTGATGTCAGTCCAAAATCAACTCTAAATATGAGAATATTTGTAGAAATTTCCTGTTCTTTCAATTCGAGCCACAATTTTTCATAAATGCTACATACTTTCATTACATTATCAGGTTGCATACTTCTGATGTCTGTGTAATTTATTTAATTGATGATGTAATTTATTTAATTGATAACTAAATATACTCGATTATGTTTTCACAAGGCTTGCTAATGTTTTTTTAAATAACACGAAAATAATCATGCAATGCAATAAAAATAGAACATCATTTTCCTGCCTCAGAATATACTACTAATAACAGGTTGTTTAAAGAGCAAAATATACAAAATTTAAATTAAATAATTATTTCCTTTTACTCAGTTGAATATACATTTAATTCATAAACATGTATATGCAGATAAAATTAGCTATGTCAATAAAGTTCTGCAAAGAATAATGAACGTGATCCTATTAGTTAAGTGTTGCAACTTTATTTCATATGAAATATTTTCTATATAGTCATTCCTTAAAAGTAGTCTCTGAATAATTAAACCAATTAAATTTGTTTCTAAATGTACTTGGGTTAATTGATAAAAGCAAGGCTTTTTTTTTAAATGGCAAGCTGATTTTTAATTGATTTCATACTTAGATACATCATTATACATACATTAATAAAATAAATAAAATTCTAATTATGTTAGGGCAGTTTCCATTTTGCTGGTGTTTACTAAAGAAAATTTTACAGATAGCATTTTTAACAAAAACGCTGTTTATGATCATTTAAGATTTAAAAATAAATAAATAAATAAATAAAGAGAGAGAGAGATTATTTTGTAAGTATTCATCAAGAATATTTCTTCCAATTTATGTTTTCGAAGAAACGCCTTTATTACACCAAAGTAAAAAAAAATTATCCCTCTACCAAAACTTAAATCTGTATCGATTAAAAAAGAACAGTAATGCGTATTTAATAAGAACACAGGAATAAATTGTATTAAAACTCAAATCTATTTGTAAATTGTTCTTCTCTAAACTTATGCTTTGAACCTGAAATATTTTGAATGAAATAGTGCTTTTTTATTTATTTTAAGACTTGATCTATTTTAAATTTACCTAAAATACCTAAAATAATTATTTTAGCTTTTCAAGAGTTTCTTTTTCATTGCTGAATTTGATGAAGGTGTACAAACGGTGCCAAATTCTTGGTTTTGGGCTGATATGGATAAATGACATATGTAATATGAAAAAATGAATCAAACTGAACAAAATGATTGCATCACATCAAGCCCCAGATTATTGAGAACTTTGGCAATTTCACCGGGTTCTCTAAATTTTTGCATCGACAAGTATGATATTTTCTATAATTATGTGTTCTTGTTGCTCATTTTTCTCACTGTATAATTTAGAAAGCTGAATAGAACATGGAAAATGCTGTTATGAATGACATCAGTACCAAAATATTTTTAAAATATAGTAACATCTCCATTTTTAGTACTTTTATCCATAAATTATTAGTACGAGTTGGTAGTTTGGTTTTTGAATCTTAACATTATTTTAAATACCAGACTAGTTGTTTAAAAATAGGAATGCATGTATTAAAAAATTCAAAAATTAACAATCATATCAGGATATAATATATATTTGCTTTAACATTTAACTGCATTTTTTTTATACAAATTCGATGCTCTCAAAATCTATTCGGTCACCTTAATTTTGCAGTGGAAAAATAATGAAATAGTATAATCCTACAATTCGAAACCATAAAAATTCTATTTGATTTATTTATTGAATAAATTGTTGCAAAATATCTGAAATTTGCAGAATTTTATAAAATAATGTAGCCATGACTGTTAATTTAATTTTACATCAAATATTTCGATAATTATACATGAGCAAATAAATGCTGCTAGAACATTTAGATGTTTAATCTAACATTAAATGATTATTTAATTCATTCTTTTTGCTTTATGTTAAATTATTGTTTATGAGTGATAACGGAAATTTAAAATTTTCAGTGAAAAAGGCATAGAAAAGTTAAAGTTGGCTATGAAGTTTTCAGACATCGAAAAGTGCAGAATTTGGTGCGGAAACAACAACAACAACAACAAAAAAAAAAAAACACCAGCGATTTAAATTCTCCGATTCTTCAGATGAGTAAAAAAAGTAAACAAGTAAAAAACAGTAAAAAAGTACTATAGTAAAAAAGCTAGCAGAGCTGTGCTTGCCATTGCTACCAGAGTGCACACAAGGAAAATATTTTCAACCAGAATTTTCTGCATCTGTTTTAGCTAGTCCTCACTGCAAATCTGAGGACTAATACTCCAAAAGCAGGCTCATCAGAAAGACCCAATAAAGGTTTCGTACTGTTGCATTCCTGTACAGGTTCATGCAATTTGGAGTGATTAACGATGACACTTAATAAACACACAATGTATTTGCCAGTATTATTCAGGACATCTCCAAAAACATGTTTACAGTCGTCCAAAAACTGCGACAAGCACATTGAAACAATCAGCAACAGAGCCTTTAGGCTGTAACAGTGAAGACAGCTTCACAGCAAAGTGCTAGAGTACAGCTCCCGACTAGGTTCAGTCTTCTCAGAACTCGACGTACTGTCGAGATTCTCGACGCTACAACTTGCGATGCACTCCACAATAAGCACTAGAATACAGCTTCTGACTCAGTTCAATCGTTCTTGGAGCTCAACACACTCCAAGATAAGACTCGATGATGCACTAACTCGCGATACATTAAGAGACTCTCTCTACGCACTCCCCAATCAACTCAATACTAGACTGAAAATCAACTCGATAGACTCGAGATACTACTGCTACTCCGCATACAGGCAGGGTTTATATAGCTTTTAGCATGCATTCGAGAACATTCTAAGTCAAACCAGTAAGAACTCGTTCTAAATGGTTCTCCATCCGTCTACGGCATATTGCCAATTTCGCTGAAAGATGTTGCCAAATGGGTGATTTCTCGCCAAATCTAGCAAATCCTAAACCTGCTTTGTGGGAAATCTATCTTACCGCAGCTGGAAATTTTTTAACAGTAACTTTCTGAATTTGCCAATAGTCAATTTTTTAATAGTGTTCTGTTTTCAGGTTTTTAGAATAATTATGTAATAAAGACACAATAACACGCCGAATAAATACTAATTCAGAAGTCAAACAACAAAAATCAGCGTTATATTTACAAAATTTTCACAGTGACTGTTTACTGTGAAAATTTTGTAAATATAACGCTGATTTTTGTTGTTTGACTTCTGAATTAAATATGTAATACCCTGACCTTTTCTCTTCCGCAGAACTTCAACATCTAATCTTAAAAAATTTAAATTCTTTATCAAGTAGATTACAAATATTGCAAGAAAAGGTGGAGTTGCTGAAAACTCCTAACTGTGCAATCAACCGAAAAATTCAGAATTAAACATATTCCAATTAAAAACTGAATTAGAACTTCAATTTTTAGAGAGAATGTTTCTCAACAACATAGCTCCTGTGGTATTGTAAAATAATATTTTACATTAATCCTAATAGTTTTTATTTTTTTTTTTAATTTTATTTTGTTTACTTTTTGCACACATTTTCATTTTATAAAGTAATTTCTGTTATGTTTTTGCTTAAATGAAATTTTCTATTTCAGTATTATCTTATTTTCTTTATATAAAAACTAACTGCATAAAATGTACTAAAATACAAATATGGAACTCAAAGCAATGAAAACGTTATGATTTTATAAATAAGTTTCCATTACATTTGCATTTTATTTTGAGGAAAGTTAGATTTCTTGAGTGTTCTGTGAAGTTGAAATAATTTTCTTAAATGATAGAATAAGAAATCTTGTTGGTTATGCATTTATAGATTAAAGTCAATTTTTATTTATATATTTATTTATTTAGGTCAATGAATTGAAACATATTAATGTTAAAGGAGACTAACGTAAACATATTAATAGTAATCGTAACAAATATTTTGAAGTGATGTCGGACACGCTAGCCGAAGAGTACAGTTGGGTAAGTGAAAAAAAAAGGGGGGCATTTAAATCCCTGAAGTTATCATAGGTTATTTTACATAAGTCAACATTTATAAATATATTTTTATGTACATCATCATTTACAAAATATCTTGATAACTTACATTACGTATAATATGAAATCTGCCAAATTAAGTCACACCCAGCATCCGTAGCTCTCAGCCTGAGTCAAATCTTAATTATTCAAAAAATCGAATAAAATAAGACCAGACTTCCATGAATAGTGCATAGTGCTACTAAATGCATATGTGACCATCCCAGAAGAAATAAAGCAGGTAGATATTAGCATCTGGAAAGATATCCCAATGCATGAAGGAAGAGTAATATATTTAGTGTATGAACCTGTTATGTCAAGAAGACTTTAAATGAATTAGAAGACAACATAAAATAGCAGTTTTATCTGATCGCAAATGTTTAAAATGTTATTTAAAATGTCTAACTTTTTTTTATTCTTAAAATGATGTTTAATCCTCATTTGTTCTGCTATTTAATTTTTATGATGTATTGTTACTTAGTTTGCTATCTATCCATTTGTCAGTAATTGAGCTGAATTAAGTAAAGCTTTGTTCTTTTACATTATATTTTACCGCTCGATCAGGCCGACTGCCGTACCAAAGCACTCGCGTTCGAATCTCGAAAAAGGTTCGGGGGTTGTAAATGCATAGTGTCTGTGCATCATGGGGGCACCCAAAATATGCTGCAAGCCGAAAAGTTCTTTCAAGAAGCTGATCGTAGGGAAAGAGAACTTGAAAATCCTTGGACTCGTCCTCCGTGTGATAGTTGCATCGCAAAAATGTTATGGTTTTTAATTAATTGACTTTCTGTTTAAATATGCAGTAATTATAATTAAAAATTCACAAGTAAATTTTCCATTTAATGTATTTTTTAGAGATAGTGCAAACTCATCTCCCTGCAACAATTGAAAAGAAAGGTGCTACTATAACAGTTAATCTCAAAAAGGTTGGTGGGTGGTAAATGTATAGTGTCTGTGCAGCATGGGGGCACCCAAAATATGCTGCAACAAAGTTGCTACTACACTCATGTCCATAAATTAAGGATAATTTGGAGTCACGCGGAAATCGAACTCTAAAATATACTAAAATATCACCTGTAACATCACAACACACATCTTCAAGAATCATATGCAAATTTTAGGAAGTAACCAGATGACACCGATGGTACTTCACAATGACGAGAATGTAAGAAAGTGATATATAACGAATACAGGCAAAGAAGTAAAATTGTTCGCAGGCACTTTATAAGCATTTCAGTGCAATAACCAAATAGTTCGCAGGGGCTTTATAAGCATTTCAGTGCAATAACCGACAAAGGACGCATTTGGATGATTTTTTACGTGGTAGAATTATCGGCCGTCTGGAATGTGGGCGTACCCAACTGGAAGTATCAGACAAACTTGGAATTGCCCAGAGTGTCATCTCCAGGCTTTGGCAACGATTCCCAGATGATGGTAATGTGAGTAGACGTTACAGCACAGGTCGCCCCAGAGTTACAGCGCCGAATAAGGACCGGTATTAGGCAGTTACTGCCAAAACAAACAGGTGGAGCACAGCCTGAGACCTGCCTCGTCAGCTCTCTTCAGCCACTGGTACGACAATTTCAAGGCAGACCGTGTACAGACGCTTAGGGCAGATTGGTTTATATGTTCGTAGACCTGTCAGATGCGTTCCACTTACTGCAACTCACTGTCGCCTGCGGTTAGCCTGGAGTAGAGAGCATGCACTGTGGACACCGCAACAGTGGGCTTGTGTGATGTTTTCCGACGAGTCCAGGTTTAGCTTGCAGTCTGATTCTCGCCGGACTTTCATATGGAGAGCTCCAGGTATTCGTTACCATCAAGAAAGCATCATTGAACGACACCGTTACGGTGGTGTAGGAGTGCTCGTTTGGGGTGGAATTATTCTGGGTTCCAGAACTGACCTTCATGTTCAAATTGGAATCATGACAAGCCATATCTATCGGGACGTCATTCTGGAACAACATGTACATTTGTTTCGGGGTGCCATGGGCACACAATTTGTTTATGGATGACAACGCCAGTCCTCACCGTGCAAATATCGTAAGCGAATGCCTTCAATCGGAGGATATCACCCGTACAGACTGGCCAGCATTCTCACCAGACTTGAACCAGTAGAACACGTGTGGGACATGCTTGGCCGACGAGTTGCAGCCCGTCAACCTCCTTCTACATGTCTACCGGAACTTCGGAGTGCATTGCTTTTTGAGTGATGTAATATCCCCCAAGATCAGATCGATAATTTGATACTCAGATGCCTAGGCGTTGTACGGATTGTATTGCATCGTCTGGGAGACATACAATGTATTAACAATCAAACCAACCATGTAATATTGGTTTTTTGTAAATAAGTTTTTTTTTTTTTTTTTTTTTTTTTTTTGGTAATTTGCTCCAGGGAGAAAAAAAATCGCTAATTTTTTTAATAATATCAAACATATAGCATCTGTTTTTGCTCTTTACCTTTTGTTTAATAAATAAGCTTTACAAATAAGTCAAATTTGTTTTGCTTCTAACTTTTCCTTTGCCTGATTTTGCATTATCCTTAATTTATGGACATGAGTGTATAACAGCGAGTACTTTTGTGTACAGAAGCTGTCTTGAAAGCTTAGAATCTAAAATTTTAAGTTTGTATTTGTTTTTACTGAATTGTAAGTATTATAAATTCATATGTTTGGAAGCGTCCGAGTTTCAAAAATAATAAAAGTATAAATGATAAATAATAAAGCTTCAAAATAGTAAATCAAACAATCATCAAAATGTTTAGTACCTATTTAAAAATTTGGAGCTTTCTTTCAATTTTAAAGTAATTTAAAATTTAATAAATAGCTTTAAAACTCTTGCCAGTGACTGCTCATCTCAATGCATATAATAGCATTATAATGTTTTATAATAATAATGCATATTTTGTTTTAAGTTTGTATTTGTTTTTACTGAATTGTAAGTATTATAAATTCATATGTTTGGAAGCGTCCGAGTTTCAAAAATAATAAAAGTATAAATGATAAATAATAAAGCTTCAAAATAGTAAATCAAACAATCATCAAAATGTTTAGTACCTATTTAAAAATTTGGAGCTTTCTTTCAATTTTAAAGTAATTTAAAATTTAATAAATAGCTTTAAAACTCTTGCCAGTGACTGCTCATCTCAATGCATATAATAGCATTATAATTTTTTATAATAATAATGCATATTTTGTTTAATTTCATGAGGCTGAAGGAGACATTGTAAACTTATATTATGAATACGAGTCATATTTTGTAAAATTCGATGAAAGGCCATTCGAAAAACATGTATACATTGACAGAATTGCCGATATAAATAAAATATGTTATTAACAATATTAACTTCTTATTAATTAAGAAAAGGCTGCATTAAATATATTAAAAGGATCTTTTAAAATTTTTGCAGGAAATGAATTTAAGTTTCTCTTAAGTGAATGGATATTTTTATATCTTTATTACCGTATTTGCAGGCGCATAAGGCACATCCCCCTTTTTTTATACACATTTCATTATAATGAATTTACAGTATTTTAAATATAAATACAAAGTAATACTTTATACCCACAATTCATCTGGGGAAGAGCTTTTAATTTTCTTCATCAAAACCTAAACACTCATCCCCATAGCTAAATGAAAAGTCACTTGAAACCTCTCCTAAATCAGCATTCGAGTCCTCATACAACAGATTGTCCTCTGTACCATCCAGTGTATTAATAATGCCACACTTCATACATGATTTAACCTCTGCCTCTGTTTTCACAGCATCCCAAGATGCTTTGACCCATTCACAAACTTTCCAAATGTTAGGCCTTCCCCTTCTTCTTGATGGTGTAACCTCAAAATTTGAAGCCTGCATCCAGCTTGCATGCTTTGTTACAGCAATTTCAACATTGTTTTTGAACCATAATTTGCCAACAAACTTAAGAAACACCAAACAGTTGAAATTTCCCACACTTAAAAGTCGTTCGCAAAAATTGCAGTTTTCATGCCAGATGCACATTTACTAAGCTCTCCGTAACTGTAATATTCCCACACATCGCAAGGAAACAAGAAAAAAATCACATAACTCCAAAAAAAGAGGAAATTTCCAGAAATTAATGCAATCAAAAACTGAGTATCGACATACAAGATGCACCTCCTTTTTTTCCCGACTTATTTTCAAAGAAAAAAAGTGTGTCTTATACACTAGAAAATTTTCTATTTAAAACTTTCTTACATTTATTGGAAAACAAATTGTTTTATATGCTTAATTTCATTCACATAACTATGCTCACTGTAGTTATTGGCTATACTAAATATTTGAATGAAGAAATGTAAGTTTTATTTGCACAAAAACTATTAGCATATGTTTTATAGCAATACACGCAAGTACACAAAAGTGATACACAAAAACTATGAGCATATAGTTTTATAGCAATTTATGAGAGCAAAGTTTTACATAAAAATGTAAATTAATCATAAACGCATCTGTTATATAATTTCAATACAATGAGATATAACAATAATCACTGAGGAAATCTGATATGATTGTGATGACTATATTCAATAATTAAAAAATTCCAAAGATTCCAGTAAGATTTTAATAACTGGAAGAGTAACTTCTTACTGGATCAATAAAACGCTTTTCTGCTGTTATCAGTTTTACTGGAGGAGATGTCTGAAATACTGCTATTGCGACATTATACTGATTAAACTAATGTAACACTGTGCGACACCCACACAGATCTTTAAAGCAGCAATTCTCAACAGGTGGTACACAAGATAAAAAATAGGTGGTAGGCAAAGAAACAAAGTTCAAAAATTCTATGAAGAAAAAAAGAACAATTGTTAGAAAATTCCTGTGATTGCACTTCCACTGAAGATTTCATAAATAACAACTTTTGGCTACACCGAAAAAAAGAATTTAAAGGCATTTCAAATAAAGCTAAATTTTTATTGCCTTTTCGCACAACCTATTTGTGTGAACAAGGATTTTCTTCCATGTTTTATTTGAAAAATAAATACAGAATAAAATCAAAAGTGGATCACACTTAAAGCTAAGTGAAATAAGGCCAGACAAAGAAATTGATCTCTCTTAAACAGGCCCAAATTTTACACTAAATTTAAGTATATAACTTAAATTTTGATAATTAAAATGGTAACCAATTCTTAATTAATATTTTTTATGTGTGCCTATTTAATACAGATAGCCAATAGCTTGTGCAAATGGCAAAACATTTATTTTTTCTATTTATATTGAGAAACTGAATAAGTATTATAAAATGTACAATAATTATACTGGTTGTACTAAGGTTTTTAAATTTTTGTTTAGATGGTATGTGTTAGTCAAAAGGTTGAGAACCGCTGCTTTAAAGCAATTAAATTTATGTCACTTTGTGAAGTTATACAAAAGTCGCAGTGTGACATTAACATCATTATCGCAGCATGACTTTACTACCATACTCAAAGACAAAGAAGCAACAATAACAAAAAAAAGAAGCCAAGAGAAAAAATTGGTATCTTACCTCTCAGCCTCCACATCCACAGGGCTTGTTTGCTCACATCCTCTTCTTGGGCGCTTCGCATTCCTATAATAAACAAAAATAGGTACAATTTTATTACCGAGACCATAATAAACCACAGTGACAGTACATGCATAAAAGCACCAAACTTGGCACACACATCCATTTAAATCATAAATTGACATCACATAAATTGAGATACTTCTAAATGCAAGTGAATTATGACTGCACATAAATTTAGATAGCTCTAAATTTTAACTTACCACTGAAATACTGGTATACTTTTTAAACTTTTTAAAAGTGCATCGAATCTATCTATTTAGAAATTGCCAGAGATGAAAAATTTGCAATAAAATTTTGACAAAGAAAAGGCATCATTCATGATTGTGTGTGATTATGACAAAGCCTCAAGGGCTATCTGCCTGTGCCTTTGTGGAGCACTTTCTAAGGGAAACTGGCTTGTATACACGTTACACATGGGGAAAACCACGAAAACGCCCAGCCCGTTCCTGGGATTCGAACCTCGGACCGACTACCAGCGTTCGGTGACTCCACCGCTCGGCCGCTGGTGGGCCTCATTCGTGATAGAAAATTAGGCTTAAACTATAGTCCAAGAACCATGAAATGAAACCATTTCATCGATAACTCAACAACTAAATGGCACCTTTAATCTTCTAGGTGTATCTACGGATTATTTCGTATTGAAAGATGGCTTTCCAAATCACGACACGCAGAATATTCTTGTCAGATTTTGATAAATACGAAATGGTTTCGAATGAATGCGGCAACTGGCAGTAGGGAAATAGCAATCAATAGAGAAAGATGTTACAGCGCGAGGTTCATAAATAAAAACCTCGTATCCAGCCACACTATCTGCCGACCTGTAGGCGATTTTCGTGCCGAAACCGAAAAATACTAAGAAGCCTTCGACCGAAAGCTTTGTGTATGCAAAAAGTTTGTGAAACAAAATTTCTTCTATAAAATAAAATGCAATTTGCACTGAACCCATGAATTATTTTTAAAGAAATTAATATCACCTAATTTACAAATAATTTCTTTTAGCATGGAATAAATACTTAAACAGGTATCTTACAATTACATGAAATAACGTAATCTTTAAAGGCATTGATGTATACAATATAAATATTTGCTTGTTATTTTATGAAATAACAGTGTCTGGGAAGCCCACTCAAATATCCTGTAGAATTTTAACAAATTATTTTATAGGATACAAATATGCATCTGTTTTTTTATGAAATATGTGAAATTCATGCAAATAAAATTAAGGATTATGAAATTTATTTTAATATAAATAACTCTGCAAAAAGAAATATTCAGGAGACTTTATTCCCCTTATTTTCCTATTATTGTCATCATAAAAAATAATAGCATTTATCTTAAAGATAATTAGCTTATTTAAAAAATACAATCTGTAAGCACTTTCTTTAACTCGATATAAGATCCATTTATTTTAAATACTTTTCTAAAACTTTTTATAAAAAATAAGAAAATAATGTAAGCACAAACCTTGTGGTTGAAAAGTTATGCAAACCTTGGGTTCAGTACCCCTCAAATAAATAATGAAAACAATCTCAGATTTTATAGGATAAAAATTAGGTCCAAACGGGCAATTTTTTTCATTTACAGACAATCATTAGATGTTTGGGCTAATGCTACTTTGGACTAAAAGTATTTAAAAGCTACAATTTCAGACAGACTGTCTTGCACACTTAAAATACAAATGTTTTATTAATTACACTGCTTGCCTTAAAAATATGTTTCTTAATCAAAAATTTGCTAAATTTTTATAAAACATAAACTAATACTTATAAAAGAGCCTGAGGCAATTTGTTACAATTAATTAAATTGTTCAACGTTGTTTAATTAATTGTTTAGGCAGTCAGAGCCGGAACAGCTAATGAAGTTTATGAGACTGTGATATTACTTTCGGTTTTGTGAAATGAAGAATTACATAGGATACTTTCAGATTGAAGTTCTGTAGAAACAAAAAAGTAAGTACCATCCCTCTTTCTGAAGCTCTTTATTTGTTTATTGACTTTTGGTAATTAAAAGGTCACTAAAGGAGATATCAGCGAAAAAACATACATTGAAAACAAAGTTAAAACAAAACGTTGCCGACAAAAATATCCAAAGAAGTGATTTGGAAGTGCTGAAGAATAAGTTTAAAGTGTTTGAGACAAAGATAAATTCCAATTTCGATTCTTTGTTCGGGTTATGTATTGAAGAAAGTGCAGTCAAAAGTCTTTAATCCGGACATCCATAATCCGGAATGATCTATAATCCGGACCTCAAAGCTACAAATTTTCCGCGCATGCGTTTACGCATATGCATAATACGTTTACGCATGCGCGTTTAATGTATAACGGACGGTATAAGCTAAGCTAAAATAATCTATTTCAGTTAATGTTGCAGATTGTGTTGTTCCTTAATCTTCTAATTGGATACGGCTTATTATTTTCTTTTAGACTATTAGAGCAATTTAATAAAAGTAAGTTGGAACTTTCGATTATGTCAAACACAATTTCAGATACTGGAGATGATGGTAATGTGAGTAGACGTTACAGCACAGGTCGCCCCAGAGTTACAGCGCCGAATAAGGACCGGTATTAGGCAGTTACTGCCAAAACAAACAGGTGGAGCACAGCCTGAGACCTGCCTCGTCAGCTCTCTTCAGCGACTGGTACGACAATTTCAAGGCAGACCGTGTACAGACGCTTAGGGCAGATTGGTTTATATGTTCGTAGACCTGTCAGATGCGTTCCACTTACTGCAACTCACTGTCGCCTGCGGTTAGCCTGGAGTAGAGAGCATGCACTGTGGACACCGCAACAGTGGGCTTGTGTGATGTTTTCCGACGAGTCCAGGTTTAGCTTGCAGTCTGATTCTCGCCGGACTTTCATATGGAGAGCTCCAGGTATTCGTTACCATCAAGAAAGCATCATTGAACGACACCGTTACGGTGGTGTAGGAGTGCTCGTTTGGGGTGGAATTATTCTGGGTTCCAGAACTGACCTTCATGTTCAAATTGGAATCATGACAAGCCATATCTATCGGGACGTCATTCTGGAACAACATGTACATTTGTTTCGGGGTGCCATGGGCACACAATTTGTTTATGGATGACAACGCCAGTCCTCACCGTGCAAATATCGTAAGCGAATGCCTTCAATCGGAGGATATCACCCGTACAGACTGGCCAGCATTCTCACCAGACTTGAACCAGTAGAACACGTGTGGGACATGCTTGGCCGACGAGTTGCAGCCCGTCAACCTCCTTCTACATGTCTACCGGAACTTCGGAGTGCATTGCTTTTTGAGTGATGTAATATCCCCCAAGATCAGATCGATAATTTGATACTCAGATGCCTAGGCGTTGTACGGATTGTATTGCATCGTCTGGGAGACATACAATGTATTAACAATCAAACCAACCATGTAATATTGGTTTTTTGTAAATAAGTTTTTTTTTTTTTTTTTTTTTTTTTTTTTTTTTTTTTTGGTAATTTGCTCCAGGGAGGAAAAAAATCGCTAATTTTTTTAATAATATCAAACATATAGCATCTGTTTTTGCTCTTTACCTTTTGTTTAATAAATAAGCTTTACAAATAAGTCAAATTTGTTTTGCTTCTAACTTTTCCTTTGCCTGATTTTGCATTATCCTTAATTTATGGACATGAGTGTATAACAGCGAGTACTTTTGTGTACAGAAGCTGTCTTGAAAGCTTAGAATCTAAAATTTTAAGTTTGTATTTGTTTTTACTGAATTGTAAGTATTATAAATTCATATGTTTGGAAGCGTCCGAGTTTCAAAAATAATAAAAGTATAAATGATAAATAATAAAGCTTCAAAATAGTAAATCAAACAATCATCAAAATGTTTAGTACCTATTTAAAAATTTGGAGCTTTCTTTCAATTTTAAAGTAATTTAAAATTTAATAAATAGCTTTAAAACTCTTGCCAGTGACTGCTCATCTCAATGCATATAATAGCATTATAATTTTTTATAATAATAATGCATATTTTGTTTAATTTCATGAGGCTGAAGGAGACATTGTAAACTTATATTATGAATACGAGTCATATTTTGTAAAATTCGATGAAAGGCCATTCGAAAAACATGTATACATTGACAGAATTGCCGATATAAATAAAATATGTTATTAACAATATTAACTTCTTATTAATTAAGAAAAGGCTGCATTAAATATATTAAAAGGATCTTTTAAAATTTTTGCAGGAAATGAATTTAAGTTTCTCTTAAGTGAATGGATATTTTTATATCTTTATTACCGTATTTGCAGGCGCATAAGGCACATCCCCCTTTTTTTATACACATTTCATTATAATGAATTTACAGTATTTTAAATATAAATACAAAGTAATACTTTATACCCACAATTCATCTGGGGAAGAGCTTTTAATTTTCTTCATCAAAACCTAAACACTCATCACCATAGCTAAATGAAAAGTCACTTGAAACCTCTCCTAAATCAGCATTCAAGTCCTCATACAACAGATTGTCCTCTGTACCATCCAGTGTATTAATAATGCCACACTTCATACATGATTTAACCTCTGCCTCTGTTTTCACAGCATCCCAAGATGCTTTGACCCATTCACAAACTTTTTAAATGTTAGGCCTTCCCCTTCTTCTTGATGGTGTAACCTCAAAATTTGAAGCCTGCATCCAGCTTGCATGCTTTGTTACAGCAATTTCAACATTGTTTTTGAACCATAATTTGCCAACAAACTTAAGAAACAACAAACAGTTGAAATTTCCCACACTTAAAAGTCGTTCGCAAAAATTGCAGTTTTCATGCCAGATGCACATTTACTAAGCTCTCCGTAACTGTAATATTCCCACACATCGCAAGGAAACAAGAAAAAAATCACATAACTCCAAAAAAAGAGGAAATTTCCAGAAATTAATGCAATCAAAAACTGAGTATCGACATACAAGATGCACCTCCTTTTTTTCCTGACTTATTTTCAAAGAAAAAAAGTGCGTCTTATACACTAGAAAATTTGCTATTTAAAACTTTCTTACATTTATTGGAAAACAAATTGTTTTATATGCTTAATTTCATTCACATAACTATGCTCACTGTAGTTATTGGCTATACTAAATATTTGAATGAAGAAATGTAAGTTTTATTTGCACAAAAACTATTAGCATATGTTTTATAGCAATACACGCAAGTACACAAAAGTGATACACAAAAACTATGAGCATATAGTTTTATAGCAATTTATGAGAGCAAAGTTTTACATAAAAATGTAAATTAATCATAAACGCATCTGTTATATAATTTCAATACAATGAGATATAACAATAATCACTGAGGAAATCTGATATGATTGTGATGACTATATTCAATAATTAAAAAATTCCAAAGATTCCAGTAAGATTTTAATAACTGGAAGAGTAACTTCTTACTGGATCAATAAAACGCTTTTCTGCTGTTATCAGTTTTACTGGAGGAGATGTCTGAAATACTGCTATTGCGACATTATACTGATTAAACTAATGTAACACTGTGCGACACCCACACAGATCTTTAAAGCAGCAATTCTCAACAGGTGGTACACAAGATAAAAAATAGGTGGTAGGCAAAGAAACAAAGTTCAAAAATTCTATGAAGAAAAAAAGAACAATTGTTAGAAAATTCCTGTGATTGCACTTCCACTGAAGATTTCATAAATAACAACTTTTGGCTACACCGAAAAAAAGAATTTAAAGGCATTTCAAATAAAGCTAAATTTTTATTGCCTTTTCGCACAACCTATTTGTGTGAACAAGGATTTTCTTCCATGTTTTATTTGAAAAATAAATACAGAATAAAATCAAAAGTGGATCACACTTAAAGCTAAGTGAAATAAGGCCAGACAAAGAAATTGATCTCTCTTAAACAGGCCCAAATTTTACACTAAATTTAAGTATATAACTTAAATTTTGATAATTAAAATGGTAACCAATTCTTAATTAATATTTTTTATGTGTGCCTATTTAATACAGATAGCCAATAGCTTGTGCAAATGGCAAAACATTTATTTTTTCTATTTATATTGAGAAACTGAATAAGTATTATAAAATGTACAATAATTATACTGGTTGTACTAAGGTTTTTAAATTTTTGTTTAGATGGTATGTGTTAGTCAAAAGGTTGAGAACCGCTGCTTTAAAGCAATTAAATTTATGTCACTTTGTGAAGTTATACAAAAGTCGCAGTGTGACATTAACATCATTATCGCAGCATGACTTTACTACCATACTCAAAGACAAAGAAGCAACAATAACAAAAAAAAGAAGCCAAGAGAAAAAATTGGTATCTTACCTCTCAGCCTCCACATCCACAGGGCTTGTTTGCTCACATCCTCTTCTTGGGCGCTTCGCATTCCTATAATAAACAAAAATAGGTACAATTTTATTACCGAGACCATAATAAACCACAGTGACAGTACATGCATAAAAGCACCAAACTTGGCACACACATCCATTTAAATCATAAATTGACATCACATAAATTGAGATACTTCTAAATGCAAGTGAATTATGACTGCACATAAATTTAGATAGCTCTAAATTTTAACTTACCACTGAAATACTGGTATACTTTTTAAACTTTTTAAAAGTGCATCGAATCTATCTATTTAGAAATTGCCAGAGATGAAAAATTTGCAATAAAATTTTGACAAAGAAAAGGCATCATTCATGATTGTGTGTGATTATGACAAAGCCTCAAGGGCTATCTGCCTGTGCCTTTGTGGAGCACTTTCTAAGGGAAACTGGCTTGTATACACGTTACACATGGGGAAAACCACGAAAACGCCCAGCCCGTTCCTGGGATTCGAACCTCGGACCGACTACCAGCGTTCGGTGACTCCACCGCTCGGCCGCTGGTGGGCCTCATTCGTGATAGAAAATTAGGCTTAAACTATAGTCCAAGAACCATGAAATGAAACCATTTCATCGATAACTCAACAACTAAATGGCACCTTTAATCTTCTAGGTGTATCTACGGATTATTTCGTATTGAAAGATGGCTTTCCAAATCACGACACGCAGAATATTCTTGTCAGATTTTGATAAATACGAAATGGTTTCGAATGAATGCGGCAACTGGCAGTAGGGAAATAGCAATCAATAGAGAAAGATGTTACAGCGCGAGGTTCATAAATAAAAACCTCGTATCCAGCCACACTATCTGCCGACCTGTAGGCGATTTTCGTGCCGAAACCGAAAAATACTAAGAAGCCTTCGACCGAAAGCTTTGTGTATGCAAAAAGTTTGTGAAACAAAATTTCTTCTATAAAATAAAATGCAATTTGCACTGAACCCATGAATTACTTTTAAAGAAATTAATATCACCTAATTTACAAATAATTTCTTTTAGCATGGAATAAATACTTAAACAGGTATCTTACAATTACATGAAATAACGTAATCTTTAAAGGCATTGATGTATACAATATAAATATTTGCTTGTTATTTTATGAAATAACAGTGTCTGGGAAGCCCACTCAAATATCCTGTAGAATTTTAACAAATTATTTTATAGGATACAAATATGCATCTGTTTTTTTATGAAATATGTGAAATTCATGCAAATAAAATTAAGGATTATGAAATTTATTTTAATATAAATAACTCTGCAAAAAGAAATATTCAGGAGACTTTATTCCCCTTATTTTCCTATTATTGTCATCATAAAAAATAATAGCATTTATCTTAAAGATAATTAGCTTATTTAAAAAATACAATCTGTAAGCACTTTCTTTAACTCGATATAAGATCCATTTATTTTAAATACTTTTCTAAAACTTTTTATAAAAAATAAGAAAATAATGTAAGCACAAACCTTGTGGTTGAAAAGTTATGCAAACCTTGGGTTCAGTACCCCTCAAATAAATAATGAAAACAATCTCAGATTTTATAGGATAAAATTAGGTCCAAACGGGCAATTTTTTTCATTTACAGACAATCATTAGATGTTTGGGCTAATGCTACTTTGGACTAAAAGTATTTAAAAGCTACAATTTCAGACAGACTGTCTTGCACACTTAAAATACAAATGTTTTATTAATTACACTGCTTGCCTTAAAAATATGTTTCTTAATCAAAAATTTGCTAAATTTTTATAAAACATAAACTAATACTTATAAAAGAGCCTGAGGCAATTTGTTACAATTAATTAAATTGTTCAACGTTGTTTAATTAATTGTTTAGGCAGTCAGAGCCGGAACAGCTAATGAAGTTTATGAGACTGTGATATTACTTTCGGTTTTGTGAAATGAAGAATTACATAGGATACTTTCAGATTGAAGTTCTGTAGAAACAAAAAAGTAAGTACCATCCCTCTTTCTGAAGCTCTTTATTTGTTTATTGACTTTTGGTAATTAAAAGGTCACTAAAGGAGATATCAGCGAAAAAACATACATTGAAAACAAAGTTAAAACAAAACGTTGCCGACAAAAATATCCAAAGAAGTGATTTGGAAGTGCTGAAGAATAAGTTTAAAGTGTTCGAGACAAAGATAAATTCCAATTTCAATTCTTTGTTCGGGTTATGTATTGAAGAAAGTGCAGTCAAAAGTCTTTAATCCGGACATCCATAATCCGGAATGATCTATAATCCGGACCTCAAAGCTACAAATTTTCCGCGCATGCGTTTACGCATATGCATAATACGTTTACGCATGCGCGTTTAATGTATAATGGATGGTATAAGCTAAGCTAAAATAATCTATTTCAGTTAATGTTGCAGATTGTGTTGTTCCTTAATCTTCTAATTGGATACGGCTTATTATTTTCTTTTAGACTATTAGAGCAATTTAATAAAAGTAAGTTGGAACTTTCGATTATGTCAAACACAATTTCAGATACTGGAGATGATGGTAATGTGAGTAGACGTTACAGCACAGGTCGCCCCAGAGTTACAGCGCTGAATAAGGACCGGTATTAGGCAGTTACTGCCAAAACAAACAGGTGGAGCACAGCCTGAGACCTGCCTCGTCAGCTCTCTTCAGCGACTGGTACGACAATTTCAAGGCAGACCGTGTACAGACGCTTAGGGCAGATTGGTTTATATGTTCGTAGACCTGTCAGATGCGTTCCACTTACTGCAACTCACTGTCGCCTGCGGTTAGCCTGGAGTAGAGAGCATGCACTGTGGACACCGCAACAGTGGGCTTGTGTGATGTTTTCCGACGAGTCCAGGTTTAGCTTGCAGTCTGATTCTCGCCGGACTTTCATATGGAGAGCTCCAGGTATTCGTTACCATCAAGAAAGCATCATTGAACGACACCGTTACGGTGGTGTAGGAGTGCTCGTTTGGGGTGGAATTATTCTGGGTTCCAGAACTGACCTTCATGTTCAAATTGGAATCATGACAAGCCATATCTATCGGGACGTCATTCTGGAACAACATGTACATTTGTTTCGGGGTGCCATGGGCACACAATTTGTTTATGGATGACAACGCCAGTCCTCACCGTGCAAATATCGTAAGCGAATGCCTTCAATCGGAGGATATCACCCGTACAGACTGGCCAGCATTCTCACCAGACTTGAACCAGTAGAACACGTGTGGGACATGCTTGGCCGACGAGTTGCAGCCCGTCAACCTCCTTCTACATGTCTACCGGAACTTCGGAGTGCATTGCTTTTTGAGTGATGTAATATCCCCCAAGATCAGATCGATAATTTGATACTCAGATGCCTAGGCGTTGTACGGATTGTATTGCATCGTCTGGGAGACATACAATGTATTAACAATCAAACCAACCATGTAATATTGGTTTTTTGTAAATAAGTTTTTTTTTTTTTTTTTTTTTTTTTTTTTGGTAATTTGCTCCAGGGAGAAAAAAAATCGCTAATTTTTTTAATAATATCAAACATATAGCATCTGTTTTTGCTCTTTACCTTTTGTTTAATAAATAAGCTTTACAAATAAGTCAAATTTGTTTTGCTTCTAACTTTTCCTTTGCCTGATTTTGCATTATCCTTAATTTATGGACATGAGTGTATAACAGCGAGTACTTTTGTGTACAGAAGCTGTCTTGAAAGCTTAGAATCTAAAATTTTAAGTTTGTATTTGTTTTTACTGAATTGTAAGTATTATAAATTCATATGTTTGGAAGCGTCCGAGTTTCAAAAATAATAAAAGTATAAATGATAAATAATAAAGCTTCAAAATAGTAAATCAAACAATCATCAAAATGTTTAGTACCTATTTAAAAATTTGGAGCTTTCTTTCAATTTTAAAGTAATTTAAAATTTAATAAATAGCTTTAAAACTCTTGCCAGTGACTGCTCATCTCAATGCATATAATAGCATTATAATTTTTTATAATAATAATGCATATTTTGTTTAATTTCATGAGGCTGAAGGAGACATTGTAAACTTATATTATGAATACGAGTCATATTTTGTAAAATTCGATGAAAGGCCATTCGAAAAACATGTATACATTGACAGAATTGCCGATATAAATAAAATATGTTATTAACAATATTAACTTCTTATTAATTAAGAAAAGGCTGCATTAAATATATTAAAAGGATCTTTTAAAATTTTTGCAGGAAATGAATTTAAGTTTCTCTTAAGTGAATGGATATTTTTATATCTTTATTACCGTATTTGCAGGCGCATAAGGCACATCCCCCTTTTTTTATACACATTTCATTATAATGAATTTACAGTATTTTAAATATAAATACAAAGTAATACTTTATACCCACAATTCATCTGGGGAAGAGCTTTTAATTTTCTTCATCAAAACCTAAACACTCATCCCCATAGCTAAATGAAAAGTCACTTGAAACCTCTCCTAAATCAGCATTCGAGTCCTCATACAACAGATTGTCCTCTGTACCATCCAGTGTATTAATAATGCCACACTTCATACATGATTTAACCTCTGCCTCTGTTTTCACAGCATCCCAAGATGCTTTGACCCATTCACAAACTTTCCAAATGTTAGGCCTTCCCCTTCTTCTTGATGGTGTAACCTCAAAATTTGAAGCCTGCATCCAGCTTGCATGCTTTGTTACAGCAATTTCAACATTGTTTTTGAACCATAATTTGCCAACAAACTTAAGAAACACCAAACAGTTGAAATTTCCCACACTTAAAAGTCGTTCGCAAAAATTGCAGTTTTCATGCCAGATGCACATTTACTAAGCTCTCCGTAACTGTAATATTCCCACACATCGCAAGGAAACAAGAAAAAAATCACATAACTCCAAAAAAAGAGGAAATTTCCAGAAATTAATGCAATCAAAAACTGAGTATCGACATACAAGATGCACCTCCTTTTTTTCCCGACTTATTTTCAAAGAAAAAAAGTGTGTCTTATACACTAGAAAATTTTCTATTTAAAACTTTCTTACATTTATTGGAAAACAAATTGTTTTATATGCTTAATTTCATTCACATAACTATGCTCACTGTAGTTATTGGCTATACTAAATATTTGAATGAAGAAATGTAAGTTTTATTTGCACAAAAACTATTAGCATATGTTTTATAGCAATACACGCAAGTACACAAAAGTGATACACAAAAACTATGAGCATATAGTTTTATAGCAATTTATGAGAGCAAAGTTTTACATAAAAATGTAAATTAATCATAAACGCATCTGTTATATAATTTCAATACAATGAGATATAACAATAATCACTGAGGAAATCTGATATGATTGTGATGACTATATTCAATAATTAAAAAATTCCAAAGATTCCAGTAAGATTTTAATAACTGGAAGAGTAACTTCTTACTGGATCAATAAAACGCTTTTCTGCTGTTATCAGTTTTACTGGAGGAGATGTCTGAAATACTGCTATTGCGACATTATACTGATTAAACTAATGTAACACTGTGCGACACCCACACAGATCTTTAAAGCAGCAATTCTCAACAGGTGGTACACAAGATAAAAAATAGGTGGTAGGCAAAGAAACAAAGTTCAAAAATTCTATGAAGAAAAAAAGAACAATTGTTAGAAAATTCCTGTGATTGCACTTCCACTGAAGATTTCATAAATAACAACTTTTGGCTACACCGAAAAAAAGAATTTAAAGGCATTTCAAATAAAGCTAAATTTTTATTGCCTTTTCGCACAACCTATTTGTGTGAACAAGGATTTTCTTCCATGTTTTATTTGAAAAATAAATACAGAATAAAATCAAAAGTGGATCACACTTAAAGCTAAGTGAAATAAGGCCAGACAAAGAAATTGATCTCTCTTAAACAGGCCCAAATTTTACACTAAATTTAAGTATATAACTTAAATTTTGATAATTAAAATGGTAACCAATTCTTAATTAATATTTTTTATGTGTGCCTATTTAATACAGATAGCCAATAGCTTGTGCAAATGGCAAAACATTTATTTTTTCTATTTATATTGAGAAACTGAATAAGTATTATAAAATGTACAATAATTATACTGGTTGTACTAAGGTTTTTAAATTTTTGTTTAGATGGTATGTGTTAGTCAAAAGGTTGAGAACCGCTGCTTTAAAGCAATTAAATTTATGTCACTTTGTGAAGTTATACAAAAGTCGCAGTGTGACATTAACATCATTATCGCAGCATGACTTTACTACCATACTCAAAGACAAAGAAGCAACAATAACAAAAAAAAGAAGCCAAGAGAAAAAATTGGTATCTTACCTCTCAGCCTCCACATCCACAGGGCTTGTTTGCTCACATCCTCTTCTTGGGCGCTTCGCATTCCTATAATAAACAAAAATAGGTACAATTTTATTACCGAGACCATAATAAACCACAGTGACAGTACATGCATAAAAGCACCAAACTTGGCACACACATCCATTTAAATCATAAATTGACATCACATAAATTGAGATACTTCTAAATGCAAGTGAATTATGACTGCACATAAATTTAGATAGCTCTAAATTTTAACTTACCACTGAAATACTGGTATACTTTTTAAACTTTTTAAAAGTGCATCGAATCTATCTATTTAGAAATTGCCAGAGATGAAAAATTTGCAATAAAATTTTGACAAAGAAAAGGCATCATTCATGATTGTGTGTGATTATGACAAAGCCTCAAGGGCTATCTGCCTGTGCCTTTGTGGAGCACTTTCTAAGGGAAACTGGCTTGTATACACGTTACACATGGGGAAAACCACGAAAACGCCCAGCCCGTTCCTGGGATTCGAACCTCGGACCGACTACCAGCGTTCGGTGACTCCACCGCTCGGCCGCTGGTGGGCCTCATTCGTGATAGAAAATTAGGCTTAAACTATAGTCCAAGAACCATGAAATGAAACCATTTCATCGATAACTCAACAACTAAATGGCACCTTTAATCTTCTAGGTGTATCTACGGATTATTTCGTATTGAAAGATGGCTTTCCAAATCACGACACGCAGAATATTCTTGTCAGATTTTGATAAATACGAAATGGTTTCGAATGAATGCGGCAACTGGCAGTAGGGAAATAGCAATCAATAGAGAAAGATGTTACAGCGCGAGGTTCATAAATAAAAACCTCGTATCCAGCCACACTATCTGCCGACCTGTAGGCGATTTTCGTGCCGAAACCGAAAAATACTAAGAAGCCTTCGACCGAAAGCTTTGTGTATGCAAAAAGTTTGTGAAACAAAATTTCTTCTATAAAATAAAATGCAATTTGCACTGAACCCATGAATTACTTTTAAAGAAATTAATATCACCTAATTTACAAATAATTTCTTTTAGCATGGAATAAATACTTAAACAGGTATCTTACAATTACATGAAATAACGTAATCTTTAAAGGCATTGATGTATACAATATAAATATTTGCTTGTTATTTTATGAAATAACAGTGTCTGGGAAGCCCACTCAAATATCCTGTAGAATTTTAACAAATTATTTTATAGGATACAAATATGCATCTGTTTTTTTATGAAATATGTGAAATTCATGCAAATAAAATTAAGGATTATGAAATTTATTTTAATATAAATAACTCTGCAAAAAGAAATATTCAGGAGACTTTATTCCCCTTATTTTCCTATTATTGTCATCATAAAAAATAATAGCATTTATCTTAAAGATAATTAGCTTATTTAAAAAATACAATCTGTAAGCACTTTCTTTAACTCGATATAAGATCCATTTATTTTAAATACTTTTCTAAAACTTTTTATAAAAAATAAGAAAATAATGTAAGCACAAACCTTGTGGTTGAAAAGTTATGCAAACCTTGGGTTCAGTACCCCTCAAATAAATAATGAAAACAATCTCAGATTTTATAGGATAAAAATTAGGTCCAAACGGGCAATTTTTTTCATTTACAGACAATCATTAGATGTTTGGGCTAATGCTACTTTGGACTAAAAGTATTTAAAAGCTACAATTTCAGACAGACTGTCTTGCACACTTAAAATACAAATGTTTTATTAATTACACTGCTTGCCTTAAAAATATGTTTCTTAATCAAAAATTTGCTAAATTTTTATAAAACATAAACTAATACTTATAAAAGAGCCTGAGGCAATTTGTTACAATTAATTAAATTGTTCAACGTTGTTTAATTAATTGTTTAGGCAGTCAGAGCCGGAACAGCTAATGAAGTTTATGAGACTGTGATATTACTTTCGGTTTTGTGAAATGAAGAATTACATAGGATACTTTCAGATTGAAGTTCTGTAGAAACAAAAAAGTAAGTACCATCCCTCTTTCTGAAGCTCTTTATTTGTTTATTGACTTTTGGTAATTAAAAGGTCACTAAAGGAGATATCAGCGAAAAAACATACATTGAAAACAAAGTTAAAACAAAACGTTGCCGACAAAAATATCCAAAGAAGTGATTTGGAAGTGCTGAAGAATAAGTTTAAAGTGTTCGAGACAAAGATAAATTCCAATTTCGATTCTTTGTTCGGGTTATGTATTGAAGAAAGTGCAGTCAAAAGTCTTTAATCCGGACATCCATAATCCGGAATGATCTATAATCCGGACCTCAAAGCTACAAATTTTCCGCGCATGCGTTTACGCATATGCATAATACGTTTACGCATGCGCGTTTAATGTATAACGGACGGTATAAGCTAAGCTAAAATAATCTATTTCAGTTAATGTTGCAGATTGTGTTGTTCCTTAATCTTCTAATTGGATACGGCTTATTATTTTCTTTTAGACTATTAGAGCAATTTAATAAAAGTAAGTTGGAACTTTCGATTATGTCAAACACAATTTCCGATACTGGAGATGATGGTAATGTGAGTAGACGTTACAGCACAGGTCGCCCCAGAGTTACAGCGCCGAATAAGGACCGGTATTAGGCAGTTACTGCCAAAACAAACAGGTGGAGCACAGCCTGAGACCTGCCTCGTCAGCTCTCTTCAGCGACTGGTACGACAATTTCAAGGCAGACCGTGTACAGACGCTTAGGGCAGATTGGTTTATATGTTCGTAGACCTGTCAGATGCGTTCCACTTACTGCAACTCACTGTCGCCTGCGGTTAGCCTGGAGTAGAGAGCATGCGCTGTGGACACCGCAACAGTGGGCTTGTGTGATGTTTTCCGACGAGTCCAGGTTTAGCTTGCAGTCTGATTCTCGCCGGACTTTCATATGGAGAGCTCCAGGTATTCGTTACCATCAAGAAAGCATCATTGAACGACACCGTTACGGTGGTGTAGGAGTGCTCGTTTGGGGTGGAATTATTCTGGGTTCCAGAACTGACCTTCATGTTCAAATTGGAATCATGACAAGCCATATCTATCGGGACGTCATTCTGGAACAACATGTACATTTGTTTCGGGGTGCCATGGGCACACAATTTGTTTATGGATGACAACGCCAGTCCTCACCGTGCAAATATCGTAAGCGAATGCCTTCAATCGGAGGATATCACCCGTACAGACTGGCCAGCATTCTCACCAGACTTGAACCAGTAGAACACGTGTGGGACATGCTTGGCCGACGAGTTGCAGCCCGTCAACCTCCTTCTACATGTCTACCGGAACTTCGGAGTGCATTGCTTTTTGAGTGATGTAATATCCCCCAAGATCAGATCGATAATTTGATACTCAGATGCCTAGGCGTTGTACGGATTGTATTGCATCGTCTGGGAGACATACAATGTATTAACAATCAAACCAACCATGTAATATTGGTTTTTTGTAAATAAGTTTTTTTTTTTTTTTTTGGTAATTTGCTCCAGGGAGAAAAAAAATCGCTAATTTTTTTAATAATATCAAACATATAGCATCTGTTTTTGCTCTTTACCTTTTGTTTAATAAATAAGCTTTACAAATAAGTCAAATTTGTTTTGCTTCTAACTTTTCCTTTGCCTGATTTTGCATTATCCTTAATTTATGGACATGAGTGTATAACAGCGAGTACTTTTGTGTACAGAAGCTGTCTTGAAAGCTTAGAATCTAAAATTTTAAGTTTGTATTTGTTTTTACTGAATTGTAAGTATTATAAATTCATATGTTTGGAAGCGTCCGAGTTTCAAAAATAATAAAAGTATAAATGATAAATAATAAAGCTTCAAAATAGTAAATCAAACAATCATCAAAATGTTTAGTACCTATTTAAAAATTTGGAGCTTTCTTTCAATTTTAAAGTAATTTAAAATTTAATAAATAGCTTTAAAACTCTTGCCAGTGACTGCTCATCTCAATGCATATAATAGCATTATAATTTTTTATAATAATAATGCATATTTTGTTTAATTTCATGAGGCTGAAGGAGACATTGTAAACTTATATTATGAATACGAGTCATATTTTGTAAAATTCGATGAAAGGCCATTCGAAAAACATGTATACATTGACAGAATTGCCGATATAAATAAAATATGTTATTAACAATATTAACTTCTTATTAATTAAGAAAAGGCTGCATTAAATATATTAAAAGGATCTTAAAATTTTTGCAGGAAATGAATTTAAGTTTCTCTTAAGTGAATGGATATTTTTATATCTTTATTACCGTATTTGCAGGCGCATAAGGCACATCCCCCTTTTTTTATACACATTTCATTATAATGAATTTACAGTATTTTAAATATAAATACAAAGTAATACTTTATACCCACAATTCATCTGGGGAAGAGCTTTTAATTTTCTTCATCAAAACCTAAACACTCATCACCATAGCTAAATGAAAAGTCACTTGAAACCTCTCCTAAATCAGCATTCAAGTCCTCATACAACAGATTGTCCTCTGTACCATCCAGTGTATTAATAATGCCACACTTCATACATGATTTAACCTCTGCCTCTGTTTTCACAGCATCCCAAGATGCTTTGACCCATTCACAAACTTTTTAAATGTTAGGCCTTCCCCTTCTTCTTGATGGTGTAACCTCAAAATTTGAAGCCTGCATCCAGCTTGCATGCTTTGTTACAGCAATTTCAACATTGTTTTTGAACCATAATTTGCCAACAAACTTAAGAAACAACAAACAGTTGAAATTTCCCACACTTAAAAGTCGTTCGCAAAAATTGCAGTTTTCATGCCAGATGCACATTTACTAAGCTCTCCGTAACTGTAATATTCCCACACATCGCAAGGAAACAAGAAAAAAATCACATAACTCCAAAAAAAGAGGAAATTTCCAGAAATTAATGCAATCAAAAACTGAGTATCGACATACAAGATGCACCTCCTTTTTTTCCTGACTTATTTTCAAAGAAAAAAAGTGCGTCTTATACACTAGAAAATTTGCTATTTAAAACTTTCTTACATTTATTGGAAAACAAATTGTTTTATATGCTTAATTTCATTCACATAACTATGCTCACTGTAGTTATTGGCTATACTAAATATTTGAATGAAGAAATGTAAGTTTTATTTGCACAAAAACTATTAGCATATGTTTTATAGCAATACACGCAAGTACACAAAAGTGATACACAAAAACTATGAGCATATAGTTTTATAGCAATTTATGAGAGCAAAGTTTTACATAAAAATGTAAATTAATCATAAACGCATCTGTTATATAATTTCAATACAATGAGATATAACAATAATCACTGAGGAAATCTGATATGATTGTGATGACTATATTCAATAATTAAAAAATTCCAAAGATTCCAGTAAGATTTTAATAACTGGAAGAGTAACTTCTTACTGGATCAATAAAACGCTTTTCTGCTGTTATCAGTTTTACTGGAGGAGATGTCTGAAATACTGCTATTGCGACATTATACTGATTAAACTAATGTAACACTGTGCGACACCCACACAGATCTTTAAAGCAGCAATTCTCAACAGGTGGTACACAAGATAAAAAATAGGTGGTAGGCAAATAAACAAAGTTCAAAAATTCTATGAAGAGAAAAAGAACAATTGTTAGAAAATTCCTGTGATTGCACTTCCACTGAAGATTTCATAAATAACAACTTTTGGCTACACCGAAAAAAAGAATTTAAAGGCATTTCAAATAAAGCTAAATTTTTATTGCCTTTTCGCACAACCTATTTGTGTGAACAAGGATTTTCTTCCATGTTTTATTTGAAAAATAAATACAGAATAAAATCAAAAGTGGATCACACTTAAAGCTAAGTGAAATAAGGCCAGACAAAGAAATTGATCTCTCTTAAACAGGCCCAAATTTTACACTAAATTTAAGTATATAACTTAAATTTTGATAATTAAAATGGTAACCAATTCTTAATTAATATTTTTTATGTGTGCCTATTTAATACAGATAGCCAATAGCTTGTGCAAATGGCAAAACATTTATTTTTTCTATTTATATTGAGAAACTGAATAAGTATTATAAAATGTACAATAATTATACTGGTTGTACTAAGGTTTTTAAATTTTTGTTTAGATGGTATGTGTTAGTCAAAAGGTTGAGAACCGCTGCTTTAAAGCAATTAAATTTATGTCACTTTGTGAAGTTATACAAAAGTCGCAGTGTGACATTAACATCATTATCGCAGCATGACTTTACTACCATACTCAAAGACAAAGAAGCAACAATAACAAAAAAAAGAAGCCAAGAGAAAAAATTGGTATCTTACCTCTCAGCCTCCACATCCACAGGGCTTGTTTGCTCACATCCTCTTCTTGGGCGCTTCGCATTCCTATAATAAACAAAAATAGGTACAATTTTATTACCGAGACCATAATAAACCACAGTGACAGTACATGCATAAAAGCACCAAACTTGGCACACACATCCATTTAAATCATAAATTGACATCACATAAATTGAGATACTTCTAAATGCAAGTGAATTATGACTGCACATAAATTTAGATAGCTCTAAATTTTAACTTACCACTGAAATACTGGTATACTTTTTAAACTTTTTAAAAGTGCATCGAATCTATCTATTTAGAAATTGCCAGAGATGAAAAATTTGCAATAAAATTTTGACAAAGAAAAGGCATCATTCATGATTGTGTGTGATTATGACAAAGCCTCAAGGGCTATCTGCCTGTGCCTTTGTGGAGCACTTTCTAAGGGAAACTGGCTTGTATACACGTTACACATGGGGAAAACCACGAAAACGCCCAGCCCGTTCCTGGGATTCGAACCTCGGACCGACTACCAGCGTTCGGTGACTCCACCGCTCGGCCGCTGGTGGGCCTCATTCGTGATAGAAAATTAGGCTTAAACTATAGTCCAAGAACCATGAAATGAAACCATTTCATCGATAACTCAACAACTAAATGGCACCTTTAATCTTCTAGGTGTATCTACGGATTATTTCGTATTGAAAGATGGCTTTCCAAATCACGACACGCAGAATATTCTTGTCAGATTTTGATAAATACGAAATGGTTTCGAATGAATGCGGCAACTGGCAGTAGGGAAATAGCAATCAATAGAGAAAGATGTTACAGCGCGAGGTTCATAAATAAAAACCTCGTATCCAGCCACACTATCTGCCGACCTGTAGGCGATTTTCGTGCCGAAACCGAAAAATACTAAGAAGCCTTCGACCGAAAGCTTTGTGTATGCAAAAAGTTTGTGAAACAAAATTTCTTCTATAAAATAAAATGCAATTTGCACTGAACCCATGAATTACTTTTAAAGAAATTAATATCACCTAATTTACAAATAATTTCTTTTAGCATGGAATAAATACTTAAACAGGTATCTTACAATTACATGAAATAACGTAATCTTTAAAGGCATTGATGTATACAATATAAATATTTGCTTGTTATTTTATGAAATAACAGTGTCTGGGAAGCCCACTCAAATATCCTGTAGAATTTTAACAAATTATTTTATAGGATACAAATATGCATCTGTTTTTTTATGAAATATGTGAAATTCATGCAAATAAAATTAAGGATTATGAAATTTATTTTAATATAAATAACTCTGCAAAAAGAAATATTCAGGAGACTTTATTCCCCTTATTTTCCTATTATTGTCATCATAAAAAAATAATAGCATTTATCTTAAAGATAATTAGCTTATTTAAAAAATACAATCTGTAAGCACTTTCTTTAACTCGATATAAGATCCATTTATTTTAAATACTTTTCTAAAACTTTTTATAAAAAATAAGAAAATAATGTAAGCACAAACCTTGTGGTTGAAAAGTTATGCAAACCTTGGGTTCAGTACCCCTCAAATAAATAATGAAAACAATCTCAGATTTTATAGGATAAAAATTAGGTCCAAACGGGCAATTTTTTTCATTTACAGACAATCATTAGATGTTTGGGCTAATGCTACTTTGGACTAAAAGTATTTAAAAGCTACAATTTCAGACAGACTGTCTTGCACACTTAAAATACAAATGTTTTATTAATTACACTGCTTGCTTTAAAAATATGTTTCTTAATCAAAAATTTGCTAAATTTTTATAAAACATAAACTAATACTTATAAAAGAGCCTGAGGCAATTTGTTACAATTAATTAAATTGTTCAACGTTGTTTAATTAATTGTTTAGGCGGTCAGAGCCGGAACAGCTAATGAAGTTTATGAGACTGTGATATTACTTTCGGTTTTGTGAAATGAAGAATTACATAGGATACTTTCAGATTGAAGTTCTGTAGAAACAAAAAAGTAAGTACCATCCCTCTTTCTGAAGCTCTTTATTTGTTTATTGACTTTTGGTAATTAAAAGGTCACTAAAGGAGATATCAGCGAAAAAACATTCATTGAAAACAAAGTTAAAACAAAACGTTGCCGACAAAAATATCCAAAGAAGTGATTTGGAAGTGCTGAAGAATAAGTTTAAAGTGTTCGAGACAAAGATAAATTCCAATTTCGATTCTTTGTTCGGGTTATGTATTGAAGAAAGTGCAGTCAAAAGTCTTTAATCCGGACATCCATAATCCGGAATGATCTATAATCCGGACCTCAAAGCTACAAATTTTCCGCGCATGCGTTTACGCATATGCATAATACGTTTACGCATGCGCGTTTAATGTATAACGGACGGTATAAGCTAAGCTAAAATAATCTATTTCAGTTAATGTTGCAGATTGTGTTGTTCCTTAATCTTCTAATTGGATACGGCTTATTATTTTCTTTTAGACTATTAGAGCAATTTAATAAAAGTAAGTTGGAACTTTCGATTATGTCAAACACAATTTCCGATACTGGAGCTGCAAAGAATCTACAAAGGGAAAGCATGTTTCGATGTCCATCAAACAAAAAGTGGAATTGCTGCAAAAAATGGATAAAGGCATATCCTTTGTTTCTCTAACCATTCCAAAATCTGTTTATCAATTTCAAGCTGCTCTGCGGGGGGGGACGTCACGGCGTGCAATGAACTGGAAATTGATCTCTCAGCACTATCCTCATCTTCATGGCAGATGTTTTTATTTTAATCGGCTTATAATTCCTTATTAAATGTAGTATTTCATCTGGATTTGCTCCCTCTTTGATATGATTTAAATCAAATTACTCGTCATTATAAATATCACGAATACACATCAAATAGTTTTCTGGTTGCAATTTTCTAATTTCTATGCATAATGTATGCTTTACGCATGCGCGGGTTGAAAGAAATGTTTAATAAAGTAAACAAATAAATATTAAGATTTTTTTGTAAATTTTGATACCCTTTAGATCATAATTGCTCTTTATTTCATGAATTACGGTTTTATATTTTTAATTTTATAATTTATGCATGCCATTTTACCAGATTTAAACTGATGATCTATAATCCGGGAAAACCGATAATCTGGAATCGCTGAAGTCCTGACAAGTCCGGATTAAAGACTTTTGATTGTATTGATGCTTATGTAAAAGAGAAAGAAGAGATTGACGATATTGTCTTAGATGTAGAAGTCGAATTAAATCGTAAATTAGCTAAGCTTTCCAAAGAAATTGAATAGGAACCTTTGGTTTTCACGAATGCTTAGGTCAATGTTAAATTATCCAAAATTATTTTGCCAACGTTTTCGGGTAACTTACACGAGTAGCTTTCACTTAAAGATATTTTTTAGCCAGTGTTGATTCAAATCCTAATTTAACAGATGTGGTCAAATTACAGTACTTAAAATCTGAGCTAAGAGGAGATGCTAATCGTATTGTTCAGTCAATATCCATAGTTGACTCTAATTATAAATTAGCCTTTTCATTACTAGAAGAAAGGTTCTCTAATCACCACGAACAAGTGTATGTTCATCTGAAACGATTTATGAATATGCATCCTACGCAAAATGAGTCTGCGTCAGCAACATTAAATGTAATTGACATTTAGAGACTCTTTCACTGAACTGTGTTATCTTCAGTACAGTGGCTTTGTTTTGTATTAGCTGAGAAATACTTGGCGACAGAGCAGAATCTTGTCTAATAGCGCATGCGCCACTAGAATCGCCGCTGAAATATATTTTCGATAAACTTGATTCTTGTTGTACACATTCGGAGTTGCGAATCATATGTTACTCTGTAAGAAAGAAAGCTAGCGCTAGACTGTCGCCATGGAAAATAAATGTATTGAAAGTAAAAGTGTTATTTTCTGTAATGTGTGTGTGGTGTTATTTTATTGCGATATATAGCTATTGACGAGAAATAGAATAATTCAATTCACCAAACACACTTGAATTGAATTATTCTATTTCTCATGAATAGCTATATATCACAATAAAATAACACCACACACATTACAGAAAATAACACTTTTACTTTCAATACATTTATTTACCATAGTGACACTCTGGCACTACGTTTCTTTCTTACAGCGTAACATACGAATCGCAACTCCGAATGTACGTTTTTCTGCTCATATCTCCTTTAGTGACATTTTAATAAGCAAAAGTCAATAAACAAATAAAGAGCTTCAGAAAGGGGGAGGGTACTTAAACTTTTGTTTCTACAGAACTTCAATCTGAAAGTATCCTAGTAATCCTTCGTTTCACAAAACCAAAAGTAATATCACAGTCTCATAACCTTCATTAGCTGTTCCGGCTCTGACTTACTGAGTTGGATCTTTTAATTTCTTATTTAACTACTTTTATTAAATTCAGTTTACAATATAAAATTAGTTAAATTTTTACAAAATGTAAAATAATTACACTGCTCACTTTAAAACTATGATTTTTAATCAAAAATTTGTTAAATTTCTACAAAGTATAAAATAGATAATAAAAATATGTTAATTCCAAATTCAGGCTTCCAAGTGCCTATATGTTCGGGTGGAGGACTATGTTATCCAAAATTTAATGACTATAGGCAACATTGTTTTTCAACAATGCGTAAACATACATATGTTCATGCAAATTATCATTATTTAGTTTCATGAAATATGATACAGGGTGATAATATTTGGTGACAACAATTAGAAAAGTGCTTTGGACATTTAAAGTGATTTGACACAAAATGCCATTTTGAAACTAATAGCCCTTCTGGGGTAATTCACATTTGTGCTTTAGAAAAAAATATAAAATTAAAAATATTAAAATAAAAGCTGAAAGATTTCAAATTTTATATTACACCCAAAGGGAATTCTTTTAATGTTTTGTGTGTTACCTTTAATTCTCAAATAGCCTGTTCTTCGTACATAAATCACATAAAATTCAAGTAAACAGCTATATAAAAAAAATATTTAAAAAAGGCCTATCTTCAAAATTTCCAATAGCCTTGCGTGCTAGAGGTAAAGAAATTTTTTTCCCATACAGCAATACCATTGCTCACTTTTATTCCATTATAACTGATGAAGTCACTTCAAATAATAAGGAAACTTTATGATGGTGTACAAGATGATTTGTGAGCAGTCAAAAAATATTAGATAAGAAAGACATCCTACATTTTCTCAGACTAGCTAAGATTACAGGTCCACTCAATAATAATTCTATAATCTCAATAATTTCAAAATCCAGGTTAGATGGTAGCAACATTAGCTATGAGTTATGATGGAGCAGGTAACGTGATAAAAAAGGGAATTGGAGCTCAGATTAAAGCTTTTGCTCCAAAAGCAATCCATATGCACTGCACTTCTCATTACATGAATCTTGTGTTCATATACTCATGCAACATTTCTGAAATTCACAATATGCTGAACAAACTTTAAAAAAAATATTCAAATCGGCAAAAAATATTAGACCTTTTCCGGACAAGATAGATACCCTATACGGCATTGAGGCGTACCGCCACTTCTATCACAGCTTTTCCGATATCACCGAATTTAAAGGATCCGAAATTCGATCGAAAGCAAGTCTATCGAAATACTGTTCATTGTGATTCTGTGTTTTGTTAATACAAAGCTGCATTTTAGCAGTACCTTAACTTGTCTAGCTCATTTTCCAACTAAAATCTCAGTTTTTCAAATTTAGAAAAGATTGTATATCACCGTTTTGCATCAGTTTGCGCTGATCATGTAAATGAAATTTGTGACATATAAAGATGATTTACCCTATCCGGTAACACATCGACGTATTTTCACTTAAAAAAACATCAGAGAATTGCACAATATCGGCAATGTGCATCTTCCTTTGTTCAAGTACACATTGATGTAAAAAAGTCAAAGGAAATTGACAAAAATCCAGTTTTTCTTACTCTTGTAAAAAGCGCCAAATAAGTGGGCGATTCTGCACTTCACACCCTAATTTTATATTTGCTGCGTTGTTTCAAACAGAGGATTAAACCAATTGTTTCCTTATAGTAAATTAATTGAATTCTGCTGCTATGCTCAACGATATATATAGTTAACAAAATAGCTCTAGACAAACGTTACGCAAATCAAACGACGCCAACTGTACTTTTAAATACGATGAAAATAAAATTAATAATCATGTACATACTAATGAGTGGATGAACTTTCGTTAAGTAACAATTACTGATGTAAAAAATTAAACACAAATATTAACACTTAATTAAATAGATAACCAATAGAATAGACTGATGCAATACATTAAAAGAATTTAACTACAGTTTATTATGAAAAACTTAATGCAGATAATTTAATTTTCATCAACAAAGATTTAACCGGGACATTGGTAGTACCGACAAACCGAGTGAAGTGCTAAAAAATAAATAAAACAATATAAATACGCAAATATACATTACCTGGAGCTGAAAGGCTCGGATTCCATTTCAGAAATTTTTATTTTTATTACACAAGTAAATTACAATATATATACTACAATACAAAAATTTTAATGGCAAGAAAAAAAGTATTTATTACAAAGATTATTTACAAAAATATTATATACAAATGTTAATAGTTAGTAAGAAAAATTAGTATTTATATACAAATGTTAGTGAGGTTAGTTATGTACGAAGATATTAAAGCTTAAATATCTGAAAAAGAATTAGAAAATTATATAAAAAAATATATCAAATACAAAGATAAAATATCTGAAAAAGGAATTAGAAAATTTATAAAAAATATATCAAATACAAAAATATTAAAGATTCTTAAAAAGAATTAGAAAATTATATTAAAAAAAATCAAAAATACAAAGATATTTAAGATTAAATATCTTAAAAAGAATTAGAAAATTATACAAAAAATATATCAAACAGAAAGCTATTAAAGATCTTAAAAAGAATTAGAAAATTAGATCAAATTAGACAATGAAAAATATATAGAGAATTTATAATCGCAAGAATAGCACCTAGATCCAACAAAGTTAAAGTCTAGTATGAGCTAAGGCTCCTCTAAACCTTAGTATAGCCTTAGTATGAGCCGTAAAGCTTTTGCACTTCGTCGCGAAGTCAGTGGCGAACGGTCATGTGCCCTTTCTAGCCAATCAGAAAAATCAGTTAAAAATTACACTAAAATTTCATTGGATGGATTTGCACCGTTTGCTAATAGTAAATTTCGGCCCCCTCCCAGACCCGAAGCACTTGGCGACATAAAGTTCGAGCGTTTTCACTCTGCTCTTGTTAACAACCACTGATCAAGGAAACGTCGATGCTTGTCAAAATTCATGATGTAACCCCTCACAAAATTGATTCTGGCTCTTTTTTGACACAAAAAAATTTACTAAATTAAGTCCTTCAGTGTTTTTACCTTTTTTTCACTGTAGAAGGCAGTTACTCTTGTTAAATTTAACATTTGGCACTAAATTTTACCTCTTTGCGGAACCCTCTTTTTGGCGATAAAAATAATTCTTTGATGATGTGGGGATAAAGGCATTGGTCATTGCAAATTCGAATCCTTTGTTACCATTTCAATTAATGCTGGTGATTTTTTTAGTCTAAAACAAACACTTCGCTTCCGAAAACTGTCAGATTTAAATTGAAATGAGTTTCACTTCAGTTTTAGACAAACGAAATAATTTGACTAGCTACTCGGGAGAGGCGGAATATCTTATTGTAGCAAGTACGGTTATATAAATGGCAGGGAAAACTTTCTACTACCACCTTGCAATAAACTTTCATTTAAACCTCAGGACCCCGTAATATTTACACAAATTTTGTGGGACTCCATAAGTATTGCGCAAATAAGACACACGCGTGAGTGAAACTCTCAATTTTTTTCACTTGTACTGTAATATACTATTGCAGTTTCAGGTCATTCCCTTTAATTTCTAATTTTAAGACATAGAACGATGTGAAATTTTTAAATATGTAACAAACGAAATGACAGCTTCACGTGCAAAGCAAGGAAAATGAACGTTTATATTATAAAAAGAATGCGTCGAAACGTTTTCGTTTTTCCCTTTGTCTGTATTGTCTAGCTTTTTTTATTTTCAGATACATTGTGTAAAAATATTTGATAACTGTAAAATTATTATATTAAGTTAAAGAAATATCAAAACTGCTAAAATTTTGGCAACATCCTACTGCAGGTCCCGCGACCAACACGGGAGTCGTGACCTACAGTTTAAGAAACCCTGTTCTAGGTAAAATCCTAGTATACGGAACAGCATTTGACGCGACTTTAAAAATCGTCGCCAACACCAAAATGACACATAATGCCGCCGAATCCCGTATGTACTGCAAACTAGAATTAAAACGTGTTCTCTCTCTCTCTCACACACACATACCATATCCATATATATATATATATATATATATATAATTTATTTACTAAATAATATTGATTATATTTATCTTCTAAGATTAATTATAGTAGATTTATCTGAAAAGAGTGAATCCATACTTAGTAAGTTCTATTTCGAAAGATGTTTTTAAGCAACTTGAATGAAAATTGTTAAAAATGTTTAACGGGGACTGGAATTAAATCATGAATAACAAAATTTCAATTGTAAAAGGAATAAATTAAAAGCAAGAATTAAATTAGATACAAATATACATATAAATTATATGCGTTGCTCTAGTTATTTCGTGCACTATTTAGGAATTTTTTACTTGTTGTAGAAGGGTTAAGGCGACTGTGCCTGGGCACCCTGTTGTGTCCAAACACCGTTCCATCGTGATACACCAAGACTCCATTAAATGTGATCACATTTTTCCAACCGGGATAGTGATTAGTGACTCTGAGTACCGTACCGAAAGACTCGCGCTCGAATCCCGGAGACTGCATGGATGTTTGTAAATGTATAGTGTCTGTGCGGCATGGGGGGCACTCTAAATACGCGGCGGGCCGAAAGTCTTTTTTCGTTTTGGAATATATGAAAGATGTTATATTATATGTTAGTCTAAACGCATATTCATCTAATATCCTGTAGAATGTGTCGCTATTCCACTTGACCTATGTCCATCCATAAACTCTATTGATATACCATATTAAAATTTAAAAGAAACCTTGTTTAAAAAAATGTATTTGTAATATTTGGATCGTATTAACCGAACTGTTGATCACAATAAGCGATGTATTTTCCATGTTTTCGTATACAAACTGAAGGGCGTTCTGCAATTCGATAACAATATCCAAATGATAACATTATTTTTCACATTGGACAGCTGATGTTTATCCATTTTCACAGTCGCACTTTCCCGTAATTCTGATAATACTCTGTTACATGCAGTTGAAAACAAGTCTGAAATCATTTTTTCCAAATGCAATTGAAAAATAGATCACTTGTACTGTTTCTGACAGAATTTAAACCACTTCAGAATTAATCAGGTTTACATGAATACAAAGCGTTATTATGGCAATGGTACGCAAGTCGCGAAGAAATTTTGGGGGGTCGCTAAATTCAAAAAAAATTTATTTGACAACAAAAAATATAACGGCATTTGAAAAGAATTTTGGATGTTTAACATTTACTAGGAATTTTAAATTAATCATTTCCATATATTAATTTTGATTGTATTGTTTTCCCCTTGATTCAGGCGTTATGCTTGAACAATTCGAGAATCGAATTTCAAAGCGCGCAGCGATAATTGTAATATGCATAGTTTACACACTTGTGTTCCCTATTTCTAACCAAATTTGTTGTCAAGCAAGCATATAACATTTTCGAAGTATTGGAAAATTCGATTGCGTGCTTGAAGGATGATAAAAAAAAAAAAAAAAAAAAAAAAATCAGTTTTGTTTGATGGATAAATGGCTAACAAGAGGGTACAATCCTAGAACGCGGTATGGTCTTGGCGCGAGTTTGAAAATTTTCGCCAACACCAAAATGACCCGTTTACTGCTTATAATAATGTCGCAAAATTCACCCAATCCCGTGTGTAACGTATACTGGGATTAAATCGGCAAGAGTGAAAATGGGAATGATGGCCAGACATCTAATAAACATTTTTCTTTCTACTTCTAATAAAAAATCAAGTAAATATCAAGAAGAGTTTATTAGATACTGTTTTACATGTTGCATTATCAGTGGAAAATGAATATCCGTTGTGTGTTAAATGCAATGAAAAATCAATGCATGAAACCTGTTAAATTAAAACTATATTTGGAAACTAAACATAACGATTTAGTAAATAAATCTGATTAATTTTTAAGAAATTAACTAACAGCGTGAAATATCAAAATGTATTTTTGAGAAAATATACAACAGTTCCTGAGGTTTCATCGGCATCCTTACAAATTTCATATTTAATTACGAAAAATCTAAAACCTCATACAATTGGAGAATCGCTCAATCTTCCTTTTCGGCAATAAAAATGACATCAATTATCCATGGAGAAAAATACAATAACGACTTAAATGATACGAAACAGTCACGATTTTATTTGAATTCGAAAAGGGGGTGGGATAGAATTCGGAAATATGCAACCGGGAAAAACCGGCAACTATGAAAAAACGAAATAAATAGGCGTAAAATGGACGAAATACGTTAGTCTAAACGCATAATTCATCTAATATCCTGTAAAATGTGTCGCTATTCCACTTGAGCCATGTTTATACATAAACTCAAACTGATAAACCATATTAAACTTTAAAAGAAACCTTTGTTTAAAAAATGTATTTGTAATATTTGGATCGTATTAACCGAACTGTTAATCGCAATGAGTGATGTATTTTTCATGTTTTCATATACAAATTAGAGGAATTTCTGCAGTTCGATAACAATATCCAAATGATAACATTAAGGGGCATTTACTGTATTTTACAATTTCTGATTAACAGGGGGGGGGGATTCAAACTCTTGGTTGACAGAATGACAGTTTGCATGATTTTCCTTTCAAGAAAATATGATTTTTTTTTTCATCTGGAATTGGATCATTATCCATTTTTTTTGGCGCATGGCTGTAATATTCTGTCACTAAATTCCAAATTCTTTAGAAGCAAATCTGGCTCCACTGTACCCGAGTAGTTAAAACTGTTGACTACTGCGTTGGCTTTTGTGATTTTTACTATGCAATCAGTTTTCCTTAGAAATTACTCCACGAAATCAAACCTACGTTATTTGGCCAATGTGCTTGGCCAAATAACCTAACCTAACATTTGAAGGAAATCAGCGTGAAACCAATTTTGAAAAATACATAAACAAATAAGTAAGTAAAATTTTAAAAAAATTCTGAAAGTTTTCAGATTTTATATGACATTCAAAACTGCGTCTTTTAACGTTTTGTGTGTTCACACTCAGGCCACATAATATTCAATTCAACAGCAATATCGCAAAATGTTTAAAAACAGAACATCTGTAGACAGTGTCGCGCGCAGGAGATAAAAACACTTTTCTGCTGTACGGTGTTGCCACTACTGGCTTTAAAATCGTTGAGTTTGTTAATCAAAAATTCCTTAAAATTTTCCAAAATATGGAAAAAATTCGAAATTCAAAATTCGGGGGTCCAGGTGCTCATGTTCGGGTGGAGGATTACGTTATTAAAAATTGGATGACTGTAGGTACCGTACTTTCTTCACAGTGCTAGAAACATGCATACATTCATGCAGCTTCTTCATTATTTAATTTCTTTAAATATAATACAGGTCGGTAATATTTGGTGGCAACAATTTAAAGAGTGATTCGCCGTTTATAGTGAAACGCCATAAAATGCCGTTTTGAGACTAATAGCCCTTCTGGCTCACCGCCCGCTCGGGTTAAAAAATTAGGTTATGTTAACTGAATACACACAGTACTGTAGGGGTATCACCTTCAGGGATGGGACGCCTTTGTGGAGGTCTTTCTCAGGAAACTAGATTATACTCATGTTACAGACAAGTGAAAAACCAAGAGAAGTACTCATGTAGCCCACTAGTTCGAAGAGGTTTGCAATTTTAGTCGAACTACCGGTATTGAGTGGTCACTCGTGGGGTTTTGGAAAAGCTAAGATTGATTTTTAAAAAAAAAATATTTTTATTTATTTATTTAACCAAGATTAAACTAAATGTGTTCCACATTTTCAAAGCAACTGAATATGATTCTTACTTCGTTACTTGTTTACAGATCGTTACAGCTAGCTCAAGACAGGGATAAAAACTAAAGATAACTAAAGACAGCTTTAGTTTAGAAACTAAAGATAACTTCAGTAACTAATTAAAATAGAGATTTCTAAACTAAACTTTAGTTTAGAAAAATTAACCTTGATCGAAACTTAGTCTAGAGAAAATTGTTTGGCGCGTGTTGTCTTGCCTCTGTCGCCCCCCCCCCCGCTTGAAACAAGATTTTTCGTTGTTTCACTTTTCATGCGAGTCAGTTGCCTTTCGGAAAAACGGAAGATATAATTCTTTCGTTTGTCCAGTATTAACAACTAAGCTATTTAAAAGAAATAGATGCAATTCTAAAGAATATTATCTATTTACATTTTAATATGTTTAAGTAAAAATGCACTTAATTCATGATACATCTAATTATATAGAATTGCATTTTATATTTCCTTCAGTTTTTAAGTACACAAGAGATACAGAACATTCCTGTGTTACCCTAAATGTATTATGTACCTGTATTATCCTTTAAAATATTCCGTTATTCCACCTGGGACGTCTCTGCCCATAATCTCCACTTTCAAAGGGAAAAAAAGGCCCTTCTGGACGATCGGTAAAATCAACCCTTTCAGATTTTTCATTATTATTTTTTAAATTGGCGATATTGGCGACATAAACAATTTCGAAAAAAATTAAAAACTGAAGACCATTTTGACACTAAATCCAGGTAGTCGTAAATTCTAATAAAAACTAGCTGAAGTGGACTGAAGTTTAGCTTTCCTATTTTTTTTAGCCCAAAGGGCGTTGGCTCAGCAGGGCTATTAATTTCGTTTTGGCATTTTGCGTGGATTCACTATAAACAGCGAATCACTTTTTAAATTGTTGCCCCCAAATATTAGAGCCTGTATTATATTTAAAGAAATTAAATAATGCAGAATCTGCATGAATGCATGTATGGTTCTCGCATCGTGCGGGAAAAAAAAAGGGGGGTTACTTAGAGACGTTAAACTCTGAATATCGTAGTTCTCTACCCGAATATGGAAACCCGAATTTAGAATTTCTTTTATTGTCTATTTCATATTTTGTAAAACTTGTCAAAACGAATTTTTGATTAGCAAACTCAACGATTTCAAATCAAGTAACGGTAACATTGTATTGAAAAAACACTTTTATCTCCAGCGCGCAAGACTATCTGTCGGAAATTCTAAAGATATGCTGTTTTTAAATATTTTTAGCCCAAATGCTCTCGAAATGTGTATGTGTAACGTAATGTAATATATACGAGTGTACTGCAACCCTCCTGGCCGATAATAATAGGCCTCATGGTTAACGCAGCACAACCAACACAAACGTGTATATGTACGTAATTCAAAAAAAAAAAAAAAAAAAAAAAAAAAAGTTCCTTTGAGAGTAATATAACACGTGAAAGCCTTTCTATTTTATTTTATTTATTTATTTATTTTTTAAATTATGGCGGGCACTAACCGATTATAGGCGTTGCCCCCTACTAAGGTCAGAAAAGGAGGTCGTTTTATTATGGGGCCGGCGGCCACCGTTACGTCCTATGAAGGCACAGACAATTTACATACATGCCTTCTCCGGGATTCGAAATCAGGCTCTTCGGTTACGGTTACGTTCCCGTCTGGACGGCAGGTTTCCTAAATTAATGTTTTGTTAAATTACTGCAAAGTACACGAGGACTATCTGCCTGAGAGAAGGGATGCCTTCGTGGAGGAGTTCCTAAGTGAAATTGGCTCAAACTGGGGAAAACTAAGAAAACACCCATGCCAGCCCGTTAGCCAGGACTCGAACTACCAGTGTTCAGCGACTTTAGCGCTCGGCAGCTGGTGGACCTCCTACGTTAAAATTTAACTGCTATGAATAGGAATGGCATAACTGTTAAGCATTGATAGGGGATGTTTACAGGCTACATTTAAAATGGTTTATTTTACTCTGACAAAAAATGAATAAAGTTTTTGGAACCTAAACAATGAGTAATAAAAAAGATGTAAAACCAATCCTTTTTATGCCAGTCATATTTTATGTTGATTTTACTTTCTTACTTATATCATTTTCTTCTTTCACATAATTTCAAAATTGAGCGTGAGTCATTGTAATGACAAATCAGAATTGCTTCAACTGCCTCCACTGCAAACTTGTTACTTTTATCCGATTCCTGAGGACCATTAATGAAAATATTCTCTGGAAATTTGCATCGTGGGCTAGAATGACAATTAGCTTAGCTTTCTTGGATATGATTTCCGATCAGTATGCTTTGTATCTGTAAGAAATTTAGCCATTTTCAAAGTAATCACACAGTTTTAAATAGTATTCTTTTTTTTTTCCTAATTAATCTTAGTTACCTTATGGCAACCCTAGCTACTATACGAAAACGTTGGAAACGAAAAGGTAGATGTAAGGAAATTCATGAATCACGAAGTTAGTTCACTTCAACTGCAGTGTTTTAAAAGGCAGATGCAAAGCTCATAAACAGTATCTATTTTTCCGCTTTGGCGCGTATCGAAAGATGCAAAGTCAACAGAATTTTATTCGTATTTTCTGTTATTATATTCAGACATGTCCTTTAGTTACTCGCTGGGAATTTAACTTTGCTCTTGCTGTTGCCTTTCACCCTAAAGAACTCGGATATATCTCTAACGAAATGAAAGAACTTTGTTTCTTTCTTCTTTTTTCCGGTTGGCTAGGTACAGTGGCTCCCAAAAGTGTTCGAACACTTATGATTTTCATTGAAATAGGGCTCTATCCATTAATCAAAAGTAAACTTTTTCAATGAGATTTTAATAATAAGATCTATAACATATTCATAACAAAATTACATGATTTTTAAAATATAGCGAAACTTTATTTTTAAGAAATTAATAATAAAAAAATGACAAACATTTTATCTCACAAAAGTCTTTGTACACTGAAATATTTTTAGATAAAATCAAAATTAGAATTACAATTCGCCGCTTTTTTTTAACTTTTGCAATGTGGTGACATTTAAAAAATCGCTTGCTTTAATTTTTTATTGTTTACTTCATAATATTCTATTTATTATTGAAAAATGGGTTGCAGTCGTAAAGAAATTACAAACAGCATTCGAATATTGATAATTTGTCACCACAGTAGAGTTAAATCAATTCGAAATATCGCTAAATTAGTTAACGTATCACATTCTACAGTGCAGTATGTGATAAAACGCTTTAAAGAAGAAAATCGGATTGAAAACAAGGTAAAAAAAGGTCGACCGAGAAAGTTAACTAAACGTGATGAGACTATTTAAACGTGATATACGAACTATTTAAACGTGATGAGAGATTTATTATTAGAAAATTTGTGAAAAACCCACATTTGAGTGCTGTAAAAGTTTCTGCAGAAATTAATGCAAAGTTTTCTACTTCAATTTCACCTTAAACTGTTCGACAAGTTCTCAGAGAAGCTGGATTACATGGGCGTTCACCCCGTAAAAAAATTTTGTTAGTGAGAAAAACAGAAAGCTTAGGCATTCATTCGCAAAATCAGAGATAAATACACCCGAAACGTACTGGAATAATGTCCTATTCGCTGAGGAAAGCAAATTTAACATTTTTGGTTCCGATGGTCGAATAACTGTATGGAGAAGAAAAAATGAGGAACTTTATTCTAAGAACTTAGTTGGAACAGTTAAGCAAAGCGGTGGAGGTGTACTTGTGTGGGGGAAGGGCATAACAGCATCAGGACTAAGTAATTTGGTATTAATTGATGCATAATGAATCATTCTCTTTATTTAAATATTTTAAGAGACAATTTAAAATTATCAGCCCAAAATTTGGGTATTGGAAACAACTTTATTTTTATTCATGATAACGATTCTAAGTTCTCTCAACGTTCGCCTGTAGTGTCTCTACAATTGTCCACAGGTTTTGAAAACACCAACTCAGTCGCCAGATTTAAACCTCATAGAACACATTTGGAAAGAGCTAGAGGTTAAAGTACAAAAACACGACATCAAAACGAAAAGCGAACTCAAAACAGCCATGATGGAAGAATGGATGAACATTGATACAGAAATTACAAAAAAAATTAAAATCTATTCCCAGACATTTAAAAGCTGTTGTGGATGCTAAAGGATATCCTACTAATATTAATTGAACGAAAAATGAAAATATTTAATAATATGTCAAGATTTTTTTGAAGTGTACGAAGACTTTTGTGAGATAAAATGTTTGTCATTTTTTGATTATTATTTCCTTAAAAATAAAGTTTCGCTTATTTTAAATATATTACATGTCATTTTGTTACGAATAGATTATAGTTTCTTATTATTAAAATCTGATTCAGAAAGTTTACTTTTAATTAATGGATAGAGCCCTATTTCAATGAAAATCATAAGTGTAAGAACACTTTTGGGAGCCACTTTTGGGATCAAGAGAAACAAAGTATTTTTAAATATTAAATTCAAAAATCTCGTTGTGATAGCCCTCGAGGCTTTGCCATAATCACACACACACACACAAAAATCTCGTGAAGAAAACTGGCTAACTAGCGGCTCAACCGTGGAAAAAAATTAAAGGCATTTCAAATAAAGTTATTAAAATTTTATTGCCTTTTTGCAAAACCTATTTGTGTGAATAAGGATTTTCTTCCATGCTGTATTTTAAAAATAAATACAGAACTAAATTAAAAGTGGATCCTAATTTACGGTTAAAACTAAGTGAAATAAAACCAGAAATAATGAAAATTATCTCTCTTAAATGGGCCCCAATTTCGCACTCAATTTTAGAATTTAATTATTATAACTTAAATTTTGATAATTAAAATGGAAACCCATTTTTAATCGAATATTTTTTATGCGTGCATATTTAATGCAAATAGCCAACAGGTTGTGCAAATGGCAAACTTTTTTTTCCTCCATTTGAGAAATTGAAAAATAATCAATGTAAAATGTAGTGGTGGAACTAAAGTTTTTCAATTTTTGTTTAGGGCCTACCAGCGGCCGAGCGGTAAAAACGCTGAACACTGGTAGTTCGGTCCGAGATTCGAATCCCACGAACGGGCTGGCTGCATAGGCGTTTTCGTGGTTTTCCCCATGTGTAACGTGTATACGAGCCAGTTTCCCTTAAGTCCTCCACAAAGGCATCCCTACCTTTAGGCAGATAGCCCTCGTGTGCTTTGTCATAATTAAATAATCCAATCCAATCAATTTTTGTTTAGATGGTACGCGTTAGACAAAAGGTTGAAAACTGCTGTTCTAACGTTTCACACAGGGCTTAATTTCTAAGATTAGGAGAGCCGAAGCCCTACCGTAGACCCTCAGGAAAGAGGAACAAGAAGAAATAAATAAATAAAATAATTAATAAAATTGTTAATCATTAAAATAATTAATGATCAAAGTGATAAATAATAAAAGAAATATATTAAAATTTATTTCTTTGGTGATTTTAAATATAACTTAATCTAATAACTTTATTATTAGATAATAATTTAATCGAATAATTTATTATTCGATTAAATATACGAGGGCTATCCAGAAAGTAGATTACGTTTTGGAATAAAAAAATAAACAAAGTATAGGAAACAAATTTTATTATATACAGATGAAAGCCACACTCAAATACTACTTTTCTACATAGTCACCATACAAATTAAGGCATTTATCGTAGCGATGTACGAGCTTGGAAATTCCTTCGTCGAAAAATTCGGCCGCCTGCGCCTTCAACCACTTCGTTACCTCTTCTTGCAGCTGTGCGTCGTCATCAAAACGCTGCATAGCCAGCCACTTCTTCATTGCTGGGAATAGGTGGAAGTCGCTCGGTGCCAGGTCGGGACTGTACGGCGGATGAGGAAACAACTCCCACTTAAAAGATTCAAGAACTTTACGAGTGACATTTGCCGTGTGGGGCCGGGCGTTGTCGTGAATCAACAAGATCTTAGAGCTCAACATTCCTCTGCGCTTGTTTTGAATTGCTCTTCTGAGTTTTTGGAGAGTTTGGCAATACCTTTGAGAGTTTATTGTAGTGCCTCTTTCCAGGAAGTCCACCAAAATTACACCTTTTCTGTCCCAAAAAACAGTTGCCATCATCTTCCTTGCCGACATTGTTTGCATGCATTTCTTGGGTTTTTGGGGAGAACTTGTGTGCCCCCACTGCATTGATTGCAATTTCGTTTCACAGTTCACATGTTTCACCCATGTTTCGTCACCAGTAACGATGCGATCGAGTAAAGAGCCACCATCCTTATGGTAAGCGTCCAAAAAGTTCAACGCTGCAGCCATTCGCTGATTTTTGTGGTCCTCTGTCAAGATTTTTGGAATCCATCTTGCACAAAACTTGTGGTAACCAAGCTTTTCGCTGATGATTTCGTGCAACAAACTTCGCGAAATTTGTGGAAAACTCAAAGAAAGTTCCGTTATTGTGAAATTTCGATTTTCACGGACTTTAGCATCGACTTTTTCGAGAAGTTCGGCGGTCACTATGCTGGGTCTCCCACTTCGATCTTCGTCGTGAACATTGGTTCGGCCATTTTGAAATCTTATGACCCACTGACGCACTCCACCTTCAGTGATAATGTTGTCCCCATACACTTCACGAAGCTGCCGATAGATTTCTATCGGTTTACAGTTTTTTGCAGTCAGAAACCTTATTACTGAGCGCACCTCGCGGGATTTTCAATTAACGCAGACATTTCAAACCGTCACAGTATCTGAACGGAGCACAGCACGAACCTCTCACTAGCACGGCTAGATGCAGACTGAGCTGACCCCAAGATGGCCGCGCTAGCCCCGCCCCTAGCGGACACAGACGGAAACGTAATCTACTTCCTGGATGGCCCTCGTACTATATATTAGATTATTAGTCCAAAGGGGCTTTGTCTCTGAAAGACTATTGTTTTCGTTTGCGATTTTGTGTCGAATCACTCTGAATGCCCGCTTCACTTTTCAAACTGTAGTCACCTAATATTATCGCCCTGTATTATATTTGAAGAAATTAAATAATGAAGAATCTGCATAAATGTAAGTATGTGTTTCGCATTGTGATAAAAGAACGATACCTAGAGCCATCCAATTTTGAATGACGTAATCCTACTGCGAATATGGGCATCTGAAAGCACAGATTTGAAATTTGTTTCATTATCGATTTCATATTTTGTAAAACTTTAACGAATTTTTGATTTACAAACTCTACGATTTCAAAGCGAGCTATGGCAACGTTGTACAGAAAAAACATTTTTATCTCCAGCGCGTGAGACTGTGTCTCGGAAACAAAGATATGTTCAATTTAAAATTATTTTGCGATATTTATCTTGAACTGAATTTTATGGTTTAAGTGCAAAGAACAGGATATTAAATAAGTAAAGGTAACACACAAAATGTTTAAAAAAACGCCTCTTTGGACGTACTTTAGAATCTGAAACCTTTCAGATTTTCTTTTTTGTCTTTTTTTTTAAATTTATCTCTAATTTTAATAAATCTAATAAGTAATTTTTAATATAATTTTATTGCTTAAAATAAAATTTTCGATATCAAATTTCCACTGAAATTGTTGTTCAGTTCCATAGAAGAAGTACCGAAGCCTTCTTTTTTAGGGCTCCGGCTAGCATTATTATTTATCCTAAAAACTAAGAAGTACAGGAACCCGGTACTTAATAGCCGAGTTCCGGTAATTAAGTACCAGAACCCGTGCAATTTAAGCTCTGATTTCGCAACAATATAAAGGTATGTGAGACAGCGGCCAGCCGCTACCCGACTTTTTTCGTATCCTCTAAAGAAGCGGCCTACCAGCGGCCGAGCGGTAAAGTCGCTGACACTGGTAGTTCGGTCCGAGGTTCGAATCCCGCGAACGGGCTGGCTGCATGGGTGTTTTCATGGTTTTTACCCATGTGTAACGTGTATACGAGCCAGTTTTCCTTAGAACGTCCTCCACGAAGGTATCCCTCCCCTTAGGCAGATAGCCCTAGTGTGCTTTGCCATAATTAATTACACCACCACCACCTCTAAAGAAGCAATCAGCGTTGCCATGTATTACAACATACCTTGAAATTTGTTAGACAGTTCCAAGAATTAATGGCAAAATGCAAAAACGGCAAAAATTACGGAAAAAGAACACTCAAATCCTTGAAGAGAACAGGAAAGATAAACGCGTAAACAATAATTATATGTACTGTACGTAATATTTGCTCTGTTTGGCCTAGAAATATCTTAAAAAGGTTGTCGAGTTATACGGAATGTCTGGATATGGGGAGTCATGTTTGCGGGATTCTACTGTATTTAATTTTAATTAGATTTATACGCATTTTCGCAATCCATTTTGTTATCACACATTTAGAACATGGGTGTCTAAAGTGCGGCCCAAACGCAAATTGTGAAAGTATTTAAATTTATACTTTTTTATTAAAAAATAAATGTTTGAACTCGATTCGTTGGCATTTATTTTAAAATAAAAATTTAAATAAAAACATCTTAGTATGTCATGTTGATATGCAAAGTGACATTCAACTGAAAGAAAAATTTGAATTTTTTTTTTTACTGGAGTTTTATAAAGATTACCTACCCCGCGATAAATATCCTAATTTTAACAATCATGCTTTATTAATGTCTTCACTTATATTCGTGAACAATTATTTTCAAGAATGAAGTATACAAATATAGAACAAAGATCACTGACAAACATCCTGAAAATGCATTAAGAATTGCTATCTCGTCTATTGAACCCGATATCGATTTGCTTGTTCAACAAAAGCAAATTCAACCATCTTCATTAATTCGAACTTTTTCCATTTGTATGAAATCCGAACTAAATGAAATGAAACTTTTACTAATTAATAATAACATAAATATCTAATTCAAATATTAATAAATTAATAATAAAAAGAAATTAATTTATTTTAATAAAACAACATAGAGCTAATTTTTATTTCAATTTGTTAAAAATATTGTACGTGTGGCCCAGCAAATTTTTCTTTCTTTGCAATGCGGCCTCGCAAATTTTTATCCTTTACAAAGTGGCCCTCAAACGGTCCTAGTTTAGATACCCATGATTTAGAACAAGGAAGAGAAATTGAGCCATGTGGATTTATGTGTCGTCGACATCGTACCAAAAATCAAGAATATTTAAAAATGTTTGCTTCAAGAGACTGAAAACCGAACAAGTTATCGTTCCTAGAAAAAATATCTCTTCTAATACTATCACAAAATATGCGTGTTCCCTTCTGATACAATGCGAAGCATTGAAAATAATACAAGAAATGCGTTTAAGTGAAAATAGTAAAAGTACAGATTAGGCGACTTTGGCGTGATGTTGGCGAAGTACACTGCGCAAAAACACAAAATGGGACACTTCCCGTATCTGCCGTTCTACTGAGCCGATTAACAAAATTCAAATTGCGTTTTTCATGTCTCGAAAGCGCGACTTAGGATACGTACAGTGGGTACAAAAAGTATTTGCACACATACATTTTTGTTCACAATTTATAAGAAAATGCATTAAGAAATACAAAAATTGGCATTTAAAAATAGAATAAGCTTATTTATATAAATTAATTAAAAAATACAATAATATTAATAAAAAAAACATTTTTTGCAACAATATTAAAATAGCTTATGTCAAAAAAGTATTTGCACACTCAACTCAACTTTAGCAAATTTGCATTTTTATGCTATTATTTGACAGTCATCCCGCAGTAAATAACGTACGTAAGACGACTAGGTGTTGTCGAAACGTTATCAGTTGATTGTCGATTCAAATTGTAATGGCACCTAAGAAATCTGAATTGCCGATTTCGTTGCGAGAAAAAATTGTGTCTCTACGTGAAAATGGCCTAAGTTATCGAGAAATAGGTAAAAAAGTAAATGTTTGCTTCTCTACTGTTCGGTATATTATAAAACGTTATAAAGAAAGAGGATCTACATCAAATAACTTGCGCTCTGGACGCCCAAAGAAACTTTCACTGCGAATGAAGCGAAAATTCATAAGAGAAGCATCAAAAAGTCCATTTGTTAGTGCAATTACTTTAGCCAATGATGTCGCTTCAACATCTGGAGTTCAAACCTGTGCCCAAAGTGTTCGAAATGTCCTGCATGAAGCACACATTTATGGGAGATCACCAAGGAAAAAAAACCTCTCATAACTGAACGAAATAATCTGAAGAGACTTGAATTCGCTAAGGAATATAACAATAAGCCAATTCATTTCTGGAAAAATGTCATATTCTCCGACGAGAGTAAGTTCAATATCTTTAAATCAGATGGCAGGAAAATAATTTGGAGAAAACCTTGTACTGCTTTTCATACCCAAAATGTGTTACCTACAGTTAAACATGGAGGAGGTTATGTTATGATTTGGGGGTGCATGGCTAGCAAAGGAGTTGGTAATTTGTGTTTTATTGATGGGAATATGATAGCTCGAACCTATATTGATGTGTTGCGAGATAATTTGCCACAAAGTGCAATAAAATTGGTATCAGTAATTCGTACTATTTTCAGCAAGACAATGATCCCAAGAACACTGCCGGTATAACACGTATGTGGTTGCTTTATAATGTACCCAGAAAACTTGCCACTTCACCACAATCACCAGACTTAAATCCTTTGGAAAATTTGTGGAATTCTTTGGATTTAAAAATAAGAAAAAGGAAGATTTCAAGCAAATCTGCTCTTAAGCCCTTATTGAAGAGTGGTCGAATACTGACCCTACTGTTACAGAAAATTTAATTAAATCAATGCCAGCAAGATTACAAGCAGTAATAGATGCTAAAGGAATGCATACTAAATATTAGTTATTTGAAATTTGCTTATATATTTTATTTCTTTTGTATTCATGCAGGTGTGCAAATATTTTTTGATATGAGATATTTTAATTTTGTTACAAAAAAGCATTGTTATTTATATTATTGTAATTTTTCTGTTTGTTTCGGATGATTAAACTTATTCTGATTTGGAAATACCAATTTTTTTATTTCTTAATGCTTCTTTTTATGAATTGCAAACAAAAATGTAGGTGTGCAAATACTTTTTTTTACCCACAGTATGTTACTTCTTTCCATATTTCGATTCTACGACTCAAATGATGCCAGATTGCCAAGTTTTGTAAAAACTCGCACGGGAATTTTTAAAAAATTCGCTCTCAAAATTTTAGCTCCTCCATGTTAATTGAATTTAATATATATATTTATTAATATCTCTTTTTTATTAAACTTTTTGTATTTTTCCTTCCACATTTCGAAATTTAAGTTCATTCCAAATCAAATTCACCCATTTTTTATGATTTATTTGTTAATTTGTATTTTTAAACAAATTTTATCAATTTTTCGAAACAAATTTTGAATTCTGACCTATAAAATTTTTACCATCATCTTAAAGTAGTTGTATTTCTAAGCATATCTACGAAAATTCGAGTTTTTTTTATCCAGAATTTCCTAAGATATACGTGAATTTACACATTGGGGCGTTTTGAAATTTGGCATATTTGCTATAAGCGATAATAACGCCAAATCTCATTTACGCACTTTGTTAAAATTAGTTGAAAGTAAGAACGATGACTTTTTCCCGCTCCTCTATAATTAAAAAAAAAAGGAACGGAAAATAGATTGCAATAAATTAAGAGGTACTTACGTATTATCGCAACCAGGCCAAAATTCGCATAAATTGCCAAATTTGGCTACCCTACTTACGGCACCCCTACGTGTTATACGTAGTTTTGTAAAAAGAGCATGTGGAAATTCACAAAATTTTCCTGCATTTTCGTGCAAATTTTTGTAATTTATGAGAAAATAGCAGTGTACATGGATAAAGTCAACAGTGTGCGCAGTGCCATTTTTGTGCAATTCTGGGATGTTTTTTTAAGTAAAAATAAGTCGACGTGTACATGGTTATGGCGAATACGGTTTTCAATCAGTGCTAAAAGCAATAGCCAAAAGATTTCCGCCGAAAAAATAATTCTGCAACTTATTCAAATTCGAAACCGGAAGGGTTTAATTGCTATTTTATATTTTAAAACAAAATAATATAAAAAACTGTATTAAAAATTATCTGTAATTAATAAATGTACATTTTCTTTCTATTCATACTTTTTTACTCAAACTTACAAATAGCGCCAACCTGGTTGCGATAATACGTAAGTACCAATTAAGAAGTTCGCTGAGTGAATTAATCTTGGCTCAAACTGGGAAACAAAAAAAAAAAAAAAAAAAAAAAAAAAAAAAAAAAAAGCTCCAAGGTGGATTTTTGAAATTTCTCCATAAATTTTTCACCAAAAATTAGAAAATTTAATATTAACTCGTAGAATAAATTAGAAAATTTAATATTAACTCGTAGAATCGAAATATAGAGGGGAAAAAAATTGGTACGTTATTTCAGAAAAAGTCCGATTTTGTGTCAAAATGCCTATGTTAGAGCAATGCTATATATAACTCTAATACATATCCTAAGTCGCGCTTTCGAGACATGAAAAACGCAAGTTGAATTTTGTCAATCGGCCCAGTAGAACAAGGTATAAAGAACTCCCCCCCCCCCCGCTTTTCGCGCAGTGTAAAAACGTATGCATGTCTGTGTATACACGCACACATACAGGCACCTACATACAGTTAGTCACGAAAGTCTGCATACAGACTAAATTTTAAATTAAAAAAACACTTAAAGCATAGAAAAATGTATTTTAATCATTGCATTTTTTTTCTTCTATTATCTAAAATTGTAAGCTTAAATAAAAAGTAAATAATATCAGTGTAATACTTTTTACATTTTTTCAAAAATATATTTTGTCAGAAAAACTCAGAAATTCCCTCCAGTTAAGTCTGCGTACACTTTAAAAAAAAAGCAAAATATAAGTTTTTTACATTACTTCAATACTTTGTAGGATATCCTTTATTCTTCAAAACAGCTTGCAGACGTCTGGGCATTGACTGAACTAGTTTTTCAGTGTCATCCGACGTAAATTTCGCCCATTCTTCCTGCAATTTACTAATTAGCTTATTTCGCGACGTAATATTGTGTTTTCGAATTCATTTCTCCAATTTTGCCCACAAATATTCGATTGGATTGAGGTCTGGTGACTGTGGTGGAGTACGCAACTGTTTTGGAGTGTGATAGAGGAGATATTCCTTCACAATTTTAGCTGTATGTTTCGGGTCGTTGTCTTGTTGGAAAATAAAGGTATTAGAAAGGTTTAAATTTCGGGCACTGTCTCGTAGATTTTTCTTCAGAATATCCAGATAAACATACTTATCCATGACTTCATCAATAATGTGAAAATTTCCTACTCCTTTCGACGACATACACCACCATACTACCACACCGCCAACTCCATGTTTGACAGTTGGATTTAAATTTCTCAGATTCAGTTCTGTTCCTGGTTTTCTCCATACAATAGGGTGGTCATTAACTTTAAATATTGTACATTTACTTTCATCTGACCAAATTACATTGTTCCAGAAGTCCTGCGAAGAGTTTAAATATGTTTTGGCAAAAGCAATTCTTTTCTTTCTATTTGTCTCGGAAATGTATGGCTTAGACCTAGGTTTGCGTCTATGATATTTGGACTTTCGCAGCACTTTTCGTACAGTTTCAGTAGAAATTTCCTTGTTGCTAGTTAAAAAAATGTCTTTTGCAATGCTTGCAGAAGAAAGTTTAGGATTTTGTTTAATTCGTAAAAGAATTTTTCTTTCTTCTCTCTGCGTTAGCTTCTTCGGTCTCCCACATCTTGGTTTTACAGCAAGACTACCAGTGTCAAGATAGTTTTGAATAACTCTTTGCACACTAGAAAATGGTTTTCTAATGGTTTTACCAATATAACGAAGAGGTTTACCTTCATCTCTCAATTTGATAATTAGTTGTCTCGTAACTAAAGGAATTTCTTTATTGGTTGTCATTTTCGTCAAAGAAAATAGAAATAGCAACTTCCAATCAACGTGAAATTTGCTTCGGAAGTCAATGACCTTCAAAGTGTAACCTTCTTTGCATTCTCAAGTTTGAAGTTTAAAAGTTAGATAAGAAATCCCCTGCCTCCTTCGCGTTGTACGCAAACTTTATAGGCTTTAATTTCTGGCCACTTATCTTTTAAAAATTAGTGTGCATAAATTATTAGATATGAAAATATTACAGTTAAATAATTTCAAAGTCCCTTATTGAAACTAAATATTTAAAAAATAAAACTTTAAGAAACTACCCTTTTCGCACCTTAAAATTTGGATTTGATATTACTTTTCTTGATGTACGCAGACTTTATTGACTAACTGTAAGTCCGCACATACATATACACATATAAGCACATACATAGTATGTATGCCTCTTAAAGAGGAGAATGAAATTCCGACTTTTCCATATTTTCCAGGTGTGTTTTGAGAAAACTCCAGTCTATTCGCATAGTGCGTGTTGGCTGCGCTGAGAAGTAAATTAATTATAGTACCATTTGTAAACACAAAAGTTTGTCAATTGCATCAGAGGCATTATATAATAAAATCCTGAAAGAATTACTATTATAGCTATAATAGGAGCTGTTTTCTCCACTGAAGATTGAGATTAGAATCTGCCCGATCTGGATTAAAAAACGAGTTTTTTTGCAGACATTTTGCAGCTAAACGAAATAAATAAATCTATTTAATGATATTTTAAAATAAATTCAGGTATTTTATATTTATTTAGCAGCATACATAAACAAAAATATGTGCATTAAATTTCGTGATAGTATGTCATCATACTGCTAGATTTAGTTTCAGAATTATGCCAGAGAAATTTGCCTAAATTTGAAAGTATTGTTAACTAATAATAAATAAATTTAGAGGATTTAAACATTAAATGCTATAAATAACATTAAAATGAAGTTAATTACTTAAAAATTGAATTACCATAATCAATGATATTTTGGCGAATATAGTCAGATTAAACGATTACTATTTTTACTGACTGATTACGATTTTTTATTTTACTGCAAAATGAAAAATAAGGCATTTATTAAAATGAAAAAAAAAAAAAAAAAGTTTAAAAGATTTTGCGATAAAATCCTAGTCTTTGCTACGGCCTTGGTAGAATTTTGAAAACTGCCGCCAACACCAAAATGACCGGTTTACTGCCCAACATCTTCTTAAACAGAGACTAAGAGACAGAAAAAGGTAACTGTTGTTACTGCTCATCATAATATCACCAAATCCTGTGTGTACCGTACATGGAGGTTAGAATAAACTAAATATGTATTGTTAAGATAAAAAAAACTTCTCTGCAACAGAAATGGCTCCGTCTCAACGTTGAGGGAAACAGCTCCGTATGCGCGAAATATCTGTCGCCGGAGCTCGCGAAATTCAAAGGTCAAGTTTATCAAGAGTACATAAAACGAATATCGTTTTAAATTTCCTTTAAAGGAAAAGAAAATAATTTTTGTGCGAGTAAATTAATTAATAGATTAGCTATTTTGAGCAAAAAAAAGTACGAAAATCCGAGTATAAATTATCACGAAAGTCTAAGAACATCGCGGAAAGGGAAATTCTGGCCGTCAGGTTCCGTCGCCAAATCCCCTTGGCATTCTTTTCCCTTGGCGAGTTTTTCCCTCCGCTTTCTACCGACACTCTAGCAAACTGATTTACATTACGTCTATGGAACATTTCTTTCTTTACATAGACATTCTTACATTAGATCAGAGTCCATGGTACCGTATATTAGGATTAAACCGATTTTGTTGCATACGAGAATGGAAAAGTATTTTCTTCAGTTCAACATAATCTGCACAAGCGAGTCTTTAGGATTCTCGCGGTTCGAAAACTTGCTTTGCCTTTCTAAAAGACAATGCGAAAATTGGCTCTACGCCAGCTGGCCGAATGACACTCATCCGATACATAAGTCGCCAACAAAGTGATCGTTTCCAACATTGGCGCAAAACTCGCTTTTTGGAGGATCACCGTATGACATAGCAAGCCCCGGCACTGCGACCTGCATCACAGCCAGCACCACCGGCCCAGGCTCTAGCCCCAACTCCTGAGGACTGCAGCTGTACCGACACTCTCCGTTGAGTATTCCAGATCTCATCTGAGTTCGGAATCGACCACAAAACCTTACTACAAGCCTTCAGAAATGCCCTGCCTCAGCTACGGACAGTCTCCACCGGACCTGAGCGAGCATTTTTTATCTACGAGGCCTACGTTGGACTCCTCAACTAAACCAGCACGTTCAACGATCCAAATAGAGATGAAGAGCTACTGATTTCGTTCTGGAATGCCAACGGAATAAAGAACAAGATCCACGAAGTCCGGGATTTTATTAATGAGCACCACATGGACCTCTTCCTCGTACAGGATTGTACATCTGGTTGAGGGACTTAGCGCGAACATCGCGAATTATGTTATGCTACCGAAATGATAGAGAGGTATGCATCAGTGACACTGTTCGTGCTAGTGGCGGTACTAGCATATATGTAAAACGCTCATTAAAGCATTCTAGAATACCCACGCCACCACTGGACGCCCTAGAAGCGACAATTATTCAAATTCATATTCAAAATTCCCCCCCCCCCCAATAGCAGTAGCGTCCTGCTATATGCCTCCGAGACAGGGACCTGCCTTTCTCTCTGATCTCAGAAAATTAAGTGGTGTAGCAAATAACCTGATTATCGCAGGAGACTTAAATGCCCGTCATAGAAGTTGGGATTGTGTCAATGCCAACAACTATGGCGATAAACTCAAAATTTGGGCTCAGGACGCCCGTACCCAAATTATAGCGCCGAACTCACCTACCCATTACCAGTTTCCTGGGGGGTTAGGTGCTCCTTCCATTATTGATTTGGCTTTATTTAAAAATATTCCATTAGATTATTCGATCAAAGTGATTCCGGAATTGTCCTCTGACCATTATCCGGTTCACCTCACCCTTAAAACTACCAAAATCAATCAAAATTTACCGGCGCAAGTCTCGACTAACTGGGACAACTTTCGGTATGTTTTGGAAAATAGTATTCTCCCCCCTATCAAAATTAACGATAATCAGGAGGTTGACTTAGCCATTGACAGGCTCAACCAAACCCTGGGAAGTGCGTTCACGGCTGCTTCCAAACCCAAATTCAGGCCTAATCACTATAAATTACCTGACTTCATTAAGGATAAAATCAAAATTAAAAACCGTCTTCGCAGAGATTGGCAAAACACACTTTTAGAATCCTTTCGAGTACAACTGCGAAGAATCCAGAATGAGATCAAGTCTGACATTAAAAAGTACGCAGATGATAAATACTCAAATTATCTTAAGTCCTTAAAGACTTCTGACAATAGCCTTTGGGTTGCTAGCGCACGGCTTCGCAAACCTAAACATGACATTCCCCCCCTAATGAGCACGGTCAATGACCGGATGGCATTAACAGATACTGAGAAGGCTGAACGCATAGCGGACAGTCTTCAAACACAATTCTCATTAAACACTGGACTCATGTTCGATACCTGTGCAACGCACACGCATGAAGTCCAACACCAAGTTGAAGAATTTCTCTCCTCAGATACACATTCTGAGGAACCCATTACCACAACCATGACTGAGATTTCTGCAATTGTCAAAAATCTCACCCCTGCAAAAGCACCTGGCCTTGATAGGATTTCTAATCGCATGATTAAAAATTTGCCTATTAAATTCATATTTTACCTAGCAGTTTTGATTAACTCAATGCTAAGGTTAAAATATTATCCTAATAGCTGGAAGAATGCTTTAGTCATTCCTATTCTAAAACCTGGTATGGACCCAAAGTCCCTCAAAATTACAGACCGATCAGCCTCCTGTCTTCACTTAGTAAAATCTACGAAGCTATACTGCTTAGATACCTGAATGATTTCTGCCGAAACCGAAATATTATTATTCCTCAACAATTCGGTTTTCGCGCAAAACACTCAACTCAGACCCAGCTACTGAGGGTAGTAGAAATCATTCACACAGGATCTCGCAGTGGAAAGCCTACAACTATAGTCTATTTAGACGTAGCAAAGGCTTTCGACAGGTGTTGGCATATCGGAATTTTATTCAAGCTCATGCGACTTGAAATTTCGGCTAATTTCGTGCACATAATGCACTCTTACCTCAATAATCGTACCTTTTCTGTCAAAGTTAAATATTCTGTTTCTTCTCCTCGGCCTATCCTGGCGGGGGTGCCTCAGGGAGGAATTCTTAGCGCTACGCTCTTCAACTTGTATGTAAATGACATACCACAATCACCAAGTGTCGATCTAGCCCTTTGTGCGGACGACACAGCCATCATTTCTCAGCAGCCAACACTTAACGCCACTCTCAATCACCTTCAACTTTATTTAACAGACTTGGAGTCCTGGCTCATTACCTGGAAAATCAAAATTAACGTCGCAAAAAGTGCCGCCACCGTTTTCTTTTCCAGAAAGAGGAACGTCCATAGTCAACTCCAACCACTCAGGTTATTTGAAGAGGAGACACCCTGGGTGGATTCCTATAAATATCTGGGAGTTTATCTAGATGCGAAGCTGCTCTGGAGTACCCATATCAACTATACAATAGCCAAAGCAAGAACTGTCAGAACCCAACTAATGTCACTTATCAACCGAACCAGCAACCTCTCTCTCAGCAACAAGATCCTCCTTTATCGCAGTACCATCCTTCCCATCCTCACCTATGCAGCTATCATCTGGTCAACCGCAGCCAACAGCCACCTAAAGAAACTCCAAGTATTCCAGAGCGTCACGCTTCGCATACTCACCAATGCTCATTATTTCGTCCGGAATGAAGTGCTCCATAACGATCTCAAAATTTTACCCCTAGATGCCTTTTTTCGGCAAAATTCGGCCAAGTTTTTCAATAGACTTTCTCAGATTGAAAACCCAGTCTTGCATTCACTTCCTGCCTATAATCCAGCAGAGCCCAGCTCTGCTAAGCGACCTAAGAGCGTTCTTGATAGAACATTTAACATCTTTCCTAGGAAGCCAAAGCGGAGGTGCTTGCTTGACTAGGAATTCTTTCTAATCTTAAACTTTAAACTTTAACCAGCACTTCACGGGCCTAACCCGGCGACCCTTAACTAACTCTCCTTTTTACATCACTGCCCGCCGGATCTAATCTGGCCTCGTTCATCGCGACCTACACCTGTACCACTAAACATGACCTCCCCCCATTTATCAGGACCTCACCTTTTCATTTTTCACGGACCAGACTTATAGCATTAAAGTTAACTTTAAAAATAAGCAATATTAAACATCAACTTATTAAACTAATTTAACTTCTAGTAAAATTTCGTTAAATTTGAGACTTAAATAATCCTGCAATAAATTATCTTTAATTTAATCATTCCTGCAGACCACCTTTTACTTAAATTTAAGTTCCAATTCCTTATTTTTTCACAGGTATTACAAGCTTGCATTTCATCACTTCACGACCCTTTTCCATAATTAAATTTAATATAATTTCTCTTTTTAATCCTTCCTTTATTTTCCCTGCTTTCCTTCTTTTGCTCAATACCAGTCCCTTTAAATCCTCTTCTAAAAATTTCTCCGTCTTTTTCGCAGTTAACTTTCTTCACGGTTCTCTTCCGCTCGAAAAGTTGCTCCCATTCTCTACTCGCCACGGGCGGTCGGAGAACTTTTCGCCTTCCTGAATAGGCTATCCCCTCCCTCCTCTTCGCATGGAGGTAGGAAGTTCCTTTCCTACCTCACCTCCATGCCTCTTCGCTCCTTCTTCCCTGGATTCCAGTTTAGTCGCAAGACTCTTCCCCCCCCGTTCATCCCCAAGGCATCAGCCATCACTGCGGCTGTCCGTATTACCTAATATTACCTTTCCCAAGCCCTGGAACAACATGTTTCCCGGCTGTTCTCTTCCAACCTTTCCGATTCCATTAATGCAATGCGTTCTGGAATTCGCCTCAATCAACACCTCTCTCTCTTTCAATCTTGGATTACAAGTTGAAAGCAGAGAGAATTACTCGTCCCTTGCGCGGACTCCTTATTCATTTCTTTCATAGTAAACCCTTAACGGTTTGTTCATTTTTCTTTAGCCATTGCTTGTTCTTATTCAACTCAGTTTTCCTTATCGAAGTTGTGGAGGTAATTGCATTAAGTTGCGAAGGTACTCCGGAAGTCAAACGCCTTGGGCCTTGGGCCGTATGACATTCCCTGACTTTTCCCGATTTTGACTAAAATATTTAAATTCCCTGACTTTTCCCCGACTTTTTTGGTCAATTTTCGAATGCCCTGACTTTTTCCGGTTTTCCCGATTTTGCAGGTAGCGTGGCAACTCTAACATATATACGTCCATACATACATACATACATAGTATGTATGGACGTATATATGTTACATACACACACATACATTTCTGAATACATACATTTCTTACATGCATACATATACACACATACATACATTTCTGAATCCAGTCCCGATAACAGAAGAGTGCCGTTATTGTTTGATATTTTAACACTTTTATCAGTATTTTTAATTAATATTCCTGTACACCTGAAAAAAAAATTCTCAGAATTTAAAATTTGAGTTTCCCTTGAAGATTTACTACGCTGGAAGAGCATAATCTGCAGAAAACTCTGGTCAGTGATGGTATCAGCGGAAAACTAGTGATGCACCTCCTTTTACGTCAGAAGCAGCGAATCTTCTGTAAAAACTAACTACGTCGGGAAAAACAAAGCTTATGTGGGTCCAAGCTTTGTGTTTCCCAACCTCGGAAGTGAATAATTTATGAGGTGGGGTGAATTTCTCTTTCGGTCAAGAAGAGCAATTTTAACTAAGGATAAGAAACAACTGCAGGATAAAAAATACAGTAAGACCCCGCTTAACGCGGGGGATACGTTCCATCAAAGTAGAGCGCAATGCGAAACAACGCTAAACGAGGCTATCTTTACATGTAAATATTGGGGTTAGGGGAAGATGGCTAGGAAATTGGTTAGGTATTAAATTTAAAAAGTATGTTTTTTTTAATAAAAATAAAACCAAACATTTATTTCTTAAAGCCCAAATTAATACCACATTATTATTTCTTGCAAAAATAAAAACAAAATATAAATAACAAAACGAATATTCTTAAAAAAAAACAAATAAAATTCTCAGTCAGTCATATTTAGTTAGCCTTCCGCGTTTTCAGTGTTCTGCCTTTTTGTGACAAAAGCATCTAATGTTGTTTGCTTTTTTCTTTTGCGTTGTTCTCTTAAAAGTTCTTCATAAACGGATAGAGCATCTCTAACACCACGCCTTACTTTTGAGCTCCTGTCAAAATTCGGATCATTTTCAATGAATTGATCCATTATTTCAGTTATGGTAGACAAACTCCTTTTTACAAACGCCATCGAAAGTTCTTTTTGCTCTTCTTCTGAATCACTGCTGTCAACATTTTTGTTTTCTTCTTGTTCAGTTAATTCCTTGAGCTCATCATTAGAAAGACTAGCCGCTGCTTCTTGAATTATTTCTACGACATCTTCCACATTTACCCCTTCAAAACCGGTTTGCTTCGTTAATTTCACTATCTCTTCCACTATTTCATCCACATCGACAGAGTGTCCAACGTCATCGCTCTTACTTAAATCCGGCCAAATATTCTTCCATACTCCTTTCAAAGATCTTTCTGTTACCTCATTCCAAGAAAGGCCTATGTTTTCTACAGCATCCACGATGTTGTAGTTTTTCCAAAATTCTCTTATGGACTGGTTCTCTTCTCCGTCTGTTTTTTCAAACATTTGCTTAAAGGTTCGCCGCAAGTAATAAGCCTTAAAATTTGATATAACGCCTTGGTCCATTGGTTGAATTAAGGCAGTTGTGTTAGGCGGCAAGAAAACCACTTCGACTGGAATGCATGTTGTTAAGTCTGATAAATTTGTTGGGTGGCTTGGAGCATTATCAATTAACAGAAGTGCTTTTTGTTCAAGTTTTTTAATTTTGCAATAACGTTTAACAGACGGGCAGAAATGTTCAGTGAACCAATCCTGGAAAATTTTCGCAGTTATCCATGATTTTTTATTAGACTCCCAAATTACAAGTAAAGTTGATTTAGATATGCCTTTCATCGCTCTTGGGTTTTTGGAATGGTAAATTAGTAATGGTTTTAATTTAAAATCTCCGCTTGCGTTACCACCTAGTAGAAGGGTTAAGCGATCTTTTGCAGCTTTAAATCCTGGTGCCCGTTTCTCTTCACGGGATAGAAATGTTCGTTTCGGCATTCTTTTCCAAAACAAGCCTGTTTCATCAACATTAAAAACCAATTCTGGAGGATAGTTTCCTTCTTCAATTATTTTTTTTCTTTTTTTAATATCGCTGGAAATTCAGCCGCCGCTTTTGTATCACCACTTGCTGCTTCTCCTGTAATCTTTATGTTGTGAAGGTTATTTCGATGTTTAAATCTATTAAACCATCTTCGACTAGCAACGAAAGTTTCACTTTTGTCAATTGTCTCAGCCTGAATGTAATAAAAAATTCTTCTAGCTTTTTCCATTATGATAGATTGGCTTAATGGCATATTGCGGTCAATTTCGTCGTCAATCCATATAGACAGTCGTTTTTCCATTTCCTCTATGATATTATTTCTAGAACGGGTAATTTTAGTTGCAGAGCTTGACGTAGTTGCAGTTGCCGATGACAGTATTTTTTCTTTATTCTTCATGATGGTCCTTATTGTTGAAGTTGGCAAATTCAATTAAGCACTAATTAGAGTTTGACGTTCACCAGAATCTAATCTTCTAATCACTTCCATTTTAGTTTTGAGTGAAATGCTTTTTCTGGTTGCTTTCTTTTCTTTTTCATTATCACCCATAGTAAAAAACTAAAGATCAAAATATTTGACACTGTAATATAGTATTAAATATGTAAATTAATACTTACAATAATGTCAACAAATGTTTTTAATAATAAAAATATGTCTGTACAATACCGCACCAAACAAGAAATACAAGTACACTCTTTCGGATATGTATTTGAAACCTATCGCTGCATAATATTTCGGGGAATCCCCTTATGCTGCGAGCGATTTCGTGGAATCCCCGGGTTGAAATAAAAGAGCGCTAAACCGAAACAGCGCTAAACGAAACAGCGTTAAGCGGGGTCTTACTGTGTATATATATATATATATATATATATATATATATATATATATATTTTTTTATTTTTATTTTTTTTTTATTTCTTTCCCTGTACAACGTTGCCATTGCTCGCTTTCAAATCGTAGAGTTTGTTAATCAAATTCGTAAAAGTTTTACAAAATATGAAATCGATAATGAAACAAATTTCAAATCTGGGCTTTCAGATGTCCATATTCGCAGTAGGATTACGTCATTCAAAACTGGATGGCCCTAAGTCTCGTTGTTTTATCACAATGCGAAAAACATACTTATATTTATGCAGATTCTTCATTATTTAATTTCTTCAAATATAATGCAGGTCTCTAACATTTGGTGGCAACAGTTTGAAAAGTGAAACGGACATTTATAGTGATCCAACGCAAAATCGCAAAGCGAAAACAATAGTTCTTCAGGGACAAAGCCCCTATGGGCTAATTGTCTCCAGCGCGCGAGACTGTATATCGGAAATTCTAAAGATAGGCTCATTTTAAAAATTATTTTGCGATAGTGCCGTTGAATTGAATTTTATGGTTAAGTGCGAAGAATATGATATTTAATAAATAAAGGTAACACACAAAACGTTAAAAAAAAAAACGGCTGTGTGGCCGTAATGTAAAATCTGAATTTTTTATTACAGTCTCTCTTTCTTACGGAATTAAAAATCTGATGTGTACACCATGACTTCCTTGTATTGGAATATTAAATTATACGCATTTTTTCTTGCATTTCATTTAAACTTATTGGATTGAATTAAATCTACTTCGCCGACAGCGCATAAACCACAATAGACTAAATGCATTCTTTAAAATTAACTCTAGTATTTGTTTACCATAGCGACACTCTGGCGCTAGGTTCACTTAACAGTATTAATAATTATATAACAGTTAACTTATATAATAATTTTATAACGGAAACTAAGTTAACTGTTATATAATCCAATAATTATATAACAGTTAACTCATATATTTCGTTCATATTATAACTCATAATGCACAAAATTTATATCATTTAAAGAACAGAATTATCTAATCGTTGCCACATGTTCTATTCAAATACTATAATAAAGCTAGAATGATGTATAAAAGAAATTAAGCAAAAAAAAAAAAAGAAAAAAAAGAAAAAAGAAATAGTTTTTCACAGACGATTGAGTGTTTCTCATTTAATTAATTCAGTTCTCACTTCGCGAGAAGGCAAAAATACATAAAAACTCAAAATATCTATATTAAAAATTACGAAGTAAATTTTAAACGCTTATTTCCTCGAAAAAATTCCAGAAAGGATTAAGCATGATTTAAATAATAAATGAAGGCGTTATCTTTGTTGTTGCGAAGCTAAGTTTCTCTAGATTGGCCAACAAATCCACTAGTCTCCTGTTTCAAATGTAAACATCAATGGCCGCCATAAAAAAAGCTTAGCGGCAATTAAATAACTTTAAAATTGCTGATAATTCTAAAAATATTGCACACAGATTTACTAAAGGCATAAAATCCTTAACCGGAAGATAAAAACAACATAATTCAATTATTTTTAAAGCAAAAAATGTACAATTTACAAACATATAAGAGTAAAGAAACTGAGATTACTGAGCCGGGTAACATAGTGGATATATATATAAATATACGTTTGGTGCGGCCGATTGCACCAAAATACGAGGTGCACATCTAAATGTTATAGCAGTCCTATATACAAGATTTCAACGTTCTGAAGCTACTCGTTTTTGAGTTATGCGAGATACGTACGTACGCATGCACGTACGTACATACGTTCGTACAGACGCGACGAAAAATTCTCTTCAGAATTAATTTTAAAGCAGTTTTATAATTTTTTTGAAGGAAAAGAGTATTTTATTCTGTCCTCACGTACAGATATCGCGCAAAAACATCGTTAAATTGCATTCGATAGCGGTCAAAATGGATATTTTCGTTGAAATATGCTGCCTGAAACTTTTCGCGATTACAATACTTCCTTTTTACTTCGTACAAGGAAGTAAAAAGGGCTTGCAAAAAATTCTTACACAGTATTTTATTATTAATACTCTAACATGTTTTACTTCATCAGAAGCATTTAAGCCTTATACATTGACGAGAGAATATAGCCTCTGAACATAAACAACGTGTTCCAAAATTGTATTTCTAGAACTTTTTTTGTTTTTCACTCCAGTCTGATTTGGCAATTTGTTATCATTATATTCCTAAAATATTTTCTAAATTTATTAGTTCTTGAGAATAAATAACGCTAAGTGCGGTGATTTTAATGAACTAAACAATTACATTCTGCTTGACATCATCCTTTTTAACGGAGCTTTTACCTTATAAAACTATTTGAAAATCTGTAGCATCAATAACGTTTAACTTTTTAAATTACAATTTATTGTTTTTAGATAAGATAAATGTAAACGATTTCGTAAAAGGAAAACAGAATTTCCAAGTAAGAGTGATTATTACTCCTGATTTTATTTCTAGGAATCAGGCAAACAAAAATATTTATGGGAAAAAAGATGTTTTTTTTAATTACAAATCTGAAAGCTTTTAGATTTTACATTACGCCCTAAGGTGCGCTTTTTTAAAGTTTTGTGTGTCACCATTATTTATTAAATAAATTTTCTTCGCACTTAAACCATAAATTCAACAACAATAACGCAAAATAATTTTAAAATGAGCATATCTTTAGAATTTCCGATACACAGTCTCGCGCGCTGGAGATGAAAGTGCTCCCCCCTCTCTCTCCCTATAGTGTTGCCATTGCTCGCTTTGAAATCGTTCAGTTATTAATCAAAAATTCGTTAAAGTGTTGTAAAATATGAAATCGATAATAAAATGAATTTTAAATCCCAAATTAGGGCTTCTAGATGCCCATATTCGAGGGAGGATTACGTTATTCATAATTAGATGGCTCTAGGTACCGTTGTTTGAAGACAGAGCGAGAAACATACACACATTTATGTAAATTCTTTATTATATAATTTATTTAAATGTAACGCAGGGTGATAATATTTGGTGCCAAAAATTTGAAAAGTCAAACGAACATTTAAAGTTTTCGACGCAAAATGCCAAACGAAATTAATAGCCCTTCTGGGCTAACGCCCTTTGGGCTCAAAAAAAAAAAAAAAAAAAAAAAAACAGATTTTTATATTACGTCCAGAGGGGCGTTTTTTAACGTTTTGTGTGTTACCTTTATTCTTTATTAAATATCATGTTCTTACTTAAACCATAAAAATCTGTTCAATAGCAGTATCACAAAATGTTTTAAAGAGCATATTGTTGGAATTTCCGATAGACAGTCTCGTGCGCTGGAATTTTTTTTTTTTTTTTTGTAATAGTTTTCAGTTATGTGATTATAGTTTAGATTTCTATCATAAATTATTTGAGATAGACCGAGTTCTTCTCTTAAAAAATTAACTTTTCTCAAATGCGAATTAAATGAAAAAAAAAAAATCATCTGAATTGTAAAGAGCGATTAACGATTTTCAAGAAGTAAAGCTGGGATATTACAGCCACAAACACTTGTATGAATATAATAAACATGATCTTAATGCAAATTTTTGCAGAAAATTTCGCTGAATAAAATTTGTTTAAAGACATATACCATTAATTTCATGTTCAATAGACTAGCCTGTTCAAATTCATCGAATTTCTAAACCTAATTTACGTAGAAGGAAAGATTTATTTGCAGAAGTAAAAAGATAATAAAAATAATATCTATCTGTAGTTTAGAACAGTGTTTCTCTACTAGATTTACTCCAAAGACCGGTAAAATATTTCGGTACGTTCTAGCGGACCGGTAAGTTTAATAATTCGACCCATTGGCACAATTTTTGGACACATAGCTGGATATTTCGCGGACGGCAAATATTTTTTTGCGGACCGGCGGTTGAGAAACATTGGTTTAGAACACATTTTGTGTCTTGTGCTAATTAACATACGATGTCATTTTTTTTTTTTTTTTTCCTTTTGTAGTATGAAGTATATTAGCAACTGGGTGCGTAATCTAGAGGTCCAGGTTCGAGTCCCGGCGACGGCAGTGGCGGGAGACATCTGTCACCGGGCGCAGCAACGAGGGAGCGCCAAATTGATGTTACCGAATTTTAAAATGAAATGTTTTCCATTCTTGCAGACAGAAATGGGCGCAAAATCTTCAGTTGTCCCCGAGCGCTCAAAACCTTAGCTACGTCTCCGGGAGAGGGCACTGCTCATTTTTCATGTTTCCTTCAAAAATCCCAAGAACTCTACACCGTTATGCAGCGAATATACCTAAAAATTAAAAAATGCAATTTGAAATTACAGGTGCCTGTTATGCGCGGGAATATGGTATGTATTCCTGGTAAAAAGGGAGTAAAATAAATATGTACACTGGGGAAAAAAAAAAGAGACAGTTCTAAAGCTCCCATTTCTATCTAATATATATCATAAGTCGCACTTTCGAGACATGAAAAATACAGTTTGAATTTCGTCAATAGGCCCAGTAGAATGGGAGATTTAGAATTGTCCTTGTATTTTTATTTATTTATTTATTTGCGCAGTGTACAAAGGGACCAAAATAAGCAAATTTTATAATAGAATACGCTCGCGGAAATCGCGCGCTAAGGTGGTACAGGACTCTTTTTAATCGGTAGATAGAGCATTTTGCTGGCGTAAATCCTGAACTCCATGCGCATATCGAGCCAGTTTACCTTACAATATCCTCAATGAAGGCATCTCTCCCCTTGGACAAGTGCGCTTTACCATATTTATAACCTAACCTGTAGAGACATTAGGTATTTCTTGGAAGCCGGAGAGATAAAAAATGAGCAATCGCCTTCGCCGGGAATCGAACCAGGACCTCTGGAATACCGGCCCAGCGTGCAGAACCACTACACCACGAAGGCAAGCTAGGAAGCTGGGAGAAATACCTTATACACTCCCTTTTTAAGGGCGACTGGGGTTTTTGGAGGGCCCAATCGCCAAATCCTGGGTGTGGAGAATCCTCATCCAACACCCTTTTAGTTCCGGCGCCACTGTAGAAACATTAGGCATTTTTGGAAGCAGGCAAGATGAAAAATGAGCAATGCCTTCGCCGGGAATCGAACCACAGACGTCTGGAATACCGGCCCAGCGTGCAGAACCACTACACCACGAAGGCACGCTAGGAAGGCGGGAGAAATACCTTATAAATGTAAAATTTTCATTTGAAGTTCAATATGGGGTTTTTTTTCCATACCTCACACCATTCGATTTCTATCACTCCCAAAAATGCTGACTTCATTTTTACCTACAAATATCATAGGGTTTTACTTACATAGAAGCTTATGTTAACTCAATGTGAAAAGCTTCACTTGTAAGACAATAACAAACTTGTAAGACCTATCCCAGATCCTATTATAATGACAATAAGTTATCGCTCCAGCTTGAATTCAAATGACAGAAATTTTTTTAAGGTTTCTTAAAAAGGTCTTTTTTAAAGTTTTTTTTTTTTTTTTTTCTTTTTTTTTTTTTTTTTAAGGCAATAACGTTTTTATTGAACTGTTGAAATTAACAGGAGGCACTGCTTGTGTACAGATGAAACTCTACCACCTCCGGTACTTAAAATAACATAGAACTGAGCGTTTAAATTCAAGTAAAGAAGGCTGATACTACACACAAAATAGTTTACTTAAGTAAATAACGGCGCGCTTTTTCAAAAGTCGGCTAGCAAAATATCTAAAGCCGGATTAAATTCTGGCAGAGCTGGCGATAATATGTAACTGTAAGCGAGCTCTAATTCTGAAACATTCAAAACATCAACTTAAATAATCATTAAGTTTCATTTTGATAAAGATTAATAGTAAAATTTGAAATCATAACCGGTTAATTTTACCATAAAATCCTACAATTTGACTGAATACGAAGAACCTTGAAGGTTTTCAAAACATCTTAACGAAGTGTAAATTTGCCTTTCAATTCGCTTCAACGAGAAATGGTTATTTCAAGTTATTTGGTCATGAAAATTATTTTTTCTTAAAATAGGCCCAACGGTTTCTTAATTAGCGGATTTTCTAAATATTCGTTCAGTTTAACTGCTATCGTTTTAAAAGATTACTAATATTATTTTTAATGATCCAGCTTCCACGGCTATTGAAATGCCTTGGACGCTTTGTTCGCAATTTATTTTTTTAAAAAAAATTTCTGCTGTATTTCGAAGTAAATATTTTGAATTAGTAGATTTCATGCACGCTTACTTTACACTTATTTTTCTCTTCAATTTTCCACGATTATAAAAAGCAAGTTGTATATTTTCTCTCGTCAAAAAAATATCTCAGAATTTTTTCGACGCATTTTAACAAAGAAAAACTAGAACCTTATATTTTCAAAAGTTTAAAATTCTTCCAGCTGTTTTACAAGAAAAGCCTATCAGAACTGGTTCTTTCTCATACCTATTATCGCAATGTTCCAAGACATTTTTAACTTTAATTTTCCAACGATAAAATAAATAAAATAAACAAAATACTTAAATACACAAAATAACTAATTCCTTTATTAGTTTTATTTAATTTCATCCTTTATTAGTTTTATCAATTTCATCGTAAAAGATTTAATACAGTATTACCTACAAAAAACATTTTTTTTTAATAATAGTTGAATTTTTAATTACTAAATGTCCTGTACCCAGTTACCTTTCTCTTTTTTTACTTAAAAGGGCTATTGGTCTCGAAAAGAGATTTTGCGTCGTTTCTATTTATTTCGAGTCTGTTCCCGTTCGCAAACGTGACATTCTTATTTCATATTTAATCTATCTATTATTCATGAACAAACTAAACTGTTTAAGAGAAATATTATTTTCCTCCCTTTTTAATCCGACTTATTTAAAAAAATAAGCATATTTCGTCCATGATATATATAATAAAAAACATTCAGTACTTTTATAGAATTACTTTCCACACCTTGTCATTTTTTAAATATAGAGAAGATACATAACGTCCCCATGTTATCCATGGACATCTCGATCGATAATTCCTACTGTTAAAAAATATTAACTTTAAAATAGTCCATCTGGGCAATCATTAAAATCTGAACTTTTTTTTTATTTTTTTTTTTTTTACTTACTCTATTCAAACGCGCTTATTCCTACAGATAAACACATTTTTAGCCCAAAGGGCGTTAGCCAAGAAGGGTTGTTAGTTTCGTTTTTATATTTTGCGTTTATTCACTATAAACGGCGAATCACTTTTTATATTGTTCCCACCAAATATTAGAGCCCTGTATTATATTTAAAGAAATTAAATAGTGAAGAATCTGCATAAATGTATGCTTGTTTCTCGCATTGTGATAAAACAACGGTACGTAGTGCCATCCAATTTTGAATAACGCACGTCTCCATCAGAATATAGGCAACTGGAAGCCCAAATTGGGAATCTGGAATTTGCTTTATTATCTGTTTCATATTTTGTAAAACATTTATGAGTTTTTTGATTAAGAAACTCAACGATTTCAAAGCGAGAATTGGCAACAACAACAAAACAAAAAAAAAAAAAAAAAAAAAAAAACACTCCAGCACACGAGACTGTGTTTTGGAAATTCTAAAAATATGCTGATTTTAAAATTATTTTGGATATTGCTGTTGAACTGAATTTTATGGTTTAAGTGCGAACACGATATTTAATAAATAAAGGCAACACACAAAATGTTAAAAAAACGCCCCTTAAATTACTTAAAAGTTGCATCTGCATGTGTGGAAGAGTGAATCATGAGAAAAGAAGTGAAATATTTGTTTATATTTGGTGAAAAATCGTCCACTGCAGCAACTATGCTTTAAATGAGAAGAGTGAAAACGCGAAAAATTATCACTATGATTGTATCGTTGACAGTTGTACCGCTGGGTAGGCCCAGGTTTAGATTTGTATTTAATAATGCGGACCCATAGTCCTCGAAAAAATCATAAGACTATGGGTCCGCATTATTAAATACAAATCTAAACCTGGGCCTACCCAGTGTTATAACTGTCAACGATACAATCATACACAGCGAGCGTGTCATAATACACCTCGCTGTGTTCAGGCGCGGCAGGAATCATATGGTACTATAGTGTCTGTTCTTTGTAAGATGTGCTGAAAATCACAGATCCCATCTCTGCTCTTTTAAGGGCACCCAAAATTATAATGCAAAGTGTATCCTATGCCTGGGACCGCACTTAGCATCCTCTATCTCTTGCCCACGCAGACCAGGAAATCTAAATAGTAACGATAACCACAATGAAGAAATAAAAAAATATTAAATATTCTGAAATGGAAAATATTCAAAGCAATGCTACCTCAGAAAACTCTCAAAAAAGTTATGACAGGTCACGTGATACTGCTAACCAATCTGAAAACACTAACTCATATGCAACTGAAGTTTAAAATAAAATAAATCCCATCAAAAATTCCAATTCTAATGCCAAAAAGGAACAATCCCGAGAAAAAATATAAATAACAGGCATGAACGACGTACAGGGGAAAACCTAGACAAATTCATAGCTTTCATGGCTTCAATATATGATCTTTATGATGACTTCTGTAATGCTAAATTTGTCACTGACAAAATGACTGTAGGATTTGAAGCACTCAGGATCTACAAAAATATCAATAATGACTAATACAAACAATTTCCAAAATTATTCAAATTTTAATAGACTAAACTACACCAAGATAATTTTCTACAATTGTGATGGTTTACTAAGGCAGCATTTACAAAATACTAAATTTTTGTTTGAAAACAACCTAGATATGATGTTACTCAATGAAACATCTCAAGCCCAATAAAAAATTCAAAGTTGCAAATTATGGAGTCTATAGAAATGATAAAATGCACAAAAGTGGAGGAGGTACAGCTATTATTGTAAAAAATTCTGTCAAACATACTGAATATCTTCTGCCAAATTTTTCTACAATAGAAGCTTGTGCCTGCCTAATCTAAAGCAATAATTATACTCCATATCTAATTGTTTCAGTGCACAAACCACCTCAAAAAATTATCAATACTGCCGAAATTGACTATATCTCCAACTTGGGATACCCTATCATCATTGCAGGTGATCTAAATTGCAAACACCCAGCATGGCACTCCAGACTTACTAACAGTAATGGAGTTAGATTGTATAATTATATGCAAAACTCTCCTATCAATATTCTAGCTACCACAGAGCCAACACACATTTCGGCTAATAATAACCACATCTCTTATGTTATAGACATACTTATTACCTGCAATATCCCTCAAATTCCAGACCTTATCAATATCACAGACCTGGACTCTGATCATAATCCCATTATGTTCATTTTGAATAATATTAAGCATTATATGCCCCCACAGCCTACTCAAGTAAACTCGACTGACTTTAAATATACTAGTTTAATATCTTATACAACAATATCTCTGCTGCAGCTAAAATGACTACTCCAGACTTAATAGAAGAAGCAACTACTAAATTTAACAATAAAATTCTGGATGCCATCAATAAAGCAACTAGAAATTCATCCAAAAAAGACTACTCCCTTCCTATCAATATTGTAGAAGAAATTAGAAACAAGAACAGATTAAGGAAGATCTGGCAGAGAACTAGAGACCAGAGAGATCATAATAATTATAAAAGATGTGACTACACAGTCAAAAAATTATGCTTTGAATTTAAAAAAGACAGCTGGAACGACTCTGTAGAAAACTTATCTCATACAGATCATTCTATCTTTGAATTTAAAAAAGACAGCTGGAACGACTCTGTAGAAAACTTATCTCATACAGATCATTCTGTTTGAAAATTAGCCAGAAAACTAAGAAATACCAACCAGAAAATTGGACCTATTGAGAACAACAACACAGTTATTTATCATCCTGTAGATATTGCCAATGAATTTGCAGATGTCTATGAAGAACAATTCAAAAATAACTTTTCGCATCCGGAAGACAACAACATTAAAGAACAAGTTCATAACTTTATTAATTCCAATAGGAGCACAGCTAATCCTCCTAACACTCCCTCTGAAGTATTCTATCTGATTAAGCATTTAAATCCTAAAAAAGCCAGCGGTTATGACAAAATTTCAAATACTGCCATACAGAATCTTCCTAAAAAAGCTATGATCTTTCTTGTCAACTTATTCAATGACAGCCTGAGGAATAATTACATCCCTAATGTCTGGAAAATTGCTACTATTATTGTCATTAAAAAACCTGGAAAGGACAAAAAATTAACCACAAGTTACACCATTTTCTCTTTTACCTACTATTTCCAAATTATTTGAAAAAATCATTCAAAAAAGATTGCAACAATATGCTCAAGATAATAGCATAATTTCTCCTTATCAGTTTGGCTTCAGGAAAAATTACTCCACCACTCACCAAGTCTCCCGCATCGTTGAAAAGATCGGTGAAGCCTTTAATAAAAAGGAAACAGTAGCTGCTCTTTTCCTCGATGTGGAAAAAGCATTTGACAAAGTTTGGCATACTGGCCTTATATTCAAACTTATTACCTACAATTTCCCTCCTGCTCTAATCATCATTATCTTCAATTATCTGCAAAACAGATACTTCCAAGTTAGAATCAACTCTGACTACTCAAACAAAAGAAAAATTAATGCTGGCGTCCCTCAGGGAGCAAATTTGGCTCCTTATCTCTACATTATTTATATAAATGATTTCCCAAATTATCCAGGTACTGAGTTAGCTCAGTATGCTGATAGTACTGCTATCTTTTCTACATCCATCAACCTTACCTATGCTCAACACAAATTGCAAAATGCTGTTAATAATATCCAAGATTGACTCCAAAAATGGAAGATTAAAATTAATTCACAGGAAAGTACTAATATCATCTTCAAACGCACTAATAGAAGACCTGTATGCGATCATCTGTACATTAATAATCAACCGGTCAATACAGATAACTCAGTCAAATATCTTGGCATTAACCTAGATTCCAAACTTAATTTTAAAATTCATCCACAAGCTACCAAAGCCAAAACTATGCAAGCTTTTATGAGTGTATATTCAATAATCAATAGACACTCGAAACTGAGCATAAATACAAAAAAAGTTATCTATTTACAACTCATAAGTCCTGTAATGCTTTACGGTTCGCCAGTGGGCAGCAGCAGCACGCACGAACAGAAAGCCTCTGCAAACATTGCAAAATAAAATCATAAGAACCATGCTGGGTGCTCCGTGGTTCGTAAGAAATGAAGTCCTACATAGACATATGTAAATTAACACAACTAACGAAGAAATACTAAAGACCGTCTATAAATTCTACAATAAAATCGAAAATCATCCCTCAAATCTCGTCAAAAACATGGGCAATTACGATTACATTATAGAACAGCCGTACAAAAGACCAAGGACAATTCATCATAATGTTCGTTGGTAACATATGTATATACTCATCATCGTATTTTATTATTTTATTATTCAGTATTTACTCAAGATTTTTGCTATACTTCAATTCTTTTGAACCTTGAATGAACTTTTATTGAAGGAATTACCTTATTTATCTGCAACTGTATTGGCCGATTAGCAGCTACACCTCTATACTCAAGTTATATTTTTCTTTAATCATCATGCATCAGCATCATCATACTGATATTTTTCTAAGTTTACTGATAATGTTAGAATACAATTCTATTCATCAGATTTGTAAATAGTCTATTATTTATTTTAATATAAAGCAAAATATGTCACCTTGAGCATCTCTCGACTCTGCCAATCAACATCACGGAAATAGCACACGTGACCAGCACCTCTGACTTACGTTAGTAAATTGAAATTACATCCCTGGCATAGATGTCACTTTTGTAATCAACATCTCGAATTAACACTGTGATTCAGGAATCTATTTTACTACTTACATGCATCCTTATGAGACAAGCACCAATACATTTCTAAGGCCTTTAATGGATAATATAACAGGTCAAGTAATGTACTTTTATTAGTACAAAACTTGAAGTATAACGTTATGACCTGACCTGACCTGAAAGGTCAGATCCCACTCCAACATTCAGAATAATCAATTCGGCTTTCGTCAAGGACATTCAACAACTAATTCTCAATTTTAGCAGAAAAAAATTGCAGAAGCTTTTAATAATAAATCTTGTTTCGTTGCCTGCTTCCTGGACATCGCATTTGACAAAATTTGGCCTAATGGTTTACTCTACAAAATCATCTAAATTAAAAGCGACATTAATAAAGCATGTAGAATCATTAGGATTTTTTGGAAGCCAGAGAGATGAAAAATTAACAACCGCCTTCGCCGGGAATCGAACCACGGACCTCTGGAATACCGGCCCAACGTGCAGAACCATTACACCCGAAGAACGCTAGGAAAGTGGGAGAAATACATTATATACTCCCCTTTTTGAAAGGGTGACTAGGGTTTTAGGGGACCTAGTCGCCAAATCCTGGGTGTGGAGAATCTTCATCCACAACCCTTTTAATTTGGGTGTCACTTGTAGAGTCATTAGGTTAATTAGAAGCAGAAAAGATGCAAAAATATGCAACCGCCTTCACTTGGAATCGAACCACGGACCTCTGGAATACCGGCCCAGCGTACTACCATTACACCACGAAGGCACGCTAGGGAAGTGGGAGAAATACCTTATAAGCATTTCTGAATAAATTAATGTCCCAATATTCCGCTTTTCGTTCCCATCATTGTAATAAATTGTATTTTTATTTTTCCAAAGAGGCGATTTGCCCAGAAGGACTATTAATTTCGTTTCAGCATTCTACGTTGGCTCACTATAAATGTCGGTTCACTTTTTAAATTGTTGCCGCCGAATATTAGAGCCCCGTTGTGTTATATTTAATGAAGAGTCTGCATGAATGTTATGTACAGTGGATGGACAAAAATATGGAAACACCTTGTGAAATGCACGTTTGAAAAGAAAGATTGATTTTAATGAAATATGTAGGTGGCGCTGGCATTTTTGACTACTGACGCCACCTATACAACTTCGTAAATGTGGTAAACAGTTCAGTTGTTGTCGGAGTACAGTTATGTGAGGTTGTCATTGCATTATGTCAGAGTTAAGAGACTTCGAACGTGGGCAAAGTGTTGGAGCACGTATGGTAGGTGCTTCCGTAAGCAAGGTAGCCGAGGTGTTTAGTGTTTCAAGAGGTACTGTATCAAAGATTTATTCCGCATATTTGAAAAGCGGAAAAACATCATCTGCTAAATCACAGCGCGGACGAAAGTGTGTCCTGAGTGATCGTGACAGACGATCATTAAGGGCAATTGTGACGAAAAATAAGAAGACCACAGCTGCAAAAGTTACTGCTGAAATGAATGTTGTGTTATTAAACCCTGTGAGTACCAAAACAATTAGAAGGGAGCTTCATAAACAGGGAATTGCTGGCCGTGCTGCAATTGAGAAGCCACTCATCAGTGATGCTAATGCCCGTAACAGGAAAAGGTGGTGTTTAAGTCATAAAGCCTGGACTACAGAGCAGTGGAAGCGAGTAATATGGTCTGACGAGTCTTCTTTCACATTGTTTCCCACTTCTGGCCGAGTTTACGTCTGAAGAACGCCATCTCAAGCCTATAATACAGACTGCTTGTTGCCAAGAGTGAAACATGGCAGGGGTTCTGTTATGGTTTGGGCAGCCATATCGTGGTTCTCTGCTAGCCCCATGATAACTGTGTCAGAGCACATGACTGCCAAGACTTATGTGACCATTTTGGCCGATCAAGTTCATCCCATGGTACAAACTTTGTTCCCCGATGGTGATGGTGTCTTCCAAGATGACAAAGCCCCTGTTCACACAGCTCACATTGTCCAGGACTGGTTTTCTGAGCACGAGGATGAGTTGTCCCATCTCCCCTGGCCACCACAGTCACCAGACCTGAATATTATCGAACCTTTGTGGTCTACATTGGAACGGAAAGTGCGTTCTCGTTATCCACCGCCAACATCGTTATCTGAACTTGCCACCGTTTTGCAGGAAGAATGGTATAATATTCCCTTGGCAAACAAACAGGAACTGTATTTATCCATTCCGAGAAGACTGCAAGCTGTTTTGGATGCCAACGGGTTTCCTACCTCATATTAAGCAAAGAAACATGTTTTTTTAAAGGTGTTTCCATATTTTTGTCCAACCCCTGTATGTTTCTCGCATTGTGATAAAACAACAATACCTAGAGTCATCAAACTTTGAATACTGAACATTTCCACCCAAATATGGGCATTTGGAAGCCGAAATTTAGAATTTGTTTAATTCTCGATTTTATATTTTGTAAAACTTTAACAAATTTTTTATTAACAAACTCCACGATTTCAAAGCGAACAACGGCAAGACTGTAAGGAAAAATCATTTTTATCTCCAGAGCGCGAGACTGTGTATTGGAAATTCTAAAGCTATGCCCCGTTTAACATTATTTTGCAATATTGCTGACGAACTGAATTTTATGGTTTAAATGCGAAGAACATGATATTTAATAAGTAAAGGTAACATACAAAATGTTAAAAAAGCGCCCCTTTGGGCGTAATGTAAAATCTGAATGCTTTCAAAATTTTTTTTATTTATATTTATTTGATTTTTTCCCTCACAATTATTATTTGAAAATAATGCTACTACTTAGTAATTTTCTTTCAAATAATAAACAAAAGCAAAAGATCAGATTTTCACTTTGAAGGTAGGCAGTTAAAAATACGACACAAATTTTGCAATCGACTTTTTTTACAACTTGCTAGAAAGAAACCTTCCTTATGGGTGATACTCGTAGGATAAAATAACACTCACTGTAAAAGTTAAATGATACTACCAGATAAAATGAATTTTAAACCATCAATTTACACTGTATTAAGACACACACTTCTTTAATAGCATATATAAGTAAAAGATATTTTTTTGCCCTTATAACACAGAAAAGAGACTTTTCTTCGCGACTTTTTAACCTTTTTCCAATTTGATTCTTTATAGTGAAAGCATATAAACCGTATCCCAAATGATCTAGTTTTCGAAATATTTCTGTTAATTCCCAACAAAAAGTGAATGGTTAATTAAGTGTAATCGCCTTGAATGAGAAGAAATTAATACATTCCAATCAAACATTTTTTTAATGCAGTATTTTATCTGGTCTTTAAAAAATTCTGTATTAAAATGCTGCACAATTAGCTTTCTCTCACACAGAATTTCCCTTTGTTCGCTCTAAGCTTGATCTTTCGACCTGCGAGGAGAGGCCCACTAGCGGCCGAGCGGTAAAAGTTGCTGAACACTGGCAGTTCGGGCGAGGTTCGAATCCTCTAGCTGCATGCACATTCTCGTGGTTTTCCGCACGTGTAATGTGTATACGAGCCAGTTTCCCTTAGAAAGACCTCCACAAAGGCATCCCTTTCCTTAGGCAGATAGCTCTAGTGTGCTTTACCGTAATCTCAATACATCAATCAAAATCAACACCCTGCGGGAAGAAAGACTTCTGTCTGTCTTAGGTTGAAGCATAAACAGAAAACTTGCTGCTTAATATGTTGTGCGACTTTTAAAAAGTTCATACATGGACGATTAAATAATTATAATTTCTGTCTAATCACTTATTTAAGTAAATTACTAATCGAACGTAATCAACTTTTAGCTAACAGTTTATAATTTAATATTTCAAAGACCTTAGCGGGGACAAAGAGCTCTTTACGTTCAAACATAAAGAAAAGGTTTGCTTGTTACGACATGAACCTTTAAAAAGTCTAAACGTAATTTAGTTCTTAATTCTACAAACTGGAAAGGAACTAGATCGAAAGAAAACGCAGCCGATTTTTGTTTTATTCAGGGAGAATTGTTTATTTTTATTGCTTACAAATCTTGAGATATATCATATAAAGTCAAATAATTTCTTACATGGCTTTACCGCTTCTATCATGTTTAGCAACATTCAGTCATATAATCTTAAAAGTCTTCAATTCTGCCAGTTCCTTAATACAATTCATTTCAAATTGTATTTAGCTCACCAGAGGCAAAGCGGAAAAATAGGTGAAAACAGGTAGTTCGAACAGGGTTCATATCCTAGCTGCATCGCAGTTTCGTCGTTTTCTTCACATTTTTGGCTTGGTTTATTTGATTACGGCATAGCACACTACCTCAGTAAGGGCAGTGATACTTTCCTGGAGAAATGTCTAAGGAAAACTGACTCATACCCACGTTATGTATGGGGGAAAAGACGATAACGCCGATGCAGCCAGCCCGTTCGCCCAAAATTGAGTCCAGGTCAAACTACCAGCGTTCAGCGACTTTACAGCTGTACTGCTATGACCCGTTTTTCTCAACTATAAAGTGGCCGGGAGCCAGGAAAGGGGTATTGTCGTGACTTGCGATGTGGCGAATTTTGGTACTTAGTTATTACTTTTGTAACAGACAGCGCCACCACTTTTTCAAGTCATTTCATCACACAGTTGCCATTCGCCAATGTAACAGCCAATTAAAAAATATTCAGAACTACCTTTCAAATTTGCATAATAAGATTTATTCTTATTAAATATTAATACAATATATATATATTAATATTAATACAATATATATATATATATATATATATATATATTGTCTGTTTTGCAAAATATTTATTTCTTGTGCTGTGTTTTATATTACGGATAAGAAAATTTTCAGTGTACGAAAATACAAGTGTGAATTTTTTTGATTAAATTAGCTGGTTTAAGTATTTCACTGAATTATTTGGTATTAATATAACTGAAAGTGAGCTCCTAAATGTGATGGATATAGATAATATCAAGAACTTTACGCATATAGTGAATGAAACACACCCAATTTTGTACTGCTATATTTACTTGTCAAAATCTATTTCAAACGATTTGTTGTAAGCACAGCATTAAAAAGTCTGATATGTAGACCACGACTTCCCTTGCGCGGAATATTAAATTATACGCACATTTTTTTTCTGCATTTCATTGAAACTTATTTCCTCTCTCATTAGAGATAGTTTTCTCTTTCAATTAATTCAATTCTCACTTTGCGACAAGACAAAAATACATAAAACCTCAAAATAGCTTTATTAAAAATTGCAAAATATAGAGACTTGAAACACCAAATACAATTAAAACAATTAAAAAAAACAATTTTTACAATTAAAATTATTGTTTCTACGCAAAAACAAGTAGTTATGCCAGCGACAAGAAGGCAGATTTTTCGGTGCACAAAACTTTTACTTTGGGTCCCACTTGGCAAAAAGACACTAAAAGTGCAGAAACTGAATTCACTATTTCGCTAAGTTTCAAATGCAAACAAATATGGCAGCTATAGTAAAAAAAAATTAGGCTTAGCCGCACTTAAAAAACTTTTAAATAGCTAATAATTCTACAACTATTGCATGCAGATTAACTAAAGGCATAAGAACTTTAACTGGGAGATAAGAACAACATAATTCAATCATTTTTAAAGCAAAACATGCACAATTTACCAATATATAAAAATTATTTTTAAAAAAAACTGAGCTCACGCAGCTGAGTTACAAAGTGGGTATATTTGCTTATTTATACACTTTTGGTGCAGCCGAATCCAACCAAAAAGGTAGGTGCACAACTACATGTTATATCATATACAAAATTTCAACGTTTTGAGTCTACTCGTTTTTGATTTATGCGAGCTACATACTTACATACGTACATCTAGACATCACAAAAAAATCTGTCCTGAATCCATTTTAAATCCTTTTTGCAAACCGTTTTGGGAAAAAGAGTCCTTTATTCTGTTCTTACCTACAGATGTCATGCAAAAACATCGTTCATTGTATCTGATAGCAGTTAATATATGGGTATTTTCATTGAAATATGATACCCGAAAATTTTCATGGCTGCGACACTTCTTACAAAAGTACAACTTACTTCGTTTGATTTACTTACAACTTACTTCGTTCACTGTCTGTCTCATTATTTACAACTTACTTCGTACAAGGAAGTAAAAAAGTGAGTTCTCAAATATCAGTAAATAATTAATTTTATTCCTTTTGTTCTTTCATATTATAATAGTTTATCATTTATCAGTACAAAAACTGAGGTAATTAAAAAATTAACTTTTTAGATATTTTTAGTATTTTTTCATTAACGTTATAAGGTATTTTCTCCCTCCTTTCTGCATGCCTTCGTGGTGTAACCGTAGCACACTCGGCGCGTATTCGAGAGGTGCAGGTTCAAGTTCCGGCGACTCCTTTGCACATTTTTCACAGCTCCTTTAAAATAACCTAATGACTCTACAGTGGCGCTCGAACTAAAATGTTGTGAACGATGATTCTTCACAACCAGGATTTAACGATCGGGTTTCCTAATTTCCATTTGCCCTTTAAAAGGGATAATGTATTTTCTCTCTCCTTCCAGTATGCCTTTGTGGTGTGACGGTTAGCACACTAGGCGCGTATTCGAGAGGTTCAGGTTCGAGTCCTGGCAAAAGGCATTGCTCATTTTCAAAAATACCTCTCGGCGTATTATAAAAAAATAACCTAATAGATTCTAAAACGTAATTAATGAAAATCATTTCAACCCAAAATAGGATTTGCGTTAGTGAATTTTAGTTAAGAATAGTGGCTCCCCACTATTCTGAATATTATTGGAATAATTTAAAGATTAAATCCGATAGTATCTTAAGATGGTTTTGCAATCAGAAAACAAACTCATATTGATTCATCCTTATTTTCTTTACAAATGCCGAATATCTGTTTGCAAGTCTAATCTGTTTTCAAATCAAATGCCGAATATCTGTTTTCTATTTGAACTTGATCAAATAGTGTGTTAGTGTTTAATTCAAAAGATAATATTATGCATTGATTAACATTTCCTCTAACTTCTTTTTAACTAAGGTTGCCTATGAGCAACCCCTTTAATTCTGACTCGCAGCTTTTATTTTAAGTCAGGATATGAATGTAATGTTAAGGCCAGGATATGAACGTCGGAAGGTTAAGGATATGAACCTTTAAACAATAGGATTTCTTTTGAAGCACAGCGGCATGACAATGATCAATAATCTTAGCATCACTAAGAATAATTTTCTGGGTTCTCATACTGAAATTTTCCCAGAGTATTAAAAGTTGTAAATGAAAACGTAAGCATATTATAAAGGAAAATGTAGCCGAAAAATGCTGTGACTGCTATTTAACTCTAAAGAGGGGTTATCAAAGAGAAAATGAGAATTAATATTGATTAAAATTGCATTTTAGGTAATTATTACTGATTATAATAGACTGCAATGTTTGAATATGAATTCTTTGAATATTTTTTTAAAAAATTATGATTGCGAAAATAGAAAAATAGTTTCTTGGATTGATTCCTTTTAATCTGCCATTTGTTTTTCTTAATTTAAATGCTTCAAGAATAATTAGAAAAGGACCTAATTCTCTTCTTGCCTTTAAATTCTTCATTTGTAAAACTGCATTTTCAGCTATAATCATGTGAAATAATCCTCTAAATATAATTCAGTGCAGAAAAAATAAGATATATAAACAGCTTGCAAATGGGATCACCACTTAGATTCTGTTTTAGAAATATGATGAAGCTTACGAAAAATCTAGGAAGCGAAGTAATTCCGTACAATATTTTATAATTTTTTATCAATGATCAACCTGTAAATATAATTTATCGACATGCAAATATAATTTAATAATTTAATGTGTACGTATATGTTACCGTGAAACACCGAAATTGGAGAATATCGACTTTCACCGGAGAATGACAACATTTACCACATACATCGGTGAAAGATCGAATATTGCATTACATTCTTGTACATTCGGACCCTCACCGGTGTTATGTCGACAATCACAGATATGCTCTGGTGTAGGTCGAAAAGAGAGTTCATAAGAAGTCATAATAGTTTAAGTTGTTGCAATAAATAAGATTTGAGTCACATAATTTAGTAAGCTTTTTATTACTATTATTTTATTTTCTCATTTAGAACGCACTGTATAATTAAGTAAGTTTTTAACTTCTATTATTTTCCTTTCTCATTTTCAATGTACTGTGTGTTTTAAGTTCTTATTTTAAGTCTCAAGTGCTTTTTTTCGTGACTGAATTACGGAGAAGAAATATATTCTTATATGTTCAACATTCACCGGTGAAAGTCGACATTCTTCAGATTTCGGTATTTCACCATAACATATGTTCTACATGTAAATATTATAATATATATATGCATGTATATGTGAGGAGAAGGTTCATTAGCGTCTGAGTGGTAAAGCCGCTAAACAGTGATAGTTCGGTCCGGAGTTCGCATTCCAGTGAACGGAATGGCTGTATGGGCGTTTACGCTCCCCGGGGAAAGCGATTAGAAATACGATTTGTATGCGATTGAAATGCGATATTAATGTGCAAAATTGATATAATTTTGAATATTTGTTTCACCTGTTCATTCGTGCTTTCCCAGTGCTCGGGTACCTTGGCAAGGTCGGGGGGCTCCCTCTCCAAGGAGGGTCGAAAGCCTGAGCAAAAGTGCCTACTACTTACTGACTTGGTGTGAACCCCAGGGTACCAGGTCGGTCTACAGACCCAGTGCATCTTATTTAGTTAAGCGTTGAATAACTCTACCTACATCAAAATGAGTTCTAAAGACATTCTCAAAGAAGGACAGGCATATATTGCCACCTTAGAGACAATATTGACAAATAAAGCTTCTGGCATAAACAAGGCAGTAGCCGCTGATATTCGACATCAATTTCAATTGATATTCAACCTTCTAACTGAACAGTGTGTCGAGATGGCACACATGGAAGGACAAATTCATCAAACGCCAAACATTAAAGACTCTTATGCGGACGTACTTAAACGTCCAGCTCGTGACCGATCCAAAACATGGAGAAAACCAGATAAACAACATGTCACTATTTTATACCCCACAAATGAAGGGGATAAACCAGACAACATCAGAAAGAAGCTCTTAAAAACTATTGATCCCACAAAGCTCCACATTGGAGTGAAAAGACTTAAAAATGAGGCAAAAGGTGGTCTCTTAATAGAGACCAATAAAGCGGAAGACATAGAGACGCTAGAAAATGAAATAAATACTGTACCAGAACTTAAAAAGGACCTACAAATTGTTCGTCCTACACGTAGGCTTCCTAAAATTATAATATATGATATTCCAAGGGACTTGACTAAGGAAGAACTTAAGGAAGCCATTTTAGCCCAAAACGAAGGCATCGATGGTGATGGCCTACAGGTTAAATTTCCTATCAAGCATAAGAACGGAAATCATTGGGTTTGTGAAACCTCACCGGAGGTTTTCAAACACTTACTAAGTTACGCAAACTGTGTGTTAATTGGGAACGTTTCAATTTAAGAGAATACATCAGACCAACGCAGTGTTTTAAATGCTGCCAATACCGACATATTTCTAAACAATGCCAAACAGAAGAGGCATGTGGACATTGTGGAGAAGTGGGACATTCCCACAAAAATTGTGACAATAACTACCAAAGATGTATTCATTGTGCAGAAAGAAATGCGAATAGTGATAAGCACCTTGACGAGCAGCACTCAAGTTTCTCAAAAGACTGTCCTAGCAGACAGCTAGAAATTGAAGATCTTCGAAGAAAAATCAATTATGGCTTGAGAACTTATTCAAAATATAAAAGCGTTGCAAATTAATTTAGCGAGATCACATGTCGCAACAGCACAACTAAAGACTTGTATCTTTGAATACGACTTGATTTGATGGTTATTCAAGAACCATACTGTATCAATGACAAGCCGTCTGGCTTTCCGACTCAAACATTTTTTCTCCAAATGACCACCCCAAAACAGCCACAGTGGTGGTTAACCCACGACTTACGGTTCTGAATACTTACGCTTCTTCTACTTTAAATGTTATTACATTAAAGATTGAACATAGGACAATAACCATTTTTAACTGTTATACTCAACCTATAACGGACTTAACAGATTTAACTACTCTGTTAAACTTAGCTGAACGTTACTTTGACGATCAACATGATCTTCTTCTCCTTGGCGACTTAAACGCGAAAAGTGTGCTCTGGGGCTCCCCCTTCAAGGATCCCAGAAAACGCACACTTAGAGAATTCTTAACAATGCATAGACTGGCTGTTGAAAACGATCCGGATGGTCCCCCTACCTACAACTGCACAAGGGGAAAGAGCTGGATTGATATTACAGCTTCCAGATCAATCTCTTCCACGTCTTTCATTCATGATTGGAAAGTTATGGACTGTATCACTTTAAGTGATCATTGTTATATCTCTTTTGAAATTACGTATCAACATTCTAGCTCAACTCAAAGAGTCAAATATAAACTTACACAAATGGATTGGCTCTTACTGAAGGCAAAAATTGGTCACTTTTTTGGTTCAATGGAATCTTACTTGCCTAAAGATACAGTTGATCTTAATCAACTTATAATTAAGTGGACTCAGAAAATACAGGAATACTGTGACTTGGCAACCCACGCCAAGGGAAAATATGTTAAAACTCAACACAAAGGTGTCCCTTGGTGGACCCCGGAACTCTCAATATTACGAAAAAGAATCCTCGCTTTGAGAAAGCGTTATCACAAATGTATTCATGATGACGAACTAAGGGCACACTATAAGCAAGTCTACGAAAAAGACCTTGCTCTCTATAAAAGAAAGCTTATGCAAGCCAAAAGAACAACCTGGAAAAGATATCTGGAGCGTCTAAGTCCTAGTTCACCCTTCGGGGTACACTATGACATTGCTAAGGGGACTATGCAATCCCCTCTACAATTAAAAGCGTTACTCAAACCAGATAAAACCAAGACTTCCACAATAGAAGAAACTATACGTTTCCTAATGGATTACCACTTTCCTAAAGATATAATCAGCGAAGACACGGAGTTTCATACGACAATTCGTAACAACTTAAGGAATCCATATAATTCAATAAATGATGTTCCGTTTACGATTCCAGAAGTGGAAAATGCTATCAAATCCCTCAATCCAGGCAAAGCACCTGGAATGGACAATATATCTAAAGAAATTATAGCTGAAGTTTTCTATGCTAACCCACAATTACAAGTAGCGTTACTTAATGAACTCTTCCGTCGAGGAATATTTCCTAACTGCTGGAAGACAGCGAAATTAGTATTATTCTCAAAAGAAGGAAAAAATGGTGAGCTTCCTGATGCTTACCGCCCTATTTGCTTGCTTAACGCATGGAGTAAAGTCTATGATAAATTAATCACTAACAGATTGACTTATTTCTTAGTATCGAATTCCAAATTAAGTGAACAACAATATGGCTTCACGGCGGGAAAATGCACAGCAGATGCCATCAAGGACAACATAGTCTCACAAATAGAAGCAAACCGACGTAATAATAATTACACCAACGTTATCTCTTTGGATATCAAGAGTGCATTCAACAATATTTGGTGGCCGTTCCTACTACAGGAACTCCGCAATCTGGGATGTCCTCTAAATATTTATAAAGTTATTGAAAGTTTATTGGATAATAGACATATAATCTATGAAATAAATAATGTTCAATACTCCATAAAACAAGAAAAAGGATGTGTACAAGGATCCAACTCTGGACCACTATTCTGGAATATAGTAATGAATATAGCTTTAAAACTCGAATTTGAAGATGGAATCCACATCCAAGCTTATGCGGACGACGTTTCACTCCTAGTAACAGGATCTATGCATATGCAAATTCAAACCAAGGCAAAGTTGGCGCTTCAAAAACTATCAGAATGGGCACTCAAGTGCAAACTTCAATTCTCTCCCGAAAAGTCAAAGTCTATGTTTATAGCAATCAAAAAGCGTGGTGCAGCCTATTCAGCACCGACAATAAAGATGAACGATCATACCATTAAGCAACAAAAATCCATTCAATATCTTGGAATAGTCATAGATGAATGCCTTACCTGGCTACCTCATCTAGATTATATTAAATCTAAAGTTTGTAAAATAATGAACAATCTTCTTAGATTACTTGGGATGCCCAAACCAGTTCTGAAAGAACTTTATAAACGTGCAATAGAGCGTACCATAGTATACACATGTCCTGCCTGGTGGTACCCACCTACGGTAAAAATGCGAAACAAAACAAACTCTATACAACGCATAGCACTTCTTGCAATGACCAAAAGCTATAAGACTGCCCCTACTGCAGCTCTTCAAGTGATTGCTGGAATTATGCCGCTTGATCTTAAATTGGACATGGAAAGCATCATCCAACGTACCAAACGAGGATGGACTGACTTTAAATATGAGGACTTAGAACTTTCACGGGATCAGATTGAATTCCCAGTACCTAAATGGCATTCTCATCCAGCTCATATTCAAGTCTTCGGATGGGACAACAAGCCTCCAATCAATAAAGGTTTAGAAATTTATACGGACGGTTCAAAAAGTGAAGACGGCACTGGAGCTGGCTTCTGTTCCTTCATGAATGGAGTTTGTCACGATCAATTTATGTTTAAACTGGATAAGACTAGTACAGTATATCAAGCTGAAACTTTAGCATTAAAGTCGGCATTACTATGGTTAAAATCACACCCCAGTCCTGCGCATATATATTCGGATAGCCAGGCTGTTTTAAAGTCTATCCATAAATACAATATCTATAATCAGAACATTATCGCCATAAAGAAATTACTGGCTTTTACAAAAGCAAAGCTTCATTGGATAAGAGGACACCAAGGCACTGCCGGCAATGAAAAAGCCGACGAGCTAGCCAAACAAGGGATTTACTCGAACACGTACCTAGACTGCAAGATCCCTATGAGTAATAGCATCAGGACGACAAACGTTCACACTTCTACCGAATGTTTCGGAGAAACGGCATTTCAGTGATTTTTTTTAAATCAAGTTATCACTAATCACGGAGCCTTTCCGATTTATATTAACAGATTCAAACTAAAGGAATCTACATGCAAGTGTCAATGTGGTAGTGAATCCGCAGATGCACTTCATATGATTATAGACTGTTCCAGTGTATCAACAAAACGTAGAGAAATTTTCAAACAAAATATAACTTTAGAAACTCTAAAACAACTAATTAAGAACGACAAGGGACGATCTTTGTTATCAAGTTTTATGGAATACATATACCATAATGAATCAGATCTGTACTTATAAATTGATTGTATTATATAATATTATTGTACTTATATTGGAATACTCATATCACAATGAATTAGATCTGTACTTGTAAATTCAATCGTATCATGTAATATCTTTGTACTTTTATTTGCCATGTTATTAATCATTTAATTATTGTAATACTTAATACTGATTCTTTACTTTGTTCTTCCTATCATTCTATGTTGCATTGTATAACTCAATTTATGTTCAAAAAATAATTTGTTTTGTAAATATAAAAACATGCTATGTAATGTATTTTTTCAATAAAGACGTTGGCGAGGCCAACACATCTCCTAGTCAGAAGACCTCAAAATTCTAACTAGGTCTTTCAAAAATTCTAATTGGCATTATTTGATCTTTGAGCTCTTGCTCCAAAATTGAAAATTTCCTTAGCCTATTGGCTCTGGTGATACTTCTGCTTAAAAAGTGCGGACCAGACAATCCATTTTCATGTTGTATGGGCGTTTACGTGGTTTTCCCCATGTATAACGCATATACGATCCAGTTTTGCTTAGAAAGTCCTCTACAGAGGCATCCTTACCCTTAGGCAGATAGCCGTCGAGTGCTTTGCTATATTTAAATAAACCACAACAAACCATATAAGTAATTTAAAAATCGCTTTATTTTATATATGCTTATAAAATGTATATATATATGTGTGTGTATGCGTAATTAAAAATTTTCTAATTGCTTCAGAACCTAACATTTATATTGATATTATATACCTATACATACATTAATGAACATTGTATATTTAAGATTTTTTTCTTTGATATTTTATACCTGGTAGAGACATTAGGTATTTTTTTCCGGAATCAGGCAAAATGAAAATTAACAGAGCCTTCGCCGGGAATCGAACCACGGACCTCTGACAATACCGGCTCAGCGTGCAGAACCACTACACCATGAAGGGATGCTAGGAAGGCACGAGAAATACCTTACATACTCCCCTTTTGAAAGGGCGACTGAGGTTTTTAGGGGACCCAATCGCCAAATCCTGGGCGCAGAGAATCCTCATGAAACACCCTTTTAGTTCGGGCGCCACTTTAGAGACATTAGGTATTTTTTTCTGGAAGCAGGCAAGATGAAAAATTAACAACGCCTTTGCTGGGAATCGAACCACGGACCTCTGACAATACCGGCTCAGCATGCAGAACCACTATACCACGAAGGGATGCTAGGAAGGCGGGAGAAATACCTTATAACCTTGTTCTTTATTTTGTTGCATTTATTTATGCCTATATACATACATATAAAAAAAAACATAATAATAGGCTAAAAATTAAAAGCAAAATTTTTAAACCCGTCCTGCACTATAGATATGTGTGTATTGGACGGCAGAATTTAGGGAAGTTGAAATTTTTGGAATTTGGGAAAGCACCGAGTGTCAAAATTAAGGGATGAGAAGTATTTATGATTTAGGGAAAGCACTGGGATCCAAAGTTTAGGCATGGTTAAAATTTAGAACTTACAAAAGCGCTTTGCAGCAGAATTTAGGACCTGTAGAGGCGATACCAGGCGGTTTCAAGCGCCAGCCCTAGATAAAGCCTTAAGTATATATGTGGGAGTTTATTTATTCAGGACTCATATTAGTTTGAAGCATGTGCAAGAAATAAACGTAGGTATAGTAAAAAACTAAACTATTACAATTCAGGCTTAATTCAGAACGCTATAGGAGCAAGACAAAATTTAGCGAAACCACTTGGGTTTCGTTGCCAATCTTGTGATACATAGCCAATAACGTATAACACACGCTATTAAGTTAGGCTAAAATTATCATTACTGATTCTAAGGCATTTTAAATTAATGTAGCAGACTGCGCTGCTCCCTGACCTTCTAATTTGACCCAGTTTATTAATTTTCGCAGACTGTTATTATTACAGAAATTTTATAAAAACTAAGCTTGAACTTTCGATTATGTCGAAAAGAGTTTCCAATTCTGGAGTTACAAAAGGGATCTACAAAGCGAAACCATGTTTAGAAGTCCATTAAACAAAATGTGGAATTGCTGCAAAAAATGCATACAGGCATATTCGTCTTAAAATTATGTGAGGAGTATGGCATTGGAAAGTCCACTGTATATGACACAAGAAAAAAGAAAAAGGAACTTTTTGAATTTTTTGTGGGAGCATCTTAAACAACTTGCATTGAACGAAATGTTTAATAAAGTAAACAAATATTAAGCTTTCTTTTGTAAATTTTGATACCCTTTAGATCATAATTGTTCTTTATTTCATAAATTACAATTTCATAATTTTAATTGTATAATTTCTGCATGCCATCTTACCAGATTTAAATTGATGATCTATTATTAGGGGGACCAAAAAGTAATGTCGTTTCTACGCATGTCGACAACAACGATAGACAACAACATGCTAAGGGCAGAAGTGGACGCAAATCAATGTCAAACAATCGAGGAACTGTCAAACACTCTTAACCAACCTTGGTCGACCAAAAACATTTAAAGCAGAATGGAAAAATAAGCAAAGCAGGTGTTTGAGTCCCCCATAATCTGTCCGAAGAGAACAAGGCCAACCTATCCATCACACGCAATGTATTGCTTCAACGGCACCATACAGAACCATTTTTTGATCGCTTGATTAGTGGAGACAGAAAAATAAGTCCTATATGATAATCCAAAACTCAAAAGGCAGTTTTAATAGGGGTTACAAAGGGTTTACATCCCGAAAAGGCACTTCTGGGTATTTGGTGGAGTATTCGTGGAATTGTTCATTTTGAATTGCTGAAATCTGGAAAAACTGTTAATGTAGACCTTTATTCTGAACAATTGGATCTAGTGAACCAATCTTTAATTGGAAAATATCCGGCGATTGTCAACGGAAAAGGCGTCATTCTGCAACACGACTGTGCAAGACGAACACTGGAAAAACATAATGAATTGGGGTGGGAGGTACTGCCTCACCCACCATATTCGCCCGATATCGCACCCTCGGATTTCCATTTATTCCAATCCCTACAACATTTTCTTAGTAACAAAAAATTTCAAAATTTTGATGATGTCCAAAATGCCATCTTGAGATATTTTACTCAAAAACCAATTGATTTTTATTGATCTGGGATTGAAATCTGCATACTAGATGGCAAAAGGTTGCTGATAACGAGGGTGATTATATTATTGCTTAAAAATAAAAACTTGTTACAAATTTATTTGTTTGAATTTAATGTAAGAAAGCAACATTACTTTACAGCCCCCCACAGGATTTGGAAATATCCCAAATCCGGAATCGGCTAGTGCGGATTTCGAACTTTGTACTGTATTTATTAATACTATATGAAGAGATACTTTTTTAAATTATAAAAAATATTGCTTAAATTTTTAATGCATTTTATTCTCACTTTTTTGAAGTGTTTGTAAGAGTAAATTTTTAATTTTGCAATGTTATTGTCTGTTATTTTACTTCAATATTTATAATTAAATTTTATATACAACAAAATTTATTTTGTAGATTTCAAAATTGTGCATCATATACATATTTAATACTTCTAAATATGTCAAACAATACATAAAAAGTATTATAAATTAAACATGCTTATCTTCTACTACAGAAATGTTTAACAGCAACAAAATTTAATTATAAGATTTTTCTTTTCTTTCATGTTTGCAGCAAATGCAAGAAATAAAAATAATTCTGAAGATGTTTTTTATGTTGAAAGGTATCTAGTGGCATTAACTGCATAAGATACTTTTAAGCAAGTTGTAGCTTATATTTAAAAGAGTCGCTGATATTATCATCCAAGACTCATATTTTCAAACTACAGTAAATTTTTTTATAAACATGAGGTTTAGAATAATCACTTTCCTAAAAATCAAATAATGACACAAACATCAAGTTCTTAGGAGCCTGAATTAATCAGAATCACAGAAATTCAGTGGTTATGTAGAAATTATCCACAGCAGGACAACTCAGAAAGTTCTGGGGACAAGTAAAACATGCACCAAAAATTTTGGAATCATTTGCCATGATCTTTATTAAATAAATTTAAGATGATTTCTGAAAATAAAAATTCAACTTTTTTTAAAATTAAATACTGGAAAGCACTTTCCTGTTTTCTCACATGTGCTTAAAATTCTAATTTAGAATGCAGTTGTCAAAAACTGAATTTATTGCCTATGAAAAAATATTTCATTTTCAGATTAGATATAAAAGAATTTTTTTACCTCAGTAGTACATAGAGACTTCAAACTGCAAAATGTCCTGCAAAAAAGAAATAATTAAAATAATAAAAATTTCAATAGTCAGTACATAACAGAATATGCTATACAATATTTACATATAAGTTGCTTCAAAGGACTAAACTGGGAAGTAAATTTCTTCTGAAATTTAAGATGAATATGAAGAAGGTATACAATAAATAATTATGAAACTAAATTGAAGACCTTTAACTAAGAATTTAAACATGCTGCTAATTAATGTATACAGAATCATAGCCTTTAGTGCAGTAATAAGGAATAGCAAATGTAATAAACAGTAACTCTTTAATCAACACTAAGAAAACTGCTGAAACTGAACATAAAACACTAAGTTAATAATTTCAGAAACAGTTACAAAAAAATAATTGTTTAAAATCTTTACATATAACAACATAACACTGTTGGGCATAATAACAATTCAGCCTTTTAGGGCATAGTACATGCAGCAGAAAAGGTTTGAGATGGCACACAATTTGCTCTCAGTTCAGTTTTATATCCCTTTGGCCAGTGAAGGCAAACTCATTAGTCAACAGAGTCAATTATCAACAGTTCAGCACTGTATTTATTAATACTTGTATTCTCTTTTCAAGTATCTTCTTCCATTCATTCTCTGCATATGTCCAAACCATCTTATACCTTTCTCAACACTACATCTTTTTTCGCTCCACAACACTCCCTAAAATTAACTCAATATTTCAGTTTTTAAGTCTTAGTTAAACTATATATATATGTCGAATAAAACTTGATATTATACTTAATAACGATACTATTTTATTGATAAAAGAGAATTGCAATATATTGAAAAACTTGAATCGCAATAATGACTAACAAAACACTAATGTAAACAATGGCCTTGCATCTTCTTGAAAAGTTTGCATTTTGTATGTTGCTTTTCATTTTAAGCCTTATTACAAGTTTTCATGAATAAGATGACTTCTCTATTTACTCTTGACAAAAAGTTCATGCTTGAAAATTATTGATCGTATGAATATGTAGACTCGAATAAGAAAAACATCAAACGTTAGTTTTTTAAGCTGATTACATGAGTCGGGAATAATATTATTCCACATGTTTTCCTTCTCCAGATTACTTGTGCTGTGAACTAAGCACACATTTATTTTTCTCCAATGTTTCTACATCAGCACTTAAAATGTTCAAATTTCAAGTTTCATAATTTTTTTTTTTTTTTTAAATTCAGCAATTGATTTCAGAGTTGCCAATGTGAATATTAAACAGAGAAATGCAATTCCGTTGCACTAGTATTAAGAGGTTTTTTAACAAAGGCTAATGTTGCTTTGCTGATTCAGAATTCCTGAAACCTGCTGAGAAAAACTTCTGTCATAAAACTGTTGTTTTGAAATGGCAAATGTCAATATTAGATCTATTTTCTTGAGAATGTTTCAACAGGCTTGGAAAGTGAACCAAAGTTTCTGTTTCAAAAATCTTGAGCAGAAAGAGATAATTTGCTTTCAAATGAAATAACTTCTTCCAACATCAGAAAAATTGTGTTTCCTCTTCCCTATAGGAGGTTCGAATCCCGCGAACGGGCTGGCTGCATGGGCGTTTTCGTGGTTTTCCCCATGTGTAACGTGTTAAAAATGAGCCAGTTTCCCTTAGAAAGTCCTCCACGAAGGCATCCCTCCTCTTAGGCAGATAGCCCTCGAGGCTTTGCCATAATCACACACACACACACACACCTCTTCCCTATAGTTTTTTGATTAAGCTGATTTAGATGAGATGTAACGTCTACCATAAAATAAAATTTTTGGATCTACTGATCATTCATTAGTTCTGGATTATAAACACTCATTTCAAGGAGTAATGCTTTAACTTCTGTTAATAAGGATGCAAAACATTTCAAAACATTTCCTCTTGATAACCAACGCACTTTATTATTCAGCAGAAGATCTGAGTACTCGCTCTCCATTTCAACTAAAAATTCTTTAAACTGGCGATGATTAAAAGCTGTAGTAATAATGAGGTTAACAATAATATAATTATGAATTCCATAACTTTGCAAATTTCTTCTGGAAATGTCGAGCACAAAGCGCTTCTTGATGAATGATACAATGGTAAGTAAGATCTTGTCACTGATTTTTCCTTTCAAAATAATAACAAAAACGTTTCTTACCCCGGTCATTCTTTTCGCCCTGTTTGTTGCAACTGAGACAAGTTTATCGAGATTTGGTGATCTACCAGGAGACCAGAAGAAAAAGCAGAGTTGGCAGCTGTGGTTTATAAATATAAAAAACTATTTTTATTCGAATCCTGGTATATACCAACATTTTCTGTACTTTTTTTGGTTTAATTTATAAAGTAAGTTCAAAAGCAATCTAAATAAATATATATATGCATTTTTCAAGTACTGAAAAGGAAGGGCATGATGGGAATGATCTTCTAGCAATGGTGAAAGGGGTGGAATAGGGCAAAATAGGTTGAGAACCACAATGTTAGATCTTTTAAGTATTAGTTAAAAAAAAAATAAGTTTGAAGCTTTACACGGCATTTAATTATTATTAAATGAAATTTGTTTACATCTAATTAGAATTTCGGAACACTTCCGCAAAGAACCCGGCAAATGTAAACATCGCCAACTTTGGCGATAATAGTTCAAACCTGGTAATCCGGCAGATTCAACCTATTCGCTTGTAAGAAGGTTGCAACCATTCCTCTAACGTTCATTTTGTTGAATTATCACCGTCATTGTTCGCATTTGCCAATTTAAATTATTCTTCACTTATTTATTATTATTTTTTTTTGTATTTTCACGTTATTATTTATGAACTTTTAACAAATAGATAGAAATATTTTCATATAATAAAGGAAGTTTTCGGTGACAGATGCTAGTTTGTGGAAGAAAATATGGCGGGAGAGGGGTTAATGATAATAGGTAACATGGCTGTTAACGTAGCGTTAAGCACACAGAATCATGCGGTTTCCAACCGATAAAATATTTTGACTTCATCACCTGCCAAAATATGCATTTTAAATAATTAATTAAGTAATGTTTTTATTATTGGTATGGTCATCTAAAATTATGAAAAAAACAATATTTATGGCTTAAAACTTTAACCAGATAATATATTGTTAATGCTTTTCCAACAATAACATTTGAGAAGATTTCAGGTGTGACACACAAAGAGATGATTAAACTGAAATAAAAAGTATTATTGATTCTCTAAAATGACAGAATAGTTTTATGGATACTCAAAGTCATCAAAATTAGCAAACCACTACTTGTGTAATGAATCCAAGTGCAAATGACTCTTCAAAAGTTTTATTAACAATGCTACTGAATAGAATTTCAATACTGAAAATTATTGGCACTGTCAAATATACTATGAAAGACAGGCAGTTGTTTCAACATAAAATGCTTTAAACTGTTTACAAGTAAATTGATAAAAATAACATTGAAAAACTGTTTATGTAAAATGGATGTATTAAAAGTCATGCATTCATTAATTTATTACAGGCACATGGCTCTTATTGAACTAAGACTGTCACTGAATGATTGTTTGGAATCGACATTTCTTGCTGTCTGAAACCTACTTCACCTATGATGTAAATATGCAGTTGTGGTTCTCACTGACATAAAGTTTAGCCACTCCTGATCGATTATATATGTCTACTGTATTTATACCTATTATACTAATTATCAGATACAATTTTGAGAATATCAACAAGCAAAACACTTAAAAATTTAAAAAAGACACTTGTAGTAGAAATATTAATATTCTATATGAATTATGGAAAGTACATGTAATGAATAATACCATGACCAAACACTTAAAAAAAAGAATAGATTAAGTATTTCCTACCTCGATACTTGAGAAAGCAATCCTGTTACACAACACATAGTTAACTTTTGATTACATGATATTACATATTACATATTTAGTCCTACGAGTGGTTAAGAAGGCTGAATAGTGGTAGTTCAATCTCGGCTCAAATCCTGAAAAACGAGCTGGTTGTGCAGGTTATTTTTTTCGTATGTGTTTTGTGAATTTTGTGACATTTTCGTGGTTTTCCATGAGCCTATTTACCCTAGAAAATATTCACAAAAGCATGCCTTTTTCAGCTAGCTCTCACATGCTTTGTATATTGAATTAAGTACACACAAACCCTTCTTAATTTTAAAATGATAAAGTTATTAAGTTCACATTACATGCAACGAAGCTTTTTACAAGCCAGGATACTTTCTTTAACAATTACAGTGCTAATTAGTGCTGTACTTCTCAGTTATATGTGAAATAACATCTCAGTGTCACTGCTTGTGACACATTTGTTTCACTTAAGTCTTCTTATGCAGTCATAAGCATGAAATAAACAAAACAATAACATTTGAGAAGATTTCAGGTGTGACACACAAAGAGATGATTAAACTGAAATAAAAAGTATTATTGATTCTCTAAAATGACAGAATAGTTTTATGGATACTCAAAAACTCATGGTTATGCATGAAAAACCTAATCCATACATCCTTGGTGACTGATATTAACATAGTTTTTATGCTGCATTTGTGAACTACGCGGTTAAATTGAGTGAAATTGTGACTAAATTTCAGAAGACTTATAAAATTATGGTGTGAAAATTTAAATGTGAAATTAAAATCAAGGATACATTGGACAGAACAATCAAAAAAGAAATGTTGTCCATAAATATATTAATAATAATTAATGATAAAATGGACATTTAAAATATTCATATAATAAATATATACAATTAGTGTAATTAAAATAAATATATGCATTTAAAAATGATCTAACTTGGACCATATTTGCAATTTTTGTAATGTTATTAAATATGGACTTTAAATAAAATTTTTAGCAGCATACATCATTTGGGTTTGTTTAAATTATGGAAAAGCATGGGAGAGATATCTGCCTAAAAGAAAAGATGCCTTCAAGGAGGTCTTTCTGAAGGACACTGGTTTGAATCCACGTTACATATTGGGAATACCATGAAAACAATCATACAACTTGCCCATTAGCTTGGCTAACTAAACTACCAGAGTTCAGTCACTTTACTGTTTAGCTGCTGATGAGCTGTATATCAGTTGCAAAGCAGTGCACAAAAAATGATATATTCCTTGGTTCTCGTTATGAGTTACACAGGGTTCATAGCCACATTTTAGTTAAAAAAATAAGCACTTTTCAAGCACATTTTAAGAAAAAAAATAAGCACCTGTCTAATGACATTATACACAACTGCATAACCTTAATTAGACTTGTAATTTAAAATATGAGAAATGCAGTATTTATTAAGAGAGAATAAGCATTACCTCAACCATGGAAAATAATTACTTTTTTTTTTCCCTTTAAATTTTAAATAACAGTTCAATTTACAGAACTAGTTTACAATGAGAGAAAAAAAAAAAAAAAAAACTATGCAGAACTAAACTATATTACAAGATTTAATGATGAAATTTCAGTTCAAAATAGAGAAAATAAATAATAATAAGGCATATTTATTGTATTTGCTTCAAACCTAATAATAAATACAATTTATTTTTCCACTCATATTAATATTTAAATAATTTAAATCTAAATTCTGAATATTTTCTAAATTTTCATTGTATATCAGTTTTCTCTTAACAGATATTGCAAGCAAAGTAATTTAAGTAAAAAAGAGGAACATTTCTGAAATCAGAAGACAGAAATTTGCTTCATGCAGTCATCCTTTAACAGTAAAAGCTTAACTAAGCCGCATACTTGGAAACTGGCGAATATTCGGACAGTTGAGCGTAACTTGAAAAAGAGGAGCGGAGGGAGGGGGGTTGACTGTAGCCACTTTTTAGATTTTTCCGCTAAATAAATGCTTTTGACATTTTGATATGTGAATCATATAAAAATAAACCAATGGAACTGAAAAATATTCTGCTTAGCAAGCACAGTAAAACTCTTTTAAGTGTTCATAAACAAATCTCAAACAGAACATCAAAATTAATTAATTAATTATCTCTGCGAAATATCGCAAACGTTATTGCACAATACGTGTGCCATAATTCTTCCCTACGTGATATTACGCAATCGGAATCAACAGCTGCTGAAATTGGGAGAATAAAGAACTAAATATGAGTAACTGGGGTGTTTTTCATTCTAATTTTCAACAGACGGCGTTAAATTTCCGCAATAGAATCATTCTTCGCTTGGGTTGGTAGACCACAGAACTTTTAGTCCTATTCAATCCAGATTGGAAAGTGACAAAAAAAAAAAAAAAGTCCGTTGCTTGTTTTGCAGCGAACTTGTAACAGTTTCAATATTTGAGATTTTGCGGAGAAAGGGGAGAACCTCCCAATCTTCGCACTATATAATGTATTGGCCAAAAAAAATTAAATTATTTTGACTATTCGATTACTTTCCCTTTATTTAAGCCATTCCGAGTATTATTCCTAAAACGCTGTGTTAAAATACAACCATTTTTGGAAGTTTACTATACTTCAGCAGTTACTGCAACTGTTATTATAAACATTCATACATATACTCATAATATAAGCATAATGATCATAATAAACACAAATATGAACTGACCAAGCGGAACGAGAATGCAAATTATTAAGATCTGGATAGAAATTTAAACGTGTATAGTATTTGGGTGAGAGGAAAAGAATGCCGAATGTACCGAAATTTTCTACTTCACTTATGATGTATACTATGCCCATATGAGAATTACCTCATATGGGCATAGTATACATCATAAGTGAAGTGGTGAAAGCATACGGTATCGTGTTTTTACTATTTGAACACTTTCGAAGATCTGAATGATGAGTTTATATCTGCCAAATACTCTATTAATTACTTATATCTATCCATCTGTAATTATACACGTACTGTCCAGCAATGTATGTTCGATGTATAGGTCACAGCCACTATCCCACCAAAAGAGAAAACTTTCATTTATGAAACTTCCTAGTACGTCTGCCTGGGAAACGAAAACAGGCTTTACATCTAACATTATCCTGCACATTTTTATGAAATATTAACATTTTGATTCGACCCTTTTGTTTTATTTTGTTCTGAGTTTTGTTCAAGCAAACGTTTCGGATATCATTCCTACTTGTAAATACCTGTTTGTTTCTTGTATGTTTGGGGCACCATTGGTCATGTGGTTAGGATTGCAGAATACTGACAGTTTTATGGAACTGATCATCCCAATTGTAATTTCCATTATTTATATACAAAAACAATTTAGGGGCATGAAAAACACCAATATGGATAGTTTAATAAGACGAAACTTCAGCTAGTAAGTGCTGATTAAAAACAATGTACAATAACTAAATGTTACTGTGTGATGCACACTCATGTGCTATATGTACTTTAACGTACAAAGAACGTTATAGAATAGTGTTATCAAGGGTTAATAGTGTTATCAAGGGTGCGTTTTTAAGGCCGAGCGGTGGCTTTCCAATTAACACGTTGAGTTCGGCGCCGAATCTGCTGTCCTTTCCGTTCAGCCGGCAGCGAGCTAAGCCTTAAAGCTAAGCCGTATTTTTGTTTAGAATGTTTCAATACATTTCATTAAAGCTAAATTTGATCACATTTCATTGAGACTATATTTATTTTTTAACTTATACTGTCGGTCCCGTGGAACGACGCCAGGCAAACGAAAATTCCAGTGCCGGTCCCCAGGGACCGACGCCGGCCACACGGAAAGTTCACTGTCGGTCCCCAGTGACCGTCGCCGCGCTCAACGTGTTAAGAAAGTTTCGGGCCGGTAAGTAAATATGTATTTAATTCAAATATATGAATTGATATGTAATCTATATATACGATTGATTGCATTTGAGTTCCATTTCGAATACTCAAAACTTAAACACAAAGAACTAGAGGCAGCAGATACATAAATCTATTTATTGAAAGCAATTTAACAGAATCGTTACAGGTGAAGAGATATGGGTAGCTCACTTCACCACAGAAACCAGCAACTCACGATTGATTGGCGTCACAGGGCTCCACGCGCCGGACGATCCTCAGTCTATGCACGGAAATTGAAGTCCACGGTATTCTGGGATAGTAAAGGCATTCTGCTCATTGACGTATTGGCGAGTGGCGCTCCGGTGAAAGCTGATCTTTATTGCGCTTTACTAGAGAACATCTGAAGAGCCATTCAGAACAAATGGTTTGGGATGCTCAGTGCTGGTGTTGTGGTGTCCTACGACAACATCGGACGCATACCGGGAATTCCACAAAATATATGTTGCAGACGTTTCACTGGGAGATGTCCATCCATCCTATGGCTCCGATCTTCCTGTCAAGTACTTCCACGTGCTATTGCACCTGAAGATGTTCTTGTCTGGGCACACATTCCTACAGGTGAAATGTTGCAGACAACTGTGACGGGCTGCCTTTCTTCCCAGGCGACAGACTTCTATGACACTCTAATGGAAACAGGTAACCGACGCTATGACAACTGGTATAGTTCCGATGTTTCTTATGCTGAGATGTAGCAGAAATATAGCTGTATCTTTTGCAGTAGGTCTTTCCAGGTAATAAGACTTTGTTTTTTATGGTTTACGGCAAAGTAATTTTTCGGACGACCCTCTTATTGTTTAAATAATCATTATCAAATGAATATACCTTCATCTAAATCAATATCTAACTCATTGAAATCATCATCTATATAAATTTCCTTCTAAATCCAATCAACTTCATCTGCTAATCTAAGACATCTAACTAAGCATAACTACCCAAAACACATCTTCATGTTTAACCATAATATATATATTATCATCATCATCGTCATTGAAAATATCGCCAAATTAAGATAAATCATCATAGCTAAAATCAACTAAATAAAAAGCAGTATCATCTAAATCACCACCATCAACAATATGATACTCATTTGATCATCGTCTTCATCACCTCAACCGTCTAAATCACCATCAAAATTGTTATCTGAATAACCAAGAAAGAAATTATAAAATAATCACCATATAATTCAATACCATCATTTAAATAATCATCATCATCGAAATCATAACTTCAGTTTAAACCGTCGTATATGTCATCATCACCATTATCATCGTCGAGATAGATAAATCATAATCCTCCAGATCATCTAAATAGAAAGCAATATCAACCAAATCATCATCTTCTTCATCCTCATTTAATCATTGTCTTCATTGCCTAACTCCTCTAAATTATTATATAAATCACTCTCACATCATGTATAAAATCGTTATCAGTCAAAACTATGTCACCATCAAATTCATCTAAATATTTATTATCACTTAATACACATCGTCATTTTAACCATCATGTATATCGCGTCACCCTGATCATCGTCAGAATAAGATAAACCATCATCACCCAAATCACATTAGTCATTCTAAACCATCCTATGTATCATCTTTATCATCATCATTGAAGTCGTCGTCAAAATAAAAGATCTTCACCTAGATACAAAGCCCAATCACCTAAAGTTTTATTATCATCCTACTCAATTAATCATACTCTTCATCACTAAACCATAAACTCACGATTACCTAAATAAAAAATCATCAGCAGTTAATCTAAATCCTCGTCCTTAAATACCAGTTAAATTATTTAAATCATCGTCGTTTAAATCATGATTTTTTAGTGTTTCGTTAGTGTGCCGTCAAAAAGAGCCAGTTTCATTCAGGTACAGGCAGAAGGATATCACCGGAAGTTCACTATCGTTAGTACAGGTGTAGTAACCAACCGCTCTCAGGAGATGCCAGAGGCTTGGATACGTAGCCGAAACCTATGCCATCTTAGATAACGTGACACTCGGAAGTGACGTAAGAGTTTGAATAACGTAATGTTTCAAAAAGTTTGGTTTTTGTGACAACGAAAATATTTTTTAAAGTTTCATTTCTTCCGGAAACGACGAATTGTTTTCTTTTTTTTAGGCAACGGCCTCTAGAACCTCTTGAAATCTTGTTTGTAATGACATTAAAAATTTCCCTTTTATCATTAAATCTGTATTTGTTTTTAATTGAGCATCTCATTATTTACTGTTTGTTCATTTTGCATAATTTTAATATAATAATAATAAGCCAAATGCAAAATGTTAATCGTTAAAGAAAAATGCGACCAGAGATATAAAATTAAAAATTAAAAGACAAAGAATTAAATTTAGATATCAAGTTTTATCAGAATAGAAAAAAAGAGAAAGGACTTTAAAGAATAGAATAGTTGAAGGGGTGTTGAAAGCGAAAACATTTCATAAAATGAGGATTTCTGATATTTGCATTTTCAAATTCTCTACAATTTTAGATTTCTTAAAACACCATTCTTTAATCTATGAAAATTAGGACTGTACAAAATCTAGCTTTAATTTGTTATTGAATGCTTTGATAATTGAGAATTTTTACATAAAATCGCGTTTTTCCCCGAACGTGATTTTTTGTACTCGATGTAGTACCTGTTCTCAAGAACTACTGCTCACAGGTATCTGAAATTTTTATACCTTATTTACTACGTTTCCAAATATTTGCCGAAATGAACTTTTGATTATAATCAGTGCTAAATTTTACTACGCGTAACAAAATATTCCGTAAAATACTCTAAAATTTAAAATGATAAAAAAGCTCGCTTCAGGATATTCAGCTAGCTATTGTGATGTTCCTTCCCTTAGCGAAAGACGTTTCCAGAACATTTTATCCGCGAGGGGCGAAAGACGGTTAAAGGAAGGGACGTAGTTACGCCGGACAACAGAGTGGAGGCAAGCTGGTGGGAAGAATACGAGACTTGTGACTTTTGCGGTTGGACCGGCAGTCATGCCGTGTGCAAAGAGATAACTGAAGCTAAATGTATAGTAGTGGTATTTGTTTTATTGTGTATTGTGTAATAATTTAGTGAATAAAATTTCAAAGCTGATGGAGATTATTTTCATATTATGGCGAGTGCATGAGAAATAGACGAACCCGCCTCGCAGTGGAAACGGCGCGATGTGCAAATCGGCGCAGTCGATAGAATAAGATTGTGAAAAAGGAAATCACTAAATAGTGAAAATAATAAATATATATGGCCGTAAAAAGTTACTGAAATTTATAAAATGAAATTCGGTGATAGTTCTTCACGAATGGATCTACGATGTGATTCACGAATGTGAGAAGATACTTATGACGAAAAGAAATGGCGCGTTTAAGGCCATGTGTGCGAATAAGTTCATCAGATTTGTGAAAGCGTGATGTGCTAAAAAGTTAACAGCCAGTGAGTGGTAAAATGTGATCATCAGTGTTCATCATCCTAGTGAAATCGTGGAAAATTAAATCAGGGGTAACATGAATTACCGTGTTGTAATCATGTCAAGTTACGTGCCAATGCAGTGTGCTCATGATTAAAGTTTACAGCGTCAAGTTGTGCTCTTCGTTCGACATTTTCACTATCGGGATCAAAGGTAAGTCCTTCTTAATTTATATATTAACCATATTAATTTAGAAAATTAAAATTGTTTTTATGTCTGTTAATAACATGATTCGAATGTCAGGCGTTAAAGCCAGTAGACACCGAGAAAGTATATTTTATATGCAAATGAGAAATTAAGGTTCTTATTTTTATTAAGATATAGGAGATTCTTAGAGATTCTTAGAGCAAGGGAAACGATTATTGAAACATTTGAAAATAATGAAAGGAGTTATGATTGACCCACCATCGAAAGCTGAAAAATGGCCGTTCTTTTTACATCATGCTGAAGTGATTCTTAATCTCTATAAAATTTCTGAAGAAGGGAAAATTATTTTGCAGAGTTTAAAAACAAAAGTTAAAAGTTTGATCGCGACTTTCGATGAAATGGATTGAAATAACAATATTATGATTAAAGACACCGTATTAAAAGAATTCGAGATTCCTCGGAAAAACCGATCGAAGCAGGCTGGTGGGGTGAATACGAGACTTGGTACTATAGCGCTTGGACCGGCAGCCATGCCGTGTGGAAAGAGATTACTTAAAACATGTTTTGCGCGCCTTATATTATGTATATAGTTGAGATTACTTAAAACATGTTTGCACGCCTTATATTATGTATATAATTAAATGTATACTATACTAGTGATATTTGTTTTATTGTGTATTGTGTACCGTTATGTGGAATAAATTAGAGGATAAAATTTCAAAGATAGAGATTATTTTCCTACTATGGCGAGTGCATAGACGAACCTGACTATTGGTTGAAAGGGCGCGAGGTGATAGATGTACTTTAATTACGGAAAAACATTCAAGCCTGTAAGAACAGTAGATTTTCAGAAAAGGTAATCCAAAAATGGCCAAATTAACATTGTTGCTATAGGGTTTCCAACACCCCTTAATAAAAAGGAGTAAAATATTTTTAAAAAATGGCATTTATAGAAATACGAAAAAGAAATATGTTTAGCTTATAAGAGTATATATTATTTCTGTAAAATAAATAAAGCGAGCACTTAAAAGCAATTTTTTAAAATAAAGAACAAAAAGGAAATATTTATAGTTTTTAAAATCAGTATTACTTTTGTAAAATGAAAGAACTTAAAATCTTTTTAAAGTAAAAATAGCGAAAAGAAAAATTTAAATTAAAGTTTCACGTTATTAAACTAAATATTGAAGAGAAAAACATTTTTGACACGAGAAAGGGAAAATAAAAGAAATTAAAAGTCAAAATTGCATTTACACAAGTTGCAACTTTGATAGAGATTCGCGTTCCTTTAAGCCTCGGGCTTCTCCCTATGACGGTCGGTTACTATTAAGCTTGTTATTGTAAACTGGCTATTCAAATTACAGTCGGTATGCGCAAAGGGGGCCTGAATCTTCATCCTGAAAAATAAACAAAATTATTGTTACACATCACATAAAAATATCAGTTAAAATGATAATTCAATTCTGAGTCACAAGCATGAGAATATTTGAGAAGGTTATATGGCATACGCAAATAACCAAAATGAAAGGTACTCGAAACGCATGTCTGTGCACTGTCTGCAAAAGTTCAGACCGGATCTTGGTCGTTTGTGGTAGGCATTGACTTGCAAGTACAAATGTGTTTTGAAAAACGTAAATGTTTGCGCTTTGGTACTTTTAAATTTAAAGTCATTTGTTTTGTAAAAATTACGAAGCCTAGCTCTTCATATGTTTCTCCGACACTCATAATTTTATGAGGAAAAAGTTTGCACTCGTTATGAAATAATTTTGAACATAAGTATCTCCGTCTGATTTCGATTGACATCAGTCAATTGTTTTGTGATTTATTTCTTATAACCAAAAGGAAAGTTTCCGAAATATGGAAATGAGTCTAGGTATTGGAGGAAAGAATAATTAGTAAAATGTAGAAAACTGATACTTTTATTTTCAGCTTTTTTGAAATGAACTCATTATGCAGCGTGCCAAAAAAATTAAAAAGACTTCTCTATAAATTTAATTTTCAACGTTCTATTTTGGAAATGAAAATACCAATTAACAATAGACAGAACTCGTCCTTGACTTTGTAAATTATTCTAGAAATCCTTGACTTCCTATAGCTGTTAATAACCTGAAATCTCTTACTAAATTTGTCATGGAATATGCCAGTAAATTTCAAACGTAAAAATGTGCGCCATTTGTTTTTACATAAAATTTTCTCATATAAATAATTCTTGGATTAGACTTTTTTTGAAAAGTATCTTGACCCAAAACGTTTAAACTGTTTTCTTAAAAACATTCGTTTGCTATTGAAAATTTTATAAATATAACTAGACTGAGTTTTGAATAAATGAAATTACAACGCATAAGCACATTGTTGGAACATTTTGTATAAGAAAACGTAATCGCATATAAATCAAGTTCGTATATCGCTTAATTACAATGCATCAGATCTTTAGTAAATAAAGAAAGCAATAAAATACACATGGTGGTTTGGCAATACCAAAACCATCATATCCCGCAACAGCTCTTCTTGATTATTTCATACCTTAGGAAACACGAGCAAATATGTCAATTGCAGAAACATTGCAGTTTGGCAAGCGATAAGGTGGTGCGCAGGAAAATTGATTATCGGGGAAAATATTTCTGCAAGGTAGGAGGTGATTTTTATTCATTCTGGATGTGGAAGAGAATGTTATTCTAGGACTTCGAGAAATAAGGAACATAATTTGGATAAGAGTGCACTTTCGACCAAAGTGAATTTGCGGAATTAGGAGTCATGTTTCTTCTTTCTGTAAACATTTGAAGCCGTGGTTCTGATGTCAACATCAAAGACTTAACGATATCACATTTGATTTTAGTGAAGTGTAGTTCATCCAGTGCTTTCTTCAGCAGTAGTTATGGCTTTCGCCGAACGAAACAAACACAATGCAAGTTTGAAATGTTAAGTCATTTAGTTTGCGAAAGAAAATGGAAATCATGCAGTTTGGTTTTCGTGAATGCTCCGTACACGAGTGGAAGAGGCATGAAATTTTACAATGATTATTGCGCCAAAGAATAAATGTGTATTGCATAAAGAAGTAATGAAATAGCTTACCGTCGGCGAAAGTGTTGGAAACTGCATTGTAGAAAATCCCCATCATCACTAGAATGGATTAATTGTAACAAGAAACAGCGTACTTTTCTTTGCCTTAAAAATAGAAAAAATGAGTGCAAATGGAAGTGAAAACTCTAAAGCAAACTGAGTTTCTGTATTCGATTTACTTCACGGAATAATTCAGTTCTCCGAGAAAAAAAGACAAAATTTTTTCAAAGGCTTCTGAAATATAGAGATAAAACTTTGATGAGTTTTTAAAAATATGGAAAAATTTAATTACTATCACGTGTTGCAAATATGGATGTCATTCCAGTAGTTTTAATACGGTAGGAGATAAATAAACATTGATATGAAAGAAAAATAACGGTTACCATAGAAACAATAGGCCAACGAGAAATCTCACCTCACCGTACTGATCTCCTGCTTAGCCGACCGTACGAAATTAAAAGCTCATCGATATCTTGAAAAGAAAGGCTTTGCTGAAGTGCAGTTTCCCGAAAGTGTTTTCATCCGTGTTCACGAGAAATGATCGGCGGAGAAAAATGTTGTGAAACTGTGGATAAGAAATATTTGGCAAAAGCTTCCTTTTGCCTCAGATAATCAAGAAAGTCCAATACTTTGGGACATGTTCAGCCTCCATCTAACGGATAACACAAATATGTTGTTGAAAGAGTGTTATACAGATATGAGAGTTTATCCAGGCGGATTATTGCCATTAGTTCAGATATTAGACATATATGTCAATAAATCATCGATAGAATATTTTTAACGTCAGTGGAATACTCGAGCAAACGTAAAGGTGAAAAAAACAATTAGAAATGGAGACCAAATACGTCATGCCAGTCCATAAATAGTGTGTCAGTAAATAATAAAAGCACGGAATAAAATTAAACCCATTTAATATATGTGGTATGTCTGACGGTCTAGTTGAAACGGAAGATGATTATTTATCTGTGGATCAGAGAAAAAGTGACGGCGAAAATGAAACAGAATTCGATGATGTGCTTGAAGATATAACTTAAGCCGAATATGAGGAACTGGGATCTATGGAAGTATGGATCAGATGTGAAGTGAAAATGAAACAGAATTTTTATAACGAAAATTTTTAAATACATAAACTGTGTTATTTCGTTTAAATAAAAAAAATTTAATTACACCCAGAAATCTAATTTTCGTATGCTCACTTTTTCCATATTTCCAAACATAACATTTTTATAGCTGGCGTACAGCGCGCACCCATAAATTTCCATCTTACATTTTGTTTTAAAAGTGCGTCTTATACGCCTGAATATACTATAACAAACATAGCTGAAACCTAAGTGATAGAGATATTTACATGCTTGCTAAACCATTATATTCTGTTTTTTCCCTTCTATTAGTTTACAAATGTTTTCAAAATGTCGATGCTACGTTTTTCGATCTTTGTGTTGGGAAAAGAGATAAGGAATTAAAATTTTTATCTCGGAAAACAAAATTCCAAATCAGATTTCTAATGAAGAAGTGAAATTTTCTAGAGCTTTACTTTCCGGATTATTTAAAATTAAGAAAAAGAAGAGAGGGAAAAAAAAAGAATTGATTTGGGTAACCAGAATATTTAGCCATTCAGTATCTATTGATGGGAATGTATATAACTCTAATGAATAGTACAGAAATAAGATAAAGTTTACGTTTCGGTTTGTAGGCCTTACGTTTCAAAATGGTTTTATAGATCTTAAAGCGCATAGCAAAAGATTAGGCTCTCAACCGCTTTTTGTGTAATAACGTCAAAGAATAATTCTTACAGTTACAAGGTTTTCAAATAATCCATTCCTTCAAAAGTAATCTATTGTATTAAGATAATGTGTTTTCGAGGGGGAAGAAAATGAAACAGAACGGCGAGATCCTTCAGAGTATGATCCTGTAATGCTTTAACAAATCTTTCGCAGTCTAAAGTAATAGAGAAATGTTGTAGAGCTTCATCTTACGCTATAGTAATGTAGTCAGATGTTTTATATTATGTGACTATGTGTCTCTATTCGATGTGTGGGAAAAAAAATCTCCAACAGGTTTATATATACGATACCATTCAGATAAACGCAAAGAAAACCAACATTTCCATCTAATAATATTTATTTTATTTTAATTATACAATTTTCTAGTTAGATAACCAATTTGTGAGCAAGAATTTGTATCGTAACAGTGAATCATATTGCTGCCAAATTCCAAATATAAAAAACTAAAACTCACGAATCACAAACCGAGAGTTTCTGTGAGATTTGTGAGGTGCGAAGGAATCTCTATTTTGAAAGAAATCGAAATTGATATAAATTCGCTTTATAACATATTATTCAGTTTATTTCTCTAATTATATTATGATTCTGATTTAATGTATACACACATTTTAAAAGTTATTTTTTTCGCTCATTTCAATTTGTAATCTTGAATTTTTACACTAGAAAAATCCTGAGTAGAGACGGAAACTGTGGTATGTCAAACTACATTTAAACAATGTGAAAGCAAATTAAAAGCTAATGTACATACTACAATAGCTTTTAATTTGTTTAGAATTATAATCTTAGTAATGCAACTCAAGATGATTAACACATAATTAAAAGCGGATAAACATTCCTTTTTGAACGTTTCTTTGAATCTTGATATAAAGTTCTACAAATATCTGCATTTGGATAAGACAACTCTCAGGGTCAAACAAATTTTAAAAAGAATGATTATTTGAATATCACTAGTGGGTGTATGAATGAAATTTGTATAAATTAATTTCATGAGTTCAATTCTGAAATATAAGCCGTGCAATATTTATTTGCAAAATTTAAAGCCAGTAGCATAACATAAGTTTATTGTTGAAAAATACTGTCATGTGTAAAGCTATGTGTTAAAAAAGTCAAAAAACTGTGACTTTCCAGGTAAAACCGGAAGACCTCGCAGCCATGAAAGGCACTGAAAACATAGATCTGAACTACGAAAGAGTGTACTTAGTTGCTGCTTAAATAATGCTGATATCTTAAAGTTAGCATGACTAATTACTAGCTAATAATATATCAGTAGTTACACTTACCGAGCAAAATATTATCAAATGCTGTCCATATGCTAAGAATACCATAAAGTTCTTCATAATAAGTATGTTATTGATAATAAATTTTGGTAAAATGAAGCAGGTGTATGATTTATTTGTTCTATTTTTCTTTTCCGGGTCTTGCTTCGTTTGGTCATTAAATCAATCGTTCTACGGTCGTTATCGAGTTCTGGCTCTTTTCGCAGTTCATCCGGTTTCCTTTTCGGGTTTGACAGTTCTTTTCAGGTTCCAGCTTGTTTTTCAGATTAGGATTCTTTTCCGTTTTTTGCTTTTTTTCCAGGTATTGCGTCTTTTCTGACTCGTCTATATTTTCCAGTTCTGGCATCTTTTCCGGCTCTTGCTTCTTTTCCAGTTTTTGCTTTTTTTCCAGTTTCTTATTCTTTTTCAGTTCTTTGTTTGTTGTTTTTTGCATTTTTTCCAGTTTCTTCTTCTTTTTCAGTTCTTCTTTGTTTTTTAGTTTTTGCATTTTTTCCAGTTTCTTCTGCCTTTTCAGTTCTTCTTTGTTTACTAGTTTTTGTATCTCTTTCAGTTGCTTCTCCATTTTCAGTTCTTCTTTCTTTTCTAGTTTTAGTATCTCTTCCCGTTTTTTCTTCTTTTTCAGTTCTTCTTTCTTTTCTAGTTTTTGAATCCATTCTAGTGTTTGCTTCTCTTTCAGTTCTTGCTTCTTTTCTAGTTTCTGTGGCTTTTCCAGTTTTTGTTTGTTTTTCAGTTCTTGCTTCTTTTCCAGTTTTTGCTCTTTTTTCTGCTCTTGCTTCTTTTTCAGTTCTTGCTTCTTTTCTAATTCTTGTATGTTTTCGTGCTCTTGCTTCTTTTCTAGTTTTTGTATCTTTTCCAGCTTTTGTTTCTTTTTCAGTTCTTGCTTCTTTTCTAGTTTTTGTGTCAATTCCAGTTTTTTCTTGTTTTTCAGTTCTTGCTTCTTTTCCAGTTTCTCTTTCTTTTCCTGTTCTTCCTTTTTATTCAGTTCTTGATTCTTTTCCAGTTTTTGCATCTTTTCGGGTTCTCGCTTCTTTTCCAGTTCTTTCTCGTTTTCCAGTTTTTGCTCCTTTTCATGATCACAAGGAGGGTTTTCCAATCTACAAAATAATCAGTATATCTTTAATTCAGTAGTAAAAAAGTGAAAGTAATGCAACGACTATCACGTTTAACATGTACAACACTTCCATATTTAGATACTATATAACACTTTTGGCTCAGTTTCATAGGGAAAAATCTTCCCGTAGATTTATTGCCTGACAGAATGTTTTTCTACAAAGGGCGAATTTGTTGCTTTTGTTGTTCTGACCTAAAGCCAAGCAGAAAAGTTAAAGCATTTGGCGTGATTTGTATGCAATAAACGACCTCCATGAATCTCACGTAGAGCGTAATAATTTGCAAAGTTTCAATGTCTTACTTTTCCTTACTTAATTTTTACATAAGTTGTAATAATAATAATAGTAATAATAAACATGTGGCTTAAAACAGAGGGAAACAATGGCGAAAACTGCAAAACAGGAGGAAAAATGAAACTGAAATGAAAAATGAAACAACTACAAACAAAGGATGGAAAAAGCATTTTAGAAGATATACACGTAACGTTCTTTCTGAATCAGCAAAACCTGTATTTAAACGAGTATAAGTTTGAGAGCTTTGGATTCATTTATTTTTTGAATCAATTACTATTTCATACGCATGCCAGATATTTTAAATTTCTTCAATTTTTGTATAATTTACTTATGTATTTTAACCATTTCTTATTATTATCCAGTAGAGGTAACCTTACACATCATTAAAATATCTCCGAGTTTCCTCATTAAAGTAATCTTTCTCCCAGATCAATCTCTTTGCATCGCAGGCTGCACAGGTTTCAAATTTTCTCTCGTTATTCCGAATTCGGAACATATTGCTGGTCTATTTCGTCGTCCAGCAGAGCAGCACTAGGATTTTTGCCACCATTTGTTTTCAATTGAAAAATTTATTCTCATTCTTCAGTTGCATTCTTAAAGTTTTAATTATTAATACAGGAAGAATGAAAGAAATCAAACAAAGCAGAATAAATTACGAAAAGGTATATCTGTTTTCTCCTATATTTATTGTTCCCTGTAATTTCTTTTGCCTGTTCCATTAAATTTATTGAAGGAAAATTTGCTAAATCTTTCAAAATGTATTTCCTAAATCCTTATGCGAATTAAACCTTTCTGAGCGTTTCGGCTACACTTTAATGGCTTTTACAATTTAATGTTTGAATATTGACAGCTGCCTATGCTGAAATATTTTCTCCATTGACCTCGAAAAAAGAAGAATTAAAGTTCCAAGAGATTTTACAATGAAGGACCCATATTTTTTTATTTGAAGAGCAAGAGGATAGAAAAAAAGATATTTTCGGATGGGAATATATAGCATTTTAAACACCGTGTTTGTAAATTCCATCATATAGTAGCAACACTTTTGTCATAAGTAATTATGCACATATATGAGAGAGACGACGATGACGAAAAATGAAATGGCAAAACATGGCCGAAAACACTTTCCTGGCCGGTACAAACAACACAAAACACAAGAAAGAACGGACACCAGTTATGCTTAGCACAAGAGAAATTAAAAAATAGGAACAAAATTAGACACTTATGGACCTCAAAGAAGGTGTTCGAAATTACGACCTGCACCCTAATGCAGGTATCACATCTCTCGCACATCGAACATAAGATATTCTGGAAAATACCGTGTATCCCCAGGACTTTCCCAGCAGCTGCCACAATATGTGCCACAAGTTTCTGTTGGACTTCTAACAGGGGTTTCGTGCACTAATGTGTTGACGTACCCCGAGAGGAAGTGTAATGCAAGTGAGGTCTCGTGATCTTTCTGAACAATGCACTGGACTACCCCTGCCAAACCCATGTATAGGATACTTTCCGAAGGAACTTTCGAATACTTTCTTTGATGACGATCCCCTGATTTTGTTCTTATTTCTTAGTTTCCGCTGCGCTAAGAATAATAAACAAATACCTTTACACTGTTCGTACCCTTTTTTCTTATGTTGTTTCTCGTCACTATGGCGCCAGGAAAGCGTTTCCGATCATGAATTGCAATAAACGATTACATATATACGGGAGTTTGCTTGTTCCCCTTGAAAAGTCAACTAATTTCCGATCAATGACAATGATTACATGTTTTTAATTTAATTTTTCCTTTTACAATTGAAATTTTGTTCTTCATGATGATTTAATTCCAGTCCCCGTTAAAACATTATTAACAATGTACTTTCAAGTTACTTCAAAACATCTTTCAAAATATAACTTACCAGTATGGATTCACTATTTTAAAATAATTCTACTTTAATTAAACTTAGGAGATAATATAATCAATTAATCAATATTGTTTAGGAAATAAATTATATATATATATATATATATATATATAATCGTATATATATATGTTATCGTGAAAGGTCGATATTGGAGAATGTCGACTTTCACTGGAGAATGTCAACATTCACCAAATGCGTCGGTGAAAGATCGAATATTGCATTACATTCTTGTACATTCGGACCCTCACCGGTGTATGTCGACAATCACAGATATGCTATGGTGTAGGTCGAAAAGAGAGGAGTATATGTACACGCTCTCATTGCAAAAGGAAGCGTTCCAGAAATAAATGCAGTTGTAAAAGCAAGTGCCTCTTGGGCAATTGAAAGTGTCCTAATAGTTTACGTTGTTGCAATAAATAAGATTTGAATCACGTAATTTAGTAAGTTTTTAACTTCTATTATTTTCCTTTCTCATTTTGAATGTACAGTGTGTTTCAAATTCTTATATTCTTAAGTTCTTATTTTAAGTTTCAAGTGCGTTTTTTCGCGACCGAATTACGGAGAAGAAAATATAATATTCTTATGTGTTCAACATTCACCATTAGTAGATGGTGAATGTCGACATTTACCGGTATTTGGAAAAGTCTGAAATAAGAGTATTTGGAAAATATTTCGGACATACAACAAGCGACTATGTGAATGTTGACATTCACCCGTGAAAGCCGACATTCTCCAGATTTCGGTGTTTCACCGTAACATATGTACGATAAACGTATATATATATAGATATATATGTATATATGTGTGTGTGAAATAAAGTTAGGAATTCTGATCGCACATATTGATCTATAATACAGAGCAAATTTCGCAGATGAATAAGATAAAATATTCGGACTTATTTCAATTCACATTTGCGGCCCCAATTCATTTGAAATTCTAAACTTACCTATGTCTAGAATATTTATATTTCTCATATTGTTGGAATAGGAAGAATGTAGCACGACGCCGTGCCAGCGGTGACAGAGATAGAAAAGATGTGCATAGTTCTACAATATTGTGGCTTAGTAAGAGAAATATTTGATTCAGGAAACTTTATATTCCCACTTAGCTAAGTCATCATCTTTAACTGAAATCATGTGATATATATATATATATATACATAAATATATATTTTAATTAATTAATTTTTGTTTTTTAATTTGTTATTAATTCAAAATTATTTAATATTATATTGTAGGGTTTATATTTATTTTAACTAACATTTATTTTAAGTTTAAACTATCTTTCCTGTCAAGCCTTACTTTCCCTTGGAATTGCCAATGCCAGAGTATGTAAATTTTAGTAGAACGCGCAAAGTATTCAAATTGTCAGCGGAAGTATTTGAGTTAAATAGAAGGGAAACGAGTTAGAAAGTGTTTTTCTTGCTTCACGAGCGTGAAGGTGGCTAGGTAGAAATTGAAGAACCGCGCGTTTCGGCCTGTGTGCTTGCCTCGGCAGATAGTTGAATCTTTCAACTTAATATTCAGAAGTTTGCTGAAATATCAGCTGTATCTTAGAACGCGGTTAGGTTAGTTACGTTTAAAAGCCTCGTAGGTAGTAACTTGTTATTATTCATTTTTAGTTTCTTATTTTTATTTTACCGCCGGGTCGGCGTAGTTTGTGAGCGTCAAGAGCACGCATGTATAATTTCTAAAGTTGAATAAAAAGGGATTTAAACCCTTCTCAAGACTTTGTGTACTTTCCAGTTCATAGCAGTCACCACTATTGTTGCGTGCAGGTTGGGGCCGCGGAACATTACAATACATTAAAAAAATAATTGCAATGAAAAGTTAGAATCTCGAAATTTTTATTATGTTTGATGAGCACATTCTCAAAACTCGAGCTAAATAAAATTATAAATCTCTGTAAATCTAGAAATATATAGTCTAACAGAAACAGGTGAAGAGAACAATTTATATTAGTTTTGTTCCGAATAGAGTATGGGATGGATTTCAGTGTTTACTTAATTTGTTTTACATACATATATATATGTATATTATTTATAAACATAAAGTCCTTTTTGTATTTGTTACTCTAATTATATCAACTATTTGACACGTACTTCTCATTCACAAATTTTGCAAACTGGCTCTTTGAACACGTGTACTTTGTATATTAGCTTTCTGTTTAGATGTTTCATTAGTTAATGCAATAAAATTCCTCATAATCAAAAGGTATTACAATAAATTTGAATTCTTCACAATGTTATTTTCCAACTTAAACATTTATAATTTATATTTGTAATGAAGGAATGAAAAAAACATTACGCATTATAAATCTGAAAGCGTATTATTTTCCAAACCAGCGTTTTTGTCAAAATATTAATAAATGTATAATTAAACTGGACCTGAAACATTATGTTTTGTTTTATTATTTTTTCCGAAATGACTTACGTCTCCGACACGTATTGCAATCTTAAACACTGGGGATCCAATTCTTCTAGTAATTGTTCGCTGAAGTATATTTCTGCTTCTCCTTCTTCTTCTTCAAATATACGTCGATAATTATTTGCGCTGAAATATTTTTATTTTATTAAATATATATGTTCATATGTTTGAAGTCATTAATTTAATAAATGATTATTTATACGTTTTTGTCAAAAGTAGTAAGTTACAGTTTGCGAGCATTTTAACACATTGTCAAAGATTTTTAAAGGCGCTATATTCCACGAAGAAAATACCTTTACTTATTCAAAATCTTCAAAAAACAATAAATATGGAAATGAATATTCGTCTTATTAGCCTAAACTCCATTATGAGGATATACAGGTATAATAGGAAATGAAGCTGCTGGCACCAGCAGCTCAGGATGCCATATTAAAAGGTCTGATTGACATCTATCATCTCAGATCAAACCTTGCAATCAGAAAAAAATTTCCAAACACGTTTTAATAAAATAACAAACAGGATGGGATGAGGCAGATACAAGAAGATTGCTTCACGGTTACTTCCCGCAAGTAGCCCTATAAAGAATAATTTTTTTTCTCCAATTAGATTGGCAACAAATCATGGAAAGTTTCCATTTTATTTCCAGAGATTCTTAAGAAGGCACGTAAACTGCGAGCGCGAAAAACCTGCAAATCTAGCAAAACCTAAGCTTTATAAATGGCACTCTCCATTACTTTCCATTCTTAGAAAAAATAACCAGGATTTGCATCAAAAATTCCAGAGAAACGTTTTTCTACAATATGAAGTGTGTGTCTGCACCTCAACAATTTATGAAATATATTATTGAAAATGAAGGAACTGTAATTATAAGTATATAATCATATTACAAGAGTGAATAAGCAAGTATTTAAGAGCAAATAAAATTTTTAAACTTTGGCTTCCGTAGACCAGGCTGATCAAATTTCCAGTCGAGCAAGAAGTATTAAACGCACAATATCTCTTCGGATCTTCCTATGTTCCTGATTATTACATCTGCTGAAAACAATTTAATACGTTTAAATGCAATTACATTTCACTGAAGTAATCTATTAATTGTTTAACACTTTTCTGCTGTTGACTTTAATAAATTTATGATATTTGGTATTTCATTTGTTTCCAGCAACACCTAGTCTCCTTTGCAAAGAAAATTAATATGAACTTTTGTAATTAAGAAATGATTTCGATGAAAAATTAAATTGTACTGAAGATAATGTCTCGGTTGTTTCCGTTAAAAGAAATTGGCGCTTTCCTAATTCAAAAACATATCTCCATATATATACATAACATACATGTAATTAATTTACACACTAAAAAAAGTATTCTTCGCATGGTATCTTCAAATGGGTAGATACGATAGCTGAAAAACAAGTGTCGGATAAAAGCGGAGCTGCAAAGAGCAATTTGTTGTACTGATCTTTCCGTTTAAGTAATTATGTTATTCGATGCATGTAATTTTGTTGAAATTCGTGTTACAAATTGCTTTATTCTCTGATGTAGAAGGAATTATCCCAAATTTTATTCAGAAGATTTAAATAACGGTTTCGATCACAATAGGCAGCAGTTACTAGTAAAATATCTGGATCAGTGACTTTTTTGACGTTATTTAAAACGCTTAATTACAGGGCCGTAGTACAATTCCCAACCCCCCCCCCAACCCCAGGAGTATAGCGATATACAATAGTGACATGATCGAAGATTCTTTGGAAATAATCGTTGTCATCGCATATTCTATTTAGGTAATCATAGTCATCAGCTTTTAATATTCGTTACAAATAATCATTGTCATCGAATAATCATTGTAAAGAATTATTCTCTTCGGATAATCATTGAAAATAATCTGTGTTATTACATAAAGAGGCATAGTAGCTGATGTATAAAGAATTGTACTCAAATTCTAATCAAAAGAATCGAATATGTATTGCAATTTATCATATGATCATTATTTACAGCAATGGTTCTTAAATGATTTCGACCTACGGCTCCTAATGACGCCGCCGAAAACTTGCGCAACTGTGACAAAAAGAATATTTAAAAATACAATAAAAGCTTGAAAGCTAGGGAAAATGTCTGAATTTAATTTTCTTTTATTTAAATGAAGCTTAATGTTTTTAAAGGAAATTGAATATTGTTAACAGGAATCAACAATATAAATATATGTGAGTTTTTGCCTCTTTGTTTTTTTTCTTCGTAACATCATATCCTTCGGAACGGGTGGGGGAATTTGAGTTTGGAAGGAGGTACCCTCGGATTCCAAAAATTCATGGTAAAACCTTTCGACTTTTATTATCTTCCTACGACTATCACTCTAGATATTATATAAAATTTCGGAAAACGCTAATTTTTTGCATTCATTTGTCCAAGTGGCGGAAGTCTAGCGCGCTGGAAATCAAAATGTTTGCCCTTCTCACTTTCAAATCGTTGAGTTTGTTTAAGAGAAATTTTTAAGTTAAAAAAAAATATGAAATAAATAGTATTGCCAAAGGTGAAAATTATTGTTGTTATTATTTACTGTTATATTCAGAAGTTGAAGAAAGCACGTGATTCCATATAACGTCATTGTATGTCGAAAATATTTAGTTAATGTCAGTATATTAAATGTATAGCTGCTTTTGGTAACTTTTATGTTTCACCTTTAGATACGTGACACGATATGTTATCGCTATGTTAATTCTTTTACTGAGATTTTGAAAATTTGTTATATTAAAATAAATTTGAATCATAACCTCAAATTTATTACCTGGAGTGTCAAAAGTCTTTGTTTCCTGACTTCGCAAGAAAATTTATTTACGAACCGCTAGTTGCTTGGAAAAAATGAATACATTTTCTTCATAATGAAATGTTTCTATACATTTTACGCTATTCTAATTTTATTTATAAAAATTTAATTTCTTTTATTGTGTAGTTCCTTTCCAGAAGCGAAACGGATGCCCATTAAGCAAGTGGAACGTCAACAGAATATGCGCGATGAAGAGAAGAAGTTGCAAGTAAACGAAGGATACAACACTCTCCGCGTCATCGTCAGATTCGACAGGAAATACCAGAAGAGCTCAAGAACTTGCATAAACAACTCAAGACGCTGCAGATTACGGATAATTTCGGTTCGAAGAGGCAGAGCTTATACGAGAAAACAAGCTTCGCATGAACGCATCACGACATACACGTAGTACTTTTCACAAGGCAGGAAGTTTACTTTGAGCAACACACTGTATACATAGAGCTCGTAGACATATATAGTAAAGATTTTGCTTTGGCAACAGCGCCCTAGTAAAATGTATGAAGTTTATATTGATATCTCACAGTACCTGAACGAAATTTTTCTATTTTCTTCTTCATTTACTATTTTCTTAAATTTTTTATCAGTAATCCTATCTATATATTATAGATATCAAAATCAGAAAAATTTAATTAATTATCTTTAAATGCATATAAGTGATGAATACTTCGCCCCTGTTCATACCGAAACAACACGATGTAATTGTAGATAGCTAGAAAGTAAAATGTATTCAGCAGGCTGTACAGCAAGCGACATCTATAAATGGTGATAACACAAGAATGTTATATAATGTTATATACTGGCAGAGTTTTAAAATAAGAACATATACATCAGTGTTTTAAAAATACGAATTTTGCATCAAACTGCAAAACAAATATCTTAAAATCTGCCTTTCATGCATAAGAGTTCAGCATTCCGAATATTGTATTTTCGTAAACGGTTTAGCAAAAATAACAAACATCATTGCCTTGAGAAATGGATAATCTTGGTATGAATACGAATTAAGCCAAGACTGCCCGTCAATGGTTGTTTTGAACACGCCCTTAATGTATATATATAACCCTTAAGAAACGTAAAGTGAGTGAATGTACTATCCGAGTGTGTCTTTATATCTTGAGCATTTAAGAAATAAGAAATGCATTTATCTATTTGGATAAAGCTGACGCTATTGGCCGAATAACAACGTTTATTTAACACTTGATATAACCAACGTCATATATATCTTGAAATAAAACATAAATTTCCTAATCAGATACTACCAATTGCAGAAAAAATACAAAAATAATGGAATTTCTAATAACACTACAGGTAACATACCGAGGGATAAATTGTGCGGCAAAACTGATGCAATCTACAATATGTAAACCAAAAAATTTATGTACCGCAATAGAAATGCAATAGAAAGATAAATGAAAACTATGATGAAATTTATAATGAAAAATTTACCATAAACTATTAATATATGACATTAGTAAATATATACTTTTAACACTATTAATTTAAATATGCTGAAACTTTCATAGTATTCATTACTTACAAACGCTTTCTCATCCATCGAAGCATAGCACAAGCCATTCTCAATTCAGTGCTGGTGCACGTCAATAAAATAAGGATAAATCCAAATTTTTACAAAAAATCAATCGCCTTGACTCGTTTCTCAGAAAACGTATCTCTACAAATGCAGTATTAATATATCACATCAATATAATTCGGGATCATAATATCTCCAAACAACGCATTAAACGCAAAAAATCGCATTAAGGCAGAATGAAGAATTTTCACTCTTGCAATTACTTTTACAACAATATACAATAGAATCTAATTTCTAAAGTAAGTGTTCATTGTTACACCATATTTCATTCTTGGGGAATCTTTCATGGTTGTTCAGTAATTATAACTGTTAACTGGTTTAAATAGAATTATGATTTCATATATATGCACAGACTTATATATGTATTATATTAATACGTATCTGTAGTAACATACATCATCTTATTATATGTAGGCGCATAATTCTAAATTAATTATACTAGTCAACATAATTTATATATTGATAGCAGCAGACTTTTAAAATTATTTATTACTATCTGCTTGCTAACGATTATATAATTAAGTACAGTGGTACCTCGACATACTAGTTCAATTCGTTTCGTAACCTTGCTCGTATGTCAAATTGCTCGTATCTCAAAGCAATTTTCCACATTAAAATTAATCGAAATGCCATTAATCCGTTCCAGATCCCAAAACACGACCTCAGTTGTTTCTTAAGTGTTTTTAAGTAAGAATCAAAAACAAGAAGAAACATTTATTTATAAATAACAAATACATATTCTATAAAAACATAATTAAAAGAAAAAGTGAAGTGCCTACGGAAGAGCTTAATTTTTGTCACTGGTCTTCGCTTTTTTCGTCATGATCTGCTTATTTCCACCCGCAGATCATTTAAAAAAACTTTCCAAGGAGGTTTGTTTCTTCCTCCGTGTCAAGTATGCACGACTAGTTGCAACGTTTTCGCGGTGATTTTTATCCACGAACTCTACAACTTTCTCCCACATTCCCAAGACCTGTTTTATATCTCTTGTAGCGATAACCTCCTGCACCTCTGGCTCCTCTTCAAAACTAATTTTTAGTTGAACCACCGTATGTTGCTGCAAATGCAGATCGTGTAACTCCTCTGTTGTCAGCTCCTGAGACTGTTCCTCGACGAGTTCGTTCACATCTCTCTCATCCACCTCCAGACTCATGGATTTTCCCAGAGAAGCAAGCTTCTCTACCACTGACACTTTGGGTTCCAATCCTTCGAAGGCCCTTTCAGCTACAGCTTTTGGCCACAGCTTCTTCCATGCAGAGGTTAAGGTCCTCGTTGTAACACCCAGCCAAGCCTAATCAATAATTCTTAGGCATATCACGATGTTAAAGTGGTCTTTCCAGAACTCTCGAAAGGTAAGGTTTGTGTTCTCCGTCACCTCAAAGCAGCACCGAAAAATGTGCTTGTTGTACAACTTCTTAAATTTAGAAATCACCTGCTGATCCATGGGCTGCAGGATAGGAGTGGTGTTGGGTGGTAGGTAGGGAAATTTTATAACTTGACCTCTTCGAGTAAATCATCTTCGAGATTTGGTGGGTGAGTAGGGGCATTGTCGAGGAAGAGAAGGGTTTGTATGGGTAGGTTGTTTTTCTGTAGATATTTTTTAACCGAAGCGCAGAACACCAGGTTTATCCACTCCACAAAGAATTTCCTGGTGACCCACGCCTTCGGACTTGCCCTCCACATAACTGGCAGTTTTTCTTTTAAAATATTATATGACTTAAAGCCTCTGGGATTTTCCGAATGGTATACTAGCAAAGGCTTAATTTTACAGTCGCCACTCGCATTGGCGCAAATTGCTAGATTTAATCTATCCTTCATAGGTTTGTGAACTGGAATCGTCTTCTCCTCTGCCGTTATGTAAGTTCTATTCGGCATCCTTTTCCAGAAAAGTTGACACAGTTGAAGACTTGCTGGGGGGGATGTATCCTTTGGCTACTATCAGTTCGGAAAACATTTTGATGTAAACCTCAGCTGCTTTCACATGCGAACTTGCTGCCTCACCATGCCTGACGACGGAGTGAATGCCGGTCCTTTTCCTAAAGTTGTCAAACCAGCCCCGACTAGCTTTAAACGAGTCTTCCGATTCCTCGTTTGTAGAAGTGTGTGAGATCTTCTTTAGCAAATAACCGTAAATTGCTCGTGCCTTCTCACATATGATGCTTTGTGTTAAGGTTCCTCCTTGAAGCTGCTTCTCTCTCACGCACACCATCCGTAGTTTCTCCATCTTTTCACGGAGAGAGGTTCGGAGTTTAGAAATTATTATAACGCCCTTAGTTGGCGTTATACCCTTTATCAACTCCTTTTGTTTAAAAGAAAAGGGGAAGAAAGGAAAAGACAGTCGTGTTAATTCTGTGGACTCAACATCTGCAAAAGATGCTTCTACAAATTCAGTTCGGCCGTCCAATCCTCACAGAAATCGCCAATGTCTACATCCAGCAGTACTGTGTCTCCCACAACTGTCCCTGGAAGTACGAACTCTACAACATTATCTGCCTCAGCAGTTAGTTCAACAGGTATCAGTCAGAATCTTAGATCAAATAGCTACGCTGCAAGCGGAGCAACAGAAGCACCGAAAAAGAATGTCAATTCTGTAGATAAAGTTCTTACCAATACCAAAGTGAACTCTATACATTCTAATGAAAGTCATCCTCCTCCACAAATACCTAGTATTACGCCTCAGACTGCAGTCATGGACCAAAAAGGACCAGCAAAGGCTAAACGAGGTGTTAAAAGAAAAGCAGATACAACTACACCACCAGCTGTTAATATTGTTATGAATTTGGTATTTAAAAAGCTAATGTCAGTTCAATTATAAATTAAATGATTTTATATCTCGCGCAGTGCAGCGCTTGACGAATATTAAAAGAAAGCTAAGCCGGGAAATTGAAAATACAAGAGCGCGTGCATTAAAGGCCTTTCGGTCTTCGTCCTCATCTTTCGGAAACTCAACGCAGCTACTTAAAGATGCGTTTTACGGAAAATACGGAATACAGCTGAAGATTACGAAATACTTGGATACTTATATGTTTTATTGTTAGCATAAATTTAGGTATTTTGCATAATGAAACTCGAAAGGCATACGAAACGAACGTGCGCCAAGATATTTATTGGCGAGAGAAAGTAAAGTTCGTGAGCAATGCAGTATATTTGATTTTCACCCTAGCTACTTGTACCTGGCCAAAGGTTTAATCCAGTAGTACTTTCTCTTTTCAGGTACGGTGTTAAAGTATGCTCCTCTTGTTCTTTTTTCTTATTGCCTAAAATAGGTAAGCCTGATGATATTTAGGACTGATGATGATTCTATGTAAGTTATCTCCTTTTCGATACTTCAGTGTTTTTAATGTCTGTGAAGATTATTACTTTTTGTTATGCTTAAGTTAAGCAAAATTATAATATTTTATTAAATAAAGATTTCGTAGTTAACTTTTTGACTTATGATTCTTTAATTCTGTGCTTGAGGAAACGTACCCATTACGCCTTCAGTGCTAATGCACAACCAACATTTATACAGGCATTCTACTGCATTTGACAGTACTTTCCTGTTCTATCAATTTTTTTCACAATGGGCCTTGTGAGAAAAATTCCTTGGTGAAGCGGTCGAAACGCGAACGTGTATGCAAGAAATTTGAGACACTTTGTCTCAGTAAGAGTTCGATGTCCAGAGAAATCATGAAGTAAACCGCAGGTGGGGTGCCATCTGCCGGTCAGGGTTTCTTGCAATAGCTGTTGAACTGTATTTTCAGAAAGAAATCACATCGAGGCGGAGCCAGAAGCGAGCGGGAGTCAGTCAGGAGTAGAGGGCCGGAGTTAGAATAAGTTGCTATATTAAACCTCTTTTTTATTATTAATGTAGCTGAATATGAATACTCAATATGTGGGCCACGTACGGCCTTCTAAAATAGTCATCTTCTATTTTCTCAGAATTCAGTAAATCCGCGAAGTCTGCAGTTAAGTTTTGCTCCGCTTTTCTGTAAAAACTTTCATTTAACTTATTGAGATGATCTTGAATGTATTCTTTTTTCAGGTCGTTGTGGAAGTTTTTATTTCTGAGAAAGTAAGGCCCCGTTCAGGCGAGAGCGTAAAGGGCATAAGTGGTTAAAGCCGAGCTCTGTTGCCAAGGAAACCAGTCTCTGCTACGTCACAGAATCACAGGTCTCGTGGCATAGGGTTCAAAGTTTTCAACTTTACGCCGAGTTTGGGATAAGCGTCGACCAATCAGCGCGAAGCTAAAACGAAGCGGCTTTCTTTAGACGATTTCGCTGTCACATTAAAGGTGATATTTTTTTAATATGGAGCACATCGTATCCGAATGAGTTGTAATCGTATCCGAACAAAATAATGAGTTGATCTCGCAAGAAATCTACGATGATGACATGCATTTTTTAATGAGTTTTTCAATTTATATTGAAAAATATGGATAAAACTCGTAAAGCGAAAGTTAAGCTCAGGATTATGCACGCTGTGTATGATCCTGTAGATGATTGATCCCATCCAATATTTTTCATTTTATTATGAAAATTCATTAAAATTTCCGTAAGGAAGCTGAGCCTTTCTTCCGTAAATGAAACGTTTTAGAAATGGAGTAATTTTTTTTTTTTTTTTTTTTTTTTTCTTTAAATAATATGAGGCATTACCTCCATTCCATTAAGGTTTGGAGAATACTTGCTATTGAAAGTGATATTTAGGGGTAAATTCTGCCCAATTATTTATGCATGCGTCCAGGTTTATTTGCAAGGATAGTCTAGAAATTTTAAATCCTATGACAAATTCTTGACATTATCACTTATCGTCGGCAGTTTTGATTAATAACAATAACATAACAATGGGGAATTTTTTATTAAAAAGCCGAGATTTCCCTGGAAAGTACACATAGAAAACGCTACTAGAAGTCCGAATTTATGTTTGGGAAAAACGAATAGTAATCTCTACTGCTATTTAAAAGGTTTGATTTATACATTACTCCATTTAGCGTTTAGCTTTAAATAAAATCCTGAAATTGGAAAACTTGCTAGTTTAAGCATATTTTTGATTTTGAATCCTACAGAAACTGTCTTCACTCACCATTATTTTTCAAAAAACAAAAGTCTCGCAATATATCGCAAATGCATTTGGCAGCTAACATTTCCAAAGACATCTTAACTACAATGCAATCAAAAACTTAAATATATGTTCCAAACCCACCGCTTTGCTGAAAGAGACAATGCAGTTTTATTCAATAAAGAGCAAAAAACGACAGACAACGTTCTCATTTTGCTAATTTTCCAAAATTTTATACGCCGAAAAAGAAGAAAAAAACTGGTGGATAGCAATTTTTGTAATAATTCATATTAAAGATTATGAATGGGACAAGGAAGGACAACTACCCAATAATTACTATCAGTTATCACGTTTCTGCTGATTCCCCATAATTTTTAATATTCAAGTAATTTTATCACCTATGAGTAAATTTTTTTCAATTCTTCAATGAGCTGTAACAGCTTTAAATAGTATTAAAATCTTGTAGTTTAAATAATTTAAATAGATAAACATTAAGGTAATTGTGAATGGCAATATTTGAAACCAGACTCGAGTGCCACGTGCGACTCTCACACGAAGAATGTAATTTATTTTTAAATGTTAGAATATGTTTTCTCTTCTTGTTTGTATGTCGCCATTTTGAGTGCTAAATAAAGTTTTTTCTGTGTTCCATCATTGGAGTTGCTTCATATCGCCAAAGAAGTATTACAGTCTTAATTATTTTGGAGGCACTGACCGAGATCGAATAATCATGCGTATTTCTATTTTATTAGTTCATCATTGAACATAATATTAGTGATACCAGATTATTACTTAATGTTTATATAGAATTGCTTTATGTTATTAGTTCATCACTGAACGCAATATTAGTGATACCAGATTATTACTTCCTGTTAATAATAAATTGTCTTATTTTATTACCGTATTTGATATTATATTTAATATTCATTTTAGTTGTCCAGACGGTAGATATATATATTGCTCTATGTTATTATTCTTATTTTAATCACAATTAATGTGGTACAGAGAATGAACTTCATATAATTTAAATATTCCATTTTTGAGGTATACGTACTTAACAAAGTGCATTTAATTTCGTAATTCCTGACTTCATTAATTAACTAAAGTATTTGAATTGAGCTATTTTGAGGAAATATAAAGAACACAGTGTTCGTTAATTTTAAACATAAAAAAATGTCCTACTTAGGAAGAGCTCGTAAGGAAGATTTGCAAAATCTCGCGGCTGAACTGGGAGTTCATGGAACTGCAGATTTGAAAATAGTTGATTTAAAACAGAAAATTGTTGAAAGTAGAGATTATGATGAAGTCTTCGTCAAAGGAGTCTTAGACACAATAATAGAAGAACGGAAAGAGAGGGAGGAAAGGGAAAGAGAAGAAAGGAAAGAGAGGGAGGAAAGAGAAGAAAGGAAAGAGAGGGAGGAAAGAGAAGAACGGAAAGAGAGGGAGGAAAGGGAAAGAGAAGAAAGGAAAGAGAGGGAGGAAAGAGAAGAAAGGAAAGAGAGGGAGGAAAGAGAAGAACGGAAAGAGAGGGAGGAAAGGGAAAGAGAAGAACGTAGGAGACAGGAAGAAGCAGAAGAGCGGAGAAGGAACGAACAGTATGAATTAGAGAGATTAAGACTTGAAGCAGAGACAAAGTCTCAAAATACCGGACAGATCCGGCCGAAAACGGAGCTGCGTCCCCTTATGCAGAAATTCGATGACAAGAAAAGACATATCAGTCTATATTTGCTATTGTTTGAAAGGCAAGCAGAATGGGCTAAAATTGATAAAGAAGAATTTGTATCTCATTTACTAGGACTACTTCCTTACGAAGTAACCCAGTTAATAGCTAGAGAACCCTCCGATACAGCTAAAGACTATGAACACGTGAAAAATTTATTGTTAAGACGGTTTAAACTAAGCCCGGAAAAGTTTAGGCAGAAATTTATGAAACATCAAAAAAGTACCGAATCCACATGGGTGGATTTCAATTATGAAATAGAAAATTATTGCAAAGAATGGGTGACTGGTCTAGGAGTTAAGACTTTTGAGCAGTTGCTAGATTTGATGGTGCTTGACCAACTTAAACGTCGAGTTCCTCCTGAAATTCGAGATCATTTTCTTGATGAATGGGTAGAGATGATTTCATCTAAAAAATTAGCTGAAAAACTTGATGCCTATGAAAACGTTTGCGGAAACTTTCAAAAAAAGCCTGCAGTGGATCGGCAGAAAGAAAGATACAATGCACTAACTCAAGGTAAATTGAGTTCAGATAATAAAAATAAAACTGAAAAAAAATTGTCATCAGGATTTAATACGCAAAGCTTGTTTCATAGACCTAGAAGTCCACGTTCAGATGATAAATATGAAAAACGAAAGACGCCACAATGCTATCAGTGTGGGTCCTAGCAACATTTAAGGCCCCAATGTCCAAAACTTAAGAATAGGACTGAATCTCCTGCTAATCTTAACAGAATTAGTGCAAAAACAGAGGATAAATTTCTATTACCTTATACTAGCATGGGTTACGTAAATGGTCATAAAATTCCTATATTAAGGGATTCAGGTGCTAGTATTGATATAGTTTGTCGCAAATACATCACGCCGGAAATGCTGACAGGTGAAAATGTGTGGGTGCAACAGCCATTAGACTTGAATCCAACCTGTTTACCATTGGGCTAGATCGAACTAAATTGCGATCTTGGGCGAGTAATAACTAAGGCTGCCATTATTAGAAATGAACTCGACAAAGGAAGGTATTTATTAGGCAATCGAACTTTTGCACTGTTGAATAAACAAAGAAAGGAACCTGATAGTCATCCTTATCAGGTTAACGCCGTCTCTACTAGATCTCAAAGGAAAAGAAAAATAGCTGAAGAGAAGATCTTGGAACCGATGAAGGAAGAAAATAAAGCATCCAGAGATGTCTTTGAAGAAGTAAAATCACCGGAATTAAACGTGGAAGATGTTCACGAAAAACTGGAAAACGATAAAGAAATTAATATTGGGAATTATTTTGCAATGCAGCGTTATCATCATCTTTTGGCTTTTGATTTAATATCAAAGCCGCTACTAATAGACGAAGAAAACAATTGTCGAAAGCAAATGACAAATGAATATTATCCGAAAGGCACAGATGAACTGAGGAAAGGCTTTGCTGTGAATTATAGCCGAGGAACTGGTCCACCATGGAAAAAATCTAGGCGCCGTCAAGAAAAAAAAGAAGACTAATTTGAACACTGGTCCATTTTCTTCCTATTTAAATGTGTTGTAAAAATATTTGTTTAAAACTTAAAATTTTTGACCTGAAATTTGGAAATTTATGAGAGAAGTTACCTTTTCTCTTTAAGCAAATGAGCAAGCCGAGCTTATTAAACTTTCGAAATTTACAGAACTTTTCCCTTCGGTAAAAGTCTCTCCGTTGGGGGAGAGGTTGTAACAGCTTTAAATAATATTAAAATCTTGTAGTTTAAAATCACCAGGTTAATGCTGTCTCTACTAGAGCTCAAAGGAAAAGAGAAATAGCCGAAGAGAAGCTCTTGGAACCGATGAAGGAAGAAAATAAAGCATCCAGAGATGTTTTTGAAGAAGAAGATAATTTACCGGAACTAAATACGGAAGATGAAGCTCTCATGAAACTGGTAAAAATTGACTCAGAAGAAGTTGCACGACTTCAGCTTACTGATAAGGAACTGTCTAAAATCATCCAAGAAGTTAAAGAAGGTACATGCAAAAATGAAAACTATAGTCTGACAAGAAAAGAGCTTTTAGTTAAAAAAACGACTGATAAAATGGGCTTTGAAAGACAGCTTGTCGTTATACCTGAAAAACTCAAGTTGTCAATTATAAAGATGTGCCACGAAGGAACTTCTGGTCATTTGGGCGTCAAAAAGACCAAAGACAGACTTGCTAGATATTTTTATTGGACGAGGTGTTACAAAGAAACTGAAGATTTTGTAAGAACCTGCGATGCTTGTCAGCGCGCTGGGAAAGGAAATGACAAAAAGAAGGCTCCAATGACATTAGTACCAGTAATTTCCGAAATATTCACTAAAATAAATGTCGATGCCGTTGGTCCGCTACCTATTTCAAAGACTGGGAAAAAATATATTATTACAGCTCTGTGTATGTCGTCCAAATATCCAGATGCTGTTGCGGTGACAGACATTTCTTCGCCATCTGTGATTGATGCTTTCTTACAGATTTTCAGTCGTATGGGTTTCCCAAAAGTGATCCAAACAGATCAGGGGACCTCTTTCGTCAGTGCTTTGACAGAGGAATTTTTGGAGCGTTTCGGCATTAAACATGTAAGAAGCTCTGTGTATCATCCGCAGAGTAATCCCGTTGAGCGATTCCATAGAACGCTAAAAAGGGTGTTAAGAGTCGTATGTATAGGAGCGACTTCGGATTGGGAGAATTATCTACCATCAGTTCTTTTTGCTCTCAGAACAGTCACACACGAAAGCACTGGTTTTACACCAGCAGAATTAGTTCATGGCAAAAACCTACGAACGCCAGTCACTTTACTTTATGAGCAGTGGCTAGAACCGATTGAAGAAAGTAATAATGTTGTCAGCTACGTTTTCGAACTTATTAATCGAATGAAGAAATGCCAAGAACTTGCCGTGGAAAACATGAAAGAAGCTCAACAACGGAGGAAAACATGGTACGATCGAAACGCAGTGAAAAGAGAATTTGCTAGAGGAGATTTAGTTCTTGTTTTATCAACGAATCGTCAAAATAGACTAGAAGTACAGTGGAAAGGACCTGGAAAAATAGAGCAGAAAATTTCAGAAACCAATTATATTGTAAGTTTCGAGGAACAAAATGAGCCAAATCAAGTATATCACATTAACATGCTTAAACCATATTACAAAAGACCAGAAATGATTAATATGATAACTGAAGTGGAAGGAGACTTAGAAATTGACATTCCTCGTTTACCTTCCAATCCAAGTATATTAAATTTTTCGGACATCCTAGAGGAGAATGAACTCGAGAAAAGGTTGAAATCCGAGCAAATAGAAGATTTACGAAAGATTTTATGGAAATATTCTGGTTGTTTTTCAAATAATCCTGTACTAACAAACTTAGTTTGTCACGATATTGAGCTATTAAATAACGAACCAATACAAATAAAGCCATACAGACTGTCACCCCGACAGACTGAAATTCTCAAAAGGGAAATACAGAAAATGCTCGATCTTAAAATTATAGAGCCGGGAGAATCGGACTATACATCTCCCATTATTTTGATAGAATCTTCATCAAAGGATCCTCGGCCTTGTATTGATTATCGTAAACTCAATGCTGTTACTAAAACTGAATACTATCCTTTGCCTAATATTGAAGAACGCATCGAAACTGTAGCAAAAGCAAAATATATTACCCTATTAGATTTATCTAGAGGCTACTGGCAAATTCCGTTAACAGAAAGAGCCCAAAGATATGCAACATTTGTAACTAGTTTTGGAAGTTTCAGGCCTCTACGTTTACCCTTTGGATTAAAAAATGCCCCATATTTTTTTAGCAAATTTATGACTAAAGTCCTGGCTGGATGCGAAGGTTTCGCTGTACCATACCTGGATGACATTGCCATTTACTCAGAAAACTAGGAAGAGCACCTTAAAAACTTAACTTCTGTTCTAGAGAGAATACAGAAAGCAAATTTACGACTAAAACCATCAAAATGTAAATTTGCACAAGATCAAGTGAGATACCTAGGCCATGTTGTGGGACAAGGACAACGAACCCCGGATGAAGTAAAGATCCTGGCTGTAAAGGAGTATCCTACACCTAAAACTAAAACAGAAGTACGTGCTTTCTTAGGACTGGTAGGGTATTATCGCCAGTACATACCGAGATTTTCCGAAATTGCTTCACCCCTCACGGGCGCTTTGAAAGGGGTAACAAAAAAAGGAAATATACAATGGTCTGAAATATGTGACAAAGCTTTTAAAAATTTAAAAGAGTTGCTATGCAAGAAACCAATTCTGTATGCTCCCGACTTTGATAAAAGGTTTATTATACAAACCGATGCCTCAGACAATGGCATGGGTATAGTACTATGCCAATTAGATGATGAACAACGTGAACATCCTATCTTGTATATAAGCAAAAAATTTACTAAGTTTGAAAAGAATTATTGTAATACTGAAAAGGAGTGCGCTGCTATCATCTACGCTATCAAGAAACTGCATTTTTATCTGGATGGTCAGCAAGGATTCTTGATTCAAACTGATCATAATCCTTTGGTCTGGCTACAATCCAACGCCAAATGTAACTCTAGATTGATGCGCTGGGCACTTTCATTACAACCTTATAATTTTAAGGTCATTCATCGCAAAGGATCTTTGCACAAGAACGTAGATGTTCTGAGTAGAATTAAGTAATGTAATAACTCTTAGTGTATGTAACCACGTTCAGGATTTATTTATTTATTTAATGTATACTCCTCAACTGATGTATTTTAACGTTCTCCATTTTTTTCTTACTATTTAAATGCAGTGTAAAAATATTTGTTTAAAACTTAAAAATTTTGGCCTGAAGTTTGGAAATTTATCAGAGAAGTTACCTTTTCTCTTTAAGCAAATGAGCAAGCCTAAACTGTCAAATTTTACAGAACTTTTTCCTTAGGAAAAAGTTTCTCCGTTGGGGGAGAGGTTGTAACAGCTTTAAATAGTATTAAAATCTTGTAGTTTAAATAATTTAAATAGATGAACATTAAGGTAATTGTGAATGGCAATATTTGGAACCAGACTCGAGTGCCACGTGCGACTCTCGCACGAAGAATGTAATTTATTTTTAAATGTTAGAATATGTTTTCTCTTCTTGTTTGTATGTCGCCATTTTGAGTGTTAAATAAAGTTTTTTCTGTGTTCCATCATTGGAGTTGCTTCATATCGCCAAAGAAGTATTACAGAGCTTTAATTCTTGAGTAATTTAACATAAATTATGGCTTTTCATGTATATCGTCCAAATTGAAAAAAAACGTTGAACTTTCTCGTCAAGGAAAAGGAATAAAGAAATTTAAAAAAAAAAAAATAGCTAGTTACAGTCGGTCACTAAATTACATTTTTATTTTGAATCTGCAATAATTACCCGTATTTTTTCTTCATTCACTACTTCATTCAGTCGATGCATTAGGTTCCTCCTACTAACACACTTCGCGTTATGGTGTTCTGCTGTTCGTAACTTCTGTAATAGAGCGACGCTGCAGTCCACTATTTTTAAGCTAAGGATGAGCAATTTGGATCATCTCTGTGAGATTAAGTATCTTGGAATTAAATACTCGGTTACGTAACATCATTTTTATTTACCACGCCTACCGCTTAAAACGTTAGAAAGATTAAAGTTTAGAAAAATAAACTGTTGTATAATGTTAATGTAGAAGAAAAATAACATTTAAAAGTTGTTTTTTTTCTATTCAGAAATTAACTAATTTTTGCAAAATCTAAATTTCAATCTTTGTATCTTGAAAAAGGTACTGATAACCAACTCGAGCTGGACTTAGTTTTAATTTCAAACTCCACCCACGAAACATCTTGCGTCGGGGTGTGCGCGAGAATTTTGAGTATTATTTATGCGTACCTCCAGTAGAGCGGTGTCATGGTACACCAGGGTACCTGGGCCGAAGCCCCTACCCCTTGTAGATCATGTTTGAAAGTTTCGAATTATGATAAAAAAATAACTTCTTTTGGAGAATTAAGTTTTTTTTTAAATAAAATTTTTCTTTTTTTTTTTTTTTTTTTTAATTTTCTTTTGTATTTTTATTGGCTCCTTTGAGAGCTTTTAAGGGGTATAGAGATTTTTTATCGCTGTAGAGATTTTTTTATCATCACTACAGCGAATTCTTTGGAATTTCCTTCTCGCAGCATTGCGGTGTTTGAGGAGACTGGCGAGTTCTTTACTTCCTTTAACCTTTCTGGGGGCGATTTTTTGCTTTGCATCCTTGTGAGCAGAGATAATTTTTTCTGTTATCACCTGGAAATAAAGTATCAATTTTATCCTCCGATTATATCGTGGGTAATGTGCAGTGAATTTTGTAGAGAGTTTTGACAAATTTTTGCCAGTCCGTGCGAAAGGCTCTGGTGTCTATTGATGTCAAGAATCATTTTAACCGGATTGTGATCCGAAGAGAGTCCGTCAAGCACGGAAATATCCAGTGGAACACTGGTATTTCCTAGTCAATAATTTTCATAATAAGTCAATAATTCCCGTAGACCCAGAGTTATACTGTGTTGAGTATTTATGCGTCGGGGTGTTTTGTTGAGTATTTTGCCGCCAAGAATTTTGGGTATTATTTATGGAAATTCCACGGTGGTAAAAATATACTATGATTGTGTCTTAATATAATATTGTGTATTACGTTTTGCAAGTCTTGATGTGCAGTTTTCAATATACTCAGTTATATTAATTGTTTTCTATTTTATCAATATGCGTCAAAAATTATAAATATTCATGCATTATGACAGCAAAAAATATGTACTGAAAATAAATAGAGTCTTTGCAACAGAAAATTGAAAACTTAAAATTGATAGTACAAGCATGATTTTGAGCTAATTTCTTTTGTAATGTGTGATAAAAAATAAGAATGTAATGCCCAAAATGACAAACATGAGAATGACAAATTGACAAAAACATGAATGCTATTTCTTCGTTCATTATTTATTTATGTAATCATTGGTTAACCAATGAATAATTTGTTACTAAATGACCTAAATATTTCAGAGACATAAGTCGAATTTATTCATGTTTTTTTTTTTTTACTTTTATTTACCTAATTAAGGATATTTGATTTTTATCCAGTTAACATTTCTTTATTTTGCCGGTAAGAATAAGTTTATTGTGAAGCAACAATAAGTTTGTCAGAAACAATAAATTGCAATTACTTATATTTGAGCATAAATCCAGAATGTTCTATGTAATTGATTTTTTTTAATCATGCTCGAACTTATTAGCCGAAGGGGTGTTAGCCCGGAAGGCCTGTTAGTTTCGAAACGGTATTTGTGTCAAATTAATTAATGAAGAATTTGCATGAATATATGTACGTTTCTCACACTGGGAAAAAAACAACAATACTTAGAGACATCAAATTTTCAATAATGCAGTCCTCCACCTGAATATGGGCACCTAGAAGCCCACATGTTGAATTTCAAATTTGTTTTATTATCTCTTTCATAATTTTTAAACTTTAACGAATTTTTTATTAAGAAACTCAACGGCAATGGCAACAATTGCGCGGAATAAAATATTCCTATCTCTAGAGCGCGAGACTGCCTATCACAAACTGTGAAGATATGCTGTTTTCAACTATTCTTTGCTCTAATGCTCCTGAAACGTGTATGCATGTGCAAATGAAAAAACGCTCCTTTGGGCGTAATATAAAATCTAAAAGATTTTAGACGTTTTTCTTCCTTTTTTTTAAAAAGATAAAAGCGAATGGCTTATTAGTGAGCACAACCTCACGAATTTTCTCATCGCGTTTCCCTTTCCGAGTTACGGATCAGTAACTGAGGTTTGTGAATCCGACGTCTTTGCGGCATTACAGAACTTAAAACCAGTCGACCTGAAATACCTTTTGAGAGTTTACTGAAGGGACAGAACGTTTGCAAGACCTTTCAAGTCCATCTCAGTTTCTACTAATTTTTCAGTTTTTTTAAGCTTCCATCTTACGTTTTAAGCAATCATTTATCAGGTAACATAAAAATAATGAATCCAAAAGTAAAAATATCTCTCTTTTCTTCTTGCATTCCCAAAATCATTATTCGAATATGCATTTATTAGTCTTAAAATCTGTAAAACACATGTCTGCGATGATTTTAGAGGCTTTATATTTTACCACGATATTTTGGACGCCAATGTTTCTAAACTGCGAAATTTTTGAACCGCTCTGTTTTCGGCGACAATATATTGTACCACGATGTTTTAGAACTGCAATGTTTTTTCTTTGCATTCTTTTCTCCCACAATGTTTTATAGCGCGTCGTTTTCGCCCTTGCGTTGTTTTCTTCACGACATTTTTGTCTGCGATGCTTTTGGCGGACACCGTAAAAGAAATAGGCGAACTGCCTTGTTTCCATGAAATGAGCATTTGCCACGTCGTAATTTATTTGCTGAAAAATAAATATGATTTATATTTTCCCTTAATTTGGAATTAATTTAAAATCAAAATTGAATTTTTTTAAAATAAATATATATGAAATCGCCTTTTAACAGTTCTCCCCCCTTTTTTTTTCATTTTGTTGAAGAATTTTAAACAACAATGACTTGTGAGGATTTACTTTTAATTATGAATAGACCTGCTAGAAACATAACAATAATAGGAGGACTTTACCAGTTTTCTAAATGTTCATTTTCTTTTAAATATACCTGTGTAATATCGAAATCGATATCTAGGCATAAATCTATCCCCAAACTGAAAATTGTTGTGTTACTATATGTTTGTGTCCTGCAGCAAAATAATTTCGTTAAGACTGGTTTTCTCTTTATATGTCTGACCTGTCTAAAATTCTTTATTACAATTATTTCATTATAATAGCAAATCACAATAAATTGTGATTTCCTATTATAAATGTTTACAAGTTTATAATAATGTTTGCGTAAGAAATTCAGAGGCTATGGTTTCTTTAAAATTATATTTTTTATAGAAGCCATAGCTTAGTTGAACGGAGAGAAATATAAATAAAACTAAATTGTTTAAAATTTCTTTAAAAGTGAGTGTTTAATTATTCAAAGATTTCTTTATCATTCTGTCTGACTAATTAGAGCAATAGAAAGCATTTGTTCAAGTACAAATTTTCACAAGCCAGGGACAAAAATTCAAAACACAATTCCAATGAAGAGCTGCCCCCCGTATCAGAAATACGTATACGTTTTAGACTAAATGAACTGACGTTTTTCACATTTAAAATGATTAAAATATACAGCTAGACATGATAAAAGTGTGTATGTGTATTTTAATTATGGCAAAGCACACTAGGGCTATCTGCCTAAGGGGAGGGATGCCTTCGTGGAGGACTTTCTAAGGGAAACTGGCTCGTATACATGTTACACATGGGGAAAGCCACGAAAACACCCATGCAGCCAGCCCGTTTGCGGGATTCGAACATCGGACCGAACTACCAGTGTTCAGCGACTTTACCGCTCGGCCGCTGGTGGGCCATGATAAAAGACTAGACAGCAAATGCGCAGCTGCGACCGAATGAAAAAATCGGTAAACACTGGTAGTTTCGACCTGGGTTCATTGCAGGCCAACAGGCTGGCTGCGTGGGCATTCTCGTGATTTACCCTGTGCAACGTGTGTACTAGCTAGATTTCCTTACAATGAACTCCACGAAGGACTCTTCTTTCTCCATAGCCAGACAGCACACGTGTGCTTTGCATTAATACAAAAATCAAGACAGCAAATATTTAAAGCGATGGGATTTATTCGATAAATAGCCTCGCATGGCCTTCTTGAATGCTGTACAACTGAAGAACCAAACACGGTTCTCGTCTCTTTTCCCTTTTCGCCATTCTCGGCAGAACAGTTCAGGCAATAAAAATTAATACTAAAATTAAACCAACAACAAAACTCCAATTTCCGGCAACTGGCTGAGATTAACATGAAAAGTTCTTGCTGCTTTCCGGCTGTCAGAACATTGTGAGCCATAAGAGGGTGCTTCAAGTCCAATGAGCGCTGCATAGTCAGTCTAGAAGCACAGTATACAAAATGAGCAACTAAAGTTCCAAGTACCAATTTATTGTTGCGATTAGCATGCCCTATGCATGCTTTGTTCGGGCTTCTTTGTTTATAGTTAGGGTTGCAAGATTTCTGTAATGTTCAACTGGGACACCAGAATGCCCCTAAGCGTTGCGGGTATTCAAGGGTACACAGTCTTGGCATGTTTTTAGAGGGAAGTATATTCTCAATGCTATGAATAAATAGTTACTGATTAGGAACCTGAAACACGGGTAATAATAAATGACACAAGAATATAAATTTAAATCTCTTATATGTTAATATTAAAAAGTTACTTAAGTAAGAAGAAAACTTGGAATGAGGAATAAATATTTGAACAATATTTGCATGATGATTTAGATTACAAAACCAAATTACATTTTTCTTGAAATATAACTGATTATAAAAATAAGGGTTATTCTAACAAATATTCAGTTAATTTTATTATAGGTTATCCGTCTGTTCTCTGCACTATTAAAGTGCTTTCCGGTTGTATCTGATTTTTAGTTAATGGTAGATGGGTTCTTTGGTTAATCAGCAATCTATTCTATATGAAGTTTTGGAATTTTAGATATTCTACGGAGTATTAAAACAGTAATATTGGATATAATCATATACACTTAAACAGCATTCGTCCACGATGTATAGAGTAGGAGGTAAATTTACAGGAGCATTTCCATCCCTTAGGAATTTAAGAATTTCAAAGGTTTACAACGGGCATTTTATTAAACGGTGTTGCTTTGGTCCATGAGATACCTAACATACAATATCACGGGCCAATAATCTGAATGAATGCAATGTCATTTACCATATAAAATAGCCTCTTTTCTACACCGAGGTGTTAAGAGGAGGTTGTGTTGCCTATCAACTATCAACTCGATCGTTAAATATCGATATAACAAATTATATATTCGCCTGAACAATGTAATTCATGCAAATAAAAGATGTTCCCAAACTCCGTGGGGTTAATTTACATTTTAGAAAATGTATTACAAAATAATATCTTTCGAAATATTAACGTGATCCACTGAAAGAGCTCCGGGGGATTTTTATAATATTCTTCAAGCGTCACGTGGTAGAATTCTTACCGCTGAGAACAACGCAGAACGGTCGCTAGTGGATATACACAGCGATCGCAACATTGATGGGTGAGCCGTCGCGGAAAGTTAAATAGTGGAAACTTGTCACGCATAGTACATCAAAATTACGACTGCATTGCGGAAACATTTTGCGGCGAATGTCACATTGAAAAGAACAGCTATGACAATAAAAAACTAAAACATTCAACAAGTTATGCAATCACCGCTCTACCAGAAATTGGTAAAGCAGTATTTAAAAAAAAAGAAATTAAAACATATATATGTATTTAAAACTTTTATAACACATTTCTGTAAGAACAAACTGGTGAACAAAAATCGATAGTAATATTTTCATAGTAAATTTAATACTGTATCAGATAATTTTAAGATGCAATCTTCCTCAAACCGATCTCTGTTATCAAAACTGCTAAGTGTAAATAGTCAACGCAACCGAAAGTACACATTTGCCAGTTCGTGTTCAGAGCAACATCTGTAAGCTCTCTTCACATTCCTTACTCCAAGTTCCTCTCTAAGCCGCGATTAGCACGCAGTAATAAGGCGCTGTCTTGATTTAGATGCTACTAAGATCGCGGAAGTTAGAGAAATGCTTGAGCTGGGCTTAAATGCGAATTGCTTATGCTTATGTAGCCTTGTGGCTTTTATAAGCTCTGTTCTTTTAATCCCTAAACTATCAACTAAATCCCAGCCGGAAAACGGATCAAGGTAGGAAAGAGGGCCCGTTGGCTCCGAAGCGTAGAGTCAAGCTAAGATAATCGTTACAAAACTACCACTTTTCAAAGAGGTGATGAGAAATATTCGTAACCAAAACATACTTGTGCAAATGTAGCGATATCAAGTTGTAGAAAAATGATCAAATAAAGTAATAAAGCGTAAATTTAAAATATTTACAATGAGAAATGCAGCAAAGGGTGTGCTTAAGTGAGGAAATTATGGTCCTGCATTCTGTGAGCAGCAAATGGTCTTAGTGTGACATCTTATGGGACGCATATGTAGTTTAAATAGGCACTAAAATTGTCCGCCGTGCATTTTAAACCCTTATCATAAAATTTGGTGTTTAATTTATGGAGATAGGACCCACCAGCTGCCGAGCGTTAAAAGCCGCTGAAGACTGGTAGTTCTGTCCGGGTTTCGAGTCCCGGCGAATGGGCTGGCAGCATGGGCGTTTTCGTGGTTTTCCCCATGTGTAACGTGGATACGAACCAGTTTCCCTTAAACAGACCTCAGCGGGGCATCCCTACCTTTCCGTGTAGTGCCTAAGGGCGGAGCACGTAATAAGCAAAAAAATCTATGGAGATGCTTATCAATGTATTTTACCTTCAAATCATCGTACAGTATTTTGTTTCTAATACAGAAATGTGCGTCTGGAAAGGTGCGCAAGGTTTTATTTTGTACAACTTGTAATTTGTGCAGGTCATTATTCTTTGCCGTAGCCAAAACTGGCGAGTCGTAACACATGATAAGTCGCAAATGGAAAGATAAATTTGTCGCTTCCCGCGTAAGTCCAATTTAGAACACCTACGAATTAGATGATTGAGTTGCTGCGCAACACCTTTAGTTTTGTTAGCTACATAGTTGATAAGGGTGTTCCACGTTAGCCTTTGATTGAGATAAACGCCTAGATATTTGGCCTTGTCAACTCTGGGTGCCCTCTGGCCGAATAGGTACAGTGACTGAATAACAACTTTTAATTTCTTCCTGCGTACGATTAGCAGTTGAGACTTATCAGCATTAATGGAAATCCTCCAGTTTGAGCACCATTCTTCAGTATCAAGTAAATCTGAAAACAAAAGGCTGAAATTGAATGTTTCGTAATGTCGGTTTTTGCCAAATCGTTCAAAATATTGAGTGCGTGCACCGGTGTCTGAATGTATGAAAGAGTATTTACGAATTGATTAAGATGTTACAAAAACTATTATGTAACATTATTTTGTTGAATCGTAATTATATGTATATTCGGATATCTCTTTTAAGCAGCACCATTTTAAATTATTTCAGTAAGCATTGCTACTGGATTGTCAGTTATCTGAAAAGTAATGCATTCGTTTGCCTCACGGTACATTCCACCGAATAACCACTAGTAACGTAGAAACTGATTTCTAGCTTCCCTATATACTAAAAAGTGTTCCGCTTTGGTCTTAAACATGGTCTTCTGAATTTAAGTAGATGTTTCAGCGATAATGGGAAGTATATTACATGTGACTAAGTATTTCTAACTTTTTCTCCGATTTTCAAATTCAACTGTTCTTTTTTGTGCTTTTATGGAATAGAATTTGTTTGCTTTTAGAATTTATATACATCAGCACAGTGAGAGAAGCCAGTGGAGTTTATTCTCTGCACTGAGTTTTTTTTCTGCTTCAGGATTATTAACTGTTTTGCTGTAATTATTTCCTTAAAATCGACGTTTCTTTAGCGATTGCATTCCATATGAAATTCAGGTAGAGAACTGGTTTTCTTGTAATCAATTTACAGTTCTTTTTTTTACGAAATGCAGAATCCCAAATTTTCATCCGAAATTTGCTACCTATATAGAACTTTGTGCTTTAGTAGAGATAAAAATGGATACACAAAATTAAGTTAAAAATTCAAACAGAGACAAAAAAATAACTATGTTCGATATACACGAATACAGGAGCTCATATCTAAACTTTGCGTTAGAAAATTTAAATCTGTTAGGAGATGTGCAGCATAAGGACATAATTCTTTCTCCTCTTGTTGAATTTCTTATTGAAACAAGTTAAAATTCTTGAGATGCTTACATGTATTAGCTTTTTTTCAAAAATTTGTATTTTGTAGAAATTGCAATCTTTCAGTGCGCACGTAGGAATGCAAGAAATCGCAAAGTTTCTAATTCAGCGACCTCGAGCTATCGGGTACGTGAGCTTATAGTTCAACGTAATGAAGTCATTCAGCGGGCGTCTTTATTCTAAACACCTTCCTAGTGACAAATTTTTGCTGACTTACTATTTTTAGAAATGAACCAAAATAAACATAATTATAAAACTGTAGAGCCAACAAAAAGAAAACTTCTCTATTTTCAAGATCCAAATTCTAACTAAAAATTGTCCGAAGTACTTAAATGCTAATTTAACTTCTTTGATCTCTAATGCTATAATATGTACAATCATTTTCCTGAATTTTGGGACGGTTTAAATATTTTGATCTACAACTTATTATAAACAGTAATACATTAAGAAGTTTCTTAGAATACTTAAGTTAGTTATTGCGAATTAAAATCTACTTGAAAGACATAAGATTTATTTATTTAAAGACACATGATATGGGCATTACATGATTAAAATGATCTCTTATTTGGAGCATTCAACAAGGTTCAATATTTGATTCGAACCTTAATCACTTGTTCACTCTGAAGAAATAATAGTTTCTTCTCCTGGTGCCAAACATTTTCTAGCTGCTCGACATCATATTATCAAAACAGATATATGGATTTTAGCTTCGTAATACTGCATGTTAGACAGATCATGGACCAAAACGCCACCGTTCCCCTTGGAATGGTATGGATAAAAAGCGTATTATTACTTCTAATAAGATTAAATATTACTGATAAGGGACTCTTCTAAGTCTTGTTACTAATAAGTCTTACTTTTGTTTCCTTCTAAGAGTCTTATTTCTAATAAGACTCTTGTATTATGACTGGTACAAGAAGTTTACCTCTGTATTACTGGCTATCGCAGTGCTGTCCACCGAGACTACAGGCTATTCCCCATTCCAGATGGCCGTGGCTTTTGGTTGACTTGTGAACTGGTATTTGGTCTCCGTCCATATGTGCCTTCCATCTGAGGACTACATTCAAGGTATCCGTGCACGGTTTGAAGTGATGCACAATTTTGCACGACAGCGCGTAAACCAAGCTAAGAAGATGAAAACCCGATACGAACAGAAAGCTACAGGACATCGATTCAACCATGGTGATAAGGTGTAGTCATAGAATCCGATTCGACCCAAAGGGCTTTCTAATAAAATAGAGTCACCTTGGGAACGGTCATTAAACAGACCTAAACAGGCTGAACGACGATGTAGTTATGATCCGTAAGCCATCAAATTCTAAGCTTTAAGTCTTTCATTACGACAGGCTAGATCCTGACCAGCCATACCATATATTCTCCGTGGCGTATGTAATGCACATAGAAACATAAGTCTATGGTCCTGTTTGTATATCAGTTTCTAAATTTATGCTTTTATGTATTGGTTTAGTATTTGATTGGTTTTGCGTTTATTGCTGAAATTATTGCTTTAGTACTGCACTGATATTTCCTTAGTAATAAGAATATCTACCACTCCAGGTTTGGACTGCCCGGGACATTCAGTTTTCGCGAAGGGTGCAGCGTTACGAATTTCGCACTTATATGAATAATTTTAATGAAATTCTAAGTGAAATGGTTGTATTTTTTCTGTATTTTTGTTGCCAAATTTGAAGAGAAGTCGCCGAAAGTCGCAAAACTTGGAAACCATTTGGCAACATTTTGGTCGGGTCCCTGTATAACTGTAATGGGTATTGTAATTAAAAATTAGTCATTTGTATATATAAAGAAAAATGTCTTTTCTTTTTTTTTTTTTTTTTTTTTTTTTTTTTTTTTTTGTTCATGATTAACTCAGTCCCTACTATAGCTGTCGTCACCAAACTTTCTACCATTCTTTTCCGGGTTCTGAAAACTAGCTAAAATCAGAGATATTTTTTAAAATCTCTGAAAAGCGCTAATTTTTGCGCTCTAATTTTTCAATTGGTAAGAGTCTCGCGCTTTGAAGATAAAAGTGCTTCGTTTCGAAAAGTGTTGCTACTCCTCGCTTTCAAATCGTAGGGTCTGTTAATTGAAAATTTATAAGTTTTATGAAATCTATATACCACGAATATTTATACAGTTCATATAGTATATATAGTTTTACGAAATCTATTTATCTATATCTATCTACATATATAATTGAAATAGAAATTGAAAAGCTAACAAGTAAAGTGTGGTAAGACCTATTTGTCCTTAAAAATTTTGCGCAAAATGCTGCAAAAATATGAAAGAATAGGAAGAAATATTGTAGTGAGCTCGCTAAAAAGTTACCAGGAGCTGTGGCTCCAAGAAATAGTTCAACGCAGTATTTTTTAAAATATTAACATGGAAGTAATTATCTCTATGTGATTGATCTGAGCCAGTAAATTGAAAGTAAAGAGGGAGCTAGCCTGCTTTACAGTGTTTTTTGGAAGGAAGACTAACCTATCGTGAAAGTAGAACTGTAAATAGTATCCGGTAACTCAATAGCTAAAGCTTAAAAAAGTTGAAATCAAAATTCATCTAAAACTTACAGAAACTTTTTGCGCTGGTAGTTGCTAAAAAGAAATAAAATTGAAATAGAAATTGAAAAGCTAAGAAGTAAAGTGTGGTAAGACCTATTTATCGCATCAGACTGAAACATGTATGACTATGAATCGTATTTTTTCTTGCATCGTTATTAGAGAAGCATCACAGCGGTACCGTTCTTCCTGTTGTTAGATACATTACTCTCAAACTAATTTAACTGGCATCGGATACTTCCGCTAGTTACTGTTTGTAGAGTGAACCTAAACAAGTGGGTAGAACTTTAGGAGGTGATAGAAGGCAGCTATACAAGCAATATTCGTCATGGAATGTACGATCAAAACGCAAGCGGTGAGAAGTTAAAATGTAGATTTCCACTGTTACATTTAAAGATTTAACACAAGAATGAGAGGAGATTCTTCAGAAAACATTTTTAACAGGAATGTGACTGACGAACATTCTCAAAGAAATTTCTCAAAAGACATTCCGCCAGATAGAATGCAGGCATCACACCTGCGGGATAAGGACTGAAGCATATTTGCGAAGACACCATTTCTCAAGTATACCCGGCAACAACGGCGGTCTTGGCGACTAGATCCGTATTGGTTTCAATGAGGTATTGGTAGATAATGCTTTTCGTATGGCCCCACAGGAAAAAGTGCAGACACAAGAGATCCGGTGCACTTGGTGGCCAAGCTATGGGACCACTTCGACCAATCCATGGCCCTGGAAATTTCGCGATTTCTTATAACCAGTCATCCTCTCGGCAATGCATGGTAGAAAAGGTCGTTGGGTGCGAGAACAGACCCTTTTTATACCATTTACAATGTCACCTCGCGGCCACCCGTTTGCATTCCGATTATGCATTTTATGATGAATGTGGGAAATCATAAAGTCCAATGCTGAATGAGAATTGCCCGTTATGACGTCATCAGTATAGCATCACCCAGCGCAGTAAGAATCGTCCCAGACAGCGCTGAGACCTGGTCGAGAGTGGAGGGTAGACGTGAGCAGACGGCTCACACGTCTTCAAGAGTTTATGAACTTAGATTGAGCTTTTGATGTTATGCCTTTAGGTGTAAAAAAACTGTTGGTGCATCATTATGTTAATCCTGCATACCGTTAACTTCATCTTTATATACTTTTCTTAATTACTTTTATTTCTTTCTATTAAATAAACCATTTAAATATTACTTCGTGCTCTCATGCTGTGAATTAAGTCAAATTCTACAAAAAAATAATGGCGCCCAACGTGGGGCCTCGAATTCCAAAATGTGCGAGTAGTAGAACTGTCCTTTGAACTACTGAGTGAAAGTTGTTCGATTTATTGGATTACTCGTATAAAGTGTGGATTACCCAATTGACGACGATCATCTGTCGGGTGAGTACAAAACTTTCTTTCCAATATGAAGTTAGTAGAAATTCCAGAATTGGAAGCAGCTTTAAAGAACAGTAAAAGTTCTGAAATCAAAAGTTTGCATAAGCTTATTTTTAATACTGATGAAGATCGAAATAACCGGAAAAGATTACGTGAATTTTCTGGCTTTATATTTAAACCAGATTCTGAAGAATTTAATAAGAAAATAGATGCAGTGCAGAATAGTTTTACTTTGAATGAGTTAATTAAAATTTGCAATATACTGTGCATAAAATCAGAAGGTTCAAAAACGGAAGTCGTAACTCGAATTGTCTCTTTCCTATGTGATTTATCTGTATTATTTGAAAATATCTTGCATGAAGAAATTAGTGATATTGAAGATGAAACTATTAATAAAATTTCTGAAGTAATGCTTGATGATAATCAAAGAGACAATCCTGGTTTTAATGAGTCTCAAGTAAATAACAGTATGCAGCTTCCAATTCAAGATCATTTTAAACCTCATCTTAGTTTTTCTGATATTGAAAGTATTGTTAATCCTTTTTCTGGTAATGCCTATGAAAATGTTGATGAATGGATTGATGAATTTGAAGATGTTATAAATTCTTTGAAATTGAGTGATTTGCATAAATTAGTTTTTGCTAAAAGATCATTAAAAGGTAAAGCGAAACTATTTATTCAGAGTGAACCTAAAGTTAATGATTGGTGTAAGTTAAAAAATCTTTTGAAATCTGAATATGGTAAAGCTTTTAATTCTGCTGAGTTGCATGAAATGTTATGTAAACGTAAATTAATGCCTAATGAATCTTTAGACGAGTATTTTTTGAAAATGAAAGAAATGTGTTCGCGAGGTAACATTGAAGATGCTTCGTTAATTAAATATGTTATTGATGGTATTCCCGATTCTGTAGTGAGGAAAACTATACTATATGGTTGCAAAACGATAACTGAATTTAAACAAAGGCTTAAAATTTATGATAAAATGAGATCGGACAATGATAAGTTTAAAAATCCGAAACCGAAAGTAGACACTCAAGTTAAAGATAGAAGTAAGCTTTCGTCATCAAACCGAAATCAATATAACGTTAATAAGGTCAAATGTTCTAATTGCCAGGAATTTGGGCATTATTCAAAGCATTGTGTAAACAAATCAAAGGGTGTAAAATGTATAAAATGTAAGAAGTTCGGGCATTATTCAACAAACTGTCCAGAGCAGACCCCCGAGACACATCAAGCAGCTTTATTACAACGAATTTCCGACAAGGATAGAATTATGAAGACTGTAGAAATAAATAATAATTTAATTAATAGTTTAGTTGACACTGGTTCAGATGTAACGATATGCAGCGTAGAGTTACACAAGCAGATTGGTTCTCCTAATTTAAATTGTAGCGATATCACATTAAACGGAATTGAATCAAAGCAAACGTACCCCATCGGCTTTTTTATTTCTGATATTTCAATTGATAGTTTTTCACTGCGTACGAAAATTTATGTTGTTAAGTCATTATGTAATCAAATTGTATTAGGTTTGGATGTATTGAGTCAGTTTAACTTCTCTTTTACCGAGAATGGCCTTCAAATAATTTCTCATCGGAATAAAAGTAATGTAAACTTGATAACTGCTGAGTCATCTCGAAATTCTAACGTTCGTTGCGTTATGGGAAATTTGAATATTGCTGTCTCATTGAAGAATGCTTATGATCCTTCGCGATCGTCTGGCGTCTCTGTTAATGTAAACAAAAGTCCCGAAAGCGGAAGTAGCTCGACGTTTAATTACCTTTCACATCTGGTGAATGCTATTTCTGTCAACGAGATTGATTTATCGCATATTTCGAATGTAGAACATAAAGAAAGACTGTGTAATTTAATTAATTCGTACCAGCCTCGGAAAAATAGACAATCTGACTTCAAGATGCAAATAAATTTATGCGATGATATTCCTGTCTGTCAAAATAGAAGATACATGTCTTTTGCGGAACAAAAAGTTGTTGACGATCAAATTAAGGAATGGTTGAAAGAGGGCATAATAAAGCCTAGCAATTCTAATTATTCGGCGCCTATTGTTTTGTGTAACAAGCGTAATAATTCGAAACGTTTATGTATAGATTATCGGAAATTAAATAAGAAGATTACTAAAGACAAATTTCCACTGCCTTTAATTCCGGAAGTACTTGATCGCTTAGAACAGTCAAAAGTCTTCACGACACTAGATTTGAAAAATGGCTTTTTCCATGTAGACATAGATGAAAATTGCACCAAATATACCGCATTTGTAACACATAATGGTATCTACGAATTTCTTAAAGCTCCTTTTGGTTTATGTATTAGTCCAAATGTTTTTCAAAGATATATTTATTCAGTATTTCGTGACTTGTTAAATGAAGGTGTACTAATTATTTATATGGATGATATAGTTATACCGGCTAATGATGAAGTTGAGTGTTTAGACAAATTAGAAAGAGTATTCAAAACTGCTTCGGAGTATGGGTTACAAATAAATTTCAAAAAGTGCCAATTCTTAAAACGTAAAATTGAATTTTTGGGACATGTAATTGAAAACGGAACTATTCGACCATCGCCTTCCAAAACTGTTGCTGTTCGAAACTTTCCACAACCGCGTAACTGTAAACAACTACAAAGCTTTTTAGGACTAACGGGATATTTTCGTAAATTCATTCCTCAGTATGCTAAAATAGCTAAACCTCTTAGCGACTTGCTTAGAAAAGGTATTGGTTTTAAGTTCGATTCCGAACAACAGGAAGCTTTTTGCAGATTAAAAGAAATTCTCTCTCAGGCACCTGTTCTACACATATTTAGGCAAGGATATCCATTAGAACTTCATACTGATGCTAGTAGTCAAGGCTTTGGTGCGGTATTACTCCAATTGTCTGATGATGATAATTATCACCCAATCCAGTATATGAGTAAGAAGACTTCACCGCAGCAAGAGAAACTCTGTAGTTACGAATTAGAAGCCCTTGCAGTAATAGAAGCTCTGAAGAAATTTCGAAACTATTTGTTAGGGACTAAATTCAAAATTGTAACTGATTGTAGTGCTTTTCAGAAAACTTTAGATAAGAAAGATTAACTCCTAAAATTGCGAGATGGGCAATGTTTATTGAAGAATTCGATTACGAAATTGTACATCGTTCAGGAAGCCAAATGAAACATGCTGATGCTCTAAGTAGAAATTCTCTAATTTTAACATCATACACATCCGATGTAACTGAGAAGATTCGGTTAGCACAACAACAGAATGAAGATGAACATGTGAAACTGATCAAGAATTTAGTTGAGAAGGGAGAAGAAAATGGATTCTTCGAGAGAAATGATATTTTGTACAAATTTGAAAATGGTAAAGATCTTCTAGTAGTGCCAGAATCCTTACAGAATGAAATCATACAGAAGGTACATAAAAAAGGTCACTTTGCTGTAGATAAAACTGTGAATGCTGTAGAGCAAGAATTCTATATTCCCAGACTGAAATGCAAAGTTGAAAAAGTAATTGCTAACTGTATAGAATGTATACTGTACAACAAGAAGCAAGGAAAAGCAGAAGGATTTCTTCATCCTGTACCAAAAGGAAACGTTTCCCTGAGTACGTATTATATCGACTTTATTGGACCTCTTCCATCAACGAACAAGAGATACCAACACATTCTGACTGTTGTCGACGCTTTTACGAAATTTACTTGGTTCTATCCAGTGAAATCACCAACTACGCAAGAAGTTATTTCAAAATTGAAGCAACAACAGACTATATTTGGAAATCCAGCCAGAATCATTTCAAATCGAGGTAGTGCCTTTACATCGAAAGAATTTTCAGCGTATTGTACTGAAGAAGGTATAGAACATGTCAAAATTACTACCGGTATTCCAAGAGGTAACGGACAAATTGAGCGAATTCATAGAATTTTGATTCCTGTTTTGTCAAAATTATCACATGAAGATTCAACGAAATGGTTTAAGTATGTTCCAGATGTTCAGAGAATAATCAACAGTACAACTACGAGAAATACGAAATATTCACCGTTTGAGCTTCTCATAGGCACGAAAATGAAGAACAGAGAAGATTTGAGAATTAGTGAGATATTGAATGAAGAATATCTAAAACAATTGATACAAGAACGTGATGAAATGAGAGAAGATGCTAAAAACAACATTTTGAAGATTCAAGAAGAGAATCGAAAACAATTCAACAAGAAACGTAAGAAACCGAAACTATACAAGATTGGTGACTTGGTAGCCATTCAGAGAACTCAATATGGGACTGGTTTGAAACTACGACCTAAGTTTCATGGACCGTATAAAATCATAGCTGTAAGATTAAATGACAGATATGAAGTCGAGAAAGTAGGATGCCATGAAGGACCAAATTTGACATCTACTGCGGCTGACCATATGAAGCCATGGTCAAATTGATTTGATGTGTGTATCAGCTCAAAGCCTAAGGACCTGATACTCTTTTTTTTCTTTTTTGTTTTTTTTATTCTCTTTGCAGGTACATGATAGTGATGTCCATTCAACAGACATCGAGGACGATGCCTCTTCAGGCTGGCCGAAGCTGTGGGAAATCATAACGTCCAATGCTGAATGACAATTGCCCGTTATGACGTCATCAGTATAGCATCACCCAGCGCAGTAAGAATCGTCCCAGACAGCGCTGAGACCTGGTCGAGAGTGGAGGGTAGACGTGAGCAGACGGCTCACACGTCTTCAAGAGTTTATGAACTTAGATTGAGCTTTTGATGTTATGCCTTTAGGTGTAAAAAAACTGTTGGTGCATCATCATGTTAATCCTGCATACCGTTAACTTCATCTTTATATACTTTTCTTAATTACTTTTATTTCTTCCTATTAAATAAACCATTTAAATATTACTTCGTGCTCTCATGCTGTGAATTAAGTCAAATTCTACATGAATATTGCTCGTACAGCTGCCTTCTATTACCCCCTAACGTTTTCTCCACTTGTTCAGAATCACTCCATATATCTAACTGTATCCGGTTCTCATATGCCCTCCAGTAATTTCGAGAAGTAAGAGAGATTTCTTGGCTGCCGGGAGAGATGGAACATCGTTAATTTCTGAGTAGTTGCTGTTCTTATTTCAGATCTGAACTATGAGTATTTGAGATGCCGGAGGGACTTTCGCCTTCCAGATGCACTTCACCATTACGTTGTGATTAACATTCTTAGTAGGTTGAAGTGTAATTTCTGATTGTAATCCGTGATAATGCGAGCAAGCGTACGAGTGTTTTTGGGAAACGGTTCCTGCACTGTGAAGTGTTTCGTTTGAAAAAATAAATTTTATCAAACTATTATCAATTAGTTTTGCATTTAATTTATTGCAAACGCTGACGTAACAGTATTTTTATACACACAAGAAAAGCTGAAAACTAAATAAGTCCACATCAAATATGGAGTTAAATAAAAAAAAAATTCGCATATTGAATTCTTAGTATTAATATTTCAATTAAACATATATTGCAATTGTATAAACAGTAGATAGTTAGTAAGTATTCTTGATAATATTGATACAAACATTTTGAAATAGAACACGTAAAAAAAGTTCATTATATTGTTGAGTGCGTGCGGGTTCGTAATAGATTGAAAGCACGAGTTCGATAAAAAGTTAATAAATATTTTTTCTTATCACAAGAAATATAACAAAACGCTGGAGGTTTCGCCAAAGATATTCGTACAGTATCAGGAAATAGTTATATTTTCAATTACTAAAACGTTAAGTAGAACGCAATCCAAAACGCATAAAAAGCTAATCCGATCTAAAAAATTACCGCAGCTAAGTAAACGACAAATGAGCTGAGATGTCTTTTCCGGCTTTTTAAACAGACACGAGAAAGTTTTGGTAATTTCTGTTTTCTCGAGGTTTCTAGAAAGCAAAAGGGTAGAATTACGAGATATACGTATATTTATTAAATGTTAAACGTGCGTGCTCCTGTAGTTTTACTTTTTCGTTGTAGATTTCTGTTAAAATAAGTCTCCTGTTGCATCGCAAGGAAATATAAACCAATTTTAATGATAATTCTATTAAAAATAGCTAACTAAATACAAAATCCGTAACAATATTGAAATGTTTTAAAAACGTTTAACAAATAGAAGTTTGGAAAAGGAATTGTGAACAAAAATATGAAAAAAAATTTCCTACCTCCGGTCCTCACATTTACATGAAATTTTCAAAACATCCTATTTGCTTTCATCTTAACAGTCATTTTTTTTTTTTTTTTTTTTTTTTTTTTTTTTTTTTTTTTTTTTTTTTCCAAAACGATCCTCTCTGAACGTTTTTCTTCGTGCTGATTTTGTCCATTATCACTCTAACATGCTACATCCCAGGATCATAATCCAAGTTATATCTGTTTTGATAATATAGAATAGCTGTCAAGTGTTTGGCACCGCAATGTAAAACTAGTTATAGTGAACAAATGATAAATTAATTCAAATATTGGACGAATAACGAATTCGTTAATCATTCGAATATTGAATGAATAACAAATTCAAATATTGAACCTTGTTGAATGATCCAAATTAATGACCTATTTTAACTATACAAATGCATATATTTAAAAAAAACAAATGTTATGCCTTAAAAGTAGATTTTACTTCATAATTGCTAAGATATTCCAAGACAACTGCTGATGTCTTGCTGTTCATAATGTGTAATAGGTCAAAAAAATTTAAACCATTCCTAAATTCAAGAAATTGATTGTGCATGTAACGTTACAGAGAAGCTAAATGAACACTTAGATCAATTTAGCTAGTGTTACTTCAGACATTCTTTTATTAATATTGGAATAATAATATATGATTATAATAATATTAATTATTAATATTGGAATTAGGACATTTTCTTTTTGTTGGTTTTTTGATATTTTTGTAATTATGTTTATGTTTAATTCATTACTCAAAAATAAAATTAGTAATATTATTTTGTCACTATTAGATAAACTGAAACACATTGGCTTAACATATCGAATTTTATCACAGTTATTTAAATGTTCTGTTAAAAAATAGAGCTGTCTCTTTCTTCATCAAATGAAATGCTCTCAGAAAGAGGAGTTATTATTTTTTTGCCATATGGTACATTGCTTTCACTGGGTAAAGGTTTCGACAATACATGGTATTAAAAGTGATGTTGAGAGGTACATTTTGTGTAATTATTTATGGATGCTTCTAGCTTTATTTGCAAAGGTAGTCTCGAGAGTGGAAATTCTGTTGATGAATATTCGCATTATTAATCATGATTTTAATACTAATTAGTATGAACTAATTAAAATGTCAAAATTTTCCTTTAAAATAAATATAGCAAATCCTATTAGAAATCCCACTTTATATTTGGGGAAAACAATAATCTCTAATGTTATTTACCTGGGTTGATTGATAACTCATTTCGTTTAGTGTTATTTCATTCGTTCTGAATGAAACGTACCTCGTTTTATATCTCGCATACCTGTATTTTTCGTTAAAGTTTCCAAAACTCTCAAATTATTAATTGTATGTGAATTCAGAAACCATTCTGGTTTAAGCATTTCTTTTTGGAAAAAAAATGTTTAGGTTTGCTTTTGTTTTCATTTTCGTTAATTTTAAATTAATTGAATTGACGTCAATCACGCTGCATATCAATTTCCAAAACATAACGGGAATATATTTTGCAAACAAAAGTATTCTAAACACAATCTAACAACGAAACAAATAACAAGCTAATCTATGTTCCGTAACCATCGCTTTTCTTCAAACAGACAAAGCAGTTTTATTAAATAAATAAACTAGAACGGGAGCAGTTTCGTAAAAAGAAGCAAGTTTCAATCTTTTATACCAAAAGAGTATACGAAGAAACTGGTGGCAATTAATTGGCTTACATTTATTTATACAATTCTTTATTTCTCGGAATCAAAATTATTGGCGAAAACTTCAATTTCACATTATTCATCCAAAATAAAATCGCATAACTTCAAAAATAATTTTGCTCAGTTTTTCATTCACCAAACGGCCCACCAGCGGCCGAGCGGTAACGAGCTGAACACTGGTAGTTCGGTCCGAGGTTCGAATCCCGCGAACGGGCTGGCTGCATGGGCGTTTTCGTGGTTTTCCCCATGTGTAACGTGTATACGAGCCAGTTTCCCTTAGAAAGTCCTCCACGAAGGCATCCCTCCTCTTAGGCAGATAGCCCTAGTGTGCTTTTCCATAATTAAATACACACCAAACACACCAAACAGTAAGTCAGTTTGGGTATTTTCTATCTTAGATGTCGCAAAAATTGTTTGCGGATTTAACATTTTAAATGTTCCTCTCATAGACGTTTTAATACTTCTATTTTTTACATAGAGTGTCATCTTTAGTTTTACAGATATTCATCTGTTCACTAATTACGATTAAGTTTTCCAGCCAGAACATATGATACCTGATTACATTAAGTGGTATTTAAGACAGAAACTTACTTACTGGTACTTAACACAGTTGCTAGAAAAAATATTAAATAGTAAAAGACAGGGTACAAAATCAGAATCTGTTTTTTCAATATAACTTATTGACTTACTATAAGTTGTTTAATACTTGAAATATTTATGATTAGATAATATCTTTTACATCACCGACATCTAATAGTGATATGATATACTTTAAGTATAAGTATACAGTAAAACTTCTTTATAACCTTCCATAATTTTGTACAATTTTGATATTTAATGGAGGTGGTTACTTCACAAGGCATGATTCTCAGTGATAATTAATATCAATGTTTGTATCATCAGAATACTTGACATAGTCATTTAAAGAGGTATAGTTGCTGAGGAAGACTTTTCTGTACTTCAAACAATGGTTTACATACACTGGTGTGCAAAAATTAAGGACGAGACGGTTTTTTCAATATAACTTTGTACAAAAGCTTTCCAAATCAACACATTTAATACCGTAAGATCCCCAATACGTAAGGACATGAGTAATGTAAGGAACACTTACTAAAAGAGAAATCAGAGGGATAAAAAGAAGCTTTATTGAAAAAGTAGCATGAAGCGCAATGCGACTGAAGGACGAAACATCCCTGTGATGGGTGTCCAGCAAGGAACATCCAGTCTTTAATAGGCGATATGATCTCTCCTGACTGCTAGGCAGGTTTCACAGCGTCTGCCCATGCTGAGAATGAGGATGTCAATGAGTTGTTGAGGCATTGCTGCCCATTCGTCTTGCAGCGCCAATCGAAGCTTCGGAATCGTTACTAGTGGTAAGGTACGAGCTGCCAAGCGTCTGCCTAGAAAATCCCATACATGCTCGATGGGATTGAGATCCGGAGATCGTGCCGGCCAATCTATACGTTCAATATCCTCACTCTCTAAGAGCTGTTCGGCAGCTACTGTGCGATGACATGGTGCATCGTCGTCCATGAAAAGTAACTGCGGACCATTAGCGCCTCTAAAAAGACGCACATATGGAAAAAGAATCTCTTTACAATAACGGGTCACGTTGACTGAACCTGCGTCGAATATGTGAAGGTCTGTACGACTACCAAGCATGATGCCTCCCCAAACGAGAACACCGCCACCTCCATACCTGTCCCTTTCAATGATGTTCGAGGGATGATTGCGGCTTCCCCGCTCTCTCCAGATGAGTATGCGATGAGAATCGCTACTCAGACTGAATCTGCTCTCATCTGTAAAGAGTACTCGTCCCCATTCATTGTCTCTCCAATTCCGGTGTTCCCGGCACCACAGTGAACGCCTTCTCCGATGGGCAGGCGTTAGAGGTACACACCGTACAGGGCGTCGTGCAAACAGACCACCACCGTGCAGTCTTCTGGCCACGGTAAAACGCGATATCGGTCGTCCAGTCGCCTGTTTCGTGTGTCTAGCGATTTCTACCGCTGTCTTCCGCCTGTTTCTTCTGGCCTGTAAGGCAATATACCGGTCATCTGCGGGTGTGGTTCCTCGTGGACGACCACTACTAAACCCCCGGATAGCTGTTCCTGTAGTTTGAAATTGTCTCCAAAGTCGTGAAACGATGCTGTAAGCAATTCCGAACTCTGCAGCCACACTTGTCACACTGCGGCTTTCCTCCAACTTCCCAATGATTCGACCTCGGGTAAAAGCATCCAGATGTCGTCTAACAGATTTATTATTCGCCATTTCTCGCTGAGGCAGCAACTCGGTGTGATTTTAACTGCTATACGGCGGGCAATCTCTTTGCCAAAATACTGATCTTACACCGACAACATGCTTTATACTACTCAGACACTTCCCCATTACGTCTACCTGCATATATGCGCATGTGCTACCGTACATCACCTTACTTAATCTCCTGATTGGTCTTTCTGTTCGCTCTGCCTCTTCGTTCAGCTGATATGCTAATTTTTCGACTTCGTCCTTAATTTTTGCACACCAGTGTATTTTAAAAAGTATATTTTTCTGACACTGTTATTTAAAAAGTTTAACTCCTTCTACTCTAAATAAAAATTTGATATTTTTATGCTTTAGAGTCATTCATTTAGTTGTAACTTACAGGAAGATGTCTTAAATGCCTAAAATGATTTAATTTATGAAAAAACAGCAGTTAGAGTATATTGAAGGGTGCCCCCTTTATTATCAAGGGAGAGCAAGTTTGTGCAATTGTTTGATGTTTTTTTTAATGAAAATAGGTCGATGTGTACATGGATAAAGTCAAGAGAGTGCGGGATGCCAAGTTTGTACAATTCGCTGATTTTTTTAAAGTGAAAATAGGTCGATGTGTACATGGCTACCGAGTATGTGAAATCTCTTGTCTTTGTGTAGCGGTGGTTTTTGGCACAGAAATCGTCGCTACACAAGTAAAAATAATATGGTCAAAGATTTGCACAAACTCGGTATCCATGTATCGCCAATTTTTGCCAAGGGTCTCCCGTAAATATGCTTTTATCAAAGCAGGCTTTAAGGCATACTATCAATTACATTTTAAATTCCGGTTATTTTTCAACACTAGTTCAAATACTCTAAGCCTATGTTTGCATAAGTTACACAACTTTTGCATTAGCAAAATTTATAACTTAGCAAATATGAACTATGAAAACAATATCTGAGTTTATACCTTGACCCTTGGATTTATTAAATCTATGACACTTTTAACGCCAAAGAAATTCAATGACCAAAAATATGCGATGATTTATTTAATCTGGTTTTAAAATGGGTTATTTTAAGTTTGGCTATATCAACAATTTATATTACTCAGTATTGTTGGATAGTGAATTTGTAATTCCTTTTCATTCTTGAAATATAATCACATGACAGAATTGGAATAAAAATTTTAGGTTTTTCAGATGAACTCATAGATTGAACTAATTGGTAAAACTTTATCAAGTAGTTCTTAACACTACAACCAACGATTAATTAAAACCAACTGCAATTGAAATTGATACTCTTTGTCAAAAAAGAGCGGTAGAACGTATTTTAAACATTCAGCAATAAATAGTTTTCTGAACACATTTTTTAACGTAATGGCAGTTTCAAACATAATAAAGAGAACAACATTCATTCTAATGAGGATAATTTTGAAAATAATTCACATTAAAATATATCTCAAAGAGATTTTTAAATGAAAAGATGACATAAAAGAATTATTCTCGAAAAATACATGTGATCTCAGATATAGAAGAAATTTGGCATTGAGCTGAATATTGAAATTAATATATGCAACTGACGTATCATTACTTAAATTTCCATGATTTGACATTGAATGCTATAACTATTAAATATTAGCAAAAGCATTTTATAATGAACTTTGCACCAAATTTAAAATACAAAATTTATAGTAAATTTTTATGTAAATTTACATTATAAGTACTAGAATGAATGTTGTACCATTTTATTAATATTTTACTTTTCAACAAGCATAAAGAAAAAAATAGAATTTTTTTCACTAATGTTCCTAGTATGTTACATCACAGTTAAAAATATGCCAAAGTCATCGCATTTCGATTATTGCCTTTTGTAAATGCTGGTTATAATGTAACTTAATAGAGGCTTTATAAGTTGGTAAAGACGGTCCTAAATTAAAATTATCTGAACACAAAAAATAATATACATTGAATACTTTTTTTACAAATATGTAATTGGTATACGACTATATAATCTTTTAAGGCGAAACTTATCGCATGTATTAATGTATAATGAATGTATAATGAAATAATATTCCATTTTTAATTTATGTTATTTTCAGGAATTTTTTAAATATATTACATTTATTTTTTCTTTTTCGTCGAGATTAATAATAACATACATAGTGTAATAATGCTCTGAAAATATTCTAACGCAGTTTCCGCTGGGATTAATGATAACATGTATGGAATAATAATGTTGCATCTGTCCACAAAATGAAAAATATGAATATTCTAACGCGATATGTTTTAAAAGATACATAAATATTTAACATGAGAAATTATTAGACTATAGATAGAACATTAATATTAAACTTATTTGTTTTGAAACTAACACATTAACAAATTTGTTTCTGTTTCGAAATATGAGCACTTTAACTGCATACACCTGCAGATATAACGAAGAAAAAATGTTGTTATTTTACTAAATGGAACACAAGCTCTGTCATTTGAAATCTATCTAATAATCATTCAACACAGATTTATTTAGGAGTACTAGAATTATAAGCTAAACATTAAAAGAATTTAATTATAGATAGTGTAAAGAACATAACAAATACATTAAATAAAATTAATAAAATACACGTCAAACACTGATTTCGAACTTGCCTCGACAGTATGACACGATAGCAAAAATAATGACTAGCATGGCGACTATCATTCATCTCTCCCGCTAAAACACTTTTTTCAGCTTCTTCCTGATTGGTTCTTTTCTCTCAGCTGTTTTAAGCCACGCGATCACACGCTACGGACAACATCAAAGCAAAACTTCTTGAAAACTTTCTGTAGAGTTTACAGTTTGGTTCGATTCTGTGTACTTTACAGGTATTTCCTTCGTAATGGCTCGCATTTCTGTAACTATACAAAACTTTTGTCGTTAAACTTCGAGGTTTTTTTCCTACAGTGCAGTCTTGTAGAGATTAATATAAAAGTAATAAAATTCAGACTTGGTTATGCAGGAAATCTCGCAAGTATATCGCTTCTATTTCTAAACAAATGCATGATATTCTCTTTCATTGCTATCCATCCATCCATTCCTGGGTGTGTGTGTGTGTGTGATTATGGCAAAGCCTCGAGGGCTATCTGCCTAAGAGGAGGGATGCTTTCGTGGAGGACTTTCTAAGGGAAACTGGCTCGTATACATGTTACACATGGGGAAAACTACGAAAACGCCCATGCAGCCAGCCCGTTCGCGGGATTCGAACCTCGGACCGAACTACCAGTGTTCAGCGACTTTACCGCTCGGCCGCTGGTGGGCCCCATCCATTCATGTATTGCCGAGAAATCGCGGTAATCTCGCGATTTATCTAGCTGAATGATACATTTGCCGCTTAACATAACACTATCCAGACCGGTGGCAAACGCTATCTAAAATGTAGAGAAAATGGGTGCGATATGCGTCAAGCACCCATCTGTATTCATCACTCTTAACTGTAAGAGTAAACCTCTCATAACACGTTACTAACTTTAAAAAAAGAAAAATGTATGCTGCGTATAGCGATTGTACTGTCAAATACTTCGTAAATTTAGACATTCAAATTTTAAAAAATTTCAAATTTATATATGAAATGGATCTGTCACGGAAACAGTTTTCTATTTGATGACGCAGTGGATTTTCAAAATTGTTTGCAGTTTAAGATTCTACTTTTGATAAAATTGTAACTAATTTCTTACACACTAGTCTTTTCACATACTCCTGCACTATATGTAGTTTAAAATCACGGGAAAGCTACGTAATTTCTTTTGTCTTTTTTATCTTTTTAAAGGAAACTGCTTTGTTTACAATAGACAGAGCGGTGGATACGTAGCAAGTAGTTAATTCTTCATCTTTTCTTCTTTTTCTACTCGCTGCTGTGATGTCGATTTGATAGGGGATACTTAAATAGATTTAGGTCGTACAGAAATACATGACACAAATGCTGTCGCAGAGCGGAATACGATTTATTAACGAAAACTGGTATTACATTAGTTAGAAATAATCACCGCCCATGCCAATGCACTTCTGCCCTCTGGCTGGGAGGTCCCTAAGGGGCTTTGGTAAACCAATCTGTTACGTGTCCGCGCATCACATATGTACAGTTGCATGCAATTTGGAAGAAGATTGAACATGTTGGTCATTGACTACGTCTTTCATGTTGTCAAGCAAACCGTAGTCCGATGTCTACCCACTTTGCACGCACAATTGTCATCCCCAAGTCACCATGCACAATTGCCTGGAATGTTCCTTGCGACTCTTCCTGCATATTGTTGAACGTTTTGCCATGATCAAATAGGACACAGTTTCTGCTGTATGCGATGTTGACGGTCGTCCCACGCTTACACCTTCGACTGCGGTATCCACTCCACTGCTGAATTTGGCCGACCAACGGGATACATTACGTTTTGTTCCCGCACACGTACACCATGTGACGATGGATCATACTACCCGATATCCCTTCCTTCCATAGGAACCAAGCATTGGACACAATGCTGACCGTGATAATAATTTTCCATCATTACTGTGCAAGCTCTCAATGACGATGGCGAAAGGGACGGGAGCCGACTTATACCGTTCGCTTGCAGCAATCTCCATCTATCCATTCTGAGTAGCTCACGCCCCCTTGTATCTATTTCACTTGTTTTCCCTGCGCATAGTGTAATAGTTTTGTTGTGGGAGCCGTTGTGTCCATCATGTCTGTACGATACAAGTATAATTCTAATTAAATATATTTTAAAGGGACTAACTATTCAATTCATAAATCGACATCAAAAGAAGAGTTTCGTAAACAAAAATGCCTTTACTTTAAATTCGAACAAACCAATCGCTAACATCGACGGGCGAAGACTACTTCAGCATTGCACTAAGTACCTCATTACACCCCATTTGCTTTCCAGCTGCTTGCCATGCATAATGCTTTTCCACCATCTCAGCATTTTACTTCAATTACAATTCATAGACTACTTCATGAACCATATTACTATCGGCAAGCTCCTAGGCGGAGGCGACTCAGGTAGAGTTCGGAGGATGTCGCTTATATTATTCCACTGACTTCAATGCTATCTGCATTGTTACTACCGGCTCCTGATTAGTGATGTCTTCTCGAAATGTTACTCGACTGCTGCTTATGATATAAACTCTCTTCAAAATATTATAAACTTCCTTCCTCGACATAGTCATTCTTTCCATGTCATCATCTGATCGAAAATCGTACAAATAGCTGGATTAGATTAGGTGTTGTGACTCGCTACCCGCAACTCAACATAAATCCAGTCGAAAAATATCGTAATGAATACCAAATTCTCTTACGCAAATTCTCTCTCTTAAATGAACGCATTTCAGAATTAAAGAACAGTTAGCTGTAGGTAAATTAATATGCAGTTAACGTAATGGAGAAGGAAATGTTGTTATATAAAACAACTTAGCCATTCTTAAATGGCAGAATTAAGCTGAGGGTTTAGCTATGTTTATTTTAAAGTATTTTAAGTATTACTATTAAGTGCATTAATTGCTAACCTTTAAGTCTTTGCAGGTTTGCTTTACCTGCGTGTTAAATCTTATCATTCTCAATTGTATAATCAGGTATATACTGCACATGTATTTCTTCGGTCGCGGACACTTAGCCGACAGGATACTTGACCGACACCAGTTAGCCGACAAGACATTTAGCCCACAGTGTCCAGTAGTTACATGTCCTGACGGCTAACTCTCTGTCGTGTGTCAGCCAAATAATGTCCTTGTCGGCTAAATGTCCTGTTGGCTAACTGTCCGTGTCGGCTAAATGTTCTGTCGGCTAAGTGTCCTTGTTGGCTGAAAGTCCTGTCCGCTAACTGGTGTCGGTTAAATGTCCTATCAGCTAAGTGACACGGACCCTACTTCTTGCTATGATAAACTAATGTTTAGTACGCGGCTTCTTCTCAGTAATATAATGGGTGATTACAGTGCGTTCTAAGCAAATTATCGCTTTATTTAGATAAAGAGAGAAACATAAGAAGAATGTAAAAGCCCCTTTTTATTAAGAACTCAATATATTTGCAGAAAAATCACTTCTTCTGCTTACGAAACAATGGCGTAAAATTTCAAGTTAAAACTAAGCTAAACTTTAAGTTATTCTAAAGGCTACATAGCAATGACTAGCCCACAAGTTGGTTTAAACCTATATGGGCACGACAGACTCTAATGGCAAGAATACAGCAACTCTGATGAAGATAGCTAATGACAAATTTAAATTAGTAACATGGCCTTTAGCGGACAGAACACGCTGTCACTAAACAGTCTAAAACTTTCCTATAAATACACTTTCTCACTACCTCATTAAATAAGAGTCAGCTAAAATTTACTGTCAGAAAAACCGAAATGGAGAACACACAGGGAAGATGCGTAACATAAAAGAACTGAGTTTAAATTTCGACAATGCTCTGATCTTATCAAACATTGTGACATGAAGAATGATAACACACCTCTAAATAGAGGAGTTACAGAATCATCTGGACAGTTGTCATCTGAACAGTTGTCTGAACGCGGGAAATTCCATTCTGCTCGTCCGAAACTCAGTTTTTTTTGGCATTCGTTTTGAACAGAAGGTTGCAGCTGGAAATAAATTAATCCTTTCCGTTATTTAAAAAGCTGAAGAATTTATTTTAATGACGATATGCATCGAAGAAATTTGTGCCTGCGTGACAGAAAACCGGAAACGTGTTCCTGCCCTGGTTATTTCCTGTCAAGAAATATCGTCCAGTCGCCAGGACACCATCCAGGCAGACGTAGCGCCGCTGTCCCATCCGTGCTTTATACATAACGCAGGACGAAAGAAACGTTCAGTCAATAAAAATTACCATGTCACTTTTGCAACCGGGCACGACATCGGTCGCAACACTTAGGTCATCATGACCGTCTGCTCAGTCTGTCAGTCAGCAGAGGACAGCATGGTGCCAAATGACCCAAGAAAATCCTCATACCTAGCCTTGTTGCGACCCCACTAACAAAGAACAGACAATATAGTATCATATGATTCCTGCCGCGCCTGAACTATCCCCGAATAAATGGAAGATTTTGTCTTTTAAAGACTGATTATGCACCCCCGTGACCGAAACTGCCAAAGTACAGATCCTGCCAGAAACTTCAATGGCTTTCTCACTACGAAACGCAGTGGGGATATCAGCGTGACAATTTTACGCCTGTAATTTGCAAATAGAATGCTTAATTTTTACATCTCGATAAGAGAAATTTAAGAGTTCAGACGCAGTTAATCGAAGTAAACGTTCTTCTTAGACTCTAGACTTCTTAGAATTTTTTTGGACTTCTACAAGTATCTAAATACGTATAATATTATGGATTTAACCTTATAATTAAGCTTAATTTCTGTGATTCAAAAGTAAGGAAAATTTTGATCAAATTTAAAGTTTCCACTTTCGGGTAGAAAAATTTTGATATACATTATCTTCATAAATTTTATTAAAATAATTGTTACTTTATTTAAATATAAAATCTAAGACAACATGTATAATGGAAATTAAAAAATAATGAGACATATATCGTAAATTTATGATTTTATTTCGTAGCTGCGGAAACAATTTTATTCGCGAATTCTCTTAAATTTTCCTAAAATTTGCGAAATACGCCGAGGAATGAATTTCTCAATAAAATTGCTTCAAAGTGCGTTTTCGATATTCATCGTAGGTAAAATTGTTGTCTTATCTATTATATTATCTTCAAAGACTACGTATTTTAAAGATTAATTTAGAGTGAGAAGGAGCTAGAACTGTAGCTAAAATTGCTACTTCCTCGTTCAAACCGAAATTGATAATCAACCTAATAAACAATTTTGTCAAATTATTCTTCATTTCTTACTCGATTATCTCAGTTTAAACGCAGATCCATAGAATATTATTTATACTCTTAGCAGTTCTAACTACTTTCGTTTTTTAACCTTTCTTTTAGAAACTCTTTGCAGCTGAGATAAAGTGAAAAGAAATGGATGAAACAGTAACTAAAATAAACGCTTGAATTCCTGCTGCAAAAAAGTTCTTATTTTAATAATCATCTTAAGATAGTTCACTGTAACCGGGACAATATTTTGGTAATGAAGTATGCATGTTCGCAGTAAATTTCATATCACACAGATATTCTTAGCTAGATTTTATTTTTTTTTCATGTTCTACAAAATTTTTAAGGGTGCTTACTCATTCATATACAGGCTCGGGCAGTATGATTAAACCTATCAGTCATTTAGAGATCTTACAACCGAAGAAATTATGGAAAGAGCGCCGGAAGGGGTGAATCACACTCGCGATAAAGAGGAAATTCAGCTCCATGTTTGCTAAAGAATATCTAAGAGGATGGATCTAAAGGTCACCCAGCCCTTGATTTACTTCTCTCTATAAGTCATATCCTCGATAGTAGTTCGCGTCACCGGTGGCCGAGCGTCAAAATTGCTGAGCTCTGGTGGTCCCCAGCTATACTCGATTCCAGACGCACGGGCTGTCTGAGGGGACGATTTCTCTATGTGTATCGTTTATACGAGGCAGTTTCCTTTAAAAGGTCCTCTACGAAGGCATTCTTTCTCTTAGTCATATGAACTTATTTCTTTGAGGTAAACAACTAAACGAAACCACACTAAAGGACATCAGTTTAAGTGTCTCTATGGCGTATAGGAACTATACACTTAACAAAGAACCATGCCTTTTACAGGATTCGATCACGAATTCAAACCGTTGGCAACCGACTACCCTAACTTCATACCGGAAGAAATATTTTAAAGATATTTTGAGGTCCAGGAAGTGAAATAAATATATAGATTATAGATAATAAATATATAAATATATAAATATATAAATTATTGATGGCCCTAGATTATGCTTACAGAACGATTTGAAAATTTTCGGAGTGACTTGGCCAGTGAACTTATCTGTTTTCGTGAAGTCCAGACTGCTGTTCTCTGCTTTTGTTCGCTTTATTTATGCATGTAATTTTTAATGTTTATTTATACATGTAACCTCTAATGTTCTAGTTAACTCACTTCTGTAAGCCCCGTGTTGTACACATGTGGTGCACGGGGAGTCTGTATGTTCTCAAAGGAAAAATATATATATATAGATTATCCCTGGAGTCACAGTATAATCATAATGGGAGAATGCTATATTTTCATTATAATCCTGACCAACATTTAAAATTATCCTTAAGAGTTTTGGTCTGATTTCGGTCCATTAGTTACATGCTTTGAATCTTACTTTATTTTATACTAAACTCAATAATCATACTTAGAACATGCTTCTAAATATATCGGATGACGGGACAGCCAATGGGCGATTGTACAAGTACAGCTGCTGAATTTTTTGAACTCAGGTAATTGACCAGGTTAATAATTTGCAAAGATTTGTTGATTTCTTGTATTCAGCAAGTCGTGAATATTCTAAACGTGAGTTTGTAATTCTACAAGAACTATTTATCGAAACGTCGCAATTTAAAAATTCACTACAAAGAGTTTTCAAGTGCGAATGTTCATTAAAATCTAACTGATATATTAATATTACAATAAAATTGCATATTTACATGTATATGAAATGAAAAATGTAATAAGAAACAAGAAAATAAATTTGGTTCAGTTCTAAAAATATGCTAATGTTTCAAAATGGAATAAACTATATTTAAAAATATCAGCTAAGTGACTGAAAGCTCTCAAAATGCCATTTAATACGTCTGAAGTGCATAATTTGTGCAAGGGCGAATTGTAAAGCATATTTAACAATTACCACAATGGCTGGCTTGTTTACTTGTACGCTGCTATCAAATATTTTTCTGGCACATTTCAAGGTTTGTACATGCAACAACAAAAACTTGGCATCCAGAAGTTATTCTCCTATGCTGTCAATGGCAAAGAATGTATAAAAGAATATAATTTTGTTCAAGCTTTTTTGCAGATTTCACTTTATCTTCCAAGAAAAAAAACTTAAAAGGGTACCTAACAGGATTAATGGTTTTGATAATTCCATGAAAATTGAAGAAATATTCAACTAACGCCCTCCAATGGTCCTAATCTTTCACATTTGCTTTTTAAACTTTTATTACAGCTTGTATACTGATGATTGAAATCACTATATATGAAACAAAATCTTCTAATGAAATATAGATCAATATTTTTGCAATAGATTCAATTATCCCTACCTAGTTTAGTCAGGTAAATTATGCTAGACTCATAGAGTTTAATATCAAATCATTGACACACTCTCGTCCATTGGTGATACTGTGATACTGCTGTTTATATTTGGGGTTTCTATTGCCTGAAAATTACTTCTCCAACATTCAAAGTAGAGATTCCTTACGCGATGAAAAAGTGCTGTTTATTCCTCTGAAAGGAAAACATGATGATAAAGCGTTCGTTGGTATCGATCAATATTAGCATTATTTATCTTTAATAATTTTTTAAGAAAGTCTGTGATTACCCTTTACGTACTTTTAAAAAAATAAATGCTGCTTGCTTATACAAGTTGGACTCTCAAATACTTCGGAAATTTAGTTCTTCATGTTGCAAAAAATTTCAAATTTCTTCATTACATGCATCTGGCATGAAATAAAGTTTCAATTCGATAAAGCCACAGACTTTTAAATTGTATTTAGTTTGAGATTATACATATTAGGAAAGTAACTGATAGCCAGTTTGTTGCTTACCAGTTTTTCGTATAATCATGTGCTACACAAGTTATAAAATTACAAACCAGCAATACTAATACGAGTGCCAAATACATTTGTTTAAATCAAACTACTTTGCCTGTTTTATGCAGAGCGGTGGCTTTGAATTGAATTGTAGTGCTTTTGTTTTTCCTGTTTGTTTTGTGCTTGAATGGTTTTGTTCAGTTTGCTGTTCACGACAAGACCTTTCAGGAGAGCGTGTGTGACAATGACTCTAAACTTCTAAAACACTTCTGAAAACATTGTCTAGAGGTGCATTCTCAAGCATATGCGTAAATTAAAATTTTACAAGTGAAATAAAATTAACAGTTTGAAGATCTCGGAAATTTTGAAAAAGTAATTTAGGCTTTAAAAACCGAGATTATGTTTCATTCCGCAGCGATTTTCAAAATCCCGACAGGAAGTGTTTGACATTTAAAATTTTAAATAATAGTAAAGGCTTTCTGCTAAATTTTCAAATGTTAAAACGTATTGTAAATCTAACGTGTTTAACACTAATAGGGATTTGATAGCAATTTTGTTTATTTTTTAACTTCCCGAAGATCCGCCCCATCTCATTTTGTGATTCGACGGGCATCAAACTACCTGTTTTCACAAGTACAACACCTCGGCTGCTGGTTGGGAACCCACTATAAGCAAAAAAGATTTAACATTTAATTTACCAAGAGTTGCAATAGTACACGAAGCTGCACATTAATTCTAGCAAATAACCAAAAAAACAAAAACTTCTGATAGTCAAGCATTCAACAGCTGTAGCATAGATCTTTACTTTTTGTTGCATTAACGTAAACGAGTCCAAAATTTTAGCTACTCTGGGCCCCACAGAAAGCAGATGCAATATTTTGAGACACACAAATCGTCTATTATCAGTGGCAACTCGTGATCTCCAAGTAAGCAAATCACATAATTGCATAGATTTCATTGAAAATTCTCGGATTTCTCACGTTTGACTCTTAAAAGAAATTTTTTAATTTCACCTGTAATAGAGAATTTTACGGGTTTGACTGCGTTATTTAAAATTTGCTCAGTTTGCACTACATTTATATGTCCATATGTAAGAAGCGCAAATATAACACATATACATGGAGCATTTAAGTGAATCAATGATTTACTTGATTTATTTGACGTGCTCTCACTGCCTAATGATAGCGGATGACAAAAAAAAAAAAAATAAATAAAATAAAATATGTTTAAGAAACTCAAAAACTTTATTAGTTTATGCTTGATTGAATATAATGACAACAAATTAGAAATATTCTGATATTTGCTTTTAAACTTTTTACATAAAATTTCATTCTAAATTCTAATTGTAATTACAGTGAATCATTAAATTAATATAGCACTCAAATAGTTACAGTTTCAACGTTAAGCGGCGAGTAGTTTTCAAATTTGCTCCGGCTGCCGTCAAGTATGGTGCTACTACGAAAGATGCAGTGAGTTGAATGCTCAAAGTGAGGCCGTAGAATAAGTTAGGCGGTGGAAAGGTTAGTATTGCCAATGCCAATGATTTGCAAGTTTCGGAGTGCCTATGGTTCAAAACCATGTACCTCCACATCAGAATTACTAAAAGTGAGCAGAAATAGGAAAAATTTTGCCTAAGTAATTGACTTGATGCTCAATAGAGGGAGCCACAGGCTCGAGAAAGTTTAGGCATAGGAATAAGAAATTAAAAACTTAAACATCATAATTTTTTATAAGTTTTTAGGTTTTTATAATTTTTTTGTACTTTCATATTTTATACTTTTTTTGGTTTTTTAAATTTTTTAACACAATACAAACACTAAAGCAAAAAGCGGATAGGAAAGAGTTTACGATTAATAGGCTCATTAGCATGTGGCTTGTGTTGGATAGTGCAAATAATAAAAGGGAAAGGTTAGTTGCATTTGAGAAACTAATGTATTGATGTCTGTTTCGATTGAAGTGGTTGCAATTTCCAGGAGGTTCTCAAAGATGTATATCCAATGATCCGTTATCCTCTGAAAGGAAAACGTTCATTGGTATCGATCAATATTAGTATCTATCAAATAAGCATTTATCTTGTTTTTTATAAATGTTTAAGATCTGTGTTCACCCTTTACGTTCTTTTAAACAAATGAAGGCAGCTCATACAAGCGCTCCATCCCTCATTATCAAATAACATTAACCACGCCCTCAGCCATTGAAGCTCTGGCAATTACAGTCACGCCCACACACTCACAACCAATCACTTTTGTCTCCATCTATGTGTCTAGGGGAGCTACAACCACAGAAATCACAAATACCCTAGATACAATTTTTAAACTTAACAATCGAGTAATATTAGGTGGAGACTTCAAAGCAAAACATCAGGCATGGAACTGCAATACTATAACTGCACATGGAAGATCAATACACAGATTTGCTAATTCAGCCAACCTACAAATTGCAGCTCCAAACCACCCAACACACTACAGTCTTGGATTCTCCACTGTTATAGATTTCTTTATCCTAAAAGGAATAAATTGTGCCTATACAGTGGAAACACTTGACGAGCTATCATCGGATCATAACCCTGTGGTCATGAAATTCGATGATAGTCACTGTAGTACACCACAACACCGAGCCTTTACTACAAATTGGCGTAACTACACCAAAGCTCTTAACAACACTCAGTACACACCCATGATAGTACACAATGAGGATGAGTTAGACACGCTAATTGAAACATTTACATCTGACCTCAATACTGCCCTAAATCAAAACAGCAAACCAAGAAAGGAAAAAATCAACAGAAATTCAAAACTGAGACAATTAACCAAGCAACGCAATCATGCAAGAAAAACCTGGCAACGAACAAGACATCCTGAAGATAAACAAACTCTCAATAGACTGCATCAGCAGGTCAGGACTCTTTCTAAAGCACATGCACGACACTGCTGGGCTAATTCGCTAGAATCGCTATCCCCAGACGATAACTCGCTCTGGAAAGCAAATTCTAGTTATAATGTAAGCCACAAAAACATTCCGCCCCTTAATGGCCTCTCAGGAATCGCATATACAGATATTGAGAAAGCTGAGTCCCTTGCGGATTACTATGCATCTCAATTTACACTAAACAACATCTCACACCCTCAAACAGAACTCACAGTTTCACAAACCCTTACACATTATTTTACAAATACACCCGCAGACAACACTATTCTAGTCAATCCATCGAATGTTTTTGGCTATATCGAAAAGATGAAGAAGAAAAAAAGCCCAGGGATAGACTGCATCAGTGTCAACATGATTAAAAAAATGGGCACCCTCATGTTCTGCAGACTAATAAAATAATCCAATACATCTTGAAACTTCGTTATTTTCCAAAGGCACGGAAAACTGCAGTTATTTCTCCAATATTGAAAACAGATAAACTAGCCGACCACGTGACTTCATACCGACCAATCAGCCTACTCCCCATCCTAAGCAAAATCACTGAGAAAGAAATCCTGGACAGCATGAACCAATTTATGACCGAAAAAAACCTTATTATTCCTGCACAGTATGGATTTAGAAAAGACCATTCAACAACCATGCAACTATACAGAGTCATAGAAACTATTTCCAGCGGCCTGCAAAGCAATATCCAAACACCTGCAGTCTTTTTAGATATAGCCAAAGCATTTGATCGTGTTTGGCTGGAAGGCCTACTATACAAACTTATCACTGTGGGCTTCCCAGAACATATCACTTCCATCATTAAATCCTATCTTTCAGATAGAACATTTGTCGTTCGCATCAACAAAACAAATTCAACTAAAAGATACATCAGAGCGGGCACACCTCAGGGATGCCTCCTCTCGCCAACACTATTTAATATTTATGCGAACGATATTCCACATGCACACAACACTACACTCGCCATGTATGCAGATGATACAGCGATTCTCACTCAAAGTGCTACACTTAGCTCAGCAATACAACAGATACAAGATCATATTCATGCTATTGAGTCCTGGCTGACTGCCTGGAAAATACAGATCAATGTTTCGAAATCAGAAGCCATTCTATTTTCCTAGAAAAGAAATATACCCTACAGCTTTACCATGTTCAATGAAAGAATTCCCTGGGTCAAGCAGACCAAATACCTAGGCGTTATTTTGGATAGGCGACTTACATTTTTACCCCACATCAACCACTTAATTTCAAAGTTTCGAGGCAGTAGACATACACTTGCCCCCCTAATCACTCGAAACAGCGTTTTGGACTTAGATCATAAATTACTCATTTACACGGCCGTATTGCGTCCCATTCTAACTTATGCCTGCCCTGCCTGGGGATATCTCTGCAAAACACATCTTAATAAACTCATTTCACTTGAAAACAACACACTACGAATCATTACAAAGGCACACTGGTATGTTAGGAATGAAGCCATTCACAGAGAACTCAACATCACACAAATCCACGACTTCATGAAAAAACTATCTACAAAATTCTACAAAACTCTACACAAATCAAACAATCCTAGCATACCAGCACTTACATACAACATAAATCTCCCCGCCAACAGAAGGCGACCTAGAGCAATCTTAAGAACTGTGCCTTAGCTAAAAATATATTTAAAATATTAAAATATATATATGTAAGATAAAATTATATGAATCAGAATAACTAAAAACATTAATTCTTCCTCTTTATTCTAAAATCGTAATAACTTCTCTGCATTGCGTCATTTCTAGATCACTCTATGGCCCGCGCAACTCTGATGACGTAATAATTAAGAAATGAAACTGACCTTGTAAACCAAAACTTTTCTCTTCACGTACTTCCATCTTTCATAACTACGCATTTCAGCTTTTGCCCTCTACTCTGCTAAGATGTAATTTCGCTGGCTTGCTTTCTATCTTAACAATATATAAAAATGTAAATCTTGTCTGAAAAGGCACGACGAGTGCCAAGTGATTGTGGCCACAAATATCAATTGGAAATAAAAATGGAATTAAAACTGCCTCGACTGCCAATCTTTAAATACTACGCAATCAAAATTCTTCTTCAATATGGGTCTAATCACGCATCTACAGTGTTCCGTCATTTCCTTTGCTTTTATTATGACATATATATATATATATATATATATATATATATATAAAACAAAATATATGTATATGTTATCTATGTATGTATAAATGATAAAATATACCAAAAAATATGGGAAAAAAAGAAAAAATGATATGAAAAAAAAAATATAAAATACTTAGAAAAAATCTTTGATAAAAAAAGAAAATTTCTCATTTGACTAAGGTACATTATAATATTAAACATACACACTACCCATCACAAACATAGCCACCAATCAACACTGTTTGCATGTGATAACCCTCAGCTCAACCACAAACTTTCTCCTTGAAGAGACGCCATTGGATGCCACACAGCACGTGACCCACCACCAGCTCCTCCAAGTTCCAGCCCGGTTACCTCAGTTCCAGCCCAGCTATCACCGAGGAAGGAAGCTCTGCTGCCCACTACTGCACGCTAACCGTAAAAAGCTGCCTCTGCGGACTTATCCTTCGGCTTCTAATTGCAGTCGCTTTTTATCATCCCAAATTTCGATTATGCCATAACATCGACGCTCCTGCACATATAAATTGATTGTCAGATATGCCTGATAAAAATTACCAACATCAACAGTCGAATAAGGAAGAAAACTTCGATAGGGATAGGACCCTTCAGCCCGGGAGCCCTTGGAAAAGAACGACACGTTCACGGATGATACAGGTTGGACTCTCAAATACTTCGGAAATTTAGTTTTTCAAGTTCAAAAAAATTTCAGATTTCTTCATTACATGTATCTGACATGGAAACAAGTTTCAATTGGATAAAGCCATGTATTTTTTTTTAATTAAATTTAGATTGAGATTATTTATATTAAGAAAACAATTGATAGCCAGTATGTTGCTTACCAGTTTTTTTATATCCTCATGTGCTACATAAATTTTAAAACTGAAAATTGAACGAACCTCCGACCGTGCACGCAATGTGTTCAAATCAAGCTGCTTTGCCTTTATATTCAGAGCTGTGGCTTTAGAGTGTTCTAAGAAATTTGATTTAGAGTGTGTTTGACGGTCATTCTAATTTTTCTAACACTTCCGGACTGGATTATGGATTATTTAATTATGGCAAAGCACACGAGGGCTATCTGTCCAAAGGGCGGGATGCCTTCGTGGAGGACTTTCTAAGGGAAACTGGCTCGTATACACGTTACACATGGGGAAAACCACGAAAACGCCCATGCAGGCAGCCCGTTCGCGGGATTCGAACCTCGGACCGAACTACCAGTGTTCAACGTCCTTTACCGCTCGGCCGCTGGTGGGCCTAGAAGACTTCTGAAAAACTTCTCTAGAGATACATTCTAAATCATTTGTGTAAATGCACATTCTTCAAGTGAAATAAAATTAACAGTTTGAAGATTTAAAAAATTTTTGAAAAAACTTACTAAGGCTTTAAAAAAAAGTTGAATAATTTTTCACTCAGAAGAATATTTCTATAGCCTCACCGGAATGTTTAAAAAATTCAAGTATTTAAAATAGTAAAGGCTTCTTGCTTAACTTTCAAATGTTAAAACGTATTTTAAACGTGTTACGTATTAATCTAGTTTTGTCAGCAAATTTTCTTCTTTTTTCGTCTCAACGAAAATCCATGCTACATCCTTTGTTGATTCGAACTGGATAAAACATTCTAGTGATCAGTAATTTCATCCCTCAGCTGCCAGTGAGTTCCCCACTGTAATAAAATAAAGAACTTTTTATTTTCCACGTAATAAATCACGAAGCTAAAAAATATCTGATGTGTACACCACATGAATTTCTTGTAGGGAATATTCAATTTATACGTATTTTGTGGTGCATTTCATTTAATTTTTTCCCCTCTAATTTCATTAGAGATATATTTCTCATTCAATTAATTCAATTCTTGCAAGGCAAAAATACACGAAATCCTCAAAATACCTTCATTAAAAATTGAAAAATATAAAAAGTATGAAACGCCACATTCAGTTAAAATACTTTAAAAATTATTTTTACAATTAAAATTAGAGTTTCTAGGCAAAAACAAGCTGTATCGTATATCGAATAGACATATAGATTATTGACTGTATATATAGAAAATAAAGCAAGCTATCTGGGGTGAACGATAACAAGAATTCAAGAAATCTATTCTGCAATTTATAAAATTATTCAGAAATTACGTCTATTCCGGTTTCATTCAAATAACCTTCCTTCGGCAGGTATCACCTATCCAAATAATAGTTACTCCATTTTTTCCTCTACATTTTCCACAAACACAAAAGATTCCGCAATGACAGTTGAGCTTCGACGAATAAAATTTAAGGACTTTTTAAGTTCAGACTTTGCATTCAGTATGCACTTTCGATCAGCAGTGTACTACACCGGTAAACAAATCTATATTTAGTTGCCTTTTCTAAGTGTTTTGAAAAGAACCTTTTAATTACTAGGTTACATTTATGTATTAGGGCGCCAAATAAAGTGTTTACCTATTTTTTTATTTTTTATCTATCCATCTATTCTATATTCCCACTGGCAAGGTCATTTATGTAACATAATAAGTGTATTATTTGATTATAGCAAAGCAAACGTTGGCTGTCTGCCAAAGACCTTCTTGGAGGGAGTTTCAAACGAAATTAGTTAGTATATTCCTTAAACAGAGGACCTGTCATGAAAACACCCATGCAATCAGTCCTTTTAGAATCGAGTTTAGATCGAAGTACGAGTGTTCAGGAACATAATTTGCTCATATGTCCACGTGGCTTGAAAACACATACATATTGTTTTCACGTCATCGCAAAATAAATCTGGAAGTTTTATTCTTTTGAAACTAGTTGAATTTCAACTGCAATCCACGTTTATATGAAAACTTTGACAGAGCGATTAAAGGGCTGGTTTTATACCTTGATGCAGAAGTAATTGTACTGCACATAGCAGTACTTCTCAGTAACTTTAAGTACTTACACACTGAGTCTTGCTTTGAGAATTTTCCTAATTAAATACCAAAAGACCGACGATTATAAATTTCGAAGCACCTACTATCTTTAAAGATCGTCTCATTCCATATCCGATATTCAAAAAGTTAACAGAAAGGAGAAAATAGCCAAAAATTGGAAAATTCAAAGTGAATCATTTTATTGTTGTTCTCTTACGCTTTACCAGCTCAGATGAAGTGAAAGATAACTGATACTTTGTCACATATGTGATTATACTGAGTTTCTGCTGTTTAGGTATTACTTGCCAGTAATCTCAGATTATCCAACTGTGGGCATTGTAGTGAGAAGTCCTTCAGTGAGTTCTCGAGCCAAGTGAACGTGAATATGACTAAGGCGATGAAATGCCTAAATGTTGTAACAATTTGTGGAAGCATTTGTGTGAAACAAATTTTATAAGAGTTTAAACAACATTACACTGAGAGAGCAACTCTAAATTATTATTAAGTCACATCCCAAATTTCTGTTTATCAAACATCGAAATGGTAACTATGAGGATTATTTTATTCATTTGTGCAAGCATTTTATTTACTTGTATACCAACAAACTCGGCTTAAAAAATCTCCATTGCTTTAATATTTAATTATTGGCACTTTTTGCAGAATATTTTACTTTTTAATGAAAAATAATCAATCATCTCTGAATCATCGCCACACACGTTCAAACCCAAGATTTTTGAAAAACCTTCCAGAACGATTTTGCGGTGAAAAGTAAACTGAAGAAACAATGTAAGCAAAAAACAAAGCAGTAGATAGAAGAAAAACATATTATTCCAAAGCCACCGCTCTGCCTAAAATAGGCAAAACAGTTTGATCGAATAAAAATAGTACTAATATTTTACCAAGGCATTTATGAGTAGTAATTTAAAACACATAAAGCGTGATAGAATATGAGTAAACTAGTGGGTAACAAATTCTTTATATAATTTTTATTATAATAATTACGATTTCAAACTGTGAATATAATTTTAAATATCGGTTGCATCATCGGATGGGAACCTGCTTCTTTGTCAGACGAATTTCATTAAGAAATTTGAATTTTGTTTTAAATTTTAAGAACGCATTTTCCAAAGTACGAGTATTTGACAGCTCAACCTGCATAAGCTTCATTCCAACAAGACAAACTCATTTTCGTGAAAATATACCGTTTTGTGACATCTTTTAGTTGTGCGTTTCTATTGTGGCAGCGCGATCAAGAAAAAGAAAACAAAGTTCCCATGGAAATCGCAAACGACTTTTTATTTTTAGTTCAAAAGGGCAATTTTACCTGAAGGACTATTAATTTCGTTTTGGCATTTTCACTATAAATGTTGGTTTGCTTTTCACATTGTTGCCACCAAATATTATCGCCCTGTGTTAAAGAAAATAAATAATGAAGAATCTCCATAAATGTATGTATGCTTCTCGCATTGGGATAAAACAGCGGTACCTAGAGCCATCAAATTTTGAATACCGTAATCTTCTACAGAATATGGTAATCTGGAATCCCAGTCTTGGAATTTAAATTTTCTATTATTATCGATTTCATATTTTGTAACACTTTAACGAATTTTTGTTTAACAAACTCAACGATTTCAAAACGAAGAATGGCAGCACTTTACGGGGGGGGGCACATTTTTATCTCTAACGTGCGAGACCGTGTATCGGGAATTCTAAAGTTTTGCCCATTTTAATATTATTTTGTGATACTGCTGTTGAATTGAATTTTATGGTTTAAGTGAGAAGAACATGATATTTAATAAATAAAGGTAACACAAAAAGCGTTAAAGGAACGCCCCCTATGGGCGTAATGCAAAACCTGAAAGCTTTCAGATTTTCAGTAAAATGAATTCTTTTTTAAATGCAGTCTATAGAAATTCTTGTAACAAGTGTCTATAATCAGCAACAAAAAATTCCATTAGTCGAAAGGGGCAATTTGCCCAGAAGAGCTACTAATTTGCGTTGGTTCACTATAAATGTTGGCTTACTTTTCAAATTGTCGCCACCAAATATTATCGCCCTCAGTTATAGTTAAAGAAATTAAATAATGAAGATGCTACATAAATGTATGTATGTTTTTCGCACTGGGGGAAAACTACGGTACCTAGAGCCATCAAATTATGAATAAAGTAATCTTCTACCGAATATGGTTATCTGGAAGCCGAAACTTGGAATTTGAAATTTGTTTTACTTTCTATTTCATATTTTTTTCAACTAAGGAAATTTTTATTAGCAAACTCAGAGATTTCGAATCGAGCAATGGCAACACTGTACGAAAAGAAAAAAAATAATAATAATCTCCAGCCCGTGAGACTGTGTATCGGAAATTTTAAAGCGTTGCACATTTTAAAATTATTTTGCGATATTGCTGTTGAATTGAATGTTATGGTGTAAGTGCGAAGAACATGATATTTAATAAATAAAGGTAACACACAAAACGTTAAAGGGACGCCCCTTTGGGCGTAATGCAGAAAACCTGAAAGCTTTTAGATTGTAAGTAAAATGAATTTTTTTTAAATACTGTCCATAGAAATTCCTGTAACAAATGCCTATAATCAGTAACAAAACGTTTTATTAGTCCAAAGGGGCAATTTGTCAAGAACTATTAATTTCGCAGAAGCAGTCGAGCTGGTGATGCTGGGATAAATACATGGTATGGTTGAATGCAAATATTTAGTAACCTGAATCCATTATAGATCATAAGATACCAAAATAAAATATAACATGTGGAAAATATACAGTAAGCACAATTACAAATAACATAAATACACACATGGTGCAGAAGATACTTGTATACGGAAAATATTATGGCACGTGTAAACAGTTGGTTCTTGATAACATAGTAGTGGTGTTACATAGTAGTGCTGTTCAGTTGGGGTGAGGGCCCATCCATATTGTCTAAATTATTGTAGTCATAAGTACAAATTTTAATACTGGAGTTATCAATTATATTTGTTTTGCATGAAAATGTTTTGCTATTTTGTAACACAAATTTATACAATGTAATTAATTATTTGCATAATGTAGTGGGCTCTAAGTAACTCTACACCAAGCTCCTATTATATTCGATTATTTCTGATGTACCAGCCGGCACTGGTTATCTGCCTTAGCACCATATTCTAGCATGCTTGGAGCTTCTGCCTATTTGCTTTTCTTGTATGAGCCCAGACTGGACTTGCATAACATAATAATGGTCTGAGAATGCGCTTGTAAATAAGTAACTTGAGACTGTGCATCGGAGAAAGAAATTAACCCGGAGAAATTAGATAGTATACTGACATAGTATTGCAAGGCATTTTACTGTCTTGTCCTCCAGGTATTGATTTAATTATAAATTATAAAGTTGCATTGCTCATCAACGTAAAAATATGTCATATAAAAGAAACGTATAATTTTATCAAATGTGTAATATACAGTACATTTTATACATTTGTACTTTTTATAAGAGATCTAAATATTAAACAGTAGCTTAAACAGTATGTGATTTTTATTTCCTGTAGGAAATAGCAATGCTTTTACAGTTATGAAAATATGTATTTAGGAAATGCTCTGTGTTAATTGCATGTGTCGTAGCAGCGCGTTTACTGTTTGCAAGATAATATAATAAAGATCGTTCAAACATCTTAAAAATGTATTGAATACTGAAAGAAGAGAAGCTACCAATTCGAATAATCCTTCCAAACAAAAATTCGCATTTTCAAAAAATGAAAAGAATTAGACAAAGATGCATTTTTCTGAAGCACGTTTCCAATACTTAGAATATCCAATGCTACAATATCCGTTAGAGAATCAGCGAGACATAGCAAAGTTATGATTGACGATATTTCAATTATCGGATATCGGTTAATGGCTTTCCTACTTTGCGATTGTAAACTTGTCTCTAAATTCAAGGACAAATTAAAAACTTATAAAAAATATATGGAGGGTTTAAAAATTTAACGATCCCCCAAAAGAGTTTGTTATGGTTTCTTACGCTCTTTTTGACTTCGCAGTTTACCAGTCTCCTCCTACACTCCCTCCTACTAACCCATTTTTTTTTTTTTTGTCTTTTTAGTTTTATTATTGAACATAATTTTATTCCCATTTACGCCATATGTAAATCAACAGAAACAAAAAATTTAAAAGCAGCATAGCAGTACATGTTTGAATATTCATGATGCGGCGTTAACTATTGCATACATTTTCCCGTTCTTTTCGGTCTTTTCTAAGTTAATCATATCAATTCGGCTTGACAAAACTTTTTGTCTTTTTTTTTATTAAAGTTCTGTGTATTCACTTTATTTGAAAATTAAAATTCCGAGTAAAAAACATTTTCGACTTCCATTCAAGTAACTTTGTTATTTTCCACTTTTAGGATGACTGGATCAAGTCATTTCTTTCGCAGGATTATGTTTTCGGACGCAACGTTACGATTTTTCCGAATTATCGACATTCTATAATACGGACTTCGAAGAGTCCTAATGAACTTATTTGCCAGATCCCCCCCCCCGAATGAGTTTTGGTATTACCAGTAAACTGAAGCAGTATTTTCCAAGTCCTCGAACTATTTGATTATATTATTAGTATGCGAGTTTCATTAATATAAAAGGAGGTATAACTTCGTGAAGGACTTTCTAAGGAACACTGCTCGTATTAATGTTAAAAGGTGGAGAAAAACAGGAAAAAACGCGACAAGGTTCTCTGAGGTTTATTTCCAGCTCTAACCAATAATGATAATTCAATGATTTTACTGTCGGTCGGCTGGTCCAACTGTATGATTTTTGCTAAAACGGGGACATTTGTTTTGGTTTATGTGATTATGGCAGATCCTGAAGTTATGTGATTAGGCTATATGCCTAAGGGAAGGGATGCGATCGGGCAAGACTTTCTAAGAAAACTGGCTCGTTGCACACAGGGAAAACCACGAAAACGCCCATGCAGCCAGCTGGTTCGCGGGATTCGAACCACGAACTGAACCACCAGTGTTCAGCGACTTTGCCGGTCGGCCGCTGTGGTACTTCCAAAATGGGGAGGAGATTCGAAGCCTCTCACCGCTACACATATTTCTCTGCTGGAGACCGACACTTAAGGAATCTCTGAGCTAAATGTTTTAGAAATGAATGCGAAATTATATAGTAAAGTGGAAAAACAATTTTAGAGAATTATACCGCATAAAAGCAAATGAAAAGTAGACTTAAAGTTATTAATTTTGGAAAATGATGTAATATAGGAAATACAAAATGGATATGAGACAGACACGTTATTTATTTTAAGGCATTTCATTAAATTTCACTAAGAACTGAGAAACCCATTCTTTAAGTTTAAATTATGAATCAGCAAACGTTTGCCTTTACTAGGTTGTTAAATTCTAGACTAATGTATTAAAAACTAATTAACAATTTGGAATGATTCAATTTAACATGGAAGAAATATACCAAAGAATGGTTTTTTCAATAACATTCAACTCAGTCTGACAATCTAACAAAAGCCATATAGTAACAAGAGTTGCTAAACGATTTAAATATCACTTGTTAAATTCAAATATGAATTAGAGTAATGAATTTGTTTTACGCCAAGAGGCAGTTGTTTTTCATGTTAAAGTAAATAAATAGGATAAAGATAATAGACTTGCTTGGCAGTTTTCGCTAAAATCAAAAGTACATTGATTATTAAAGTATTGATTATTAAAGCTATGTTTGCATATATTGTACATGAGAATATTTTAAAAATATTAAGTCCTTATGAACTAGCAAGATATTAAGAAATGGAATTTCACTATAGTGTCCTTTAATAGAAAACAATTTGTAATTATTTTGTAAAGCATTCAGTAGTTTTTGATTAAGAAACTCAGCGTTTTGAAAGCAAGCAATGACAACTCCATAACTTATAATCATTGGCATCATTGGCAGTGTGCGGGGGGAGGAACATTTTTATCTTCAGCGCGCAATACAGTGTATCGGAAGTTCTAAAGATATGCTTTTTAAAATATTTTGTGATGTAGTTTGAAGAATAAAATTTCATGGTTTAAATGCAAACAACATGATATTTAATAAATAAAGGTAATACACAAAGCGTTAAAAAACGCCCGTTTGGGTGTAGTAACAATTCTGAAAGCCTTCAGATTTTTTCCTTCTTCTTTTGCACTATAATCATAAATATGTAAGGAAAATACAGAATATATAAAAAATTAACTTAGCAATGTAACTTTCTCTTCTCAGTTCTAAAAATAGCAATCCCTCTCTGCACTGCGTTATTCTAGATTAATCCATGTCATATTACGCTTACATAATTCAGATTATGTAAATGGCATTAAAACTCTAACAGCCAATGGTAATTTTATAGTACTATTAACTATCCAATCAAAATGCATCCAGAACCTAAACTAACTCCGTCTGAATTAAGATTTCATCCTGAACATTACGCGCTTGCTTCCTGCGCTTTCTCTTAGCTGCATTGCTGTCTGCTTCTTTCTTCCTGCAGATATATGTCAAATGTAAAAATTCTTGAATAGGTACAATTACTGTGCCAACTTGATTGTGTCCGCAATATGTTTGCTGAAATAAAAAATGAAGATCAATTTGCAGGACATATATTTTAACCGCAAACATTTAACGAAAGAGAAGCAAGCTTATACGTTTTGGTGAATGTGAAAGTGGAAGAAGTTTTTCTTTGAATTTTAAGTGAAGATTGCATTTTCACTTTCGATGAAAATTCTAAAATCGACTTTTTTAATACAAGCTTTCATTCCCGAAGGAGAAATAGAATGAAACAATATGAAACATTATCTAATCTAATAGATAATATAAAGAATTGTTGTATGCTTGACCACCAGTTTTTTCGTATTTTTTTGTGGTATAAATATTTAAAAATAGCTGCGAAACGTAAAGAAAATAGATTAGGTGGAGCACTTTTTTAAGTAAAACTGCGCTGCTTCTTTAAGGCAGAGTGGTGGTTTAGTAAAGAAAGATAGTTTGCTTGTTCTGTAGGTGGCGTTGGCTGTTATATTTGTCCGTGATGTATTCCGGAAATTGAATTTGCAATGTTAGAATAGACAATTCAGCTAATTAAATCTTACCGGAATATACTAATCTAGACATTATTTTTCAAAAAATAAATTAAGCTGCATATAAAACTGAGTAACGATTGATTCAGAAATTTATTTAAAACTAAACGATAAATGGGTTGATTTATCAAACAGCCCTATTAAATATCAATAGATATTATTATTATTTATTTTTTTCCAAATGTGAATTCGGATTTCTGATAGAACTATTTATATTTACTGTGCGAGCTAATTTCGGCATTTTAATTGACAACTGCCAGTTGTTATTGAAATGCTGATTAATAATGCCAAGAATCTTCAAAAACATTAAGATTTTCTAGACTGACTTGCAAATAAAGCTAGATGTAGAAACAGTCCCTAAATTATTACTCAAACATTTACCTCTCAGCAACACTTTCAACATCAAGATTGTCCAAACTTTTATCCAATGGACGTAACATCGCATATGTTAAATAAAAATAACTCCTCTTACTGAAAACATCTCATTTACTGAAGAAAGATTCAGCTTCATTCTTTGTTTTTTTAAATGTATCAAAAGTTTCGTAACCAGATTTAAATAACTGTGCTAAAAACGGGTGTGTATAAGAAATGAGTTAACCAACGTAGTTTAATTTTTAATAGTGACAAATTAATATTGCTAATTTAACATTTTTTACAAAATGAGTTAAAAATAAACGTAACAAAAAAATGCAGAACCAACGGAAAGAAAGCTTCTATATTTTACGGATCCCAATAAAATTAAAAGGATGTACGATTTTGATCTGTAATCTTATATGAAATATTAACTTCGGTTTTGAGACAATTAATTATTTTTTACCTACAACCCGTTTTGAACAGCAATACATTAGAAGCTTCCTTCGACTACTTAAGTAAGTAATTAGGAATTAAAATCTACGTTTAGGTTATAATATTTGTTTTTAAAAAGCTCATGATATGGACACTTGCATAATTAAAATAGGTCTTTCATTTGAAGCACACAAGACTGTTCAATATTTGAAATCGAAACTTTAGCTCTTGTTCACTATACAGAAGTAATTAATTTTATATCGAGGTGCCAAACAATTCCTATCTGCTTAACATTATACTATCAAAACTGCTACTAATTCAGATTGTAGTCCAGGTGATACTGTAAGTTAAAATGAAGCACCAAATCAGCACTGCTCTCTTTTTTATTGCAAGGACAAAATATGCACTAATACGTCTAGGCAAAACGACATTTCAAGATTGGTATCCTTCTAAGTACAGAAGACATTGTTCTGCGTTACGCTTTCTATAAGTGTTTTATATTACCTCATATGAACAACACTTCTGTAACGAAAGTAGCTTAAGTTATACAAAAACTAAACTTGCGCTCTTTTGATTTTGAAAAGAGATTACGATATCAAATTTTTGCTCTACCTCCTTTTATTTCTAAGCCTCCACCTTCGACCGAATTACACTGTATTGTGCTCACCATGTATTGGATATTTAGCGAAATTCGATGGGTCATGTTATGTAACTTTGTAAGGGATATAGAAAATAATCAAAATTCTGTGGCTTATAGGTTTAAAAATGATGGGAAAACTGCCTCTTTTCTCCTAGAGGATTGACTATGAATGCGTTCTTGCGAAAAGCCTTCGTGGAACCCGTCCCTCGTGGCCTGTGACCTCCTTAGAAGACGTATTAGCGTGTTCTGAGGATACTTTTTCTTACTGGCAATAAATTAACGACCTTACCAAATACAGCCAAGTTAATACAATTTAAAAAGGAATGTAAAAGATAGAAAGTAAGTAATGCTGATATATCAGAGGTTTGCTAGAGCCGTCACGAATCCTCATTCTTCGTGCAAATCTAACATGTTTTTTTAAATGCAGGAAATATCGTTAACGGTAGTAAAGGAAGTGGCAAGGAAATTGTTGGAAACTTCCATTGCTAGGTTAGTGAGAATTCTGGGAACTTTGCTTTATAAACTTAACCATAGTGTAACCATTCTCCTTTGAACGCAAATGCCGGTTAGCTCTAAACACATGTATTAACAAAGTACAGAAACAAAAACAAATATCATAAAAATGGTACAAACAAAAAAGCAGTATACCTAGAATTTAGAATAAACTTTCGACTTACGGATTGGAGAATCCATTCTCATCGCAGCCGTACGTCGACTGCTGCAGGTTGTTCTCGTCGCTACTAAATGGCATTCGATAAAATTGTTCGGTTACAACCAAATAGTTCTGCGACATTTCATCTGACTTCGTAGACGTCCCAGCAAGAAGCAGAAACTGACGTTTTGCGTTTTTTCTACAGTAGGTGGAACAGAAGATAGCCACAGGTTTTATGAGAAATAGCTCTAGATTCAGGAGGTTCTAATGAAACGCGTACAAAGCTCTGTGGGTATTTCACGTTTTGGTGTTCCCTTTTCTTCAAGGGACCACTGCACCCAAAGTCGGGGACTTATTACGCTCTTGAAATGATTTCAAGGCTGAAATATGATACTTGCCGAAAATTTTGTCTTCGTTGTTGTGATCAGGAAATCAGACGGCGTTGGAGATCTGGTAGTCACTATGACATAGCGACCCTCTCGCTTAGGCATGAATTTAACATGACTTTATTAAGTGGTCACAGGCCACCAGGCACGGGTTTGGGACACCGGATCCTATCCGAAGAACACAGTCATAAGAACTAAAGGTTTTTCTAGAGCAGAAGCGGTGCTTTCCGCTATTTTTAAGCTTATAATCCACAGAATTATGCTAATTTTTACATTCCTTACAAGTTTCAGTATATGCTCCATCGAATTCCTCTAAATATTCAAATTGTGTTGCTCACAGGAAAGTACAATTCCGACTGTAGAAGAACTTAGAAATAAAAGTAGATGTAGAAATAATTTGATATGTTAGTTCCTTTTCACAACACAAAACATACAAATTTAGTCTTTGCAAAAATTCAAGTAATGTTCGTGATATAAATTTTGCTAATGTGAAGCATTCTGACCAGTTATAGAAAGAGTAAAACTGAATAATGTCTTCTCTATGTTCGTCCACATAGTTTAATGGAGAAGAAGAATCTTCAACCTTCGTTTTTCCAAGAAATACTAATCCACTCTTTGTCAATGCGATTATAGAGTTAACGGTGCTGATTTGTCACGTAATCATTCTAACATACAATATCGGGGAAGCTAAATTAACTTTCGATTGTTGAGCAGCTATGGAAGTGTTTGAAACGGCGATATAAAACCATTTATTTCTATAGTGAACAAGAACAAAAGCTTCGAATTCAAACAATAAACCTTGTTGAAAGCTAAATGAAAGACCGATTCCAATTATGCAAATATCCATACCATGAGTTTTTAGCAAAGTTATATCATGTCCTAAAGGTATGTAATTAGTAATAACTTAAAATATTCGTTGAAAAGTGTTAACTTCTGTCAAAAACTTTCAACGGCTCCAAAACTCAAGAAATTGATTGTTTATGTAAAATTGTAGATCAGAGAATCTAATTTAGCATTTAGGTGTAACAAATTAGTGTTACTTCGGCCATTCTTTATGGGATCGTAAAAATTCATAAATTTTCTTTGTGTTGGTTCTAGTATTTTTACAGTTATCTTTATTTCTAATCGTTACTAAACGTATTAAATTATTGACATTACATTATTTTCATTATTAAGTAAACTGAAACACATTGGTTTAATTAAATTTTTATGCACATCATTGAAAAAAACAGAACAGTGTATTTCTTCAGTAAATGAAATGCTGAAGAAATATGCCCTTCATATTAATGATTCATGGTATTATTAATCATCAATCAAATAGCAACTGGTAGTGCTTAATTAAAATACTAAAATTTGCAGGCAAAGTAAATATAGAAAATTCTATTAGAAATCAAAATTTACATTTGGTAAAAATGAATAGCATTACCTACCTTTATTTAACAGGGTCGATTGATAAATCATTCCGTTAGCGTTTAGCTTTATAGAAATTCCTGCATGTAACATAACTGGGTTTTATGTCTAGCCTAACTTTATTTTTCGCAAAAGTTATCCAAACTTTCAAATTGAAAAACCATACTGGTTTAAGCATATGTTTTGAAAGAAAAAATGTGTGGGTGAGGACTTTTTAATTTGATTACAGATTCTGCCAGTTTTAAATTACCTGAATTGCCTTCACTCGCATTGCAAATTGAATGTTCCGAAATACATCGCGACCACAATTAGCAGCCATCAGCGACAAACGCAAATACTCAACAAACATTGATTTAACACACCCTCGTAACCACCACTTCGTCTCAAAGAGACGATGCAGTTTTATTAAAATAAATGCGGGATTTTAATCCATTACTGGTTTGAATCAAAACTTGTCTAAAAAAATGGAAATGCGCATCTCGACTTAAAACTGAAAGAATAAATATTCCCAATTTTACGTTCACCAAACAGAGCAATCTACTTTCTCTTCCATTAAATATTAAAAAATCCTGCATCCTATAAGGTAAAATTTAAAATCAGAAAATAAAAAATATGGTATCCTAGAAAACGTGTTTAAAGGGAATACAAAAGTAAAACATTACGACTACTAAATTTCAAAAAGATATAAAATGTAAACTGAAATGCATTTATTTAAAAATATTTGAAACTAAAACTCAGAAAATTCCGATTAATTATTCATATTTTAATGCATCAAATCATCTCGTCAATTGGTAATAATTTTAAACAATAAAATTCGAACAAATAAACAGAACTATCTAACGTTTCGTTCCACTTAACATTTTGAACGCCAACACATTCAAACAAAAATAAAATATAGATTAAAAAAATCTGAAAGCTTCCAGGTTTTATACTACGCTAAATAAGCGTTTTCTTTATTTACATACACCAACAATTTACAAGCACATAACTTTGTGAAAAAAAAAATTAAACAGAATATTTTGAGAAATTCCGACAAACACTATCGCGCAGTGGAGATAAGAATATTTTTTTCCTTTTAGTGTTGCCATTGCTCGCTCTGAAATCTTTCAGTTTGTTAAACAAAATTTCGTGAAACGATACTTTTGTAAAAGAAAAAAAAGGCTCCAAATTCGAGCTACGTACAATAACGACACAAATACAACAAATTCACATACAACTGCATGAAAATCGTCTATCTATGTACGAAGTTCGTAACACTACCCTCAAATGAATGCAATACTTAAATTATTAGTTATTTATAATTATATAATACTTAAATTATAAATAAATAATAATTTAAGTACAATTGTTATTACCATAAAATAAGTCAAATACTAAATCAATGAATAAGTGCAAAAGTTTAAAAATTTAGAACCAAATGGTTTTACTACAATATTTACACTATGTACACTATGCGTACTACGTACTATGACCCCAGTAAGGGGATAGCCAGTCTTAATCAACGACTTTAGGTTAGAATTCGATGCCTTACAGATTCGTACCCAACATCATTTAACCTGTTTAGGAATGTATAAGGACCATCCGAAGGTGACTGTATTTGACGGTATCTTAAAATGAAGACATACGTATATAAATAAAACACAAAATTCTAAAAAAAAATTAACATACAAAGTTATGGAAACTATACCGGATAAAATTTTTGCAGGCCTTTTTCTATTTTCGAAAACTGCAAAGCGTGAACTGCCACCCATGGGAAATAATTCAAAGACCATAGGAATATTTATAGGTGCGTTAAGCCAGCGGCAAACAACGTCTGAAGCAATTCGTACATCTTTTTTCTCGGATGGTAAATGTAGATGAGAAATTGAAATGGAACGAAAGCATCCAGTTAAAATCCTAGATTTAAACACGTGTATATACCAATTCTTAACATATAATTCAAATCTATATGAGATATTTTAGTTTCTGTCTTATTTTGAATCTATTTAAAGTGACCTTTTCACTTCCTACTGAAACTTTACAGTTCTCTAAATTAATTTAATATTACTTATAATTTTATATTTTCTTCTGCCATTTACATTTTATTTTAAAAACTGCAAACAATGAATATTTGTCTAGGCAGGAAAACAGAAACGCATGCGAAAGTGCAAGAAAGCCTCATGGGAAACTAACACACAATCAAGTACAGTTATTTATAATATATTCTGATAATAATGTCTAACTATAGTGAGAATTGCCATTACATGCGGGCGACAAAATAATGAAAGGTGTTTAATGTATGATATCTGTTGTAAAATGATGTCCATCGCAAGAAACAGAGTGATGATGATCATTCAAAAAATTTAAGTAATCGTTTTCCATCACACGCAATACTTCGATATCGAGACGAAATGGACAAGATTTAAATACCAGAGAACATCTAAATCCAATGCACTAAATGATATGCAAAGTGTCATTTCAAATACAACTTTCGTCTGCATTAAATTTCGCTTAGGACGTAGTTCTGTTTGAAGAATATTCTGCGTAAATTATATCACTGGATTTGTAAAATTCAGTTTAATAACTGTTAATCCATTGCCTTCACGATTTTCTCGAAACCTGGTTTTAAAACATGACGCGTTATGTTTAGCAATGCAAGGGATGAAAGGAAACTTCTTAATATATTATATGACAGAAAAACGTTAAATAATGAAAAAAAAATTCAGGCCATAAGAAATGCAATAATATGTAACAACAAATGCTGACTATTGCATTTTAAAATTATTTTAACACTTTTGGAATCTTAGAATTCTTTTGGACTCGAGTACCAGGATATAAAAAGAATTCATTCCAGGGCAGAACAACATCGGCATTTTCTTGCGATGCCGATGACTGGAAAGAAGTCGTCATTTTTTCTCGAATCTTGCCAGTCTTATTCTGCAAAGATCATTAATTTGAGTAAAATTCTCAGAAATGGTGGAAAAGGGCATATCAATAACAACAGAAACTTGTTAGTGATCTTAAACTACAGTACAGTTCTCGAGCTAAATTCTTTCCATTAATTATTGTGGAAATCAGAGACAATTATAGAGTTTGTACACATTCAGCTGCATTACTTCCATAGTACTACTCATAAGATTTACTGTTTACCAGACAGATGTATTCTTTTTTGATATTTTTTTATTAAACGTTAAACGTCTGCCTTATATATAGGTCCTCAGATGGTACAGATAATATCTCACACTGAAAATCATTCCCGAGTTCTGATATTAGTTACGTAAAGTAAAATTTAACCTGTAATAATTTTAAATACCAGATTTTATCTAAATTTATGGCGCTAAGTGCTTCAGACCCCGGCTAGCGAAGAAAGATTCTGCTCCCACTTAGACCAGGAAATGTGAAAGTACACTGCGCAAAAAAAAAAAGGGGGGGACAGGTATATTCTTTCGTTCTACTTGGACGATTGACGAAATTTAAATTCCGTTTTACATGTCTCGAAAACGCGACTTAGGATGTATATTAGATTTATATATAGCACTCTTGTAACATAGGTATTTTGACACAAAATCGGACTTTTTCTAAAATAACATACCAGGTTTTTTACACATTTCGATTCTACGACTCAAATTATGCTTACATTTTAAATTTTGTAAAATCTGGTGCGAAATTCGCAGAGAAATTCAAAAATTTATCTTGGCCCCCCTTTTTTTTTCAGGTTGAGCCAAGACTAGTTTTCTTGGCGAACTCCTTAATTTATAGCAACCTATTTTCCTTTCAATTCTTTACATTGCACAAGAGGGTGGAATACGCCATCGTTTGACAGGTATTTTCGCACGAGATGTTCAGCGTTACGCCTTTTATTCTTCTTGATGTTCAGCGGCTATTTTGCTTATAGTCCGTTTTCCGCTGTAATATATTGTTATATGTTGTGGAATGTGATGTAACCACATTGAAGGTGGTATCAAGATAACGATTAATGTTTATGGAATGCATTCGCATTGACAATAACACCAGCGTAACTTAAAATATCGAAGATTAAGCTTGAATCTTGCCCTGTTGTCTAAATAAGTTGGTCGCTGCTAAAGGAATCACTGCATTTTTAATTGGTAAATAATATGTAAAAAGATAGTCTTTTCACTGTCAACTTTTGAAAATTTCTAATGCGCTGTTCCAAATTTACTGCTTGACCTTTTTATTTATTTGTTTGCGCATCGGTTGCTATATTTTATGATTTTCGTATTTTAAATTAATTCTTTGATAGATTTCTAAATGACTGCAGCTGATCATAAACATTATTGCTGTTCTTTCTTATTGTGTTTATAACAGAAGTGAAACAAGTATACTTTTGCGTTCTATACAGAATAATCTTATAATATAGTTTTCGTAAAATAACACTCTGAATAAAGATTATTGGAGGAATAAGAGCAACAAGAATCGGCATAATATTCATAAATTTGCAGGACTAGGTTTCGAAGGTTATTTGCACTTCTGCAGCTAAAGAATAAGTTTTCCTGTACTTAAATAAATATCATTTAGACAAAGGGTTGCATGCGTGACCTTAAATGAATCTAAGGGCAAAATATAATTTTCTGTGAATGTGTGCCCCCACAAACATTTGGATTTCGAATCGTATTTCTACAATGGCGCAAATTAAAACAAACTAAATCGAAGGCTTAGAATTGTAGCTCCTCAAATTACTCACCAAAAAAAATCTCAAGGCAAAAATAATTTTTCTGTGTTTGTGTGTGTGTATGTCCTTAAAAATGTTTGCACTTTGAATCTTAGATCCAGAAATTTTCTCATAAAAGCTGTAAAGTTGCGCGCCTCCAACCTGCACGCAACAAAGTGGCGACTGCTGAAACTGGAAATTAGACAGAGTCTTGAGAAGGGTTTAAGTCCCTTTTTATTCAACTTTAGAAACTACAAATGCGTGCTCTTGACGCTCACAAACTACGCCGACCCGTCGGTAAAATAAAAATAAGAAACTAAAAAGAGATAATAACAAGAGACTAACTACGAGGCTCTCTAAACGTAACTAACCTCACCGCGTTCTAAAGTACCGCTGATAATTCAGCAAACTCTGAATATTACAATGAACGATTAACCATTTGCCGAGGCAAGCACACAAGCCGAAACGCGTGGTTCTTCAATTTCTAACTAGCCACCTCCACACTCGTGAAGCAAGAAAGCACACTTCGAACTCGTTTCCTTTCTATATAACTCAGAATACTTCCGCTGATAATTTGAATCCTTGCGCGTTCTACTAAAATTTACATACTCTGGCATTGGCGGTGTGGTGTATTTAATTATGGCAAAGCACACTAGGGCTATCTGCCTAAGAGGAGGGATGCCTTTCGTGGAGGACTTTCTAAGGGAAACTGGCTCGTATACACGTTACACACGGGGAAATCCACGAAAACGCCCATGCAGCCAGCCCGTTCGCGGGATTCGAAACTCGGACCAAACTACCAGTGTTCAGCGACTTTACCGCTCGGCCGCTGGTGGGCACCTCTGGCATTGGCAGTTCCAGGGGAAAGTAAGGCTTGACAGGAAAGATAGTTTAAACTTAAAATAAATGTTAGTTAAAATAAATATAAACCCTACATTTCCCGCTGCCAGAATTTGGAAAACTTGGAAGCAGGTTCTACAAACGACCTGTTGAAAGGTTTCTACAATTCTGAACTAAATTTTGAGAGTCTCGTTTACATAAAAAAAATCTTATCTCACAAAAGGTAATAAAATTTCTGAGTATACTTAATTAAATCTCTCTTCTTACAACACCTTTTCCTGGACTTCAGCAATCAATCTTGTTCTTTTCCTTCCAGCATCTGGAAGGAATAAGTATCAGTATCTTTCTAAATACATTATAATTTACACTTTCTTGACACTGAATAATTTTTTGTTTTTAAACGATTTATTTTCCTTAGTTACTGCTTAATTCACATTCATTCAAATATTCAAACATTAATTTAACTTTACCCTGGCTCTCCACCATGTGTGGTGTCAAACGGGAATATTCGTGTTTTAGTATTACAACACTTCTACAATAATTTGTTAGAATTCAACGACCAAATAGACACACCTTACTCGACATTCTACAACTCGATGAGCTACTTTAACATTCTTAAAATTCAAGTGTAGGTGGAGAACCCTACAAAACACATTCATTCTAACTTCCCCCTCATTCATCTTTAGACATACAGGCTTTCGCTCTAAAGCATGATTTTATCTACAGTTTAATACTTAAATTTGAATTCATTGCTTTTGAGCATTTACTTTTAGCATCTCAAATTTTATGCTTCTAGACTAAATTCTACTTTTACATAACTTTCAAGTATTTACGTATATTTACAAAATTCTAATACATATGAATTTTTACAATTTACCATAAAATTAATAAGAGAAAAATAAATTTTTACTTTACTCATTCTTCGCCAAGCTGGCGGCACTGAAACTAAACTTCTTTTTAATACAAGAATACGAAGTTATTTTTATCTTCGGCCAAATTTTGGCTTTAACATAACAGAATTAGTCTTTCGACCAACAGAATCTGCTTGTTCTTAGATTTTATCCTGAAAGAAAATAATACTTTTTCCTTAGCTAAATAAGGTAAAACAAAACTAAGTCTCAACCGACACACATTGACTTTCGTCAAAACATAGAACTTCGTATTTACGCATAACATTTTGGAACAAAAGAAAAAAATTTTATAGAAGATTTTAACTTATCTTTGAGTTTTCGATGATTGGAACTCCGTCATTCTTTTCTGGCAGAACTGTTCCCACGTTATAGGTTTCATGGACGTCAATCTTCTCCTTAATGACCTCTGAGTGTCGTCCACATTACTTTTTCTTTTTCGTGCTCTGCATGCTGGCCTCTTTGAGTAGTAGTCGTCGGGTTGCTGTCTTTTTCGTTTTTTCCCTGGACGGCTGGTCTTGGCGTCCTCCGGTCTGGAGTCATGCTTGAATTTCTTCTGTTGGTGTTGGTCTTTTCGTTCCTCCTGCTGTCTTTTTATTTTCGGGAACGGCGGCCTTGTTTGCACCTGACTCTCTGGCCCTGGGAGCGTTCTCCTTGATGTATAATTTCTACTGCGATACGTTGTAGGTGGTGTTTTCCTCTTTACCAAGGTTTCTTTACGCGGTGGCTTTGCATTCTTGATTTTCTTCAATGCTGGAGTCTGAAAGGTTTCGTTTTTCTTTTCGGTACCGTCGCCTGGGTTGTAGAAGGGCTAGGTCTCTCTTCAGTTCTCTGCTTCTTGGGTGGTGGAACAGGTGACGTTATTTCTGGACCTTCTACTTCTTTTACGCTTGAGTCTTGCTAGAAACTTTTAAGGATTTCAAAATCATTTGGATTATAGTATTTTTTCACCTGGTCGGGACTTGCTTTACAGATTTCCCCTCTCTCGTTCTTAAGGTACAATACGACTCCTTTGATTTCCTGAATTACATAGGGGCCTTCAAATTTTGGAGCTAACTTTGCAGTAAAATTGTCTGGGGCACTTGATAAAGAAAATTTCCGCTTCAATACTTTATCCCCGACTTTAAAATCTGCTTCACGCCGTTTTCTATCGTAATATACTTTTTGCCTATTTCTTGCCGTATCCAAGCTTTTAAGCGCCTGGTCAATAAGTTTTTTCACATCTTTCTGTTTAAATTCTTGCTCTCTTTACTGCACAAAGAATAATTTATCGAAAGGCGTAATTAACTTTCAGCCTAAAAATAATTCTGCTGGGGTTTTTCCCGTACTATCGTGATTTGCCGCTTTTAAAGCATAAGCTAACTCATTTATGTAGCCATCCCAACTCTTCTGATGTGTGCTAAACTAACTGCGAATTATTTTTACAATGTTTTTATTAACTCTTTCTGCTATGTTTGCCTGTGATCTATACGGAACCATTTTGATATGAAGTATGCCAAGTCCAGTGCATATGTTTTCAAATATTTGACTAATGAATTGTTTACCGTTATCGCTAATGACTTTTATCGGTGCACCGTATTTTAAATTGTATCTGTGTAAGAATGCATCTGCGACTGTTTTGGCTGACGCGCGTTTAAGTGGAACAATTTCTGTCCATTTTGAAAGTGATCTACAATTACTAAAAGAAAACTATTTTTATTTAACTCACTCTGGGGGAAAGGACCAAGAAGATCTATGCCTAAAATTTCATTCGGAAATGTAGCGCGAATGCTATTTAAGTACCCGGCCGGGCTGTAATTAATATCATTTATTAACTGACATTGACTGCAGGACCTGACATACGAAGTTACTATTTTGTATAATTGCGAGAAATATACCGCCTCGCGTACCCTTTTTAAAGTCTTTGTGACCCCTAAATGACCCGCTGTTTTCGCGTCGTGTAATTCCTTCAAAATGCTTAATCGAAGCGAGGCTGGGATGACTGGTTTGTACTCGAGATTTTCGTTTGTTTTTTTCGTATAAAATAATAAATTATCTATTATTTCATAGTTTTCTGCTCTATTTCTTATCTCATCGATATCTATGTGCTCAAAGCTTTCGGGGTCTTTCAAATATGCATAGATACTTCCAAATTCAGGATCAGCTTTCAGTTCAGCGATAATTGTATCTCTAGAATCTAAAATTTTTGAAGTCAACACAGCACATTTAAGTTTATTACCTTCACCGTCCAGTTTTATACAAGAAAGTGCGTCAGCTACATTGTTTTCCTTACCCGGTTTTTATTTTATTATTAGATTATATTCTTGGAGTTTTAAAGCCCATCTTATTAACCTGGGCGTTAGGTTTTTCCCCGAGTAAAGTCTACTAAAAGCCGCATGATCAGAAAAGACTGTTACTGGCGCTTTGCCGAAATAAACTCGAAATTTTTGTACAGCCATTAATACGGCTAATGTTTCTGCAATTTCCAGGTTTTCGTCCCCCTCCGGGAATTTCAAAACAAAGGCATTGATGAGCGCTTCTTTTAATCTTTCAAATGCGGTATTTGCTTCCGCTGTCCACGTGAATTTACTTTTCTTTCTTTTAATTACTAACAGGGGTTCAACAATATTAGCGAAATCTTTTATGAATGACGGATAATAAGAACATAACCCAAGGAAAGAAGAAAGTTTCTTGGCGGTGTTGGGAGGTGGGAAATTCTTGATTGCTTTTATTTTTGAATCTTGAGTTTCTATATCCTTTTGCGAAATTTTATAACCCAGATATTTAAGTTCTTTAGTTGCGAACTTGCATTTTGAGGCGTTAATTGTAAGACCGGCCTCTTTTAATAATTTAAAAACTTCTTCTAGATCTTTAATATGTTGTTCCAACGTACTACTCGTTATAATTATATCATCTAGATAGATTAAAGTTGATTTTCCTAGGACAGGCTTTAGAACAATGTCCATAGCTCTCTGGAATGTTGATGGGGCCCCACACAACCCAAAGGACATGCGTAAAAATGCATAAGTGCCCGATTTTGTTATAAACGCGGTTTTATGTATGTCTTCGGGTCTCATAGCTATTTGATAGTAGCCAGACGTTAAGTCCAAAGTAGTCATGTATCTTGTAGATTTAATCTTTCTAATAATTTCCTCTATAAGCGGCAAAGGGTAAACTGGGAATTTAGTAATACTATTAAGTTTTCTGTAATCGATAGCAGACCTCCAAGCCCTTTTATCCGAAGGAGGAAACTCGTTCTTTTCCCTACATAGTACGACTGGACACGCGTACTCACTATTTATGGGCGTTATTATTTTGTTCTTTAACATTTCCTGAATATGTTCTTCGATGATTAGGTCTTTTTGTTTATCATAACGATACGGTTTAGTCCTACAAGGTTTTTCGGCAGTTAACTGTATCTCATGTGTAACTATTTGACAGCTACCAGGCCTTTCTGAAAACAAGTTTGAAAAAGTACTCACCACTTGCTGGATGGCTTGACTTTCATGGTCATTCAAATGGCTAAGGTCAACTTGCGGTTGTTTCTCTGGTTCCACCACCCTCTGGTCCATCTCCAGCACAATCGAACTATCCTGAAAATTCAATTTGGCCCTCGCGGCTCTTAAAATCTGCATACCTAAAATAAGAGGATTTTGCAAATGTTTTACTACAAAAATTAGTACTTTGAGGCTTTCCTCTTTTACCTGTATGTTTAAGATATAAGCATTTTATTTCTCCACTCAAACAACACCATGCATCATGGCTGCAAGCATGCGTTCGATCTCCCACAATTGCAAGGTATTCCATCAACTCTGCCATTCCTGGTTAGGTAGTCTGTGCCTTGTTCTGTTACAATCTTATATCTTGGTAAATATTTGAATATGCTTATATCTTGGTAAATATTTGAATTAAGTGAGTTAAAGTGCATTTTCCTGACTTGTTTTGTGTTCCGATCTGTGTTTTATAACTTTATTTCGAACTAGAAGTCGTATTTTTGAAGATTCACGGACTTTGAATTTCTGCAAGTGCTAGCCGGATCATTAGCATACGATGAATAGATTTTTGCTTATTATTTCATGGATTTACTGCACAAATGACTTCTGATTTATGTTTTAGACTCTTTATTACTTACTTTAAGTCCATGGTTAAAAGCATAGTGATTGATTGAATATTTAATTTAATATTTGCACTTAAACTTTTTGAGTGACGTTAGGCTTAATGTGGCCGCTATTTGTTTACCTTTGAAGGCTTCTTGTTTTGCACTTCCTACATAAGACTTTTGGCCAATTGATAAAAACTTGATCTGAGTTTATGAATATTACCAGGAATAACTGATCGATCTTTTGGTGCATTATTGAATGTAATTTTGGCCCCTTGGTCGATTTATTTATTTTGAGCAGAACATTTATATTTTAAAATTTAATGTTTTTTCTGCTGTTTTGTGAATTTTAAAAGATTGCAAACTTGAATTTTGTGTGATACAGACTATTTTTGTGATTTATATTGTTTTTAAATATATTTACTTTGTATTTTAGATTTGTAAATATGTTTTAATTCTGAATATTTTATATACAGCCCTGTCGCAGTATTGTAATCTTGATATTTATTTTTGTTATAATGAGTCGACTGAAAAATGATGTGGAGAAAGAATTTACAGGTGTTGATAGTGAAATATTGGATGGTTCTGATATAACGAAAGAAAAGATGGATTGTGATAATGAAAAATTAAATGATGATGAGAAATTGGGAAGCGTCCTTTCTGCTGTTAGGGCCCTCTATGAATTTGTTGATAAATTAAAAGTTAGAAGGGTCTCACGTGAGATTACTGAAGGATTAGCAGGGGGAATCGACAAAGTTGTTGAATTACTTGTTGCACAGAATTTAAGAAGTATTGAAGATAATTTTATACATTCGAAAACGGATGTTTTATTGGACATTAAACGGGGCATCGATGAGATTAAAAGTACTCTTCGGGAAAATCGACATAAACAAGAGAATAAAAAGAATAGATTTATGGATAATAAGAATTGGAAAGAAAATGAATTAGTTGTTAGACCAGCGATGCCTGGAATTGATGTCTATGATGAATTAATTGTGAATGTAAAACCTGATGATATGGATGCACAGATTATGAGTTCTTTTGTTAAAAGAAACGGTGATTTAGTTATGAGATTTAAAGAGAGTAAACAAGTTGATATGGTTCAAAATGTTATTGATTCTAAAGAAAATTTAAAAGATAAGTTGTATACACAGAAAAAAAGATTTATACAGCCAAAACTTATTGTATATAATGTGTGCAACTATGTAGAAGATGATGAAATTGCTGATAAAATGAGGAGTGAGTGTGGTTGTTCTGGCGACTGTGTGCGTCCATTATTTAGGATAAAATGTAAAGAATCAAGTGAAGTTACTCATAGAGTTTTTCGTGTGGATCCCCAGTGTCAATGCTCAATTTTAGAGGATAACAGAGTTCGTGTTGGATGGAAGGCCTATGTAGCAAAACTTTATCTTAGGCCAAAGAGATGTTTACGTTGCTTCAAATTTGGACACACCACTAAACATTGTAAAAATGATGTTACTTGTATCAAGTGTTCAGAATCTCATGTAGTTAGAAATTGTATTAAAGAAAAGGAAATATGTGCTAACTGTAAGGATTCGAATTTGAAATATGGTACTCGTTTTGATGTGAATCATCATGTTTTGGCAAAGGATTGTGAACTTTATAAGCGTGAGATTAAATTTATTTCTGAACATTTGCGTATATTGGAATAGTATTGTTTTGGATTTTAATTAATTATAACTGCGATTGGGCTGTTTTTTTCTCAGTGCTTGTCATTATTTTAACTGCTTTATCTGTTTTTATGGCATGTAATTTTTTATTTGTAATTGTTTTATTTTTTATTATTCCCTTGGATATGAAAATATTAAATATTAATCTGAATCACTGTGCGGTGGCAGCTTGCCAGCTGGCCGCGGTTGAAAATATTTTAGGTAAAAATTTTGATTTGATTACAGTGCAAGAGCCTTATTTTATAAATGATAAGATGCCATATTTAAATAAAGGGTGGAGAGCGGTATATGATGAAAAAGGCAGATCAGCCATTATTGTCACAAATGATGAAAGTGAATTTATTGTCGATTGTAAAATGAATGAAATTATAGCCATTTCTTTAAGGATGGATCAATTTGTTTTAGGAATTGTGTCCGTTTATTTCTCCCCTGCAGAAAATTTACATTTACATTTAACAAGGTTGGAACAGGTTTTGGAAATGTATAAGTATTTTATTATTATTGGTGATTTTAATTCCAAAAATTTTAACTGGGGGCAAGAATAGTTGATAATCGGGGATCTTTAACTATGGATTTTATAATACAGAATGATTTGATTTTATTTAATCAAATGGACTCTTTACCAACTTTTGTATCTGATGTCGGGGAGGGTTGGACAGATTTAATCCTAGGTTCTTCCTCATTATCGACATTTAATACCGAACTGAAGATTTATAAAGAGGAAAGTTTAAGCGATCACCGGTATGTCTCTTTTGAAATCTGTGATGTCCAGCCAATATATTATAAAAATATTGTGTTCACAAAGAATATTTATAGACTGAATAAATTTTGCAGAAAACTAAAACCAAATATAGATCAGATGAGAAAAAGATTGGATGGAATTTAGGATCCTATTATCCTTGATGAATTTGTTGAGGAATTTGAAAACTTAATAGTAAAGAATGCTAAGAAACATCTAATTTTACGTAAAAGGAAAGTAGAGATGACATATTGGTGGAACGCTGATTTACAGAGATGTAAACGAAGAATAAGGGCTTTAAGAAAACATTATCAAGTTAGACAAATTGATGAAGACACTCGAAGAGAAAGAAAAATATTATATAAAAAGGAAATGGCTCTCTATCGAAAAAAGATTAAAAAGACAAAATATGAATATAAGATGAAGCATTTTTTGGATAATAAAGACTACTATGATTGCTACTTTCGATCGGCAACACGTAAATCTAGACCTTCCCACGTGATTATAAGGAAAGATGAGCAGAGTACTGATGAATTTTCTGATGTTATTAGGGATTATTTTATGGAAAACTTTGATTGTGGAAATCCTGAGGATGGTATTGTTAAAAATGAACTTTTGACATCTCCAAACTGTGGTGCTGATGATGTTTTATTTTCTATAGATGAGATTCGTTATGTTGTGGGAAAATTGAGAAATAAAAGTGCTCCTGGAATTGACTGTATACATGCTGTTATGGTTAAATGTTTATTTAAAAATTTTGAGAAATTTTTCATTCTACTTTATAATAAATGTTTTAGTTTGTCGATTTTTCCGGGAGTGTGGAAGATCTCAAGATTAATATTCATTCCAAAGGGTGACCAGGCAGTTAGACCTATTTGTTTATTGAAATTCTTTGGAAAAGTTCTGGACAAATTGCTTACCAATAGGTTATATCATTTTTTCTTGGAGAATAATTTTATTTCAAATAGACAGTTCGGTTTTGTTTCGGGAAGGTCAACAAATGATGCACTTTATGATTTAACAAACACTATAGTTCAAAAGAAGAAAGATTTTCATGTGATAATTGTTTCTTTCGACGTTTCAAAGGCTTTTGATTCTGTTATATGGAATTCATTGCTCTCCACCCTTGAGAATTTTAAAATACCTAAAAATATTTTTGCAATTTTGTGTAATTATTTTAATAACAGAAAGGTTGTATTTTCTTATGATGCTGATTTTAAAATTTTTAAAAATGTGTATAAAGGATGCCCTCAGGGCTCGCCTAGTGCTCCGCTGCTCTGGAGCGCCGTTATTTTTAAGTTATTAAATGTTTTTCTTCCTGAATACGTAAATGTGATCTGCTATGCAGACGATATTTTATATGTAATATATGATGTATCTTTAGAAAAATTAGAACAGCGTTTTCAACTGGTGAGTGATATTCTAAAGAACTGGGCCGAGGATGAGAAGTTGATTTTTAATTTGCGAAAGACTTCATATATGTTTTTCCCTAGGGCCGGCAAAAATACTAGACCACCCAGGCTAAGATTTTATGGTACCCTGTTGAAAAGAGTAGATCACATGAAATATTTGGGTGTAATTATAGATGATAAATTAAATTTCGAACTTCATTTTAAAGAAATTCAGAAGAAATCTGATGCAATTTTATATTTTTATAAAAGAAATTTTCCAAAAAAAGTATTGATTACTAAAAGAAATATACTCAGAATGATTTATAATGCTGTTATCATACCTATAATAATGTATGGAATAGGTAGTTGGGGCTCTAGGGCGGCGGAACTCCAAAGAATAAGGAATAAGTTAATAACAATTCAGCGGCCCTGGCTTCTGTCACTGACTAGGTGTTTCAAAACTACTCCATCTGAAATTCTCTGCATCTTGGCCGGCACACCGCCTCTTTCTATATTTTATAGGTATTATTACGATAAATTTTTATTATCTACTAATAAGATTGATTTTATTCATTATGAGGAATTTTTTGCTTGTTGTACTGCTTTTTATAACTTGGATCCTTATTGTATACACCCTGCTAAAAGAGTTATTATTGATTATGAATTTCATTTTGTTGAATTTGGTGAAATTGACATTTTTACAGATGGTTCTGGAATCGATGGTAAGATAGGTTTTTCTTATGTTGTATATTACTATGGTACTGAAATTTACAATGATAAAATTAAATTGGAAAATTTTAATTCAGTGTTCCAGGCAGAATTGGCAGCTATTTTTTATGCTTTGAGATGGATAAGGGATAACTTATTTATACATTATAAAATATCAATTTATAGTGATTGTCTGTCTGGTCTCCAGGCCTTAAAAAATTACGAATGTAAAAACTCATTAGTTGTTGATATTAAATGTCTCTATGAAGAAATCACCAAAATTCATGTTGTGAAATTTAAATGGGTTAAGTCCCATGTTGGGATTTTGGGTAACGAAAGGGCCGATGTGTTGGCCAAGGAGGCAGTTATGGGCGAATCCGGGGAGTGTTCCATTGTCCAACCATCTAGAAGAATTCTTGTAAATAAAATAAAACAATTTTATATTGATATGTGGAAAAAGGATTGGAATGAGTCTGATAGAAAAAAGGATTACAGTTATAGTTTGATCCCTACATATAATAAATGTATTTCATGCTGCCTGGATCTTAATCAAGTTATCACAGGACATGGACGCTTCCCGGAGTACCTAAAGAGATTCGGTCTACAAGAAAATGAGTTATGTTATAATTGTGGAGTTACGGGTTCAGTTAAACATTTTGTAAATGAATGTGATTTAACTTATGATATAAGACAAAAGTTTGGACATATTAATACATTTACTGGAAAAAACACTGAATTTGAATTTGCTAGGGAATTAATGAATTTTATTAATAATAATCGTGTTAATGTCGGAATTTTGATTTAACATGTGTTTAGTGATTTTATGATAGAGCATGGTCTGTGTCTTGTGTTTTGTCCTTTTGTTTGGTTAGTTTCTAACTATTGTATTTATTTTAATTATTATTGTGCCGTTAAGGTCCATTAAGGTTATATCCTAATGGGCGTATTTTATTATGTGGTTTTTAACTTGGCGCCCCCCTGGAAAAGTCATAAAATCAAATCGATTAGGTGGATGGGGGGCTGCGCCTCTTTCTGTACCTGTATGTTTAATGATAATTTTCCGATGCAGTGACAGGTTTTTCCTTGCGCTGCTACAATTTCTGTGTTTTTGTTTTTAAATAATCGTAACCTATAAAAATTCTTTTTGAAAAATGTCTCACTCATAAAATTACCTTCTGCTCCTGTATCGATGAGGGCTTCTACTGGTACATCGCCAACCAGGACTTGTATAATTGGTAGATGTGAGTTATTTACGATGACCGTATTTAAGTGTCTTTTTGAGGGTTTTTTTAAAACTTCCGTGGTCTGGTCCCTCGCTTTCACGGGCCCCTCTACTCGTTTAAAGCTTTCCTTTCAACTTCTGCCTTCTGGGTACGCGGACGTTTGTTTTCAAATTTCCTTTTTGGGCCTTGACCTTCGAGGTTCGATGAGTTAGCTTGATAGCTCTTTCTCCCATAAGAGCGGTTTGCATTTCTGGTCTGCTCATTTGAAGATTGCCTTCGGGTACTTTGAGCATACGATGCCCCCTCTAGCTTTTTCCGCTATTCTGCGATTTTGAAACTTCACCGCCAATTCGAAGAGCTCCTGCAATGTGCTTGGGTTTCTTCCCATACAGCATAACCGTCAGCTTAATTTTTCGCAGAATAAAGTCCGTCAACTCTTCTATATCCCGTTGATAGAAACTATATAGTTCGGCTTCTAGCCTTGCTCGATCTTTCACTATGGGGAAGGCCTTTAATAACGATTTTTTGAAATTTTCAAATGTATATGTCTGGCCTCCAAATTCCCCTAATAAAAATTTGCCTATATTCTTCCACCATAGCGCGGCCTGTCCTCTTAGTGCAGATGTGGAGATGACAACTTTTTGTCTTTCAGGCACAGAGTAGAGTTGAAAGTGATTGTCGGGGCTTTCTAGAAATATCGCCACCGAATTTTTTTCCGTCGAAATTGACGTTTGGCTTGATTGACGCTCTCAAAGTCTGGACCAGGTATCCAAATCCTTCCAACTGGCTTGCCATTTCTTGTTGTTGTCCAGTAACGTTCATCCAATTTTCGGCCATTTCAGTTCGACAAGTGTTCGGGCGCCAATGTAAAGTTGCGCGCCTCCAACCTGCACGCGACAAAGTGGTGACTGCTGAAACAGGAAATTAGACAGAGTCTTGAGAAGGGTTTAACTCCCTTTTTATTCAACTTTAGAAATTACAAATGCATGCTCTTGACGCTCACAAACTACGCCGACCCGGCGGTAAAATAAAAATAAGAAACTAAAAAGAGATAATAACAAGAGACTAACTACAAGGCTCTCTAAACGTAACTAACCTCACCGCGTTCTAAAGTACTGCTGATAATTCAGCAAACTCTGAATATTACGTTGAAAGATTAACAATTTGCCGAGGCAAGCACACAGGCCGAAACGCGTGGTTCTTCAGTTTCTAACTAGCCACCTCCACACTCGTGAAGCAAGAAAGCACACTTCGAACTCATTTCCTTTCTATTTAACTCAGAATACTTCCGCTGATAATTTGAATCCTTGCGCGTTCTACTAAAATTTACATACTCTGGCATTGGCAGTTCCAGGGAAAAGTAAGGCTTGACAGGAAAGATAGTTTAAACTTAAAATAAATGTTAGTTAAAATAAATATAAACCCTACAAAGCAAATAAAGGATTACACGAATAGCACTTGTAAGCCACCCGTGTGTCCGGACCCACTCTCTTCTGTCATTTTATAGCAATATCGTAAATAAATTATATAAATACTGTATTGTATTTCATTAATTTGGTTTGGCAGGCGGGGTGTAATTTGCCCACCCTTGTTTTAGGGCATGGGTGTCTAAACTATCACCGTTTGAGGGCCGCATTGCAAAGAAAAAAAATTGGCGGGACCGCATTGCAGATTAATTCTTTTTATTATTAATATTTTATTTGAATTAGATATGTAGATGTACCTATTTTTTTATTAATTTCTAAAAGCTTCGTTTTACTTAGTTTAGATTTCATAAAGATGGAAAAAATTCAAATTAATGATATGGATGAATTTGCTTTTGTTGAACAAGTAAATAGATATCGATTTCAATAGACGAGGTGGAAATTCTTAACGCATTTTCAAGATGTTTGTCAGTGAACGTTGTCCTATTTTTGTTTTTTCTATGCTTCATTGTTGAAAAACATTGTTTACAAATATAGGTACTGCCAAAAGCTGAAGACATTAATAAAGCCTGATTGTGAAAATTAGGATATTTATTGCGGGAGTGGTAATATTTATAAAACTCCAGTAAAGAAACCTATTCATTTTTTTCAGTTGAATATCAATTTGCAGTTCTATACATTCCATTTGAAGACTTGAAGGTAATTTACATTCCAAAGTAAATGGAGTAGAAAATGTGTTGAAATATTCTTTATATTTTAGAAAATTTTGAAATCTACTGTCAAACTCTTGAATCAAATCAAAATTTAATGCAGTATATTTTACATATATTGTGCAACTCACAGGTTTATGTGCAGCCAAAGTACTGAAAAGTGACAAATCTTTTACTTTTATTTGATTGTTCCAAAACATTAATTTTCTTTCAAACGCTGTTTTTGTTTGAAACACATTATTAATAAGTTGATTTTTTTCTTGAAATCTCAAATTTAAATCTCTCAGATGTTATGTTAAGTCTACTAAAAAAGCTAAATCTGAAACTTGAGCTTCATTTTCAAATTCACTCACAGTTTTCCTTTTGTTTCCATAAATATTTTTATTTCAGTTCTTGAATCGTAAAATCTTTTGAGCATTTCCCCTTTCTGAGCCATCTCACTTCTGTATAATAAATAGCATCTGCAAATTCAGTGCCCAGTGCTGCACTTAAATTCAGTGCTTAGCTGCACTTAAACAACATTTAAATTGTTGATAACTCCACAAATATTGCATGCAAATTTACGTTAAAGCATAAAAACCTTAACCGGAAGCATATTTTACAAGTGCACATCTGTGTAGCCACCGAGAGAGTGGCTTCTAGGATGAACCAATGAGCATCCAGTAATATTTCTGTCATGTCACATGACCTTTCGCGAGCTTTAAGCGAGATGGTTGAAAATATTCTGCCACGCAATTTTCTGTACAAAATAATTAAAGCATCGTCGATTGCTTCTGAAACTTTTCTTTGCGAAGTCAATTATAGGAAATTATGAGGATTTCACTACTTGGTTGAAATAAATACAACACGTGCTAGATACTTTGCAAAAATATCGATGTGGAATACTACTTAATAAGTGGTAAATGGTAAATAAGATGAAGAAAGAAATATGTGATAAACATCTGAGCCCAGATGCAATCTTTATATAAAACTATGCGAATGAGAAAAACATTTACACCAATTATATATATAAATAGAAGTCAGTACTTTTTATTGCAGTCTATATGAAAAAGACGTTCTATAATAATAACCAACGCAGAATTTTATTTAAAGTGAACTTTACTAATTTGCATTCGTATACATTTATTGTGTTAAATTTCGCATTTAATAACTGGTCAATCTTAAATGTACTGTCTACACAGGAAATACTCATCAAACAGAGTGAATTTATCGTATTTACAACGAGTATATTCAATTTATTCACATATAATTTTTAATGTTAGCAATAGATATAATCAGATCATATGTATTCTGAATCTTACATTTTAAAAATCAAAAGAATACAAGCACTTAAATTAGAAAACACTAGATTCATTGTAACACTTTCAGTCATTCTCAGCTCAATTAAAAAAATACACACTTGAATTCTCTTAATCCACATAATATGCCGTGAACATCAATCCTAATATTAATGCGTGATAAAAATCGCGAAAGTGAAATGTCAGCGATTAATCAATCCTAAGAAAATGAAAGCACTACGAGATTTTCTACTATTACGCCGTATATTCATAACTGCCAAACAAATGAAAATCAAAACGTAAACAATATACGCTCACATGCCCGAAGATTTAGCGTCATAAGAGCAACTGGTTCATTTTCGAAAACTTTCCCTCAATGGCTTCGCTGATGTGCACTTGTGAAATATGCTAACCGGAAGATAAGAATAACATAATTCAATCATTTTTAAAGCAAAAAAATGCACAACTTACAAACATATAGGAATAAAGAAACTGAGCTCAATATGCTGAGTTACGGAGTAGATATATGTATATATATATATATATTAACATACTCTGTGTGCGGCCGGTTGCAACCAAAATACGAGGTGTTCATCTACATGTTATAGCAGTCCTACATACAAAATTTCAACGTTCTGAGGCTACTCGTTTTTGAGCTATGCGAAATACGCACGTACGTACGCACAAGACGCCACGAAATATTCTCTTCAGAATTCATTTAAAATCAGTTTTATAATTTTGTTGGGGAAAAGAGTCCTTTATTCTGTCCTTACTTGCGGATGTCAAGCAAAAACGTCATTAAATTGCATTGAATAGCGGTCAAAATCGATATTTTCGTTGAAATATGATACCCGAAATTTTTCGCGATTACAATACTTCTTTTTACTTCGTACAAGGAAGTAATAAAATCGAATAGATGCACTTAAAATTCAAAACGTAAATTCAAGTGTGTGGTAAAATATACCACATGGAAGGGTTTTAGGATGTACTTAAATATTTCACAAGTTTTGAACCTTTTTGAATTGCAAAGTATGAATTGAACTACATTCTAACTAGTTTGTATAGCTAATAATATTGCTTTTACTTACTTATTACTTAAAAACCTAAAATTCTGGTTTCGCAAGTGAGAAAGACAGTTCCCGGGAAGAATGAAAGAATAAACCTGTATCGCCATCTAGCTGTAAAACAAGACGAGAAAATAAATATTATATTCTTAGCCTCCACGGAGAAAATTGGGATCCGTATGGAAAATAAGAGAAATAAACTCACGCACGCTATTTTCATGTGACCCATAATACGAGACGGATTTCGCACCCCGTGGAAATAGCGGGAGCTTTATGCGAAGGGTTTTAGTCCACCATGACATATTAACAAGCTTTTAATTAAATTTTTGTTTTAAAATAAATGTCAGTGAATTGATTATATATGAATCACGTTAAAAACGTTCATTTTTTTAATAAAAATACTTTCCTAATTTGTGTTTGGGTCGCATTTCAAAGCCTTTTGGGCCGCACTTTAGACACCCATGTTCTAGGGAGAAGTTAATACTGAGAGAAATAAAATCTTACATAATATTAATTTACGAAAGAAACTGACTTCATCTATTTTGCAAAACATTTCGTGATTTTTTTTTTCAAAAATTAAGTTTGGCCTTGGAAAGAGGCTAGAACATGAACCCCACTTTTATTTCTTAACCCCGCCTATTAGGGTGAATTTTAAATTGTAATAGGTTTTCAAGTGAAATATAATCCAATACAATGAATTATTATTGCATCCCTAACCACCGATTTTTCTGCATCGTGTTGTGGTACATAACTTTGCAAATTGCCCAATGCTCAATGATAATCTTCTATTATATTTTATTTAACAATACTGCGTTGCCTTTTTGAGGCGAAGCGGTGGTGTTGGATACTAATGTTAGATTACTATTTGCATTGAAGTTAGGTAGTTGTTAAAATGCTGTGCGTTGCCAATGCGTTCGTGGTATAACTAGTTGTAATTAAAGTTTATCGCCAAACAACGTACATAATAAAGTTAGGGAAAAACAAGGAAGATATACACATTATTTTAGTGCGGGTAGAAATCATCATCCAAATCTATGATTTTCAAAGTCCAGAAAATAATGGACGCGAGTTCAAAAGCAGATCAATTACATTTCGGAGTTCCTCTGCAGAATGGAAGATAGCACCAGCAAGATGCAGCTGCAGGTGTGTAAAAAAGTAGAAGTTCCAAGAAGCAATGTCGCTGCCATATGGTGGGTGCGGCAAAAGATCCCATTCGAGAACATACGGTGAATGCAGATACGTATGGTCTTGCATTATCTTGATGGAACATTACCTTTTTGCCCTGGAACTCAGGTCAACGTTTTCCCTTGACAACAGCGTCAACACGGACTAGCATCTGGCTGTGCACCTTACTACCCTGGGTTTTACCATTTCCCAGAAAATCTTTGTGGACAACAAAGCATGTCCCAGCAAATACAAATCATGATCTATTTGTTAGCCAAATTGCGCTCTGCGACGCTTCCGACGGGGTCAAGGATGCAGATCAACTTCCTCTTCGGCCTGCATTATTGAAGTAAATCCACTTTTTATTACAAGTGACGAAGTCGCAATAACGAGAGCCGAGTTGCAGTCCAAGATTTTATATTTCTACCCAAACTGGATGAGACTATCCAATTATTCCAAACTGTGGGCACAAACTAAAAGTACTCAAATAGGGTATCATCTTATGACTCATAATATGAGAGGGCAACACATAACCTAAGATCTGAATGATAATAAATCATAATCTAAGAATTCAGTTTAAATCCTCGCAAAAGAACTAACTCCAAAAAAATTTAGAAATGTTTAAAAATAAAAATGTAAACAGCAAGGAAATTCTCTCGATTAGTTTCAAATGTACCAACTCATCTAACTGATGATCGACTATTCATATTGCGACTCTCAGTTACATGTACTTTAGCTAGCATCTCACGCATCCATGCTCATTTTCAGTCGACGAAGTTCCTCGATGTGATAAACTGCTCCAGCACCTACGCATAATTTTTAACCATTTAACTGATGTTTTACCGTGAATTAATTCAGTTCTTACGAATATCTTCCTCGTATGACTTGCCACCTCTTCAATTTCGCCTGCGGGCGCAATGCTACGGCACACTAACTGAATTTAAATTTAAAAAAGTCAGCGGCCTCCGGCCTTACTTGAACTATAGGCTAAAACTCTTATGTAGTTGTAACCTAGAACATAAAAGGTACTATTTTCATTTTCATTTATGCATGTTTTTGCACTGTGGAAAAAATAATGGTACCTAGAGCCATTAAATTTCGAATAACGTAGTTAGTTCTCCATCAGAACACGGACAACTGGAAATCCGAATAGTTTGAATCTCGAATTTGTTTTATTATCTATTTCATATTTGGTAAAACTTTAACGAATTTTTAATCAACAAAATCAAGGATATCAAAGCGAGCAGTAGCAACACTCTACAGAATAAAGCATTTTTAACCCCAGCGCAGAAGAATAGACACCGGGGGAAAATGTTTAAAGATATGCCGTTTTTAAATATTTTGTGATTTTGTTGTTGAATCGAATTTTATGTGGCGTAAGTACCAGAACGGGATATTTAATAAATAAAGTAAACACAAAAAATGTTAACAATAGAAAGACAAATCAAAATTTGTAAAGACATCTTTGTAAGAAAACTGAACCTTGATGTGATGAACTGAGAAAAGATTCAAAAAAGGAGAAAAATGCGTGCCAACATATAACGACGCATCGAGATTTCTAAACGCAAACCGCAATTCTGCTTTTAAGTTTTTTTTATTTTTTTTTTTTTTTTAATTTTGCTGTTGAATTGCATATTGCGAAAGTGCGAAGACAATAGTGTTTAATAATAATTTAATAATACAGCCAAAAGGACTCCGAAAAAAATGGGTTAACAGGAGTGAGAGTAACAGTTGACTGGTAAACTGCGAACTCAGAAAGAGTGTAAAAAACTTTAACAAACCCTTTTGAGCGACCGTTGAAACCTAGAACCCCTTCAGGTATTTTTTTTTCTTAAATAATTACTTTTTTACGAGATAGTTCGTTATAACGAGCGCCATGTGTAATAAATTCTTGTCGTCCAAGATTTTATATTGTTGATCTGAGTTTGCAAGGTTTCGGAGTGTTCTGTCAACTATTCCTATGCTATACGCACAAACTAGAAAGACTCATAACCCGAACTTTATATTAACATTGCGATTTTTATTCTGACATAATAACTCATAACTTGAGATAACATCACAACCTCACTGATAACAAATTAAAACAATTTGAAATGAGATTTTAAATTATCAAAGGGGAGTTAACTTCTAATTGCTTTAAAACCATACAAATTCTTTTAACAAGTGTTTACGTTCATGCTTCCTGTCATTAATTTAGATGTACCATTTGCAGCTCTTCGTCGGCAACAAACTTTCGAGTTGCCGTAGCATTCCTGTTCCTAATCGCCTCGAAATTGAAACGTGTGCCACACTTTATCCACCACTGTTTTATAATTAGCCAAAAATTTGCTTTCCTAGAGACCAATTTGTTGCCAATCTAGAGAAATTTAGCTTCGCAACAACAAAGATAACGCATTCAGTTATTACTGCCAATTAAATCATGCTTAATTCTTTCTGGAATTTTCTCGAGGAAATAAGTGTTTAAGATTTACTTCGTAATTTTAAATATAGATATTTTGAGTTTTTATGTATTTTTGCCTTCTCGCGAAGTGAGAACTGAATTAATTAAATGAGAAATACTCAATTGTCTGAGGAAAACTGTTTCTTTTTTGTTTTGTTTGCTTAATTTCTTTTATACATTATTCTAGCTTTATTATAAAATTTGAATAGAACATGTGGCAACGATTAGATAATTCTATTCTTTAAATGATATAAATTTTGTGCATTATGAGTTATAATATGAACGAAATATATAAGTTAACTGTTACATAATTATTGGATTATATAACAGTTAACTTAGTTTCCGTTATATAATTATTATATAGTAAGTTAACTGTTATATAATTATTAATACTGTTAAGTGAATCTACTAAATGACAAATTAAACCGAAACGCTCTCCAACTCCAACTTGCTTTATTTGCCGCGATTAACCTGCGAAATCGCAGGTTGTGTTCCGGCTATCGAACTTTGGTGCTTCTAGGAGCGCTGCAGGTAAAGAAATGCCGAACGTAGTTCTCGTGGAGACAGGATAGCAGATGCAGGGGGTGTGACCAATGTAACGTGATGAGCGATAAGACATCTGGTTGGCGATGAGGTATCCAGGCATCGTAGCGCTGTAAATCTGAAGTTTTACAATAGTTATACATAAAATAGTACTAAACCGAAACGCTCGCGTAAAAATATTTTGTATTAATCTTTTGTGCTAACGTAAAAACCGGTGGGAATGCAAGTCTTTCAACTTCAAAGAACTTTGAAATTAAAAAAGAAAAGGAAAAATAGGGGAAATATTTTAATCGTTATTAACAGTTATTATTTCAAGTTAACATTTAAAGCTATCTTTTCAAATATCAGAGCGCTGCCTATAAAATTACCGATATTTTTTAAAAGGATAAACACGCAATTTCACAAATTTTCAAAATAATTTCACATTCAATATCTTCTCTTCATATTGTTACGAATTTGGTATTTAAAAAGCTAATGTTAGTTCAATTATAAATTAAATGATTTTATTTCTCGCGCAGTGCAGCACGTGACGAATATTAAAAGAAAGCTAAGCCGGAAAATTGAAAATACAAGAGCGCGTGCATTAAATAAATAAATATCTCTTTTTGATTTCGAGAAAGTACTGGAAAATTCTAGCGCGTGATTTTAAAATCTTATAAAAGGAGGAAAACATCTCAGTTCGTTAGTTGCTTGCTTAGTTTGTTGTTGTTTAGAAAACTGCTGTTGTTGATTGTAGCGAATTCGCAGATTAGCGTTCTTTAGCTGTTTTGAATTACGTTCTATTGGACATTTGAGTAGTTAAAAGAAAACTACTGTGAGATATTGTAATACTGCGTGATAATTTGAGAAAATTTAAGCATTTTTGTTGTGATAATAATAAATTTTTGTTCATTTTTCATCGGACTTGTGCATTCATTTCATAACGAACCCCTACGCACGCAACAATTTTTGGTGTCAGGAGTGGGGTTTGAATGCCAATAACAAGAGCGATGGAAGAGCAGTTAAGGCAATTGATAACAGCCTTTGCCTCGTTTAAAGAAGAAATAAAAGAAGAGATGAAATCTAGCCAAGGAAAGATGGAAGGGGCCGTCAACTCCGTTAAGGAAGAAATGAAATTGGGCCAGGAATCTGTTAAGGACGAAATGAAAGCCGTTCAAGCTGGTCAAGAAAAGATTGAAGCAGGTCAAGAAGAAATGAAAAGAGAGATTACCTGCATAATAGGAAATAAATTTGAAGCTATGGAGGGCAGAATTGACGCAGTTGAAAATAAAGTTGGACATATCGAAGAAAAAGTTTCTTCCGTAAAAGATCATATTGAAGAAAGAGTTTCTTCGGTGAAAGAAGAAATAGAAGAAAGAGTTTCTTCTGTAAAAGAACATATAGAAGGGAGAGTTTAGGAAGAGTTTGTGCCGTCCAACACCAAATCGAACAACAAATTGATGAGAGAGTTTCTGCAGTTGCCAAAGAAATGGATATTTTAAAGAAATTCGTAGCGACGGCAGGGAATAATAGTGATTATTTTAAATTCTTACCGATGCCTACTCGTCCATCTCTGAAGCTATCCACATATGATGGGAAGACATCCTGGCAAGTGTATAAAACACAATTTGCTATAGTGGCGGATGCGAATGGATGGGATTCCCAAACTAAGGCCTGTCATCTCGCCGCTTCTTTGAGAGCAGACGCAGCGGATATCCTTCAGACTCTTCCCGAAAACAAAAGGTCAGATTTCGAAGCTCTGTCCGGCGCCTTGGAGCTGCGCTTTGGGGAGAAGTGTTTAAAAGACTACTGCAGGCTCCAATTAAAATCTCGTCAACAGAAGCCTACCGAAACACTTCAGGAGCTCGCCACGGATGTTGAAAGGCTGTCTCACCTCGCCTTTACGGAGTGCCCGAGAGAAACGAGGGAAATCCTGTCGCTGCAATATTTCATCGATGGCATCCGGGACCCTGAAATACAGAAAGCACTGCGAATGGCGGATGTAAAAGATTTAAAAAGCGCTCTAGTGTACGCCATGAAGTTCGAGGCAGCCCAGGAAGCAACTAATAGAGATCGCTACCCAGTTAGAGCTGTGCGAGTCCATGAGCCAGTGGATCAACTGATGGCTCGTTTAGATGATTTAGCCAGACAAGTCGATGCTTTGATACGGAGTAGCAGTGAGAACAAAGTAGCTGTAAGCTGTTGGAGATGTGGTAGTGAAGGTCACCTAAGACGGAATTGCAGAACACCCCAGGGTACGGAATATAAAGCAGATGATTTTACCAGACAAGTCAGTGGCTTGAGACGGAACAGAAGTGAAAAGAAAGTAGTTCTAAAGTGCTGGAACTGCGGAGTTGAAGGCCACATACGAAGAAACTGCAAAACACCCCGAGGTACGGAAAATAAGACCATTTCCCAGCAACGACGCAGTAAACAAATTAGTGACCATATCGAGGAACGGAGGTTGCCAGATAATGAAAAACCTTGTTTTAAAGCGCTTAAAATTTATACAGTGAGTGGCAACAGTAACGGACTGTCCATTAATGGGAATATCGATGGAGTTCCTTGCAATATGATCATTGACACAGGAGCTAATGTTACCATCATTAGGAAAGATTTAGCTGAACAGTTTAAAGATAAACTTATTTGGACGCCATCCTGTGTTACCCTTCAGACCGCGTCTGGTGACAAGATCGACATAACTGGGAAGTTAAACGTAAGCATCACGTTTGGAAGTGCCGCCTACCATCACACGGCATATGTGGCGGATATCACAGATCCATGCATACTCGGATTGGACTTTTTAAGGAAATACAATTTTTCCTTAGATTTCAAAAACAATAAGCTGCTTTCAGCATCTGATGGCATGACTATCCATTCTCAAAAGGGATCCTCGCCTGGAAATGTCGACGCCTTGTCCGAAAGATCGAGCTCGGGAAGCTGCCGAAATCATACCAGGGTCGAAAAGAAACTCAAGACTACCAGCTATTCTCCATCCCAGAAGCTTTTCGGTCGAGACCTTCGTCTGCCTTGTGACCGCCTGTTTAGTCGCCCTACGGGTGCGCCTTCATCGCCTGAGGAACACATCCAAAATGCCCAGGCCCGGTTTGAGGGGATGCACCGTTCTGCACGAAAGCGAGTCAACTTGGCGACGGAGAAAATGAAGACCAGATGCGACACAAGAGCTACTAGACAGAGATCCAATAAAGGAGACAAGGTGTGGTTGTGGAACCCGATTCAACGAAAAGAACTCAGTCCTAAATTACAGTCACCCTCGGATGGTCCATATATAGTCCTGAACAGACTTAATGACGTCATGATCCGTAAGTCTTCGAACTCTAAACCTAAAGTAGTTCATTACGACAGGTTAGCTCATTACTATGGCCATAGTACGTAATGTAAATAATTGTAAATAGTATAAGACCATGGTCCTTTTTGTTTTCAAATGTGTATTTGATTTGTATTTAGTACTTGATATGCATTTAGCATTTGATTTGTTTAAGTTAGTTATTGCATTTAGTGTTCATGTTGTTTGATATTGTAATGTAATGTTTATGCCTCAGTTGCATTTATGCCACAGTTGTAAGTTTACCTTCCTGTCCAGGGATTGTACTGCCCGGGACGTGCAGTCCTTGGGAAGGGTGTAGTGTTACGAATTTGGTATTTAAAAAGCTAATGTTAGTTCAATTATAAATTAAATGATTTTATTTCTCGCGCAGTGCAGCACGTGACGAATATTAAAAGAAAGCTAAGCCGGAAAATTGAAAATACAAGAGCGCGTGCATTAAATAAATAAATATCTCTTTTTGATTTCGAGAAAGTACTGGAAAATTCTAGCGCGTGATTTTAAAATCTTATAAAAGGAGGAAAACATCTCAGTTCGTTAGTTGCTTGCTTAGTTTGTTGTTTAGAAAACTGCTCTTGTTGATTGTAGCGAATTCGCAGATTAGCGTTCTTTAGCTGTTTTGAATTACGTTCTATTGGACATTTGAGTAGTTAAAAGAAAACTACTGTGAGATATTGTAATACTGCGTGATAATTTGAGAAAATTTAAGCATTTTTGTTGTGATAATAATAAATTTTTGTTCATTTTTCATCGGACTTGTGCATTCATTTCATAACGAACCCGTACGCACGCAAGAATATAATAAAATAGTTTGTCTGTGTGCGTGTGTGTGTCTTTCGTTTGCGCTGCGCGTAAGCTAATAGACCCACGGCTAAGAAATTTGGTACATAGATGCATCTAGACAAGAGCCAGTGCACCTCGATGCGGTTTTTTTCGAAATTCGAATTAGAATGTTTTCTTATTTTATGTTTTGTGACGAAATCGCGTTATTTTGAGACATAATGGGCTATAGGAAAGCGAGATTTTACTCTATACACTCCATTTTCCCATCGTCATGAAACGTAGGCACTTAGCTATTTTACGAACTTAAAATAAATTTCGTGTATCAATAAATCGATTAAATACGAATTTATTTAACAAAGGGAGAGTTTACGGGATTTTTCCTAAAAAAGTTTATTTTTAAAAATGTACAGATTATTTTTCTTTGATTCTTGGACACGTTAAACGTTTATCCTTGCGACTGCATTTACAAAGAGAATTTTGGAAAAATGATAATATTTTGTATTTTTAAAAGATTTTTTAAATGAAGCTTCCGACTCACATCTATACTTCTCACATCTCACATCTTTAAAAATGTGATTTTGGCAACAGTTTTCCCGTCTTATTGTTGTTGATAGATTTTTCATAAAATCGCATCATTTTCAATAGTTTCATTCTTTTAGAAATATGGGTTTGGCAACAATTTTTCATCGTATTTCTTAATTTTAAGAGATTGGCATATTTCATTGTCCTTTTTATATATATATAATACATTTTTATTGATTTATTTTTTGTTAACGTTGTTCCGCAGAGTAAAATTCTGCGCGGAATTTTGTGTTTTTTGAGTTGCTTTCATGTTATGTTTTGTTTGTAAGATATTGAAAAGTTTTGCATGATTTTTTTTCTTTAACGGAAAGTTGGTTAATTTTTTTATTAGGATAACTGATATTTGTATTAAGGGATACAGCTTATTTCATTGTAATTTTTTTCTCTTGAAAATATAAGATAAAATATCATTAATTATACTTTGGTTTCAGAATATTTTGTTTTCTTGCATTCTTTTATGTTATGTCATTCTTTTATGTTTCACTGTTTTTAAGATATTGAAAAGTTTTGAGTGATTTTTTTCAGGAAACAAAGTTCTTAACCTCCTTTATACCATTTGACTTTTTACAATTTTGCAAAGGGAAGTTGGTTATTTTATTTATTAGGATAATTAATATTTGTAGGATAATTAATATTTGGATATTTCTTATTTCATTGTAATTTTTTTATACGTAATAACGTTTTTTTATGAAGATGTTCTGCAGAGTAAAATTCTACGCAGTTTTTAAATTTAACGTTTGATGTTCCCTTCAGCCATTTTTCCGGTGCATTTAAAAGCCAGACGAAGGCTGGCAGCGAAGCTGCTAGTATACTATAAACGGTTTAACATTTTTCCGGATGATCTTAAATCGCAGGCGTATGAAAGGAGAAAAATCCACACTAGTTGCCACTAATCATAAGTAATTCAACTGTGTCTAGAAAAGTTGAAAGTTTAATTCTTAGCACCGCAGAAGTCATGTATTTAAGTTGCAAGTCGCTTGCAATTGCGTTAATAGTAGTCTTTTATTTAAAATGATTGGAGTTTAAGTGATTAATACTTTTAGTTTAGGTTCGAACCATTCGGATGGCTAACGAAACTCAATTGTTCGACTTTTCGAATCTTTCCCAAGATTCGAGTATTCAATTAAATAATCATTCCGTTTCTCGATCGCAGCTATAGCATCTTTTCTCAGAATAGAATGTTATGGATCTTTATAATGAGCATCCCGTGCAACACTATCTAGCTGCTTTCGCGTAAGATCGTATCATTTTGCTCATGGTTGCGTCCGATATCCTTAGACAGATTGCACACAAAATATTTGTGCACTTAAATTGACTCCACACTTCAAACAGGAGTATAAGACTAAAAATAGCAAACACACAAAGAAAACTTACATGATACAAATATCACTGCATTAGGTGTGGTGGTGTATTTAATTATGGCAAAGCACACTAGGGCTATCTGCCTAAGGGGAGGGATGCCTTTCGTGGAGGACTTTCTAAGGGAAACTGGCTCGTATACACGTTACACATGGGGAAAACCACGAAAACGCCCATGCAGCCAGCCCGTTCGCGGGATTCGAACCTCGGACCGAACTACCAGTGTTCAGCGACTTTACCGCTCGGCCGCTGGTGGGCCCACTGCATTAGGAACAATATGCGTCTTTTCCGAGTAATCGTTTGGAGTTTTAGTTCCAGTTCCCTTTCAAAATTGCCTACAGTCAGATAAGTTATGTTCTTTTTTTCTTTTATGCATGCTTAGAAAATTAAAAAAATATCCTAGTAGCATGTCACTAGCGATCAGTTGATTGTAATTTGATATAATCCCCAAAAACGTGAACTGTACTGACCAGAAGAATTAGTTTGTTAACTGTTTTTCAGTATCTTAATAACATATGGTAAATGTGTTCCTCTCGTTTAGGAATTTATTCACTGTCCATAACTTAATTTTTCGTTAATAGAAATTGAATTATAAGTAGAAAAATGATTGATTAATAATTAAAAAATTGAATTTATAAGTAGAACAATAATTAGAAAATTGTGAAAGAAATTATTAATTAAGAATAATAGCCACGAGCTTTAATAAATTTGCTTATTAATGGTTAATCTGTATTATGTCTTCTTGGGTATTGTTATTGTCATCTTATCAACACATCTTTTCCTGAGCGCGTTCTCAGAAATTAAAACATAACGAAACTTCATAATTACGATCACAAATGTTAAATTGGCTAGCAACTTATTTTTATGCTTACTTTGGGTTTTGTTTTTATTGAATGCCTGATTATCCGTATATATCTGAAAAACCACTATATTAACTTTGGATTTCGTCCTGGATTAATTTAATTTGATATTTAATTTTTCTTCAGTCTCACCCGTTAATATTGTTGGACCTAAAATCCGACAATATTACAGATACAATTTGCCATTTTGAAAACATGATTTTAACTGTGATTTTAGGAGCAATGATGCGTACACTGTTAAGCGATCGTATCATTGACACTTCTGGAATATTCCATCAGTTAATTATTTCAGAAAGTTTCAGTGAAAGAAATTCGTCAGATTGTTGTATTTCTTCTTACTTAAAGAATCATATTAATTCCGCCATTTGATGTGACTGAGCACCTGCGATAAATAACAAATAAAATAGCATTGTCGTGTAATTCTGCAATACGCTAAGGAATTTCAGATCCATGAGAGGCATAAAAGCCACTGGATTAAGTTTTAAATACGGTACTTGCAGAAGCCAAGTATGAATAGGAAATTCGGAATTTAGCCAGAGAGAATTTACGTCTAGAAAATGTTTTACACATCAAGCAATAACTGATCGTAAAACAGAATTTGCATCTTCTCAGAAAAATAATTTGACATGTTGAATTTATAGAACTCTCATACGCAAAGAATGTAATACTGTAGAATCCGTGTGTTCTTTTTGGTAGCATACAATGTAGACTCTATGTAGCAGAAGAAGAAGCGAATACTCGCTATGTCTTTGAGGAAGAGATATTCCAGAAGAAGGCTTAAATAACCTTTTTTATTTAAGCTACAATAAAAAGATGCACCCAATTGGTGCTCACAATTCACCACCACGTGTGGCTAACTTAAAGTTAACAGAAAATAAAAATGTAACATATCAGAAATAAATTTAAATGACTAACGCCTGCCTTCTTAGCTGAACTAAACGCTAAATCGGCTACACACAAAAACCCGAGGCCAGAAATATCAGTATAAACTGATAAGGTGCCTAACATTACCTAGAAAAACAGCAACGGTAATTGAAATAGACATATACATTTAATAATGAATTTTAATTAGGAAAAGTAATATAGTTAGACACATTATAAGAGCACGGTCCCAACACAGACACGGATGCCGAAGTTTACTTATCCCGGTGAACACAAGACTGAACTGTAATACAAACTGCGGAATAAAACTGCTCTCTCTCCGTGAGCCCGGAAGGTTGCTATACAGATTTACTGTCTTTCGCCAATTGGCGGTTTTCTCTCAGTTTGTATCAACGTTTTGGCGTTGACGCTACAAGATTATATAATTACTCTAACCAAATCATGGTGTACTAGGAAAATATCCTCCGCTTTGGCATGGCTGCTTTTAGTCTTTAATATAATACATTACACACGTTTTTAGATGTAGAATATTCTTAAGACTGTTTCTTCATGGCGAGATAACCTCCCTCTTGCAGATAACCATAGTGTCATTTGTTATGTTCGAGACATACAACGCAAAAACATATAAAAAAGAGATGCAACATTTCGTTATATTTTCCTTTAAAAGTTTGAGAGCACACTTGGAATCGTTAGATATCTGGCAATAGAGGCAGCTCGATTAAACTGCCGAAAAGCAGAGTACTTGTGTTCTATGTACTTTCTGTATGATTTAAAGGAATTCGCTCTACTGTAGTCAGCCTCTGCTGAGCCTGATGGCACATCTGACTGCTGGTAACTAAATTGAAGCGAGAGCTTTGCCGGATAGTTGGCGTTTAATAAGACGCATCTTCGATAACTCCTCTTAATAAGAGTATGCGCGATAACATTAATTCATACCTGAAGCTCCGTTACGTTAACTTACTTAATTATCAATTCTTAAGAACCACATGCGCATTGCTCGATACTCTGTTTCTATACTGGTATAAAGTAAGGGTTGTCCTTTTCTGGCTCTTACCATTTGCTGAATGAAATTTCTAAGATGGGTCTCGACATTTGAAGAAATCGCAAAAATGCTTTTTCCAAGTGAGGAATTTCATGAAGGGGGATGCGCGTTAGTTTTATGCTCCGCATTATGCCGCGTGTAGCTTTGCAGGATGCGCACTCTATTCCGGTATCTTCCTCCTGAGTTCCAACGAGCGCAGAAAGTGTAGAAATTCAGAACAGCAAGGCAGGAGGACAGGATAGCAGGTGAGGAAAAGATATAGTCATTGTCACGTGTGCAGTACAGATCAACTGTGTTTTTGAGGCAAAGCTATGGATTTGTAACGCGTAACAGATCTTTTGTTCCGTTCAGGGTATCGTCGCTAGGATGTTTTACAGCATAACCTTCACTTCATTTAATTTAATTTTTATATCGTTTATCGTCAAAATATTTCATCGAAAAATACAAACGTTATACTTACTATATGTGTGAAGGCCATATTTTCTAAAATGAATGGAATTTTAAAGAAAATTTAAAATCTCTATTGAGGGATTTCTTTTATGGAAACATGCATCAATCTGTAAGGTATTTCAACTAAGAAATTAGCAATAAGTTAATTTTAGAAGTTTATGCGGAAAGTAGAATTAGGTTTTAAATTGAATTAAAAATTCAAACTATTAAAATTTAAATATTAAATGATAGTTAAAATTATGACGCACGGTTCAAACTTGATGATCAATAAAAATGATTTACTCCCAAAATGGTAATAATTTTTCTTGTAAATATGAACTGAAATACATAGAATCAAAAATTATGAATATTAAGAATTTTGAGTAAGAAAAATTTAAAACGATATAAAACTCTTAAACATTAAGTAATACACAAAACAAATTTGAGCACGTGAAATTTTTACCATTGTTGCTGTTAAAACTGCTTGATAACTAGAGAAACGGTAGTGTTTCCCCTTCTAACGCTCGAGTTGCACTGACAAAAGAGATGCGACAAGCAGTAGTGGAAGTAACTTTCCAAACCACAGTCTTTTCTTCTTTGTGATAAAGTTCACAGAAAACAGCAGGGATGGAAACAGCAGGGATTTTGAATATTATTAACGATTTTAAAGATTTCAAAAATAAGTAGAAAAGAAAAACATGCCAAAGTAAAAGATAAAATCAGCCAAAGTAGAAAGTTGTTGCTTTGCCTAACTTCAAAAATGTTTAAAATCGTAAAAATCAATACGAACTATTACCTGATCTTTCATTCAAATTTTCATTTATCATCTGAAGCAATTTTAAGTTAAAGGGTTCCTAATGGAAGTCATTTGTTGAAGAACTGCTCCACCCAAAATCAAAGATGTACAGCAGTAAATTTTGTATTTAAAATCAGCTAAGAAAGAAAGACTTAATTTTTCCAACATGAAAAGATTTAATTAATTGGAAAAGGAAAAGAATTAGTTATCAAAGAAGATATTTAACTAATTTAAAGAGAAAGATAGGATGTAATTTGTAAAGAAATCACGAATTGTTTAATACGTTGTTCCCCGGATTATTTTTGGAAAAAGACTTGCAATGATAATTAACCTCAACTCGGATTTATAATTTTATTAAGACACGATGTCTGATTACTAAGTACAATAAAGGAAGGTGCCGTCTTCATTTTGGGTGCAACTGATTCGAGATTTCCTTCTTTTCCAATAAATTTAAAAATAAAAATAATAATAATAAAATCTGAAAGGTTTCGGATTTTAAATTACCTCCAAAGGGGAGTTTTTTTTAGCATTTTGTCTGTTACCTTCATCTACTAAATACCACATTCTTACACTTTAAAGCATAAAATTCATTTCAAGAGCAATATCGCAAAATAGTTTAAAATTGTTATAGAATCTTTAGAATTTATGATACAGAGTCTCGCGCGCTGGAGATAAAAATGTTTTTTTTCTGTACAAGGTTGATATGGCTCGCTGTGAAATCCTTGAGTTTGTTAATCAAAAATTCGTTAAAGGTTTACAAAATATGAAATCGATAATAAACCAAATTCTAAATTTCAAATTTGGGCTTTCACATGCCCATATTCGCTGTAGGATTACGTCATTCAAAATTCGATGACTCTATGTACCGTTATTTCACCGCAACGCGAGAAATATTCATACATTTATGCAGATTTTTCATTATTTAATTTCTTCAAATATAATGCATGATTATAACATTTGGTGGCAACAGTTTGAAAAGTGAAACGACAATTTATTGTGAACCAACGCAAAATCGCAAAACGAAAACAACAGTCCTTCAGGGGCAAAGCCCCTTTGGACTAAAGAAAAAAAACTATAAGGAGAATCAATTAAAATTCATGGATTATTTTTTTAATCTACCATCTGTTTCACGTTACACGAATTTGCCTGAAAAACTTTTGTAAATACGATATAAAGCTTTGTTTTAAAAATAGCAAGAAATGCAAATTATAAGCTTATTAACAGAAATAAAGAGATATAAACTTGCAAATGCATAGTACAGAATACATATATATCAAGAAAAACGCATTAAATGAAAACCTGTAACTATCAAATGTTAAGAATTAAATTATGATTAAAAATAGAACTCACTCAATGATCACACACGACTCAATAATCAATAAACCACACGACGCCACACGAAGCCACACGACTCAATGATCAATAAACCTGAAACACAATGAAAATAAGCAAATACCTTTTAGAGCTGAAATAGAAATAATCGAAAATTTTAAATATTCAAAATGTAGTCTAACATATTTTGAAACTATGCAATTGTATAATTTTAGATAATGCAAAAAATTCGAACATCCGAAAATATTTTACCATCGCTGCTTGAGAGAATATTTGGAAAATGGACATCGTTATGTTTTCTGTCCTTAGGTGTAGTCGCAGGATTGTAAAGTGTATGCACGTAAACTGGTGAGCGAAACGAATCGAAAACAGTGAGTCGTTAATATCGAGCTAGACCGCGACCTTCCTGAAGACCTCTCGACATGTTTATCTCAATGACAGAACAAAGCCGTTACGCACATCACATGAAAATGTTGTGACGGCAGTTTCCATGTATCACATTTAAAGAAATTCAATAACGAAGATCTGCATGAATGTAGGTATGTTTCGCGCATGGTGGAAAAACAACGGTACCTGGAACCATAAATTTCTAATGATGTAGTCTTCCATCCGAAGATGGACATCCAGAAATCCGAACTTTGAATTTCGAATTCTTTTTACCTCTTTCATATTTTGTAAAATTTAACGAACTGTTGATTAGCAAACTCAGGACTAACAAAGCGAGTAGTGGCAACACTGTAATTAATAAAGCATTTTATCTCCAACGCGTCAGAGTGTCCATCGGAAAAATCCATCTTAATAACAAAACTGAATATTTATCTGATGAACTGAAACTGAAACTGAAAGAAAAAAAAAAAAAAAAAAAAAAAAAAAAAAAAAAAAAAAAAACGCATACCAACATTAAACACTGTTAACAGTTAGCCCCGAAATTCTAACTGTTATGCCGCTTTTAATTTTTTTTTTTTCTAATTTTGCTATTGCACTGCGTGAGGCCTAAATGCAAAGAAAATAATGCTTAATTGTAAAGTTAAAATGATAAAAAGTAAATGGGTTAGTGAGAGTGAGTATAACAGAGGACCGGTATACTTCGAGCTCAGTGACAGAGCAGAAAACCTTAACAAACCCTCTTGGGGGGACCGTTAAAATCTGAAATCTTTCCGGTAGTTTTTAATTAATTATTTCTTTTACAAGATAAGTGGTTATAACGAGCCTGAAGTGCAATAAATTGTTACCGTCCAAGGTTATACATTGTTGAAATGCCTCTGCAAGGTTTTGGAATACTTTGTGAATTATGCCTACGATCTACTCAAACTTAAAAGACTCATAACCTAATATTCAGATTAACATTGTAACTTATGGTCTGACATAGTAACCCATAACTTGAGTTAACATCGCACCCTGAATGAACCCAAAATCAATAATAATCTGAAATTAGAGTTTAAATTCGCAAAGAGGAATTAACTCCTAAACGTTTTAAGAATTATAAAAACTCTTAACAGGTGTTTAATTTCACGTGCCTTTTCATTGATTTACATGTACTATATGGTGCCTTTCGCCGACAGCTCGCTTTCCAGTTGTCGCTCATAGAATTGCGTAGTTAAAACGTAGCCAATCAATTAATAATTTAATATTTATTTTTAATTGAACTGTGTTATCGGATTATTATTCGAGGTTTATGTCTCAATATTTAATAATTCTGTGTTCACGGTTACATTTGTATAAACTGAGAGTAGATGGACTTAATAAAAAAGGTATTAAAAATGAAACTTCTCGTTCAGCTTTCTCGCCACTTGATTAACGGCCAATAAGGCATGAAAATCCTTTCATATAGTAGCCTTTTTTTGTTGAGTAAAGCTAATTCTGCTCGGACTAATAGTCGTAGTCCAGTAGATCTAACTGAGATAAGCCTTTCATATTTCCAAAAAGTTAACGCTATGTCTCAGAGTCACATTGTATAAAGAAAGATATTCGAGTGTGTAAAAAGAGCTGTCATAATAAATCGTCATTCACAATTAAACGTCTTCGACAATTGAAGGTCTTTACCAAATCCTTACATTGTTACATTTGATATGCTAGTTAAACTATCTACCACTCATTTATTACTAGCCAAAAATTGGCTTTTCGAGAAAGATTTGAAGTTACATCCACATCCTACGATATTTGCAGACATTTACTTTATTTCTTATTAATGTTTTATGCTCACATAAAAACCGGTGGGAATTCAATCGTCCAAATTTAAAAAGCTTTATATGAAATTTAATAAATAAAGGAAAAAGGGAGAAATATTTTAATATTAATTGTAATTAGTTGTAGGTAACTCGAAATAAGGATAAACTCGAAATTTCACAATTGAAGAACAAAATCAAAAATCGGCAATCCAGAAATTTCTCTTTTTTGACATCAAATACATTTCACAAACAGTTTAAATTTAACATTTTGCGCTATTATCTGAATTCGCAGGAGTATGAAATGAGAAAGGTCCGCACTGATAAGACCTTATCATGGATAGCTCAATTCCCTCTAGAAAAGATGGTTTGGTTTATTGAGATTACGGCAAAGCCCACTAGGGCTATCTGCCTAAGGGAAGGAATGCCTTCGTGGAGGATTTTCTAAGGAAAACTGGCTCGTATACACGTTACACATGGGGAAAACCACTAGAAAAGATGAAAGTTTAAATCGCAGGACAGTAGAAGTCATATATTAAAGATCCTGGCCGGTTGAAATTGCGATAATAGCATTCGTTTATTTAAAATGCTTAGTGATTAAATGACTAACGTTTTTAATTTAGTCTTCGAACGATTCAAATGGCCAGAAAAACGCTACTGTTTGACTTTTCGAATTCATGAATGTTTTCCAAGATCGAAGCATTCCATTCACCTATTACAATTAACCAAACGTTCTCTTTAGCGACCACAGCTATAACATCTTTTCTTATAGGGTGTTATGGATCGTTATAAAAATCATATCCTGCAGCTATATCTAGCCTAATATCGTATCATTTTGCGTCAAATATACAGATATTTTGCGTCAACTATACAGATCGCATACAAATACTTGTGAGCTTAAATTTCTTCCACACCTCAAACAGAAGTTTGAAGACTAATATTTCTAAATGTATGAAAAAGTAAGATGACAGAAGTCATTCAAATATATCTCTTTTATTAAACTAATAAAAGTAGTATTTACCATATACTATTCAACAAATGCTCCATATTATTTTAGTTATTGCAGCTACACATGTGTTTAAAAGTTTTCGAACTGATGCCTATGCGGACTGATTTGCTTCTGTTAGCAGCGGTTTAACTTTGGAAGCATTATGAACAATACTCATCGTTTCCCAGTATTCGTTTGGAGTCTTCTTTCTATATAGAAGTAGGGATTGACAGTTTTTTTTCCCTTTTTGACAGATAATATTGCTGATTTTGCTCTTAGAATGCTTACTGCTATTTGACGTTGGTTTTACGAATCGTTTATTAATTATCGAAAATGAATTTTTCTCCTCCGTTACTCTCGAAAAAGTATGTTTTAATTCCCAATTTGTATACATACGCATTTTGAAAGGGAATAAATTTAAAAGTAGAAGACGATATTTCTTATCTGAAGTAATAAGCAAATACAAAAATCTTTTATTTATAAATATTTTGCTTTTTGACAATGTCTATCGAAATCGCTTTAAAAGTGTGTAAACTCCCTCTGTAAAGTGGATCACGCAAAATGTCTTTCAAATGTTATAGCCGGTTTCCTCTAAAAACAAATGCAAAATGTAGGAGCCAGGCACTGAATTTAATTTCCGATCATTTAAACAAAAATGTACTGTTCCTTATTTTGGACAATGTGAGGTGAACGGCCTGTAGAAATGCGAAGATTGCTCTAAGGTAGATGGCATTCTCGCTAAATTGATGAGATACAGCCAAGATGGCCTATTGTTTGCGCGACTAAATTTTGCAGAGATGCTGGCGAGAAATCGCACGGCATTTTCTCCCGATCTCTGGAGAACATTCACTCGCTACACGGGCCACAATGATTATATAACTGTAACAGTATTTAGCCGATATACGTGACTGTAACAGTAGATGATTCCCGACAATTTTCAGAACTGAAAAAAACTATAAATTTATCGCCGGCTGAGGGAAAACTAGTACATAAATTCGGAGACAGCATCAGTTCTCAGTTTGAGTTCAGACAATTTAGCGCAGAGATGAATTAGGATTATTGATAGTTCTCGGTGCGAGCTTTGCTTTTACCCGTGCTTTGTGGTGTGGTGTGTCACACATTCTTAGTAGTTTGAAGTAGAAAATACTGAATGTACTCTGCGGAATGAGAAGAGCTTCATGAGTGCTTTTGTGAAAGGTTCGAGAATTTTTTTTTTTCTTTTGGTACGTGAAAGCAAGTTTTATCAAGCTACCATCGGTTCTCAGTGTATTGAATCCGTTACGAACTCGTACATTCGAAACAACTTTTGGTGTCAGATGTGCAATTGAATAGCAAGGGAAAGAGTGGTGGGAAGCAACTTAAGACAATTGTCAGTTTTTGTAGTTCAAGGTAAAACAGAAATTACTGCCGCAATGAAAAATAAAATCGAAGCTATGGAAAACAGAACAGACATGGTTGAAAATAGATTTGGAAACAATAAACTAAGAGTTCCTCCATTTCAACTACAAGCCTTGAGAAAGCGTTTCCGCTGTCAAAAAATAAATCTGACAAACAGTTTCTGCTGTTAAACAACAAATGGAAAAATTAAGTTTATGCTGCTGAACAACGAATCGATTAGAGAGTTTCTATGAAGCAATGAAGTTGACAGCTTAAAAATATCCATAGCCGAAGCAGGAAACGATTTTGAGGCTTTTAAATGACTAGCTATGTCTTCTTGTGCTTTTCCAAAGCTATGAAATGTGAAAAACCTCCTGTTAAGTAACTCAGTTCTTTGTAGTTACTAACGCAAGTGGATGGGATTCTGCAGCAAAGCCTGCCATATCATTGCTTCTCGGAGAATACACGCAACGGATATCCTTCAAGGTCTCCCAGAAAATAAAAGGCTACACTTCCAAATTCCATCATGCGCGATGAAGCAGCGCTTTGACAAAAAGTGTGTAAAAGACTGTAACAGGCTTCAGTTAAAATAGACACCAGTATGAAAGCTTCCAACAGCTCGCCACAAATATTGAAAGGTTGCCTCATATCCTCCTTTACGAACAGCCCAACAGAAACAGGGGAAATCAATTCTTTGGTGTTGGCATCCGCGATCTTCAGACATAGAATGCCCTGCGAATGGCAGATGTGAAGCATCTAAAATTCTTCTTTTATATGCCATGAAATTCGACGCAGTCATAGTGTATATGAATTTGTAACTTCGTGACGTTATTTATTGATTTAGCATTTCATTTAGCGTATGTATTCATTCAAACTATTGTTACAGTTCTGAAAATGTAAAATAATGTGTTAAATGTAAGCATACTTTACAATTTGTATTCATTCAAACTATTGTTATAGTTCTGAAAATGTAAAATAATGTGTTAAATGTAAGCATACTTTACAATTTTAATATAATTTAGAATTTTTTATAGCACTGCTGACTAGTTTTGAAGAAATTAAAACCTTTTGTTTTAAGAAATTCAAAACTAGTAGCTATGACGCTGGTAACTTAAAACTAATAACGTATGATTTTTCGTCACACGCGCATTCCAAAATGGTAGCCTTGAAAGAAAACGTATCTTCAGTGGACAAGTTGTGTGATTGCAGAGCGTCATATCACATTCTACTTCTTCAGGAAATATGCTTCCAAACCTGAGCTATAGCTTGATTGTTACTAGTACTTTAGGCAAATGTTCGTTCGCTCACGTTATGCTTCGGATATTGCAAAATTAAAATGTGTTACCCCCAGTAAAAATACTGAAGTTAAGGCCTTTCACGTAACAATTCATTCAAATGAAATTTCCAAAACAAAACAAATACAAGGTTGGGAGGCAGAACCGAAAAATCGCCCATTGTTTTGCACAATCTTTCGAAATTGCCAACTCAGCTAGCTGTCGCATCTTGTCTCCTGGAGTTGCAATCCCTCCAAAAGACACTATGTAAAAGCGGGAAATTTAGTATGGTGAAAACCTAAAATAAATTCAAAACAGCAATTGAAAAAATTTTTTAATCAGATAACCGTTTCATAATCATAGTAAGTTTTAAGACTTAAAATCGTTACACAACAGCGAAAAATTAAAATACATTCACTCACATTCATTTAAAAAAAAAGCTGTCCCCAAAAATCCCTTCATTTATTTAATTATGAGTGTGCTCCAGGCACATCAAAGTCATCATCATCAGCAGAAACCTTAAAACATCCTTCTTCGGGGGTTGTATCGCGTAAGGTGGCGGGAGTAAATATTTGCAATGTCAAGCAAGAACACTTTAAATAAATCGTTCTCAATCAATTGGTAGTGTCCTTTCCTCCACATAAATTCATACAGATATTCATATAGACATGAAGATATTCGATTAGTAAAATTTCCAAGAAAGTCTTCGACCATACACACCACGTGCTATTAGTATGCGCACCTGCAAAACAGGTACGAAATATTTCGTCTTCCAGACTATTATATGCAGCCCAAAAGTTGGGAATAATTGTGGCCCCTGGGAACACAAATCATTCCCGAATTCAGTGATTGCATCAAGCAAGCAGACATTTTCAAGATGGCACATAAAATGCATACATGCTCTACTTATTAAAAATGTACCAAATGAAATTGATGATAAAGATGTATTAACTGATCTCTTTGATCAGAATCCTGACATCTTCAAAATGGCGGATAAAGAGCTTGACGCGTTTTTCACGTCTCTTGAAAAACATTATGATACTATCAACACAGCACTTGCATCTAAATGTAATATGAACGGTGAGCTGCGCGAACATGCTAGGACTGCTTTGGGTGAGTTAAAATCTCTTATAATTTTAAATTTTGAAAGATTACAATATGCTAATTATCGCGAAGCTTGTGTGGCAAGTTTGAAAACCTCTGTTATGAGACCTTCTTATGCTGAGGTGGTATCGCCATCTAGGGAAGAAAATGTAAACAAACACTCAAATGACTGTAATTTGCTTGTTTCCAGCAGCTGCTGGATTGGAAAACTTTACATCCTTTGATGTCAAAAAACTTTTGAAGGAAAAAATTAATCCTACAGAAAAGAAATTAGGTATAAAAATATTAGGATGATTTCGAATAACAGAATTTTAGTGCAATGCTCTTCCTCAACTGATCGTGATAAAATAAAAGATGAAATCAACAACAAACCTGAAGTAATTTCTTCTCTTCCAAGACAAAAAAATCCTGCTCTACTTATTAAAAATGTGGCAAATGAAATTGATGATAAAGATATATTAACTCTTCTCTTTGATCAAAATCCTGACTTTTTTATGGTAATGAATGTATTAATGACATGAAATTCTGTTTTACTCTTAAAAAATTCCAAACTCAAAGTATATCGTTGTCGAAATGAAACCCGAGCTATACAGAAAATGCCTATCTTTGGCGTATTTGCATTTTGAGTGGTCGGCTTGTAAAGTAGAAGAGTTTATCATAATAAATAGATGCTTTAAATGCCTTGGCTATAATCACAAAGGAGCTAACTGCAGAAATTCTGTTGCTTGCTTCAAATGTGCAAAAGAATATAAAAGTGAGCACTGCCAAACTCAAGAAACCCAAGCTTGTGTAAATTGCATTCGTTATAATAGCAAAATCAAGGATGTTGGCAAGAAAGTTGATGTCAAGCATAAGCCTTTCTCCGAAAATTGTCCTTCCCACATTTTTATGAAGAATAGAATTATTTCTCAAATGAATTATGGCTAACTTTCCCATTTCTGTTCTTAAAATTATTCAACTTAATCTTCATCGTTCGAAAATGGCTACTCAGCAGCTAGTTTCAAATATGGAAAATTCTAACATTGATATCGCTCTTGTTCAGGAGCTCTTATTAATGCTCTATTCCCAACTTGCCTTCCTCTTACCGGGTTTTCTTTGATGCTAATAGTGATACCATTAAAGCTGCTATTATTGTACGGAATAAAAAGCTGTCTACTCTGCGATATTAATAATCTTGATTATAATATGGTGTTTCTTCATGTCACTCTCAATACTCATGATTTTATCTTTTTTTCTATTATTTTGAACCTAATAGACATATCGACTTGGATTTGCATAAAATTAATGTAACATTAGCTTCAAAAAATTGTAATAGATTGATTTAGGCTATGGATGCCAACAGCAAATCTAAAATTTGGCATAGTTCAGTTTCAGATTCTCGAGGTGTTAAACTTTGTGAATTTTTAAATATGATAAATTTGTTTGTTATAAACGAAGACTGTGGTCCTACTTTCTGTAGCACTCAAGGTTCAAGCTATATTGACATTACGGTTGTGGGATCTGATCTTCTTGCAGATATTTTGCGTTGGTGTCAACCAGATTATGAATCCCTTTCTGATCATTGTACGATTGAGTTTGAACTATCTGTAACTTCTAATAACACTCTCTATGACAGAAAAAACAGCAAGATTGTCTTCAGTGTAAAGAAAGCTAACTGTAATATTTTTTTACAATATATGTAAGCAGTCGATTGATGAGTTGCCGCAGTTTATTAAGTGCTGTACGGATAAGCATGCATTAAACTCTCGACTAGAAAATTTTGTCTTAATTCTCTATAACGCATCCAAGGCTTCCATGCCTCTAAAAAAGTAAAGAGTTCATAAGATACCTTGGCGGACTAGTGAAATCGAATGTATGATTAGGAAAATGCCTAGAAAAAATGCTGTTTGTGAATAGAATTACCTGCTTGCATAATAAAAAACTGCTAAACAAAACACAGTTTGGTTTTACCCCTCATAATAGTTGTGAAGATATTCTTTTGTACTTTAAAGACATAAGGTAAGAAGAGAAATTTAAGAAAAATTTAAGAAGAGAAATGTGGGAAGGTAAGAAGAGAAATTTACACACAGTTCTAGTGTTCCTTGATATCAAAGGTGCTTTCGACCACGTCTGGTGGCCTGGGATACTTGTTTTTTTAAGGAAAGCTGGTATTCCGTGTATATTTTCCGCCTTATTAAAGATTTTATGCATGACAAATCTGCATTGCTCTCCCATGGCCACGTTTCTTCCTCCCGCATTTTGGAAAGAGGTTGCCCTCAAGGCTCGGTTTCCGGACCTTTATTGTTTCATTTAATTAGAATGATCAACTCAATAGACTCTGACATTGTCAGAGTTGTAAAACAATAGCTTTCGCTGATGATCTACTAATTTGCTTTCAAGAGAAGTGTCCCATTACTCTCTTTACAGCTCAGAACACCCTTAATATTATTTCCAATTGGTCCAGAGAACAGAAATTTGAATTCAATCCTACTAAATTTAAAATTATGATAATTAAAAAAAAAGCATGTCAGCTATACAAAACAACAACTGTACCTGGATAATACCTTACTCGAAACGGTGAATGAAATTAAATATTTAGGCGCTATTCTTGATCATAAGTTTAGCTGGAAAATCATATTATGTATTTATCCAATAAGTGTGAAAATATATTTAGAGGACTTAATCGTGTCTCTTGCAATACGTTTGGTTTAAAGTCTAATGTTATTGATATGGTTAATAAGCAGGATATTGTCCCGTTTATTTGCTATGCTTCTAGAGTGTGAGGAACAGCTTTAGAAAAGAAGATTAATTCCCGTATACTTCGCAGAATTCAAAGAAGAATTTTACTAAGAGTTGTGCGTGGCTACAGAACAATTAGCCATGAAGCCTGTTTCGCAATTTCAGGATTTCCTCCGATTGACCTTCGTGTTTTAAATAACAAAAAGTTTAAAGATACCATCAGAAAATTTATGTTCGATACCAAGGTGTTGCTTGAAGATCTTCCTCATCCGGCCAATTCAAACTATCATTTATGACAATTTTGTTGATGATAACTTCCCTGTTGTGTGTTATACAGATGGCAGTAAAATCAATAATCGAGTTGGATTAGCTTATGCCGTTTCCCATCATGGTTCTGATCTGGAATACAAACTCTTTAAAACTCCCAATGAATGCAGTATTTTCCAAGCCGAATTACTGTGCATTAGTGAGTCAATAAAGTGGATATCTAATAACTGTTTGCTAAGTGCTAAATTTCTTATTCGCACTGATTCTCTTTCGTTCTTATATTGTTTTAGGAATATCTACTCATATAATAAATTTATTGTCACTTCCCATGACCTTCTTAAAGACCTTAATAATAAAGGTGTTGATGTTATCTTTTCTCATGTACGCAGCCACACTGGCAATCTAGGAAATGAAAGGGCTGATTGATTGGCAAAACAAACTACACATCTTCAAGTAATTACTCCAATGATACTTCTCAAGTCATTTTACAAGAACAAAAATAGGGATGATACAATACTGAGGTGGAATGAACTAAACAGGAATTCTACTACTGCCTCTTTGATTAAACTATTTTTTCCTTTCATTCCTCGCCCACCAGCGGCCGAGCGGTAAAGTCGCTGAACACTGGTAGTTCGGTCCGAGGTTCGAATCCCGCGAACGGGCTGGCTGCATGGGCGTTTTCGTGGTTTTCCCCATGTGTAACGTGTATACGAACCAGTTTCCCTTAGAAAGTCCTCCACGAAAGCATCTCTTCCCTTAGGCAGATAGCCCTCGAGGCTTTGCCATAATCACACACACACACACACACACCTTCCATTCCTCACAGACTAAATAATAAACACACTTTTTCTGCAATTTTGGAGTTAAACAATTTCTAACTGGACATGGTAAATTCAATTCATATCTGAAGAGATTTAGATTATCTAGTATAGACTTGTATTCATGCAGTTTCGGAGGGGGGGGTGCAAAATGTCGAACATTTGTTGTTCTATTGTTCAAAGCTCTAGGAAGGACGAAAAGAACTCATTTCTAGGTTAAACTCCGTGAATATTACATTTCTTCCTCTTATACACGTATCTGTCCAACATAAAATGGCTTTCTCTTCCTTCTGTAAATTTATCTCTTACGTGTCATCTGTGAATTAGTAAGTTTATTTTATTTGGTGTTGTGTTGTTGTATTTGTCTGTTTTTCTACTTACCTCGTAAGCCTTGTGTAATTCTATGTGGTGCACAAGGATTTAAAATTTTCAATTAAATTTTTTTTAAATTAGGAGCTCATGGTATATATGTTAATTCACTTTAACAAGTGTAGAAGGGAAAAGGTTATTTCAAGTATTAGCTTAGATAAACCTAAATATGAAATAAGAGGCGTCACATTCGTAAGTATTGTTACTTGTGAATTTGAAGTAATTTTAGGAATTATTGGAGATAATTTCTATGAAAAGAAAACAAGGTACGCAGAATATATTTCTGAATTATAAATTTTAATAAATAAACGTAAAGTAATACGGGATAAAATGGTGCATATTTCAAAGTATCATAATGCTTTGAAATTTAATAAAATATAATTAAAACACCGTTTTAAGTTCGCACAGCTTTAAGGCACGCCCCATTTTGTAAGGACTCTTCCACCAGTAATAGCATAAAACTATTTTCTAGCTAATCAATTGTGAATTCACAAACCCACAAATATCTCAAATAACAAATCACCATCGGTCTCCAAAAAACATGATATGTGGCTTCAAAGTGTGTTTCTCCTGAAAAACAGATAAATAGTGTCCGAAATAGCCGAAAAGCAACAAATCTTGAAATACTAATACTTTAAAAGAGCAAAGAAAATGCTTAATTAGTAAATTAAAGTTAGAATTTGCGAGTAAATAAGAAATTAAACACATTTGTGTCTCAATGTTAACACCGCCTGCATAAAGTATGGTCCAATAAGAAATTGGCATCATGTCATGTAACTTTTATGATGTACTCTCCGTTTCTCTTGTTAATACTTAGTCAGCAAACAAACGCTCACGTAGTTAGCTTAATGTTAGTAAGATATGCCAGGCACCTACTCAAAATTATGATTGAAAAAATTTGCTTAAAAAGAATAACTTATCATCTTGATTACAAGTTTAACTTACTTTGGAACGACTTATCTTCTGACTTGCCGCCTGCTTAGAAATTTTTCGTTCCCAGGACGCGGTGTACCAAATAGTGCACCTTTTAACTAAATAAAAATAAAGTGAGTGACCAAGGGTTAAATTAATTACTGGAAATTAATTAGTAGATACCAGATGTGAAATTTACTATCCAGAACCGATCCCTTAAAAATTCCTTCGCAAGAGCTGTCTCGAGTTAGATGCTACTAAGGGCGCTGAAGGTAGAGAAATGCTTGAGCTGGGCGTCGCAGGAAGAGGCTTTGCCTTAATCACATAAACATGATCTTTCTGATATACTGGTGGAAGAGTCCTTACAAAATGGGGCGTGCCTTAAGGGTGTTCGAGCCCTGTAATTTTGGTTAGAAAAATTTTCTCAAAATGAATGTTACATTTGTGCAAAGTAAAATCTGAAAACGAATTACCAAGTTGTGATCATTTTAATCGCAAATAGAGCAATTTTAATTCATATATAATTTTTCTGCTATCAGTCGTCTAAACTGCATCGAAAGTCTTTTATGACTCCTAATACTTAAAATGTAGCAACTAATTTGAATTTTTGACCTACATTTAGCAACTAATTTAGGACAACATTTTTTACCTAAATTTAGCAAATAATTTAGGACAAAATTTGCCACCTAAATATAGCAACTAATTTGGGACGGAGGGAGTATAATATAAAGTCCGCAGATTTAATAATCCGAAAACAAAAATGCTATCAGATCAAGCATTTAAAAATACGCTTTACATTTTAAGCGTTAACTAAATGGTCTCGAAATTATTCAAAAAATGCGTTAACATCATTTGTAAACGCTATTTCTCTGTATTCTCTTATATTTTTGGAGGAAAATTAATATATGTGTTCTTCTTTCTACAGAAAAGCAAGAATTTTCAAAGTTAGGGGCTGGATGATACTGATACAAATAATCAAAATAATAGGGAATTCCAAAAAGGGGACAGCAGTAGGCATCACGGAACAGCACCATATCACTTCGATTCGTATTTAAGTGAATTTATATGGCATCGAGTTCCTAAAGAAGATAACTCATTATTTATTATTTTATATACTCCATCAGGAATATTCGGCCACACGAATGTTTTGCGTACGTTTTAATGAATATCCTTGTCGAATAATCTCAGATCTCGAGTTCAGATGTTTGTTCAGATTTTAGAATGTTTATAGTCCATATTCCCATTATAATCTGGTTATTATCTAACAAACTCTAAAGCTGCCTCTCATTACCTAACTAGATAGACAGCAGCCTGTTCCTTCAATTCTTCCACAAAACAACGCGACATCGTACAAATATTGGTTTTTCTATTTAAATTAAAATAATTTCTATTATTAAATACACCAAAAATTAGGTCCTCACTGTAAATGAGAGAAATGACAGTATCAGAATCATTTATTTATATTTCTATCTCTCGTACTTGAACGTAGTAATGGAAGATTAGAAACACAAAAATTATCCTATATTTATGCTTGGGGAAAAAGTGATAGCTATACATTACTGCTACATGTTTTTAATATTGATTAATAAATATAATCACTGAGAGGGTCTATATTGTATTTACTATCGAAATCTTGTTATATTACATGAAAGCCAATTTTTTAATTTTTTAATGTTTGTGTATGAATAAATTCAAATTCGTGAATAAATTCATGGTAAATTCATATCTAAGTTAGACAGTCGCTATGCCACAGTGACTACCAGATCTCTTACGAAGGTGAGAAGAGGCGGTTCTTCCCATCATTTTTAAGTTCATAAGCATCAAAATTACGATAGGTTTTTATATCTCTTGCAAAGTTACAGAATATGCCTCATCGGATTTCGCTAAATATTCAATACATATTGCGTGAAACACAGTGCAATGAAGGTGGGGCATAGATATAAAAGTAGGTTTAACAATAATTAGATATCCTTATTTGTTTTCAAAATAAAAAGGGCGCAGATTTAATTTTTGTGAAACTTCAAGCTACTTTCGTAATAGAAACTTTGCTAAAAAGAGGTATTCTAACCAATTATAGAAAGAGTAACATCGAACAATGTGTTCTGTACTTACTTCAATATTCGTCTTCAGAATGTTAAGATGGACGTTAATCCTCAAATGTCGTTTTGCCTAGAAGTATTCGTGCATATTTTGACCGTGCAATAATAAAGAGAGCAGCTCTGATTTGGTGCATCCCTTTAACCTACAATATCACCTGGACTATAATCTGAATTTATACCAGTTTTGATCGTATAATGTTAAGTAGATAGAAATTGTTGGCATCGAGATATAAAACTGACGTCTTTAGAGTGAACAAGAGCTAAAGCTCCGAATTCAAATATGAACCTTCTAGTGTGCTCCAAATGAAAGACCTCTTTTAATTATGTACGTGTCCATATCCTGAGACTTTAAAAAACAAATATTATATCCTAAACGTATAATTTTAATTTGTAACTACTTATTTAAATATTCGAAGGAAAGGTTTAATGTAATTCTGTTCAAAACATCATTTAGGTTAAAAAAAAATCAAACGTCCAAAAAAAGAAGTAGTACATATATAATATTACAGATCACATTTAGCACTTTCATGTATTATTATTTCATATAATATTAGACCAAATTTAGCACTTTTATGTATTAAGTTAGTGTTCCCTCGGACATTCGTGTATAAATACTGGGATGCGGAAAATATAGTAGCTTTATTTCCATTGGTTTCTTCATTTCTTTTAGTTAGTTATGCTGATTTTTAACTCAGTTTGTAAAAATGTTGAGTTAGCAATATTAATTTGTCACTATTAAAAACTGAACTAAGTTGTTTAACTCAGGTTTTATACATACCCGTTTTTATCATAGGTATTTAAATCTTATTACTGAACTTTTAATTTATTTAAAAAACTAATATTATAGTATAAAATATAAAAATATATAATAATACAAAAATTAAAATAATTTTATATACATCCATTTTTAGGGCAGTCGCTTAAATCCGTTAGCTGACATTGTGTTTTATTTTTAAAAAATGAAGTCTTTCTTCAGCAAAGGAGATCTTTTCGGTAAGGGGAGTTATTTTTATTTACCGTATGTAACGTTACACCTATTGAATAAAGGTTTGGATACTGAAAGTGATGCTGAGACGTACATTTTGAGTAATAATTTATGCATTGCTTCTAGCTTAACTTGGAAACTAGTCAAGAAGAGCAAGCTAGAGAATCTGAATCTTATTGACGATTCTTGGCATTATCAATCATTATTTCAAAAACAATTTGCAGTTGTTAATTAAAATGCCGAAATTTGCCAGCGCAGTAAATATAGAAAGTTCTATTAGAAATCCGAATTTATATTTGGGAAAAAACCAATAATCATATTTTCTACTGGTATTTAAAAGTGCTGTTTGATAAATTATTCCATTTAGCATTTAGCTTTAATAAATTTCGGAATGAATCGTAACTCAGTTTTATATCCAGCTTAATTCGTTTTTCCAAAAACAAAGGCTAAGTTAGGATTTTCCGGCAATTTTAAATAACGTTAATTATGTCACTGATATTTACAAATTAAAGTTTCGAAGAATAATTGCGGGCACATTCAGAACACAACACTCCCCTAAATAAAACTTTGCTACAGAGCAAAACACTATTTTTTTTCTTTTCTAAACCACCGCTTTGCGTTAAAGAAGCAACGGGTTTATTTGTAATAAAGTTCCATTTTACCCTAATCATATTTGAGACTTGTTTGCAAATAATTATATCACAAAACGAGATGAAAAAACTGGTGGTTAGCAATTTGGTAATCCTTTGTATTATTTGTTAGAGATGTTTATGTTTCATTCTAAATTCCATTTTGTCTTTGCGAATCAAAACTTGTTTGAAAAATTCGATTTTAGAACTTTCATCCAAAAGTGATAATGCATATAGTGATAATGCATATCTTGACTTAAAAACTTAGAGAATAAATTTTTCCCAAATTTGCATCTACCATACCTTGTAAGCTTGCTTCTGTTTTGTTAAATGTTAGTAATTAAAATAGATATTCCGCCAATTATGTACATATGTATATATATAGAGAGAGAGTAGAAGAAGAAAAAAATGTAGTATCCTAGAAAAAATTTTTAAATGGATTTAAAAAATAAAACATAACGAACTATTTTAGAACCAAGTAAAATGAAAATTGAAATGTTAGAATACATTAAATATGTTTATAAATATTTTTAACGAAAATGCGAAGTAATTATTTATATTTTAATGCAAATAATTGTTTACATTATTTCAGGTTGACTCATTAAGGGGGAATAATTTAAAATATTATAATTCGACAAATATGTTTTTTGACTATACGTTTCGTTCCACTTGACTTTTTCAGTGTCAACAAATTCAAAAATTAATATAAATGCTAAAATTAAAATATAATATAATAATAATAATAATAATAATAATAATATAATACCACTAATAAAAATAATAATATAATAATACTACTAATAATAAAAATATTATATACATATATAGAGAGAAAGAGATAGAGAGGAAGAAATAGATAACTAAAATAGATAGATACATAATATATAAATGCAGCGTTAATCTCGAAGATATGTGAAAGTACAATTACCATGCACATGGATTCAAAACATTTTACATTTTAAGATTGAAAGTGCGAATATCCAGCAATCAGCTAAAAGCCTAGCTGCCTCAATTAACCGGAAATTTTTAGAATTTAAAACGCTCTTTCCTCTTTGGTAAACTAAGCAAATTAGAAACTCGGAATTATTTGTAAAGGATGTATCCCAGGTAAAACTACGTGTAGTAAAAATGTTGCAAAATGGTCGCACACTTCGGATGAGGTGGTGATAGCTTTTATATCGCTCATTTCCTTCAATCATAACTTCGTTCCTAAACTAAGCAAGAAATATTTTTTAATCTACCAGGATATGAACTTTATCTGGAACACAAAATACAACATTCTGCAGATCCAAAAATTAAATTTAATTCAAGGATTTTCACATTATGCGACTGATTGCGAGGGTTCTGATAAGTGAGTCTTTCAAAGGTACCTAGAAAAGCGCTTTTTGTCTGTGTTAAATTTTTGTATGCAAACTTTGTATGGATAATTTGTATGGATTGGATGTAGAAATTACAAAATAAAAGTTTCAGATAGAGGGATCACCTGTCTTGTGGTGACATCAAATAAATTTAGATAGAAATAATGAAGATTCCATTAGTGCTTCATTCCGCAGTGGTAATTAACACTTGTTCGAAAAAAAAAATCTTCCCTCCTTGTTTTCGTAACAATGTATTAAACATGCGCTAAGTAATCTCTTATTTTACCTTGATTCCGGTCGAAATATAAAAGTAATATAAACAAAATAGTGTCTTTATAATTTAAAAGGTATTCTTTTTTTCAGTGCTCTCTTAAATTTTTATAAAAATTGAACTTGTGCTCTAAATTGTACTGCTAAAAAATGTGGGTGAATTTTTTATTTTTTCCTGTTAATTATGATACCGATTAATCGTCCTTTTGAGTCTTATTAAACTTGAATCCGGGTAACTCTGATTTTGGCTAATCTTGGGGACCTTGTTTCGTTAACCAGAAATCTAATGTATTGAATTTCTGAAATGTGTTCTAACTGATCAGAAATATAGTAACATGGAATATTGTTATGTATATTTATTAAGAGTTTGTTCACTGAGTTTTGAGTGTTTGTCCTGAGATGATGAGAGTTTGTCATGAGATTCTATACATATAGAAATAACTATATGTAAATGCAACCCAAACATCAGATGTAGATACTATTGGCATTCATTATTAGTATAGTATCACTATTTGCCCGCAAAAGAATAAAAATTAAAAAATCTGATGTGTGTACCACATGACTTCCTTGTACAGAATATTACATTATACCCATTTTTTTCTTGCATTTCATTTAAACTGATTGGATTGAATTAAACCTACTTCGTCGATAGCGCATAAACCAAAATAAAATAAATGCGCTCTTTAAAATTCACTATATTCGTTTACCATAGCGACACTCTGGCGCTAGGTTCACTTAACAGCCTTCTACTTCGTCCATATTATAACTCAGAATGCACAAAATAAAACGATGTACAAAGGAATATAAGCGAAGAGAACAAAAAAGAAACAATTTTTCACAGACGATTCAGTATTTCTCATTCTATTATTTCAGTTCTCATTTCGCGACAAAGCAAAAATACATTAAAACTTAAAATTTCTGTCTTGAAAATTATGAAGTAAATCTTAAAAACTTATTTCCTCGAATAAATTCCAGAATGAATTAAGCATGATATAATTCCCAATAAATAAACAAGGCGTTATCTTTGTTATTGCGAAGCTTACTTTCTCTAGATTGGCAAAAAATTCTGTTGTTTCAAAGGTAAACAAGCAATGGCCGCCATGGAAAAAACTATTAGGCTTAGCGGCACTTAAGCAACTTTTAAATTGTTGATAATTCTAAAACTATTACAGACAGATTTACTAAATACAAAAAAACCTTAACTGGAAGATAAGAACAACATAATTCAATCATTTTTAAAGCAAAAAAATGCACAATTTACAAACATATAAGAATAAAGAAACTGAGATCACTGAGCCGAGTAACAGAGTTGATATATATACAGGGTGATTATAATTAAAGTTTCAAAACGCTATAGAAAAAGAACCACTCATGAAAATGACGCCAAATTTGAAAGGAATGTTATTGAAGAAGGCGGAAAGCGTATGGCAGAAGAAAAAATTTAGTTTCAAAAGTTAGCAACAGATGGCGCTGCAAGCGGAAGAAGACAAATTAAAATGTTAGTTAAATTTCAGTGTTATAAAGCCGTCAGGTACCAGGCTGTTCCTCATTTCGCGTCTCAGACGTTCGCCATGGGTGTTTCACTGCAGGACCGCACTCTGCTGGTAAAGCTGTATTACAAGAATGATGATTGTGCAAGAGTAGCTCTGCAAAAATTCAGGACACTGAAGGGTATAAAAGAAAGCGTTGGTCCAATGAGTGTCGTAGGTCTAAAGAAAATGATGCAAAAATTCGAAACGACAGGTTCGTTTGATGTGCAATCTGGTAGAGGGAGAAAACGAGTGCATTCGACGGTAGTTGAAGAAGTGGCCACAGCATTACAGGAGGGGTCGGCCGGTGGTGTGCAACCGTGCAGTGCACGACGAATTGCCCGAACATTGGACAGGCCTACGAGCACGGTGCTGAAAATTGTACGAAACATCCTGCAATGCTATCCGTACAAAATTGGCTATGTGCAGGAGTTGCTTCCGCCTGACCTGACAGCTAGGGAGACGTTTGCGTTAGAATTCCTGGCTCGCATGGAAGTGGATAATGAATGGCCGTGGAAAATTTTGTGGAGAGATGAAGCCCATTTCCATCTGACAGGATACGTGAATACCCAGAATTGTCGAATATGGGCAACAGAAAATCCACTGGCAACGCACCCCGTACCACTTCATCCTGAAAAGGTCACGGTATGGTGAGGCTTTACGGCATCATTTATCCTAAAACCATATTTTTTCGAACAGACGGGTGCTTCCGGTCCTGTTACTGCAACCGTCACTGGTCAGAGGTATGCGTCTCTTTTGCGCAACCACGTGATTCCAGCTCTGCAACAGCGTGGATGTGTGGATGAAATCATTTTTATGCAAGATGGCGCTCCTCCGCACATTGCACATCCCATGAAGCAGCTGCTGAGGAGCCATTTCGGAAATGCTCGAATTATCAGCCGTCATTTCCCTACAGCCTGGCCGTCCCGATCGCCTGATCTTACTCCGTGTGATTTCTGGCTGTGGGGATATCTGAAGGATGTTGTGTTCCGTGCTCCAATTGCAAATTTAGCGGAATTAAAGGCACGCATTTCGCAACACATTCTGAACATCACCCCGGAGACACTGCGATCCGTTGTGGAACATGCTGTTTGTCGCTTTCAACTTGTTGCACACAACACCATAATGAACATGTTTTGTGCCAGTCTCGCGACAGTTCCGAACTTCTTTGATGAATGGTTCTTATGCGGTATGTCGCCGCAAAACTCTTGAAACCGATTTGTCCCTTTCGATGTGATATGTACAGTCATGCAAATAAAATTATTCAACAATTCTAATTTGTCAATGCATTTTAATGTGTAACTTCCACCTTAGCCATTGTTTTACGAATCGCTTCTCGTTTCTCGTCGTGATTTTGCCGCTTACAGCGCCATTTGTTGCTAACTTTTGAAACTAAATTTTTTCTTCTGCCATACGCTTTCCGCCTTCTTCAATAACATTCCTTTCAAATTTCACATCATTTTCATCAGTGGTTCTTTTTTTATAGCGTTTTGAAACTTAAACTTTAATTATAATCACCCTGTATATATATATATATATATATACTTTTGGTGCGGCCGATTGCAACCAAAATACGAGGTGCACATCTACATGTTATAGCAGTCCTATACACAAAATTGTAACGTTCTGAGGCTACTGGTTTTTGAGTTATGCCAGGTACGTACGTACGTACACACAGACACCACGAAAAATTCTCTTCAGAATTCTGTTGTTTCAAAGGTAAACAAGTTTTAGAATTAAAAGGTAAACAAGTTTTACAATTAAAAGGTAAACAAGTTTTAAAGTAGTTTTACAATTTTTTGGGGGAAAAAAAGTCTTTTATCCGGTCCATACCTACAGATATCACGCAAAACATCGTTAAATTGCATTCGATAGCGGTGAAAATGGATATTTGCGTTGAAATATAATGCCTGAAACTTTTCGCGATTGCAGTATTTCCTTTTTACTTTCTTACAAGGAAATAAAAACAAAGCTTATACGCATTTATCATTCTTTTGATGGCAAAACCTTTGCCGAGAATAACGCAATAAGTACGATAAACGTTCTTGTAGACTTTTTGGAGATATATTTCAGCTTTCATTAATCCGTATTTAAGTGAAATATGTAAGCAAAGAGGAAAATTTAACCCTTACGGGAAGCCGGGGATTTACTTAGAGATGCAAACCCATTTTCGGCTCAATGTGTAATACAGTTCTCGAAATAATAAACATTAATAATGTACACTTATTGCTATGATTTATACTTTTCAGATTCTCGAACATCTTGAGGATTGACTAGATTGCCTCATTTAACATGCAAAGACCATAAATGCTGTAAGCCTATCTCTATCCTTCTTCTGTCTGCATAAATATCAAGAAATGGTATTTAATTGATTCGCAAACTTATTTCCTGGTGGGAAATTTTATGTTGAAATTAATTACATTAAAATTAAGTAATATTGCTTTAAAACCAACATCTGGGGAAAATATTTTTTTGAATTTATTGTCTGACTTGGTGGCAAGTATTTACCCACAGTATACAAAGCATAGCATAGCATAACATTTTGGAACGAAAACCTTCTGCTCGAAGTTACTCCACGACCTATTTATTCTTATAATGGTACTGAATATTATCCACATATCATCTCCAGTGATAAGTTATTTCAAAAACAGAGCTTTTTGATTACTGTTGAGCAGAGTATAAAATGCCGAAATTCTAGCAAGCCTATTCTGCTCTTTTAAAGCATAAGATACCCACATCACACATCGTTGATATTGTCATGCTATCATCTTCATGGACCTTCTAAGAAATAGACTAACCGAAACGGGTTTTCTTCCTTGTCTGAGGCGTTGCCGGCTGTCACCTTGATCACATCCGGAGGAGTAGGGACGACTTGCAGAAATTTAACATTGGTTGCCTATTGCAGCGTGTATAATTGCCAAGAAAAAGCTGGTTGTAGCGCCTCATTTCACAAATTAGAATTTCTCCATATTTTTATTTTTGAAATTGAGATTGATTTTTTAAAAATTTAGCATATTTATCAAGCATAATTAACGTTCCAAATAATTATAAAGCTATTGCATGCTTTGAGGACTGGATATTTTTTTAGGCTTTTCCTATGCTGTAAGGAAATTTGTAACTACTTCTTTTTAGACAATAATATTTTAAATCTGAACTAATAGAAAACTTCAGTCAAGCAATTTTCTCTTGCAATTTTTATGCTTTTATTGGTGTAAATAAGTAAAAAATACTAAAATATTTAAAAACGAATTTTTGAAAGTTTTGTTTAAAATTCTAAATTGTGCTGCTTTTTTAAAATTATAGATGAGTATTATAGCACAATTTCTATAAAGGAATTTTATTTCAATTATATTTCATAATACATCATAGTGATAAAGACTTTTGACTCCTTAAAAAATTTTATGCATTTAATTCTAATATTAAAATTGTATTTAACCGTAATAATTAATTTTGCTTGCATTTTATAGTGATAATTTTTAAAATTTATTTTGAGTTCTGTATAAGATTTTTTTTATTTACTGTTAATTTAATTTATTAGCCCAAAGGAAGGTAGCCTAGAAAGGCTGTTAGTTTCGAAGCGGCATTTTGCACTGTTTTACTATAAATGTTTCCTTTGTTACCAAATATTATCGCCCTGTATTATATGTAAAGAAATTAAATAATGAAGAATCTGCATGAATACATGTATGTTTCTTGCACTGTGACAAAAACGACAGTATCTAGAGCCATCAAATTATGAATAATGTAATCCTCCATCCGAATGTAGGCATCTGGACGGCCGAATTTCGAATTTATTTTAATCTATTCCATATTTTGTAAAACTTTAACGAATTTTCGATTAACAAACTCAAACAGTTCAGAGCGAGCACTGTACGGAAAATAACAGTTTTATCTACAATGCGGAAATTCTAATGGTATGCTGTTTTCAAATGTATGTGGTTTACGAGCGAAGAACGTGATATTCAATAAATATAGGTAACACACAAAACTTTAAAAGAAGAGTGCTTCTAGATTTTATTTTATATTTTTTTTCCTTCATTACGCTCAAAACATTTAATGCTCCGAATTTTATGAATTATTAAAATAACTAATCCACTTTAATGTTAATAATTTAATGATCATATAATCAAATAAATATGATAGTTTTGTAATGTCATCATAGTTTAGAAAATCACTGCCTGAAAATGTTCAATAAAATTTAAAAAAAAAAAAAAAATATCAGATCTTGTTTAATTGTACATTATTTATTTCAAAGCATCGCGTACTATCAACCTTATTTAACTGTACTTTATTTTTACGCAAAATTAAGTTCATAAATTTTGCGCTTAGAGTTCTTATCGTTTTACCAAAGTAAAGATGTTTGTACAAGAATTACGCGTGAAAAAAAAAAATACGCGAAATGCAGTAAAAAGTGCTTTAATGAGATACATTAAATCCTATTTGGAAAACACTGTGGCTTTCATAATCTCATCTTTATACAATGTATCACATTTAATAATTAAAAAGAGTTATGTGATACAAATGCCATAGGTTTCAGTATTAAAGTAAACCAGATCGTCCCTACTCTTTCTTGCCGACATGCCGGTCACGCGCGCCCCGCCCACTGGTTTAGTCTATATCTTATAAGGTCCATGTTGTCCCATCGATGACATGAAGACGACCAATACCATCTGCTGACATGCATGACCAAATCATAACACTAACTGGGTTCATCACATTTGCTTGAATGCAGTCAGGATGTAGCTCTTCTCCTATTCTACGTCTTACATATTTTCGCCCATGACTACCGAATAACGATATCTTAGTTTCATCCCTCACTGGACACTTTTGGAAATTTTTATGTTTTTGAACTTTGTATGCATATAGAAAACGTTACGTTTCACAAAAGGCAACCTCGTATATATCATTTTTAAGAGAATTTATTCCTGAATTCAATACTAAACACAAAATTCAATTATTTGCAATGCAAAAAAAGTTAAACAATAATAGTTATCGATATACATTAGATAGTGATGATTGCAGTGAGTTATCAGTACTTAGTAGGGTACCCTTTATTTTTGATTACAGCTTCACATCGACGTTTCATTGAGCTAAATAGAGTTTTAAGCTCTTTTTTCGTTATTACATGATACCAGGAAACAATTATAGCCTCAATTAGTTCCCTTTTATTTGATGGGCGCCTCATTCGGACAAGAGTTTTCAAACTGTGCCACAAATTTTCGATAGGATTGAGGTCAGGACTATTTTCTGGCCATGGCAACAATTTAATGCTCTTTGTACGAAGCCACTCTTTTGATATTTTGGCCGTGTGGCAAGGAGCAGAATCCTGCTGAAAAATAAACGAAGCATTGTTGGGAAAGAGATCTCTGATGGAAGGTAGAAGTTTTGGTTCTGAATAGTGTCAATGTAATTTCTGGCATTCAGTCCCATCGATGACATGAAGGCGACCAATACCATCTGCTGACATGCATGACCAAATCATAACACTAACTGGGTTCTTCACAGTTGCTTGAATGCAGTCAGGATGTAGCTCTTCTCCTGTTCTACGTCTTACATATTTTCGCCCATCACTACCGAATAACGATATCTTAGTTTCATCACTCCATATAACTTGTGACCACTGATCATTTGTCCAATTAATGTGTTCCTTTGCTCACTGTAGTCTTTGTTTTCGTTGCTGAAAATTAAGATAAGGCTTTTTCGTGGAATTCTACATCTCAGTCCAACATCTGTTAATCTTCTCCTGATTGTTCTTGAACTGACAGAAACACCAGTATCATTCAGATCACTTCTGATGGCTGCTGATGACATTTTTCTATCTTGGAGGAATAGTCTTTTTATTATTCTGTCATCAATAGATGTGGTGCACCTTTTTCGGCCTTTTCCTTCTTTGTTTTTTATTGAATTTGTCTCCTGATATCGTAAACAAAACTTTCAGACTCCAGATGTAGTCACTGAACCACCCACCTGTCTTTCAATTTCAGCATAGGAAAGACCACTTTCTGATAACACAATAATATTACAGCTCTTTCTAGGACAGGTCTAGATTGGACATTCTACTATTTTATTTGATGTCATTGCTTCTTGACTAAATATTAAAATTTTTTACAAAAATTCCTACTTGTAATTGCAGTGTATAAGAATCAGGTTCTCCTTCTACAGAACAAAGCCAAATAATGAATTGTTTCAAGTGTAAACATGATATCAGCTTCTACTGGCAGTTACTAACATTTGATTGGTTCTCAGAACAAGAACAGTGATTGGCCAGGAAAGCTACACATTACAAACCACTTCATAACTGCGTTTTTTATTTATATTAAAGTACATATAACTTTTTTGTATTGCAAATAATTGAATTTTGTGTTTTGTATTGAATTCAGTAATACATTCTCTTTAAAATTATATATACAAGTTTGCATTTTGCGAAACGTAACATTTTCTATAAGCATACAAAGTTCAAAAACATAAAAATTTCTAAAAGTGTCCACAATTTTGGCCACCACTGTATTATTTTGTTATTAGTTGTAATTAAAAATGTTCATGAAGACAAGCAAAGGTATAAATTATTGACTTCTATAATAAACTGTTCATGCCACCATACTTTTGATAAAAATTCTGTAACATTTAATTGATCACGCCTCTCTCTGAAAATACTTAGATTAATGTTTATAGCACTAAACTGGTGCATTATGTTTAATTTAGAAATAAAATACTGTTTAAGGTTTTATTTCATTCATAACTGAATTCTATTCTCAAAAACTACATTTTTCACTCTTCCTATATTGAAAACGTTGCTGATATGAAATTCCGGACGTTGGAAAATCTCCGAAGAGAAATCGGAGGAATCTGCAGAAGGAGGAGCACCAAGCAGGGAGGAGCAAAGCGAGACATCCTGAAAAGTCACCGTAATGTTGTGCCATCTATCAAAGATAGATTTAACTAGATCAGTCGTGCAACTAGATAATATTATGTATTCTGTTTTGAAAGTCGCGATGTGTAATTTTCAATATAATATGTTATATTTTTTCATGTTTTTCTCATAAAATGTAACTTTCTCAATATCTGTTAAAAATATATAAATTTTCATTTCACTTTTTATTAACTTTAACTTTTTTTTTCCTCTCTCATTCCTTCTTTTTCTCGTTTCTGTTGTAGCTACATGGTAATAGGGAAATGTTTGGTGTCCATTTTCCTGAATGCATTTATAAAGTTCTAGCCTAAAAAGGCAATTTTATTGGAGGAGACCAGTTATATATTAATTAAAACGGTCACTCTATTTCTGTTAGGCCCAACAGCGGCCTAGCGGTCAAGTCACTGAACACTGGCAGTTCGGTCCAAATTTCGAATCCTGCGAACAGACAGGCTGCATGGGAGTTTTTCTCCTGTGTAACATGCATACGAGCCAGTTTTCCTTAGAGAGTCCTCCATGAAGGTATCCCTTCCATTAGGGAGATAGCCCTCTGGCTTTGCCGTAATTATATAAACCAAACCTACTTCTGGTCGCAAGCCACGAGGTACGAATTCCCGTGCCGGAGTACTATCCCATATAAATAAATATGCGATGCCTAACCTGTAATTGTAGTAATCTGTAAGAAATATTCGATGCCTAATCTGTAATTGTATAGGGTGTAAATAGCATTTTAGATAAAAAAGTAGTTCCAATGTGGCGAGGAGTAGGGCGAATCACTCTACTTCCTGACAGTGAAAGGTATTTTCATTAGTGGGAGGAGCGAAACGACTTTGTACGGGAATGAATGTAGTGTGATGTGCTGAGCAAAGTAGTAATGAAATGTGAAAGTATTAGAAAATTTAAAACCATTGGGAAGAGCGAGACTCATTGTCGGCTTAATGTCATGTCGGCGAAGTGTGCTGTTGGCTAAGTGTCCCTGTCGGCTAAATGCTTTGTCGGCTAACTGGTGTCGGTTAAGTGTCCCGTCGGCTAAGTGTCCGCGACAGAGAAGGATCGTCAGCAAGTGTTCCTATCAAAAACTGAAATTTCTATATTCGATAAAGTATTATGCATTGTTGCACAGAATAAATATATAAAATTCATCCAATCATTAAATTTACTCGTAAACAATAGGAATATTCTACTTCGGTAAATTAAAGTTATTAATATTGTAATTTTGTGGAACATTTGGCACATTAACAACATTCAATGAATCTAACAAGTTTGGATACTGAGGTTTCAAAAAAAAAAAAAAAATACTTCGATGCAAACTCTTCAGTTTCTGACTGCTCCTCTGGCATCAGATTAACAAAATCTGAATAAATCTTTTCCGAGTCCTCATTTAATTTTTAGTATCAGAATTAAGAGTATTTTGATGCCTTGTGAAGGCCGCTTTTGGTTTCCCATGCAATTTAATTACAGCAGTTTCATCCATAATAAGTAACTGAAGTATCCAAATTCAAAATGAAAACAATAAATATATATATATATAACATTTCAACCATCAAATTTAGATTAAGACACAATAACACGCTGAACAAATACTAATTCAGAAGTCAAACAACACAAATCAGCGTTATATTTTCAAATTTTCACAGGACTAGTTAACTAGAACAGAAAGATTTTTTTGAATGTAAAATGCCTCTAGAAAATCCAGTTCTCTAATGGAAGATGTTTTTTGAATAATTTTGGCAGCAGAAGATTTGAAAGTGTGGTTTTCGGACCAACAATGTTGAGCAACGGAAGACTTCTGTGTTTCCTTTTTTTCTAACATATGTTTCATATTCCTTGACGCGAAATTTTATGGCTCTCTTAGTTTGGCCAATGTAAATTGAACCACACTGGCAAGGAATCCTATAAATACCCCAGGAATACATATCCGGAATGGAGTCCTTGAGTATGGAACTCGGAAATTGTATTGATGGGAGAATAAGACGCGAAAGTTAAATTTCTGCAAAATATATGCAACTTTATAGCTAATTGATGGAAAGTTTGGAATGACAACAGAATTCTTATAATCTCCTAAAACAAGAGTGTGCATTTTGGTGTGTTGAGATGAGAATTTTTTAACTGCTGGATTAATAACGTTAGGTGAAAAGCCCCTGTGAATAGCTGTTGCTTTTAAATAATTTAGTTCTTCATCAAGGGATAGTTTGAAGGAGCAAACTTGAAGAGCACGCATAACATAGAAATAAAATGGAGCTAACTTTTGTTTTGTCGGATGACTTGATTTAAAGTGTGGTGGAAGGCAACCCGATGGTCTACAGTAAGCCGTAGTACTAATGTTGGATGCGTTACGTGTTCCGAGTATTCTAGTATTCATGGGTATTCTAGTTTTAGCTTTCGGGATTTTCATCAACTGAAAATGATGCGAAGGAATTGTAACATAATTTTTCTATTGTTATGTCGCGAATTTCAATTATTAATATGTGTTTTAAGTTATTATTCTAATATTTTTTATTTGTATTCATGTGTATTTTGATCCGGAAAAAAGTATTCTTAAGCTCTTAAGATTTTGTTTAACTCGTTATTCTTGAGTAGGAATTGTAACAAAGGCGAGAGACGGTTGCAAGGAAACACATCTGGTTTATTGGGTTATAGCCTTTTTACTGACAATGGAGGCAGTAGGGTGTGTGTTGTCGCCTTTTAGCTAATGTGTGTGAAGCGGAAATCGTCTTCCAGTCGCTTTGTTAAGGTTGCAGTTTTACTTACTTCAAGACAGTGGGGGGTGTAGCAGGTAATGGGATTCTCGTAAAGCTTAGTTTCGCTTGTTAGTTGGGGAGCCCATTTTTTTTCTCGCGTTGTGAGTACAGATGTTTTTCGGACTGCATTGTCAGATTTTTCTGGTGTTTGATTCGTCATGAGTGTGTCATTTTCTCAATTTAGATAACATAAAATTCCGGGATTGGTAAGATTTAATTTTATGATTTTTGAAAGCCTATGAACTCACAGAGGCGGAGAAAGCGAGATTTCCTGGGTGCTTGCACCAGGCTAGAAATTATTCGGATTCTGATTTTTGAAGAAGAAAGAAAAGAAAAAAAATGGGGGCTTGACCCTTCGGGTCTTGCTCTCGCAAGCCGCGTGAACCAGTGAGCAGCGGGTATGATTTTCTCTCGGGTTTTAGCTGGCGAGAATTTGCGTTGGCATAAGGCGTAGAGCTCAGCATAGAATTCCGATTCTCTTGTTCCAAGAATTGAAATGCGGATTCTCGTTATGATCCGGATGCCGTGTTCCTGTTTTCCCGACTTTGACTTCCTAATTAGATTCTGTTCTAAATTTGCTCTGCGTTATTAGTGGGTATCGATGCTTCCAGAATGAAAGAGACTCGTGTAGGATCCGTCTAAGGTGTGCGATGCTGTTTATACTGCCTGTGTCAGCTGCGTCGATTTTTCATCCTTCCGTGCTCTGGAATTTATTTATTGTAAGGACAGCTTCAGTGGTGTTTCAACCAAGTCATCTTAAAAATTCGCAAGAAATGTCTATCTCCATTAACGAGGATTTTGTGAATAAAGGACAGCAGGAATAATGTGGTGCTCGGGTAAACTTTGGACGCTGGACGATCTGTGGAGCTGTGAAATCACCTTATTAATCAGTATACGAAGGTATTCCCGATTATTGAAAGTTTGCGGTATGGACTTCACCCCCTGAGTGATTTTTTTTATTTGTTTTACTTTAATAATTATCTTAATACTCAAGCAAGAGTCGTCATTTTAATGTTTATTGAAATATGAGCAATTACTCAAATTAAGTAATCGATGTGGAAATTATCAGCGTTATTAAAGTGAATTACCATGATAAATACTTAAAGTTAGAAGATGAAATGGGAGAAATACTAGTGTTACACTTATGATACAGTAGAATTTGATAATGTTAATCTTAATTAATGTAAGCTGTAATTTGGTGTAGTATTATGTGTTATTTTGCTTGAAAAATATGTGGTAGGATTACTGATCAGTTATCCAATATTTAATTATATAATATAGTCAAGAATTTAATAAATGTGTGTTTAAAATTTAATTGCATTTGTGTATTTATGTTGTGTATAATTTACTATGGTTTGTCATGTCCCTCCATTTGTTTGAGCCGGGAGGCTTTTAAGAAACATGGAGTTTAATTGAATTTGGGGTTACTGATTTTTCCTTTGCATAGGTTACTCACAACGCGAACCTAAAAGTTAAATTGTACTACCACTATACGAATGTTTATAAGAATTTCGATGTTCATATGAATGTTTTGAATTATTTGAATTTTACTTAGTTTTGGTCCGGCACCAAGAGTTAATTTCACTGTTTAAAAAATATATTAAAACAAATTTTCATATATAACAATGGTATTCTTATGTAGTGGTAATTTGGTATTTTAAATACTTTTTTAAAACATTGAACTTAACTCAACCTTTTGGTGCCGTGACTTATCGAACCACATAACACTATAAAGAGGGAACCGTGCTGAACGCTAATTTTCCCTACGGACAGTGCAGTATTGAAGAAACGCCGCGCTTGGGAAACATTTACTGTATTAACAACACAAAATCAGTTCAGAAAGAATTTTTTTTTTTTTTTTTTTTACTTTTAAAGACGGCGTGTCCACCAGTCGCCGAGTGGTAGAGACCGCCAAATACTGGTAGTGGGACAAGAGTTTGAGTGAGTCCAGGCTAAAGGGCTCTCTGTGTGATCTTAGTTTTTGTTTTGAGTTATATTTTTGTTTCATGCACAACAGGAAGACGAATCAGATAGTCTCAGAAAGGCCTTCCCGAAGGCAACCTTCCCCGAAACGATAGTGTAATAAAACTATGTAGGAGTAACACGTGCCGGCTGTTGCTAATATTTACGAGAGAAATGTTGCAAAGAATTCGTAAGTTTTAACTTGAAAACAAAACGCACCAATTATAACACAGCTTTTTCTTTCTTCAGTGAATACAATGTTTCAGAAAGCGAAGTTATTATTTTTTGCTATATGGTGCATCACCTTCATTGGATAAAGGTTTCAAAAATACTGGTGTTGAAAGTCATGTTGAGAAGTAAATTTTGTATAATTATTTACGGACGCTTCGAGCAAAATCGCCTGCAAGTTAAATACAGCAAATCCTGTTAGAAATCTCATTTTATATTTTCAGAAAATAAATAATAATCTATACTGTTATTTTACTGGGTTGAATGATAAATCATTCCGTTTAGCGTTATATAAATTCCAGAATAAAACATAACACGGTATCTGGCCTAACTTCCTTTTCCTTAAAGGTTCCAACTCACAAATTGCTTATTGTTTGTGAATTGAAAACCCGTGCTGCTCTAAGCATACTTCCTTTGGGAAAATGTGTAGGTTTATAGGTTTTTGTTCCAGTTTCCGTCAACTTTAAATTAACTGAACTGTCATCACTCATGTTCCAAATCAAAATTCCGAAATATAGCAGGAATGCATTTTTAAGCTAAAAGCAGTCTAAAGACCACCTAGCTAGAAAGCGAATTTTCCAGCCAGACGCTTTATAAAGACAACCTAGTTACAAAGCAAATAATGAGCTAACCTACATTCCATAACCACCGCTTTGCTTCAAAAATACAAAGCAGTTTCATTTAAAAATATTCAGAAATTATTTTACAGATTATGTCGACAGAAGTAATTTTAAATTATTTATATCACAAGGGGTTACGAAAAAACTGGTGGCCAGCAATTTCTTGGATTATATTTGATTGTACAATTTTTTTCTTATTCGAATAAAATCTTCTGTCGAAAAATTCAATTTCACATTCTTCACCCACGGTAAAACCGTATAAATCAATGCCAGGATCATTCGGAGCTGGCGCGTCGAACAAGAATGTGTTTAGGCTCCTCGCTTCTGTATTTTTTCACTTATGGCATTTCCCAAAGTTTTTTTTTCTATCATTGCTTATCACTGCCGGGTAACAACAGTCCCCCATTGCGTTATTTACTATACAGTCACCCATGGCCATTGTTACATTTGAGAGAATGAAAGTGTTTTCTTTCTTGGTGAAAACTGATAAAGTGTTTATAGTTATTTTTGAAAACTGAAACGATAAAACTTCCAGAGTTTGGGATCTTGTCCTGGTCTGGTGTAACAGCTCCTACCGGAGGTTAATACCAAACTCGAGAAAATAGATTTAAAAATGGATAAGGGCGTGCAGCCTGAGTACATGATGGACACCGAGCCAGTTGATGAGACTCAACTATTCACAATTTGTAATGAGACAATAGTTGAACGATCAACTAGAATAAGTAGAACTAAACAAAAAGGATTATTTTAACACAAGAGACTGTATTTAGTGTTGATTGTTTAATTCAGCTAAAATAGAATACTGAACCCTCCTTTGTGGAGTTTTTAAAAGTGCAAGAGGCAGAAGAAAAACGTTTTCACTGAAAGGGTTAAAAAGAAAAGAAAAGAGCATGTTTCGGTATTATATCCGAATAAAGAGAATATTTTTCTGGAAAAAAAAAAAAAAAGTTGTGGGTGAAATATACCCTACTAAACTCAAAACTGGAATCACGAATATGCGGAAAAAAACCAGAGAGGGTATACTGTTTGAATGCATGCATCAAATGCATGCGAAGACTTAAAGGGGAAGAAATAAGGATAAATCCTTTATTAATATATGAAATTTAATCAACGTTACCCGCTGAAAAATTATATAAAATTATTTCTTATAGTGTTGATGCAGAGATGATTCGTGATGACATTGAAGATGCTATCAAAATGCAAAAGGAAGAATTTTGTAACGATGGTTTAAAACTTTTCTATAAAAGTTTCTAAAAACGTTAAAAATGGTAAATTACGTTGCTTTGCTGAAATGTAGCCAGAAAAATATAAAAACGTTCTTGAAACTAGAAAATTGAATTTGAAATGGTTAAAAGAATATCTTGAAGAATATCGATAAAAGAATTTCTTAACGTGATAAGATGTTTTAATGCCAACAATATGGACATTTTCATCAGAAATGTACCAAATAAATTCGATTTGCTCAATATGCAAGACCAGGACATAAACAACGGGATTGTAAGAATGATTTTGAATGCACCAATTGTAAAAATGCTGGTGTTAAATATAAGCTGGATCTTAGCATAAAACTCTAAAGTCTTGACAAGACATATGCCTGCTTTAAACGATAGATAGACTTCTTAATCGGAAAAACAGATTATGGATCTTAGTATGAGGAAAATGTTTTAGAAAGAAAAATGCTTTAAAAGACTGAAAAAGTTGCGTAAAATAATTTTGTTAAATGTGAATGTAATTTGTTTTCTATAGAAATTTATCAAACGCGTTAAAAATAATTTATAAAATTTACTATTTGTTATTAAGAAAGTTATACTTTTTATACTATGTGTTATTAACCCTCCGAGCGTTTTCAAAGAGATAAGGTATTGTTTTGTAAAGCGTCAGCAGCTTTGTCATCAAAGCTTTTCAAAAGCGTGGAAGCTTTCTGTCACTGTATCCACCGAAAGCGTTAAACAGTTTTCTTTACCTCCCTACACCTGCGGAGAATCATCCAGATGAACTCATTAGTGTCGGCTCTCAAAGTATCAATCACTGTCAGAACTTTGCCCTTCCAAGAGATAGAATGCTCCGAAAGCGTAACAGTAACTGGTCGCTTTATGCTATGAATTTTGTTATGAAATGAAAATTTTGAGGAAAATCAAGACTATAAAAGAAAAAAAATATAAATGTTTAATTTTTTTTCCGTTCATAAACCTCCATTTTTATGTATGTATACATGTGCGTGTGCGCGTTTATATATATATATTTAAATTTTATGGAAATCAACGTGCATACGGCAGTAATATCGAAATATTTTTGTGTTTCTAATACCCTTCACTTTAGTTATTGAATTTATTTCTCATATACGATTGCTTGCTAGGATAAAGGAATACTTTCTCACTAAAACAATATGATTTTCGATACTTCCCAAGATAGTTTACTTTTTTAAATAAAGTAAAATATCTTGTTAACTTGGAAAATTTCTTATTTTATTTGCAACTTCGGGTATTTTTGATGCAGAGTTTATTTGAAGCTACGGATATAAATAATATTTCACAATTTACTTGATATAATAACAGAACTAATTAACTGAACATGAAATAAAAGACTTGTTTATTTGCTAATCCATAACTACAGACGTCTAAGTTTTTGTCACGCAATTTTCCGCTTTTGTGTATAGCCATGAATAAGGAAAGCCGCGACTTTATTAATTGTGCCATAATGATATTGTTTTCTTTAAACTCTAAGAAAATATCAGTATATATTACTATTCCGCTACTTATTTTCTTTAGGGGGGGGCTAAGAGCAAATAAACAGGTGCTCCTGGAAATTCCTTCGTTGAAAAATTATAAGAGCATTAATGAAAAAAGGCATCGGATTTTGACAGATTGATTCTTATGCTTTTATTAATCTCTATAACTTTAATTCTTTCTCTTTCTATATATATAGAAAGAATTAAACACAGATATTAGTCTAATGCTCATAATGCTTACTTTTTTTCTTATTTTATTTAATTTGACTATGGCAAAGCACTCGAAGGTTACCTGCCTAAGGTTAAGGATGTCTTCGTGGAGGAATTTCTGAGGGATACTGTCTCATATACATGTTGCAAATGGAAAAAAAAAGAAAACCCCTACGCAGTGAGCTCGTTCCCCGAAACTCGAATTCTCAGCCGAATTATCAGTGTCAGAGACTTTATTGTTCGTTCGCTGATGGGCCAGCGCTCTTGATGCGCCTTATTGAACTTAGTTCAATTTCAGTGTAGTTACCTAATGCAGAAACATAAACTTTTATAAATATATATATTTATAATTTGGTTTTCGATATAATGAACTAAGATTTCCCAGAATTCTATACATTCTTAAATTTCATTTTTCAGTATAATAATATGCAGTTATTTTCAAAGGGTATAAATGGTGAAAGTTTTGAAATATGAAAAGAAAAAAATTACGTTTGCGCTCAAAAAATGCAAATGATAACGAATTTTAAAATAAAATTGTGTAGACATGATCATGATTAGATTCTTCTTTCAGTTAGGTTTTTCTCAAGAATATTTATGTGTTCAAGAATATACATGCTCAAAGTGCGAATATTAGAAATTATATAAAACATGCACTGAAGTAGAAGTAGTCTTTGTCACAGAAATTCAACTAATTTCAACGAATACCCGGGATAATATGATCACAATCTATCTGAATATTTAAGAAAGTCTTGGCAACAGGTTTGCTTCCTATAGGCTCATATTTATTTATTATTACGTACATATATGATGCTATTTTTTATACAGAGTATGTTTTCCCCATATAGGGTTTGCAACAAAAAATTAAAGATTTTAATTTCCGTAAAGCAAAATACATAACAGACATTCTAAGACGAAACTGAAGTGTAAAACCCTTTTTATTCACCAAAATGCACAATATATTTCTACTTCAACTAAAAGAAGCAAAATTAAGTTTTGTTCACATGGCTGGCTGGCTCAGTTAGAAATAAATATATAATATTTTTTTCCTTCTTTTCCCGAAAAAACTAAAATTCAACAAGATACTTTTTTTTTACAAAACGAAACGCGTAATTTATTCATTTTCAATAAAAATAGTTTATTCTATTTGGATATTGCAGAACAGAGGAGAGCTACTTGTTGCAAACATACCAAGGCTGCCATAGTGAAGAGCTTTCTAAGGCAAACTGACTTTTCACAAAACACCTCTAATGCAGTCATCCCATTCACCTATGTTCGAACCTAAATCAAACTATCGGCAAGTGTTTTATCATTCCGCTATTAGCAAGCTTCAACTAGACAAAACCAATTCAAAAATTTTATTCGCATACAGTACTAAACTTGACACCCGCAATAAGAGAATTCTAGTCTTACTATATTTCTTGTGTTCTGTAATTAGCTAATTTTAATGCAATTAGCAGGTAATATCGATATTGGAAACATTTTAATGTAAACTGAATCTTTAGAATTTTCTTTCGCATCGTTCTAAATTTTACAGTGTGAGCCAAGTTATACGAACAGATAATAGTTATATATGACTAGGGCGTACTGACTCTCCTGGATAGCTGAAAAGAAGTCTTTTTCATCAAAAGTGCCATATATAATACGTAGAATGACAATGCACATTGCCTTTCATTCTTATCGTCCCTTCCCTAATTTTCAACGCATGTCCTATTCTTTCTTCTAGTCGTTTTACATTACCGCTTCTTTTCAGCAAGCACCCTATTTGAAAATGAATAAAATGTTTTTATCTCCAGCGTGGGAGACTGTTTATCGGAAATTCTAAATATATTTTGTTTTTAAATATTTTATGATACTTCTGTTGAATTGGAATTTATGTGCTTTAATTGTGAAGAACATGGTATTTAATAAATAAAGGTAACACACAAAGCGTCAAAAGAAGTCTTTTGGGCATAATATAAAATCTGAAAGCTTCTAGATTTTATTTTAATGTTTATAATTTTATAATTCCTTTTTAAAATCCAAATGAGTGTTAGTACAGAAGGGCTATTAGTTTCGAAACGGCATTTTGCGTCGAATCACTTTAAATGCCAGAATCACTTTTCAAACTGTTGCCACCAAATATTATCGTCCTGTATTTATTTAAAGAAACTAAATAATGAGGATCTACATGAACGTATGTATGTTTTTCGCATTGCGGATAAACAACGTTACCTAGAGTCATCACATTTTGGATCACATAGTCCTCCACCCGAACAAGGACACTTGGAAGCCCGAATTTAGAATTTCGAATATGTTTTTATTACCTATTTCATATTCTGTAAAACTTACCGGATTTTTGATTAAAAAACTCAACAGTTTCAAAGCGAGCAATGGCAACACTGTAAGGAATGAAACATTTTTGTCTACAGCCTGCGAGCCTGTGTATCGGAAATTCTAATGATATGCTGTTTATAAATATTTTTAGCTCAAAGTGGCGTTAACCCAAATGCTCTCGAAACATGGACGTGTCTGTAAATGAAAAAAAAAAAAAAAAAATTCTCGTTTGGACCTAATATAAAATCTGTTTTCATTTTTTATTTATTGTTTTGGGTACTGAACCCAGTTTTATATAACTTTTCAACCAAATATTTTGAGCTAGCATTATTTTCTTATTTTTTATAAAACGTTTTAGTAAAGTATTTAAAATAAATGGATCTTATATCAACAAGTTAAAGAAAGTGCGTAACTGTCATAAGAAAAACTGAAGCAAGGAGGATAAAAAGTTTCGCAGGTCGTATTTTTAAACTAATCTAATTAGCTTGTTATAAGAAAAAGACTTATTTTTTTTTTCGATGATAATAATAAAAAATAATGGGAATAAAGATGCCTCCAGATTTCTTTATATAGAGTAATATTAAAATTAATTTCATAATCGTTAATTTCAATAAAACAGAATTCTATTTGCATGAGGTTTGCATATTTCATAAAAAGCATGTGCATATTTGTATCCTATAAAATAATTTGTTAGGATTCTACAGGGTATTTGAAGGAGCTCCAGACTTGCTTGTCATTTCATAAAATAACAAGGAAATATTTATATCACTGTAGTAAAAAATATTATTGAGAATAGATATGCAGTAAAAAATATTATGGCACCATATGTGGTGAAAATATTAATTAAGAAGAGCTATAAGTAGTGAAAGTATTTGTATGTAGTAAAACTGTTTATATTTTTAAATTTCTTATGTAATTATCAGCGATGAAATTATAACAATGATTAAGAGTACATCACGTTGTTTCCGCAATAGCCCGAATGACAGGGATAAAATATGTGACCCACAGAGGATAGCAAAATAAAGTACTTACCCCAAAGTATGACAACTGTATGTTACCAAATCAATTATATTTTATTCTTCATCCTTGATATTGAAATAAGCATTAATATAAATAATTTTATCAACCAGACAGACGAATAAATTTGAACATCAAGCACGAGTGATGCGCATCACTAGAGTTAACACTGCACTGAGAATAAAGTCAATCTTTCTTGATCCGCTCGAAACAAAGTCTTGGTGTAAAAGGAACAATCAAACTTTGATGGCAGTCATTAAGCATACTTGATCAATCCTGGTATTTCTGCATTTTCTTCTTTAAATCAGGAAGTTTCAGATCTCACAAACACGTGCGCGCGAAGAGTTCTGGAAAGGAGGAAGAAGCTCACAAAAAATTATTTTCTGCAATGATGTACAGGAAACAGGAGTAATTATTTTCTTGAATCTTCATGTAAAATCTCACTAAAAGGATTTTCATCTATGGCAGACAGCATCGAAGGAACAGCAAAGAGAAGCAGGAACCTACACCCTCGAACGCCAGCCGCAGAAGAAGAAAAAAACCGGTCCAACAACTGCCACCAAGGGCTTGGACGATACGATGACGATTCTTGAAACGATATCGTCTGAAGGTAGATGCCGGCTTGCTAGCACATTCCCTCCGGCCAAAGAAAAAGCACAGATCACCGCATGAACACTGCACTTCACTGACGCTGAGCACTGTATGATAAATTTCACCGAAACACAGTTCATTGCACGATAAATTTACTGACGCACAACACTCATTACATGTATGATCTGGTATAACAGTTAAATCAAATGAAAAATAGTCAAAAATTATTTTATCATAATTTCACTGTCTGGGATAAGTGCTACACATATGAAGTACAATCAAAAATTAATAACTAATACATATCATACAAGTTACTCATATAATTACAGCATAAACTTTCATTACAATCTGTAGTCAAGTTACAATTTTCTCTTTGTAAATGGAAATTGTAAGCTAATGCCTATTTTTACATTCATACATTTTCACTGTTAAACACAACTCTGCATTAATGATCATTTTCTTGACAAGTTTCTAATTATACAGATTCTATAAATTTTTTTGGATGACATCAATTTTCCCTTGAAATTACTAACTTCATCTAGACCAATTACTCTACAATTTCATTTTTTTGGAACACATTAATTTTCTTCTTCCTCTTTTTATTATTGTTATATATGTATATGTATTTTACTACTCAAGCTTGTTTTAGTAGCACAATTTTCATGTCTAGCTCGTTACTTGTAACTTGTAATGATCACTAAGTGTACTGCACCCTTTTTTTTTTTTTTTTTTTTGTTAATTCCATGACATTAGTCAACCCGGACCAGCCTGCAGCCAACCAAACGTGTGAGTGAAGGTGGCCAACCGACACCCACACTGATCAAGGAATCTCAAAAAAAAATTCTTTTGTTGGAAATAAATCCACTAATTTCCTAACACTTACAAACGTGTGTATGTTTTCTATTTATTTATTTTTTCTAACTTAGTGAACAAGAAAAACAAGCTCGATGAAATAAATGTTCTTAATTAATCAAATTGAACCTTGGATCAACTCTTTTAAATAATTTGCTACAATGAATTTTTGTAGTTTTGTGGTCTTCGATGTTTTGAATTAAGTAGTTTTTATTTCGAAAACTTTTTATTATCTTGAAAGGTCCATTGAATTTTGGCTGATAGGCATGAGGTGGTTGTAAAGCCTTTAAAAATACCTCATCTCCAATATTAAATTTTGGTGGTTCTCTGCCTTTAACAACTTTATTTTGAGACTGAAAATATTTTTCTTCGTTTTGTTTCACTAATTCTCTAGTTGCTTTAATGTGTTCTCTCTGACGTGACAAGTATTGTGAAGGATTATCTACCGTTGCCGGTTCATTATTTGTATCTAGAGGTGTATTGAGTTCTCGCCCAAAAAATAACTGTGCGGGAGTAAAACCTGTCACTATGTGCTTATTTTACTACAATCACATACAACAATGCCTTTAATACGACAATTCCCCAAATGCACATGATATATATATATATATATATATATATATATATATATTCTCTTTTTCGAGCTTTTATAAAAGGAGAGTTATATAAACCATTTAGTAGGAATGAAACTTTTTTACAGCTCTCACCTGATATTATGATGATGCATTATAATGTTGTGCTGCCGTTATTTACTTTCTTATACAACTGAATGAATTTTAAAATATTTATTCAATTCTTGAATTTATTTCAGAGCTCTAAAATTATTTTTTGGCGAAATAAATAGTTCGTTTTGAGAACGAAAAATTATATCTCAAATGATTTTATCATTTCTATTTTAGAATAATGCCTATTTATCCGGGAACATCTTAAAAAGCGACAAGCGGTTATGATTTTAATGTAAGAAATTTTCTGAATAAAATTAGGCTTTCAGTTATGGACTATTTCGTCTACGAAAACACGAGAGACTTGTGAAATTTAAGTGTCTGCAAAGCGATTGTGTGAACAAAGTGCCATTGAATATGTTGTTCCTTACCTTGCTAAAGAAAAATAAGACGGTTCCTAGCACTTATAAAAGATGCTGAAACGATCGACAACCGCGTTTAAAAACTTAACAATGCAACTTTTGTGTAGTTAGTGCTTGAAAGTAATATTTGAAATCTCTCCTGCAAAATTTTGATTAAAAATATATGTCAGTTAATTTGCGTCAGACGAGTATGGATTTCTTATTTTAATAGCACACTGAAAAACATATTATTCATTGACATATATATTTCTTCTGCAGAACGAAAAGAAATTTGCTTCATACATTTATAATAAAATCAGTCAAAAAACTGTCGCTGTGCTGAAGCCTATTTTATTTATTTATTTATTTGAAATTAGAACCATGGTTCTGCCCAGAACATGAAAAAATTGTTCAGTCGTGCAAACTTTTTGAATCTTTCTGCAGCATGTGTACATTACAACTATCAGGAATCCACTACCAAAATGCACTTTAATTAACGATAATTTCACATTGATTTAGTTAATACTGTATCTTTTTGTTACTCTATAATATCAAGAATACATTTTTAGAACTGGGAAAGAAAATTATATTTGGAATTGAAAGAAAATATGAATTTCACAAATTTGTTATGTATTAATCGCTATTATTTTCAAGCTTAAGTTTTGCTTACTATTTCAGTTTTGATCTGTAATTAAAGTTCTAAACTTTTTTTGCTTTAGTTGTTTAAAGTTGGTTGTAAGTTTAAACTGTAACTTTTGTAAACTTTAAATTTAGGTTTGGTTGCTTTAAAAGTTTGAGTTGAAGGTGATTGATTTTAATTTGAGTTTAGGGACTTAAGAATTTTGATTTTTGTATCTTGTTGTTTTGACCCTTAAGGTTGTTTAACTTTTAACTTTAATTATTGTAAAGCCTTGTTGCTGTACTTTTGGTGTGTTAAATTTTTCTTAACTTATGGTAACTTAATTTTTATCCCTCTTTCTATTAAAGTTAATCGAATTCATATTTTCTGACTGGCGGTAGGTAAATCAATAGTAATTGTAATTCAATCTGGGTTATGACTGTTTTTACTTTAAATGCTGCTGAAGAAACAATTTATATAGTGCTGACATTTTTTATGAATTGTATTGTTGTGTAATTAGTAGTTTAATTTTTAATTTTCCAAAGTCATTTGTGTTGACTTGGTTCTGAAAATTTTCACACCCCAACCGTCGGCTTGGAATTAATTCTCGGAAACCCTTATCAGAAGATTACTGCACCCCGAAAATTCTTTCGCCCAAACGAAAAACCATATGTGCGGGTGACATGTTGGATGTATACACACACCATCTGGAATTTTCCGAAAAGAGGACCCTGTTTTGCTGGACAGGCGAGCAGGGAAAGTTTCTACAGCGTATTTCGAGGAGTAGAAAATAATCGTTGGGTAGGAAGCTCTACATGGTCGACTTGGACCTCGATGCGAGGCTAGATTATCCCCCCTTGTTTTCGTCTGCGGAGATTGTTGACACATTGGTGTGGCCTTGTAGGCCGAATGATTGAACTGCGCTAACTGGCTCTTCTGGTAGTCGGGAAACCCCTTCCCGTGAAGATTTCTCTGTTTGGGTTGCTGGACCTGCTGATCACCTTCTATGCCAAATTTCCAAAAAACGCGCCAGCTATTAAAGTGGATGCGCAGTGTCTCGAGAGAGGAGAGGAGGAAAACATTTTCGATTACACGCTTTCTTTCTGACGGAGCCAAGGAGACTTTCTCGAAGAAAAGGAATGAGAGATGATTTCTAAGATGCAGAGCGGAGACCAGCAGTCGGGAGTTCCTGGCGAGCTGAACGATTCGATTACCTACACAGAAGGAAGGCATATTGAATGAAGAATTCCTGAGTTTAACTGATTTCAGTATGGCCGGTGTTTCGGGGAAGACCGGAGTCCTACCGGTTGGAAGCGGCTGTGGGGTGGAAAGCGAAAGCCTGGCCTCCGAAGGGGTTGCACATTATTAATTCTCATATTGTTTTTTTTTCTTTTACAGAAGTATATACCCAACGTTAAATGTTTACTACCTGCATTCGTGACAGTGTCCATCTGAGGTTTTCGCCTGTATCAAATACCCAAAATTTTGTATGATGCCTTCCAAACGGGAAAGGTGAATTGTTAAATTTGTGAAGAAGGCATGTAAACTTCAGTTGTTTCTTCAGATATAAGGCTTACCGGTCGCCGCTATTTTTAAAATGTAACTATATTCATAATATTTCCTCCTTAATAAACGTTAGATTGATTTCACCTACTTAGCCTTGTAATTATTTTAATTATTTGCACTGGACCATAGCTTTGAACGGGTGTTTGCCCGACATTATGTCACACAACGACACTTCCTGAAATTTAGAATTGTTTATTTTTTTATGTTACACTATGATAACTACTCAACTCATATGTTATGTGATTGATACAATATTGGTTGAAATGTTTTTGTTATGTTACCCATATATATACATTTACCTACCACATAATCTGGTATGAACACTGATAATAGTAATTACACAGAAATGATGTTCAGTAGTAAATAATACATATGTAATTATATTATGTGATATTGATATAACAAATTTTTCGTATTTTACAAAATATTTAAGAATTAATAAAGTAATACTGAAATAAAATATGAAAAGATATTAAAACACAAAGTAAATGGTAACAGATGACCCAGATATAAAATAATTTTGCTTTTTTATAATACTTATTTCATAAATTCTTGTTTATTTGTCCCCAAATTGATTTCTTTCTCAATGTATTTTTGCTCCGAAAGTGAATACCAAATCGTACGAGTGGTATCATTGACAGTGACAAGAATATTATTACCACATTTGTATTAATTACGGAAATATGAGCCAGTTCCGCTTAAAAAGTTCTCAGTTGAAGCTTTACTGCTCTTAGGCACAGAGCCAAGAGTATTAATTACGAGATTAACATCACTAGCAATGTAAATCACAATAGAAAGCATTGATTGTTACTGATGCCTATTGAAATATATAATATTATGATAATTATCTCAAAACGTGATACGCCCACCAACGGCCAAGCAGTAAAATTGATTAACACGGGTAGTTCGGTTCGAATTCCAGCGAACGGGCTGGCTGCATGTACGTTTTCGTGATTTTTCCATTGTGTAACATGTATACAAGCCATTTTCTCTTAGACATTTCTCCATGAAGGCCTCCCTCCTTTGGCAGATAGCCTTCGAGCGCTTTTCAAGTAAACCAAACTAAAGAGAAATATTTCAAAAGAAGCGTAGATATTAAATTTTAAATAATTCTTTTTTGTTCTTAGGCTGTGAAATTATTTGAGTGGACGTGAAGGAAGGATGCCATAAAAACTGCACATAAATTGTTAATAAGATATGAAAACTGATTTCAAGAAATACATGCATATAACTGGCCTTATTAGTAAAAGAATCATGAGTATTAACTAATGAATTTAAGAATAAAAGGTAATCAGTACCTAATATAGTACTCTCATCAGTTCTTAGTCACAAATAACGTCCACTAGCGGCCGAGCAGTAACGTCACTGAACACTAGTAGTTTGATCTGGAATTGAGATTTCCCACTTGTAACGTGAATACGAGCCAGTTTCTTAAAAACGTATTCCAAGAAGGCATCCCTTCCAACACAGGGACAGCTCTCCTTTGTTTTAATTAACCGTAGTCGTAAATAACAAATTGTTTTCCCATCCCCCAAAGTCCTCCATGAAAGTTAAAGTTGTCTATCTTTAGCATCTAATTGTGTCATTTCATATCTTGATATAGACAAATAATCGGAAAATCTTATTTCCTTTTTCGAAATTTTTTGCATCACCCAGATCACCATCATATTTTTTCCCACATTCGTATAATGCCTGCGAAGATTTTATAAAAAGATATTTACATGTCTTTTCTACTAACAACTATTTTTCATAATTATTTACTCTTACCTGCTGAGAATTTTACGTCCCAACCGTTCCGAAATTTGGAAATAAACACTTCTTCATAACAGTAAAATATTCGTAGTCAAATATCGTCCGGACCCTTTTATTCGATAACACTTTCAGTAAAACGGAAATAATTTGGTTAGGGTAAAAAATGCATCACACGATTTCATGTACTTTCACTACTTTGTTTTATCAACGCCAAAAGGCGATCTAATCAAATACGATATTATTTGCGAATGATTTTCATATCATGCCAAGGAAGTTTCTCAGTAGTTCGTTTTAAACGAGAAATCAGAAGAGTAAAACGAATTTTTCTTTAAGGAAACGCACCTTTTCCTCATATTTCAATAATAAAATGTCCATACTTCACATTCACACAACTAAATGAATTTCGATACAAACATATAAATGACACATTAGTTTGAAACGGAATTTCAAGATTTGAACTCTTTCGAAAATCTTATTTTTATTTCAGAACAATTATTCAAAATATATATTGAAGTAACTTTTTGTGAACTGTTATAATAATTTTAAAAAATATAGTATTTTTAATCAATGCGCACAGCTAAAACAAAAATTATATCAAATTTCTCTTTTTCTACAGTCATTGTTAGATACATGTTTAAGTATTTATTCTATGCTAAAAGAAATTATTTGTAAATTAGGTGATGCCGACTTCTTTAAAAGTTATTCATGGGTTCCGTGCAAATTACATTTACTTTTGCAGAAAAAATTTTGCTTCGCAAATTTTTCACATACATAAAGGTTTGCGTTGAAGGCTTCCCAGTATTTTCCAGTTTCGGCACGAAAATTGCCCTCAGGTCGGCAGATGGTAAGGCTGGATTTGATGTTTTCATTTATGACCCTCCCATTGTAACATCTTTCTCTAACGATCGCTCTTTCCCCACTACCAATTCAGCACGACAGGAGGTCGGAGGGAACAACAGTTTAGAATATTCCGTAGTCAGCGATTTCGAAACAGAAAATGTAGGGCAGAAAAAATTGTCTGAAACGCTTTCGGATTCATCAAAAGCTGGCAAAATATTCCATGTGAGACGATTTGGAAAGCCATCTTTAAATACGTAAAAACCAGTTCGTAACGCTGTAAGGGTTAATCATACTTAGCTGAAAAGCGTCTCTATTAAATCCTCTGTGGATATACCATTTGGAGATGAACCAGCGAATTTTGAAAATTTCTCTAAGAGCTTTGCTTTGCAAAACTTGTATTTGTTGAATGTGAGTTTTGGTAACATGACCTCAGACTACGCTAGCATAAAATGGAGCCGATCGAAGAACAGATTTATACAAGATCTGTTTATTAGGATATGCCATGTAATTCTTTCTTCCAATTAATCATCATTGTATATTTCGTTCTTCATGTGTAGTAGACTGTGAGGAGACTCGCGACTGCCTTAGTTACTCCAATAACTTCAGAGTCATAATGTTGCACGAATCTCTTTATTGGCCTTCAAACATCAAGTTGGCTGAGGAACGGCGAAGAACACGGCAAACATCTAGCTTCAGAAACGTAACTAAAAAGAAGCTCTGCATCTGAAAGAACCGCTGTGAGAGAAATATACGGGTTTAGCTACGTTTATTTCAAATTTACTCAGTGTATACTAGAAAGCCGATATGAAGAACATTTAAATGAATATGTGATTCCCTTAATTCAATTGGAGAGACGTCGCTGCTTAACATTCTGGATGGATGATTTAAAGAGAATAATTTTATTTAACCAATCTACACTAGTTTATGATTTTGTAACTGTAAGAACAGCAACACAGACTTTCTTGCCATTTTATTGGAAATTTTGGTTGCGGAAAAACTAATGCATTACTGTCTGGTTGGACTGAAGCTCTTCCAATTCTAAGGAGTTCTGAAGATGTTCACCCGATGTTCGGGTTCTAATTTTACTCTTAATATGGTTCATTATTGAAAATATTTATTCACAGGTATACGCACTGCCAAAAACTGATCACAATGTATAGCGCATGAATGAGCAGTGATACGCAAATTTGTCTCGGTAAACATGATTTATATAATTCAAAAGTAGACATGTCATTAACGTTTCATTGAGTTGAATGTCAGACAGAACTCCGCGTATTCTATTTGGAAATTTGATAGCAGTTTCGAATGAGTCAAAAAATAGAAAAAATAAATTATTTTTTTTCAAAAAATATTAAAATTTATTTTCTTATTCTTTTCAAATCAGAACTCCATAAAGTTGGTAAATTAAGTAAATCTCCGTGTATTTTTCCATGTTTAGGATTATGGTTTTCCAATTCAGCACGCATTTTATGTCACTCCAGTTCGAAGGGTCTAGAAGCCGGTCCTCCTTGCTGAATGCGAGCCTTGAATCCCTATGACAACGGTTAACTAAAGCCTGGGAGCGGTGTCTTAATAGTTGTAATTATCTGGCGCTTCGCTCTCGTCTCTAACTGATACTGGTTTTGATACGCGCTTTGGAAACATCTGCTTTAAGCCTCCGTTGTTAATTTTGTTGTACAGTCGTTCAGTTGATTTATTGTTCCGTCCACAATTTCAATAGCTCTGTTTTAAATAATTTGCAAATGCGACTTCGAAAGACGTGATGATCCACGGTCCACAGATTAACAAGGTAGTGTCATAAGTAGTTAACGATGGCATTCGAAATGTGGAGTGAGTACTAGAGGGTCCATATTTGTTTTGTTGCAGAGCTATAGATTCGAATAACTTGCCAGATAGGCTTCCCGTCTGAAGACTCCATTATATCAACTATGGTTTAAAGTCTTTCAACTGGTCTTTCCTGATTACCGATTGTTTATTTATTTTCCTTTGGAAATTCCTGATTTGCGATTGTGCAAGCAGTGCAAGATTTACATATAACCTACACAAGCTATAGCTTAGAGCCCCCGCTTTCTTGGGGGTACCCAAAAAATGATCTAGGTATCCAATAATCATATTTGGCACTGACATATAATATCTGAACTTATAAAGGGCCCCATATCTCAAATACCATATCAAGTCTAAATCCGGGCCTGCGTGAAAGGGAGTTATATTGTCTTACCTTGTCTCAGAATCTGTTGTGATAGAAACAAAAGTTCTTATTACAAATCTGCGAGGTATTTCGAAGGGCTGTGGCGACCTCAAAAACGATTATAATGTCTCTTAACCGATGCGTTTAGGTCAATAACATGTTTGGTCAAGCCGGGTATTTTTGTTCCATTGATGTATGTAACAAAAATTCGATTACGAATATTATTTATAGTCCACGAGTTTTAAACAAGAAATTTCTCACCCATTTCGTAGAAAGCGAAGGACGTAATAACAAATAATGCGAGTAGTTGTCTATGTTTCAAGTCACTTGAGCGAGGCTCTTAGGGTTTGGACCGAGATACAAAACGGAACTAACAATAACTTGGCCCTGGACAACAATACTTCTAATAAACTACGTGAAGAAAAACATCCGTTTAGAAGATGATGATGTATAATCTTCGGGTAGACAATCTTGAACAGGACTTTGTTGTTATCAGTTTCACAGGGTCATCCATTGTAGAAATGGCGGTTGTTTTCAGTTTTACATATTTTTATAATCAGATCTGTTGCGTGAGGTTCTTGTGTAAAGAAGAAAATGTGCCAACATCATAAAACACATTTCGCTAACAATTCAATAATTTTTACAATTAACTATTGCTTTTGTTATTACAGAAACTGGATGGCATGCTGGTCTCAGAGCGTTCTCTGATCCCGAACACAATTTGCGATGGCGAAAGCAGAAAAGTTCCGTATAGTGTTGGGTAAAGAGGGAACGTTTTCCATCTCCTTTTTATTTAGCAATCAGTAGACGATTTGGATGTTGCTTGATCGGTGCATGATGTCTCGTATCCAATCTGAGCTAAACCAAGCCCGAAAATGAGCAGGAAAAGCATCTTTGAATTCTTAAATGAGACTTTCGGCAACCCTCCTCTTTTCATCACTTAGTTGAGCAATCTACAGCAATTCCAGTATTAAGGTACAAATAGGGCGCAGCCCCATCCACCTAATCGACAAGATTTTATGACAAGGTATTAAGGTATACGAAGACACAGACACTGCCAACTATTGGGTCGTTTAATACGAGTACGTATCACTAGTACATGACGGGAGCACGTGCTGCAAGCCACTTCACCTCTCCTTATGATTTTCGCTTTATCACTGACTTTGGCAATTCTCACCGGGATAACAGTCCACGATAAGTAGACCAGTGATTAGGAGACTAGTTTGGGATTAGGATTTCGTAGTTGAATATTTATGAGTAACCACACAAACTCGCATGCAATCAACCCGTTCGCCTGGAATCTAATCCAGGGAGGAACAACCTGCATTCTCTGATTTTACCGCTCGGCCACTAGTGCGCTTGAACTATTATTGAGCCAAAAGTCTTCTAGAGAGTGTGAAAATAGGAGATGTGCCAACGTACTCCTTGAATGAAGTAACAAAGTGCCTGGTTGCTCAGCAACCAGCTATTCTCCTTTGAAAATTTTGCAGAAACGTGAAAAACGTAAAGTCCAGGAAAGAAACTCTATTTGATTATGGAATACTTACTGAGAACAAGATACTACAAACACTGAATTATCTTACAGTTACAGTAAAAGTTCTTAAGATAACTATAATATCAATTTATTAAAGTATGAGTTTAAGCAATTATTTTATTCATCATTTCATTCATTTCATTTCACATCATTTCAGCTGCAAAAACTGTAAGAGAAAGTTTAAAAAACGAAGTCAAATGGAAATACTATGCAGGAAATCTCTCAAATACGAAATTTCTTTTTTTGAACAAAAGCATGATATTCTCGTTCATTGCTTTCGATCAATATTACCATTTATCTCAACTAAATTTTAAGAAAATCTGTGATAATATACTAGCTTTTAAACAAATGAACGCAATTTCTACAATTAGACTGTCAAGTACTTCTGAAATTTAGTTTTTCAGATTTCTTGAAATATTCATTTGACGTCGATTTTATTAAATCACATTTGCAGTTTATCTTTTTTATGAAACAGCTCATTAGTTTTTTCGTATACTGTTACGATACATTCATTTTAAAATTACAAATCTTTTTCGAATTCTGCTTGTTCAACGTTTTTAAACGAAACTGCTCCACCTATTTAAGACAGAGCGGTAGCTTTGGAGTAAGTTGTAGTTTTCCTACTTGACTAGGCCCACCAGCTATTCAGCGGTAAATTTACGTAACACTGGCAAATTCATCTGAGGTTCGAATCTCGCGAACTCGTTGGTGGAATGGGCGTTTCTGTGGTTTATCTGTAACGTGTATGCGAGTCAGTTTTCCTTAGAATGTCTTCCACGGAGCCATCCCTCCCCTTAGGTAGATAGCCCTCGTGGCTTTGGTGTATGCATAAACCAAATTGTTTCTCCCGTTTGCTATTCATGGCAAAAGCATTCATAAACGTAATTCAGGAATTTGATTTAGAGGATATGTGATGATGATTCAACACTTAATGTAAAATTGACTGAATTTTAAAGAAATTCTATCCTTATCTATTGATTATATATAGAATATATTTATATAGAAGTCCTTATCAATTTATTCATTCCCAAGAATATGTGTATCCTGTTTCCTCCAATGAAACAAAATTAGCTGTTAAAAAATCTTAAAATTTAAAAAAATGAAAATGGGCTTAGGTTTAAAAGGCTGAATTATGTTTCATTCTGGATCATTTTTCTAAAGCCACCGAAGAGGGTTTTTATCAGTTAAAATATTTCAATAACAGTAAAGGTTTCTGCTCAATTTTCAAATGTTAAAATGCATGGTAAGTCTAATGCGTTAAATATAAATACGGATATTTCAGCACATTTTGTGCATTTTTATCTTCAAGAAGATCCGTCCTATTTCATATTGCGATCCGACCAGGATCAAACTACCGGTGTTCAGAAGTTTTATCCCTCGGCTGCTGGTTCGTCCGCCACAATAAGCCAAAACGACCTAACATTTAACTATCCATGGGCTCCAATAATACACGAAGTTGCGTATTTACACCTGCAAATAATCAAAGAAACAGAAACTTCACATACTCGGATACTCGCTTGGTTTCAGGCCTTCTGCAACTGTAGACAGAATAACTCAAAAGTATAGTTTAGTGAAATTTATATAAAAGAATTATTATATTATATAAAATTATAATATAAATTTTATATTATATAGTTAAATTATATACGTAAACATATATGATAAGTGAATAGTTGTCACATGTAAAATGTAAAATTGTTTTATGGTCTTCCGAAACTCAGTGCTTCTTTGCCTTGATTTTTAAACCTAAGTTTGCAACTGGAAATTAACAAAAGTTTTTGTTTATTTAAAAGCTGAAGGTCTCCGTAATTTTATACGTATTTCAGCATTTGTATAAGTGCACGTGTGTGCGAGTCATTATTTTTTCGAAGAACTCGAGTCTGAGTAGAACGGTTACTTGGATTGTTTCCGATTGTTAGAAGGAGGATTTATTCATTTGCTCACAAATAAAACTTACGTATTCTTTTTGGAAAGCAATACTTAGTTTTCTTCGCCAACAAGTGAACTGATGCTCCTTCCGTAAGACTTCGCTCGCAGGTAATCGAAGATCTCTTTCCACTTAGACTCCAGTTCTTCGAGAAAGTAATGGCTCGCACATTATGCACTTACACAATATCCAAATGCGTATAAAAAAATCCAAAGCAATTATTTTTCGAAAAGGACATTCGAGCTTAACATCCACCAAGACAAATTCTATTTGATGAAGAAAAATACTAAATAGACGAAGTGAAATATCTGCAAACATTCTAAGTGTAATTTTTTTTTTATGCTCGTCCGAAACTCAGAATTTATGTGCCTTAATTTCAAACCTAAGTTTCCAGCTGGAAATGAATAAATATCTTTCGTCATTTGAAAAGCTCAAGGACTCCATACTCTTATACAAATTTGCCCATTTGTAGAAATCTTATTATTTCTTCGTCAACACTGGACAGATCCACTTTTCGTAAGACTTCACTCGCAGGCATTCGAAGTTATCGTTCATCTTAGACTCAAGTTCTTCGAGAAAGTAATGGCTCGCACAGTATGCACTTACACAAATATCCATATGCGTATAAGATTAAGGATTTCATTTAAGAACTCAGTATAAATTTGTGATCCAAAGTTAAGTAAAGTTTGATAGTTAACTTTCAGACTGTTGAGAAGAAAAATGTTGGAATATATTATCTCCGTAAATTTGAGAAATATAAGTTTTAAATATATCTTTAAACATAAAATACAAGGTAGCATATATAATGGGAATCAAAAAATAGTGAGAAATATCTGAAGTTTGTGAATTTACGTGTTTACCCCAAAAACCATTGCTGTATATTCAAGGGTATAACGTGTACCTATAATTTCAACATATATTTTTAGTTTTTAATTATATTCGCCGTATGACACCCATTCTTTTATTTACGAAAAAACACGAAAGATACGTGCGCGATGCTCTTATCTTTTGAAGTATTCATTCGAAATTTTTTCCTAGGCATTTGGAAGACTGATAAACTGAATTCACAATAAATAAGGAGAACAATACATGAGTAGGGGGGAATACTTGACGATGAAAAAATAATTCTGCAAAGAGGATGGGTTGTATTCAATGCAAGTTAGTACAAGAGTGTTATTCGAAGTGTTTCCAGACAAAAGGAGGCATAATTTGGAATAAGAATGCACTTCCGACCGGAATGAATTCGCGAAATCGCGAATCAAATGTTTTCTCTTTATGTGGTTATTAAGCTGTGATTTTGATGCGAACATCGATGACTTTAGTAAATTATTTCTTTTAGTAGAAATAAAGTTCATCGATTTCATAATAAGGCTAATTAACTGAATGGAAAACGTATTCACTTGCCCCGTAAGATTGCTTCGACGGCCTCTAAGTTTAGATCACTGGATTAGTGTTTTTTCCGTATTATGATATACACTCATGTCCATAAATTAAGGATAATTAGGAGTCACGCGGAAATCGAACAACTCTAAAATAAGTATATAACCTGTAAAATCACTACACACATCTTCAAGAATCATATGCAAATTTCAGGAATTAACCAGATGACACCGATGGTACGTCACAATGACGAGAGTGTAAGAGAGTGATATATAACGAATACAGGCAAAGAAGTAAAATTGTTCGCAGGCACTTTATAAGCATTTCAGTGCAATAATCGAATAGTTGTGACACAAAGGACGCATTTGGATGATTTTTTACGTGGTAGAATTATCGGCCTTCTGGAATTTGGGCGTACCCAACTGGAAGTATCCGACGAACTTAAAATTGCCCAGAGTGTCATCTCCAGGCTTTGGTAACGATTCCAAGATGATGGTAGTGTGAGTAGACGTTACAGCACAGGTCGCCCCAGAGTTACAACCCCGAATGAGGACCGGTATTTGGCAGTTACTGCCAAAAGAAACAGGCGGAGCACAGCCTCAGACCTGTCTCGTCAGCTTTCTTCAGCCACTGGTACGAGAATTTCAAGGCAGACCGTGTACAGACGCTTAGGGCGATTCGTCTATATGCTCGTAGACCTGTCAGATGTGTTCCACTTACTGCAACTCACTGTCGCCTGCGGTTAGCCTGGAGTAGAGAGCATGCATTGTGGACACCGCAACAGTGGGCTTGTGTGATTTTTTCCGACGAGTCCAGGTTGAGCTTGCAGTCTGATTCTCGCCGGACTTTCATAAGAGAGCTCCAGGTACCCGTTACCATCAAGAAAACATCATTGAACAACACCGTTACGGTGGTGCAGGAGTGCTCGTTTGGGGTGGAATTATTCTGGGTTCAAGAACTGACCTGCATGCTCAAATTGGAACCATGACAAGCCAAATCTATCGGGACGTCATTCTGAAACAACATGTACGTTTGTTTCGGGGCGCCATGTGCGCACAATTTGTGTTTATGGATGAGAACACCCGTCCTCACCGTGCAAGTATCGTAAGCGAATGCCTTCAATCGGAGGATATCACCCGTACAGACTGGCCAGCATTCTCACCAGACTTGAACCAGTAGAACACGTGTGGGACATGCTTGGCCGACGAGTTGCAGCCCGTCAACCTCCTCCTACATGTCTACCGGAACTTCGGAGAGCATTGCTTTTTGAGTGGTGTAATATCCCCAAAGATCAGATCGAGAATTTGATACTGAACATGCCTAGGCGTTGTACGGACTTTATTGCATCATCTGGGAGACATACAATGTATTGACAATCATACCAACCATGTAATATTGGTTTATTGTAAATAGGGTTTTTTTTGCAATTTGCTCCAGGGAGAAAAAATCGCTAATTTTTTTAATAATATGAAACATATAGCATCTTTTTTTGCTCTTTACCTTTTGTTTAATAAATAAGCTTTACAAAAGTTAAATTTGTTTTGCTTCTAACTCTTTCTTTGCCTGATTTTGCATTTTCCTTAATTTATGGACATGAGTGTACAAATCCTTAACAGAGTTTAAGTCTAATAAGAGAGAAATGTACCGCATTTGACTGAGTTTTTTATAGTTTGCTTTATATAAGAAATCGCGTGAGAAGGGAGTACCGCACAACTTCGACAGCAGCCCTGAAATACTAACTGGTATTCCTTCTCTCGACCTAACTGCGGAGCGAGAAGCAATATATTCCTGTGTATTACGACTGAAAAACATATCACTCTATGAAATGGTCACATTTCAGCTTTGGACAACGAGGCAAAAATTTCAGATTATCTTTGCCATCCCTCCTATATTTGCTCTATATCGCAATTTACACAGATGTTTCGCGTACTGAAACAGGCACACGCTGTGGTCTGTGTGTCATATCAAGTAATATCGTAAAATACACTTGGAAAAGAAGATTAAGTAATCATAGTTCAATATTTCAAACTGAATTGTCGGTAATAAAGAAAGCTATTCAACTCTTCTATAGATTCGATACACAAGCCCATGTATGGAGTGATTCTCTATCTAGTTTGGAAGCAATTGGTGGTATAAATTCCAGAAATCCTCTAATCATAGAAATTCAAAAATTACTTCTCAAGAAAATGTCAGAATTTCGTCCACGATTATACTGGGTTCCAGCACATACGGGCGTAGTTGGCAATAAGCTTGCAGACGAACTTGCTAAGCAAAGCAGCAACCGGCACGAAGTTGCCGGAACATCCCTTGTCCTTGCCAAGTTTCTTTCTTAAAGTAGTTAACATTTTGAGTGGGAAAAGCATTTTTAATACGCTCATAAACAACCCCTCCTCTAAACTGACATCAAACTGTGTCGATTTCTAAAACAATCTATATAAATACGTTTCCAAAAAATTCTGCTAAAATATTAAAAGTTGTATTTGTAGAGCATTTATTAGTTAGATTTGTGACTACCTACTCAACTTTTGGTTTTCGTAACCTATAAGGTATTTTCTCCCGCCTTCTTAGCATACCTTCGTGGTGTAATGGTCAGCACGCACGGCGTGTATTCGAGAGGTTGGTGGTTCGAGTGCCGGCGAAGGCATTGCTCCTATTTCACATGTCCTGCTTCGAAATAACCTAATGTTTCTATAGTGGCACCCAAACCAAAAAAAGGTGGTGGATGATGATTCTCCGCCGCAAGGATTTGGCGATTCGGTCCCTTAATCCCCAGTCGCCCTTTAAAAGGGGGAGTATATACGGTATTTTCTCCCGCCCTTTTAGCATGCCTTCGTGGTCTCAGTTCGCTCGGCGCGCATTCGAGAAGTCCGTGGTTCGCTTCCCGGGTAAGGCATTGCTCATTTTTCATGTCTCTTGCTGTTAAAAAAAATGTAATGTCTCTAAAAACTTTCCATTCGTCAGAATAGTAATAAAGTCATGAAGCATAGTGGGTAGGGGGAAAAAGGAATTTTAAAGAAAAGATTATTTTTACAAAATGACTCAAAATTTCTTGAGACAGTATAAGTAGTTATATAACTCAAATAATTAAATATTTGACCTCTTAATTTTACCAGTATTTCTGTATAGAAATAAAACATTATTAAATATCTTTAATGACTATCATAGATAGTGGAGCACATCGAGTGAGCTTCACAATATTTTCAAAAGCAGCCACTTTGACAAATGAACAGAACTGTTGGGAATCGCTTATGAATGTCACTTACACGTTTCATAATGCCAAGAATGTTATAAAAATAACGGTTATGCTATATCAACAAATTACCGATCTTTCCAAAGTGCTTAAAAATAGAGCTGTTCCAAAAATTGTATTCAGTTCATTCCCGGTGTTTAATCAAAAGCTCGTCGTCGATTTTTGAACTGCTTATCGATAAGCTATTGAATTCAGATTTTGTACAATTACGTTTACGGATGATAATAATTCGATTTAGAGCTTTTAAAATTTAATGTCGAAGAACGTTTTTGCGCATATTTCCATTTAAGAATAAACTAAAAATCTTAAATTTTTAAGTTTGCGTCATTTTACAGAGCGTAAAATAGCTTTTGAAAGAAAATTTGCATGAAATTTGTAACCTAATTTCTGATTTGGGGGCGAATTTTGTTTTAAATTTATATATTTTTTCGATTATTTGAGGTAAAAGGATACTTGGAAGTAAAAGACTGAACCAAAAGTAATAATAATAATAATAATTTATCGCATAGATTAATGGTAATAAGAGATTACTTAATAGCTTCTTTGCTAAATTCCTGTACAGTTTTATAAGAAGAATCATAGGCTCTTAAATTACGAAATCAAATAATTGAATCGCATTGTCAGATGTATAATATTTATAAATTTATCAAGACAGCCTCACGTTTTTATTATTCGTGATATAAATCTGTAGAAGAATTTTTTAAAGAGAATTATTTAATCTCGTATTCCCATTAAATTACACGATACATAATTTTTAAAACAAAGGGCGTTAGCCGAGAAGGTCTATTAACTTCATTTTTTCTTTTTCCGTTGAAAACTATGTCAATTCACTTTTCAAACTGTTGCTACCATATATTACAGCCCTGTATTATATTTAAAGAAATTAAATAATGGTTTTGGTTTATTAGATTACGGCAGAGCACTCGAGGGCTATCTGCCTTGAAATTAAATAATGAATAATCTGCATAAATATATGCATGTTTTACGCATTGTGATAAAACAACGGTACCTAGACCCATCCAATTTTGAATAACGTACATTTCCACCCGAATATGGGCATCTTGAAGCCGAGATTTGGAATTTGTTTTATTATATGTTTCCTCTTTCGTAAAACTTCAATGAATTTTTTATTAAGAAACTCAACGATTTTAAAGCGAGCAAAGGCAACACTGTATGAAAATAATAATATAAAAAATTATCTTCAACGGGCGAGACTGTTGAAATTCTAAAGATATGCTCATTTAAAATTTATTTTGCGGTATTGATGTTTAACTGAAGTTTTATGGTTTAAGTGCGGAGAACATGATATTTAAAAATAAAGGTAACCCACAAACCGTTAAAAAACGCCCTTTGGGCGTAATGTAAAATCTGAAAGATTTGCATTCTCAGATTTTTATGTTTGCATTTATTACTTTTATTTTTCTCGTTTTAATTCATTAATGCTCTTATAGGTAAACGTTCATTTTGTAAAAAATTCTATTTTTTATTCAATAACTGCTCTAAAACGGAAATTCTTAAATCCCTTTATATATGCATCCACTTTGTAACTGGTAATAAATTTGTTTCTTTAAAGTCAGTGTAAGACCTTTATCCCAAAACATCAAGGAGATATCTCCCCACGCTAATGACAGCCAGTACCCATTGTTGTCAGGATTGCATGGACCCTTGTCCCCTTAGGCATTGGGGGTTGTAAGACATACAAAAATACGGGCTAGTCCTTTTTCGCGTGTTTTTTCGATAATACAAAAACACGGGACTGTCCGTTTTCGAGGGTACATTTAAACTAACAATAATCCGTAACGAACCGTTAAGAGACCTGCATAAAAGAACGAGAAAATCCGGGTGAAACCGTTAATGGGTTAAGAGATTTTTATGTTGATGATATGTTAACTGGTGTAAAAGATAGTTCGGAAGGTATTGCATTGATAGACGAATTGCAACATCTGCTAAAAAGTGGTGGCTTTGAGCTTCACAAATGGTCGACAAGTGAACCGTCATTGTTAAAAACCTCTGGCTTAACAAACACAGATAGTGACAATATTCATCGTGTAATAGAAGACAAACCATTGAAAGTTCTGGGATTGGAATGGCATCCGGACAATGATGAATTCAAATGTAATGTCGGTGTAATAGAGTATCAAAGTGTTCCGACTAAAAGAATTATTTTGTCATTCGTAGCAAAACTATTCGATCCATTGGGGTGGATAGCTCCGTTTGTAATTCTCGCTAAAATGATCCTTCAGCAATTGTGGAAATTACAGTTATCATGGGATGATCCTGTAACAGAAGAGATTGATCGAAATTGGAGAAATCTATGTAGAGAAGTTTAACTTTTGAATTCTATAAATATACCTAGGAAAATTCTGCTACCTGATTATTTTCGATGTGAACTTCACGGATTTTGTGATGCGTCTGAAAGAGGTTATGCAGCAGTTATTTATATCAAAACTTGCAATAACTCTGACATTAATGTTAAACTCGTAACAGCTAAAACTCGTGTAGCACCATTAAAATCTATTACGATTCCAAGACTGGAATTATGTGCAGCAGTGTTATTGGCACGCTTGATTCAGTCTGTAAAAGCTGCATTAGTTATAAATTTTGATTTATAGCAAGCTTGGAGTGATTCACAAATCGTGTTGTCATGGCTAAGGTCAGATCCTAAAAAATGGCAAGTATTCGTATCCAATAGAGTTTCTGAAATACAATCCATCTTACCAACTGAGAACTGGAGTCATGTTGATGGAAAGGAAAATCCAGCTGATTGTGCTTCACGTGGATTATTTCCTGCAGAACTATTATCTCATCAATTGTGGTGGAATGGTCCTTCTTGGTTAAAGTGCAGTGAGATTGCCTTATCTAAAAGTATTCTTATAGATAAAGAGGCATTACCAGATGCACGTAAAACAGTCTCATTTGTAGTTTCTGAACCTGTACAGGAACTTGCTATTATATCAAATAGATCTTCATTTCCAAAGTTACAACGCATATTTGCTTGGATATTAAGATTCATATCGAATTCTAAAGTAGCTTATCTAGAAAGAAATACGTCTTTTTTATCTAATAATGAAATTCGAGCTGCAACTTTCTGTATTGTCCGAATAATACAGCGATTTCACTTTTTTAAAGAAATTCAATGTTTGGAGTTGGGAAAGGACTTACCTACAAACAGCAACCTCCTTAGCTTGTGTCCAATTTTAGATGACAACAAAGTGTTACGTGTAGGAGGAAGACTGAAAAATGCGCAACTGTCAGAAAATTAAAAACATCCAATCTTATTACCTTCAAAACACAAATTGACAGAAATCATAATTAGACACTTTCATGTCAAATATCTGCATGCAGCACCGGAACTTCTTCTATCTTTAATTAGACAGCAATTTTGGATCATAGCTGCTAGATCTGCTATCCGAAAAGTAATAAGATCTTGTATCACGTGTTGCAAACTTAGAGCTAAAACTGCAAGTCAAATAATGGCTGATCTACCGGAATCTAGAGTAACACAATCGCGACCATTTCATCGAACTGGAATAGATTTTTCTGGACCGTTCATTATTAAACATCGTGCAGAACGTGGACGAAAATCATTTAAATATTACGTATGCTTATTTGTGTGTTTTGTAATCAAGGCAGTACATCTTGATGTGGTAGAAGATTTGTCAACAAAGGCATTTTTAAGTGCATTGAAACGATTTATTGCAAGAAGAGGGAAATCATTTGAGATTTATAGTGACTGCGGTACTACCTTTAAAGGTGCAGACAAAGAAATCAGAAAATGTTTTTTGCAATGTAAGCAAAATCAAGAAATTCACAAATTTTTGTCTTTAGAGGAAATAAAATGGATATTCAACCCGCCATCATCTTTCCATTTTGCTGGACTATGGCAATCGGTAGTAAAGTCAATGAAATTACATCTGAAAAGGACTGTTGGTGATACTGTGCTGACTTATCCGGAATTTCAGACCTTGATAGCGCAGGTTAAGGCTTGTCTCAACTCTAGGCCATTGTGTCCAACATCGGCTGATCCAAATGATTTAACTGCATTAACACCTGGTCATTTCCTAATAGGAACGTCTTTAACTGCCATACCTGAACCAGACCTAAATTATACTTCCTTCAATTACATTGACAGATGGCATGTGAGACAGTTTATTTTTCAGCACTTCTGGAAAAGATGGAGTCTGCAAACGAGTCGAGAATACCTGTCTCAGCTTCAACAAAGACCTAAATGGCAAAAACGTCAAAACAATTTAGAAGTCAATGACTTAGTCCTCATCAAAGAAGACAACCTTTCGCCTCTTAAATGGAGGTTAGGGAGAATAATTGCTGTTCATCCGGGCTCAGATCAAAGAGTCAGAGTTGCTAGTATTAAAACTGGTCATGGTGTCATAAAACGACCAGTCGTGAAATTGTGTCCTCTTCCTATTCAGACTAAAAAACTATGAACTGCTTCGCATATAATATTTTGTATTATTTTTTCTTATGTTTATCTTTATTACAGACTAAGAAGTTTCAAAATGCTCCAACTGTTGAATTCCCCTGGGATTTCAACGAGGGCCAGGATGTTTTTGTGAGTATAGTTTGCTTCATTTTATTGTTGCAAACAGCGTAAATTCCTTTTGTTTTTCTTCTTTTAGTTTTGAACTTTATGTGTGGCAACAAGAGAATTGATTGATAGAATTGTGTTTGTGACAGCCATGTAGAATGGCTCGCTTATTTTGAATCAATTATTTTGCATCGCTGACAAGTGTAATTTAATAAAAGTGTAGGAATACAGTCCATTTGTTGATTGATTATAGTTTGTGAAACATATTAAGTTTAATAGAACACTTCTATTTTATTAATTTTATTATATGATATATCATATATTATCCTATACTTTAGCACTTTATTCAAAATTATAAATTTATTATATGATATATTATGTACTATTCTATACTTTATGTATTAAGCTATATTTTATTTCCCATATTTTAAGTATTATTCAGTATTTTTCATGATATATTCTGTTTTAGCATTTTATTCCAAATTTGGAAAATTCAAAATTTTGTTATAATGGCACATTATGTGTTATTGTATACTTGATGTATTATTCTACATATATTTTTCTTCTATTTTAAGAATTATTCCAAATTTGCCATATGATATCTCTACATATAATAAAAGAAAGAGTCTGTCTGTGTGTTGTGTGTGCTTCTTTCGTTCGCGCTGCTCGTAAGCTAATAGACACAGGGCTACAAAATTTGCTACATGAGGTGTATCTAGACAAGGGCCAGCGCACCTCGAAGCGATTTTTTCGAAATTCGAATTCGAATTCTTTTTTATTTTATGTTTTGTTACGAATCCGCGTCATTTTGAAACATAATGGGCTATAGGAAAGCGAGATTTTACTCTACACACTACATTTTCAAATAGTCATGAAACGTAAGCACTTAGATATTTTACGAAATTAAAATAAATTTCTTGTTTCAATAAATCGATTAAATACGAATTTATTTAACAAATGGAGCTTAACACATTTTCAACGGGATATTTTCTAAAAAAGTTTATTTTTAAAAATTTACAGTTTATTTTTCTTTGATTTTTGGACACGTTAAACATTCATCCTTGCGACTGCTTTTACAAAAAAATTTTGGAAAACTGATAATATTTTGTAATTTTAAAAATATGTTTAAATGAAGCTTCCGAGTACACTTCGCACATCTCACATCTTTAAAAATGTGATTTTGGCAACAATTTTCCTGTCTTATTGTTGTTGATATATTTTTGATGAAATCGCATCATTTTGAATAGTTTCATTCTTTTAGAAATAAGGGTTTGGCAACAATTTTTCATCGTATCTCTTATGTCACTGTTTTTAAGAAATCGGCATATTTCATTGTCATGTATATATATATAATACATTTTTATTGATTTTTTTGATAAAGTTGTTCTGTAGAGTAAAATTCTGCGCGGAATTTTATGTTTTTTGAGTTGTTTTCATGTTAATTTTTGCTTATTTCACTGTTTGTAAAATACTGAAAAGTTTTGCATATTTTTTTTTTCTTCAACGGAAAGTTGGTTAATTTTTTATTAGGATAATAATTATTTGCATTAAGGGTGTAGGGTTTATATTTATTTTACGTTTAAACTATCTTTCCTGTCAAGCCTTACTTTCCCCTGGAATTGCCAATGCCAGAGTATGTAAATTTTAGTAGAACGCGCTAAGGATTCAATTTGTCAGCGGAAGTAATCTGAGTTAAATAGAAGGGAAACGAGTTCGAAGGTGTGCTTTCTTGCTTCACGAGCGTGGAGGTGGCTAGTTAGAAATCGAAGAACCACGCGTTTCGGCCTGTGTGCTTGCCTCGCCAGATTGTTAATTTTTCAACGTAATATTCAGAAGTTTGCTGAATTATCAGCGGTATCTTAGAACGCGGTGAGGTGAGTTACGTTTAGAGAGCATCGTAGTTAGTCACTTGTTATTATTCTTTTTTTAGTTTTTTATTTTTATTTTACCGCCGGGTCGGCGTAGTTTGTGAGCGTCAAGAGCACGCATTTGTAATTTCTAAAGTTGAATAAAAAGGATTTAAGCCCTTCTCAAGAATTTGTCTACTTTCCAGTTCTTAGCAGTCACCACTATTGTTGCGTGCAGGTTGGAAGCGCGCAACATAACATTAGCGCCTTAACATTTGTCGAACTGAAATGGCCGAAAATTGGATGGAAGTTGCTGGAGAACAACAAGAAATGGCAAGCCAATTGGAAGGATTTGGATACCTGGTCCAGACGATGACAGCGTCAATCAAGCCAAACGTCAATTTCGAAGGAAAAAATTCGGTGGCGATATTTCTAGAATGCCTCGACAATCACTTCTAGCTCTACCCTGTGCCTGAAAGACAAAAAGTTGCCATCACCACATCTGCACTAAGAGGACAGGCCGCGCTATGGTGGAAGAATATAGGCAAATTTTTATTAGGGGAATTCGGAGGCCAGACATATACATTTGAAAATTTCAAAAAATCGTTATTAAAGGCCTTCCCCATAGTGAAAGATCGAGCAAGGCTAGAAGCCGAACTGTATAGTTTTTATCAACGGAATATAGAAGAGTTGACGGACTTTATTCTGCGAAAAATTAAGATCACGGATATGCTGTATGGGAAGAAACCCGACGCGGAGATTATTGAAATAATCTTACCAAGATTGTTACCTGCTGTTCAAGACTACTTCGAAATTAGAAACCCAAGCACATTGCAGGAGCTCTTCGAATTAGCGGTCAAGTTCCAAAATCGCAGAATAGCGGAAAAAGCTAGAGGGGCATCGTATTCTCAAAGTATCCGAAGGCAATCTTCAAATGAGCAGACCAGAAATGCAAACCGCTCTTATGGGGGAAAGAGCTATCAAGCAAGGTCATCGAAGCTCTCGAAGGTCAAGGCCCAAAAAGGAAATTTGAGAACAACCGTCCGCGTACCCAGAAGGCAGATGTTGAAAGAAAAGCTTTAAACGAGTAGAGGGGCCTGTGAAAGCGAGGGTCCAGACCCCGGAAGTTTTGAAAAAACCCTCAGGAAGACACTTAAATACGGTCATCGTAAAGAACTCACAGTTACCAATTATACAAGTCCTGGTTGGCGATGTACCAGTAGAAGCCCTCATCGATACAGGAGCAGAAGGTAATTTTATGAGTGATATTTTTTTAAGAACTTTAATAGGTTTCGATTATTTAAAAATAAAAACACAGAAATCATAGCAGCGCAAGGACAAACTTGTCATTGTATTGGAAAACTATCTTTAAAAATTCAAGTTCAAAACGAAAGCCTTAAAGTATTAATTTTTGTAGTAAAAAATTAATAATTAATCCACTTATTTTAGGTATGGAGTTTTTAAAAGCCGCGAAGGCCAAACTGAATTTTCAGGAAAGTTCTATCGTGCTGGAGATGGATCGGAGGGTGGTGGAACCAGTGGAACAACCGCAAGTTGACCTTAGCCATTTGAATGACCATGAAAGTCAAGCCATCCAGCAAGTGGTGAGTACATTTTCAAACTTGTTTTCAGAACGGCCTGGTAGCTGTCAAATAGTTACGCATGAGATACAGTTAACTGCCGACAAACCCTGTAGGACTAAACCTTACCGCTATGATAAACAAAAAGACCAAATCATAGAAGAACATATTCAGGAAATGTTAAAGAACAAAATAATAACGCCCATAAATAGTGAGTACGCGAGTCCAGTCGTACTATGTAAGAAAAAGAACGAGTTTCCTCCTTCGGATAAAAGGGCTTGGAGGTTTGCTATCGATTACAGAAAACTTAATAGTATTACTAAATTCCCAGTTTACCCTTTGCCGGTTCTAGAGGAAATTATTAGAAAGATTAAATCTACAAGATACATGACTACTTTGGACTTAACGTCTGGCTACTATCAAATAGCTATGAGACCCGAAGACATACATAAAACCGCGTTTATAACAAAATCGGGCACTTATGCATTTTTACGCATGTCCTTTGGGTTGTGTAGGGCCCCATCAACATTCCAGAGAGCTATGGACATTGTTCTAAAGCTTGTCCTTGGAAAATCAATCTAGATGATATAATTATAAAGAGTAGTATCTTGGAACAACATATTAAAGATCTAGAAGAAGTTTTTAAATTATTAAAAGAGGCCGGTCTTACAATTAACGCCTTAAAATACAAGTTCGCAACTAAAGACTTAAATATCTGGGTTATAAAATTTCGCAAAAGAGTATAGAAACTCAACATTCTAAAATAAAAGCAATCAAGATTTTCCCACCTCCCAACACCGCCAAGAAAATTTCTTCTTTCCTTGGGTTATGTTCTTATTATCGGCCATTCATAAAAGATTTTGCTAATATTGTTGAACCCTTGTTAGTAATTAAAAGAAAGAAAAGTAAATTCATGTGGACAGCAGAAGCAAATGCCGCATTCGAAAGGTTAAAAGAAGCGCTTATCAATGCCCCTGTTTTGAAATTCCCGGAGGGGGACGAAAACGTGGAAATTGCAGCAGAAGCGTCGGACTGTGCTGTGGGTGCGGAAATAAGCAGATCATGACGAAAAAAGCGAAGACCAGTGACAAAAATTAAGCTTTACCGTAGGCACTTCACGTTTTCTTTTAATTATGTTTTTATAGAATATGTATTTGTTATTTATAAAAAATGTTTCTTCTTGTTTTTGATTCTTACTTAAAAACACTTAAAAAACAACTGAGGTCGTGTTTTGGGATCTGGAACGGATTAATGGCATTTCGGTTAATTTCAACGTGAAAATTGCTTTGAGATACGAGCAATTTGACATACGAGCAAGGTTACGAAACGAATTAAACACGTATGTCGAGGTACCACTGTACGTAATTATATAATCGTTAGCAAGCAGATAGTAATAAATAATTTTAAAAGTCTGATGCTATCAATATATAAATTATGTTGACTAGTATAATTAATTTAGAATTATACGCCTACATATAATAATATGATGTATGTTACTACAGATACGTATTAATATATACATATATGAGTCTGTGCATATATATGAAATCACAATTCTATTTAAACAAGTTAACAGTTAGAATTACTGAACAACCATGAAAGATTCCCCAAAAATGAAATATGGTGTAACAATGAACACTTAGTTTAGAAATTAGATTGTATTGTATATTGTTGTAAAAGCCATTGTAAGAGTGAAAATTCTTCATTCTGCCTTAATGCGATTTTTTGCGTTTAATGCGTTGTTTGGAGATATTATGATCCCGAATTATATTGATGTGATATATTAATACTGCATTTGTAGAGATACGTTTTCTGAGAAACGAGTCAAGGCGATTGATTTTTTGTAAAAATTTGGATTTATCCTTATTTTATTGACGTGCACCAGCACTGAATTGAGAATGGCTTGTGCTATGCTTCGATGGATGAAAAAGCGTTCGTAAGTAATGAATATTATGATAGTTTCAGCATATTTAAATGAATAGAATTAAAAGTATATATTTATTAACATATATCAATAGTTTATGGTAAATTTTTCATTATAAATCTCATGATAGTTTCATTTCTCATTCTATTGCATTTCTATTGCGGTACATAAATTTTTTGGTATACATATTCTAGATTGCATCAGTTTTGCTGCGCAATTTATTCCTCGGTATGTTACTTGTAGTGTTATTAGAAATTCCATTATTTTTGTATTTTTTCTGCAATTTTTAGTATCTTATTAAGAAATTTATGTTTTATTTCAAGATGTATATGAAGTTGGTTATATCAAATGTTAAATAAACGTTGTTATTCAGGCAATAGCGTTAGCTTTATCCAGATAGATAAATGCATTTCTTAAATACTCAAGATATAAAGACACACTCGGATAGTAGATTCACTGACTTTACATTTTTTAAGGGTTATATGTATTCATGAAGGGCGTGTTCAAAACAACCATTGACGGGTAGTCTTGGCGTAATTCGGATTCATACCAAGCTTATCCATTTCTCAGGGCAATAATTTTCGTTATTTTTGCTAAACCATTTACGAAAATATAATTTTCCGAATGCTGAACTCTTATGCATGAAAAGACAGAAGTTAAGATATTTGTTTTGCAATTTGATGCAAAATTCTTATTATTAAAACACTGATGTATATGTTCTTAATTTAAAACTCTGCTAGTACATAACATTATATAACATTATTGTGTTATCACCATTTATAGATGTCGCTTGCTGCACAGCCTGCTGAATACATTTTATTTTCCAGCTATCTACAATTACATCATGTTGTTTCGTTATGAACAGGGGCGAAGTATTCATTACTTAGATACATTTAAAGATAATTAATTAAATTTTTCTGATTTTGATATCTATATTATATAGACAGGATTACTGATAAAAAATTTCAGAAAATAGTAAATGAAGAAGTTAATAGAAAAATTTCGTTCAGGTATTGTGAGATGCTAATATAAACTTCATACATTTTACTAGAGGGCTGTTGCCAAAGCAAAATCTTTACTATATATGTCTACGAGGTCTACGTATACAGTGTGTTGCTCAAAGTAAACTTCCTGCATTGTGAAGAGTACTACGTGTATGTCTTGATGCGTTCATGAGAAGCTTGTTCCCTCGTATACGCTCTGCCTCTTCGAACAAAAATTGTCCGTAAACTGCAGCTTCTTGAGTTGTTTATGTAGGTTCTTGAGCTGTTCTGGTATTTCCTGTCGAATCTGACGATGACGCGGAGAGTCTTGTAACCTTCGTTTACTTGCTACTTCTTCTATTCATCGCGCATGGCCTGTTGACGTTCCACTTGCCTAATGGGCCTCCGTTTCCCTTCTGCTTCCCTTTCCGGAGCACGCAGTGTTTCTTGGTTTTCTGAATGTCTTTTGTGTTTTCTACTAGTTTCTGATACAGTTTGAGCACGCGAAGTTTCTTGAGTTGCTGCTTGTCTGCTGGAACTCCTATTCGTTTCTTCTTCAGTTTCTTGAATGCGTAAGCTTTCTTGTCACTATGCTTGCCTGCTGAGTTTCTAGTTGTGTCTACATTCATTTTTGAAGCTCCAAATTTTATTGTACTTGCCTGTTAAGTCTCCTAGTGCTTTTTACTTCATTTTTCTGTAGCTCGCTGTACCATTTGTGATCTCTTCTTGCGTTCAGACATTTTAGTAAATTGGAAAAAAAATTATTTAACTGTAGTAAAGTAACATTGCATCTAAAATACGTTAAATATCTACAGATGTTTAAACTTCTACTCAGAAAGTAAGTATACAATAAAAGAAATTAAATTTTTATAAATAAATTTAGAATAGCATAAAATGCATAGAAACATTTCATTATGAAGAAAATGTATTCATTCTTTCCAAGCAACCAGCGATTCGTAAATACATTTTTCTTGCCAATTCAGGAAACAAAGACCTTTGACATTTCAGGTAATGCATTGGAATTTATGATTTAAATTTATTTCAATATAACAAATTTTCAAAATCTCAATAAAGGAATTAACGTAGCGATAGCATATCGTGTCACGTATCCAAAGGTGAAACATAAAAGTTGCCAAAAGCAGCTATTCATTTAAAATACTGATATTAACGAAAGATTTTCGACATACAATGACGTTATATGGAATCACGTGCTTTCTTCAACTTCAGAATATAACCGTAAATAATAATAACAATAAGTTTCACGTTTGGCAATACTATTTATTTCATATTTTTTTTAACTTAAAAATATCTCTTAAACAAACTCTACGATTTGAAAGTGAGAAGGGCCAACATTTTTCCAAGTAAAGCATTTTGATGTCCAGTGCGCTAGACTTCGGCCACTTGGAAAAATAAATACGAAAAATTACCGTTTTACGAAATTTTATATAATATCTCCAGTGATAGTCGTAGGAAGATAACAATAGTCGGAAAGTTTTACCATGAAGTTTTGAAATCCGGGGGTACCTCCTTCCAAACTCAAACTCCCCGTTCCGGAGATATGATGTTACGAAGAAAAAAACAAGGAGGCAAAAATCCACAGATATTTATATTGTTGATTCCTGTATACAATATTCAATTTCCTTTAAAACATTAAGCTTCATTTAAATAAAAGGGAATTAAATTCAGGCATTTTTATTACCTTTCAAGCTTTTATTGTATTTTTAAATATTCTTTTTGTCACATTTGCGCAAGTTTTCCTCGGCGTCATTAGGAGCCGTAGGTCGAAGACATTTAAGAATCATTGCTGTAAATAATGATCATATGATAAATTGCAATACATATTAGATTCTTTTGATGAGAATTTGAGCACAATTCTTTATACATCAGCTACTATGCCCCTTTATGTAACGACAAATATTATTTTCGATGATTATCCGATGAGAATGATTCTTTACAATGATTAATCGATGACGATGATTATTTACAACGAATATTAAAAGCTGATGACTATGATTACTTAAATAGAATATGCATGTCATTCGATGACAGCGATTATTTCCAAAGAATCTTCGATCACGTCACTATTGTATATCGCTATACCCGTGGGGTTGGGGCCGGTTGTGAATTGTACTACGGCCCTGTAATTAAGCGTTTTAAATGACGTCAAATAGTCACTGATCCAGATATTTTTCTCCTAACTGCCGCGTATTGTGATCAAAACCGTTATTTAAATCTTCTGAATAAAATTTGGGATAATTCCTTTTACATCAGAGAATAAAGCAATTTGTAACACGTATTTCAACAAAACTACATGCATCGAATAACAAGAATTATATAAACGGAAGTATCAGTACAACAAATCGCTCCTTGCAGCTCCGCTTTTGTCCGACACTTGTTTTTAGCTATCGTATCTACGCATTTGAAGATACCATGTGAAGAATACTTTTTTTAAGTGTGTAAATTAATTACATGTATGTTATGTATATATATGGAGATATTTTTTGAATTAAGAAAGCACCAACTTCTTTTAACGAAAACAACCGAGACATTACCTCCAGTCCAATTTAATTTTTCATCTAAATCATTTCTTAATTACAAAAGTTAATATTAATTTTCTTTGCAAAGGAGACTAGGTGTTGCTGGAAACAAATGAAATACCAAACATCATAAATTTATTGAAGTCAACAGCAGAAAACTGTTAGACAATTAATAGATCACTTCAATGAAATGTAATTGCATTTAAACGTATTAAATTGTTTTATAACGTATTATTTCCCTCATTGCAACGTATTATTTCCCTCGTAATAAACGTATTATTTCCCTCATTGCAAGGTTTGATTTGAGATGATACATGTCAATCAGACCTTATAATATAGCATCTTGAGCTGCTGGTGCCAGCAACTTTATTTCCTATTATACCTGTATATCCTCATAATGGAATTTAGGCTAATAAGACGAATATTCATTTCCATATTTATTGTTTTTTAAAGATTTTGAATAAGTAAAGATATTTTACAACATAGAGCGTTTAGAAATCTTTGACAATCTGTAAAAATGTTCGCAAACTGTAACTTACTACTTTTGACAAAAAACGTATAAGTAATCATTTATTAAATTAATTAATTCAAACATATGAACATATATGTTTAATGAAATAAAAATATTTCAGCGCAAATAATTATCGACGTGTATTTGAAGAAGAAGAAGGAGAAGCAGAAATATACTTCAGCGAACAATTACTAGAAGAATTGGATCCCCAGTGTTTAAGATTGCAATACGTGTAGGAGACGTAAGTCTTTTCGGAAAAAATAATAAAACAAAACATAATGTTTCAGGTCCAGTTTAATTATACATTTAATACTTTTTTGACAAAAACGCTGGTCTGGAAAATAATACGTTTTCAGATTTATAATGCTTAAAGTTTTTTTCATTCCTTTATTACAAAAATAGATTATAAATGTTTAAAATGGAAAATTACATTGTGAAGAATTCATATTTATTGTAATACCTTTTGATTATAAGGAAACTTTATTGCATTAACTAATGAAATATCTAAATACAAAGCTAATATACAAAATACACGTGTTTATACGGCCAGTTTGTAAACTTTGTGAATGAGAAGTAAATGTCAAATAGTTGATATAATTAGAGTAACAAAGACAAAAAAGACTTTATGTTTATAAATAATATGCATATATATATATATATATATATATATATGTAAAACAAATTAAGTAAAAACTGAAATCCATCCCATACGCTATTCGGAACAAATCTAATATAAATTGTTCTCCTCACCTCTTTCTGTTAGACTATATATTTCTAGATTTACAGAGATTTATGATATTATTTATCTCGAGTTTTGACAATGTACTCATCAAACATAATAAAAATTTCGAGATTCTAACTTATTATTGTTTTTAATATATTAATTATTGTTTTTAATATGTAATATTAAATGATTTTGAATTAATAGCAAATTAAAAAATAAAAATTAATTAATTAAAATATATGTTTATGTAGATATATATATCCCCATCACATGATTTTTACATAAAGATGATGACTTAGCTAAGTGGGAATATAAAATTTCTTGAATCAAATATTTCTCTTACTAAACCACAATATTGTCGAACTATGCACATTTTTTCTATCTCTGTCACCGCTGACACGGCGTCGTACTACTTTATTCCTATTCCAACAATATGAGAAATATAAATATTCTAGAAATAGGTAAGTTTGGAATTTCAAATGAACTGGGGCCGCAAATGTGAATTGAAATAAATCTGAATATTTTATCTTATTCATCTGCCAAATTTGCTCCGTATTATAGATCAACATGTGCGATCAGAATTCCTAACATTAATTCACACACACACACATATACATATATATCTATATATATATATACGTTTATCGTATATATGTTACGGTGAAACACCGAAATCTGGAGAATGTCGACTTTCACCGGTGAATGTCAACATTCACATAGTCGCTTGTTGTATGTCCGAAATATTTTCAAATACTCTTATTTCTAACTTACACCGGTAAATGACGACATTCACCATCTACTAATGGTATATATATATATATACATATAATCGTTTATTGCAATTATTATTATTATATATATATATATATACATATAATCGTTTATACATATAATCGTTTATTGTCGGAAACGCTTTCCTGGCGCCATAGTGACGAGAGACAACACAAGAAAAATAGGGTACGAACAGTGTAAAGATATTTGTTTGTTATTCTTAGCGCGGCGGAAACTAAGAAATAAGAACAAAAACATTGGATCGTCATCAAAAAAAGTATTCGAAAGTTCCTTCGCGAGGAATCCTAGACATGGGTTTGGTAGGGGTAGTCCAGTGCATTGTTCAGCAAGATCACGAGCCCTCACTTGCATTATCACTTCCTCTAGGGTACGTCAAAACATTAGTGCACGAAACCCCCGTTAGAACTCCAACAGGAACTTGTGGCACATATCGTGTCAGCTGCTGGGAAAGTCCTGGGGTTGCACGGTATTTTCCAGAACATCTTATGTTCGATGTGAGAGAGATGTGATACCTGCATCAGGGTTCAGGTCGTAATATCAAAGAATTTCATTGAGGTCCAGAAGTGTCTAATTTTGTTCCTATTTTTTAATTTCTCTTGTGCTAAGCATAACTGGTTTCCGTTCTTTCTTGTGTTTCGTGTTGTTTGTACCGACCAGGAAAGTGTTTTCGGTCATGTTTTGCCATTTCATTTTTCGTCGTCGTCGTCGTCTCTCTCATATATGTGCATAATTACCTATGACTCAAGTGTTACTACTATATCATGAAATTTACAAACATAGTGTTTATAATGCTACATATCCCCATCCGAAAATATTTTCTTTTTTTCTCTTGCCCTTCAAATAAGAAATGTGTGTCCTTCATTGTATAACCTCCTGGAACTTTAATTCTTCTTTTTTCGAGGACTATGGAGAAAATATTTCAGTATAGGCAGCTGTCAAAATTCTAACATTACATTTCAAAAGCCATTAAAGTGTAGCCGAAACGCTCAGAAAGGCATAATTCGCTTAGGATTTAGGAAATACATTTTGTAAGACTTCGCAAATTTTCCTTCAATAAATTTAATGGAACAGACAAAAGAAATTACAGGGAAATACAAATATAGGAGAAAACAGATATATCTTTCCGTAATTTATTTTGCTTTGTTTGATTTCTTTCATTCTTCCTGTATAAATAATTAAAACTTTAAGAATGGAACTGAAGAATGAGAATAAAATTTTCAATTGAAAACGAATGGTGGCAAAAATCCTAGTGCTCCTCTGCTGTACCACGAAATAGACCAGCAATATATTCCGAATTTGGAATAACGAGAAAAAATTTGAAACCTTTGCAGCCAGCGATGCAAAGAGATTGATCTGACAGGAAGATGATTTAAATGAGGAAAGTCGGAGATAATTTAATGAGGTGTCAGGTTACCTCTACTGGGATAATAATAAGAAAAGGTTAAAATACAAAATACGTAAGTAAATTATACAAAAATTGAAGAAATGTAATATATCTGGCATGCGTAAGAAATAGTAATTGATTCAAAAATGTAAATGAATCCAAAGCTTTCAAACTTATACTCGTTTAAATACAGATTTTGCTGATTCAGAAAGTACGTTACTTGTATATCTTCTAAAATGCTTTTTCCATCCTTTGTTTGTAGTTGTTTCATTTTTCATTTCAGTTTCATTTTTTCCTCCTATTTTGCAATTTTCGCCATTCTTTCCCTCTGCTTTTAAGCCACCTGTTTATTAGTACTATTATTTACATTACAACTTATGTAAAAATTAAGTAAGGAAAAGGAAGGCACTAAAACTTTGCAACTTATTACGCTCTACGTGAGATCCATGGTGGTCGCTTATTGCATACAAATCATGCCAAATGCTTTAACTCTTTCGCATCGAGGGACGACCAAATCTGTTTTCAATAAACATCGAAAACGCCCGTGTTTACGAATTTGTCTTGGAATAGTTTTCCTTTCCCCCTCCGGTTTCATCCATTGTAGCTTTCCGTTTTTCTCCTTTATTTCGGGCGTTTCGGGCGATTTCGATGCGAAAGAGTTAATTTCTCTGCTTGGCTTTAGGTCCTAACAAGGAAAACTAAAAATTCGCCCTTTGTAGAAAAACATTCTGTCAGGCAATGAATATACGGTTAGATTTTTCCCTATGAAACTGAGCCAAAAGTGTTGTATAGTATCTAAATATTGAAGTGTTGTACATGTTAAACGTGATCTTCGTTGCATTACTTTCACTCTTTTACTACTGAAATAAAGAGATACTGATTATTTTGTAGATTGGAAAACCCTCCTTGTGATCATGAAAAGGAGCAAAAACTGGAAAACGAGAAAGAACTAGAAAAGAAGCGAGAACAGGAAAAGATGCAAGAGCTGAAAAAGAATCAAGAGCTGAATAAAAAGGAAGAACAGGAAAAGAAGGAGAAACTGGAAAAGAAGCAAGAACTGAAAAACAAGAAAAAACTGGAATTGACACAAAAACGAGAAAAGAAGCAAGAACTGAAAAGAAGCAAAAGCTGGAAAAGATACAAAAACGAGAAAAGAAGCAAGAACCGGAAAAGATACAAGAATTGGAAAACATACAAGAATTGGAAAATAAGCAAGAACTGAATAAGAAGCGAGAGCAGGAAAAGAAGCAAAAACTTGAAAAGAAGCAAGAATTGAAAATGAAACAAGAGCAGGAAAAGAAGCAAAAACTGGAAAAGAAGGAAGAACTGAAAAACAAACAAAAACTGGAAAAGCAACAGAAACTAGAAAAGAAGCAGGAACTGAAAAAGAAGCAAACTCTGGAATGGATTCAAAAACTAGAAAAGAAAGAAGAACTAAAAATTCAGAAACAACTGGAAGAGATACAAAAACAAGTAAACAAAGAAGAACTGAAAAGGCAGAAGAAACTGGAAAAAATGCAAAAACTAAAAAACAAAGAAGAACTGAAAAAGAAGAAGAAACTGAAAAAAATGCAAAAAATAAAAGACAAAGAAGAACTGAAAAAGAAGAAGAAACTGGAAAAAATGCAAATACAGGAAACGAAGCAAGAGCCGGAAAAGATGCCAGAACTGGAAAATATAGACGAGTCAGAAAAGACGCAATAACTGGAAAAGAAGCAAAAAACGGAAAAGAATACAAATCTGAAAAACAAGCTGGAACCGGAAAAGAACTGTCAAACTCGAAAAGGAAACCGGATGAACTGCGAAAACAGCCAGAACTGGATAACGACTGTAGAACGATTGATTTAATGACCAAACGAAGCAAGAACCGGAAAAGAAAAATAGAACAAATAAATCATATACCACTGCAAATAATAGCACTGCAAACATTAAATATCAACGTCAAAAAAGTAAACACCCTTCTTCAAGGGGGCTTTCCAATACACTGTCATAATCCAGAAGATATAGAAAAAAATCATTTATAACCTCATTGCCAAAACAGTTGCAAAAGATATAGTTAACATAAAATTTCCTGAAGCCAGAATACCAAAATGCACAATTCATAATATTCCAAAAAATTTCAACTCTGATGAACTGATTCAAATTATCGCCCAAGAAATATAATATTTCCGAGCTAAGACCTTTATTTAAACTGAATGATCAAAATAATAAATGGATCATAAAATGTCACGGTAAAACTTTCCAAAATTTTATGAGTAAAAAACAAATATATATTGGATGGCGCACCAATAATAACCGAGTTTACCGGTGTACGCAGATGTCAAATCTGCCAGAATTTCTCCCATAAGGTGTTGGTGTATTTAATTATGGCAAAGCACACGAGGGCTATCTGCCTAAAGGGAGGGATGCCTTTCGTGGAGGACTTTCTAAGGGAAACTGGCTCGTATACACGTTACACATGGGGAAAACCACGAAAACGCCCATGCAGCCAGCCCGTTCGCGGGATTCGAACCTCAGACCGAACTACCAGTGTTCAGCGTCTTTACCGCTCGGCCGCTGGTGGGCCTTCTCCCATAAGAGAAACAAACCAAAATGCTCATTCTTCATCGGGAATTCTCATGTTTCTTGGGTTCTTCCCAAACTCCGTACTGCATAAACTGCTGGATTAACAATGAAATGTATGAAGCAAACTTTGAGTGTAAACATCCAGCTTTAGCTATTTCCTGGTCCACATATCAAACAGAAGTTAGACGAGTAAAATCCAATACATATTATAATTATAACAATAATACAAGATCCACCAGACTATATATAGACCATTTCCATCAATAAAAAGAATAATAATGTCATCCGCTTTCTCAAAATAAATCTTCAAAGAGAGAAGACCGCCACCGACCAACTAAGTCAGTATCAAGTAGATTATCTGGCAGATTTTATTATAACACAAGAATCTTATTGCATCCCTGGCAAAGTAGGAAGAATTCCAAATAACTGGACAATTATTCAACGTCATGCTTCAACCGGTGTTTTATCTCCTCGTACAGCCATATTCATTCCAAACAATAAATGGAATTCTACAATAAGGATTAATACTCGAGATATAATCACAATTTCAATCAATACTAATGCATCTCAGCTTCTTATTACTAGTATCTATATATCTCCGTCAAAAATCCAAATCAAACCTTATCCATACTAAATGAAATCTTACAACAATAATAATAGTCCGCATGTTATTAGTGGAGACTTTAACTCCCATAGTACTTAATGGGGATACTTACAAACCGATCACAGAGGAGAAATACTTGAAGAATTTTTAAATGCAAACAATCTCATTCTACATAATCATTTTACTAACCGACCTACCTTTGATAATACCTACAATAAAGATTGGACTGATCTTCTTATTTCTACAACACATCTTGATAATAAAATTAACAACAGATCAATACTAGATGAACACTGAATCTGAGAACAAATATATCTCTTTTGATATAACTGAATATACGTTCCTTTACTGCACTTACAAGATATAAAATCAATAATAACAAAGAAAAGAAATTCAACAAAAGTTCAATTCAATTTCAAATGACTTTCTATATTCTATTATTCTGTGTACAACAAAAACAGAACTTAATAATATTACCAAGGAACTTATCAGAAAGTTTCAAGATACTTAAGAACGTACCTTCTTCAAAAGATCATCAATTCCCATTATAAAAATCAACTGGTGACGAAAGAACTCCGCAAAGATACACCCAAAACACGAGCATTACGAAGAAAACTCAAATCATCGCAAACTGATGAAGAACGACTCAACCTACTTCAAAAATACAAAAAACGAAAAGCTTCATATAAAAAGCAAATAATATCTGAAAAACATTAAGCATGGTGCAACTATTGTTCAAACAACCAGGATACGTATGACTCATTGTACAAAATTGAAACCAACAAAATCTTCCACCCAACGCAACTTACAGTCACTAATACGGGAAATAATGATAAAAATGTTACGAAGATCACTTTAGAAAACATCCTAGATGTTATTCTACCAAACGAAAGCATATATGATGATTCAACTGAACAAAGATTAATTCGTTTTAATCTACTTCCACGAAAATGATATTCCATTTACATCCATGAAACTCAATCGAATTATTGAAAAACTCAATAACAAAAATGCTCCTGGACCAGATAGAATCTGCATTCAAATTATACATAAAAGCTCTTGGAGAAATTCTTGAACGTTGTATTATAGGAAGACTTGAATACCAATTTTAACATCAAAATTTCATCAAGGAAAATCAGTATGGATTTAGGCAGCAAAAATCTACCATTCATGCAACCAGTGCAGTCCTAAATCAAATCGATGTTAATAAAATCAATAACCTACACTCCGCAATAATCAGCTTAGATCTTGAATCAGCCTTTGATTCATTATGGCGGCCTTCAATTAAAGAAGCACTTAGAAATATTGAATGTAATTATAATATCTATCAAATAATCAATAATTTCCTTGATAATTGCCATAATCTCATTTTATATAATAATACTTTAATCAGATAAAAACAAGTTCGTGAATGTTCACAAGGCGCATGTATGAGCGCAGAATTATGGAATATTCCATTTAATAAAATTATAAAAAGTTCCTGGCTTCCTTTTCCTAAAATTACTGCTTTCGCCGATGATGTCGCATTTGTTATCGATGGAAGGTCCTACTTAATCCTTCGAAGAAATTGTCAAGAAATAATAGCCATATTCCAGCAAAAATGCAAGAAAATTAAACTTGAAATTTAATCCTTCAAATCTAGAATCATGACAAATAATAAACCTGGATAAAATCTTACTAAGCAACTTTCTGTTAAAATAAATGGCGAAAAAAATCAAGCATACTAAATCAATCAAATACCTAGGAAATTATAATACATGAAAACAACATCTTATCGAATATCTCAAAGAACTTAAAATTCGCACACATTCTATAAGTCAAAATCTTCGACATGTGCATGGCACAAACTGGGGTTTAAATCGCCATATCACCAAATTACTATATCGTACAGTAATAACCAAAATGATTACCTATGGCTCTGCCATCTGGGCATTCCCTATAACCACAAGAAAAAAAAAATTCTTACCTCAACACAACGACAATTTAATCTTAATATTTCCAGAGGCTTTCGAAATACCTCCAGTACTACTCTTAATATCTGAGCTGGAACTATTTCACTCCATGTCGAATCCATTCAGGAAGCAACTGATTCTACAATATATGAACTTCGCCATAATATTACTTATAACAAAACCATATACATCACAGAGGATTACGAAATGTGCCCTGCTCCTTACAATAGACATCTCCTGCTGTATCACACACAAAAATAAAAACAGCAATAAACACTAAAACTAAAAACAATTCAATTGAAGTATTTAATTATAGATTCAAATATTAATACTGACCGTCAATCTGCCATCTATGCTATCTCTAACCCAGAAAATCAGACTTCTATTGTTTATGACATCAATAACCTCTCTAAAACAACAGATAATTTAAAAATTCATATATCATGGATAAGAGGCCATAGTAGAAATGCCGGTAACTTAACATTTGACAAACTTGCAAAGAAGCTGTTCCTAATCAAGAAAGCAATTTTCTATATACGAAATTTCCCAAATCTTATCTTCGACTGCCCATAAAAGAACAAATTACCCAAATATGCCAAGAACAATGGAATAACGCATCTACAGGTCGATGAAATTACTAGTTCTATCCCTATTGCAATACTGACACCAAGAGTACATAATCCTTTTTAACATGTAATATTACTGGCCATGGGCCATATCGTGTGTATTTTTATCAAAGAAACTTAATAGACACTGACTTCTGTATATGCTGCTAGAAAGGAGACAGTGATCACTATCTTTTCTCATCTCCTCTCAAGAAAACGTTTCATATACGCGCACCCAGAAATATTGTTATATAACTCAAAAGAACGATCAGCAAACTTCAACATCTTCATTCTAATATGAAACAAATTCACCAAAACTTAACACAATTGGATTAAATCTATGCAGAGTAACCCCATCTACAACAGACGAAATATAACAAAATATTTAATTTTCACCTTTGTAGAATTTTAAGATAATTATCGATCTTTGTCACAAATACTTATTTGTATTGATCGTAATAAAAAAAGCCTTGCAAAATCCATAATAAACAGAATGAAATATAAAAATTGAGTAAACTAGAACTGAAAAGGTGAGTCATGATATTGATTTGCTGTGTCATGACAAAAATGAGCTATGAATATTGTATGAGTCATGTAAAATATATGAACTTAAACGAGAAACTTTTTATGATCTCTGTAATCATGAACACTTTAGTCACTTATGAACTCTGCCTAATGAATACTGAAAACTATTTGTGATCATGAACTCTAAAATACAATTTTATTCTCTTCTACATGTTATACTTCTATTTTATTAATTTTATTATATGATATATCATATATTATCCTATACTTTAGCACTTTATTCAAAATTATAATTTTATTATATGATATATTATGTACTATTGTATTATTTATGTATTAAGCTATATTTTATTTCCCATATTTTAAGTATTATTCAGTATTTGCCATGATATATTCTGTTTTAACATTTTATTCCAAATTTGGAAAATTCAAAATTTTGTTATAATGGTACATTATATGTTATTGTATACTTGATGTATTATTCTACATATAATTTTCTTCTATTTTAAGAATTATTCCAAATTTGCCATATGATATCTCTACATATAATAAAAGAAAGAGTCTGTCTGTGTGTTGTGTGTGTTTCTTTCGTTCGCGCTGCGCGTAAGCTAATAGACACAGGGCTTACAAAATTTGCTACATGAGGTGTATCTAGACTAGGGCCAGTGCACCTCGAAGCGATTTTTTCGAAATTCGAATTCGAATTTTTTTTTATTTTATGTTTTGTGACGAAACCGCGTCATTTTGAGACATAATGGGCTATAGGAAAGCGAGATTTTACTCTACACACTCCATTTTCAAATCGTCATGAAACGTAAGCACTTAGATATTTTACGAACTTAAAATAAATTTCTTGTTTCAATAAATCGATTAAATACGAATTTATTTAACAAATGGAGCTTAACACACTTTCAACGGGATATTTTCTAAAAAAGTTTATTTTTAAAAATGTACAGTTTATTTTTCTTTGATTTTTGGACAAGTTAAACATTCATCCTTGCGACTGCTTTTACAAAAAAATTTTGGAAAACTGATAATATTTTGTACTTTTAAAAATATGTTTAAATGAAGCTTCCGAGTACACTTCGCACATCTCACAATATTAAAAATGTGATTTTGGCAACAATTTTCCTGTCTTATTGTTGTTGATATATTTTTGATGAAATCGCATCATTTTGAATAGTTCATTCTTTTAGAAATAAGGGTTTGGCAACAATTTTTCATCGTATTTCTTATGTCACTGTTTTTAAGAAATCGGCATATTTCATTGTCATGTATATATATATATATATATAATACATTTTTATTGATTTTTTGATAAAGTTGTTCTGTAGAGTAAAATTCTGCGCGGAATTTTATGTTTTTTGAGTTGTTTTCATGTTAATTTTTGCTTATTTCACTGTTTGTAAAATACTGAAAAGTTTTGCATATTTTTTTTTTCTTCAACGGAAAGTTGGTTAATTTTTTATTAGGATAATAATTATTTGCATTAAGGGTGTAGGGATTATATTTATTTTAAGTTTAAACTATCTTTCCTGTGAAGCCTTACTTTCCCCTGGAATTGCCAATGCCAGAGTATGTAAATTTTAGTAGAACGCGCAAAGGATTCAAATTGTCAGCGGAAGTAATCTGAGTTAAATAGAAGGGAAACGAGTTCGAAGGTGTGCTTTCTTGCTTCACGGGCGTGGAGGTGGCTAGTTAGAAATTGAAGAACCACGCGTTTCGGCCTGTGTGCTTGCCTCGCCAGATTGTTAATTTTTCAACGTAATATTCAGAAGTTTGCTGAATTATCAGCGGTATCTTAGAACGCGGTGAGGTTAGTTACGTTTAGAGAGCCTCGTAGTTAGTCACTTGTTATTATTCTTTCTTTAGTTTCTTATTTTTATTTTACCGCCGGGTCGGCGTAGTTTGTGAGCGTCAAGAGCACGCATTTGTAATTTCTAAAGTTGAATAAAAAGGGATTTAAACCCTTCTCAAGACTTTGTCTACTTTCCAGTTCTTAGCAGTCACCACTATTGTTGCGTGCAGGTTGGAAGCGCGCAACATAACGTTAGCGCCTTAACACTTGTCGAACTGAAATGGCCGAAAATTGGATGGAAGTTGCTGGAGAACAACAAGAAATGGCAAGCCAATTGGAAGGATTTGGATACCTGGTCCAGACGATGACAGCGTCAATCAAGCCAAACGTCAATTTCGAAGGAAAAAATTCGGTGGCGATATTTCTAGAATGCCTCGACAATCACTTCTAGCTCTACCCTGTGCCTGAAAGACAAAAAGTTGCCATCACCACATCTGCACTAAGAGGACAGGCCGCGCTATGGTGGAAGAATATAGGCAAATTTTTATTAGGGGAATTCGGAGGCCAGACATATACATTTGAAAATTTCAAAAAATCGTTATTAAAGGCCTTCCCCATAGTGAAAGATCGAGCAAGGCTAGAAGCCGAACTGTATAGTTTTTATCAACGGAATATAGAAGAGTTGACGGACTTTATTCTGCGAAAAATTAAGCTGACGGATATGCTGTATGGGAAGAAACCCGACGCGGAGATTATTGAAATAATCTTACCAAGATTGTTACCTGCTGTTCAAGACTACTTCGAAATTAGAAACCCAAGCACATTGCAGGAGCTCTTCGAATTAGCGGTCAAGTTCCAAAATCGCAGAATAGCGGGAAAAGCTAGAGGGGCATCGTATTCTCAAAGTATCCGAAGGCAATCTTCAAATGCAAACCAGAAATGCAAAAAATCAGAAATGCAAACCGCTCTTATGGGGGAAAGAGCTATCAAGCAAGTTCATCGAAGCTCTCGAAGGTCAAGGCCCAAAAAGGAAATTTGAAAACAACCGTCCGCGTACCCAGAAGGCAGAAGTTGAAAGAAAAGCTTTAAACGAGTAGAGGGGCCTGTGAAAGCGAGGGTCCAGACCCCGGAAGTTTTGAAAAAACCCTCAGGAAGACACTTAAATACGGTCATCGTAAAGAACTCACAGTTACCAATTATACAAGTCCTGGTTGGCGATGTACCAGTAGAAGCCCTCATCTATACAGGAGCAGAAGGTAATTTTATGAGTGATATTTTTTCAAGAACTTTAATAGGTTTCGATTATTTAAAAATAAAAACACAGAAATCATAGCAGCGCAAGGACAAACTTGTCATTGTATTGGAAAACTATCTTTAAAAATTCAAGTTCAAAACGAAAGCCTTAAAGTATTAATTTTTGTAGTAAAAAATTAATAATTAATCCACTTATTTTAGGTATGGAGTTTTTAAAAGCCGCGAAGGCCAAACTGAATTTTCAGGAAAGTTCTATCGTGCTGGTGATGGATCGGAGGGTGGTGGAACCAGTGGAACAACCGCAAGTTGACCTTAGCTATTTGAATGACCATGAAAGTCAAGCCATCCAGCAAGTGGTGAGTACATTTTCAAACTTGTTTTCAGAACGGCCTGGTAGCTGTCAAATAGTTACGCATGAGATACAGTTAACTGCCGACAAACCCTGTAGGACTAAACCTTACCGCTATGATAAACAAAAAGACCAAATCATAGAAGAACATATTCAGGAAATGTTAAAGAACAAAATAATAACGCCCATAAATAGTGAGTACGCGAGTCCAGTCGTACTATGTAAGAAAAAGAACGAGTTTCCTCCTTCGGATAAAAGGGCTTGGAGGTTTGCTATCGATTACAGAAAACTTAATAGTATTACTAAATTCCCAGTTTACCCTTTGCCGGTTCTAGAGGAAATTGTTAGAAAGATTAAATCTACAAGATACATGACTACTTTGGACTTAACGTCTGGCTACTATCAAATAGCTATGAGACCCGAAGACATACATAAAACCGCGTTTATAACAAAATCGGGCACTTATGCATTTTTACGCATGTCCTTTCGGTTGTGTAGGGCCCCATCAACATTCCAGAGAGCTATGGACATTGTTCTAAAGCTTGTCCTTGGAAAATCTATCTAGATGATACAATTATAAAGAGTAGTATCTTGGAACAACATATTAAAGATCTAGAAGAAGTTTTTAAATTATTAAAAGAGGCCGGTCTTACAATTAACGCCTTAAAATACAAGTTCGCAACTAAAGACTTAAATATCTGGGTTAAAAAATTTCGCAAAAGAGTATAGAAACTCAAGATTCTAAAATAAAAGCTATCAAGAATTTTCCCACCTCCCAACACCGCCAATAAAATTTCTTCTTTCCTTGGGTTATGTTCTTATTATCGGCCATTCATAAAAGATTTTGCTATTATTGTTGAATCCTTGTTAGTAATTAAAAGAAAGAAAAGTAAATTCATGTGGACAGCAGAAGCAAATACCGCATTCGAAAGGTTAAAAGAAGCGCTTATCAATGCCCCTGTTTTGAAATTCCCGGAGGGGGACGAAAACGTGGAAATTGCAGCAGATGTGTCGGACTGTGCTGTGGGTGCGGTTCTTATGCAAAATGGCCATCCTTTGGCAATTTTTAGTAAAACGTTGAATCATACACAAAGGAATTATACAGCTACAGAGAGAGAAACATTAGCCGTATTAATGGCTATACACAAATTTCGAGTTTATTTCGGCAAAGCGCCAGTAACAGTCTTTTCGAATCATGCGGCTGTTGGTAGACTTTACTCGGGGAAAAACCTAACGCCAAGGTTAATAAGATGGGCTTTAAAACTCCAAGAATATAATCTCATAATCAAATATAAACCGGGTAAGGAAAACAATGTAGCTGACGCACTTTCTCGTATAAAACTGGACGATGAAGGCAATGAACTTAAATGCGCTGTGTTGACTTCAAAAATTTTAGATTCTAGAGATACAATTATTGCTGAATTGAAAGCTGATCCTGAATTTGGAAGTATCTATGCGTATTTGAAAGACCCCGAAAGCTTTGAACACACAGATATCGATGACATAAGAAATAGAGCAGAAAACTATGAAATAATAGATAATTTATTATTTTATATGAAAACAACAAACGAAAACCTGGAATACAAACCAGTCATCCTAGCCTCGCTTCGTATAAGCATTTTGAAGGAATTACACGACGCGAAAACAGCGGGTCATTTAGGGCTCAGAAAGGCTTTAAAAAGGGTACGCGAAGCGGTATATTTCCCGCAATTATACAAAATAGTAACTGCGTATGTCAGGTCCTGCAATAAATGTCAGTTAATAAATGATATTAATTACAGCCCGGCCGGTACGTTCGCGCTACATTTCCGAATGAAATTTTAGGCATAGATCTTCTTGGTCCTTTCCCCCAGAGTGAGTTAAATAAAAATCGTTTTCTTTTAGTAATTGTAGATCATTTTTCAAAATGGCCAGAAATTCTTCCACTTAAACGCGCGTCAGGCAAAACAGTCGCAGATGCATTCTTACACAGATACATTTTAAAATACGGTGCACCGAAAAAAGTACATAGCGGTAACGGTAAACAATTCGTTAGCCAAATATTTGAAAACATATGCACTGGACTTGGCATACGCCATATCAAAATGGTTCCGTATAGACCACAGGCAAACATAGCAGAAAGAGTTAATAAAAACATTGTAAAAATAATTCCAAGTTATGTTAGCACACATCACAAGCGCTGGGATGGCTACATAAATATGTTAGCTTATGCTTTAAGAACGGCAAATCACGATACTACGGGAAAACCCCAGCAGAATTATTTTTAGGACGAAAGTTAATTACGCCATTAGATAAATTATTCTTTGTGCAACAAAGAGACCAAGAATTTAAACAGAAAGATGTGCAAACACTTATTGACCAGGCGGTTAAAAGATCGGATACGGCAAGAAATAGGCAAAAGTTATACTATGATAGAAAACGCCGTGAAGCAGATTTTAAAGTTGGAGATAAAGTGTTGAAGCGGAAATTTTCTTTATCAAGTGCCCCAGACAATTTTACTGCAAAATTAGCTCCAAAATTTGAAGGCCCTATGTAATTCAGGAAATCAAGGGAGTCGTATTGTACCTTAAGAACGAGAGAGGGGAAATCTGTAAAGCAAATCCCGACCAGGTGAAAAATATTATAATCAAAATGATTTTGAAATCCTTGAAAGTTTCTTGCAGGACTCAAGCGTAAAAGAAGTAGAAGGTCCAGAAATAACGTCACCCGTTCCACAACCCAAGAAGCAGAGAACAAGAAGAGAAACCTAGCCGTTCTATAAGTCATGCGACGGTACCGAAAAGAAGAAATGAAAACGTCAGACTCCAGCATTTAAGAAATACAAGAAAGCAAAGCCGCCGCGTAAAGACACTTTGGTAAAGAGGAAAACACCACTTACAACTTATCGCAGTAGAAATTCTACATCGAGGAGAACGCTTCCAGGGCCAGAGAGTCAGGTGCAAACAAGGCCGCCGTTTCCGAGAACGAAAAGACAGCAGGAGGAACGAAAAGACCACCACCAACAGAAGAAATCCAAGCACGATTCCAGACCGGAGGACGCCAAGACCAGCCGTCCAGGGGCAAAACGGAAAAGACAGCAACCCGACGACTACCACTCCAAGAGGCCAGCATGCAGAGGGCGAAAAAGAAGAAGCAACGTGGACGACACTCGAAGGACCCTAAGGAGACGACTGACGTCGATGAAATCTATAACATGGGAGCAGTTCTGCCAGAAGAGGATGTCGGAGTTACAATCATCGAAAACTCAAAGATAAGTTAAAATCTTCTATAACATTTTTTTTCTTTTGTTCCGAAATGTTATGCGTAAATACAAAGTTCTATGTTTTGACGGAAGTCAATGTGTCTCAGTTGAGATTTAGTTTTATTTTACTTTATTTAGCTAAGGCAAAAGTACACTCATGTCCAAAATTATCTTTACATACCCAAAAATGATGATATTCAATGAAATATCGAATCAATGTGATCCGTATTTGCAGGGAATGTGTGAAAACCAAGCCTAATTAGCATTATCCAATCAAAAGTAATGAAACGATTTGTGATATGCAAATCTAGGCGTTACGTCATCCAAGGGTGAATCAAGCGCTTTGCAGAATCTGAATATTTGAGTGAATTTCTGCAACATAGCGTTTGATTTCAGTGTGTAGGGACTCAAAGCGGTTTGTTATGGCTTCGAAGTATCATTTGGAAGAATCTATAAAGTGGCGAAATATCGGCCGTTTAGAAGCAGGGCAGTCAATCATGGAAACAGCCACATGTCTGAATATTTCAAGACAGACAGTTTTTGAAACAGTTTCATTTGAAACAGTTTCAAAATGATGGAAGTGTTGTAAGGAGGCCTGAACAAGGTCGGAAACGAATGACAACTGCTTCTGAAGATCGGTATCTGGCATTAACTGCCCGTCGTAACAGAAAGGCTACTGCTCGCCAGTTAAATTCAGAGCTTGCAGCCGCCACTGGAACTGTTGCATCACGGAAAACAATATACAGAAGGCTTAATGAAAAAGGCCTTTATGTCAGAAAGCCAAGGGTATGTGTTTTACTGTCTTCACAGAAAAAGAGGGATCGGTTTAATTGGTGTAAAGAACATCAAAACTGGACTGAACATCAATGGTCCCATGTTCTCTTTACTGATGAGTCGCGGTTTAGTTTAACTGGTGATTCTAAACGTGTTTACATCTGGAGGGAGTCAGGAACACGAAATGATCCCTCGAACATTGTGGAACGTGACCGTTTCGGTAGTGGAGGTGTGATGGTATGGGGTGGAATAAGGATCGATGGACGTACGCCCCTACACGTGTTCAGCAGCGGATCTGTGGCAGGCCAGATATATCGAGATGAGATCTTAGATCCTTATGTAAGACTTTTCAGGGGTGCATATGGACCTGATGTTTTATTTATGGATGATAATGCCCGTCCACACCGAGCAAACCTCGTTGAGGAATTCCTTGAAAGTGAAGACATTAAGCGAATACCTTGGCCACCAAACTCTTTTGACCTTAACCCGATAGAGAACTTATGGGACTACCCTGGAAGAGCAATTGCACGTATACATCCTCCTCCTAGAGATGTAAATGCTCTGAAGACGGCATTGCTGGAAGAGTGGAGATTAATTCCCCAAACTGTGGTTAACAACGTTATTTCCAGCCTTAAAACACGTTGTGATATGTGTGTACAAGTCAGGGGAGATCATATTCCATATTAAATTCGCAAGACTTAATTCTTTTTCTGAATCATTCTTTTTTTTTCTTAACTCTCTTTGTCACACTTTATTACCATTTTTATTGTTTCATGCTACAATTTTATATCATATGAGGTGATCTTCAATTTTTTCTTTTGCATTTATGTGTCATCATGTTATGTATGATTCCACGAAAATTCATTAAAGTATAAGTCATAGTCTCTGAAAAATCCGTGAATTTATGCATGTAAACATAATTTTGGACATTAGTGTATTATTTTCTTTAAGTATAAAATCTAGGAACAAGCAGTTTCTGTTGGTCGAAAGACTAATTCTTTTATGTTAAAGCCAAAATTTGGCCGAAGATAAAAATAACTTTGTATTCTTGTATTATTAACAACTTTAGTTTCAGTGCCTCCAGCTTGGCGAAGAATGAGTAAAGTAAAAATTTATTTTTCTCTTATTCATTTTATGGTAAATTGTAAAAATCATATGTATTAGAATTTTGTAAATATACGTAAATGCTTGAAAGTTATGTAAAAGTAGAATTTAGTCTAGAAGCATAAAATTTTAGATGCTAAAAGTAAATGCTCAAAAGCAATGAATTCAAATTTAAGTATTAAACTGTAGATAAAATCATGCTTTAGAGCGAAAGCCTGCATGTCTAAAGATAAATAAGGGGGAATTTAGAATGAATGTGTTTTGTAGGGTTCTCCACCTACACTTGAATTTTAAGAATGTTAAAGTAGCTCATCGAGTTGTAGAATGTCGAGTAAGGTGTGTCTATTTGGTCGTTGAATTCTAACAAATCATTGTTTTTAGGAGAAGTGTTGCAATACTAAAACACGAATATTCCCGTTTGACACCACACATGGTGGAGAGCCAGGGTAAAGTTAAATTCATGTTTGAATACTTGAATGAATGTGAATTAAGCAGTAACTAAGGAAAATAAATCGTTCAAAAACAAAAACTTATTCCGTGTCAAGAAAATGTAAATTATAATGTATTTAGAAAGATACTGATACTTATTCCTTCCAGATACTGTAAGGAAGAGAACAGATTGATTGCTGAAGTCCCGGAAAGGTTGCTGTAAGAAGAGAGAATTAAATAAGTATCTACAGAAATTTGTTCTACCTTTTGTGAGATAACAGATTTTTTTTATGTCAACGAGGCTCTTAAGATTTAGATCAGAATTGTGGAAACTTTCCAATAGGTCGTTTCTAGGACCTGCTTCCAAGTTTTCCAAATTCTGGCAGTGGCAAATGTAGGGTTTATATTTATTTTAACTAACATTTATTTTAAGTTTAAACTATCTTTCCTGTTAAGCCTTACTTTTCCCTGGAATTGCCAATGCCAGAGTATGTAACTTTTAGTAGAACGCGCAAAGGATTCAAATTGTCAGCGGAAGTAATCTGAGTTAAATAGAAGGGAAACGAGTTCGAAAGTGTGTTTCTTGCTGCACGAGCGTGGAGGTGGCTAGTTAGAAATTGAAGAACCACGCGTTTAGGCCTGTGTGCTTGCCTCAGCAGATTGTTAATTTTTCAACGTAATATTCAGAAGTTTGCTGAATTATCAGCGGTATCTTAGAACGCGGTGAGGTTAGTTACGTATAGAGAGCCTCGTAGTTAGTCACTTGTTATTATTCTTTTTTTAGTTTTTTATTTTTATTTTACCGCCGGGTCGGCGTAGTTTGTGAGCGTCAAGAGCACGCATTTGTAATTTCTAAAGTTGAATAAAAAGGATTTAAGCCCTTCTCAAGAATTTGTCTACTTTCCAGTTCTTAGCAGTCACCACTATTGTTGCGTGCAGGTTGGAAGCGCCCAACATTACAAGGGATATCATTAATTATACTTTGCATTATCATTAATTATACTTTGCTTTCCAGAATTTTTTTGTTTTTTGTATTCTTTTGTGTTCTTTGTTGCTCATTTCACTGATTTTAAGATACTGAAAAGTTTTGAGTGATTTTTTTAGGAAACAAAGTTCTTAACCTCCTTTATACCATTTGAGTTCTTAAGATTTTGCAAAGGGAAGTTGGTTAATTTATTTATTAGGATCATTAATATTTGAATTAAGGGATATTGCTTATTTCGTGGTAATTTTGTTATACGTAATAACTTTTTTATGAAGTTGTTCTGCAGAGTAAAATTCTACGCTGTTTTCAAGTTTAAAGTTTGGTGTTTCTTTCACCATTTTTCCGGTACATTTAAAAGCCAGACGAAGGCTGGCAGCTAAGCTGCTGGTATTCTGTACAAGCTTGATATAAAACTTGTTTTATTAGATTTCCCTCCTTTCCCAACAGCACAAAATTTCGAGATCTGGACTCATCCATTGGGCTAATAATTGATTTAGCCACTACAATATTATTACTACTTTCTAATGAACCTTTTTCTAGATTTCTTCATTTCTTCTATAACCCATTCTCCCTTTTTGTCCTCCTCACTTAAAAACTAACTTCTAAATCTCTCTTTAAAGAACTACCAGTAGGATTCTTGCTCTTCTGGCCTTCCCTCTGTGCTGTATTCGGTTAGTTATTGGGATGTATACCTGTGCAATCTTTAATGAAGCTCCAACACTTTTACCTGTACATGTCTGTACCTAAATGAAACTGGTTCGTTTTGATGTTATACTAGCGAAACACCAAAAAAATCTTGATTTAAATGATGATGATTTAAATAATTTAGCTGGTATTTTAAGGATGAGGATTTATACTAACTGCTGATGATTTTTCATTTAAGTTATCGTGATTATATGTTATAGTGATGAAGAATGTGATTAAATGAGTATGATGGTAATAAAACTTTAGGTGATAGTACTTTGTATTCAGGTGATTTTATTATTTGACGACTTCAATGATGATGGTGTATATGATATATAGTTTCGATTGATTAGTATGGAATGATGATGTGATTTGTGTGATGGTGGTTTATTTTATTCTGACGATGGTGATAGAGATACGATGGTTTAAAATGATGATGTGTTTTGTGTGGTGAGGAATATTTAGATGATTTTGATGATGATATAGATTTGGCTAATGATGATTTTATAGCTGATACGATAGTGATTTATAGAATAGTTTAGAGGGTTTCGGCAGTGAAGACGATGGTTATTTATATTTAGATGCAGCGTCTAACAGTTTCTCCCCCCTCAGACATGATCTCAGTCTGTGTGCTTGTTTCCCTCGTTTTGGAAGCATCTTTGATAAGCTGGGTTGGCGCTTTTTGCTTTTTGTACATTTAAAAAACATTATCATATTTATTATTATAACCATGGGTCCAAAGAAGAAGATGATGTCTATTGAATTACAGCGTGAAATCATAGAAAACCATGAGCAAGGTGTGCGAGTAATTGACTTGGCGATGATGTACGGTCGTAGCACATCAATGATATGTACTGTGCTTAAACAAAAGGAGTTTATAAAGGGTATAACGCCATCTAAGGCCGATAAAATAATGTCTAAACTCTGGACCTCTCTCCGTGAATAGATGGAGAAACTACTGATGGGGTGGGTGAGAGAGAAGCAGCTTCAAGGAGGAACCTTAACATAAAGCATCATATGTGAGAAGGCACGAGCAATTTACGGTTATTTGCTAAAGAAGATCCCACACACTTCTAAAAATGAGGAATCGGAAGACTTGTTTAAATCCAGTAGGGCTGGCTTGACATCTTTAGAAAAGGACCGGCATTCACTCCGTCGTCAGACATGGTGAGGCAGCAAGTTCCGATGTGAAGGCAGCTGAGGTTTACATCAAAATGTTTTCCGAACTGATACTAGCCAAAGGATACATCCCCCCAGCAAGTCTTTAACTGTGACGAGACAGTACTTTTCTGGAAAAGGATGGCGAATCGAACTTACATAACGGCAGAGGAGAAGACGATGCCAGGTCACAAACCCATGAAAGATAGATTAACTCTAGTAATTTGCGCCAATGAGATTGGCGACTGTAAAATCAAGCCTCTGCTAGTATACCATTCGGAAAATCCCAGAGTCTTTAAGTCATATAATATTTCAAAAGAAAATCTGCCAGGTATGTGGAGGACAAATCCGAAGGCTTGAGTCACCAGGAAATTCTTTGTGAAGTGGATAAACCTGGTGTTTGGCCCTTCTGTTAAAAAATACCCACAGAAAAACAACCTATCCATGCAAGCCCTTCTCTTCCTCGACAATGCCCCTACTCACCCACCAAATCTCGAAGATGATTTACTCTAATAGTTCAAGTTTATAAAAGTTCCCTGCCTACCACCCAACACCACTCCTATCCTGCAGACCATGGATCAGCAGGTGATTTCTAATTTTAAGAAATTGTACACCAAGCACATTTTTTGGGGCTGCTTTGAGGTGACCGAGAACACAAACCTTACCCTTCGAGAGTTCTGGAAAGGCCACTTTAAGATCGTCATATGCCTAGGAATTATTGATCAGGCCTGGCTGGGTGTTACAACGAGGACCTTAACCTCTGCATGGAAGAAGCTGTGGCCTGAGGCTGTTGCTGAAAGGGCCTTCGAAGGATTGGAACCCAAAGTGGCATAGGTAGAGGAGCTTGTTTCTCTGGGAAAATCCATGAGTCTGGAGGTGGATGGGAGAGATGTGAACGAACTCGTCGAACAACAGTCTCAGGAGCTGACAACCGAGGAGTTACACGATCTGTATTTGCAGCAGCATACGTTGGGTTAACGCAAAATTAGTTCTGAAGAGGAGCCAGAGGTGGAGGAGGTTATCGCTACAAGAGATATAAAACAGGTCTTGGGAATGTGGGAGAAAGTTGTAGAGTTCGTGGATAAAAATCACCGCGAAAACGTTGCAACTAGTCGTGCATCCTTGACACGAAACAAACCTCCTTGGAAAGTTTTTTAAATGATCTGCGGGTGGAAATAAGCAGATCATGACGAAAAAAGCGAAGACCAGTGACAAAAATTAAGATCTTCCGTAGGCACTTCACTTTTTCTTTTAATTATGATTTTATAGAATATGTATTTGTTATTTATAAATAAATGTTTCTTCTTGTTTTTGATTCTTACTTAAAAACACTTAAAAAACAACTGAGGTCGTGTTTTGGGATCTGGAACGGATTAATGGCATTTCGATTAATTTCAATGTGGAAAATTGCTTTGAGATACGAGCAATTTGACATACGAGCAAGGTTACGAAACGAATTAAACACGTATGTCGAGGTACCACTGTACGTAATTATATAATCGTTAGCAAGCAGTTAGTAATAAATAATTTTAAAAGTCTGATGCTATCAATATATAAATTATGTTGACTAGTATAATTAATTTAGAATTATACGCCTACATATAATAATATGATGTATGTTACTACAGATACGTATTAATATATACATATATAAGTCTGTGCATATATATGAAATCATAATTTTCTTTAAACAAGTTAACAGTTAGAATTACTGAACAACCATGAAAGATTCCCCAAAAATGAAATATGGTGTAACAATGAACACTTAGTTTAGAAATTAGATTCTATTGTATATTGTTGTAAAAGCCATTGTAAGAGTGAAAATTCTTCATTCTGCCTTAATGCGATTATTTGCGTTTAATGCGTTGTTTGGAGATTTTATGATCCCGAATTATATTGATGTGATATATTAATACTGCACTTGTAGACATACGTTTTCTGAGAAACGAGTCAAGGCGATTGATTTTTTGTAAAAATTTGGATTTATCCTTATTTTATTGACGTGCACCAGCACTGAATTGAGAATGGCTTGTGCTATGCTTCGATGGATGAAAAAGCGTTCGTAAGTAATGAATATTATGAAAGTTTCAGCATATTTAAATGAATAGTATTAAAAGTATATATTTATTAACATATATCAATAGTTTATGCTAAATTTTTCATTATAAATCTCATGATAGTTTCATTTCTCATTCTATTGCATTTCTATTGCGGTACATAAATTTTTTGGTATACATATTGTAGATTGCATCAGTTTTGCTGCGCAATTTATTCCTCGGTATGTTACTTGTAGTGTTATTAGAAATTCCATTATTTTTGTATTTTTTCTGCAATTTTTAGTATCTTATTAAGAAATTTATGTTTTATTTCAAGATGTATATGAAGTTGGTTATATCAAATGTTAAATAAACGTTGTGATTCAGGCAATAGCGTTAGCTTTATCCAGATAGATAAATGCATTTCTTAAATACTCAAGATATAAAGACACACTCGGATAGTAGATTCACTGACTTTACGTTTTTTAAGGGTTATATATATTCATTAAGGGCGTGTTCAAAACAACCATTGACGGGTAGTCTTGGCGTAATTCGGATTCATACCAAGCATATCCATTTCTCAGGGCAATAATTTTCGTTATTTTTGCTAAACCATTTACGAAAATATAATTTTCCGAATGCTGAACTCTTATGCATGAAAAGACAGAAGTTAAGATATTTGTTTTGCAATTTGATGCACAATTCTTATTATTAAAACACTGATGTATATGTTCTTTATTTAAAACTCTGCCAGTATATAACATTATATAACATTATTGTGTTATCACCTTTTATAGATGTCGCTTGCTGCACAGCTTGCTGATTACATTTTACTTTCTAGTTATCTACAATTACATCATATTGTTTCGGTATGAACAGGGGCGAAGTATTCATTACTTAGATACATTTAAAGATATTTAATTAAATTTTTCTGATTTTGATATCTATATTATATAGACAGGATTACTGATAAAAATTTCAGAAAATAGTAAATGAAGAAGTAAATAGAAAAATTTCGTTCAGGTATTGTGAGATGTTAATATAAACTTCATACATTTTACTAGAGGGCTGTTGCCAAAGCAAAATCTTTATTATATGTCTACGAGCTCTATGTATACAGTGTGTTGCTCAAAGTAAACTTCCTGCATTGTGAAGAGTACTACGTGTATGTCTTGATGCGTTCATGAGAAGCTTGTTCCCTCGTATACGCTCTGCCTCTTCGAACAAAAATTGTCCGTAAACTGCAGCGTCTTGAGTTGTTTATATAGGTTCTTGAGCTGTTCTGGTATTTCCTGTCGAATCTGACGATGACGCGGAGAGTCTTGTATCCTTCGTTTACTTGCTACTTCTTCTATTCATCGCGCATGGTCTGTTGACGTTCCACTTGCCTAATAGGCCTCCGTTTCCCTTCTGCTTCCCTTTCCGGAGCACGCAGTGTTTCTTGGTTTTCTGAATGTCTTTTGTGTTTTTTACTAGTTTCTGATACAGTTTGAGCACGCGAAGTTTCTTGAGTTGCTGCTTGTCTGCTGGAACTCCTATTCGTTTCTTCTTCAGTTTCTTGAATGCGTAAGCTTTCTTGTCACTATGCCTGCCTGCTGAGTTTCTAGTTGTGTCTTCATTCATTTTTGAAGCTCGCAAATTTTATTGTACTTGCCTGTTGAGTGTCCTAGTGTTTTTTACTTCATTTTTCTGTAGCTCGCTGTACCATTTGTGCTCTCTTCTTGCGTTCAGACATTTTAGTAAATTGGAAAAAAAATTATTTAACTGTAGTAAAGTAACATTGCATCTAAAATACGTTAAATATCTACAGATGTTTAATCTTCTACTCAGAAAGTAAGTATACAATAAAAGAAATTAAATTTTTATAAATAAATTTAGAATAGCATAAAATGCATAGAAACATTTCATTATGAAGAAAATGTATTCATTCTTTCCAAGCAACCAGCGATTCGTAAATACATTTTTCTTGCCAACTCAGGAAACAAAGACCTTTCACACTTCAGGTAATACATTGGAAGTTATGATTTAAATTTATTTCAATATAACAAATTTTCAAAATCTCAATAAAGGAATTAACGTAGCGATAGCATATCGTGTCACGTATCCAAAGGTGAAACATAAAAGTTGCCAAAAGCAGCTATTCATTTAAAATACTGATATTAACGAAAGATTTTCGACATACAATGACGTTATATGGAATCACGTGCTTTCTTCAACTTCAGAATATAACCGTAAATAATAATAACAATAAGTTTCACGTTTGGCAATACTATTTATTTCATATTTTTTTTAACTTAAAAATATCTCTTAAACAAACTCTACGATTTGAAATTGAGAAGGGCCAACATTTTTCCAAGCAAAGCATTTTGATGTCCAGTGCGCTAGACTTCGGCCACTTGGAAAAATAAATACGAAAAATTACCGTTTTCCGAAATTTTATATAATACCTCGAGTGATAGTCGTAGGAAGATAACAATAGTCGGAAAGTTTTACCAAGAAGTTTTGAAATCCGGGGGTACCTCCTTCCAAGCTCAAACTCCCCGTTTCGGAGATATGATGTTACGAAGAAAAAAAGAAGAAGGCAAAAATCCACAGATATTTATATTGTTGATTCCTGTGTACAATATTCAATTTCCTTCAAAACATTAAGCTTCATTTAAATAAAAGGAAATTAAATTCAGGCATTTTTATTACCTTTCAAGCTTTTATTGTATTTTTAAATATTCTTTTTGTCACATTTGCGCAAGTTTTCCTCGGCGTCATTAGGAGCCGTAGGTCGAAGACATTTAAGAATCATTGCTGTAAATAATGATCATATGATAAACTGCAATACATATTCGATTGTTTTGATGAGAATTTGAGTACAATTCTTTATACATCAGCTACTATGCCCCTTTATGTAACGACAAATATTATTTTCGATGATTATCCGATGAGAATGATTCTTTACAATGATTATTTACAACGAATATTAAAAGCTGATGACTATGATTACTTAAATAGAATATGCATGTCATTCGATGACAGCGATTATTTCCAAAGAATCTTCGATCACGTCACTATTGTATATCGCTATACCCGTGGGGTTGGGGCCGGTTGTGAATTGTACTACGGCCCTGTAATTAAGCGTTTTAAATGACGTCAAATAGTCACTGATCCAGATATTTTTCTAGTAACTGCCGCGTATTGTGATCAAAACCGTTATTTAAATCTTCTGAATAAAATTTGGGATAATTCCTTTTACATCAGAGAATAAAGCAATTTGTAACACGAATTTCAACAAAACTACATGCATCGAATAACAAGAATTATATAAACGGAAGTATCAGTACAACAAATCGCTCCTTGCAGCTCCGCTTTTGTCCGACACTCTGTTTTTAGCTATCGTATCTACGCATTTGAAGATACCATGTGAAGAATACTTTTTTTAAGTGTGTAAATTAATTACATGTATGTTATGTATATATATGGAGATATTTTTAGAATTAAGAAAGCACCAACTTCTTTTAACGAAACAACCGAGACATTACCTCCAGTCCAATTTAATTTTTCATCTAAATCATTTCTTAATAACAAAAGTTAATATTAATTTTCTTTGCAAAGGAGACTAGGTGTTGCTGGAAACAAATGAAATACCAAACATCATAAATTTATTGAAGTCAACAGCAGAAAACTGTTAAACAATTAATAGATCACTTCAATGAAATGTAATTGCATTTAAACGTATTAAATTGTTTTATAACGTATTATTTCCCTCATTGCAACGTATAGTTTCCCTCGTAATAAACGTATTATTTCCCTCATTGCAAGGTTTGATTTGAGATGATTCATGTCAATCAGACCTTATAATATAGCATCTTGAGCTGCTGGTGCCAGCAACTTTATTTCCTATTATACCTGTATATCCTCATAATGGAATTTAGGCTAATAAAACGAATATTCATTTCCATATTTATTGTTTTTTAAAGATTTTGAATAAGTAAAGATATTTTACAACATAGAGCGTTTAGAAATCTTTGACAATCTGTAAAAATGTTCGCAAACTGTAACGTACTACTTTTGAGAAAAAACGTATAAGCAATCATTTATTAAATTAATTAATTCAAACATATGAACATATATATTTAATGAAATAAAAATATTTCAGCGCAAATAATTATCGACGTATATTTGAAGAAGAAGGAGAAGCAGAAATATACTTCAGCGAACAATTACTAGAAGAATTGGATCCCCAGTGTTTAAGATTGCAATACGTGTCGGAGACGTAAGTCTTTTCGGAAAAAATAATAAAACAAAACATAATGTTTCAGGTCCAGTTTAATTATACATTTAATACTTTTTTGACAAAAACGCTGGTCTGGAAAATAATATGTTTTCAGATTTATAATGCTTAAAGTTTTTTTCATTCCTTCATTACAAAAATAGATTATAAATATTTAAAATGGAAAATTACATTGTGAAGAATTCATATTTATTTGATTATAAGGAAACTTTATTGCATTAACTAATGAAATATCTAAACAGGAAGCTAATATACAAAATACACGTGTTTATACGGCCAGTTTGTAAAATTTGTGAATGAGAAGTAAATGTCAAATAGTTGATATAATTAGAGTAACAAAGACAAAAAGACTTTATGTTTATAAATAATATGCATATATATATATATATGTGTGTGTGTGTGTGTGTGTGTGTGTGTGTAAAACAAATTAAGTAAACACTGAAATCCATCCCATACTCTATTCGGAACAAATCTAATATAAATTGTTCTCCTCACCTCTTTCTGTTAGACTATATATTTCTAGATTTACAGAGATTTATGATATTATTTAGCTCGAGTTTTGACAATGTACTCATCAAACATAATAAAAATTTCGAGATTCTAACTTTTCATTGCAATTATTGTTTTTAATATGTAATATTAAATGATTTTGAATTAATAGCGAATTAAAAAATAAAAATTAATTAATTAAAATATATATTTATGTAGATATATATATCTCCATCACATGATTTTTACATAAAGATGATGACTTAGCTAAGTGGGAATATAAAATTTCCTGAATCAAATATTTCTCTTACTAAACCACAATATTGTCGAACTATGCACATTTTTTCTATCTCTGTCACCGCTGACACGGCGTCGTACTACTTTATTCCTATTCTAACAATATGAGAAATATAAATATTCTAGAAATAGGTAAGTTTGGAATTTCAAATGAACTGGGGCCGCAAATGTGAATTGAAATAAATCTGAATATTTTATCTTATTCATCTGCCAAATTTGCTCTGTATTATAGATCAACATGTGCGATCAGAATTCCTAACATTAATTCACACACACACACACACATATATATATCTATATATATATATATATACGTTTATCGTATATATGTTACGGTGAAACACCGAAATCTGGAGAATGTCGACTTTCACCATCGAATGTCAACATTCACATAGTCGCTTGTTGTATGTCCGAAATATTTTCAAATACTCTTATTTCTGACTTACACCGGTAAATGTCGACATTCACCATCTACTAATGCTATATATATATACATATTATCGTTTATTGCAATGCATTGTCGGAAACGCTTTCCTGGCGCCATAGTGACGAGAGACAACACAAGAAAAATAGGGTACGAACAGTGTAAAGATATTTGTTTGTTATTCTTAGCGCGGCGGAAACTAAGAAATAAGAACAAAAACATTGGATCGTCATCAAAGAAAGTATTCGAAAGTTCCTTCGGGAAGTATCCTAGACATGGGTTTGGTAGGGGTAGTCCAGTGCATTGTTCAGCAAGATCACGAGCCCTCACTTGCATTATCACTTCCTCTAGGGTACGTCAAAAGATTAGTGCACGAAACCCCCGTTAGAACTCCAACAGGAACTTGTGGCACATATCGTGTCAGCTGCTGGGAAAGTCCTGGGGGTGCACGGTATTTTCCAACACATCTTATGTTCGATGTGCGAGAGATGTGATACCTGCATCAGGGTTCAGGTCGTAATTTCGAAGAATTTCATTGAGGTCCATAAGTGTCTAATTTTGTTCCTATTTTTTAATTTCTCTTGTGCTAAGCATAACTGGTGTCCGTTCTTTCTTGTGTTTCGTGTTTTTTGTACCGACCAGGAAAGTGTTTTCGGTCATGTTTTGCCATTTCATTTTTCGTCGTCGTCGTCTCTCTCATATATGTGCATAATTACCTATGACTCAAGTGTTACTACTATATCATGAAATTTACAAACATAGTGTTTAAAATGCTACATATCCCCATCCGAAAATATCTTTTTTTTTTCTCTTGCCCTTCAAATAAGAAATGTGTGTCCTTCATTGTATAACCTCCTGGAACTTTAATTCTTCTTTTTTCGAGGACTATGGAGAAAATATTTCAGTATAGGCAGCTGTCAATATTCTAACATTACATTTTAAAAGCCATTAAAGTGTAGCCGAAACGCTCAGAAAGGCTTAATTCGCTTAGGATTTAGGAAATACATTTTGTAAGACTTCGCAAATTTTCCTTCAATAAATTTAATGGAACAGACAAAAGAAATTACAGGGAACAATAAATATAGGAGAAAACAGATATACCTTTTCGTAATTTATTCTGCTTTGTTTGATTTCTTTCATTCTTCCTGTATTAATAATTAAAACTTTAAGAATGCAACTGAAGAATGAGAATAAAATTTTCAATTGAAAACGAATGGTGGCAAAAATCCTAGTGCTCCTCTGCTGTACCACGAAATAGACCAGCAATATATTCCGAATTTGGAATAACGAGAAAAAATTTGAAACCTTTGCAGCCAGCGATGCAAAGAGATTGATCTGACAGGAAGATGACTTAAATGAGGAAACTCGGAGATAATTTAAGGAGGTGTCAGGTTACCTCTACTGGGATAATAATAAGAAAAGGTTAAAATACAAAATACGTAAGTAAATTATACAAAAATTGAAGAAATGTAATATATCTGGCATGCGTAAGAAATAGTAATTGATTCAAAAATGTAAATGAATCCAAAGCTTTCAAACTTATACTCGTTTAAATACAGATTTTGCTGATTCAGAAAGTACGTTACTTGTATATCTTCTAAAATGCTTTTTCCATCCTTTGTTTGTAGTTGTTTCATTTTTCATTTCAGTTTCATTTTTTCCTCCTATTTTGCAATTTTCGCCATTCTTTCCCTCTGCTTTTAAGCCACCTGTTTATTAGTACTATTATTTATATTACAACTTATGTAAAAATTAAGTAAGGAAAAGTAAGGCACTAAAACTTTGCAACTTATTACGCTCTACGTGAGATTCATAGTGGTCGCTTATTGCATACAAATCATGCCAAATGCTTTAACTCCTTCGCATCGAGACCAAATCTGTTTTCGACGACCAAATCTGTTTTCAATAAACATTGAAAACGCCCGTGTTTACGAATTTGTCTTGGAATAGTTTTCCTTTCCCCCTCCGGTTTCATCCATTGTGTGCAGTTTCACCTTAGGGCCGGTTTGCACCTGCGAACGTGAATAGCTTTCCGTTTTTCTCCTTTATTTGGTTCAAAAGAATGATTGACATGTCTTTTAACAACTCGCGAAACAAATGAGCCATACATACTAACGTGGAGGGGAAAGAACTAGGTAGAAAATAAACGAGGCGTTGCGGCGGTTTGCTGTTGCCTGAATGGACGTGCGTTTCGGGCGACTTCGATGCGAAAGAGTTAATTTCTCTGCTTGGTTTAGGTCCTAACAACGAAAACTAAAAATTCGCCCTTTGTAGAAAAACATTCTGTAAGGCAATGAATCTACGGTTAGATTTTTCCCTATGAAACTGAGACAAAAGTGTTATATAGTATCTAAATATGGAAGTATTGTACATGTTAAACGTGATCTTCGTTGCATTACTTTCACTCTTTTACTACTGAAATAAAGAGATACTGATTATTTTGTAGATTGGAAAACCCTCCTTGTGATCATGAAAAGGAGCAAAAACTGGACAACGAGAAAGAACTAGAAAAGAAGCGAGAACAGGAAAAGATGCAAGAGCTGAAAAAGAATCAAGAGCTGAATAAAAAGGAAGAACAGGAAAAGAAGGAGAAACTGGAAAAGAAGCAAGAACTGAAAAACAAGAAAAAACTGGAATTGACACAAAAAGGAGAAAAGAAGCAAGAACTGAAAAAGAAGCAAAAGCTGGAAAAGATACAAAAACGAGAAAAGAAGCAAGAACCGGAAAAGATACAAGAATTGGAAAACATACAAGAATTGGAAAATAAGCAAGAACTGAATAAGAAGCAAGAGCAGGAAAAGAAGCAAAAACTTGAAAAGAAGCAAGAACTGAAAATGAAACAAGAGCAGAAAAAGAAGCAAAAACTGGAAAAGAAGGAAGAACTGAAAAACAAACAAAAACTGGAAAAGCAACAGAAACTAGAAAAGAAGAAAGAACTGAAAAAGAAGCAAATTCTGGAATGGATTCAAAAACTAGAAAAGAAAGAAGAACTAAAAATTCAGGAACAACTGGAAGAGATACAAAAACAAGTAAACAAAGAAGAACTGAAAAGGCAGAAGAAACTGGAAAAAATGCAAAAACTAAAAAACAAAGAAGAATTGAAAAAGAAGAAGAAACTGGAAAAAATGCAAAAAATAAAAGACAAAGAAGAACTGAAAAAGAAGAAGAAACTGGAAAAAATGCAAATACAGGAAACGAAGCAAGAGCCGGAAAAGATGCCAGAACTGGAAAATATAGACGAGTCAGAAAAGGCGCAATACTTGGAAAAGAAGCAAAAAACGGAAAAGAATACAAATCTGAAAAACAAGCTGGAACCGGAAAAGAACTGTCAAACCCGAAAAGGAAACCGGATGAACTGCGAAAAGAGCCAGAACTGGATACCGACTGTGGAACGATTGATTTAATGACCAAACGAAGCAAGAACCGGAAAAAAAAATAGAACAAATAAATCATATACCACTGCAAATAATAGCACTGCAAACATTAAATATCAACTTCAAAAAAGTAAACACCCTTCTTCAAGGGGGCCTTGCAATACACTGTCATAATCCAGAAGATATAGAAAAAAAATCAGTTATAACCTCATTGCCAAAACAGTTGCAAAAGATATAGTTAACATAAAATTTCCTGAAGCCAGAATAACAAAATGCACAATTCATAATATTCCAAAAAATTTCAACTCTCATGAATTGATTCAAATTATCGCCCAAGAAACATAATATTTCCGAGCTAAGACCTTTATTTAAACTGAATGATCAAATAATAAATGGATCATAAAATGTCACTGTAAAACTATCCAAAATTTTATGAGTAAAAAACAAATATATATTGGATGGCGCACCAATAAAATAACCGAGTTTACCGGTGTACGCAGATGTCAAATCTGCCAGGATGTCTCCCATAAGACAAACAAACCAAAATGCTCATTCTTCATCGGAAATTCTCATGTTTCTTGCGTTCTTCCCAAACTCCGTACTGCATAAACTGCTGGATTAACAATGAAATGTATGAAGCAAACTTTGAGTGTAAACATCCAGCTTTAGCTATTTCCTGGTCCACATATCAAACAGAAGTTAGACGAGTAAAATCCAATACATATTATCAACAATAATACAAGATCCTTCAGACTATATATAGACCATTTCCATCAATAAAAAGAATAATAATGTCATCCGCTTTCTCAAAATAAATCTTCAAAGAGAGAAGACCGCCACCGACCAACTAAGTCAGTATCAAGTAGATTATCTGGCAGATTTTATTATAACACAATCTTATTGCATCCCTGGGAAAGTAGGAAGAATTCCAAATAACTGGACAATTATTCAACGTCATGCTTCAACCGGTGATTTATCTCCTCGTACAGCTATATTCATTCCAAACAATAAATGGAATTCTACAATAAGGATTAATACTCGAGATATAATCACAATTTCAATCAATACTAATGCATCTCAGCTTCTTATTACTAGTATCTATATATCTCCGTCAAAAATCCAAGTCAAACCTTATCCATACTAAATGAAATCTTACAACAATAATAATAGTCCGCATATTATTAGTGGAGACTTTAACTCCCATAGTACTTAATGGGGATACTTACAAACCGATCACAGAGGAGAAATACTTGAAGAATTTTTAAATGCAAACAATCTCATTCTACATAATCATTTTACTGACCGACCTACCTTTGATAATACCTACAATAAAGATTGGACTGATCTTCTTATTTCTACAACACATCTTGATAATAAAATTAACAACAGATCAATACTAGATGAACACTGAATCTGATCACAAATATATCTCTTTTGATATAACTGAATATACGTCCTTTACTGCACTTGCAAGATGTAAAATTAATAATAAAAAAGAAAAGAAATTTCAACAAATGTTCAATTCAATTTCAAATGACATTCTGAATTCTATTATTCTGTGTACAACAAAAACAGAACTTAATAATATTACCAAGGAACTTATCAGAAAGTTTCAAGATACCTAAGAAAGTACCTTCTTCAAAAGGTCATCAATTCTCATTATAAAAATCAACTGGTGACGAAAGAACTCCGCAAAGAAACACACAAAACACGAGCATTACGAAGAAAACTCAAATTATCGCAAACTGATGAAGAACGACTCAACCTACTTCAAAAATACAAAAAACGAAAAGCCTCATATAAAAAGCAAATAATATCTGAAAAACGTTAAGCATGGTGCAATTATTGTTCAAACAACCAGGATACGTATGGCTCATTGTACAAAATTGAAACCAACAAAATCTTCCACACAACGCAACTTACAGTCACTAATACGGGAAATAATGATAAAAATGTTACGAAGATCACTTTAGAAAACATCCTAGATGTTATTCAACCAAACGAAAGCATATATGATGATTCAACTGAACAAAGATTAATTCGTTTTAATCTACTTCCACGAAAATGATATCCCATTTACATCCATGAAACTCAATCGAATTATTGAAAAACTCAATAACAAAAATGCTCCTGGACCAGATAGAATCTGCATTCAAATTATACATAAAAGCTCTTGGAGAAATTCTTGAACGTTGTATTATAGGAAGACTTGAATACCAATTTCAACATCAAAATTACATCAAGGAAAATCAGTATGGATTTAGGCAGCAAAAATCTACCATTCATGCAACCAGTGCAGTCCTAAATCAAATCGATGTTAATAAAATCAATAACCTACACTCCGCAATAATCAGCTTAGATCTTGAATCAGCCTTTGATTCATTATGGCGGCCTTCAATTAAAGAAGCACTTAGAAATATTGAATGTAATTATAATATCTATCAAATAATCAATAATTTCCTTGATAATCGCCATAATCTCATTTTATATAATAATACTTTAATCAGAAGAAAACAAGTTCGTGGATATTCACAAGGCGCATGTATGAGCGCAGAATTATGGAATATTACATTTAATAAAATTATAAAAAGTGCCTGGCTTCCTTTTCCTGAAATTACTGCTTTCGCCGATGATGTCGCATTTGTTATCAGTGGAAGGTCCTACTTAATCCTTCGTAGAAATTGTCAAGAAATAATAGCCATATTCCAGCAAAAATGCAAGAAAATTAAACTTGAAATTTAATCCTTCAAATCTAGAATCATGACAAATAATAAACCTGGATAAAATCTTACTAAGCAACTTTCTGTTAAAATAAATGGCGAAAAAAATCAAGCATACTAAATCAATCAAATACCTAGGAAATTATAATACATGAAAACAACATCTTATCGAATATCTCAAAGAACTTAACCCATCAACGAGCCCGCCTCTCGGAACGAAATGCTTCGAAAACGGTGGCGTTGTCAGACAACAAACCCCTCCTAAAAAATCGCTTTCGTTTTCTGAAATCTCTCTAAGATGGCCCAGCCTAAGGCAGTATGTTTGCTTCCCCTTAGTGTGATGGATAAGCCATAAAATTGCCTCCCCGCTATTGAATGCCAAGAAGTAGTTGTTCCGTTTAGTTTCGTCTCCCTCATCTTTCTTTGTACTAGTAGCCTGTAGACTTGTTTCTTTTAACATGTGACTGCCGAATTTTCCGAAATCTTTTTAGAATTTTAGCTTCCAAGCTTGTGAACATTCAATTATTCGACATGTTTTATTGGGCAGTATTTTAAGAAAGATCATTATTTATTTTGTTACACAATTTTTTTACTATTTACTTATCTATTTTATTTAGTTTTAGTAAACCAATTTATTTTGGGAAATTAAATTTTAATCCATTCTTTTACCGACTCAGTTTTCATCACATTATAAGTCCATACATATTTACGATGAGAGTACAATATTTATCAGAAATTTTTGGAAAATTTCGCATATGCATTTATATTTTAGCGTTGAATTTTTTTCACAAGTTGTTCGTTTACTGTCGAGCTCATCTTCGTCTTTTCAGCGTGGAATTGGCAAGCATAATCTTCCTAATATTTTTCGGGATTTTATAGCAATTTCTAGAATTTTGGCGGTTTTCTACAAATATTTTGGTAAGTTTAGCTATTATACAGTTGCTACTAATGTAGAATTTAAAGCCAAAAATGTATTACTTCGTTGATTTGAGAGATCGCATTTCGAATTTAAACGGAAGTTTAAATGAATTTGATACAATCTTACCACAGACTAGAAAGAATTATTTCTCTGTGTTGGATGGATTTTTCTCACTTTTCTGCATTTGATACATTAAATGCATAAAGCAGACACTCACAAATAGAATTTAAATAAATTTATTTAAATAAATTTCTATTTTCATTTAAAATTTCTCATTATTAGCATCTCCCGCAGTTTTATGCAATCATAGAATTTTCCGAATTCTATTAGGTCGTTAACATAATTTCAAGGCCTAATAGAAAAGTGATAATATGGAAAGACTATGTCTTGAGTACCAATAGCCAAGTATTTGTAATTAAATAAAATAATATTGAATACCAGCCGCTTTTTTATTTATTTTTAGTCATATAACAAAAGATAAACAACAATACTATTACATCTAAGAATTATTTAGTAAATTATTTTGCTAATGTTTTATGAATGAGGAAACACGGTAAAAATGTTTTAATGATTGAATTCACCGTTAAAAATCAAACAAACCCCAAAATTCCTTTTTCCCATAACTTCGTAAAATGTTTTGATTAAATATGATTTGAATGAGTTTTCCAATTCTGTTTTGAGTGATATAAATATTATTAAATTAGGATATAAATATTAGGATATAAATTATTATTAGTAATAATTTTTGTATTATAACTTAGCAGAATATCGTTTATCGTTAAAAATTATATCTAAAAGAATTAAATTTTGAAAAAGAATAAAAAATATAATTAACTGTTCCATTTTCTCCTCTATGCGTCTATTTATATAAAAAAGGAATCTGGCTAGGGAATTTACGACTTGTATATGAACTAAAAATTGGTATCTTGACAAAACTTGTCAGAGCATAAAAAGCTTATATTCTGTGATATTAGTGTATTAATCATACTTCTGTATCCGTAAATGCAGTTTATAATTACCAGCATAAGTATCATAATGGATTTTATTAAAACGACGAAAACTGAATGCACGATCCTAGCATTATCAAAGTACGGCTTTTTATCCCGTTAAGAATTGCTTGGTTCGTAACCAACACGAGTTTTATTTTTGAAATGTTATTCCAAATAAAACAGGAAGCGTTAAACTATATGCATTTTAAACAGTTTTACTTTTTTTTTGGAAGGGAACCTGACCTCCGCAGGCTAACTGACACTAAGGTCTCGAAAGACAATATCTAGTCAATACAGTTTTTTCATTCTAGAAATACTCATTATCTAGAGCTATCTTTTTTTCTAGCCATTGTAAACTACAGATATAGTTGGAAAAAATTCTCATTTTACATAATTTTCGGATAATTACATTTTACGTTAAATAATTTTAGATTTTGATTAACGCAATCGAATAGTATGGCAGAATAATAGTTTGTTGTAAACATTGTAAATTTCAAAGTTTTTTAAGTAAAGTTTTGAAGTAAACCAAACCAAAGACTATTAAATTAGTCTTATAATGTTTACTGTTTGGTTTTCGGTGTTCTGAATTTGCATTTTAAAAAACATAATTTAAATAATCTTTCTTTACGCTAGTCGCTTTTAAAATGTTTACCTATGTAAACACTTACTAATGTTTAATGTAGCAACTTTGTATGTACTTAACGAAAGACTTAGAGGAATTTATAAAGAAAACTAGTTCACATGGAAAAAACCACGAAATCTTCCCTACAGCCAACGTATTGACCAGAAACCAAAACCAGGTCAAAATACTTATGATCATCTCTTTTATCCACATAGCCATTGGTAAACTTTTCAAACTTATACTTGTTCTTATTGCAGTTATAAACAGAAATGTGAACACTCAGATACTGCCGCTTGCTAAAGTTAGTACAGTCTGCGACTGATTCTATATCTGCCGAGATGTTTTCGAAAAAAACTTGAAAGATAATAAATTATGTTACCTGCTGAGTCATCGAAATATTATATATTTGTTTATTGAAACTGAAAATTTTATAATTTTCTATAAAATTGCAATGGAATTATTGCATTGAGTAATCTTTAGTGTGATGTAATTAGTGTCCTAAATATAAAAGTATGCAAAAATCAAATTGGAAATTACAGCAAATCAGTCCCTAGAAATATGCTATGCCTGTATTAATCTAGTAGCAATCAATTATTCATGAACATTATAGTATGCATGCCATATAACAATTTGTCAGTAGTACAGGAAACAATTTCGATATGCGTGCCTTTTCTTTTAACATAGTTTTTCTCTCGTTACTTTTAAGATAAACATATAACTTGAAATAGTTTTTCTTCCTCCAGCTTTCACTTATTTATTTCTTAAAATATCTCCACTAAAATCAGAGTGATATTATTAACGATTTTTCTTTATTATATAAATATAAAATTTATCCTTTATTATATAAATAATTGAAATGCTTAAATTTGACATTCTAATAAATATTTTATAGTAACTCTCTGAAAAATTTAACTTCTTTTAAAATGTATGAAAATGAATTAAATCGTGTATTTTTTCCAGTCTTAATGATAATAGAATTTTAGAATCATCAGTTATATATCCGTATTGATTATGAGAAATTATCTCATTCTTCTTTGAGCTGGAAATTGCTCAATGGAGCTTCTTCCAGCTAGAATTTGAACTCGGGGTGTAAGTGTTAGTAGATCGGACTATCATTCGGAATGCCTGTGGTTCGTATTCCGCTGATAGGATAACGGTTTTTTCGTGTTTTTTTTTTTCCCTCATAAAAACGCTATGTCTCTTCAATGGCACCCCAACGAAAACATGTCAGACGCTAATTCGTTAACACATGAATTATTCCGACAGTGCCTCGTGCTTCTTCTCTCTCGCCCTTTAAATGAAAACAAATAATATGGAATTATACCATTCTCACTATCTTGTTATAAATGGAAGTCCTTCCAGCTAGAATTTGGAAGACCTCCTTATTAGAAGCACAAAAAGGGCACTGCTGAATTTTCGCATTTCTTGCTTCGAAAAAAATCCAATGTATCTGCATGGTATCTTTCTATTTGTGCAGCATTCGAAATTATTCCGCTTTCGCAAATTTTTCAAATTTACTTTTTCTTGTATCGTTATTCCATTTGTCGTATATTGATAGGTGGACAATGCAGATTTCTGTCTATTTTCTTAAGTTTTCGTATCGGCAGGAAAATATACTGTCGCACTTAAAATTGGTTTTAAAGCTGAAAATGATTTGATTGTTTGGTTCTATTTTTCCTTTTTCTTCCTTTAAAGATTTATTTTTCTTCCATATACTTATTTATTTATTACATTTTAATCTAATAGTCTCCCAAAAACTAAAGCTATAAAAAAGTTCTTTGATTCCAAGATAAAAGAAACTTTCATTATGCTTTGAATTTCTTCAGCAATCTTTCACCAGTAGGATTTATTTTCTTCTTTCGCCTACTGATACTATGTGATTCTATATATGTAATATATCTGATTATGTATGTGTGTGAGTGTGTCTAAAGGTTTAATTGATATATATATGTCATTAATGATATATCTATATATACATATATATATATATATAATCAATGATATATATATATGCATTCATATTTTAGCATATGTATATATTATAATGCATATATATATAGATTGCATTTTATAATTTCATTACACAAAAATTTTATACCTTAGGGAGTATATCTTTTATAGTAGATTTTGGGAATGCTTGAATTTTGAGTGAAAAGGAAAGTCAAGATTTCTACTACTTTACCCCGTTCAGTGCTCTCTCTTTTACTGAGGAATTAACATCATAGGAGGGCTGTTTTTGCCCAAAGGTTCGGCCTTTGTGGGAACGGTTAGGGGAAACCGGAAAATCAAGAAATAATTTTTCATTCATGAATTGACATCTTCAAGAAGCATTGACTCTCAGTGAGTAAAAGACGAACATCTGGAAAGATGTATTTAAGCATAAAATGGTTTTCGATTCCAAATAACATTAATTTAGAGAAATTTTTGTGGATGCAATATATAATATTGAGATAAAAGTATTTCCTGTAATAGGTCTAAATAATCATTCATTAAAGCCACACTAATTTTAACGATCTAAAAATTAACAAATGAGTTGAACTCTTTCATAATTATAATAAAAACTTAATTTGGGTTTAAGATTACCTCAGAAGTGATTTTTTTTTTATTTCTTAATTTATGCCTTACAATCCAACAGTTATTTCCCCTATTCAACTACGGTCATATTAGTGGCCGGTAAATACTGGTAGTTCGATTTACACCCTGACGAACGAATACGATGGCTGAAAGGTATTTTTGCCATTTTTTCCCTATATATAACATGAATATGACACTTTTCTCGTTAAAAAGTCCTCTACGAAGGCATCTCTTTCCTTAAAAGCAGATAGTTCTCGTGTGTTTTGCTGTATTCAAGTAACCCTTACCTTCAAATTACGGTACCTGTCACACTAAATCAAGATTAAAGGTTTCTAAACAAGATTTTTAATCGGCCTGCGGTGGCCAAGCGCTAAAACCGCTGAGTACTGGTAATCCTACATAAGTTCAAATCCTGTTGAACACGCTTGTTCGGTGAAAGTTTTCTACGTTCAATGTGAAGGAAATCTATTTTTCCTTAGAAAGTTCTCCCTGATAGTTTCCGTCCTCTTGCGCAGATGCCAATTCCATTAAATTTTCTGCATTAAACACAATTGTAATTCTTTCTTTTTAAAGAAATCTCAGGGGAAATAATTGTAAACATCAGATTCAGTGCGATTATGAATTATTATTTTAAAGTAGTTAACATTTTGAGTGGGAAAAGCATTTTTAATACGCTCATAAACAACCCCTCCTCTAAACTGGCATCAAACTGTGTCGATTTCTAAAACAATCTATATAAATACGTTTCCAAAAAATTCTGCTAAAATATTAAAAGTTGTATTTGTAGAGCATTTATTAGTTAGATTTGTGACTACCTACTCAACTTTTGGTTTTCGTAACCTATAAGGTATTTTCTCCCGCCTTCTTAGCATACCTTCGTGGTGTAATGGTCAGCACGCACGGCGTGTATTCGAGAGGTTGGTGGTTCGAGTGCCGGCGAAGGCATTGCTCCTATTTCACATGTCCTGCTTCGAAATAACCTAATGTTTCTATAGTGGCACCCAAACCAAAAAAAGGTGGTGGATGATGATTCTCCGCCGCAAGGATTTGGCGATTCGGTCCCTTAATCCCCAGTCGCCCTTTAAAAGGGGGAGTATATACGGTATTTTCTCCCGCCCTTTTAGCATGCATTCGTGGTCTCAGTACGCTCGGCACGCATTCGAGAAGTCCGTGGTTCGCGTCCCGGGTAAGGCATTGCTCATTTTTCATGTCTCTTGCTGTTAAAAAAAATGTAATGTCTCTAAAAACCTTCCATTCATCAGAAAAGTAATAAAGTCATGAAGCATAGGGGTAGGGGGGAAAAAGGAATTTTAAAGAAAAGATTATTTTTACAAAATGACTCAAAATTTCTTGAGACAGTATAAGTAGTTATATAACTCAAATAATTAAATATTTGACCTCTTAATTTTACCAGTATTTCTGTATAGAAATAAAACATTATTAAGTATCTTAATGAGTATCATAGATAGTGGAGCACATCGAGTGAGCTTTACAATATTTTCAAAAGCAGCCACTTTGACAAATGAACAGAACTGTCGGGAATCGCTTATGAATGTCACTTACACGTTTCATAATGCCAAGAATGTTATAAAAGTAACGGTTATGCTATATCAACAACTTACCGATCTTTCCAAAGTGCTTAAAAATAGAGCTGTTCCAAAAATTGTATTCGGTTCATTCACGGTGTTTAATCAAAAGCTCGTCGTCGATTTTTGAACTGCTTATCGATAAGCTATTGAATTCAGATTTTGTACAATTACGTTTACGGATGATAATAATTCGATTTAGAGTTTTTAAAATTTAATGTCGAAGAAATTTTTTGCGCATATTTCCATTTATGAATAAACTAAAAATCTTAAATTTTTAAGTTTCCATCATTTTACAGAGCGTAAAATAGCTTTTGAAATAAAATTTGCATGAAATTTGTAACCTAATTTCTGATTTGGTAGCGAATTTTGTTTTAAATTTATATATTTTTTCGATTATTTGAGGTAAAAGGATACTTGGAAGTAAATAAAGACTGAACCAAAAGTAATAATAATAATAATAATAATAATTTATCGCATAGATTAATGGTAATAAGAGATTACTTAATAGCATCTTTGCTAAATTCCTGTACAGTTTTATAAGAAGAATCATAGGCTCTTAAACTACGAAATCAAATAATTGAATCGCATTGTCAGATGAATAATATTTATAAATTTATCAAGACAGCCTCACGTTTTTATTATTCGTGATATAAATTAGTAGAAGAATTTTTTAAGAGAATTATTTAATCTCGTATTCCCATTAAATTACACAATACATTATTTTTAAAACAAAGGGCGTTAGCCGAGAAGGTCTATTAACTTCATTTTTTCATTTTCCGTTGAAAACTATGTCAGTTCACTTTTCAAACTGTTGCTACCACATATTACAGCCCTGTATTATATTTAAAGAAATTAAATAATGGTTTTGGTTTATTGGATTACGGCAGAGCACTCGAGGGCTATCTGCCTTGAAATTAAATAATGAATAATCTGCATAAATATATATATATGTTTCTCGCATTGTGATAAAACAACGGCACCTAGACCCATCCAATTTTGAATAACGTACATTTCCACCCGAATATGCGCATCTCAAAGCCGAGATTTGGAATTTGTTTTAATATATGTTTCCTATTTCGTAAAACTTCAATGAATTTTTTATTAAGAAACTCAACGATTTTAAAGCGAGCAAAGGCAACACTGTATGAAAATAATAATATAAAAAATTATCTTCAACGGGCGAGACTGTTGAAATTCTAAAGATATGCTCATTTAAAATTCTAAAGATATGCTCATTTAAAATTTATTTTGCGGTATTGATGTTTAACTGAAGTTTTATGGTTTAAGTGCGAAGAACATGATATTTAAAAATAAAGGTAACCCACAAACCGTTAAAAAACGCCCTTTGGGCGTAATGTAAAATCTGAAAGATTTGCATTCTCAGATTTTTATGTTTGCATTTATTACTTTTATTTTTCTCGTTTTAATTCATTAATGCTCTTATAGGTAAACGTTCATTTTGTAAAAAATTCTATTTTTTATTCAATAACTGCTCTAAAACGGAAATTTTTAACTCCCTTTATATATGCATCCACTTTGTGACTGGTAATAAATTTGTTTCTTTAGAGTCAGTGTAAGGCCTTTATCCCAAAACATCAAAGAGATTTCTCCCAACGCTAATGACAGCCATTACCCATTGTCGTCAGCATTGCATGGACCCTTGTCCCCTTAGGCATTGGGGGTTGGAAGATATACAAAAATACGGGCTAGTCCTTTTTGGCGTGTTTTTTCGATAGTACAAAAACACGGGACTGTCCGTTTTCGAGGGTACATTTAAACTAACAATAATCCGTAACGAACCGTTAAGAGACCTGCATAAAAGAACGAGAAAATCCGGGTGAAACCGTTAATGGGTTAAAATTCGCACACATTCTATAAGTCAAAATCTTCGACATGTGCATGGCACAAACTGGGGTTTAAATCGCCATATCACCAAATTACTATGTCGTACAGTAATAACCAAAATGATTACCTACGGCTCTGCCATCTGGACATTCCCTATAACCAAAAGAAAAAAAAAATTCTTACCTCAACACAACGACAATTTAATCTTAATATTTCCAGAGGCTTTCGAAATACCTCCAGTATTCCACTCCATGTCGAATCTATTCAGGAAGCAATTGATTCTACAATATATGAAATTCGCCATAATATTACTTATAACGAAACCATATACATCACAGAGGATTACGAAATGTGCCCTGCTCCTTACAATAGACATCTCTGCTGTATCGCACACAAAAATAAAAACAGCAATAAACACTAAAACTAAAAACAATTCAATTGAAGTATTTAATTATAGAATCAAATATTAATACTGACCGTCAATCTGCCATCTATGCTATCTCTAACCCAGAAAATCAGACTTCTATTGTTTATGACATCAATAACCTCTCTAAAACAACAGATAATTTAAAAATTCATATATCATGGATAAGAGGCCATAGTAGAAATGCCGGTAACTTAACATTTGACAAACTTGCAAAGAAGCTGTTCCTAATCAAGAAAGCAATTTTCTATATACGAAATTTCCCAAATCTTATCTTCGACTGCCCATAAAAGAACAAATTACCCAAATATGCCAAGAACAATGGAATAACGCATCTACAGGTCGATGAAATTACTAGTTCTATCCCTATTGCAATACTGACACCAAGAGTACATAATCCTTTTTAACATGTAATATTACTGGCCATGGGCCATATCGTGTGTATTTTTATCAAAGAAACTTAATAGACACTGACTTCTGTATATGCTGCTAGAAAGGAGACAGTCATCACTATCTTTTCTCATCTCCTCTCAAGAAAACGTTTCATATTCGCGCACCCAGAAATATTGATATATAACTCAAAAGAACGATCAGCAAACTTCAACATCTTCATTCTAATATGAAACAAATTCACCAAAACTTAACACAATTGGATTAAATCTATGCAGAGTAACCCCATCTACAACAGACGAAATATAACAAAATATTTAATTTTCACATTTGTAGAATTTTAAGATAATTATCGATCTTTGTCACAAATACTTATTTGTACTGATCGTAATAAAAAAAGCCTTGCAAAATCCATAATAAACAGAATGAAATATAAAAATTGAGTCGTCAGAGTAAACTAGAACTGAAAAGGTGAGTCATGATATTGATTTGCTGTGTCATGACAAAAATGAGCTATGAATATTGTATGAGTCATGTAAAATATATGAACTTAAACGAGAAACTTTTTATGATCTCTGTAATCATGAACACTTTAGTCACTTATGAACTCTGCCTAATGAATACTGAAAACTATTTGTGATCATGAACTCTAAAATACAATTTTATTCTCTTCTACATGTTATACTTCTATTTTATTAATTTTATTATATGATATATCATATATTATCCTATACTTTAGCACTTTATTCAAAATTATAATTTTATTATATGATATATTATGTACTATTGTATTATTTATGTATTAAGCTATATTTTATTTCCCATATTTTAAGTATTATTCAGTATTTGCCATGATATATTCTGTTTTAACATTTTATTCCAAATTTGGAAAATTCAAAATTTTGTTATAATGGTACATTATATGTTATTGTATACTTGATGTATTATTCTACATATAATTTTCTTCTATTTTAAGAATTATTCCAAATTTGCCATATGATATCTCTACATATAATAAAAGAAAGAGTCTGTCTGTGTGTTGTGTGTGTTTCTTTCGTTCGCGCTGCGCGTAAGCTAATAGACACAGGGCTTACAAAATTTGCTACATGAGGTGTATCTAGACTAGGGCCAGTGCACCTCGAAGCGATTTTTTCGAAATTCGAATTCGAATTTTTTTTTATTTTATGTTTTGTGACGAAACCGCGTCATTTTGAGACATAATGGGCTATAGGAAAGCGAGATTTTACTCTACACACTCCATTTTCAAATCGTCATGAAACGTAAGCACTTAGATATTTTACGAACTTAAAATAAATTTCTTGTTTCAATAAATCGATTAAATACAAATTTATTTAACAAATGGAGCTTAACACATTTTCAACGGGATATTTTCTAAAAAAGTTTATTTTTAAAAATGTACAGTTTATTTTTCTTTGATTTTTGGACACGTTAAACATTCATCCTTGCGACTGCTTTTACAAAAAAATTTTGGAAAACTGATAATATTTTGTACTTTTAAAAATATGTTTAAATGAAGCTTCCGAGTACACTTCGCACATCTCACATCTTTAAAAATGTGATTTTGGCAACAATTTTCCTGTCTTATTGTTGTTGATATATTTTTGATGAAATCGCATCATTTTGAATAGTTTCATTCTTTTAGAAATAAGGGTTTGGCAACAATCTTTCATCGTATTTCTTATGTCACTGTTTTTAAGAAATCGGCATATTTCATTGTCATGTATATATATATATATAATACATTTTTATTGATTTTTTTGATAAAGTTGTTCTGTGGAGTAAAATTCTGCGCGGAATTTTATGTTTTTTGAGTTGTTTTCATGTTAATTTTTGCTTATTTCACTGTTTGTAAAATACTGAAAAGTTTTGCATATTTTTTTTCTTCAACGGAAAGTTGGTTATTTTTTTATTAGGATAATAATTATTTGCATTAAGGGTGTAGGGTTTATATTTATTTTAAGTTTAAACTATCTTTCCTGTCAAGCCTTACTTTCCCCTGGAATTGCCAATGCCAGAGTATGTAAATTTTAGTAGAACGCGCAAAGGATTCAAATTGTCAGCGGAAGTAATCTGAGTTAAATAGAAGGGAAACGAGTTCGAAGGTGTGCTTTCTTGCTTCACGGGCGTGGAGGTGGCTAGTTAGAAATTGAAGAACTACGCGTTTCGGCCTGTGTGCTTGCCTCGCCAGATTGTTAATTTTTCAACGTAATATTCAGAAGTTTGCTGAATTATCAGCGGTATCTTAGAACGCGGTGAGGTTAGTTACGTTTAGAGAGCCTCGTAGTTAGTCACTTGTTATTATTCTTTTTTTAGTTTCTTATTTTTATTTTACCGCCGGGTCGGCGTAGTTTGTGAGCGTCAAGAGCACGCATTTGTAATTTCTAAAGTTGAATAAAAAGGGATTTAAACCCTTCTCAAGACTTTGTCTACTTTCCAGTTCTTAGCAGTCACCACTATTGTTGCGTGCAGGTTGGAAGCGCGCAACATAACATTAGCGCCTTAACACTTGTCGAACTAAAATGGCCGAAAATTGGATGGAAGTTGCTGGAGAACAACAAGAAATGGCAAGCCAATTGGAAGGATTTGGATACCTGGTCCAGACGATGACAGCGTCAATCAAGCCAAACGTCAATTTCGAAGGAAAAAATTCGGTGGCGATATTTCTAGAATGCCTCGACAATCACTTCTAGCTCTACCCTGTGCCTGAAAGACAAAAAGTTGCCATCACCACATCTGCACTAAGAGGACAGGCCGCGCTATGGTGGAAGAATATAGGCAAATTTTTATTAGGGGAATTCGGAGGCCAGACATATACATTTGAAAATTTCAAAAAATCGTTATTAAAGGCCTTCCCCATAGTGAAAGATCGAGCAAGGCTAGAAGCCGAACTGTATAGTTTTTATCAACGGAATATAGAAGAGTTGACGGACTTTATTCTGCGAAAAATTAAGCTGAAGGATATGCTGTATGGGAAGAAACCCGACGCGGAGATTATTGAAATAATCTTACCAAGATTGTTACCTGCTGTTCAAGACTACTTCGAAATTAGAAACCGAAGCACATTGCAGGAGCTCTTCGAATTAGCGGTCAAGTTCCAAAATCGCAGAATAGCGGAAAAATCTAGAGGGGCATCGTATTCTCAAAGTATCCGAAGGCAATATTCAAATGAGCAGACCAGAAACGCAAACCGCTCTTATGGGGGAAAGAGCTATCAAGCAAGGTCATCGAAGCTCGAAGGTCAAGGCCCAAAAAGGAAATTTGAAAACAACCGTCCGCGTACCCGAAGGCAGAAGTTGAAAGAAAAGCTTTAAACGAGTAGAGGGGCCTGTGAAAGCGAGGGTCCAGACCCCGGAAGTTTTGAAAAAACCCTCAGGAAGACACTTAAATACGGTCATCGTAAAGAACTCACAGTTACCAATTATACAAGTCCTGGTTGGCGATGTACCAGTAGAAGCCCTCATCGATACAGGAGCAGAAGGTAATTTTATGAGTGATATTTTTTCAAGAACTTTAATAGGTTTCGATTATTTAAAAATAAAAACACAGAAATCATAGCAGCGCAAGGACAAACTTGTCATTGTATTGGAAAACTATCTTTAAAAATTCAAGTTCAAAACGAAAGCCTTAAAGTATTAATTTTTGTAGTAAAAATTAATAATTAATCCACTTATTTTAGGTATGGAGTTTTTAAAAGCCGCAAAGGCCAAACTGAATTTCCAGGAAAGTTCTATCGTGCTGGAGATGGATCGGAGGGTGGTGGAACCAGTGGAACAACCGCAAGTTGACCTTAGCCATTTGAATGACCATGAAAGTCAAGCCATCCAGCAAGTGGTGAGTACTTTTTCAAACTTGTTTTCAGAACGGCCTGGTAGCTGTCAAATAGTTACGCATGAGGTACAGTTAACTGCTGACAAACCCTGTAGGACTAAACCTTACCGCTATGATAAACAAAAAGACCAAATCATAGAAGAACATATTCAGGAAATGTTAAAGAACAAAATAATAACGCCCATAAATAGTGAGTACGCGAGTCCAGTCGTACTATGTAAGAAAAAGAACGAGTTTCCTCCTTCGGATAAAAGGGCTTGGAGGTTTGCTATCGATTACAGAAAACTTAATAGTATTACTAAATTCCCAGTTTACCCTTTGCCGGTTCTAGAGGAAATTATTAGAAAGATTAAATCTACAAGATACATGACTACTTTGGACTTAACGTCTGGCTACTATCAAATAGCTATGAGACCCGAAGACATACATAAAACCGCGTTTATAACAAAATCGGGCACTTATGCATTTTTACGCATGTCCTTTCGGTTGTGTAGGGCCCCATCAACATTCCAGAGAGCTATGGACATTGTTCTAAAGCTTCTCCTTGGAAAATCTATCTAGACGATACAATTATAAAGAGTAGTATCTTGGAACAACATATTAAAGATCTAGAAGAAGTTTTTAAATTATTAAAAGAGGCCGGTCTTACAATTAACGCCTTAAAATACAAGTTCGCAACTAAAGACTTAAATATCTGGGTTATAAAATTTCGCAAAACAGTATAGAAACTCAAGATTCTAAAATAAAAGCTATCAAGAATTTTCCCACCTCCCAACACCGCCAATAAAATTTCTTCTTTCCTTGGGTTATGTTCTTATTATCGGCCATTCATAAAAGATTTTGCTAATATTGTTGAATCCTTGTTAGTAATTAAAAGAAAGAAAAGTAAATTCATGTGGACAGCAGAAGCAAATACCGCATTCGAAAGGTTAAAAGAAGCGCTTATCAATGCCCCTGTTTTGAAATTCCCGGAGGGGGACGAAAACCTGGAAATTGCAGCAGATGCGTCGGACTATGCTGTGGGTGTGGTTCTTATGCAAAATGGCCATCCTTTGGCAATTTTTAGTAAAACGTTGAAACATACACAAAGGAATTATACAGCTACAGAGAGAGTAACATTAGCCGTATTAATGGCTGTACACAAATTTCGAGTTTATTTCGGCAAAGCGCCAGTAACAGTCTTTTCGAATCATGCGGCTGTTGGTAGACTTTACTCGGGGAAAACCTAACGCCCAGGTTAATAAGATGGGCTTTAAAACTCCAAGAATATAATCTCATTATCAAATATAAACCGGGTAAGGGAAACAATGTAGCTGACGCACTTTCTCGCATAAATCTGGACGATGAAGGCAATGAACTTAAATGCGCTGTGTTGACTTCAAAAATTTTAGATTCTAGAGATACAATTATTGCTGAATTGAAAGCTGATCCTGAATTTGGAAGTATCTATGCGTATTTGAAAGACCCCGAAAGCTTTGAACACACAGATATCGATGAGATAAGAAATAGAGCAGAAAACTATGAAATAATAGATAATTTATTATTTTATACGAAAACAACAAACGAAAACCTGGAATACAAATCAGTCATCCCAGCCTCGCTTCGTATAAGCATTTTGATGGAATTACACGACGCGAAAACAGCGGGTCATTTAGGGGTCAGAAAGGCTTTAAAAAGGGTACGCGAAGCGGTATATTTCCCGCAATTATACAAAATAGTAACTGCGTATGTCAGGTCCTGCAATAAATGTCAGTTAATAAATGATATTAATTACAGCCCGGCCGGTACATTCGCGCTACATTTCCGAATGAAATTTTAGGCATAGATCTTCTTGGTCCTTCCCCGCAGAGTGAGTTAAATAAAAATCGTTTTCTTTTAGTAATTGTAGATCATTTTTCAAAATGGCCAGAAATTCTTCCACTTAAACGCGCGTCAGCCAAAACTGTCGCAGATGCATTCTTACAAAGATACATTTTAAAATACGGTGCACCGAAAAAAGTACATAGCGATAACGGTAAACAATTCGTTAGCCAAATATTTGAAAACATATGCACTGGACTTGGCATACGCCATATCAAAATGGTTCCGTATAGACGTTAATAAAAACATTGTAAAAATAATTCGAAGTTATGTTAGCACACATCACAAGCGCTGGGATGGCTACATAAATATGTTAGCTTATGCTTTAAGAACGGCAAATCACGATACTACGGGAAAACCCCAGCAGAATTATTTTTAGGACGAAAGTTAATTACGCCATTAGATAAATTATTCTTTGTGCAACAAAGAGACCAAGAATTTAAACAGAAAGATGTGCAAACACTTATTGACCAGGCGGTTAAAAGATCGGATACGGCAAGAAATAGGCAAAAGTTATACTATGATAGAAAACGCCGTGAAGCAGATTTTAAAGTTGGAGATAAAGTGTTGAAGCGGAAATTTTCTTTATCAAGTGCCCCAGACAATTTTACTGCAAAGTTAGCTCCAAAATTTGAAGGCCCTATGTAATTCAGGAAATCAAGGCAGTCGTATTGTACCTTAAGAACGAGAGAGGGGAAATCTGTAAAGCAAGTCCCGACCAGGTGAAAAATATTATAATCAAAATGATTTTGAAATCCTTGAAAGTTTCTTGCAGGACTCAAGCGTAAAAGAAGTAGAAGGTCGAGAAATAACGTCACCCGTTCCACAACTCAAGAAGCAGAGAACAAGAAGAGAAACCTAGCCGTTCTATAAGTCATGCGACGGTACCGAAAAGAAGAAATGAAAACGTCAGACTCCAGCATTTAAGAAATACAAGAAAGCAAAGCCGCCGCGTAAAGACACTTTGGTAAAGAGGAAAACATCACTTACAACTTATAGCAGTAGAAATTCTACATCGAGGAGAACGCTTCCAGGGCCAGAGAGTCAGGTGCAAACAAGGCCGCCGTTCCCGAGAACGAAAAGACAGCAGGAGGAACGAAAAGACCACCACCAACAGAAGAAATCCAAGCACGATTCCAGACCGGAGGACGTCAAGAGCAGCCGTCCAGGGTCAAAACGGAAAAGACAGCAACCCGACGACTACCACTCCAAGAGGCCAGCATGCAGAGGGTGAAAAAGAAGAAGCAACGTGGACGACACTCGAAGGACCCTAAGGAGATGACTGACGTCGATGAAATCTATAACATGGGAGCAGTTCTGCCAGAAGAGGATGTCGGAGTTACAATCATCGAAAACTCAAAGATAAGTTAAAATCTTCTATAACATTTTTTTTCTTTTGTTCCGAAATGTTATGCGTAAATGCAAAGTTCTATGTTTTGACGGAAGTCAATGTGTCTCGGTTGAGATTTAGTTTTATTTTACTTTATTTAGCTAAGGCAAAAGTATCATTTTCTTTAAGTATAAAATCTAGGAACAGGCAGTTTCCGTTGGTCGAAAGACTAATTCTTTTATGTTAAAGCCAAAATTTGGCCGAAGATAAAAATAACTTTGTATTCTTGTATTATTAACAACTTTAGTTTCAGTGCCTCCAGCTTGGCGAAGAATGAGTAAAGTAAAAATTTATTTTTCTCTTATTCATTTTATGGTAAATTGTAAAAATCATATGTATTAGAATTTTGTAAATATACGTAAATGCTTGAAAGTTATGTAAAAGTAGAATTTAGTCTAGAAGCATAAAATTTTAGATGCTAAAAGTAAATGCTCAAAAGCAATGAATTCAAATTTAAGTATTAAACTGTAGATAAAATCATGCTTTAGATCGAAAGCCTGCATGTCTAAAGATAAATAAGGGGGAATTTAGAATGAATGTGTTTTGTAGGGTTCTCCACCTACACTTGAATTTTAAGAATGTTAAAGTAGCTCATCGAGTTGTAGAATGTCGAGTAAGGTGTGTCTATTTGGTCGTTGAATTCTAACAAATCATTGTGGTTAGGAGAAGTGTTGCAATACTAAAACACGAATATTCCCGTTTGACACCACACATGGTGGAGAGCCAAGGTAAAGTTAAATTCATGTTTGAATACTTGAATGAATGTGAATTAAGCAGTAACTAAGGAAAATAAATCGTTCAAAAACAAAAACTTATTCAGTGTCAAGAAAGTGTAAATTATAATGTATTTAGAAAGATACTGATACTTATTCCTTCCAGATACTGGAAGGAAGAGAACAGATTGATTGCTGAAGTCCGGGAAAGGTTGCTGTAAGAAGAGAGAATTAAATAAGTATCTACAGAAATTTGTTCTACCTTTTGTGAGATAACAGATTTTTTTTTATGTCAACGAGGCTCTTAAAATTTAGATCAGAATTGTGGAAATTTTCCAATAGGTCGTTTCTAGGACCTGCTTCCAAGTTTTCCAAATTCTGGCAGCGGCAAATGTAGGGTTTATATTTATTATAACTAACATTTATTTTAAGTTTAAACTATCTTTCCTGTCAAGCCTTACTTTCCCCTGGAATTGCCAATGCCAGAGTATGTAACTTTTAGTAGAACGCGCAAAGGATTCAAATTGTCAGCGGAAGTAATCTGAGTTAAATAGAAGGGAAACGAGTTCGAAAGTGTGTTTCTTGCTGCACGAGCGTGGAGGTGGCTAGTTAGAAATCGAAGAACCACGCGTTAAAGCCTGTGTGCTTGCCTCAGCAGATTTTTAATTTTTCAACGTAATATTCAGAAGTTTGCTGAATTATCAGCGGTATCTTAGAACGCGGTGAGGTTAGTTACGTATAGAGAGCCTCGTAGTTAGTCACATGTTATTATTCTTTCCTTAGTTTTTTATTTTTATTTTACCGCCGGGTCGGCGTAGTTTGTGAGCGTCAAGAGCACGCATTTGTAATTTCTAAAGTTGAATAAAAAGGGATTTAAACCCTTCTCAAGAATTTGTCTACTTACCAGTTCTTAGCAGTCACCACTATTGTTGCGTGCAGGTTGGAAGCGCGCAACATTACAAGGGATATCATTAATTATACTTTGCATTATCATTAATTATACTTTGCTTTCCAGAATTTTTTTGTTTTTTGTATTCTTTTGTGTTCTTTGTTGCTCATTTCACTGATTTTAAGATACTGAAATGTTTTGAGTCATTTTTTTAGGAAACAAAGTTCTTAACCTCCTTTATACCATTTGAGTTCTTAAGATTTTGCAAAGGGAAGTTGGTTAATTTATTTATTAGGATCATTAATATTTGAATTAAGGGATATTGCTTATTTCATGGTAATTTTGTTATACGTAATAACTTTTTTTTATGAAGTTGTTCTGCAGAGTAAAATTCTACGCTGTTTTCAAGTTTAAAGTTTGGTGTTTCTTTCAGCCATTTTCCCGGTACATTTAAAAGCCAGACGAAGGCTGGCAGCTAAGCTGCTAGTATTCCGTACAAGCTTGATATAAAACTTGTTTTATTAGATTTCCCTCCTTTCCCAACAGCACAAAGTTTCGAGATCTGGACTCATCCATTGGGCTAATAATTGATTTAGCCACTACAGTATTATTACTACTTTCTAATGAACCTTTTTCTAGATTTCTTCATTTCTTCTATAACCCGTTCTCCCTTTTTGTCCTCCTCACTTAAAAACTAACTTCTAAATCTCTCTTTAAAGAACTACCATTAGGATTCTTCCTCTTCTGGCCTTCCCTCCGTGCTGTATTCGGTTAGTTATTGGGATGTATACCTGTGCAATCTTTAATGAAGCTCCAACACTTTTACCTGTACATGTCTGTACCTAAATGAAACTGGTTCGTTTTGATGTTATACTAGCGAAACACCAAAAAAAATCTTGATTTAAATGATGAGGATTTAAATAATTTAGCTGGTATTTTAAGGATGAGGATTTATACTAACTGCTGATGATTTTTTATTTAAGTTATCGTGATTATATGTTATAGTGATGAAGAATGTGATTAAATGAGTATGATGGTAATAAAACTTTAGGTGATAGTACTTTGTATTCAGGTGATTTTATTATTTGACGACTTCAATGATGATGGTGTATATGATATATAGTTTCGATTGATTAGTATGGAATGATTATGTGATTTGTGTGATGGTGGTTTATTTTATTCTGACGATGGTGATAGAGATACGATGGTTTAAAATGATGATGTGTTTTGTGTGGTGAGGAATATTTAGATGATTTTGATGATGATATAGATTTGGCTAATGATGATTTTATAGCTGATATGATAGTGATTTATAGAATAGTTTAGAGGGTTTCGGCAGTGAAGACGATGGTTATTTATATTTAGATGCAGCGTCTAACAGTTTCTCCCACCTCAGACATGATCTCAGTCTGTGTGCTTGTTTCCCTCGTTTTGGAAGCATCTTTGATAAGCTGGGTTGGCGCTTTTTGCTTTTTGTACATTTAGAAAACATTATCATATTTATTTTTATAACCATGGGTCCGAAGAAGAAGATGATGTCTATTGAATTACAGCGTGAAATCATAGAAAACCATGAGCAAGGTGTGCGAGTAATTGACTTGGCGATGATGTACGGTCGTAGCACATCAATGATATGTACTGTGCTTAAACAAAAGGAGTTGATAAAGGGTATAACGCCATCTAAGGCCGATAAAATAATGTCTAAACTCTGGACCTCTCTCCGTGAATAGATGGAGAAACTACTGATGGGGTGGGTGAGAGAGAAGCAGCTTCAAGGAGGAACCTTAACATAAAGCATCATATGTGAGAAGGCACGAGCAATTTACGGTTATTTGCTAAAGAATATCCCACACACTTCTAAAAATGAGGAATCGGAAGACTTGTTTAAATCCAGTAGGGCTGGCTTGACATCTTTAGGAAAAGGACCGGAATTCACTCCGTCGTCAGACATGGTGAGGCAGCAAGTTCCGATGTGAAGGCAGCTGAGGTTTACATCAAAATGTTTTCCGAACTGATACTAGCCAAAGGATACATCCCCCCAGCAAGTCTTTAACTGTGACGAGACAGTCCCTTTCTGGAAAAGGATGGCGAATAGAACTTACATAACGGCAGAGGAGAAGACGATGCCAGGTCACAAACCCATGAAGGATAGATTAACTCTAGTAATTTGCGCCAATGAGATTGGCGACTGTAAAATCAAGCCTCTGCTAGTATACCATTCGGAAAATCCCAGAGTCTTTAAGTCATAAATATTTCAAAAGAAAATCTGCCAGGTATGTGGAGGACAAATCCGAAGGCTTGGGTCACCAGGAAATTCTTTGTGAAGTGCATAAACCTGGTGTTTGGCCCTTCTGTTAAAAAATACCCACAGAAAAACAACCTACCCATGCAAGCCCTTCTCTTCCTCGACAATGCCCCTATGTGACTACTCACCCACCAAATCTCGAAGATGCTTTACTCTAATAGTTCAAGTTTATAAAAGTTCCCTGCCTACCACCCAACACCACTCCTATCCTGCAGACCATGGATCAGCAGGTGATTTCTAATTTTAAGAAATTGTACACCAAGCACATTTTTTGGGGCTGCTTTGAGGTGACGGAGAACACAAACCTTACCCTTCGAGAGTTCTGGAAAGGCCACTTTAAGATCGTCATATGCCTAGGAATTATTGATCAGGCCTGGCTGGGTGTTACAACGAGGACCTTAACCTCTGCATGGAAGAAGCTGTGGCCTGAGGCTGTTGCTGAAAGGGCCTTCGAAGGATTGGAACCCGAAGTGGCATAGGTAGAGGAGCTTGTTTATCTGGGAAAATCCATGAGTCTGGAGGTGGATGGGAGAGATGTGAACGAACTCGTCGAACAACAGTCTCAGGAGCTGACAACCGAGGAGTTACACGATCTGTATTTGCAGCAGCATACGTTGGGTTAACGAAAAATGAGTTTTGAAGAGGAGCCAGAGGTGCAGGAGGTTATCGCTACAAGAGATATAAAACAGGTCTTGGGAATGTGGGAGAAAGTTGTAGAGTTCGTGGATAAAAATCACCGCGAAAACGTTGCAACTAGTCGTGCATACTTGACACGGAGGAAGAAACAAACCTCCTTCGAAAGTTTTTTTAAATTATCTGCGGGTGGAAATAAGCAGATCATGACGAAAAAAGCGAAGACCAGTGACAAAAATTAAGCTCTTCCGTAGGCACTTCACTTTTTCTTTTAATTATGTTTTTATAGAATATGTATTTGTTATTTATTAATAAATGTTTCTTCTTGTTTTTGATTCTTACTTAAAAACACTTAAGAAACAACTGAGGTCGTGTTTTGGGATCTGGAACGGATTAATGGCATTTCGATTAATTTTAATGTGGAAAATTGCTTTGAGATACGAGCAATTTGACATACGAGCAAGGTTACGAAACGAATTAAACACGTATGTCGAGGTACCACTGTACGTAATTATATAATCGTTAGCAAGCAGATAGTAATAAATAATTTTAAAAGTCTGATGCTATCAATATATAAATTATGTTGACTAGTATAATTAATTTAGAATTATACGCCTACATATAATAATATGATGTATGTTACTACAGATACGTATTAATATATACATATATAAGTCTGTGCATATATATGAAATCACAATTCAATTTAAACAAGTTAACAGTTAGAATTACTGAACAACCATGAAAGATTCCCCAAAAATGAAATATGGTGTAACAATGAACACTTAGTTTAGAAATTAGATTCTATTGTATATTGTTGTAAAAGCCATTGTAAGAGTGAAAATTCTTCATTCTGCCTTAATGCCATTTTTTGCGTTTAATGCGTTGTTTGGAGATTTTATGATCCCGAATTATATTGATGTGATATATTAATACTGCATTTGTAGACATACGTTTTCTGAGAAACGAATCAAGGTGATTGATTTTTTGTAAAAGTTTTGATATATCCTTATTTTATTGACGTGCACCGGCACTGAATTGAGAACGGCTTGTGCTATGCTTCGATGGATGAAAAAGCGTTCGTAAGTAATGAATATTATGAAAGTTTCAGCATATTTAAATGAATAGTATTAAAAGTATATATTTATTAACATATATCAATAGTTTATGGTAAATTTTTCATTATAAATCTCATGATAATTTCATTTCTCATTCTATTGCATTTCTATTGCGGTACATAAATTTTTTGGTATACATATTGTAGATTGCATCAGTTTTGCTGCGCAATTTATTCCTCGGTATGTTACTTGTAGTGTTATTAGAAATTCCATTATTTTTGTATTTTTTCTGCAATTTTTAGTATCTTATTAAGAAATTTATGTTTTATTTCAAGATGTATATGAAGTTGGTTATATCAAATGTTAAATGAACGTTGTGATTCAGGCAATAGCGTTAGCTTTATCCAGATAGATAAATGCATTTCTTAAATACTCAAGATATAAAGACACACTCGGATAGTAGATTTACTGAATTTACGTTTTTTAAGGGTTATATATATTCATTAAGGGCGTGTTCAAAACAACCATTGACGGGTAGTCTTGGCGTAATTCGGATTCATACCAAGCTTATCCATTTCTCAGGGCAATAATTTTCGTTATTTTTGCTAAACCATTTACGAAAATATAATTTTCCGAATGCTGAACTGTTATGCATGAAAAGTCAGAAGTTAAGATATTTGTTTTGCAATTTGATGCAAAATTCTTATTATTAAAACACTGATGTATATGTTCTTAATTTAAAACTCTGCCAGTATATAACATTATATAACATTATTGTGTTATCACCATTTATAGATGTCGCTTGCTGCACAGCCTGCTGAATACATTTTACTTTCTAGCTATCTACAATTACATCATGTTGTTTCGGTATGAACAGGGGCGAAGTATTCATTACTTAGATACATTTAAAGATAATTAATTAAATTTTTCTGATTTTGATATCTATATTATATAGACAGGATTACTGATAAAAAATTTCAGAAAATAGTAAATGAAGAAGTAAATAGAAAAATTTCGTTCAGGTATTGTGAGATGCTAATATAAACTTCATACATTTTACTAGAGGGCTGTTGCCAAAGCAAAATCTTTACTATATATGTCTACGAGCTCTATGTATACAGTGTGTTGCTCAAAGTAAACTTCCTGCATTGTGAAGAGTACTACGTGTATGTCTGTATGCGTTCATGAGAAGCTTGTTCCCTCGTATACGCTCTGCCTCTTCGAACAAAAATTGTCCGTAAACTGCAGCGTCTTGAGTTGTTTATATAGGTTCTTGAGCTGTTCTGGTATTTCCTGTCGAATCTGACGATGACGCGGAGAGTCTTGTATCCTTCGTTTACTTGCTACTTCTTCTATTCGCATGGTCTGTTGACGTTCCACTTGCCTAATGGGCCTCCGTTTCCCTTCTGCTTCCCTTTCCGGAGCACGCAGTGTTTCTTGGTTTTCTGAATGTCTTTTGTGTTTTTTACTAGTTTCTGATACAGTTTGAGCACGCGAAGTTTCTTGAGTTGCTGCTTGTCTGCTGGAACTCCTATTCGTTTCTTCTTCAGTTTCTTGAATGCGTAAGCTGTCTTGTCACTATGCTTGCCTGCTGAGTTTCTAGTTGTGTCTTCATTCATTTTTGAAGCTCGCAAATTTTATTGTACTTGCCTGTTGAGTCTCCTAGTGTTTTTTACTTCATTTTTCTGTAGCTCGCTGTACCATTTGTGCTCTCTTCTTGCGTTCAGACATTTTAGTAAATTCGAAAAAAAAAAAATTATTTAACTGTAGTAAAGTAACATTGCATCTAAAATACGTTAAATATCTACAGATGTTTAAACTTCTACTCAGAAAGTAAGTATACAATAAAAGAAATTAAATTTTTATAAATAAATTTAGAATAGCATAAAATGCATAGAAACATTTCATTATGAAGAAAATGTATTCATTCTTTCCAAGCAACCAGCGATTCGTAAATACATTTTTCTTGCCAACTCAAGAAACAAAGACCTTTGACACTTCAGGTAATACATTGGAAGTTATGATTTAAATTTATTTCAATATAACGAATTTTCAAAATCTCAATAAAGGAATTAACGTAGCGATAGCATATCGTGTCACGTATCCAAAGGTAAAACATAAAAGTTGCCAAAAGCAGCTATTCATTTAAAATACTGATATTAACGAAAGATTTTCGACATACAATGACGTTATATGGAATCACGTGCTTTCTTCAACTTCAGAATATAACCGTAAATAATAATAACAATAAGTTTCACGTTTGGCAATACTATTCCCCCATAGCACAAAACATCCTCAGGATGTCCTATTTAAGTCGCAATATCCCGGGACATACTTAGGATGACCTAAGGATGTTGATTCTCAGATGTCCTGAGGAGATCGTAATTTAACATCCTGAGGATGTCTTATTTAAGTCGCTATGTCCCGGGATATGACAGGATGTCCTGAAGATGTGGATTCTCAGATGTCCTGAGGAGTTCACCAATTTCACATCCTGAGGACATTAATTCTGCATTGTCCGGAGGACTTTCGTTGTCAAACATTTTGAGGATATTTGTTCTTAAATTTACCAGTTTTAATTTTTGGACATTGCACATCTGAAACTTGCACATTATTTTATTTTTCATATGTATTTTACTAAGTTGTTTCTAAATGCTGTACATTAAAAATATTGATATGATTGATGATTTATTCTTGTTATTTTGTTATTAATTTTAACTGCTATTTTTTCTGACGTTTTTAAAAATTTATTTAGTCATGGAAAAGATTTTTTTCAATGGATTAGCATTTTCTAGAATATTTGCAAAATTCTAAATAACATATATTTTTTTTATAAAAAATATTTAATTACGGAAACGAATTTTTTTTAAAATTTGGGTATAGAGACATTAGGTATTTTTTTGGAAGCAGGAAACATGAAAAATTAGCAACTGCCTTCGCCGGGAATCGAAAGACGGACCTCTGGAATACCGGCCCAGTGTGCAGAACCACTACACCACGAAGACACGCTAGGTGTGGTGGTGGTGTATTTAATTATGGCAAAGCACACTAGGGCTATCTGCCTAAGGGGAGGGATGTCTTCGTGGAATGACTGGCCGTGGACTAAGGGAAACTGGCTCGTATACACGTTACACGTGGGGAAAACCACGAAAACACCCATGCAGCCAGCCCGTTCGCGGGATACGAACCTCGGATCGCACTACCAGTGTTCAGCGACTTTACCGCTCGGCCGCTGGTGGGCCGAGGACATGCTAGGAAAGCGGGAGAAATACCTTATATTACTTCTCTTTTTAAAGGCCGACTTTTTTTTAAGGGGATCCAATCACTAAATCTTGGGTGTGGATATACCTCATCCAACACCTTTTTCATTCGGGCGCCACTGTAGAGACATTAGGATTTTTTGGGGAAGCCGTAGAGATGAAAAATTAGCAACCGCCTTCGCCGTGAATCGAACCACGGACATCTGAAATACCGGCCCAGCGTTCAGAACTATTACACCACGAAGGCACGCTATGAAAGCGGGAGAAATACCTCATAAGGAAAATTTTTTTCCTCTAATTACAGGACAGAAAATGTTTTTCAATCGCGCGATCCGTTATTGATATTGAATTACAGTCGTGCGATAATTTCGCAGTAAAGATACATCTCTGATGACTATCCAAGATTCTAGAAACTTTGGTCTTATATAGAGATGGTCGTCTTATAGAAATAATGCTTAATATCAATATTTATTGATAATCTCAGAACTATTAGTCACTTTCAGAAGTGGTCGTTTGAGAGGCGATATTCTATACATTTATTAACTGATACTCTCAGATTCCAAAATTTGTTTATATTCTCAGAAATATTGGACGGAAGGTGGTCGTCCCATACATGCAAAATTTTACATTTCATTAAAAATGAATTTGGCATTATTTAACTATTTCCTATTAATTATTTAATTAGATAAAGAAAAAAAATTAGGAAATAGTACTGTTTATTACGGAATATGTAGGAAGTTCTACAGAACTATATTCTTTCGCGTCATTGCACATTGTATCCGGCAAACTACTAGGTCCTCGTATTCTTCCGCAAATCCGTAAACATCTGTCTGATTTGAAACGAAATCCAAAATGGCTGCGCCATGAGGTTAACTTGTATGGATATTTTTTGTTTCATGAAAGGTAAGTTCAGTTGCAATACTTGTATGTTTACTTTTTTTGCTTTTCGAATTTATGTCATTTTGACAGTTAAATGTTTCACAGCTTTATGAATTGTTACCATTCTGTCGTGAATTACGTGTATCTCAATGGCTGGCTGCCTTTTCAAATATCTAATTTGCCCTGCTATCCAAATGTTTATGACTGAATTTTTTTAGTCAAGTTTATGCATTCAGTTTCAAAATAATATGTGTGATCAGATTGCTTATTATTTTATTGCAGCAATAAATTTATGTTAAATAGTTTGAACAATTGTATAAAAATAAGAGTTTGCATTGTTTTGTCCAAAATATGTATGGTTGAAACGTTATCTTAATCTAGTTTGTAATTCAAGTTTTTTTGGGGGTACTGTTCTGTTATTGGGACCAGAATCGGAAATGTATGAACCTGTGTTCGTAAGTATGTGCATAGATGTGTATATGTAGACACACAAACATACAAATATACAAGCATACATAAATACAATTCTGAACCCGATCCTGATAACAGAACAGTACCTTTTTTTAATCTTTTTTGAATATTTTATAAAAGGATTAAGCATTTTTCAAACTGCATATCATTTTAAGATTCGACTTGCAGGAAGACAAATATGGTCATTCAATCAAATGCTTATGATTGCTTTTAACATTTTCTCATAAATATTGTTTGCATTTTTATTGTATTTTAGATACTTTAGTTATGTAAAGTGAACGTGAGAAGCTGAAGAATATGAATAGCTACCATAATACATGTATTTTTTCATCGAGGCCATTGTTTTAGAAACCAATGCACCATTATTATATGCTGGCTTATTTCATAGTTATATGCAGTTTAATTTTATGTTCATGTTACTGTAGTATTGTCATTATAATAAAAGTATTTATAATTTTTGTTGAATCTTGCAAGTTACCTAACATTCAGAATTATTACTACCGAATTTTACTGATAGGTTTTTTCGAGTTGACATAATCTGTCTGATAAATAAAATAAACTGGTGTTTAAATTATATGCATTTCTCTTAATGTTTCATTGAAAGTGAGATGGAAATATAAATGCTATCCAGAAAAGTGAATTCTTTTTGCAGGAAATAACAAACTGTACTAAATGATTAATGTTTATATCATTTTAGAAATGTCAATATTAAAGTTTCTCCCCCTTCTCTTCTTTGATTTTGAAATAATTTATAATAAAATAATATATGCATAAGTGTAATTAATGTAAAGTGTCATTCAATAATATAATTTATTTTTACTGATATTTTATTTCTTATCTGGGTTTTCTTTTGGTGTTAGAAGGAGGAAAAGAGGTTGATCTTTACATTATGGTAACTTGGCGTTTTTTTGGCGAAACTTTGGCGACCAACTCTCCTACAGCAACCCTATATTTTTTTTTCCCGCCGCCATTTTGTCTTCACGAAGTAAAGACATGTTTCTTTTCTTTTTATCTACTGAACACTTCTTCCAACAATCTACTAGCCAAATTACACTTATGCTAGAAATTTTATCTAACAAAACTGCTTAATCATGATAAATATTCACTGCAAAATTGGAAAAAAGTGCACAATACCATACTCCTTACGCGTTTTTCAAAATAACACATACACATAAACCATGTACACGCCGACTTATTTTTACTTAAAAAAAAAATCCCAGAATTGCACAAAAATGGCATTGCGCACACTCTTCACTATATCCATGTACACTGCTTTTTTCTCATAAATTAGAAAAATTTCACGAAAATACATGACAATTTTCTCAATCTTTAAACCCGGTAAAAAGAACATATATGAAATTACCTGATCGCGAAAAAGTATTTACCCTTTCCAAATATGAACATTTCCACATATAAAATAAATAAAATATCCAAAAACTTTCACCTCTAAATCATCTATTACATTATACACGTCACCAACGAATTCATACCGCAAGCATTACAAATACTTAGTATCAAATATTTAAATTATTTCCATGCGCGTTTACTTCAACTTAAACGTGTACCAAATTCCTACAAACATAAAATTCACAAAATAACTATCATTTAATTAAAATATCACTAAACCATGTACACGCCGACTTATTTTTACTTAAAAAAACATCCCAGAATTTCACAAAAATGGCATTGCGCACAGTCTTCACTATATCCATGTACACTGCTTTTTTCTCATAAATTAGAAAAATTTCACGAAAATACATGACAATTTTCTCAATCTTTAAACCCGGTAAAAAGAACATATATGAAATTACCTGATCGCGAAAAAGTATTTACCCTTTCCAAATATGAACATTTCCACCTATAAGATAAATAAAATATCCAAAAACTTTTACCTCTAAATCATCTATTACATTATACACGTCACCAACGAATTCATACCGCAACCATTACAAATACTTAGTGTCAGATATTTAAATTATCTCCATGCACGTTTACTTCAACTAAAACGTATACCAAATTCCTACAAACATAAAATTCACAAAATAACTATCATTTAATTAAAATATAATTAAATTCAAAAACACTACTTAAAATATAAATGAGCACATACATTAAATTAATACATACATAAATACCCATTTCGAACTCACTTTAGTTACAGCCATGGGATCCAAAAATTCACGAACACTGTTTCACACAACACAGAATAAAGCCAAATACAAAATTTCCAAATTTTTTCCCGATTTCCCCCTTTTTCCGATTAAAGAACCGTAATTCGTCCATTAATATCACATGGCATATCCCATGATCTCTCATTTCCCTCACACAAAATAATGCGTAATCGGAACTGAGTACTGCTCACATTATTACCACAGTCCCAGGTAGTAAACCTTTATCGCCTCCAAAATGTCGCCAAACTACCAGTTACCATATTGTAAAGATCAACCGGAAAAGACTGTAATGTTTTAATTAAGGAAATAATTAAAACATTACAGTCTTTTAAATAAGACAGTTACAGTAATGTTTATTGAAGCAATCAGTACTGTGTGATTGCCAGTGATTGAATAATGTTAAAATGCATTGTTCATAAGGAAATTTGCTTATCTTTGTGTTATAGATTTTATTTTGACACAAGCTGAAATTTGAATTATTGGAAGCACTTTGAAAACCCGAATTATTTCCTGAATCATTAATCAGGCCAATATATAACATACAAATTTTCATACAAAATTATTTCTTTGAGCATATTATAAAGAGCTCATTTAATTTTATTATTTGTACAAATTTTAGACAAAAGTAGCATGTAACAGTTAAAGATTTATTGAAGCCTACTTGTTACTTGTGGTAACAAAGAAGTGTGAAAGATATTGCCACATTAGCGAACATGACGATCATTGATGCTTAGTTTAGTAATTTAATAATATATTAAGAAATGCTGGGAACTTTCAGAAGTAGACATTTCGGAAATGATGGGCTTGATAAGAAATTTACATGGTTTTATTATTTATTCTTTAGTTAAGAATGGATTTTAGATGTTCATGTGAAAGAATTCTGTTTAATTACATGTGAAAGAATTGTTAAAGTTTGGCATTTAAAAAAATGAATTAATAATATGCAATTATCTTTTTATTATACATATATTACTATATATTTTCTAATGCGCTATGTAAATGTCAGTGCTAAAACAATTGAGATACTATTGTCAGGGCAATCTTTTCTTATACATGAAAAATTTCTGATACTTTCTTATCATCTGCCCTCACAGCTTCAACTTATGCTAAAACAGCAAGAGTATGCACACGATAATAGCAAACTATGAATATGCATACCACACACATGTATTTACATGCTTTATATTTAATCTTTATTTCTAGTATTCCATTGGATGAAAAATATGTGAATATTGACCCAATGTGTATATTTTTTGTGTGTGTGCATCCTAAAATTTCTGTTTCTTATAAAGTGCTCATTTGAATTACTACTTGTGAACAGAGCAGTAGATATGAACCATAAACTAACCATTTTGCCAATTTTCACAGCTTTGCAGATAGTCAGAAAGCACGAAAATTTGTAATAATGTTAAGTTTAAATGATGTTTCTATACTTTTGTGTTAATTTTTCTATTCTATTAATTCTATTACTGTGTTATCAAACTTTCTGCAGGAATTTCAACTGGTTAAGATGTTATTACCATGTGGAGAAGAATTTGGTTTTCAAGCTAGAAAAAAATTGCAGCTGAAGGATTTTGTAGAAGGTCAGTCAAACTGGTTTTAGTTAATTATAATTTAATTTTGGGGTGAAGAATTCTCAAATTTATTTATCATAAGTGTCTAAAGGTCTTCTAAATTAAATTCTGCTTGTTTTTGAAATTTTTCATGACATTCATTCTTTGATTATTATTATTATTATTTTTTTAATTTACTAACTTATATTCAGGCACATAATGTTGCATTTAATGCCATACCTTAAATATTGTAAAATGTTAAAATAATACATTTCACTTAAAAAATGTGGTTGTGACAGTAAATTTTCTGTTACATTTAATCATATCTATAAACATTGCTATACAACATTTTTCAATAATCTGTATATTATTTTGTGCATTTCTTTTACATCCAAGATCTGGCATATGACTTGCTTTTCAAACTGATAACATGGTGTAATAATGTAATCTAATGGTTAAAGTTTTACTATGGAACGGGCCAAATTTAATAAATTATTCTTTGATAGAAATTTATTCATGTGTTCAGTGTGTCTCATCTCTTTAAATTGCTAAAGTAAATTTTATGTACTTGCATTTAGGAATTTTGACTGTATCAGAGTAATTTTGTTTCAGGTATTATAACATGCAAGGGGAAAAATCCATTCATAGCTCCGCATTTAAAATTAGTTAATTAAAGTCCTTAGTAAAGAGGGATGTTTTGTTGTTTTAAATGTCGATAGAGTTTAATTAAAAAATATGCCACATTAAGGGTTACTTTTTAAGCTAATTTAAAATTTTCATTACTTTAACGTGTCCAATAATTGTTATTTTAACTCCGATATTGTAATAATATCAAAATTCCTTACTTTTTGATAGGTAATCCAAATGTAAAACAAGAAAAGAAAAAATTAAAATCTAGAAGTATATTTATTTCATACCTCTAACAAATAAAAACAACACAAGCACTTTTTACTGTCTATCTGCATAGTGTGGCATGTCCCGTAAGACTGAGATTTGTATGGTCAAATCCATGTTTCAGTTAAAGGAAAATGCATGCACAGTCTTCTGATTTTCCCTTCGATTAAGGATTCTGTATATACTAGCATAAGAAATATAATAGTTAATGCAGTGTTATACATCAATATTTATAGACAATTATTGTGGCTATGTTTATTATAATTTTGTTCACTGTAATGAATGGAGTGCCTAAACCATCATGCTGTGTAAACAAAACTCAAATCTTCATCTCTGCATACTGCTCCACTAGTGTTTAAACCACTGAAATGGTGATTATGGTAGAACATCTTTGGTAAAAATTTACTCTGCTGTAACCCTTAGCGAATCTTTTCTTTTCTTTTCTTTTCTTTTTTTTTTTATATCAAGATCGTCACCTGAGAGGATCGGCACCAATTTCAAGGTGGCCGCTACACAAAACCAAAATAAGAAGTCAAAGACATACACAAACTCTGTGTCCATGTACACATCGACCTATTAAAACAGAGAACTGCACAAACTGGGCATTGTGCACTGCCTTAACTTTGTCCATGTACACATTGATCTATTTTCACTTTAAGAAAATCAGAAAGTTAAAAATATAGTTACCAGAAAAAATTCGCCACTGTCTTAACACACAGACAACCAAAAATACACAAACAGAGAGGAGTAAGTTACCAAAAATACATATTTCCTAACATAAAAACATTAAACAACAAATCTTCTAACAAAAATTAACACACAGAGACAAAAAAATAAATGAAACGTCATTTTTTTAACATACCTTTTTTTTTCACATGCATATGTTTAGGCTTCCCACCACCATCCTCCAGGTAAGCAATTCAATTAAATTTTTCGTCTCTTAGTCACCTCAGACATACTCAAACGATGGTACCCACACCAAAATAATAAATAGCATGTTCAAAATACAAGACCATACCACTTCCGTGCAACCAAAAACCTGGGACCGTACAAAAGGTTTACTATTAAAAAAAGTAGCCCAAAACTAAATTTATCACAGCACGTTGGCAATATTTGCAGAAATAACTCCTTTTTATTGACAAAAAAAGTTTTTTTTTTTTTTTTTTTCTCAAAGGCTACTTTTGCCAACATTATCAACATTAGGGTTACCGAAAAACTTATTTGACGCAATGGGCTTCCACATTTCACAAACAACCAATACCACTTTGCGATTTTTTTTCAGACAGAAACCAAGGTGTACCATACAGTAAAGATTAGTCACATCTTCATTTACTACTGTTACAAGTACTTCTTTGGTAAATTTCTGCGGTTAAATTCAAAAGTTTAAAATTGCATTAACATGATCAGATTCAGAGTCATAGCTAGGGTTTTCAGCGCTCGGGGACAACTGAAAATTTCGCGCCCCCTACTGCTTGCCAAGGATGGAAAACATTTAATTCTAAAATGTTCTAACATCAGTTTGGCACCCCTTGGATTCTGCACCCAAGTACAGATGCCCCCCTTGCCCCCCCTCTAGCTACGCCCCTGATCAGATTTTATTTTCTGCACATAGCTAACAATTACTTATATGTTGTCAGATAAATGTTACCAGATGCAGTTAATTATTTTTTACTTGCCAATCTCATGAGACAAGTTTTTTTTGCTCCTGCAAGACTTTACTTTGTGTTGCAAAATAAATTCATTCTCACTCTTTTTGGACTTGCCTACACATTAAATTTAAAATAGTTTTATGAATAGGTAAGATGTGATTATCATAATTTTGTTTCTCTCTTTATCTTGGCAACTTTATATGTTGATTCAGTATCCAGGTTACCTACCAGTGGCTGATTGATAAAACTGCTCATATGTTCAGCTGGTGTGGTTTGAGTTTATTTTCTGACATAAAAAATTTTAAAAGGCATCCCCCATGTTTATTTTACTATAATCGAAAAATCAAATAATTGCTACTCTGTTTATAGGTACTAAATGTTAAAATATTTTAAATGCTTCCTTTAATTTGCATTCTAATAGTCATTTGTTTAAATTTAATTATGAATTACTATATTCACATGTAGTAATTGTGAGTGTTTTTTTATTTTAGGTGCTGTGAAAGGCAATGACAGAGATCCAATTTATCAAGAGTTCTTATATACATAAGAATACATGGATATAACATTGTTTTTCATGAATTCAAATAAAATGTGATAAATTGGATTAATAAAAACTTTTGAATTTTGAAAAGTGTTTTTCCTCTGTTAATCATAATATAGTGCGATAAATTTCTGAATGTGTTTATTTTTCATCCAAATAAATAGCTTTACAAAAATTTGTCATATTAATAGATATTGCATAATTTAGCATTATTATAAATATTTATTATAGCAGATTTAGCTGAACTACTTTTTTAGTCTCTTTGCAGATGAAGTCACAAAGGTAAGTGGTTAGATATTTTTCTGTATTCCCCATTAAGTAATTTTATCTGGTAAATTACCATTACTTATATACTACAGGTAAAAGAATAAGCTTTCCTTAAAGATGCAAAAATTTGCAGATATTTCAAAAAATTAGTATACATAAAAAGTTCTTAAATTGCCACATATGCGAAACTGAAAATGTTATATATGAAATAGTTCAGAAATATAAATATTTTCACTATTTTTCAACTATAATTCACTGCATTTGTTATATATAATCACAGTTCAAGGTAGCAGTGCTTTTCTCACTGTGATTTCTCATGTATTTTGATTCATAAATACACGTACATAAATCCACGTATTTTGATTTCTCTTTTGAGACAGAATAAAAAATGAACTAAACATTCTCGTTGACATTGAGAGTTGAATAAAAGCTCACCTCAAAATAAAATGAATTAATAAATTTATGGAAAATTTTACATTGCATATATTGAGCAGAAAGAGTATATACTTAATGGAATTAATAATTGGTAGAGTTGATAGCAGAATAAAATGCCTTAATTGCATGGTAAACAGTAGATCTTTTGAAGTTTTTCTCTATGTTGCGTAAAATGCAGATTTAAATTTTTGATATTGATTGTCATATAAATGGCAATTACTGTTTTATTTTGCTCTGAAATGAATGGTTAGTAATAAAATTCTGGATGAGACAACCTTTAACATGTGCTAGAATTTACAAAGTTTAATTTGGTGCTGATTTCAACGGGTAAATTTCATTTTACTGAATTTTGCGTAAAATAATACCAATGAACCATTGCAAATTATTTTCAGAACTTTTTTTTTTAATCTAAAAGGGCTATTAGTTTTGAAATGTGACTTCATATCGTCAGTCGTAAACTTGTTTCGCTTTTCATTCAAAAAATTTAACATATTTACCTTTAAAATCTAATATATTATTGACTAACAAGCCAAGCTATTTAAAAGCATTACACACAGTTCTTAAGAATGCTTTTTTTAAATTTTTAATCTGATTGATTTAAAATGCATTTAGTTCATGATGTATCTAATTGAAAACATTTTAATATTTCTACATAATTACATGATATATTTCTTCACTTTTCAAATATATAGAAGACATATAACTTTCTGGTGTCAGTATCTTATAAAATGTTTTGCTATTTCCACTGCCCCATCTGTGTTGATAATCTATGCATTCATAAACTTTTAGCCTCTTTGCGTGACTGCTAAAATCTGAGGCCTTTCAGATTTTTTTTTTTTAATTGTGTGAGCAGAAAGATAGAATTTTAGAAGAGCTTCTTGAGTTACCTTTTGAATGATATAAAGAATTGTTAACATAATGTCAAATTTTTACAACTAAATATTAAATATATAAAAAAGCCTGCAGCATTCTCATGTTACGAAAACATATTTATTTATTCTGAGGCTAGGAATTGATTTAGTTTTAAAAATACAATTTATTCCTTTTAACAATTTCCCAACAATGTCATCAAAACACTATAAATTCCTTACATGTTTTAAAGAAAGACGATTCATTTATGTAAAGATTATTAATTGGGTAATTTTATTCAATTTTTAATACAAATTAACTGAAATTAGAGACTGATTTTGTAAAATAATTTAATTATGAATAATTCAATTTGGGGGCTATTGGATGTTTAAAAATGATCAAAAGATTTTTAATATCTTAAAAATAAAAGCAAAATTTTCAGTTTTATTCACTGAAATTTTCCTCTGTATATATACTGGGATGTGACACTAAGCAGTTGAGAGTATGTATTTAAGAGGTTAAAGGGATATTGTAACTAGTGTTTCAAATCCTCATAACATCCCATACGCTGTCTGTGGGACGTAGATAGGATGTCCTAAGGATATACTGGGATGTGGCATTAAGCGCTCAGGATGAGTTTAGGAAGAAATTGGGATATTACGGGATGTCCTGAGGATGTAGTAAGTAGGACTTTAAATCCTAATAACATCCCATATGCTGTCGATGGGATATAGATGTTTTTAGGATATAATGGGATGTGCTTAGGAGGTTTGTGGGATGTCCTGAGGATGTAGTAAGTAGGAGTTCATATCCTAATAACATCCCGCACGCTGTCGATGGGACTTGGTTAGGATGTCCTGAGAATATCCCGGGATGTGACATTAAGCACTCGGGAGGAGGTGTTTAGGAGGTTCGCGGGATATTCCGGGATGTCCTGAGGATGTGCGCATATCCCGCGAGCAACATCTTTGGGATATCCCAAGGATGTTTTTGTGCTATGTGGGTTTATTTCATATTTTTTTTAACTTAAAAATATCTCTTAAACAAACTCTACGATTTGAAAGTGAGAAGGGCCAACATTTTTCCAAGTAAAGCATTTTGATGTCCAGTGCGCTAGACTTCGGCCACTTGGAAAAATAAATACGAAAAATTACCGTTTTCCGAAATTTTATATAATATCTCGAGTGATAGTCGTAGGAAGATAACAATAGTCGGAAAGTTTTACCAAGAAGTTTTGAAATCCGGGGGTACCTCCTTCCAAACTCAAACTCCCCGTTCCGGAGATATGATGTTACGAAGAAAAAAACAAGGAGGCAAAAATCCACAGATATTTATATTGTTGATTCCTGTATACAATATTCAATTTCCTTTAAAAACATTAAGCTTCATTTAAATAAAAGGAAATTAAATTCAGGCATTTTTATTACCTTTCAAGCTTTTATTGTATTTTTAAATAATCTTTTTGTCACAGTTGCGCAAGTTTTCCTCGGCGTCATTAGGAGCCTTAGGTCGAAGACATTTAAGAATCATTGCTGTAAATAATGATCATATGATAAATTGCAATACATATGAAGGAAAGCAAAGTATACATCTGAAGGAAGAGGAAGTGTGCCATTTATAAAGCTTAAATTTTGCTAGATTTGCAGGTTTTTCGCGCTCGCATTTTACGTGCTTCTTAAGAATCTCTGGAAATAAAATGGGAACTTTCCATGACTTGTTGCCAATCTAATTGGAGAAAAAATTTATTCTTTATAGGGATACTTGCGGGAGGTAACCGTCGAGCAATCTTCTTGTATCTGCCTCGTCCCATCCTGTTTGTTATTTTATTAAAACGTGTTTGGAAATTATTTCCCTCATTGCAAGGTTTGATTTGAGATGATAGATGTCAATCAGACCTTATAATATAGCATCTTGAGCTGCTGGTGCCAGCAACTTTATTTCCTTTTATACCTGTATATCCTCATAATGGAATTTAGGCTAATAAAACGAATATTCATTTCCATATTTATTGTTTTTTAAAGATTTTGAATAAGTAAAGATATTTTACAACATAGAGCGTTTAGAAATCTTTGACAATCTGTAAAAATGTTCGCAAACTGTAACTTACTACTTTTGAAAAAAAAACGTATAAGTAATCATTTATTAAATTAATTAATTCAAACATATGAACATATATATTTAATGAAATAAAAATATTTCAGCGCAAATAATTATCGACGTGTATTTGAAGAAGAAGGAGAAGCAGAAATATACTTCAGCGAACAATTACTAGAAGAATTGGATCCCCAGTGTTTAAGATTGCAATACGTGTCGGAGACGTAAGTCTTTTCGGAAAAAATAATAGAACAAAACATAATGTTTCAGGTCCAGTTTAATTATACATTTAATAATTTTTTGACAAAAACGCTGGTCTGGAAAATAATACGTTTTAAGATTTATAATGCTTAAAGTTTTTTTCATTCCTTCATTACAAAAATAGATTATAAATGTTTAAAATGGAAAATTACATTGTGAAGAATTCATATTTACTGTAATACCTTTTGATTATAAGGAAACTTTATTGCATTAACTAATGAAATATCTAAACAGAAAGCTAATATACAAAATACACGTGTTTATACGGCCAGTTTGTAAAATTTGTGAATGAGAAGTAAATGTCAAATAGTTGATATAATTAGAGTAACAAAGACAAAAAAGACTTTATGTTTATAAATAATATGCATATATATATATATATATATATATGTAAAACAAATTAAATAAACACTGAAATCCATCCCATACTCTATTCGGAACAAATCTAATATAAATTGTTCTCCTCACCTCTTTCTGTTAGACTATATATTTCTAGATTTACAGAGATTTATGATATTATTTAGCTCGAGTTTTGACAATGTACTCATCAAACATAATAAAAATTTCGAGATTCTAACTTTTCATTGCAATTATTGTTTTTAATATGTAACATTAAATGATTTTGAATTAATAGCAAATTAAAAAATAAAAATTAATTAATTAAAATATATGTTTATGTAGATATATATATCCCGATCACATGATTTTTACATAAAGATGATGACTTAGCTAAGTGGGAATATAAAATTTCCTGAATCAAATATTTCTCTTACTAAACCACAATATTGTCGAACTATGCACATTTGTTCTATCTCTGTCACCGCTGACACGGCGTCGTACTACTTTATTCCTATTCCAACAATATGAGAAATATAAATATTCTAGAAATAGGTAAGTTTGGAATTTCAAATGAACTGGGGCCGCAAATGTGAATTGAAATAAATCTGAATATTTTATCTTATTCATCTGCCAAATTTGCTCTGTATTATAGATCAACATGTGCGATCAGAATTCCTAACATTAATTCACACACACACACATATACATATATATCTATATATATATATATACGTTTATCGTATATATGTTACGGTGAAACACCGAAATCTGGAGAATGTCGACTTTCACCGGTGAATGTCAACATTCACATAGTCGCTTGTTGTATGTCCGAAATATTTTCAAATACTCTTATTTCTGACTTACACCGGTAAATGTCGACTTTCACCATCTACTAATGCTATATATATATACATATAATCGTTTATTGCAATGCATTGTCGGAAACGCTTTCCTGGCGCCATAGTGACGAGAGACAACACAAGAAAAATAGGGTACGAACAGTGTAAAGATATTTGTTTGTTATTCTTAGCGCGGCGGAAACTAAGAAATAAGAACAAAAACATTGGATCGTCATCAAAAAAAGTATTCGAAAGTTCCTCCGGGAAGTATCCTAGACATGGGTTTGGTAGGGGTAGTCCAGTGCATTGTTCAGCAAGATCACGAGCCCTCACTTGCATTATCACTTCCTCTAGGGTACGTCAAAACATTAGTGCACGAAACCCCCGTTAGAACTCCAACAGGAACTTGTGGCACATATCGTGTCAGCTGCTGGGAAAGTCCTGGGGGTGCACGGTATTTTCCAGAACATCTTATGTTCGATGTGCGAGAGATGTGATACCTGCATCAGGGTTCAGGTCGTAATTTCGAAGAATTTCATTGAGGTCCATAAGTGTCTAAATTTGTTCCTATTTTTTAATTTCTCTTGTGCTAAGCATAACTGGTGTCCGTTCTTTCTTGTGTTTCGTGTTGCTTGTACCGACCAGGAAAGTGTTTTCGGTCATGTTTTGCCATTTCATTTTTCGTCGTCGTCGTCTCTCTCATATATGTGCATAATTACCTATGACTCAAGTGTTACTACTATATCATGAAATTTACAAACATAGTGTTTAAAATGCTACATATCCCCATCCGAAAATATCTTTTTTTTTTTCTCTTGCCCTTCAAATAAGAAATGTGTGTCCTTCATTGTATAACCTCCTGGAACTTTAATTCTTCTTTTTTCGAGGACTATGGAGAAAATATTTCAGTATAGGCAGCTGTCAATATTCTAACATTACATTTTAAAAGCCATTAAAGTGTAGCCGAAACGCTCAGAAAGGCTTAATTCGCTTAGGATTTAGGAAATACATTTTGTAAGACTTCGCAAATTTTCCTTCAATAAATTTAATGGAACAGACAAAAGAAATTACAGGGAACAATAAATATAGGAGAAAACAGATATATCTTTTCGTAATTTATTTTGCTTTGTTTGATTTCTTTCATTCTTCCTGTATAAATAATTAAAACTTTAAGAATACAACTGAAGAATGAGAATAAAATTTTCAATTGAAAATGAATGGTGGCAAAAATCCTAGTGCTCCTCTGCTGTACCACGAAATAGACCAGCAATATATTCCGAATTTGGAATAACGAGAAAAAATTTGAAACCTTTGCAACCAGCGATGCAAAGAGATTGATCTGACAGGAAGATGACTTAAATGAGGAAACTCGGAGATAATTTAATGAGGTGTCAGGTTACCTCTACTGGGATAATAATAAGAAAAGGTTAAAATACAAAATACGTAAGTAAATTATACAAAAATTGAAGAAATGTAATATATCTGGCATGCGTAAGAAATAGTAATTGATTCAAAAATGTAAATGAATCCAAAGCTTTCAAACTTATTCTCGTTTATATACAGATTTTGCTGATTCAGAAAGTACGTTACTTGTATATCTTCTAAAATGCTTTTTCCATCCTTTGTTTGTAGTTCTTTCATTTTTCATTTCAGTTTCATTTTCTCCTCCTATTTTGCAATTTTCGCCATTCTTTCCCTCTGCTTTTAAGCCACCTGTTTATTATTACTATTATTTATATTACAACTTATGTAAAAATTAAGTAAGGAAAAGTAAGGCACTAGAACTTTGCAACTTATTACGCTCTACGTGAGATTCATGGTGGTCGCTTATTGCATACAAATCATGCCAAATGCTTTAACTCTTTCGCATCGAGGGACGACCAAATCTGTTTTCAATAAACATCGAAAACGCCCGTGTTTACGAATTTGTCTTGGAATAGTTTTGCTTTCCCCCTCCGGATTCATCCATTGTGTGCAGTTTCACCTTAGGGCCGGTTTGCACCTGCGAACGTGAATAGCTTTCCGTTTATCTCCTTTATTTGTTTCAAAAGAATGATTGACATGTCTTTTAACAACTCGCGAAACCAATGAGCCATACATACTAACGTGGAGGGGAAAGAACTAGGTAGAAAATAAACGAGGCGTTGCGGCGGTTTGCTGTTGCCTGAGTGGACGGGCGTTTCGGGCGACTTCGATGCGAAAGAGTTAATTTCTCTGCTTGGCTTTAGGTCCTAACAACGAAAACTAAAATTTCGCCCTTTGTAGAAAAACATTCTGTCAGGCAATGAATCTACGGTTAGATTTTTCCCTATGAAACTGAGCCAAAAGTGTTATATAGTATCTAAATATGGAAGTGTTGTACATGTTAAATGTGATCTTCGTTGCATTACTTTCACTCTTTTACTACTGAAATAAAGAGATACTGATTATTTTGTAGATTGGAAAACCCTCCTTGTGATCATGAAAAGGAGCAAAAACTGGAAAACGAGAAAGAACTAGAAAAGAAGCGAGAACAGGAAAAGATGCAAGAGCTGAAAAAGAATCAAGAGCTGAATAAAAAGGAAGAACAGGAAAAGAAGGAGAAACTGGAAAAGAAGCAAGAACTGAAAAACAAGAAAAAACTGGAATTGACACAAAAACGAGAAAAGAAGCAAGAACTGAAAAAGAAGCAAAAGCTGGAAAAGATACAAAAACGAGAAAAGAAGCAAGAACTGGAAAAGATACAAGAATTGGAAAACATACAAGAATTGGAAAATAAGCAAGAACTGAATAAGAAGCAAGAGCAGGAAAAGAAGCAAAAACTTGAAAAGAAGCAAGAACTGAAAATGAAACAAGAGCAGAAAAAGAAGCAAAAACTGGAAAAGAAGGAAGAACTGAAAAACAAACAAAAACTGGAAAAGCAACAGAAACTAGAAAAGAAGCAGGAACTGAAGAAGAAGGAAACTCTGGAATGGATTCAAAAACTAGAAAAGAAAGAAGAACTAAAAATTCAGAAACAACTGGAAGAGATACAAAAACAAGTAAACAAAGAAGAACTGAAAAGGCAGAAGAAACTGGAAAAAATGCAAAAACTAAAAAACAAAGAAGAACTGAAAAAGAAGAAGAAACTGGAAAAAATGCAAAAAATAAAAGACAAAGAAGAACTGAAAAAGAAGAAGAAACTGGAAAAAATGCAAATACAGGAAACGAAGCAAGAGCCGGAAAAGATGCCAGAACTGGAAAATATAGACGAGTCAGAAAAGGCGCAATACTTGGAAAAGAAGCAAAAAACAGAAAAGAATACAAATCTGAAAAACAAGCTGGAACCGGAAAAGAACTGTGAAACCCGAAAAGGAAACCGGATGAACTGCGAAAAGAGCCAGAACTGGATAACGACTGTAGAACGATTGATTTAATGACCAAACGAAGCAAGAACCGGAAAAGAAAAATAGAACAAATAAATCATATACCACTGCAAATAATAGCACTGCAAACATTAAATATCAACGTCAAAAAAGTAAACACCCTTCTTCAAGGGGGCCTTGCAATACACTGTCATAATCCAGAAGATATAGAAAAAAAATCAGTTATAACCTCATTGCCAAAACAGTTGCAAAAGATATAGTTAACATAAAATTTCCTGAAGCCAGAATAACAAAATGCACAATTCATAATATTCCAAAAAATTTCAACTCTGATGAATTGATTCAAATTATCGCCCAAGAAACATAATATTTCCGAGCTAAGACCTTTATTTAAACTGAATGATCAAATAATAAATGGATCATAAAATGTCACTGTAAAACTATCCAAAATTTTATGAGTAAAAAACAAATATATATTGGATGGCGCACCAATAAAATAACCGAGTTTACCGGTGTACGCAGATGTCAAATCTGCCAGGATGTCTCCCATAAGACAAACAAACCAAAATGCTCATTCTTCATCGGAAATTCTCATGTTTCTTGCGTTCTTCCCAAACTCCGTACTGCATAAACTGCTGGATTAACAATGAAATGTATGAAGCAAACTTTGAGTGTAAACATCCAGCTTTAGCTATTTCCTGGTCCACATATCAAACAGAAGTTAGACGAGTAAAATCCAATACATATTATCAACAATAATACAAGATCCTTCAGACTATATATAGACCATTTCCATCAATAAAAAGAATAATAATGTCATCCGCTTTCTCAAAATAAATCTTCAAAGAGAGAAGACCGCCACCGACCAACTAAGTCAGTATCAAGTAGATTATCTGGCAGATTTTATTATAACACAAGAATCTTATTGCATCCCTGGCAAAGTAGGAAGAATTCCAAATAACCGGACAATTATTTAACGTCATGCTCCAACCGGTGTTTTATCTCCTCGTACAGCTATATTCATTCCAAACAATAAATGGAATTCTACAATAAGGATTAATACTCGAGATATAATCACAATTTCAATCAATACTAATGCATCTCAGCTTCTTATTACTAGTATCTATATATCTCCGTCAAAAATCCAAGTCAAACCTTATCCATACTAAATGAAATCTTACAACAATAATAATAGTCCGCATATTATTAGTGGAGACTTTAACTCCCATAGTACTTAATGGGGATACTTACAAACCGATCACAGAGGAGAAATACTTGAAGAATTTTTAAATGCAAACAATCTCATTCTACATAATCATTTTACTGACCGACCTACCTTTGATAATACCTACAATAAAGATTGGACTGATCTTCTTATTTCTACAACACATCTTGATAATAAAATTAACAACAGATCAATACTAGATGAACACTGAATCTGATCACAAATATATCTCTTTTGATATAACTGAATATACGTCCTTTACTGCACTTACAAGATATAAAATCAATAATAACAAAGAAAAGAAATTTCAACAAAAGTTCAATTCAATTTCAAATGACTTTCTAAATTCTATTATTCTGTGTACTACAAAAACAGAACTTAATAATATTACCAAGGAACTTATCAGAAAGTTTCAAGATACCTAAGAAAGTACCTTCTTCAAAAGGTCATCAATTCTCATTATAAAAATCAACTGGTGACGAAAGAACTCCGCAAAGAAAGACACAAAACACGCGCATTACGAAGAAAACTCAAATCATCGCAAACTGATGAAGAACGACTCAACCTACTTCAAAAATACAAAAAACGAAAAGCCTCATATAAAAAGCAAATAATATCTGAAAAACGTTAAGCATGGTGCAATTATTGTTCAAACAACCAGGGTACGTATGGCTCATTGTACAAAATTGAAACCAACAAAATCTTCCACCCAACGCAACTTACAGTCACTAATACGGGAAATAATGATAAAAATGTTACGAAGATCACTTTAGAAAACATCCTAGATGTTATTCAACCAAACGAAAGCATATATGATGATTCAACTGAACAAAGATTAATTCGTTTTAATCTACTTCCACGAAAATGATATCCCATTTACATCCATGAAACTCAATCGAATTATTGAAAAACTCAATAACAAAAATGCTCCTCGACCAGATAGAATCTGCATTCAAATTATACATAAAAGCTCTTGGAGAAATTCTTGAACGTTGTATTATAGGAAGACTTGAATACCAATTTCAACATCAAAATTACATCAAGGAAAATCAGTATGGATTTAGGCAGCAAAAATCTACCATTCATGCAACCAGTGCAGTCCTAAATCAAATCGATGTTAATAAAATCAATAACCTACACTCCGCAATAATCAGCTTAGATCTTGAATCAGCCTTTGATTCATTATGGCGGACTTCAATTAAAGAAGCACTTAGAAATATTGAATGTAATTATAATATCTATCAAATAATCAATAATTTCCTTGATAATCGCCATAATCTCATTTTATATAATAATACTTTAATCAGAAGAAAACAAGTTCGTGGATGTTCACAAGGCGCATGTATGAGCGCAGAATTATGGAATATTACATTTAATAAAATTATAAAAAGTGGCTGGCTTCCTTTTCCTAAAATTACTGCTTTCGCCGATGATGTCGCATTTGTTATCAGTGGAAGGTCCTACTTAATCCTTCGAAGAAATTGTCAAGAAATAATAGCCATATTCCAGCAAAAATGCAAGAAAATTAAACTTGAAATTTAATCCTTCAAATCTAGAATCATGACAAATAATAAACCTGGATAAAATCTTACTAAGCAACTTTCTGTTAAAATAAATGGCGAAAAAAATCAAGCATACTAAATCAATCAAATACCTAGGAAATTATAATACATGAAAACAACATATTATCGAATATCTCAAAGAACTTAACCCATCAACGAGCCCGCCTCTCGGAACGAAATGCTTCGAAAACGGTGGCGTTGTCAGACAACAAACCCCTCCAAAAAAATCGCTTTCGTTTTCTGAAATCTCTCTAAGATGGCCCAGCCTAAGGCAGTATGTTTGCTTCCCCTTAGTGTGATGGATAAGCCATAAAATTGCCTCCCCGCTATTGAATGCCAAGAAGTAGTTGTTCCGTTTAGTTTCGTCTCCCTCCTCTTTCTTTGTACTAGTAGCCTGTAGACTTGTTTCTTTTAACATGTGACTGCCGAATTTTCCGAAATCTTTTTAGAATTTTAGCTTCCAAGCTTGTGAACATTCAATTATTCGACATGTTTTATTGGGCAGTATTTTAAGAAAGATCATTATTTATTTTGTTACACAATTTTTTTACTATTTACTTATCTATTTTATTTAGTTTTAGTAAACCAATTTATTTTGGGAAATTAAATTTTAATCCATTCTTTTACCGACTCAGTTTTCATCACATTATAAGTCCATACATATTTACGATGAGAGTACAATATTTATCAGAAATTTTTGGAAAATTTCGCATATGCATTTATATTTTAGCGTTGAATTTTTTTCACAAGTTGTTCGTTTACTGTCGAGCTCATCTTCGTCTTTTCAGCGTGGAATTGGCAAGCATAATCTTCCTAATATTTTTCGGGATTTTATAGCAATTTCTAGAATTTTGGCGGTTTTCTACAAATATTTTGGTAAGTTTAGCTATTATACAGTTGCTACTAATGTAGAATTTAAAGCCAAAAATGTATTACTTCGTTGATTTGAGAGATCGCATTTCGAATTTAAACGGAAGTTTAAATGAATTTGATACAATCTTACCACAGACTAGAAAGAATTATTTCTCTGTGTTGGATGGATTTTTCTCACTTTTCTGCATTTGATACATTAAATGCATAAAGCAGACACTCACAAATAGAATTTAAATAAATTTATTTAAATAAATTTCTATTTTCATTTAAAATTTGTCATTATTAGCACCTCCCGAAGTTTTATGCAATCATAGAATTTTCCGAATTCTATTAGGTCGTTAACATAATTTCAAGGCCTAATAGAAAAGTGATAATATGGAAAGACTATGTCTTGAGTACCAATAGCCAAGTATTTGTAATTAAATAAAATAATATTGAATACCAGCCGCTTTTTTATTTATTTTTAGTCATATAACAAAAGATAAACAACAATACTATTACATCTAAGAATTATTTAGTAAATTATTTTGCTAATGTTTTATGAATGAGGAAACACGGTAAAAATGTTTTAATGATTGAATTCACCGTTAAAAATCAAACAAACCCCAAAGTTCCTTTTTCCCATAACTTCGTAAAATGTTTTGATTAAATATGATTTGAATGAGTTTTCCAATTCTGTTTTGAGTGATATAAATATTATTAAATTAGGATATAAATATTAGGATATAAATTATTATTAGTAATAATTTTTGTATTATAACTTAGCAGAATATCGTTTATCGTTAAAAATTATATCTAAAAGAATTAAATTTTGAAAAAGAATAAAAAATATAATTAACTGTTCCATTTTCTCCTCTATGCATCTATTTATATAAAAAAGGAATCTGGCTAGGGAATTTACGACTTGTATATGAACTAAAAATTGGTATCTTGACAAAACTTGTCAGAGCATAAAAAGCTTACATTCTGTGATATTGGAGTATTAATCATACTTCTGTATCCGTAAATGCAGTTTATAATTACCAGCATAAGTATCATAATGGATTTTATTAAAACGACGAAAACTGAATGCACGATCCTAGCATTATCAAAGTACGGCTTTTTATCCCGTTAAGAATTGCTGGGTTCGTAACCAACACGAGTTTTATTTTTGAAATGTTATTCCAAATAAAACAGGAAGCGTTAAACTATATGCATTTTAAACAGTTTTACTTTTTTTTTGGAAGGGAACCTGACCTCCGCAGGCTAACTGACACTAAGGTCTCGAAAGACTATTTCTAGTCAATAGAGTTTTTTCATTCTAGAAATACTCATTATCTAGAGCTATCTTTTTTTCTAGCCATTGTAAACTACAGATATAGTTGGAAAAAATTCTCATTTTACATAATTTTCGGATAATTACATTTTACGTTAAATAATTTTAGATTTTGATTAACGCAATCGATGAATATGGCAGAATAATAGTTTGTTGTAAACATTGTAAATTTCAAAGTTTTTTAAGTAAAGTTTTCAAGTAAACCAAACCAAAGATTATTAAATTAGTCTTATAATGTTTACTGTTTGGTTTTCAGTGTTCTGAATTTGCATTTTAAAAAACATAATTTAAATAATCTTTCTTTACGCTAGTCGCTTTTAAAATGTTTACCTATGTAAACACTTACTAATGTTTAATGTAGCAACTTTGTATGTACTTAACGAAAGACTTAGAGGAATTTATAAAGAAAACTAGTTCACATGGAAAAAACCACGAAATCTTCCCTACAGCCAACGTATTGACCAGAAACCAAAACCAGGTCAAAATACTTATGATCATCTCTTTTATCCACATAACCATTCGTAAACTTTTCAAACTTATACTTGTTCTTATTGCAGTTATAAACAGAACTGTGAACACTCAGATACTGGCGCTTGCTAAAGTTAGTACAGTCTGCGGCTGATTCTATATCTGCCGAGGTGTTTTCGAAAAAAACTTGAAAGATAGTAAATTATGTTACCTGCTGAGTCATCGAAATATTATATATTTGTTTATTGAAACTGAAAATTTTATAATTTTCTATAAAACTGCAATGGAATTATTGCATTGAGTAATCTACAGTGTGATGTAATTAGTGTCCTAAATATAAAAGTATGCAAAAATCAAATTGGAAATTACAGCAAATCAGTCCCTAGAAATATGCTATGCCTGTATTAATCTAGTAGCAATCAATTATTCATGAACATTATAGTATGCATGCCATATAACAATTTGTCAGTAGTACAGGAAACAATTTCGATATGCGTGCCTTTTCTTTTAACATAGTTTTTCTCTCGTTACTTTTAAGATAAACATATAACTTGAAATAGTTTTTCTTCCTCCAGCTTTCACTTATTTATTTCTTAAAATATCTCCACTAAAATCAGAGTGATATTATTAACGATTTTTCTTTATTATATAAATATAAAATTTATCCTTTATTATATAAATAATTGAAATGCTTAAATTTGACATTCTAATAAATATTTTATAGTAACTCTCTGAAAAATTTAACTTCTTTTAAAATGTATGAAAATGAATTAAATCGTGTATTTTTTCCAGTCTTAATGATAATAGAATTTTAGAATCATCAGTTATATATCCGTATTGATTATGAGAAATTATCTCATTCTTCTTTGAGCTGGAAATTGCTCAATGGAGCTTCTTCCAGCTAGAATTTGAACTCGGGGTGCAAGTGATAGTAGATCGGACTATCATTCGGAATGCCTGTGGTTCGTATTCCGCTGATAGGATAACGGTTTTTTCGTGTTTTTTTTTTTTTTTCCCTCATAAAAACGCTATGTCTCTTCAATGGCACCCCAACGAAAACATGTCAGACGCTAATTCGTTAACACATGAGTTATTCCGACAGTGCCTCGTGCTTCTTCTCTCTCGCCCTTTAAATGAAAACAAATAATATGGAATTATACCATTCTCACTATCTTGTTATAAATGGAAGTCCTTCCAGCTAGAATTTGGAAGACCTCCTTATTAGAAGCAAAAAAAGGGCACTGCTGAATTTTCGCATTTCTTGCTTCGAAAAAAATCCAATGTATCTGCATGGTATCTTTCTATTTGTGCAGCATTCGAAATTATTCCGCTTTCGCAAATTTTTCAAATTTACTTTTTCTTGTATCGTTATTCCATTTGTCGTATATTGATAGATGGACAATGCAGATTTCTGTCTATTTTCTTAAGTTTTCGTATCGGCAGGAAAATATACTGTCGCACTTAAAATTGGTTTTAATGCTAAAAATGATTTGATTGTTTGGTTCTATTTTTCCTTTTTCTTCCTTTAAAGATTTATTTTTCTTCCATATACTTATTTATTTATTACATTTTAATCTAATAGTCTCCCAAAAACTAAAGCTATAAAAAAGTTCTTTGATTCCAAGATAAAAGAAACTTTCATTATGCTTTGAATTTCTTCAGCAATCTTTCACCAGTAGGATTTATTTTCTTCTTTCGCCTACTGATACTATGTGATTCTATATATGTAATATATCTGATTATGTATGTGTGTGAGTGTGTCTAAAGGTTTAATTGATATATATATGTATTAATGATATATATATATATATATATATATATATATATATATAATCAATGATATATATATATGCATTCATATTTTAGCATATGTATATATTATAATGCATATATATATAGATTGCATTTTATAATTTCATTACACAAAAATTTTATACCTTAGGGAGTATATCTTTTATAGTAGATTTTGGGAATGCTTGAATTTTGAGTGAAAAGGAAAGTCAAGATTTCTACTACTTTACCCCGTTCAGTGCTCTCTCTTTTACTGAGGAATTAACATCATAGGAGGGCTGCTTTTGCCCAAAGGTTCGGCCTTTGTGGGAACGGTTAGGGGAAACCGGAAAATCAAGAAATAATTTTTCATTCATGAATTGACATCTTCAAGAAGCATTGACTCTCAGTGAGTAAAAGACAAACATCTGGAAAGATGTATTTAAGCATAAAATGGTTTTCGATTCCAAATAACATTAATTTAGAGAAATTTTTGTGGATGCAATATATAATATTGAGATAAAAGTATAAAAGTAAGTAAAAGATTGCGATGTAAGGTGATTTCATTGTTCGACTGTTCGATACACTATTCGACTATGTTAGAGAAAGGCCTCAGACATAGTACTGTCGGCCCTGTGTTTAGATTTGCTAAATTTTTTAAAGCACACGATATCTATCTACCAAGATAAAGGTATTCTACATCCGACGAGCTTTCTAAGAAACACTTACACGCATTTAGTTTACATGTTGAGAAAAATCATAAAAATTACATGCAGTTGATCTATTTCGTCGCTGAAAATAGAAGCCAAGAAGAATCGATAGTGTTCTCTGGCTTCAGGCACCTAGATTTCTCACTTTGAATTTGGAACTAGGAATATAATTACAAATGTCTCTACTAGGGAAGATCAAATTCATTATTTTTTCACACATGTAAAATCTGGATAAATACGTTTTCTCGTTTATAAATTACAGAAGATTTTTCAATAATTCCTGATATTTTAAAGGAAACTTTTGATGTATTTGTTTCCTGTGACAGGTCTAAATAATCATTCATTAAAGCCACACTAATTTTAACGATCTAAAAATTAACAAATGAGTTGAACTCTTTCATAATTATAATAAAAACTTAATTTGGGTTTAAGATTACCTCAGAAGTGATTTTTTTTGTTTTTCTTAATTTATGCCTTACAATCCAACAGTTATTTCCCCTATTCAACTACGGTCATATTAGTGGCCGGTAAATACTGGTAGTTCGATTTACACCCTGACGAACGAATACGATGGCTGAAAGGTATTTTTCCATGTTTTTCCCTATATATAACATGAATATGAGACTTTTCTCGTTAAAAAGTCCTCTACGAAGGCATCTCTTTCCTTAAAAGCAGATAGTTCTCGTGTGTTTTGCTGTATTCAAGTAATCCTTACCTTCAAATTACGGTACCTGTCACACTAAATCAAGATTAAAGGTTTCTAAACAAGATTTTTAATCGGCCTGCGGTGGCCAAGCGCTAAAACCGCTGAGTACTGGTAATCCTACATAAGTTCAAATCCTGTTGAACACGCTTGTTCGGTGAAAGTTTTCTACGTTCAATGTGAAGGAAATCTATTTTTCCTTAGAAAGTTCTCCCTGATAGTTTCCGTCCTCTTGCGCAGATGCCAATTCCATTAAATTTTCTGGATTAAACACAATTGTAATTCTTTCTTTTTAAAGAAATCTCAGGGGAAATAATTGTAAACATCAGATTCAGTGCGATTATGAATTATTATTTTAAAGTAGTTAACATTTTGAGTGGGAAAAGCATTTTTAATACGCTCATAAACAACCCCTCCTCTAAACTGGCATCAAACTGTGTCGATTTCTAAAACAATCTATTTAAATACGTTTCCAAAAAATTCTGCTAAAATATTAAAAGTTGTATTTGTAGAGCATTTATTAGTTAGATTTGTGACTACCTACTCAACTTTTGGTTTTCGTAACCTATAAGGTATTTTCTCCCGCCTTCTTAGCATACCTTCGTGGTGTAATGGTCAGCACGCACGGCGTGTATTCGAGAGGTTGGTGGTTCGAGTGCCGGCGAAGGCATTGCTCTTATTTCACATGTCCTGCTTCGAAATAACCTAATGTTTCTATAGTGGCACCCAAACCAAAAAAGGTGGTGGATGATGATTCTCCGCCGCAAGGATTTGGCGATTCGGTCCCCTAATCCCCAGTCGCCCTTTAAAAGGGGGAGTATATACGGTATTTTCTCCCGCCCTTTTAGCATGCATTCGTGGTCTCAGTACACTCGGCGCGCATTCGAGAAGTCCGTGGTTCGCGTCCCGGGTAAGTCATTGCTCATTTTTCATGTCTCTTGCTGTTAAAAAAAATGTAATGTCATTAAAAACCTTCCATTCATCAGAATAGTAATAAAGTCATGAAGCATAGGGGTAGGGGGGAAAAAGGAATTTTAAAGAAAAGATTATTTTTACAAAATGACTCAAAATTTCTTGAGAAAGTATAAGTAGTTATATAACTCAAATAATTAAATATTTGACCTCTTAATTTTACCAGTATTTCTGTATAGAAATAAAACATTATTAAGTATCTTAATGAGTATCATAGATAGTGGAGCACATCGAGTGAGCTTTACAATATTTTCAAAAGCAGCCACTTTGACAAATGAACAGAACTGTCGGGAATCGCTTATGAATGTCACTTACACGTTTCATAATGCCAAGAATGTTATAAAAGTAACGGTTATGCTATATCAACAACTTACCGATCTTTCCAAAGTGCTTAAAAATAGAGCTGTTCCAAAAATTGTATTCGGTTCATTCACGGTGTTTAATCAAAAGCTCGTCGTCGATTTTTGAACTGCTTATCGATAAGCTATTGAATTCAGATTTTGTACAATTACGTTTACGAATGATAATAATTCGATTTAGAGTTTTTAAAATTTAATGTCGAAGAAATTTTTTGCGCATATTTCCATTTATGAATAAACTAAAAATCTTAAATTTTTAAGTTTGCATCATTTTACAGAGCGTAAAATAGCTTTTGAAATAAAATTTGCATGAAATTTGTAACCTAATTTCTGATTTGGTAGCGAATTTTGTTTTAAATTTATATATTTTTTTCGATTATTTGAGGTAAAAGGATACTTGGAAGTAAATAAAGACTGAACCAAAAGTAATAATAATAATAATAATAATTTATCGCATAGATTAATGGTAATAAGAGATTACTTAATAGCATCTTTGCTAACTTCCTGTACAGTTTTATAAGAAGAATCATAGGCTCTTAAACTACGAAATCAAATAATTGAATCGCATTGTCAGATGAATAATATTTATAAATTTATCAAGACAGCCTCACGTTTTTATTATTCGTGATATAAATTAGTAGAAGAATTTTTTAAAGAGAATTATTTAATCTCGTATTCCCATTAAATTACACAATACACTATTTTTAAAACAAAGGGCGTTAGCCGAGAAGGTCTATTAACTTCATTTTTTCATTTTCCGTTGAAAACTATGTCAGTTCACTTTTCAAACTGTTGCTACCACATATTACAGCCCTGTATTATATTTAAAGAAATTAAATAATGGTTTTGGTTTATTAGATTACGGCAGAGCACTCGAGGGCTATCTGCCTTGAAATTAAATAATGAATAATCTGCATAAATATATATATATGTTTCTCGCATTGTGATAAAACAACGGCACCTAGACCCATCCAATTTTGAATAACGTACATTTCCACCCGAATATGGGCATCTCAAAGCCGAGATTTGGAATTTGTTTTATTATATGTTTCCTATTTCGTAAAACTTCAATGAAATTTTTATTAAGAAACTCAACGATTTTAAAGCGAGCAAAGGCAACACTGTATGAAAATAATAATATAAAAAATTATCTTCAACGGGCGAGACTGTGTATCGGAAATTCTAAAGATATGCTCATTTAAAATTTATTTTGCGGTATTGATGTTTAACTGAAGTTTTATGGTTTAAGTGCGAAGAACATGATATTTAAAAATAAAGGTAACCCACAAACCGTTAAAAAACGCCCTCTGGGCGTAATGTAAAATCTGAAAGATTTCCATTCTCAGATTTTTATGTTTGCATTTATTACTTTTATTTTTCTCGTTTTAATTCATTAATGCTCTTATAGGTAAACGTTCATTTTGTAAAAAATTCTATTTTTTATTCAATAACTGCTCTAAAACGGAAATTTTTAAATCCCTTTATATATGCATCCACTTTGTGACTGGTAATAAATTTGTTTCTTTAGAGTCAGTGTAAGGCCTTTATCCCAAAACATCAACGAGATTTCTCCCAACGCTAATGACAGCCATTACCCATTGTCGTCAGCATTGCATGGACCCTTGTCCCCTTAGGCATTGGGGGTTGGAAGACATACAAAAATACGGGCTAGTCCTTTTTGGCGTGTTTTTTCGATAGTACAAAAACACGGGACTGTCCGTTTTAAGTGATCACTATCTTTTCTCATAAGGAGATAGTGATCACTATCTTTTCTCATCTCCTCTCAAGAAAACGTTTCATATTCGCGCACCCAGAAATATTGATATATAATTCAAAAGAACGATCAGCAAACTTCAACATCTTCATTCTAATATGAAACAAATTCACCAAAACTTAACACAATTGGATTAAATCTATGCAGAGTAACCCCATCTACAAAAGACGAAATATAACAAAATATTTAATTTTCACATTTGTAGAATTTTAAGATAATTATCTATCTTTGTCACAAATACTTATTTGTACTGATCGTAATAAAAAAAGCCTTGCAAAATCCATAATAAACAGAATGAAATATAAAAATTGAGTCGTCAGAGTAAACTAGAACTGAAAAGGTGAGTCATGATACTGATTTGCTGTGTCATGACAAAAATGAGCTATGAATATTGTATGAGTCATGTAAAATATATGAACTTAAACGAGAAACTTTTTATGATCTCTGTAATCATGAACACTTTAGTCACTTATGAACTCTGCCTAATGAATACTGAAAACTATTTGTGATCATGAACTCTAAAATACAATTTTATTCTCTTCTACATGTTATACTTCTATTTTATTAATTTTATTATATGATATATCATATATTATCCTATACTTTAGCACTTTATTCAAAATTATAATTTTATTATATGATATATTATGTACTATTGTATTATTTATGTATTAAGCTATATTTTATTTCCCATATTTTAAGTATTATTCAGTATTTGCCATGATATATTCTGTTTTAACATTTTATTCCAAATTTGGAAAATTCAAAATTTTGTTATAATGGTACATTATATGTTATTGTATACTTGATGTATTATTCTACATATATTTTTCTTCTATTTTAAGAATTATTCCAAATTTGCCATATGATATCTCTACATATAATAAAAGAAAGAGTCTGTCTGTGTGTTGTGTGTGTTTCTTTCGTTCGCGTTGCGCGTAAGCTAATAGACACAGGGATACAAAATTTGCTACATGAGGTGTATCTAGACAAGGGCCAGTGCACCTCGAAGCGATTTTTTCGAAATTCGAATTCGAATTTTTTTTTATTTTATGTTTTGTGACGAAACCGCGTCATTTTGAGACATAATGGGCTATAGGAAAGCGAGATTTTACTCTACACACTCCATTTTGAAATCGTCATGAAACGTAAGCACTTAGATATTTTACGAACTTAAAACAAATTTCTTGTTTCAATAAATCGATTAAATACGAATTTATTTAACAAATGGAGCTTAACACATTTTCAACGGGATATTTTCTAAAAAAGTTTATTTTTAAAAATGTACAGTTTATTTTTCTTTGATTTTTGGACACGTTAAACATTCATCCTTGCGACTGCTTTTACAAAACAATTTTGGAAAACTGATAATATTTTGTACTTTTAAAAATATGTTTAAATGAAGCTTCCGAGTACACTTCGCACATCTCACATCTTTAGAAATGTGATTTTGGCAACAATTTTCCTGTCTTATTGTTGTTGATATATTTTTGATGAAATCGCATCATTTTGAATAGTTTCATTCTTTTAGAAATAAGGGTTTGGCAACAATTTTTCATCGTATCTCTTATGTCACTGTTTTTAAGAAATCGGCATATTTCATTGTCATGTATATATATATAATACATTTTTATTGATTTTTTTGATAAAGTTGTTCTGTAGAGTAAAATTCTGCGCGGAATTTTATGTTTTTTGAGTTGTTTTCATGTTAATTTTTGCTTATTTCACTGTTTGTAAAATACTGAAAAGTTTTGCATATTTTTTTTCTTCAACGGAAAGTTGGTTAATTTTTTATTAGGATAATAATTATTTGCATTAAGGGTGTAGGGTTTATATTTATTTTAAGTTTAAACTATCTTTCCTGTCAAGCCTTACTTTTCCCTGGAATTGCCAATGCCAGAGTATGTAAATTTTAGTAGAACGCGCAAAGGATTCAAATTGTCAGCGGAAGTAATCTGAGTTAAATAGAAGGGAAACGAGTTCGAAGGTGTGCTTTCTTGCTTCACGAGCGTGGAGGTGGCTAGTTAGAAATTGAAGAACCACGCGTTTCGGCCTGTGTGCTTGCCTCGCCAGATTGTTAATTTTTCAACGTAATATTCAGAAGTTTGCTGAATTATCAGCGGTATCTTAGAACGCGGTGAGGTTAGTTACGTTTAGAGAGCCTCGTAGTTAGTCACTTGTTATTATTCTTTTTTTAGTTTCTTATTTTTATTTTACCGCCGGGTCGGCGTAGTTTGTGAGCGCCAAGAGCACGCATTTGTAATTTCTAAAGTTGAATAAAAAGGGATTTAAACCCTTCTCAAGACTTTGTCTACTTTCCAGTTCTTAGCAGTCACCACTATTGTTGCGTGCAGGTTGGAAGCGCGCAACATAACATTAGCGCCTTAACACTTGTCGAACTGAAATGGCCGAAAATTGGATGGAAGTTGCTGGAGAACAACAAGAAATGGCAAGCCAATTGGAAGGATTTGGATACCTGGTCCAGACGATGACAGCGTCAATCAAGCCAAACGTCAATTTCAAAGGAAAAAATTCGGTGGCGATATTTCTAGAATGCCTCGACAATCACTTCCAGCTCTACCCTGTGCCTGAAAGACAAAAAGTTGCCATCTCCACATCTGCACTAAGAGGACAGGCCGCGCTATAGTGGAAGAATATAGGCAAATTTTTATTAGGGGAATTCGGAGGCCAGATTCAAAAATAAAAGCAATCAAGAATTTCCCACCTCCCAACACCGCCAAGAAAATTTCTTCTTTCCTTGGGTTATGTTCTTATTATCGGCCATTCATAAAAGATTTTGCTAATATTGTTGAACACTTGTTAGTAATTAAAAGAAAGAAAAGTAAATTCATGTGGACAGCAGAAGCAAATACCGCATTCGAAAGGTTAAAAGAAGCGCTAATCAATGCCCCTGTTTTGAAATTCCCAGAGGGGGACGAAAACCTGGAAATTGCAGCAGATGCGTCGGACTATGCTGTGGGTGCGGTTCTTATGCAAAATGGCCATCCTTTGGGAATTTTTAGTAAAACGTTGAATCATACACAAAGGAATTATACAGCTACAGAGAGAGAAACATTAGCCGTATTAATGGCTGTACACAAATTTCGAGTTTATTTCGGCAAAGCGCCAGTAACAGTCTTTTCGAATCATGCGGCTGTTGGTAGACTTTACTCGGGGAAAAACCTAACGCCCAGGTTAATAAGATGGGCTTTAAAACTCCAAGAATATAATCTCATAATCAAATATAAACCGGGTAAGGAAAACAATGTAGCTGACGCACGTTCTCGCATATAACTGGACGATGAATGCAATGAACTTAAATGCGCTGTGTTGACTTCAATAATTTTAGATTCTAGAGATACAATTATTGCTGAATTGAAAGCTGATCCTGAATTTGGAAGTATCTATGCGTATTTGAAAGACCCCGAAAGCTTTGAACACACAGATATCGATGAGATAAGAAATAGAGCAGAAAACTATGAAATAATAGATAATTTATTATTTTATACGAAAACAACAAACGAAAACCTGGAATACAAATCAGTCATCCCAGCCTCGCTTCGTATAAGCATTTTGAAGGAATTACACGACGCGAAAACAGCGGGTCATTTAGGGGTCAGAAAGGCTTTAAAAAGGGTACGCGAAGCGGTATATTTCCCGCAATTATACAAAATAGTAACTGCGTATGTCAGCTCCTGCAATAAATGTCAGTTAATAAATGATATTAATTACAGCTCGGCCGGTACATTCGCGCTACATTTCCGAATGAAATTTTAGGCATAGATCTTCTTGGTCCTTCCCCGCAGAGTGAGTTAAATAAAAATCGTTTTCTTTTAGTAATTGTAGATAATTTTTCAAAATGGCCAGAAATTCTTCCACTTAAACGCGCGTCAGCCAAAACTGTCGCAGATGCATTCTTACAAAGATACATTTTAAAATACGGTGCACCGAAAAAAGTACATAGCGATAACGGTAAACAATTCGTTAGCCAAATATTTGAAAACATATGCACTGGACTTGGCATACGCCATATCAAAATGGTTCCGTATAGACCACAGGCAAACATAGCAGAAGGAGTTAATAAAAACATTGTAAAAATAATTCCAAGTTATGTTAGCACACATCACAAGCGCTGGGATGGCTACATAAATATGTTAGCTTATGCTTTAAGAACGGCAAATCACGATACTACGGGAAAACCCCAGCAGAATTATTTTTAGGACGAAAGTTAATTACGCCATTAGATAAATTATTCTTTGTGCAACAAAGAGACCAAGAATTTAAACAGAAAGATGTGCAAACACTTATTGACCAGGCGGTTAAAAGATCGGATACGGCAAGAAATAGGCAAAAGTTACACTATGATAGAAAACGCCGTGAAGCAGATTTTAAAGTTGGAGATAAAGTGTTGAAGCGGAAATTTTCTTTAACAAGTGCCCCAGACAATTTTACTGCAAAATTAGCTCCAAAATTTGAAGGCCCTATGTAATTCAGGAAATCAAGGGAGTCGTATTGTACCTTAAGAACGAGAGAGGGGAAATTTGTAAAGCAAGTCCCGACCAGGTGAAAAATATTATAATCAAAATGATTTTGAAATCCTTGAAAGTTTCTTGCAAGACTCAAGCGTAAAAGAAGTAGAAGGTCCAGAAATAACGTCACCCGTTCCACAGCCCAAGAAGCAGAGAACAAGAAGAGAAACCTAGCCGTTCTATAAGTCATGCGACGGTACCGAAAAGAAGAAATGAAAACGTCAGACTCCAGCATTTAAGAAATACAAGAAAGCAAAGCCGCCGCGTAAAGACACTTTGGTAAAGAGGAAAACACCACTTACAACTTATCGCAGTAGAAATTCTACATCGAGGAGAACGCTTCCAGGGCCAGAGAGTCAGGTGCAAACAAGGCCGCCGTTCCCGAGAACGAAAAGACAGCAGGAGGAACGAAAAGACCACCACCAACAGAAGAAATCCAAGCACGATTCCAGACCGGAGGACGTCAAGACCAGCCGTCCAGGGGCAAAACGGAAAAGACAGCAACCCGACGACTACCACTCCAAGAGGCCAGCATGCAGAGGGCGAAAAAGAAGAAGCAACGTGGACGACACTCGAAGGACCCTAAGGAGACGACTGACGTCGATGAAATCTATAACATGGGAGCAGTTCTGCCAGAAGAGGATGTCGGAGTTACAATCATCGAAAACTCAAAGATAAGTTAAAATCTTCTATAACATTTTTTTTCTTTTGTTCCGAAATGTTATGCGTAAATACAAAGTTCTATGTTTTGACGGAAGTCAATGTGTCTCGGTTGAGATTTAGTTTTATTTTACTTTATTTAGCTAAGGCAAAAGTATTATTTTCTTTAAGTATAAAATCTAGGAACAAACAGTTTCTGTTGGTCGAAAGACTAATTGTTTTATGTTAAAGCCAAAATTTGGCCGAAGATAAAAATAACTTCGTATTCTTGTATTAATAACAACTTTAGTTTCAGTGCCTCCAGCTTGGCGAAGAATGAGTAAAGTAAAAATTTATTTTTCTCTTATTCATTTTATGGTAAATTGTAAAAATCATATGTATTAGAATTTTGTAAATATACGTAAATGCTTGAAAGTTATGTAAAAGTAGCATTTAGTCTAGAAGCATAAAATTTTAGATGCTAAAAGTAAATGCTCAAAAGCAATGAATTCAAATTTAAGTATTAAACTGTAGATAAAATCATGCTTTAGAGCGAAAGCCTGCATGTCTAAAGATAAATGAGGGGGAATTTAGAATGAATGTGTTTTGTAGGGTTCTCCACCTACACTTGAATTTTAAGCATGTTAAAGTAGCTCATCGAGTTGTAGAATGTCGAGTAAGGTGTGTCTATTTGGTCGTTGAATTCTAACAAATCATTGTGGTTAGGAGAAGTGTTGCAATACTAAAACACGAATATTCCCGTTTGACACCACACATGGTGGAGAGCCAGGGTAAAGTTAAATTCATGTTTGAATACTTGAATGAATGTGAATTAAGCAGTAACTAAGGAAAATAAATCGTTCAAAAACAAAAACTTATTCAGTGTCAAGAAAGTGTAAATTATAATGTATTTAGAAAGATACTGATACTTATTCCTTCCAGATACTGGAAGGAAGAGAACAGATTGATTGCTGAAGTCCGGGAAAGGTTGCTGTAAGAAGAGAGAATTAAATAAGTATCTACAGAAATTTGTTCTACCTTTTGTGAGATAACAGGTTTTTTTTTATGTCAACGAGGCTCTTAAAATTTAGATCAGATTTGTGGAAACTTTCCAATAGGTCGTTTCTAGGACCTGCTTCCAAGTTTTCCAAATTCTGGCAGCGGCAAATGTAGGGTTTACATTTATTTTAACTAACATTTATTTTAAGTTTAAACTATCTTTCCTGTTAAGCCTTACTTTCCCATGGAATTGCCAATGCCAGAGTATGTAACTTTTAGTAGAACGCGCAAAGGATTCAAATTGTCAGCGGAAGTAATCTGAGTTAAATAGAAGGGAAACGAGTTGGAAAGTATGTTTCTTGAGTGGAGGTGGCTAGTTAGAAATTGAAGAACCACGCGTTTAGGCCTGTGTGCTTGCCTCGGCAGATTGTTAATTTTTCAACGTAATATTCAGAAGTTTGCTGAATTATCAGGGTATCTTAGAACGCGGTGAGGTTAGTTACGTATAGAGAGCCTCGTAGTTAATCACATGTTATTATTCTTTTTTTAGTTTTTTATTTTTATTTTACCGCCGGGTCGGCGTAGTTTGTGAACGTCAAGAGCACGCATTTGTAATTACTAAAGTTGAATAAAAAGGGATTTAAACCCTTCTCAAGAATTTGTCTACTTTCCAGTTCTTAGCAGTCACCACTATTGTTGCGTGCAGGTTGGAAGCGCGCAGCATTACAAGGGATATCATTAATTATACTTTGCATTATCATTAATTATACTTTGCTTTCCAGAATTTTTTTGTTTTTTGTATTCTTTTGTGTTCTTTGTTGCTCATTTCACTGATTTTAATATACTGAAAAGTTTTGAGTGATTTTTTTAGGAAACAAAGTTCTTAACCTCCTTTATACCATTTGAGTTCTTAAGATTTTGCAAAGGGAAGTTGGTTAATTTATTTATTAGGATCATTAATATTTGAATTAAAGGATATTGCTTATTTCATGGTAATTTTGTTATACGTAATAACTTTTTTTTATGAAGTTGTTCTGCAGAGTAAAATTCTACGCTGTTTTCAAGTTTAAAGTTTGGTGTTTCTTTCAGCCATTTTCCCGGTACATTTAAAAGCCAGACGAAGGCTGGCAGCTAAGCTGCTAGTATTCTGTACAAGCTTGATATAAAACTTGTTTTATTAGATTTCCCTCCTTTCCCAACAGCACAAAGTTTCGAGATCTGGACTCATCCATTGGGCTAATAATTGATTTAGCCACTACAATATTATTACTACTTTCTAATGAACCTTTTTCTAGATTTCTTCATTTCTTCTATATCCCGTTCTCCCTTTTTGTCCTCCTCACTTAAAAATTAACTTCTAAATCTCTCTTTAAAGAACTACCAGTAGGATTCTTCCTCTTCTGGCCTTCCCTCCGTGCTGTATTCGGTTAGTTATTGGGATGTATACCTGTGCAATCTTTAATGAAGCTCCAACACTTTTACCTGTACATGTCTGTACCTAAATGAAACTGGTTCGTTTTGATGTTATACTAGCGAAACACCAAAAAAATCTTGATTTAAATGATGATGATTTAAATAATTTAGCTGGTATTTTAAGGATGAGGATTTATACTAACAGCTGATGATTTGTTATTTAAGTTATCGTGATTATATGTTATAGTGATGAAGAATGTGATTAAATGAGTATGATGGTAATAAAACTTTAGGGGATAGTACTTTGTATTCAGGTGATTTTATTATTTGACGACTTCAATGATGATGGTGTATATGATATATAGTTTCGATTGATTAGTATGGAATGATGATGTGATTTGTGTGATGGTGGTTTATTTTATTCTGACGATGGTGATAGAAATACGATGGTTAAAAATGATGATGCTTTTTGTGTGGTGAGGAATATTTAGATGATTTTGATGATGATATAGATTTGGCTAATGACGATTTTATAGCTGATATAATAGTGATTTATAGAATAGTTTAGAGGGTTTCGGCAGTGAAGACGATGGTTATTTATATTTAGATGCAGCGTCTAACAGTTTCTCCCACCTCAGACAAGATCTCAGTCTGTGTGCTTGTTTCCCTCGTTTTGAAAGCATCTTTGATAAGCTGGGTTGACGCTTTTTTGTACATTTAGAAAACATTATCATATTTATTTTTATAACCATGGGCCCAAAGAAGAAGATGATGTCTATTGAATTACAGCGTGAAATCATAGAAAACCATGAGCAAGGTGTGCGAGTAATTGACTTGGCGATGATGTACGGTCATAGCACATCAATGATATGTACTGTGCTTAAACAAAAGGAGTTGATAAAGGGTATAACGCCATCTAAGGCCGATAAAATAATGTCTAAACTCTGGACCTCTCTCCGTGAATAGATGGAGAAACTACTGATGGGGTGGGTGAGAGAGAAGCAGCTTCAAGGAGGAACCTTAACATAAAGCATCATATGTGAGAAGGCACGAGCAATTTACAGTTATTTGCTAAAGAAGATCCCACACTTCTAAAAATGAGGAATCGGAAGACTTGTTTAAATCCAGTAGGGCTGGCTTGACATCTTTAGGGAAAGGACCGGCATTCACTCCGTCGTCAGACATGGTGAGGCAGCAAGTTCCGATGTGAAGGTAGCTGAGGTTTACATCAAAATGTTTTCCTAACTGATACTAGCCAAAGGATACATCCCCCCAGCAAGTCTTTAACTGTGACGAGACAGTACTTTTCTGGAAAAGGATGGCGAATAGAACTTACATAACGGCAGAGGAGAAGACGATGCCAGGTCACAAACCCATGAATAATAGATTAACTCTAGTAATTTGCGCCAATGAGATTGGCGACTGTAAAATCAAGCCTCTGCTAGTATACCATTCGGAAAATCCCAGAGTCTTTAAGTCATATAATATTTCAAAAGAAAATCAGCCAGGTATGTGGAGGACAAATCCGAAGGCTTGGGTCACCAGGAAATTCTTTGTGAAGTGGATAAACCTGGTGTTTGGCCCTTCTGTTAAAAAATACCCACAGAAAAACAACCTACCCATGCAAGCCCTTCTCTTCCTCGACAATGCCCCTACTCACCCACCAAATCTCGAAGATGCTTTACTCTAATAGTTCAAGTTTATAAAAGTTCCCTACCTACCACCCAACACCACTCCTATCCTGCAGACCATTGATCAGCAGGTGATTTCTAATTTTAAGAAATTGTACACCAAGCACATTTTTTGGGGCTGATTTGAGGTAACGGAGAACACAAACCTTACCCTTCGAGAGTTCTGGAAAGGCCACTTTAAGATCGTCATATGCCTAGCAATTATTGATCAGGCCTGGCTGGGTGTTACAACGAGGACCTTAACCTCTGCATGGAAGAAGCTGTGGCCTGAGGCTGTTGCTGAAAGGGCCTTCGAAGGATTGGAACCCGAAGTGGCATAGGTAGAGGAGCTTGTTTATCTGGGAAAATCCATGAGTCTGGAGGTGGATGGGAGAGATGTGAACGAACTCGTCGAACAACAGTCTCAGGAGCTGACAACCGAGGAGTTACACGATCTGTATTTGCAGCAGCATACGTTGGGTTAACGAAAAATGAGTTTTGAAGAGGAGCCAGAGGTGCAGGAGGTTATCGCTACAAGAGATATAAAACAGGTCTTGGGAATGTGGGAGAAAGTTGTAGAGTTCGTGGATAAAAATCACCGCGAAAACGTTGCAACTAGTCGTGAATCCTTGACACGAAACAAACCTCCTTGGAAAGTTTTTTTAAATGATCTGCGGGTGGAAATAAGCAGATCATGACGAAAAAAGCGAAGACCAGTGACAAAAATTAAGCTCTTCCGTAGGCACTTCACTTTTTCTTTTAATTATGTTTTTATAGAATATGTATTTGTTATTTATAAAAAATGTTTCTTCTTGTTTTTGATTCTTACGTAAAAACACTTAAAAAACAACTGAGGTCGTGTTTTGGGATCTGGAACGGATTAATGGCATTTCGATTAATTTCAATGTGGAAAATTGCTTTGAGATACGAGCAATTTGACATACGAGCAAGGTTACGAAACGAATTAAACACGTATGTCGAGGTACCACTGTACGTAATTATATAATCGTTAGCAAGCAGATAGTAATAAATAATTTTAAATGTCTGATGCTATCAATATATAAATTATGTTGACTAGTATAATTAATTTAGAATTATACGCCTACATATAATAATATGATGTATGTTACTACAGATACGTATTAATATATACATATATAAGTCTGTGCATATATATGAAATCATAATTCTATTTAAACAAGTTAACAGTTAGAATTACTGAACAACCATGAAAGATTCCCCAAAAATGAAATATGGTGTAACAATGAACACTTAGTTTAGAAATTAGATTCTATTGTATATTGTTGTAAAAGCCATTGTAAGAGTGAAAATTCTTCATTCTGCCTTAATGCGATTTTTTGCGTTTAATGCGTTGTTTGGAGATTTTATGATCCCGAATTATATTGATGTGATATATTAATACTGCATTTGAAGACATACGTTTTCTGAGAAACGAATCAAGGTGATTGATTTTTTGTAAAAGTTTTGATATATCCTTATTTTATGGACGTGCACCGGCACTGAATTGAGAACGGCTTGTGCTATGCTTCGATGGATGAAAAAGCGTTCGTAAGTAATGAATATTATGAAAGTTTCAGCATATTTAAATGAATAGTATTAAAAGTATATATTTATTAACATATATCAATAGTTTATGCTAAATTTTTCATTATAAATCTCATGATAGTTTCATTTCTCATTCTATTGCATTTCTATTGCGGTACATAAATTTTTGGTATACATATTGTAGATTGCATCAGTTTTGCTGCGCAATTTATTCCTCGGTATGTTACTTGTAGTGTTATTAGAAATTCCATTATTTTTGTATTTTTTCTGCAATTTTTAGTATCTTATTAAGAAATTTATGTTTTATTTCAAGATGTATATGAAGTTGGTTAAATCAAATGTTAAATAAACATTGTTATTCAGGCAATAGCGTTAGCTTTATCCAGATAGATAAATGCATTTCTTAAATACTCAAGATATAAAGACACACTCGGATAGTAGATTCACTGACTTTACGTTTTTTAAGGGTTATATATATTCATTAAGGGCGTGTTCAAAACAACCATTGACGGGTAGTCTTGGCGTAATTCGGATTCATACCAAGCTTATCCATTTCTCAGGGCAATAATTTTCGTTATTTTTGCTAAACCATTTACGAAAATATAATTTTCCGAATGCTGAACTCTTATGCATGAAAAGACAGAAGTTAAGATATTTGTTTTGCAATTTGATGCAAAATTCTTATTATTAAAACACTGATGTATATGTTCTTAATTTAAAACTCTGCCAGTATATAACATTATATAACATTATTGTGTTATCTCCATTTATAGATGTCGCTTGCTGCACAGCCTGCTGAATACATTTTACTTTCTAGCTATCTACAATTACATCATGTTGTTTCGGTATGTACAGGGGCGAAGTATTCATTACTTTGATACCTTTAAAGATAATTAATTAAATTTTTCTGATTTTGATATCTATATTATATAGACAGGATTACTGATAAAAAATTTCAGAAAATAGTAAATGAAGAAGTAAATAGAAAAATTTCGTTCAGGTATTGTGAGATGCTAATATAAATTTCATACATTTTACTAGAGGGCTGTTGCCAAAGCAAAATCTTTACTATATATGTCTACGAGCTCTATGTATACAGTGTGTTGCTCAAAGTAAACTTCCTGCACTGTGAAGAGTACTACGTGTATGTCTTGATGCGTTCATGAGAAGCTTGTTCCCTCGTATACGCTCTGCCTCTTCGAACAAAAATTGTCCGTAAACTGCACCGTCTTGAGTTGTTTATATAGGTTCTTGAGCTGTTCTGGTATTTCCTGTCGAATCTGACGATGACGCGGAGAGTCTTGTATCCTTCGTTTACTTGCTACTTCTTCTATTCGCATGGTCTGTTGACGTTCCACTTGCCTAATGGGCCTCCGTTTTCCTTCTGCTTCCCTTTCCGGAGCGCGCAGTGTTTCTTGGTTTTCTGAATGTCTTTTGTGTTTTCTACTAGTTTCTGATACAGTTTGAGCACGCGAAGTTTCTTGAGTTGCTGCTTGTCTGCTGGAACTCCTATTCGTTTCTTCTTCAGTTTCTTGAATGCGTAAGCTTTCTTGTCACTATGCTTGCCTGCTCAGTTTCTAGTTGTGTCTTCATTCATTTTTGAAGCTCGCAAATTTTATTGTACTTGCCTGTTGAGTGTCCTAGTGTTTTTTACTTCATTTTTCTGTAGCTCGCTGTACCATTTGTGCTCTCTTCTTGCGTTCAGACATTTTAGTAAATTGGAAAAAAAATTATTTAACTGTAGTAAAGTAACATTGCATCTAAAATACGTTAAATATCTACAGATGTTTAAACTTCTACTCAGAAAGTAAGTATACAATAAAAGAAATTAAATTTTTATAAATAAATTTAGAATAGCATAAATGCATAGAAACATTTCATTATGAAGAAAATGTATTCATTCTTTCCAAGCAACCAGCGATTCGTAAATACATTTTTCTTGCCAACTCAGGAAACAAAGACCTTTGACACTTCAGGTAATACATTGGAAGTTATGATTTAAATTTATTTCAATATAACAAATTTTCAAAATCTCAATAAAGGAATTAACGTAGCGATAGCATATCGTGTCACGTATCCAAAGGTGAAACATAAAAGTTACCAAAAGCAGCTATTCATTTAAAATACGGATATTAACGAAAGATTTTCGACATACAATGACGTTATATGGAATCACGTGCTTTCTTCAACTTCAGAATATAACCGTAAATAATAATAACAATAAGTTTCATGTTTGGCAATACTATTTATTTCATATTTTTTTTTAACTTAAAAATATCTCTTAAACAAACTCTACGATTTGAAAGTGAGAAGGGCCAACATTTTTCCAAGTAAAGCATTTTGATGTCCAGTGCGCTAGACTTCGGCCACTTGGAAAAATAAATACGAAAAATTACCGTTTTCCGAAATTTTATATAATATCTCGAGTGATAGTCGTAGGAAGATAACAATAGTCGGAAAGTTTTACCAAGAAGTTTCGAAATCCGGGGGTACCTCCTTCCAAACTCAAACTCCCCGTTCCGGAGATATGATGTTACGAAGAAAAAAACAAGGAGGCAAAAATCCACAGATATTTATATTGTTGATTCCTGTATACAATATTCAATTTCCTTTAAAACATTAAGCTTCATTTAAATAAAAGGGAATTAAATTCAGGCATTTTTATTACCTTTCAAGCTTTTATTGTATTTTTAAATAATCTTTTTGTCACATTTGCGCAAGTTTTCCTCGGCGTCATTAGGAGCCTTAGGTCGAAGACATTTAAGAATCATTGCTGCAAATAATGATCATATGTTAAATTGCAATACATATTCGATTGTTTTGATGAGAATTTGAGTAGAATTCTTTATACATCAGCTACTATGCCCCTTTATGTAACGACAAATATTATTTTCGATGATTATCCGATGAGAATGATTCTTTACAATGATTATTTACAACGAATATTAAAAGCTGATGACTATGATTACTTAAATAGAATATGCATGTCATTTGATGACAGCGATTATTTCCAAAGAATCTTCGATCACGTCACTATTGTATATCGCTATACCCGTGGGGTTGGGGCCGGTTGTGAATTGTACTACGGCCCTGTAATTAAGCGTTTTAAATGACGTCAAATAGTCACTGATCCAGATATTTTTCTCCTAACTGCCGCGTATTGTGATCAAAACCGTTATTTAAATCTTCTGAATAAAATTTGGGATAATTCCTTTTACATCAGAGAATAAAGCAATTTGTAACACGAATTTCGACAAAACTACATGCATCGAATAACAAGAATTATATAAACGGAAGTATCAGTACAACAAATCGTTCCTTGCAGCTCCGCTTTTGTCCGACACTTATTTTTCAGCTATCGTATCTACCCATTTGAAGATACCATGTGAAGAATACTTTTTTTAAGTGTGTAAATTAATTACATGTATGTTATGTATATATATGGAGATATTTTTTGAATTAAGAAAGCACCAACTTCTTTTAACGAAAACAACCGAGACATTACCTCCAGTCCAATTTAATTTTTCATCTAAATCATTTCTTAATTACAAAAGTTAATATTAATTTTCTTTGCAAAGGAGACTAGGTGTTGCTGGAAACAAATGAAATACGAAACATCATAAATTTATTGAAGTCAACAGCAGAAAACTGTTAAACAATTAATAGATCACTTCAATGAAATGTAATTGCATTTAAACGTATTAAATTGTTTTCAGCAGATGTAATAATCAGGAACATAGGAAGATTCGAAGAGATATTTTGCGTTTAAATACTTCTTTTGTTTTCGCTAATTTATTTATACATTTCAGTTAACGTGTAAATCTGTGTTTTGAACGCATGGCCCGTTAAGTGAAGAAGTCTGTAGGAAGGCAATTTTTAATCCTGTGCGGAAATTGTCCAAATGATTGATCAGTCATCGACTCAGCATACGCAGCCATGAGGTTGAGATCCCAAACATTGATTAATTGCGCTGGACTGGAAATTTGATCAGCATGGGCAACGGAAGCCACCGTTTAAAAAATTTTCTTGTTCTTAAATATATGCTTATTCACTTTTGTAATATGACTAGATACTTATAATCACGGTTCCTTCACTTTCAATAATATATTTCATAAAATGTTGAAGTGCAGACACACACTTCATATTGTAGAAAAACGTTTCTCTGGAATTTTTGATGCAAATCCTGGTTATTTTTTCTAAGAAGGGAAAGTAAGGAAGTGTACCATTTATAAAGCTTAAATTTTGCTAGATTTGCAAGTTTTTCGCGCTCGCATTTTACGTGCTTCTTAAGAATCTCTGGAAATAAAATGGGAACTTTCCATGACTTGTTGCCAATCTAATTGGAGAAAAAATTTATTCTTTATAGGGAAACTTGCGGGAGGTAACCGTCGAGCAATCTTCTTGTATCTGCCTCGTTCTATCCTGTTTGTTATTTTATTAAAACGTGTTTGGAAATTATTTCCCTCATTGCAAGGTTTGATTTGAGATGATAGATGTCAATCAGACCTTTTAATATGGCATCTTGAGCTGCTGGTGCCAGCAACTTTATTTCCTATTATACCTGTATATCCTCATAATGGAATTTAGGCTAATAAGACGAATATTCATTTCCATATTTATTGTTTTTTAAAGATTTTGAATAAGTAAAGATATTTTACAACATAGAGCGTTTAGAAATCTTTGACAATCTGTAAAAATGTTCGCAAACTGTAACGTACTACTTTTGAGAAAAAACGTATAAGCAATCATTTATTAAATTAATTAATTCAAACATATGAACATATATATTTAATGAAATAAAAATATTTCAGCGCAAATAATTATCGACGTATATTTGAAGAAGAAGGAGAAGCAGAAATATACTTCAGCGAACAATTACTAGAAGAATTGGATCCCCAGTGTTTAAGATTGCAATACGTGTCGGAGACGTAAGTCTTTTCGGAAAAAATAATAAAACAAAACATAATGTTTCAGGTCCAGTTTAATTATACATTTAATAATTTTTTGACAAAAACGCTGGTCTGGAAAATAATACGTTTTCAGATTTATAATGCTTAAAGTTTTTTTCATTCCTTCATTACAAAAATAGATTATAAATGTTTAAAATGGAAAATTACATTGTGAAGAATTCATATTTACTGTAATACCTTTTGATTATAAGGAAACTTTATTGCATTAACTAATGAAATGTCTAAACAGAAAGCTAATATACAAAATATACGTGTTTATACGGCCAGTTTGTAAAATTTGTGAATGAGAAGCAAATGACAAATAGTTGATATAATTAGAGTAACAAAGGCAAAAAGACTTTATGTTTATAAATAATATGCATATATATATATATATATATATATATATATATATGTAAAACAAATTAAGTAAACACTGAAATCCATCCCATACTCTATTCGAAACAAATCTAATATAAATTGTTCTCCTCACCTCTTTCTGTTAGACTATATATTTCTAGATTTACAGAGATTTATGATATTATTTAGCTCGAGTTTTGACAATGTACTCATCAAACATAATAAAAATTTCGAGATTCTAACTTTTCATTGCAATTATTGTTTTTAATATGTAATATTAAATGATTTTGAATTAATAGCAAATTAAAAAATAAAAATTAATTAATTAAAATATATGTTTATGTAGATATATATATCCCCATCACATGATTTTTACATAAAGATGATGACTTAGCTAAGTGGGAATATAAAATTTCCTGAATCAAATATTTCTCTTACTAAACCACAATATTGTCGAACTATGCACATTTTTTCTATCTCTGTCACCGCTGACACGGCGTCGTACTACTTTATTCCTATTCCAACAATATGAGAAATATAAATATTCTAGAAATAGGTAAGTTTGGAATTTCAAATGAACTGGGGCCGCAAATGTGAATTGAAATAAATCTGAATATTTTATCTTATTCATCTGCCAAATTTGTTCTGTATTATAGATCAACATGCGCGATCAGAATTCCTAACATTAATTCACACACACACACATATACATATATATCTATATATATATATATATGTACGTTTGTCGTATATATGTTACGGTGAAACACCGAAATCTGGAGAATGTCGACTTTCACCGGTGAATGTCAACATTCACATAGTCGCTTGTTGTATGTCCGAAATATTTTCAAATACTCTTATTTCTGACTTACACCGGTAAATGTCGACATTCACCATCTACTAATGGTGTATATATATATATATATAATTGTTTATTGCAATTATTATTATTATATATATATATACATATAATCGTTTATTGCAATGCATTGTCGGAAACGCTTTCCTGGCGCCATAGTGACGAGAGACAACACAAGAAAAATAGGGTACGAACAGTGTAAAGATATTTGTTTGTTATTCTTAGCGCGTCGGAAACTAAGAAATAAGAACAAAAACATTGGATCGTCATCAAAAAAAGTATTCGAAAGTTCCTTCGGGAAGTATCCTAGACATGGGTTTGGTAGGGGTAGTCCAGTGCATTGTTCAGCAAGATCACGAGCCCTCACTTGCATTATCACTTCCTCTAGGGTACGTCTAAACATTAGTGCACGAAACCCCCGTTAGAACTCCAACAGGAACTTGTGGCACATATCGTGTCAGCTGCTGGGAAAGTCCTGGGGGTGCACGGTATTTTCCAGAACATCTTATGTTCGATGTGCGAGAGATGTGATACCTGCATCAGGGTTCAGGTCGTAATTTCGAAGAATTTCATTGAGATCCATAAGTGTCTAATTTTGTTCCTATTTTTTAATTTCTCTTGTGCTAAGCATAACTGGTGTCCGTTCTTTCTTGTGTTTCGTGTTTTTTGTACCGACCAGGAAAGTGTTTTCGGTCATGTTTTGCCATTTCATTTTTCGTCGTCGTCGTCTCTCTCATATATGTGCATAATTACCTATGACTCAAGTGTTACTACTATATCATGAAATTTACAAACATAGTGTTTAAAATGCTACATATCCCCATCCGAAAATATCTTTTTTTTTCTCTTGCCCTTCAAATAAGAAATGTGTGTCCTTCATTGTATAACCTCCTGGAACTTTAATTCTTCTTTTTTCGAGGACTATGGAGAAAATATTTCAGTATAGGCAGCTGTCAATATTCTAACATTACATTTTAAAAGCCATTAAAGTGTACCCGAAACGCTCAGAAAGGCTTAATTCGCTTAGGATTTAGGAAATACATTTTGTAAGACTTCGCAAATTTTCCTTCAATAAATTTAATGGAACAGACAAAAGAAGTTACAGGGAACAATAAATATAGGAGAAAACAGATATATCTTTTCGTAATTTATTTTGCTTTGTTTGATTTCTTTCATTCTTCCTGTATAAATAATTAAAACTTTAAGAATGCAACTGAAGAATGAGAATAAAATTTTCAATTGAAAATGAATGGTGGCAAAAATCCTAGTGCTCCTCTGCTGTACCACGAAATAGACCAGCAATATATTCCGAATTTGGAATAACGAGAAAATTAAATGAGGAAACTCGGAGATAATTTAATGAGGTGTCAGGTTACCTCTACTGGGATAATAATAAGAAAAGGTTAAAATACAAAATACGTAAGTAAATTATACAAAAATTGAAGAAATGTAATATATCTGGCATGCGTAAGAAATAGTAATTGATTCAAAAATGTAAATGAATCCAAAGCTTTCAAACTTATACTCGTTTATATACAGATTTTGCTGATTCAGAAAATACGTTACTTGTATATCTTCTAAAATGCTTTTTCCATCCTTTGTTTGTAGTTCTTTCATTTTTCATTTCAGTTTCATTTTTTCCTCCTATTTTGCAATTTTCGCCATTCTTTCCCTCTGCTTTTAAGCCACCTGTTTATTAGTACTATTATTTATATTACAACTTATGTAAAAATTAAGTAAGGAAAAGTAAGGCACTAAAACTTTGCAACTTATTACGCTCTACGTGAGATTCATGGTGGTCGCTTATTGCATACAAATCATGCCAAATGCTTTAACTCTTTCGCATCGAGGGACGACCAAATCTGTTTTCAATAAACATCGAAAACGCCCGTGTTTACGAATTTGTCTTGGAATAGTTTTCCTTTCCCCCTCCGGTTTCATCCATTGTGTGCAGTTTCATCTTAGGGCCGGTTTGCACCTGCGAACGTCAATAGCTTTCCGTTTTTCTCCTTTATTTGCTTCCAAAGAATGATTGACATGTCTTTTAACAACTCGCGAAACCAATGAGCCATACATACTAACGTGGAGGGGAAAGAACTAGGTAGAAAATAAACGAGGCGTTGCGGCGGTTTGCTGTTGCCTGAATGGACGGGCGTTTCGGGCGACTTCGATGCGAAAGAGTTAATTTCTCTGCTTTGCTTTAGGTCCTAACAACGAAAACTAAAAATTCGCCTTTTGTAGAAAAACATTCTGTCAGGCAATGAATCTACGGTTAGATTTTTCCCTATGAAACTGAGCCAAAAGTGTTATATAGTATGTAAATATGAAAGTGTTGTACATGTTAAACGTGATCTTCGTTGCATTACTTTCACTCTTTTACTACTGAAATAAAGAGATACTGATTATTTTGTAGATTGGAAAACCCTCCTTGTGATCATGAAAAGGAGCAAAAACTGGAAAACGAGAAAGAACTAGAAAAGAAGCGAGAACAGGAAAGGATGCAAGAGCGGAAAAAGAATCAAGAGCTGAATAAAAAGGAAGAACAGGAAAAGAAGGAGAAACTGGAAAAGAAGCAAGAACTGAAAAACAAGAAAAAACTGGAATTGACACAAAAACGAGAAAAGAAGCAAGAACTGAAAAAGAAGCAAAAGCTGGAAAAGATACAAAAACGAGAAAAGAAGCAAGAACCGGAAAAGATACAAGAATTGGAAAACATACAAGAATTGGGAAAAAAGCAAGAACTGAATAAGAAGCAAGAGCAGGAAAAGAAGCAAAAACGTGAAAAGAAGCAAGAACTGAAAATGAAACAAGAGCAGAAAAATAAGCAAAAACTGGAAAAGCAACAGAAACTAGAAAAGAAGCAGGAACTGAAAAAGAAGCAAACTCTGGAATGGATTCAAAAACTAGAAAAGAAAGAAGAACTAAAAATTCAGAAACAACTGGAAGAGATACAAAAACAAGTAAACAAAGAAGAACTGAAAAGGCAGAAGAAACTGGAAAAAATGCAAAAACTAAAAAACAAAGAAGAACTGAAAAAGAAGAAGAAACTGGAAAAAATGCAAATACAAGAAAGGAAGCAAGAGCCGGAAAAGATGCCAGAACTGGAAAATATAGACGAGTCAGAAAAGACGCAATACCTGGAAAAGAAGCAAAAAACGGAAAAGAATACAAATCTGAAAAACAAGCTGGAACTGGAAAAGAACTGTCAAACCCGAAAAGGAAACCGGATGAACTGCGAAAAGAGCCAGAACTGGATAACGACTGTAGAACGATTGATTTAATGACCAAACGAAGCAAGAACCGGAAAAGAAAAATAGAACAAATAAATCATATACCACTGCAAATAATAGCACTGCAAACATTAAATATCAACGTCAAAAAAGTAAACACCCTTCTTCAAGGGGGCCTTGCAATACACTGTCATAATCCAGAAGATATAGAAAAAAAATCAGTTATAACCTCATTGCCAAAACAGTTGCAAAAGATATAGTTAACATAAAATTTCCTGAAGCCAGAATACCAAAATGCACAATTCATAATATTCCAAAAAATTTCAACTCTGATGAACTGATTCAAATTATCGCCCAAGAAACATAATATTTCCGAGCTAAGACCTTTATTTAAACTGAATGATCAAAATAATAAATGGATCATAAAATGTCACGGTAAAACTTTCCAAAATTTTATGAGTAAAAAACAAATATATATTGGATGGCGCACCAATAAAATAACCGAGTTTACCGGTGTACGCAGATGTCAAATCTGCCAGGATTTCTCCCATAAGACAAACAAACCAAAATGCTCATTCCTCATCGGAAATTCTCATGTTTCTTGCGTTCTTAACAAACTCCGTACTGCATAAACTGCTGGATTAACAATGAAATGTATGAAGCAAACTTTGAGTGTAAACATCCAGCTTTAGATATTTCCTGGTCCACATATCCAACAGAAGTTAGACGAGTAAAATCCAATACATATTATCAACAATAATACGAGATCCTTCAGACTATATATAGACCATTTCCATCCATAAAAAGAATAATAATATCATCCGCTTTCTCAAAATAAATCTTCAAAGGGAGAAGACCGCCACCGACCAACTAAGTCAGTATCAAGTAGATTATCTGGCAGATTTTATTATAACACAAGAATCCTATTGCATCCCTGGCAAAGTAGGAAGAATTCCAAATAACTGGACAATTATTCAACGTCATGCTTCAACCGGTGTTTTATCTCCTCGTACAGCTATATTCATTCCAAACAACAAATGGAATTCTACAATAAGGATTAATACTCGATATAATCACAATTTCAATCAATACTAATGCATCTCAGCTTCTTATTACTAGTATCTATATATCTCCGTCAAAAATCCAAATCTAACCTTATCCATACTAAATGAAATCTTACAACAATAATAATGGTCCGCATGTTGTTAGTGGAGACTTTAACTCCCATAGTACTTAATGGGGATACTTACAAACCGATCACAGAGGAGAAATACTTGAAGAATTTTTAAATGCAAACAATCTCATTCTACATAATCATTTTACTGACCGACCTACCTTTGATAATACCTACAATAAAGATTGGACTGATCTTCTTATTTCTACAACACATCTTGATAATAAAATTAACAACAGATCAATACTAGATGAACACTGAATCTGATCACAAATATATCTCTTTTGATATAACTGAATATACGTCCTTTACTGCACTTACAAGATATAAAATCAATAATAACAAAGAAAAGAAATTTCAACAAAAGTTCAATTCAATTTCAAATGACTTTCTAAATTCTATTATTCTGTGTACTACAAAAACAGAACTTAATAATATTACCAAGGAACTTATCAGAAAGTTTCAAGATACCTAAGAACGTACCTTCTTCAAAAGATCATCAATTCAGATTATAAAAATCAACTGGTGACGAAAGAACTCCGCAAAGAAACATACAAAACACGAGCATTACGAAGAAAACTCAAATCATCGCAAACTGATGAAGAACGACTCAACCTACTTCAAAAATACAAAAAACGAAAAGCCTCATATAAAAAGCAAATAATATCTGAAAAACGTTAAGCATGGTGCAACTATTGTTCAAACAACCAGGATACGTATGGCTCATTGTACAAAATTGAAACCAACAAAATCTTCCACCCAACGCAACTTACAGTTACTAATACGGGAAATAATGATAAAAATGTTACGAAGATCACTTTAGAAAACATCCTAGATGTTATTCTACCAAACGAAAGCATATATGATGATTCAACTGAACAAAGATTAATTCGTTTTAATCTACTTCCACGAAAATGATATCCCATTTACATCCATGAAACTCAATCGAATTATTAAAAAACTCAATAACAAAAATGCTCCTGGACCAGATAGAATCTGCATTCAAATTATACATAAAAGCTCTTGGAGAAATTCTTGAACGTTGTATTATAGGAAGACTTGAATACCAATTTCAACATCAAAATTTCATCAAGGAAAATCAGTATGGATTTAGGCAGCAAAAATCTGCCATTCATGCAACCTGTGCGTCCTAAATCAAATCGATGTTAATAAAATCAATAACCTACACTCCGCAATAATCAGCTTAGATCTTGAATCAGCCTTTGATTCATTATGGTGGCCTTCAATTAAAGAAGCACTTAGAAATATTGAATGTAATTATAATATCTATCAAATAATCAATAATTTCCTTGATAATCGCCATAATCTCATTTTATATAATAATACTTTAATCAGAAGAAAACAAGTTCGTGGATGTTCACAAGGCGCATGTATGAGCGCAGAATTATGGAATATTACATTTAATAAAATTATAAAAAGTGCCTGGCTTCCTTTTCCTAAAATTACTGCTTTCGCCGATGATGTCGCATTTGTTATCAGTGGAAGGTCCTACTTAATCCTTCGAAGAAATTGTCAAGAAATAAAAGCCATATTCCAGCAAAAATGCAAGAAAATTAAACTTGAAATTTAATCCTTCAAATCTAGAATCATGACAAATAATAAACCTGGATAAAATCTTACTAAGCAACTTTCTGTTAAAATAAATGGCGAAAAAAATCAAGCATACTAAATCAATCAAATACCTAGGAAATTATAATACATGAAAACAACATCTTATCGAATATCTCAAAGAACTTAAAATTCGCACACATTCTATAAGTCAAAATCTTCGACATGTGCATGGCACAAACTGGGGTTTAAATCGCCATATCACCAAATTACTATATCGTACAGTAATAACCAAAATGATTACATACGGCTCTGCCATCTGGGCATTCCCTATAACCACAAGAAAAAAAAATTCTTACGTCAACACAACGACAATTTAATCTTAATATTTCCAGAGGCTTTCGAAATACCTCCAGTACTACTCTTAATATCTTAGCTGGAACTATTCCACTCCATGTCGAATCCATTCAGGAAGCAATTGATTCTACAATATATGAAATTCGCCATAATATTACTTATAACAAAACCATATACATCACAGAGGATTACGAAATGTGCCCTGCTCCTTACAATAGACATCTCTGCTATATCACACACAAAAATAAAAACAGCAATAAACACTAAAACTAAAAACAATTCAATTGAAGTATTTAATTATAGAATCAAATATTAATACTGACCGTCAATCTGCCATCTATGCTATCTCTAACCCAGAAAATCAGACTTCTATTGTTTATGACATCAATAACCTCTCTAAAACAACAGATAATTTAAAAATTCATATATCATGGATAAGAGGCCATAGTAGAAATGCCGGTAACTTAACATTTGACAAACTTGCAAAGAAGCTGTTCCTAATCAAGAAAGCAATTTTCTATATACGAAATTTCCCAAATCTTACCTTCGACTGCCCATAAAAGAACAAATTACCCAAATATGCCAAGAACAATGGAATAACGCATCTACAGGTCGATGAAATTACTAGTTCTACCCCTATTGCAATACTGACACCAAGAGTACATAATCCTTTTTAACATGTAATATTACTGGCCATGGGCCATATCGTGTGTATTTTTATCAAAGAAACTTAATAGACACTGACTTCTGTATATGCTGCTAGAAAGGAGACAGTGATGACTATCTTTTCTCATCTCCTCTCAAGAAAACGTTTCATATACGCGCACCCAGAAATATTGATATATAATTCAAAAGAACGATCAGCAAACTTCAACATCTTCATTCTAATATGAAACAAATTCACCAAAACTTAACACAATTGGATTAAATCTATGCAGAGTAACCCCATCTACAACAGACGAAATATAACAAAATATTTAATTTTCAGCTTTGTAGAATTTTAAGATAATTATCTATGTTTGTCACAAATACTTATTTGTACTGATCGTAATAAAAAACGCCTTGCAAAATCCATAATAAACAGAATGAAATATAAAAATTGAGTCGTCAGAGTAAACTAGAACTGAAAAGGTGAGTCATGATACTGATTTGCTGTGTCATGACAAAAATGAGCTATGAATATTGTATGAGTCATGTAAAATATATGAACTTAAACGAGAAACTTTTTATGATCTCTGTAATCATGAACACTTTAGTCACTTATGAACTCTGCCTAATGAATACTGAAAACTATTTGTGATCATGAACTCTAAAATACAATTTTATTCTCTTCTACATGTTATACTTCTATTTTATAAATTTTATTATATGATATATCATATATTATCCTATACTTTAGAAATTTATTCAAAATTATAATTTTATTATATGATACATTATGTACTATTCTATACTTTATGTATTAAGCTATATTTTATTTCCCATATTTTAAGTATTATTCAGTATTTGTCATGATATATTCTGTTTTAGCATTTTATTCCAAATTTGGAAAATTCAAAATTTTGTTATAATGGCACATTATGTGTTATTGTATACTTGATGTATTATTCTACATATATTTTTCTTCTATTTTAAGAATTATTCCAAATTTGCCATATGATATCTCTACATATAATAAAAGAAAGAGTCTGTCTGTGTGTTGTGTGTGTTTCTTTCGTTCGCGCTGCGCGTAAGCTAATAGACACAGGGCTACAAAATTTGCTACATGAGGTGTATCTAGACAAGGGCCAGTGCACCTCCAAGCGATTTTTTCGAAATTCGAATTCGAATTTTTTTTATTTTATGTTTTGTGACGAAACCGCGTCATTTTGAGACATAATGGGCTATAGGAAAGCGAGATTTTACTCTACACACACCATTTTCAAATCATCATGAAACGTAAGCACTTAGATATTTTACGAACTTAAGATAAATTTCTTGTTTCAATAAATCGATTAAATACGAATTTATTTAACAAATGGAGCTTAACACATTTTCAACGGGATATTTTCTAAAAAAGTTTATTTTTAAAAATGTACAGTTTATTTTTCTTTGATTTTTGGACACGTTAAACATTCATCCTTGCGACTGCTTTTACAAAAAAATTTTGGAAAACTGATAATATTTTGTACTTTTAAAAATATGTTTAAATGAAGCTTCCGAGTACACTTCGCACATCTCACATCTTTAAAAATGTGATTTTGGCAACAATTTTCCAGTCTTATTGTTGTTGATATATTTTTGATGAAATCGCATCATTTTGAATAGTTTCATTCTTTTAGAAATAAGGGTTTGGCAACAATTTTTCATCGTATTTCTTATGTCACTGTTTTTAAGAAATCGGCATATTTCATTGTCATTTATATATATATATATATATATAATACATTTTTATTGATTTTTTTGATAAAGTTGTTCTGTAGAGTAAAATTCTGCGCGGAATTTTATGTTTTTTGAGTTGTTTTCATGTTAATTTTTGCTTATTTCACTGTTTGTAAAATACTGAAAAGTTTTGACTATTTTTTTTTCTTCAACGGAAAGTTGGTGGTGAAAGTTGGTGGAAAGCGTGGAGGTGGCTAGTTAGAAATTGAAGAACCACGCGTTTCGGCCTGTGTGCTTGCCTCGCCAGATTGTTAATTTTTCAACGTAGTATTCAGAAGTTTGCTGAATTATCAGCGGTATCTTAGAACGCGGTGAGGTTAGTTACGTTTAGAGAGCCTCGTAGTTAGTCACTTGTTATTATTCTTTTTTTAGTTTCTTATTTTTATTTTACCGCCGGGTCGGCGTAGTTTGTGAGCGTCAAGAGCACGCATTTGTAATTTCTAAAGTTGAATAAAAAGGGATTTAAACCCTTCTCAAGACTTTGTCTACTTTCCAGTTCTTAGCAGTCACCACTATTGTTGCGTGCAGGTTGGAAGCGCGCAACATAACATTAGCGCCTTAACACTTGTCGAACTGAAATGGCCGAAAATTGGATGGAAGTTGCTGGAGAACAACAAGAAATGGCAAGCCAATTGGAAGGATTTGGATACCTGGTCCAGACGATGACAGCGTCAATCAAGCCAAACGTCAATTTCGAAGGAAAAAATTCGGTGGCGATATTTCTAGAATGCCTCGACAATCACTTCCAGCTCTACCCTGTGCCTGAAAGACAAAAAGTTGCCATCTCCACATCTGCACTAAGAGGACAGGCCGCGCTATAGTGGAAGAATATAGGCAAATTTTTATTAGGGCAATTCGGAGGCCAGATTCAAAAATAAAAGCAATCAAGAATTTCCCACCTCCCAACACCGCCAAGAAAATTTCTTCTTTCCTTGGGTTATGTTCTTATTATCGGCCATTCATAAAAGATTTTGCTAATATTGTTGAACACTTGTTAGTAATTAAAAGAAAGAAAAGTAAATTCATGTGGACAGCAGAAGCAAATACCGCATTCGAAAGGTTAAAAGAAGCGCTTATCAATGCCCCTGTTTTGAAATTCCCGGAGGGGGACGAAAACCTGGAAATTGCAGCAGATGCGTCGGACTATGCTGTGGGTGCGGTTCTTATGCAAAATGGCCATCCTTTGGCAATTTTTGACATTTGAAATTTGGCATTTGAAAATTTCAAAAAATCCTTATTAAAGGCATTCCCCATAGTGAAAGATCGAGCAAGATTATTGAAATAATCTTACCAAGATTGTTACCTGCTGTTCAAGACTACTTTGAAATTAGAAACCCAAGCACATTGCAGGAGCTCTTCGAATTAGCGGTCAAGTTCCAAAATCGCAGAATAGCGGAAAAATCTAGAGGGGCATCGTATTCTCAAAGTATCCGAAGGCAATATTCAAATGAGCAGACCAGAAATGCAAACCGCTCTTATGGGGGAAAGAGCTATCAAGCAAGGTCATCGAAGCTCGAAGGTCAAGGCCCAAAAAGGAAATTTGAGAACAACCGTCCGCGTACCCAGAAGGCAGAAGTTGAAAGAAAAGCTTTTAACGAGTAGAGGGGCCTGTGAATTCGAGGGTCCAGACCCCGGAAGTTTTGAAAAAACCCTCAGGAAGACACTTAAATACGGTCATCGTATAGAACTCACAGTTACCAATTATACAAGTCCTGGTTGGCGATGTACCAGTAGAAGCCCTCATCGATACAGGAGCAGAAGGTAATTTTATGAGTGATATTTTTTTAAGAACTTTATCAGGTTTCGATTATTTAAAAATAAAAACACAGAAATCATAGCAGCGCAAGGACAAACTTGTCATTGTATTGGAAAACTATCTTTAAAAATTCAAGTTCAAAACGAAAGCCTTAAAGTATTAATTTTTGTAGTAAAAAATTAATAATTAATCCACTTATTTTAGGTATGGAGTTTTTAAAAGCCGCAAAGGCCAAACTGAATTTCCAGGAAAGTTCTATCGTGCTGGAGATGGATCGGAGGGTGGTGGAACCAGTGGAACAAACGCAAGTTGACCTTAGTCATTTGAATGACCATGAAAGTCAAGCCATCCAGCAAGTGGTGAGTACTTTTTCAAACTTGTTTTCAGAACGGCCTGGTAGCTGTCAAATAGTTACGCATGAGATACAGTTAACTGCCGACAAACCCTGTAGGACTAAACCTTACCGCTATGATAAACAAAAAGACCAAATCATAGAAGAACATATTCAGGAAATGTTAAAGAACAAAATAATAACGCCCATAAATAGTGAGTACGCGAGTCCAGTCGTACTATGTAAGAAAAAGAACGAGTTTCCTCCTTCGGATAAAAGGACTTGGAGGTTTGCTATCGATTACAGAAAACTTAATAGTATTACTAAATTCCCAGTTTACCCTTTGCCGGTTCTAGAGGAAATTATTAGAAAGATTAAATCTACAAGATACATGACTACATTGGACTTAACGTCTGGCTACTATCAAATAGCTATGAGACCCGAAGACATACATAAAACCGCGTTTATAACAAAATCGGGCACTTATGCATTTTTACGCATGTCCTTTGGGTTGTGTAGGGCCCATCAACATTCCAGAGCTATGGACATTGTTCTAAAGCTTGTCCTTGGAAAATCGACTTTAATCTATCTAGATGATATAATTATAAAGAGTAGTATCTTGGAACAACATATTAAAGATCTAGAAGAAGTTTTTAAATTATTAAAAGAGGCCGGTCTTACAATTAACGCCTTAAAATACAAGTTCGCAACTAAAGACTTAAATATCTGGGTTATAAAATTTCGCAAAAGAGTATAGAAACTCAAGATTCAAAAATAAAAGCAATCAAGAATTTCCCACCTCCCAACACCGCCAAGAAAATTTCTTCTTTCCTTGGGTTATGTTCTTATTATCGGCCATTCATAAAAGATTTTGCTAATATTGTTGAACCCTTGTTAGTAATTAAAAGAAAGAAAAGTAAATTCATGTGGACAGCAGAAGCAAATACCGCATTCGAAAGGTTAAAAGAAGCGCTTATCAATGCCCCTGTTTTGAAATTCCCGGAAGGGGACGAAAACCTGGAAATTGCAGGAGATGCGTCGGACTATGCTGTGGGTGCGGTTCTTATGCAAAATGGCCATCCTTTGGCGATTTTTAGTAAAACGTTGAATCATACACAAAGGAATTATACAGCTACAGAGAGAGAAACATTAGCCGTATTAATGGCTGTACACAAATTTCGAGTTTATTTCGGCAAAGCGCCAGTAACAGTCTTTTCGAATCATGCGGCTGTTGGTAGACTTTACTCGGGGAAAAACCTAACGCCCAGGTTAATAAGATGGGCTTTAAAACTCCAAGAATATAATCTCATAATCAAATATAAACCGGGTAAGGGAAACAATGTAGCTGACGCACTTTCTCGCATAAAACTGGACGATGAAGGCAATGAACTTAAATGCGCTGTGTTGACTTCAAAAATTTTAGATTCTAGAGATACAATTATTGCTGAATTGAAAGCTGATCCTGAATTTGGAAGTATATATGCGTATTTGAAAGACCCCGAAAGCTTTGAACACACAGATATCGATGAGATAAGAAATAGAGCAGAAAACTATAAAATAATAGATAATTTATTATTTTATACGAAAAGAACAAACGAAAACCTGGAATACAAACCAGTCATCCCAGCCTCGCTTCGTATAAGCATTTTGAAGGAATTACACGACGCGAAAACAGCAGGTCATTTAGGGCTCAGAAAGGCTTTAAAAAGGGTACGCGAAGCGGTATATTTCCCGCAATTATACAAAATAGTAACTGCGTATGTCAGGTCCTGCAATAAATGTCAGTTAATAAATGATATTAATTACAGCCCGGCCGGTATATTCGCGCTACATTTCCGAATGAAATTTTAGGCATAGATCTTCTTGGTCCTTTCCCCCAGAGTGAGTTAAATAAAAATTGTTTTCTTTTAGTAATTGTAGATCATTTTTCAAAATGGCCAGAAAATCTTCCACTTAAACGCGCGTCAGCCAAAACAGTCGCAGATGCATTCTTACACAGATACATTTTAAAATACGGTGCACCGAAAAAAGTACATAGCGATAACGGTAAACAATTCGTTAGCCAAATATTTGAAAACGTATGCACTGGACTTGGCATACGCCATATCAAAATGGTTCCGTATAGACCACAGGCAAACATAGCAGAAGGAGTTAATAAAAACATTGTAAAAATAATTCGAAGTTATGTTAGCACACATCACAAGCGCTGGGATGGCTACATAAATATGTTAGCTTATGCTTTAAGAACGGCAAATCACGATACTACGGGAAAACCCCAGCAGAATTATTTTTAGGACGAAAGTTAATTACGCCATTAGATAAATTATTCTTTGTGCAACAAAGAGACCAAGAATTTAAACAGAAAGATGTGCAAACACTTATTGACCAGGCGGTTAAAAGATCGGATACGGCAAGAAATAGGCAAAAGTTATACTATGATAGAAAACGCCTTGAAGCAGATTTTAAAGTTGGAGATAAAGTGTTGAAGCGGAAATTTTCTTTATCAAGTGCCCCAGACAATTTTACTGCAAAGTTAGCTCCAAAATTTGAAGGCCCTATGTAATTCAGGAAATCAAGGGAGTCGTATTGGACCTTAAGAACGAGAGAGGGGAAATCTGTAAAGCAAGTCCCGACCAGGTGAAAAATATTATAATCAAAATGATTTTGAAATCCTTGAAAGTTTTTGCAGGACTCAAGCGTAAAAGAAGTAGAAGGTCCAGAAATAACGTCACCCGTTCCACAGCCCAAGAAGCAGAGAACAAGAAGAGAAACCTAGCCGTTCTATAAGTCATGCGACGTACCGAAAAGAAGAAATGAAAACGTCAGACTCCAGCATTTAAGAAATACAAGAAAGCAAAGCCGCCGCGTAAAGACACTTTGGTAAAGAGGAAAACACCACTTACAACTTATCGCAGTAGAAATTTTACATCGAGGAGAACGCTTCCAGGGCCAGAGAGTCAGGTGCAAACAAGGCCGCCGTTCCCGAGAACGAAAAGACAGCAGGAGGAACGAAAAGACCACCACCAACAGAAGAAATCCAAGCACGATTCCAGACCGGAGGACGCCAAGACCAGCCGTCCAGGGGCCAAAACGGAAAAGACAGCAACCCGACGACTACCACTCCAAGAGGCCAGCATGCAGAGGGCGAAAAAGAAGAAGCAACGTGGACGACACTCGAAGGACCCTAAGGAGACGACTGACGTCGATGAAATCTATAACATGGGAGCAGTTCTGCCAGAAGAGGATGTCGGAGTTACAATCATCGAAAACTCAAAGATAAGTTAAAATCTTCTATAACATTTTTTTTCTTTTGTTCCGAAATGTTATGCGTAAATGCACAGTTCTATGTTTTGACGGAAGTCAATGTGTCTCGGTTGAGATTTAGTTTTATTTTACTTTATTTAGCTAAGGCAAAAGTATCATTTTCTTTAAGTATAAAATCTAGGAACAAGCAGTTTCTGTTGGTCGAAAGACTAGTTCTTTTATGTTAAAGCCAAAATTTGGCCGAAGATAAAAATAACTTCGTATTCTTGTATTATTAACAACTTTAGTTTCAGTGCCTCCAGCTTGGCGAAGAATGAGTAAAGTAAAAATTTATTTTTCTCTTATTCATTTTATGGTAAATTGTAAAAATCATATGTATTAGAATTTTGTAAATATACGTAAATGCTTGAAAGTTATGTAAAAGTAGAATTTAGTCTAGAAGCATAAAATTTTAGATGCTAAAAGTAAATGCTCAAAAGCAATGAATTCAAATTTAAGTATTAAACTGTAGATAAAATCATGCTTTAGAGCGAAAGCCTGCATGTCTAAGAATAAATGAGGGGGAATTTAGAATGAAAGTGTTTTGTAGGGTTCTCCACCTACATTTGAATTTTAAGAATGTTAAAGTAGCTCATCGAGCCAGGGCAAAGTTAAATTCATGTTTGAATACTTGAATGAATGTGAATTAAGCAGTAACTAAGGAAAATAAATCGTTCAAAAACAAAAACTTATTCAGTGTCAAGAAAGTGTAAATTATAATGTATTTAGAAAGATACTGATACTTATTCCTTCCAGATACTGGAAGGAAGAGAACAGATTGATTGCTGAAGTCCGGGAAAGGTTGCTGTAAGAAGAGAGAATTAAATAAGTATCTACAGAAATTTGTTCTACCTTTTGTGAGATAACAGATTTTTTTTATGTCAACGAGGCTCTTAAAATTTAGATCAGATTTGTGGAAACTTTCCAATAGGTCGTTTCTAGGACCTGCTTCCAAGTTTTCCAAATTCTGGCAGCGGCAAATGTAGGGTTTATATTTATTTTAACTAACATTTATTTTAAGTTTAAACTATCTTTCCTGTTAAGCCTTACTTTCCCCTGGAATTGCCAATGCCAGAGTATGTAACTTTTAGTAGAACGCGCAAAGGATTCAAATTGTCAGCGGAAGTAATCTGAGTTAAATAGAAGGGAAACGAGTTCGAAAGTGTGTTTCTTTCTGCACGAGCGTGGAGGTGGCTAGTTAGAAATCGAAGAACCACGCGTTTAGGCCTGTGTGCTTGCCTCAGCAGATTGTTAATTTTTCAATGTAATATTCAGAAGTTTGCTGAATTATCAGCGGTATCTTAGAACGCGGTGAGGTTAGTTACGTATAGAGAGCCTCGTAGTTAGTCACATGTTATTATTCTTTTTTTAGTTTTTTATTTTTATTTTACCGCCGGGTCGGCGTAGTTTGTGAGCGTCAAGAGCACGCATTTGTAATTTCTAAAGTTGAATAAAAAGGGATTTAAACCCTTCTCAAGAATTTGTCTACTTTCCAGTTCTTAGCAGTCACCACTATTGTTGCGTGCAGGTTGGAAGCGCGCAACATTACAAGGGATATCATTAATTATACTTTGCATTATCATTAATTATACTTTGCTTTCCAGAATTTTTTTGTTTTTTGTATTCTTTTGTGTTCTTTGTTGCTCATTTCACTGATTTTAAGATACTGAAAAGTTTTGAGTGATTTTTTTAGGAAACAAAGTTCTTAACCTCCTTTATACCATTTGAGTTCTTAAGATTTTGCAAAGGTAAGTTGGTTAATTTATTTATTAGGATCATTAATATTTGAATTAAGGGATATTGCTTATTTCAAGGTAATTTTGTTATACGTAATAACTTTTTTTTATGAAGTTGTTCTGCAGAGTAAAATTCTACGCTGTTTTCAAGTTTAAAGTTTGGTGTTTCTTTCAGCCATTTTCCCAGTACATTTAAAAGCCAGACGAAGGCTGGCAGCTAAGCTGCTAGTATTCTGTACAAGCTTGATTTAAAACTTGTTTTATTAGATTTCCCTCCTTTCCCAACAGCACAAAGTTTCGAGATCTGGACTCATACATTGGGCTAATAATTGATTTAGCCACTACAATATTATTACTACTTTCTAATGAACCTTTTTCTAGATTTCTTCATTTCTTCTATAACCCGTTCTCCCTTTTTGTCCTCCTCACTTAAAAACTAACTTCTAAATCTCTCTTTAAAGAACTACCAGTAGGATTCTTCCTCTTCTGGCCTTCCCTTTGTGCTGTATTCGGTTAGTTATTGGGATGTATACCTGTGCAATCTTTAATGAAGCTCCAACACTTTTACCTGTACATGTCTGTACCTAAATGAAACTGGTTCGTTTTGATGTTATACTAGCGAAACACCAAAAAAAATCTTGATTTAAATGATGATGATTTAAATAATTTAGCTGGTATTTTAAGGATGAGGATTTATACTAACTGCTGATGATTTTTTATTTACGTTATCGTGATTATATGTTATAGTGATGAAGAATGTGATTAAATGAGTATGATGGTAATAAAACTTTAGGTGATAGTACTTTGTATTCAGGTGATTTTATTATTTGACGACTTCAATGATGATGGTGTATATGATATATAGTTTCGATTGATTAGTATGGAATGATGATGTGATTTGTGTGATGGTGGTTTATTTTATTCTGACGATGGTGATAGAGATAGGATGGTTTAAAATGATGATGTGTTTTGTGTGGTGAGGAATATTTAGATGATTTTGATGATGATATAGATTTGGCTAATGACGATTTTATAGCTGATATGATAGTGATTTATAGAATAGTTTAGAGGGTTTCGGCAGTGAAGACGATGGTTATTTATATTTAGATGCAGCGTCTAACAGTTTCTCCCACCTCAGAAAAGATCTCAGTCTGTGTGCTTGTTTCCCTCGTTTTGGAAGCATCTTTGATAAGCTGGGTTGGCGCTTTTTGCTTTATGTACATTTAGAAAACATTATCATATTTATTTTTATAACCATGGGTCCAAAGAAGAAGATGATGTCTATTGAATTACAGCGTGAAATCATAGAAAACCATGAGCAAGGTGTGCGAGTAATTGACTTGGCGATGATGTACGGTCGTAGCACATCAATGATATGTACTGTGCTTAAACAAAAGGATTTGATAAAGGGTATAACGCCATCTAAGGCCGATAAAATAATGTCTAAACTCTGGACCTCTCTCCGTGAATAGATGGAGAAACTACTGATGGGGTGGGTGAGAGAGAAGCAACTTCAAGGAGGAACCTTAACATAAAGCATCATATGTGAGAAGGCACGAGCAATTTACGGTTATTTGCTAAAGAAGATCCCACACACTTCTAAAAATGAGGAATCGGAAGACTTGTTTAAATCAAGTAGGGCTGGCTTGACATCTTTAGGAAAAGGACCGGCATTCACTCCGTCGTCAGACATGGTGAGGCAGCAAGTTCCGATGTGAAGGCAGCTGAGGTTTACATCAAAATGTTTTCCGAACTGATACTAGCCAAAGGATACATCCCCCCAGCAAGTCTTTAACTGTGACGAGACAGTACTTTTCTGGTAAAGGATGGCGAATAGAACTTACATAACGGCAGAGGAGAAGACGATGCCAGGTCACAAACCCATGAAGGATAGATTAACTCTAGTAATTTGCGCCAATGAGATTGGCGACTGTAAAATCAAGCCTCTGCTAGTATACCATTCGGAAAATCCCAGAGTCTATAAGTCATATAATATTTCAAAAGAAAATCTGCCAGGTATGTGGAGGACAAATCCGAAGGTTTGGGTCACCAGGAAATTCTTTGTGAAGTGGATAAACCTGGTGTTTGGCCCTTCTGTTAAAAAATACCCACAGAAAAACAACCTACCCATGCAAGCCCTTCTCTTCCTCGACAATGCCCCTACTCACCCACCAAATCTCGAAGATGCTTTACTCTAATAGTTCAAGTTTATAAAAGTTCCCTACCTACCACCCAACACCACTCCTATCCTGCAGACCATTGATCAGCAGGTGATTTCTAATTTTAAGAAATTTTACACCAAGCACATTTTTTGGGGCTGCTTTGAGGTGACGGAGAACACAAACCTTACCCTTCGAGAGTTCTGGAAAGGCCACTTTAAGATCGTCATATGTCTAGGAATTATTGATCACGCCTGGCTGGGTGTTACAACAAGGACCTTAACCTCTGCATGAAAGAAGCTGTGGCCTGAGGCTGTTGCTGAAAGGGCCTTCGAAGGATTGGAACCCAAAGTGGTATAGGTAGAGGAGCTTGTTTCTCTGGGAAAATCCAGAGTCTGGAGGTGGATGGGAGAGATGTGAACGAACTCGTCGAACAACAGTCTCAGGAGCTGACAACCGAGGAGTTACAGGATCTGTATTTGCAGCGGCATACGTTGGGTTAACGAAAAATTAGTTTTGAAGAGGAGCCAGAGGTGGAGGAGGTTATCGCTACAAGAGATATAAAACAGGTCTTGGGAATGTGGGAGAAAGTTGTAGAGTTCGTGGATAAAAATCACCGCGAAAACGTTGCAACTAGTCGTGAATCCTTGACACGAAACAAACCTCCTTGGAAAGTTTTTTTAAATGATCTGCGGGTGGAAATAAGCAGATCATGACGAAAAAAGCGAAGACCAGTGACAAAAATTAAGCTCTTCCGTAGGCACTTCACTTTTTCTTTTAATTATGTTTTTATAGAATATGTATTTGTTATTTATAAAAAATGTTTCTTCTTGTTTTTGATTCTTACTTAAAAACACTTAAAAACCAACTGAGGTCGTGTTTTGGGATCTGGAACGGATTAATGGCATTTCGATTAATTTCAATGTGGAAAATTGCTTTGAGATACGAGCAATTTGACATACGAGCAAGGTTACGAAACGAATTAAACACGTATGTCGAGGTACCACTGTACGTAATTATATAATCGTTAGCAAGCAGATAGTAATAAATAATTTTAAAAGTCTGATGCTATCAATATATAAAAATATTGACTAGTATAATTAATTTAGAATTATACGCCTACATATAATAATATGATGTATGTTACTACAGATACGTATTAATATATACATATATAAGTCTGTGCATATATATGAAATCATAATTCTATTTAAACAAGTTAACAGTTAGAATTACTGAACAACCATGAAAGATTCCCCAAAAATGAAATATGGTGTAACAATGAACACTTAGTTTAGAAATTAGATTCTATTGTATATTGTTGAAAAAGCCATTGTAAGAGTGAAAATTCTTCATTCTGCCTTAATGCGATTTTTTGCGTTTAATGCGTTGTTTGGAGATTTTATGATCCCGAATTATATTGATGTGATATATTAATACTGCATTTGTAGACATACGTGTTCTGAGAAACGAGTCAAGGCGATTAATTTTTTGTAAAAATTTGGATTTATCCTTATTTTATTGACGTGCACCAGCACTGAATTGAGAATGGCTTGTGCTATGCTTCGATGGATGAAAAAGCGTTCGTAAGTAATGAATATTATGAAAGTTTCAGCATATTCAAATGAATAGTATTAAAAGTATATATTTATTAACATATATCAATAGTTTATGGTAAATCTTTCATTATAAATCTCATGATAGTTTCATTTCTCATTCTATTGCATTTCTATTGCGGTACATAAATTTTTTGGTATACATATTGTAGATTGCATCAGTTTTGCTGCGCAATTTATCCCTCAGTATGTTACTTGTAGTGTTATTAGAAATTCCATTATTTTTGTATTTTTTCTGCAATTTTTAGTATCTTATTAAGAAATTTATGTTTTATTTCAAGATGTATATGAAGTTGGTTATATCAAATGTTAAATAAACGTTGTTATTCAGGCAATAGCGTTAGCTTTATCCAGATAGATAAATGCATTTCTTAAATACTCAAGATATAAAGACACACTCGGATAGTAGATTCACTGACTTTACGTTTTTTAAGGGTTATATATATTCATTAAGGGCGTGTTCAAAACAACCATTGACGGGTAGTCTTGGCGTAATTCGGATTCATACCAAGCTTATCCATTTCTCAGGGCAATAATTTTCGTTATTTTTGCTAAACCATTTACGAAAATATAATTTTCCGAATGCTGAACTCTTATGCATGAAAAGACAGAAGTTAAGATATTTGTTTTGCAATTTGATGCAAAATTCTTATTATTAAAACACTGATGTATATGTTCTTAATTTAAAACTCTGCCAGTATATAACATTATATAACATTATTGTGTTATCACCATTTATAGATGTCGCTTGCTGCACAGCCTGCTGAATACATTTTACTTTCTAGCTATCTACAATTACATCATGTTGTTTCGGTATGAACAGGGGCGAAGTATTCATTACTTAGATACATTTAAAGATAATTAATTAAATTTTTCTGATTTTGATATCTATATTATATAGACAGGATTACTGATAAAAAATTTCAGAAAATAGTAAATGAAGACGTAAATAGAAAAATTTCGTTCAGGTATTGTGATATGCTAATATAAACTTCATACATTTTACTAGAGGGCTGTTGCCAAAGCAAAATCTTTACTCTATATGTCTACGAGCTCTATGTATACAGTGTGTTGCTCAAAGTAAACTTCCTGCATTGTGAAGAGTACTACGTGTATGTCTTGATGCGTTCATGAGAAGCTTGTTCCCTCGCATACGCTCTGCCTCTTCGAACAAAAATTGTCCGTAAACTGCAGCGTCTTGAGTTGTTTATATAGGTTCTTGAGCTGTTCTGGTATTTCCTGTCGAATCTGACGATGACGCGGAGAGTCTTGTATCCTTCGTTTACTTGCTACTTCTTCTATTCATCGCGCATGGTCTGTTGACGTTCCACTTGCCTAATGGGCCTCCGTTTCCCTTCTGCTTCCCTTTCCGGAGCACGCAGTGTTTCTTGGTTTTCTGAGTGTCTTTTGTGTTTTCTACTAGTTTCTGATACAGTTTGAGCACGCGAAGTTTCTTGAGTTGCTGCTTGTCTGCTGGAACTCCTATTCGTTTCTTCTTCAGATTCTTGAATGCGTAAGCTGTCTTGTCACTATGCTTGCCTGCTGAGTTTCTAGTTGTGTCTTCATTCATTTTTGAAGCTCGCAAATTTTATTGTACTTGCCTATTGAGTCTCCTAGTGTTTTTTACTTCATTTTTCTGTAGCTCGCTGTACCATTTGTGCTCTCTTCTTGCGTTCAGACATTTTAGTAAATTGGAAAAAAAAATTATTTAACTGTAGTAAAGTAACATTGCATCTAAAATACGTTAAATATCTACAGATGTTTAAACTTCTACTCAGAAAGGAAGTATACAATAAAAGAAATTAAATTTTTATAAATAAATTTAAATAGCATAAAATGCATAGAAACATTTCATTATGAAGAAAATGTATTCATTCTTTCCAAGCAACCAGCGATTCGTAAATACATTTTTCTTGCCAATTCAGGAAACAAAGACCTTTGACATTTCAGGTAATGCATTGGAATTTATGATTTAAATTTATTTCAATATAACAAATTTTCAAAATCTCAATAAAGGAATTAACGTAGCGAGAGCATATCGTGTCACGTATCCAAAGGTGAAACATAAAATTTGCCAAAAGCAGCTATTCATTTAAAATACTGATATTAACGAAAGATTTTCGACATACAATGACGTTATATGGAATCACGTGCTTTCTTCAACTTCAGAATATAACCGTAAATAATAATAACAATAAGTTTCACGTTTGGCAATACTATTTATTTCATATTTTTTTTTAACTTAAAAATATCTCTTAAACAAACTCTACGATTTGAAAGTGAGAAGGGCCAACATTTTTCCAAGTAAAGCATTTTGATGTCCAGTGCGCTAGACTTCGGCCACTTGGAAAAATAAATACGAAAAATTACCGTTTTCCGAAATTTTATATAATATCTCGAGTGATAGTCGTAGGAAGATAACAATAGTCGGAAAGTTTTACCAAGAAGTTTTGAAATCCGGGGGTACCTCCTTCCAAACTCAAACTCCCCGTTCCGGAGATATGATGTTACGAAGAAAAAAACAAGGAGGCAAAAATCTCAGATATTTATATTGTTGATTCCTGTGTACAATATTCAATTTCCTTTAAAACATTAAGCTTCATTCAAATAAAAGGAAATTAAATTCAGGCATTTTTATTACCTTTCAAGCTTTTATTGTATTTTTAAATATTCTTTTTGTCACATTTGCGCAAGTTTTCCTCGGCGTCATTAGGAGCCGTAGGTCGAAGACATTTAAGAATCATTGCTATAAATAATGATCATATGATAAATTGCAATACATATTCGATTCTTTTGATGAGAATTTGAGTACAATTCTTTATACATCAGCTACTATGCCCCTTTATGTAACGACAAATATTATTTTCGATGATTATCCGATGAGAATGATTCTTTACAATGATTATTCGATGACGATGATTATTTACAACGAATATTAAAAGCTGATGACTATGATTACTTAAATAGAATATGCATGTCATTCGATGACAGCGATTATTTCCAAAGAATCTTCGATCACGTCACTATTGTATATCGCTATATCCGTGGGGTTGGGGCCGGTTGTGAATTGTACTACGGCCCTGTAATTAAGCGTTTTAAATGACGTCAAATAGTCACTGATCCAGATATTTTTGTAGTAACTGCCGCGTATTGTGATCAAAACCGTTATTTAAATCTTCTGAATAAAATTTGGGATAATTCCTTTTACATCAGAGAATAAAGCAATTTGTAACACGAATTTCGACAAAACTACATGCATCGAATAACAAGAATTATATAAACGGAAGTATCAGTACAACAAATCGCTCCTTGCAGCTCCGCTTTTGTCCGACACTTGTTTTTCAGCTATCGTATCTACCTATTTGAAGATACCATGTGAAGAATACTTTTTTTAAGTGTGTAAATTAATTACATGTATGTTATGTATATATATGGAGATATTTTTAGAATTAAGAAAGCACCAACTTCTTTTAACGAAACAACCGAGACATTACCTCCAGTCCAATTTAATTTTTCATCTAAATCATTTCTTAATAACAAAAGTTAATATTAATTTTCTTTGCAAAGGAGACTAGGTGTTGCTGGAAACAAATGAAATACCAAACATCATAAATTTATTGAAGTCAACAGCAGAAAACTGTTAAACAATTAATAGATCACTTCAATGAAATGTAATTGCATTTAAACGTATTAAATTGTTTTCAGCAGATGTAATAATCAGGAACATAGGAAGATCCGAAGAGTTATTTTGCGTTTAAATACTTCTTTTGTTTTCGCTAATTTTTTTATACATTTCAGTTAACGTGTAAATCTGTGTTTTGAACGCATGGCCCGTTAAGTGAAGAAGTCTGTAGGAAGGCAATTTTTAATCCTGTGCGGAAATTGTCCAAATGATTGATCAGTCATCGACTCAGCATACGCAGCCATCAGGTTGAGATCCCAAACATTGATTAATTGCGCTCGACTGGAAATTTGATCAGCATGGTCAACGGAAGCCACCGTTTAAAAATTTTTCTTGTTCTTAAATATATGCTTATTCACCTTTGTAATATGACTAGATACTTATAATCACGGTTCCTTCACTTTCAATAATATATTTCATAAATTGTTGAAGTGCAGACACACACTTCATATTGTAGAAAAACGTTTCTCTGGAATTTTTGATGCAAATCCTGGTTATTTTTTCTAAGAAGGGAAAGTAAGGAAGTGTGCCATTTATAAAGCTTAAATTTTGCTAGATTTGCAGGTTTTTCGCCCTCGCATTTTACGTGCTTCTTAAGAATCTCTGGAAATAAAATGGGAACTTTCCATGACTTGTTGCCAATCTAATTGGAGAAAAAATTTATTCTTTATAGGGATACTTGCGGGAGGTAACTGTCGAGCAATCTTCTTGTATCTGCCTCGTCCCATCCTGTTTGTTCTTTTATTAAAACGTGTTTGGAAATTATTTCCCTCATTGCAAGGTTTGATTTGAGATGATAGATGTCAATCAGACCTTTTAATATGACATCTTGAGCTGCTGGTGCCAGCAACTTTATTTCCTATTATACCTGTATATCCTCATAATGGAATTTAGGCTAATAAGACGAATATTCATTTCCATATTTATTGTTTTTTAAAGATTTTGAATAAGTAAAGATATTTTACAACATAGAGCGTTTAGAAATCTTTGACAATCTGTAAAAATGTTCGCAAACTGTAACTTACTACTTTTGACAAAAAACGTATAAGCAATCATTTATTAAATTAATTAATTCAAACATATGAACATATATATTTAATGAAATAAAAATATTTCAGCGCAAATAATTATCGACGTGTATTTGAAGAAGAAGAAGGAGAAGCAGAAATATACTTCAGCGAACAATTACTAGAAGAATTGGATCCCCAGTGTTTAAGATTGCAATACGTGTCGGAGACGTAAGTCTTTTCGGAAAAAATAATAAAACAAAACATAATGTTTCAGGTCCAGTTTAATTATACATTTAATAATTTTTTGACAAAAACGCTGGTCTGGAAAATAATACGTTTTCAGATTTATAATGCTTAAAGTTTTTTTCATTCCTTCATTACAAAAATAGATTATAAATGTTTAAAATGGAAAATTACATTGTGAAGAATTCATATTTATTGTAATACCTTTTGATTATAAGGAAACTTTATTGCATTAACTAAAGAAATATCTAAACAGAAAGCTAATATACAAAATACACGTGTTTATACGGCCAGTTTGTAAAATTTGTGAATGAGAAGTAAATGTCAAATAGTTGATATAATTAGAGTAACAAAGACAAAAAAGACTTTATGTTTATAAATAATATGCATATATATATATATATATATATATATATATGTAAAACAAATTAAATAAACACTGAAATCCATCCCATACGCTATTCGGAACAAATCTAATATAAATTGTTCTCCTCACTTCTTTCTGTTAGACTATATATTTCTAGATTTACAGAGATTTATGATATTATTTATCTCGAGTTTTGACAATGTACTCATCAAACATAATAAAAATTTCGAGATTCTAACTTTTCATTGCAATTATTGTTTTTAATATGTAATATTAAATGATTTTGAATTAATAGCAAATTAAAAAATAAAAATTAATTAATTAAAATATATGTTTATGTAGATATATATATCCCCATCACATGATTTTTACATAAAGATGATGACTTAGCTAAGTGGGAATATAAAATTTCCTGAATCAAATATTTCTCTTACTAAACCACAATATTGTCGAACTATGCACATTTGTTCTATCTCTGTCACCGCTGACACGGCGTCGTACTACTTTATTCCTATTCCAACAATATGAGAAATATAAATATTCTAGAAATAGGTAAGTTTGGAATTTCAAATGAACTGGGGCCGCAAATGTGAATTGAAATAAATCTGAATATTTTATCTTATTCATCTGCCAAATTTGCTCCGTATTATAGATCAACATGTGCGATCAGAATTCCTAACATTAATTCACACACACACACACATATATATATATCTATATATATATATACGTTTATCGTATATATGTTACGGTGAAACACCGAAATCTGGAGAATGTCGACTTTCACCGGTGAATGTCAACATTCACATAGTCGCTTGTTGTATGTCCGAAATATTTTCAAATTCTCTTATTTCTGACTTACACCGGTATATGTCGACATTCACCATCTACTAATGGTATATATATATATATATACATATAATCGTTTATTGCAATGCATTGTCGGAAACGCTTTCCTGGCGCCATAGTGACGAGAGACAACACAAGAAAAATAGGGTACGAACAGTGTAAAGATATTTGTTTGTTATTCTTAGCGCGGCGGAAACTAAGAAATAAGAACAAAAACATTGGATCGTCATCAAAAAAAGTATTCGAAAGTTCCTTCGGGAAGTATCCTAGACATGGGTTTGGTAGGGATAGTCCAGTGCATTGTTCAGCAAAATCACGAGCCCTCACTTGCATTATCACTTCCTCTAGGGTACGTCAAAACATTAGTGCACGAAACCCCCGTTAGAACTCCAACAGGAACTTGTGGCACATATCGTGTCAGCTGCTGGGAAAGTCCTGGAGGTGCACGGTATTTTCCAGAACATCTTATGTTCGATGTGCGAGAGATGTGATACCTGCATCAGGGTTCAGGTCGTAATTTCGAAGAATTTCATTGAGGTCCATAAGTGTCTAATTTTGTTCCTATTTTTTAATTTCTCTTGTGCTAAGCATAACTGGTGTCCGTTCTTTCTTGTGTTTCGTGTTTTTTGTACCGACCAGGAAAGTGTTTTCGGTCATGTTTTGCCATTTCATTTTTCGTCGTCGTTTTCTCTCTCATATATGTGCATAATTACCTATGACTCAAGTGTTACTACTATATCATGAAATTTACAAACATAGTGTTTAAAATGCTACATATCCCCATCCGAAAATATCTTTTTTTTTGTCTTGCCCTTCAAATAAGAAATGTGTGTCCTTCATTGTATAACCTCTTGGAACTTTAATTCTTCTTTTTTCGAGGACTATGGAAAAAATATTTCAGTATAGGCAGCTGTCAATATTCTAACATTACTTTTTAAAAGCCATTAAAGTGTAGCCGAAACGCTCAGAAAGGCTTAATTCGCTTAGGATTTAGGAAATACATTTTGTAAGACTTCGCAAATTTTCCTTCAATAAATTTAATGGAACAGACAAAAGAAATTACAGGGAACAATAAATATAGGAGAAAACAGATATATCTTTTCGTAATTTATTTTGCTTTGTTTGATTTCTTTCATTCTTCCTGTATAAATAATTAAAACTTTAAGAATGCAACTGAAGAATGAGAATAAAATTTTCAATTGAAAACGAATGGTGGCAAAAATCCTAGTGCTCCTCTGCTGTACCACGAAATAGAACAGCAAAATATTCCGAATTTGGAATAACGAGAAAAAATTTGAAACCTTTGCAGCCAGCGATGCAAAGAGATTGATCTGACAGGAAGATGACTTAAATGAGGAAACTCGGAGATAATTTAATGAGGTGTCAGGTTACCTCTACTAGGATAATAATAAGAAAAGGTTAAAATACAAAATACGTAAGTAAATTATACAAAAATTGAAGAAATTTAATATATCTGGCATGCGTAAGAAATAGTAATTGATTCAAAAATGTAAATGAATCGAAAGCTTTCAAACTTATACTCGTTTAAATACAGATTTTGCTGATTCAGAAAGTACGTTACTTGTATATCTTCTAAAATGCTTTTTCCATCCTTTGTTTGTAGTTGTTTCATTTTTCATTTCAGTTTCATTTTTTTCTCCTATTTTGCAATTTTCGCCATTCTTTCCCTGTGCTTTTAAGCCACCTGTTTATTAGTACTATTATTTATATTACAACTTATGTAAAAATTAAGTAAGGAAAAGTAAGGCACTAAAACTTTGCAACTTATTACGCTCTACGTTTGATTCATGGTGGTCGCTAATTGCATACAAATCATGCCAAATGCTTTAACTCTTTCGCATCGAGGGACGACCAAATCTGTTTCCAATAAACATCGAAAACGCCCGTGTTTACGAATTTGTCTTGGAATAGTTTTGCTTTCCCCCTCCGGATTCATCCATTGTGTGCAGTTTCACCTTAGGGCCGGTTTGCACCTGCGAACGTGAATAGCTTTCCGTTTATCTCCTTTATTTGCTTCAAAAGAATGATTGACATGTCTTTTAACAACTCGCGAAACCAATGAGCCATACATACTAACGTGGAGGGGAAAGAACTAGGTAGAAAATAAACGAGGCGTTGCGGCGGTTTGCTGTTGCCTGAATGGACGGGCGTTTCGAGCGACTTCGATGCGAAAGAGTTAATTTCTCTGCTTAGCTTTAGGTCCTAACAACGAAAACTAAAAATTCGCCCTTTGTAGAAAAACATTCTGTCAGGGAATGAATCTACGGTTAGATTTTTCCCTATGAAACTGAGCCAAAAGTGTTATATAGTATCTAAATATGGAAGTGTTGTACATGTTAAATGTGATCTTCGTTGCATTACTTTCACTCTTTTACTACTGAAATAAAGAGATACTGATTATTTTGTAGATTGGAAAACCCTCCTTGTGATCATGAAAAGGAGCAAAAACTGGAAAACGAGAAAGAACTAGAAAAGAAGCGAGAACAGGAAAAGATGCAAGAGCTGAAAAAGAATCAAGAGCTGAATAAAAAGGAAGAACAGGAAAAGAAGGAGAAACTGGAAAAGAAGCAAGAACTGAAAAACAAGAAAAAACTGGAATTGACACAAAAACGAGAAAAGAAGCAAGAACTGAAAAAGAAGCAAAAGCTGGAAAAGATACAAAAACGAGAAAAGAAGCAAGAACCGGAAAAGATACAAGAATTGGAAAACATACAAGAATTGGAAAATAAGCAAGAACTGGAAAAGAATCAACAGCAGGAAAAGAAGCAAAAACTTGAAAAGAAGCAAGAACTGAAAATGAAACAAGAGCAGAAAAAGAAGCAAAAACTGGAAAAGAAGGAAGAACTGAAAAACAAACAAAAACTGGAAAAGCAACAGAAACTAGAAAAGACGCAAGAACTGAAAAAGAAGCAAACTCTGGAATGGATTCAAAAACTAGAAAAGAAAGAAGAACTAAAAATTCAGAAACAACTGGAAGAGATACAAAAACAAGTAAACAAAGAAGAACTGAAAAGGCAGAAGAAACTGGAAAAAATGCAAAAACTAAAAAACAAAGAAGAACTGAAAAAGAAGAAGAAACTGGAAAAAATGCAAATACAGGAAACGAAGCAAGAGCCGGAAAAGATGCCAGAACTGGAAAATATAGACGAGTCAGAAAAGACGCAATACCTGGAAAAGAAGCAAAAATCGGAAAAGAATACAAATCTGAAAAACAAGCTGGAACCGGAAAAGAACTGTCAAACCCGAAAAGGAAACCGGATGAACTACGAAAAGAGCCAGAACTGGATAACGACTGTAGAACGATTGATTTAATGACCAAACGAAGCAAGAACCGGAAAAGAAAAATAGAACAAATAAATCATATACCACTGCAAATAATAGCACTGCAAACATTAAATATCAACGTCAAAAAAGTAAACACCCTTCTTCAAGGGGGCCTTGCAATACACTGTCATAATCCAGAAGATATAGAAAAAAATCAGTTATAACCTCATTGCCAAAACAGTTGCAAAAGATATAGTTAACATAAAATTTCCTGAAGCCAGAATACCAAAATGCACAATTCATAATATTCCAAAAAATTTCAACTCTGATGAACAGATTCAAATTATCGCCCGAGAAACATAATATTTCCGAGCTAAGACCTTTATTTAAACTGAATGATCAAAATAATAAATGGATCATAAAATGTCACGGTAAAACTTTCCAAAATTTTATGAGTAAAAAACAAATATATATTGGATGGCGCACCAATAAAATAACCGAGTTTACCGGTGTACGCAGATGTCAAATCAGCCAGGATTTCTCCCATAAGACAAACAAACCAAAATGCTCATTCTTCATCGGAAATTATCATGTTTCTTGCGTTCTTCCCAAACTCCGTACTGCATAAACTGCTGGATTAACAATGAAATGTATGAAGCAAACTTTGAGTGTAAACATCCAGCTTTAGCTATTTCCTGGTCCACATATCAAACAGAAGTTAGACGAGTAAAATCCAATACATATTATCAACAATAATACAAGATCCTTCAGACTATATATAGACCATTTCCATCAATAAACAGAATAATAATGTTATCCGCTTTCTCAAAATAAATCTTCAAAGAGAGAAGACCGCCACCGACCAACTAAGTCAGTATCAAGTAGATTATCTGGCAGATTTTATTATAACACAAGAATCTTATTGCATCCCTGGCAAAGTAGGAAGAATTCCAAATAACTGGACAATTATTCAACGTCATGCTTCAACCGGTGTTTTATCTCCTCGTACAGCTATATTCATTCCAAACAATAAATGGAATTCTACAATAAGGATTAATACTCGATATAATCACAATTTCAATCAATACTAATGCATCTCAGCTTCTTATTACTAGTATCTATATATCTCCGTCAAAAATCCAAATCTAACCTTATCCATACTAAATGAAATCTTACAACAATAATAATAGTCCGCATGTTGTTAGTGGAGACTTTAACTCCCATAGTACTTAATGGGGATACTTACAAACCGATCACAGAGGAGAAATACTTGAAGAATTTTTAAATGCAAACAATCTCATTCTACATAATCATTTTACTGACCACACTACCTTTGATAATACCTACAATAAAGATTGGACTGATCTTCTTATTTCTACAACACATCTTGATAATAAAATTAACAACAGATCAATACTAGATGAACACTGAATCTGATAACAAATATATCTCTTTTGATATAACTGAATATACGTCCTTTACTGCACTTACAAGATATAAAATCAATAATAACAAAGAAAGGAATTTCAACAAAACTGCAATTCAATTTCAAATGACTTTCTAAATTCTATTATTCTGTGTACAACAAAAACAGAACTTAATAATATTACCAAGGAACTTATCAGAAAGTTTCAAGATACCTAAGAACGTACCTTCTTCAAAAGATCATCAATTCCCATTATAAAAATCAACTGGTGACGAAAGAACTCCGCAAAGAAAGACACAAAACACGCGCATTACGAAGAAAACTCAAATCATCGCAAACTGATGAAGAACGACTCAACCTACTTCAAAAATACAAAAAACGAAAAGCCTCATATAAAAAGCAAATAATATCTGAAAAACGTTAAGCATGGTGCAATTATTGTTCAAACAACCAGGGTACGTATGGCTCATTGTACAAAATTGAAACCAACAAAATCTTCCACCCAACGCAACTTACAGTCACTAATACGGGAAATAATGATAAAAATGTTACGAAGATCACTTTAGAAAACATCCTAGATGTTATTCTACCAAACGAAAGCATATATGATGATTCAACTGAACAAAGATTAATTCGTTTTAATCTACTTCCACGAAAATGATATCCCATTTACATCCATGAAACTCAATCGAATTATTGAAAAACTCAATAACAAAAATGCTCCTGGACCAGATAGAATCTGCATTCAAATTATACATAAAAGCTCTTGGAGAAATTCTTGAACGTTGTATTATAGGAAGACTTGAATACCAATTTCAACATCAAAATTTCATCAAGGAAAATCAGTATGGATTTAGGCAGCAAAAATCTACCATTCATGCAACCAGTGCAGTCCTAAATCAAATCGATGTTAATAAAATCAATAACCTACACTCCGCAATAATCAGCTTAGATCTTGAATCAGCCTTTGATTCATTATGGCGGCCTTCAATTAAAGAAGCACTTAGAAATATTGAATGTAATTATAATATCTATCAAATAATCAATAATTTCCTTGATAATCGCCATAATCTCATTTTATATAATAATACTTTAATCAGATAAAAACAAGTTCGTGGATGTTCACTAGGCGCATGTATGAGCGCAGAATTATGGAATATTACATTTAATAAAATTATAAAAAGTGCCTGGCTTCCTTTTCCTAAAATTACTGCTTTCGCCGATGATGTCGCATTTGTTATCAGTGGAAGGTCCTACTTAATCCTTCGAAGAAATTGTCAAGAAATAATAGCCATATTCCAGCAAAAATGCAAGAAAATTAATCTTGAAATTTAATCCTTCAAATCTAGAATCATGACAAATAATAAACCTGGATAAAATCTTACTAAGCAACTTTCTGTTAAAATAAATGGGGAAAAAAATCAAGCATACTAAATCAATCAAATACCTAGGAAATTATAATACATGAAAACAACATCTTATCGAATATCTCAAAGAACTTAAAATTCGCACACATTCTATAAGTCAAAATCTTCGACATGTGCATGGCACAAACTGGGGTTTAAATCGCCATATCACCAAATTACTATATCGTACAGTAATAACCAAAATGATTACCTACGGCTCTGCCATCTGTGCATTCCCTATAACCACAAGAAAAAAAAATTCTTACCTCAACACAACGACAATTTAATCTTAATATTTCCAGAGGCTTTCGAAATACCTCCAGTACTACTCTTAATATCTTAGCTGGAACTATTTCACTCCATGTCGAATCCATTCAGGAAGCAATGGATTCTACAATATATGAACTTCGCCATAATATTACTTATAACAAAACCATATACATCACAGAGGATTACGAAATGTGCCCTGCTCCTTACAATAGACATCTCCTGCTGTATCACAGACAAAAATAAAAACAGCAATAAACACTAAAACTAAAAAAAATTCAATTGAAGTATTTAATTATAGAATCAAATATTAATACTGCCCGTCAATCTGCCATCTATGCTATCTCTAACACAGAGAATCAGACTTCTATTGTTTATGACATCAATAACCTCTCTAAAACAACAGATAATTTAAAAATTCATATATCATGGATAAGAGGCCATAGTAGAAATGCCGGTAACTTAACATTTGACAAACTTGCAAAGAAGCTGTTCCTAATCAAGAAAGCAATTTTCTATATACGAAATTTCCCAAATCTTATCTTCGACTGCCCATAAAAGAACAAATTACCCAAATATGCCAAGAACAATGGAATAACGCATCTACAGGTCGATGAAATTACTAGTTCTACCCCTAATGCAATACTGACACCAAGAGTACATAATCCTTTTTAACATGTAATATTACTGGCCATGGGCCATATCGTGTGTATTTTTATCAAAGAAACTTAATAGACACTGACTTCTGTATATGCTGCTAGAAAGGAGACAGTGATCACTATCTTTTCTCATCTCCTCTCAAGAAAACGTTTCATATTCGCGCACCCAGAAATATTGATATATAATTCAAAAGAACGATCAGCAAACTTCAACATCTTCATTCTAATATGAAACAAATTCACCAAAACTTAACACAATTGGATTAAATCTATGCAGAGTAACCCCATCTACAACAGACGAAATATAACAAAATATTTAATTTTCACCTTTGTAGAATTTTAAGATAATTATCTATCTTTGTCACAAATACTTATTTGTACTGATCGTAATAAAAAAAGCCTTGCAAATTCCATAATAAACAGAATGAAATATAAAAATTGAGTCGTCAGAGTAAACTAGAACTGAAAAGTGAGTCATGATACTGATTTGCTGTGTCATGACAAAAATGAGCTATGAATATTGTATGAGTCATGTAAAATATATGAACTTAAACGAGAAACTTTTTATGATCTCTGTAATCATGAACACTTTAGTCACTTATGAACTCTGCCTAATGAATACTGAAAACTATTTGTGATCATGAACTCTAAAATACAATTTTATTCTCTTCTACATGTTATACTTCTTGTTTATGTGAGTATCGTTTGCTTCATTTTATTGTTGCAAACAGCGTAAATTCCTTTTGTTTTTCTTCTTTTAGTTTTGAACTTTATGTGTGGCAACAAGATAATTGATTGATAGAATTGTGTTTGCGACAGCCATGTAGAATGGCTCGCTTATTTTGTATCAATTATTTTGCATCGCTGACAAGTGTAATTTAATAAAAGTGTAGGAATACAGTCCATTTGTTGATTGATTATAGTTTGTGAAACATATTAAGTTTAATTAGAACATATATTGTTGGTCAAAAGTCTAGCCGGAGAGCTAGTGAAGATAGTGACTGTTCTAAGTGTATTCTAACAACGCAATATGCATATGGTTTGTGAAAATTATCCACTTTGTGAGGTAAGTGGATTTTGAACAAAAATTCGTTTAATTTTTTGTTAAATTTTAAGAACAATGTTGTAATACAGCATAGAATTCGATTTCATTTTAATAATAGTGTTAAGTGATTTAAGAACAATTTCTGTTTTTGAATTGATCAATTATGAGTGAACTTATAACTTTTAAAACAAAAAGAGCGGTCTTACGCAGGAGTGTTACTAATTATGTAAAGAAAATTGAAACTATTTTAACTGCAGATGAAATTAATTTAATAGAACTAGAGGAATGTGTCGAATTATTGAAACAAAAAGAAACTGAGTTAAGGAAGCTTGATTCTGAAATCGAAAGTTTAATTACAGATACTAAAGAATTAGAAAACGAAATAGATAATGTTCAGGAGTACACAGATAAAATTTATTTGTGGAAATTTAAAGGTGAAAAAATATTAAAAAATCAAAATAATAAAAATAATTCTAATAGTGTAATTTCAGAACAGGTTCTTGACAATATTAAATTACCCAAGTTAACATTACCGACTTTTGGTGGTAATATTACAGAATGGATAGCTTTTAAAGATCTTTTCAGTGCTTGTGTAAGAAATAATACAAATTTATCTAATGCTCAAAAATTGCAGTATTTGAAGGCTTCGTTGAAAGGTGAAGCATATCGCATTATTCAAACCATTCAAATTTCGGATTGTAATTTTGAAATAGCATGGAATCTGTTAGACGAAAGATATTCAAATAAGAGAGAACAAATTTTTGCATATATTAAACGTTTTTTAAGTTTACCAACTATTCAAAATGAATCAACATTTGCTATTTTAAATTTAGTTGACAATATTAATGAAATAATTCGTTCTTTAGAAGTATTGAATCAAACCATTGATAATTTTGGTGACACTTTAATGACTTATTTAATTTTGCAAAAATTAGACCCTGCTACAAAATTATGGTGGGAACGTCAGTTAAAATCTAATGAAATTCCAAAACTTACGACTTTAATTGAATTCCTAAAAAACTATGCAAGAACACTTCAAAATAGCAAATCAACAAGTAATAAGCTACCTAAATCTGTGTTTCAAAATAAGAATAATGTTCTGGTTGCTACTTTGGGTTGTGGTTATTGTAAAGAAGATCATAGTTTAGCCAAATGTTCGAAATTTCTAAATTTATCGGTTCAGCAAAGGATAGAATTTGTAAAATCTAATCGTTACTGTTTTAATTGTTTATCTAATATGCACTTGCTCAAAAAATGCAAGAGTTTAAATACATGTCAACATTGCTTTAAGAAGCATCACAGTATTTTGCACATTGTAAATAATTCAAAGAATAAAACTCAGTTAAACAGTATATCTCCGCCTACGCAATCTATCATTAAAAGAGATGAATTAACGAGTCCTAAGGACGTTTCAGCCACAGTTTGTGCCTCTCATTATGATTCGAATGCAAAAGGTAATCAAACCAGTCACATTTTATTGTGTACTGCTTTAATAAAAGTTCAAAATTCTAAGCAACAATTTGTGAAGTGTAGATGTTTATGTGACACTGAATCTCAGAGATCATTTATTTCAAGGGATTGTGTGAAGAAATTAGGATTACGAGTGAAAGATAATTCCATTTCTGTATCATGTTTAGGAGAATTTAATACTATAAGTAATGGGGAAGTCGATTTAGTATTCACTTCTCATTTTAAAAGTGATATTCGTGTATCAACATCAGCGTTTGTACTGGACAAGGTGACAGATAACATTCCCTATGTATCTTTGCCATCAATCATCTTCGATAACTTCAGTGATTTACAATTAGCTGATCCATTACTTTACAAGTCACAACCAGTTGACATTTTATTTGGAGTAAATGTATTTCTGCATTTAATGACGGGAGAAATTGTCAAACGTGGTCCTAATCTACCATTTGCTCTAAATTCGAGGTTGGGATGGATAATTTCGGGTACTACAAATTTTGAATCTACAGATTTTGAGCCAGTATACGTAAATCATTTGAATACAAACACAGATGAGTTAGTAAATTCTTTCTGGGAGTTAGAAAAGTTTCCAAATGTACAACCTTCAACACATGAAGAAAAACTTTGTGAAGAACATTTTAAAAACTCGCATTTTAGAGACACATCAGGTCGTTATTCAGTTGCATTACCATTCAAACATAATAGAGATATTCTAGGTGACTCCCGTGAAGTGGCGTACAGAAGATTTCAATACTTGGAGAAGAGGCTGTTATCTATGAAAGAAATTTACAACCAGTATATTCAGTTTATGAAAGAGTACTTTTCACTAGAACACGTAGAATTAGTGCCAGACACAGATTATGAATTAGAGAATAAACACTATTATATCCCACATCACTTCGTGTTGAAGGACTCTAGCTTAACAACAAAATTGAGAGTTGTTTTCGATGCGAGCGCTAAAACAACCACAGGTGTTTCTTTAAATGATACACTAATGATAGGCTCAAAAATACAAGATGACTTAATTTGTATTTTACTAAGATTTAGACTTCATAACATTGCAATAACCGCTGATATTAAAATGATGTACAGACAGATAAAGGTTCATGAAAAAGATAGAGATTTTCAGAGAATATTATGGAGAGATAGCCCATATAAGCAAATACAAGTTTGTCGTTTGAAAACAGTTACATATGGAACTGCAACTGCTCCATATCTTGCAACCAAAGTTTTGAGTCAGTTAGCGATTGATGAAGGATTGAACTTTCCAAAGGCAAAGAATATAGTTTTAACCCATCAACGAGCCCGCCTCTCGGAACGAAATGCTTCGAAAACGGTCGCGTTGTCAGACAACAAACCCCTCCAAAAAAAATCGCTTTCATTTTCTGAAATCTCTCTAAGATGGCCCAGCCTAAGGCAGTATGTTTGCTTCCCCTTAGTGTGATGGATAAGCCATAAAATTGCCTTCCCGCTATTGAATGCCAAGAAGTAGTTGTTCCGTTTAGTTTCGTCTCCCTCCTCTTTCTTTGTACTAGTAGCCTGTAGACTTGTTTCTTTTAACATGTGACTGCCGAATTTTCCGAAATCTTTTTAGAAATTTAGCTTCCAAGCTTGTGAACATTCAATTATTCGACATGTTTTATTGGGCAGTATTTTAAGAAAGATCATTATTTATTTTGTTACACAATGTTTTTACTATTTACTTATCTATTTTATTTAGTTTTAGTAAACCAATTTATTTTGGGAAACTAAATTTTAATCCATTCTTTTACCGATTCAGTTTTCATCACATTATAAGTCCATACATATTTACGATGAAAGTACAATATTTATCAGAAATTTTTGGAAAATTTCGCATATGCATTTATACTTTAGCGTTGAATTTTTTCCACAAGTTGTTCGTTTACTGTCGAGCTCATCTTCGTCTTTTCAGCGTGGAATTGGCAAGCATAATCTTCTTAATATTTTTCGGGATTTTATAGCAATTTCTAGAATTTTGGCGGTTTTCTACAAATATTTTGGTAAGTTTAGCTATTATACAGTTGCTACTAATGTAAAATTTAAAGCCAAAAATGTATTCCTTCGTTGATTTGAGAGATCGCATTTCGAATTTAAACGGAAGTTTAAATGAATTTGATACAATCTTACCACAGACTAGAATTATTTCTCTGTGTTGGATGGATTTTTCTCACTTTTCTGCATTTGATACATTAAATTCATAAAGCAGACACTCACAAATAGAATTTAAATAAATTTATTTAAATAAATTTCTATTTTCATTTAAAATTTGTCATTATTAGCACCTCCCGAAGTTTTATGCAATCATAGGATTTTCCGAATTATATTAGGTCGTTAACACAATTTCAAGGCATAATAGAAAAGTGATAATATGGAAAGACTATGTCTTGAGTACCAATAGCCAAGTATTTGTAATTAAATAAAATAATATTGAATACCAGCCGCTTTTTTATTTATTTTTAGTCATATAACAAAAGATAAACAACAATACTATTACATCTAAGAATTATTTAGTAAATTATTTTGCTAATGTTTTATGAATGAGGAAACACGGTAAAAATGTTTTAATGATTGAATTCACCGTTAAAAATCAAACAAACCCCAAAGTTCCTTTTTCCCATAACTTCGTAAAATGTTTTGATTAAAATCGTAATATGATTTGAATGAGTTTTCCAATTCTGTTTTGAGTGATATAAATATTATTAAATTAGGATATAAATATTAGGATATAAATTATTATTAGTAATAATTTTTGTATTATAACTTAGCAGAATATCGTTTATCGTTAAAAATTATATCTAAAAGAATTAAATTTTGAAAAAGAATAAAAAATATAATTAACTGTTCCATTTTCTCCTCTATGCATCTATTTATATAAAAAAGGAATCAAGCTAGGGAATTTACGACTTGTATATGAACTAAAAATTGGTATCTTGACAAAACTTGTCAGAGCATAAAAAGCTTATATTCTGTGATATTAGTGTATTAATCATACTTCTGTATCCGTAAATGCAGTTTATAATTACCACCATAAGTATCATAATGGATTTTATTAAAACGACGAAAACTGAATGCAATATCCTAGAATTATCAAAGTACGGCTTTTTATCCCGTTAAGAATTGCTTGGTTCGTAACCAATACGAGTTTTAATTTTGAAATGTTATTCCAAATAAAACAGGAAGCGTTAAACTATATGCATTTTAAACAGTTTTACTTTTTTTTTGGAAGGGAACCTGACCTCCGCAGGCTAACTGACACTAAGGTCTCGAAAGACTATTTCTAGTCAATAGAGTTTTTTCATTCTAGAAATACTCATTATCTAGAGCTATCTTTTTTTCTAATCATTGTAAACTACAGATATAGTGGGAAAAAATTCTCATTTTACATAATTTTCGGATAATTACATTTTAAGTTAAATAATTTTAGATTTTGATTAACGCAATCGATGAATATGGCAGAATAATAGTTTGTTGTAAACATTGTAAATTTCAACGTTTTTTAAGTAAAGTTTTTAAGTAAACCAAACCAAAGATTATTAAATTAGTCTTATAATGTTTACTGTTTGGTTTTCAGTGTTCTGAATTTGCATTTTAAAAAACATAATTTAAATAATCTTTCTTTACGCTAGTCGCTTTTAAAATGTTTACCTATGTAAACACTTACTAATGTTTAATGTAACAACTTTGTATGTACTTAACGAAAGACTTAGAGGAATTTATAAAGAAAACTAGTTCACATGGAAAAAATCGCGAAATCTTCCCTACAGCCAACGTATTGACCAGAAACCAAAACCAGGTCAAAATACTTATGATCATCTCTTTTATCCACATAGCCATTGGTAAACTTTTCAAACTTATACTTGTTCTTATTGCAGTTATAAACAGAAATGTGAACACTCAGATACTGCCGCTTGTTAAAGTTAGTACAGTCTGCGGCTGATTCTATATCTGCCGAGGTGTTTTCGAAAAAAACTTGAAAGATAATAAATTATGTTACCTGCTGAGTCATCGAAATATTATATATTTGTTTATTGAAACTGAAAATTTTATAATTTTCTATAAAACTGCAATGGAATTATTGCATTGAGTAATCTTCAGTGTGACGTAATTAGTGTCCTAAATATAAAAGTATGCAAAAATCAAATTGGAAATTACAGCAAATCAGTCCCTAGAAATATGCTATGCCTGTATTAATCTAGTAGCAATCAATTATTCATGAACATTATAGTATGCATGCCATATAACAATTTGTCAGCAGTACAGGAAACAATTTCGATATGCGTGCCTTTTCTTTTAACATAGTTTTTCTCTCGTTACTTTTAAGATAAACATATAACTTGAAATAGTTTTTCTTCCTCCAGCTTTCACTTATTTATTTCTTAAAATATCTCCACTAAAATCAGAGTGATATTATTAACGATTTTTCTTTATTATATAAATATAAAATTTATCCTTTATTATATAAATAATTGAAATGCTTAAATTTGACATTCTAATAAATATTTTATAGTAACTCTCTGAAAAATTTAACTTCTTTTAAAATGTATGAGAATGGATTAAATCGTGTATTTTTTCAAGTCTTAATGATAATAGAATTTTAGAATCATCAGTTATATATCCGTATTGATTATGAGAAATTATCTCATTCTTCTTTGAGCTGGAATTTGCTCAATGGAGCTTCTTCCAGCTAGAATTTGAACTCGGGGTGTAAGTGATAGTAGATCGGACTATCAGTCGGAATGCCTGTGGTTCGTATTCTGCTGATAGGATAACGGTTTTTTCGTGTTTTTTTTTTTCCCTCATAAAAACGCTATGTCTCTTCAATGGCACCCCAACGAAAACATGTCAGACGATAATTCGTTAACACATGAATTATTCCGATAATGCCTCGTGCTTCTTCTCTCTCGCCCTTTAAATGAAAACAAATAATATGTAATTATGCCATTCTCACTATCTTGTTATAAATGGAAGTCCTTCCAGGTAGAATTTGGAAGACCTCCTTATTAGAAGCACAAAGAGGGCACTGCTGAATTTTCGCATTTCTTGCTGCGAAAAAAATCCAATGTATCTGCATGGTATCTTTCTGTTTGTGCAGCATTCGAAATTATTCTGCTTTCGCAAATTTTTCAAATTTACTTTTTCTTGTATCATTATTCCATTTGTCATATATTGATAGGTGAAACAATGCAGATATCAGTCTATTTTCTTAAGTTTTCGTATCGGCAGGAAAATATACTGTCGCACTTAAAATTGGTTTAATGCTGAAAATGATTTGATTGTTTGGTTCTATTTTTCCTTTTTCTTCCTTTAAAGATTTATTTTTCTTCCATATACTTATTTATTTATTACATTTTAATCTAATAGTCTCCCAAAAACTAAAGCGATAAAAAAGTTCTTTGATTCCAAGATAAAAGAAACTTTCATTATGCTTTGAATTTCTTCAGCAATCTTTCACCAGTAGGATTTATTTTCTTCTTTCACCTACTGATACTATGTGATTTTATATATGTAATATATCTGATTATGTATGTGTGTAAGTGTATCTAAAGGTTTAATTGATATATATATGTCATCAATGATATATATATATATATATATATATAATCAATGATATATATATATGCATTCATATTTTAACATATATATATATTATAATGCATATGTATATACTGCATTTTATAATTTCATTACACAAAAATTTTATACCTTAGGGAGTATATCTTTTATAGTAGATTTTGGGAAATGCTTGAATTTTGAGAGAAAAGGAAAGTCAAGATTTCTACTACTTTACCCCGTTCAGTGCTTTCTCTTTTACTGAGGAATTAACATCATAGGAGGGCTGTTTTTGCCCAAAGGTTCGGCCTTTGTGGGAACGGTTAGGGGAAACCGGAAAAGCAAGAAATAATTTTTCATTCATGAATTGACATCTTCAAGAAGCATTGACTCTCAGTGAGTAAAAGACAAACATCTGGAAAGATGTATTTAAGCATAAAATGGTTTTCGAATCCAAATAACATTAATTTAGAGACATTTTTGTGGATGCAATGTATAATATTGAGATAAAAGTATAAAAGTAAGTAAAAGAGGGCGATGTAGGGTGATTTCATTGTTCGACTATTCGATACACTATTCGACTATGTTAGAGAAAGGCCTCAAACATAGTACTGTCGGCCCTGTGTTTAGATTTGCTAAATTTACTAAAGCACACGATATCTATCTACCAGGATAAAGGTATTCTACTTCCGACGAGCTTTCTAAGAAACACTTACACGCATTTAGTTTACATGTTAAGAAAAATCATAAAAATTCCATGCAGTTGATCTATTTCGTCGCTGAAAATAGAAGCCAAGAAGAATCGATAGTGTTCTCTGGCTTCAGGCACCTAGATTTCTCACTTTGAATTTGGAACTAGAAATATAATTACAAATGTCTCTACTAGGGAAGATCAAATTCATTATTTTTTCACACATGTAAAATCTGGATAAATACGTTTTCTCGTTTATAAATTACAGAAGATTTTTCAATAATTCCTGATATTTTAAAGGAAACTTTTGCTGTATTTGTTTCCTGTAACAGGTCTAAATAATCATTCATTAAAGCCACACTAATTTTAACGATCTGAAAATTAACAAATGAGTTGAACTCTTTCATAATTATAATAAAAAACTTCATTTGGGTTTAAGATTACCTCAGAAGTGATTTTTTTTTAATTTCTTAATTTAGATGCCTTACAATCCAACAGTTATTTCCCCTATTCAACTACGGCCATATTAGTGGCCGGTAAATACTGGTAGTTCGATTTACACCCTGACGAACGAATGCGATGGCTGAATGGTATTTTTCCATGGTTTTCCCTATATCTAACATGAATATGAGAGTTTTTCTCGTTAAAAAGTCATCTACGAAGGCATCTCTTTCCTTAAAAGCAGATAGTTCTCGTGTGTTTTGCTGTATTCAAGTAATCTTTACCTTCAAACTACGGCACCTGTCACACTAAATCAAGATTAAAGGTTTCTAAACAAGATTTTTAATCGGCCTGCGGTGGCCAAGCGCTAAAACCGCTGAGTACTGGTAATCCTACATAAGTTCAAATCCTGGTGAACACGCTTGTTCGGTGAAAGTTTTCTACGTTCAATGTGAAGGAAATCTAGTTTTCCTTAGAAAATCCTCCCTGATAGTTTCCGTCCTCTTGCGCAGATGCCAATTCCATTAAATTTTCTGCATTAAACACAATTTTAATTCTTTCTTTTTAAAGAAATCTCAGGGGAAATAATTGTAAACATCAGATTCAGTGCGATTATGAATTATTATTTTAACCCCCCGAGCGTTACGGGTTTTTTCAGAAAACGACGTAAAAATAATCGTGTTTTCTTACCAGAACTGTCGCAAAAGCGGCAAGCATTTTTACTCAAACTGCTTCAAAAGCGGGCCTCCCTTACCATGTGGATATAATTAAGCTAATTCTCCCCTCCGTTGAATTTAGCGAGTGAAATTAGTTTTTCTCCCTATGGTATCTTCGTCTCGAGACTGGTTGCTAAAGAGCCCACCAGCGGCCGAGCGGTAAAGACGCTGAACACTGGTAGTTCGGTCCGAGGTTCGAATCCCGCGAACGGGCTGGCTGCATGGGCGTTTTCGTGGTTTTCCCCATGTGTAACGTGTATACGAGCCAGTTTCCCTTAGAAAGTCCTCCACGAAAGGCATCCCTCCCCTTAGGCAGATAGCCCTAGTGTGCTTTGCCATAATTAAATACACCACACCACTGGTTGCTAAAATAGTATTTTATCTCCTATTTGGCTACTTTATAATTTGCACACTAACACATATGCTATATATTACTCGTACCTTAAATCAAGATGTGTGCCGAATACAGAAAGTTAGTCAATATACATCAGTAAGAGAAACTACGTAAAATGCTTTAAATTTTCAGTTTCTTTAAGGAATTGCTTCGATAATGGTGAAAAATTAAGCTTGCATTTTTTTTATCCTTATTTCCTGAGGAAATACTTTTTAATATACAAAGGGAATTTGTGAGAATTTTTTTCTCTCGTGTTCCAATTTTTCGAATACAAATTATTCGCAACTTATATTAGTATTATGTTTATATTTAATTTTCAAATATTATAAATTTATTCCAGTTTAAAGTGTTAGATTTAAATGATTCTTTAGATTGCATCATAAATTTATTAGTAGTTAGTTATTTATGACACCGTTTTGACTTGTGAGAAATAAATAAAGTATTGTAATCGCGAAACATTTCGATTTTCATATTTCAAAGGAAATTTCCATTTTGAATAGTTCCATCATGACGTTTACACGTACGTATGACGCATAACTTAACATAAAATGTTGAAATTTTATGTTTGGGACTTATGACTAGTTTTAGCGCGACGTATGTCTGTACGTATGTATGCATGTATATCGCATAACTCAAAAACGCTTAACCGTAGAATGTTGAAAGTCTCTGTATGGGGCATCTGTATAACATCTAATTGTGCACCTCCCTTTTTTATTGCTTTCGGCAGTGCCAAAAGGGCATTTTGAAATGGAAGATCATATCTCATTTTCAAACGAAATAGGTTTAAATGAAGTTTAGCAAAAATTGCGTTTCATTTATTTGTCGTACAAGGAAGTCATGTGGTGTCCGCATCATATTTTTTAAGATGTTTCAAAATAAATAAATATATGGTTTGAATATCAAATGATCTCAAATGTATCAGCTTTATTTGTTTGTAAATATTCTACAAGGAAGTCAAGAAATAATCTAAATAGCATACCTTGAGAAGAAACACATTAAATACATTTTCTTTTCAAGGAAAGTTGAAATTTGAAAGAATAACTGATTAAATTTTCTTTAAATCCTTTTATAAAATATTACATATAAAACCAGTTACTGTTTTCAGAAAGACAATTTAAGAAGGAAAATATTGTTTTAGAATGCATATCGCACAATATTTCCACCTTAAATTGTTTTTCTGAAAAATATTTGTGTAATATTCATTATAAAGTAATATTTTTACTCATAAATTTGGTATGCTTAAATTTGTGTTACCTACCTGTATATAACATAAGCAGTTAGTTCAACTACAATGTAACAATTATACAAGCTCTGTGTAAAGATCGATTTCTATCATCTATGTCCATCTGTTCTATAATCTATTTCTAACTCTATAATCAGCCAAAATAGTGTTATAATTATCCTTTTGAAAATTGCAACGGGTAAAATATATCAATATGAAATATGCGATCAAGTAAAATTATCTCATTGCTGTTACAGGAGGATGTTGTGTGTAAAACGTCCTTTAAAAGGTGGCAAAAACACATAAGTGTTTTAAGTTTAGTTTTATTTATTTGATTGCAGCAAAACAAGTATTCGTAAGTATTATCTGCCTAATGAAGGCATGCTTTTGTGGAGAACTGCTTAAGGAAAACTGGTTGGCACTGACGTTAACACATAAGGAAAACCATGAAAGCCTCCATGGAATCAGCCTGTTCGCCAGAACTAGACACTGGCTCGAAGTACTAGTGTTCAGAGATATTACCGCTGTACTATGTTAGAATTTTAAATCTATGTCATCTTTAAGTTATTTAGCAGATACTATGTAACAACAAATTACTAAATTCTCAATGACTTGATTCAAGTAATTTTCTATAAAACTTGGCCTTCTGGTGGCCGATTGGATAAGCCCAAAGAATTTGAGTTTTCGACCTGGGCCAGAATCATGGCAAATGCCTGGCCGCATTTGTGGATTTCTCCATAGGGAGTACAAATGTGAGGTAGGTTTCCTTACAAAATCCTTCACGAAAGCATTACGCTCTTTAGGCAGATAACCTTAGTATTTTTCATCGCTTACAGTTAAATCAAATGAGCTTCCGATAAAGTGCGATGTAAAAGTAGGACCGACGAAGTACGACAGTCCTCTATATACATATATCGTTCTGAGGAAGTACGATATACATACACAGAGAAAGTATGACATAAAAAAAGGCAGTAAATACATTTGAAGTGTTGAAACTTTTTTCGAAGGAGAATAAAATGCAAACAATATTTTGCTTCTAGACACACTTTCCAAACTGGGATAAATCGGAGTGCAGAATGCACTTAAAACAAATTAGCTTGAATAATTTTATCAAAAAACTTATTCATGAATGAGAAATCATAAACACAATTTTTGTTATTTTTTACATACACAGAGAAAGTATGACATAAAAAAAGGCAGTAAATACATTTGAAGTGTTGAAACTTTTTTCGAAGGAGAATAAAATGCAAACAATATTTTGCTTCTAGACACACTTTCCAAACTGGGATAAATCGGAGTGCAGAATGCACTTAAAACAAATTAGCTTGAATAATTTTATCAAAAAACTTATTCATGAATGAGAAATCATAAACACAATTTTTGTTATTTTTTAGAGACATTAGGTATTTTGGAAGCAGAAAAAATGAAAAATAAGCAATGCCGGGAAGCGAACCATGGACCTTTCAATTATGCGCTGAGCGTGCAGAGTACCACACCACGAAGGCATACCAAGAAGGTGGGATTTGGCAACTAGGTTTTTAGGTCGCCTAATCCAGGGAAAGGAGAATCATCATCCAACACCCTTTTAGTTCGGGCGCCACTGTAGAGAAATTAGGTAATTTTTGGAAAGCAGGAGTGATGAAAAATATGCAACGCCTTTGCCTTAAATCGAACCCGGACCTCTCAATTACGCGCTGAGCATGCAGACCACCACACCACGAAGGCGGGAGAAATACCTTATAATGTAATGAAATTTATAAGTATTAAAAATTTTAATACAGCTAAATGAAAACTGTATATAAAATTAACTGCGATAATTCGATTCTTCGGTTATCGCCGTTTCAATTATGCAATTTTAATGTAATAACATAATTACAAAATATTTTGCCGGTTTTTCAGCCGCCTTCTAAAAAAGGAGCATATGATATGACGTGATTTTCTTCACTGCTTAGTTGTTCGATATATTGCTCATTAGCTGTTTATTTATCTGATGTCTCACTATATATGTTATTAAATTAAGCAAAACTTTATGTATAATGCAACTTAATATTTGCCTATAGCAGTTCTGTTACAGATCGGACATACGTACATATTATTTGTCTCATCGGTATATCATATACCTGGGAGTCTAAATTTTCTTTTCTCTTTATTTAAAATCTGATAAAATTATTACCTTTAAGCTGAGGTAATCTGGAATACCTTGTCACGCAAGGAAATTTCCCTTAAATTGTGCATTTTACATCCATTCGGTCGTTTTTTTTTTTAAGTCCAAAAGTACAGGTTGGCTCTGAAGGACTATTAATTTCGTTTTGGCATTTTGCTAAGAGGCTGAATCACTTTTGAAATCGTTGCCACCATGTATTATTGCCCTGTCTTATATTTAAAGAAATTAAATAATGAAGAATCTCAATAAATGTACGTATGTTTCTCGCATTGTGATAAAACAACGGTACCTAGAGCCACCCAAATTTGAATAACATAATTTTCCATAGAATATGGGCACGTGGAAGCCCTAATTTGAATTTGAAATTTATTTTATTATAGATTTCAGATTTTATAACCCTTCAACGAATTTTTGATTAAAGAAAACGAAACGATTTAAAATTTTAAAGCGAGCAATAGCAACACTGTACGGGGAAAAAAAATTATCTCCAGCGCGAGGCTCTGTATCGGAAATTCTAAAGATATGTAATTTGAGATATTGCTGTTGAACTGAATTTTATAGTTTGAGTTACAATGCAATTTCCTTGTAATTAACTATATAAGAGTTACAATGCAAGTATTTATATACTACGTGCATTATCGAGATGTTAATAGAAACCAAAAAAAAAAAAAAAAAATTCTTTGTAGCAAAATTCTTAACGATATTATTTCTCCAAGACATTTACGCAGGTGTGTATTCTTTTCATAAATGATGAAAAATAAGTTAACAGTTTACCGAGCAGATGCTCCAAATTATACAGCTTTGAAGATTAAGTAATGAAAATATAAACTCTTATTTCTGGTTATGTGCTGAAAAAAGATATTACCCTTTTCAAAGAAAACACCTAATAGCGGAATCTTCAAGTTGACTTCAAGGTAAATATACCTCCAGGGGTTACTGAACTAAAAGCTTACCACCTTTGTACATTTTCTACTTTGTATGGGAGACCATTACCTTTGTGCAAGGACAATCTATGATTCTGATCTGTCTCAGTTTGTTCCTTTTGTTAACTATGACGAGAAATGGAGCTGCCGTAAATTCTAAATTTATTGCTTCTTCCAAAGACTCTGATTTCAAGTTGTGTATTTGCCGTCTGTTAGTAATTTAAGCTACCCTGGCTTTAAATTCAGAAACATCCTTTCATCAGTAATTAGAGTACATATAAACACTATATCATTATTTAAATTCAGACTTTAAAATCTTCATCTATGTTAAACTATAGAAAGCGCAAGCAGTTTATTTCGTGAAAATTTATCACATTTTTCGTAGGAATTATTAAAACGGTTTTGTATGTAAACTATATATATATACGTAAACACACAGAACAAAACACTGTGTATACATATGGGGATGTATGTTTGTATGCATGTGTGCGCGCGTATGTTATATTTCTCTATTATATATCAGTATTTTATTGAAAGTAGTTGTAGACGACATTTAATAAAAAAAAAAACTGAAAAGTATAGTAAATCTCAAAATGATAGTGCCATTATGAAACTGAATATTACATGAAATCGAAAATTTATGTGAAGCAACTATGGAATGAAAATAAATTCTAGTTAGGTTTCACAGCATACAAAATAACACTTTAATCTAACCACTTGAGTAAAACGAATGCCAAGAAAATATCCTGAAAATGTATATCGGTGAAAAAAATCTCCGGAAAATGCCTCACGGAAAATATGCATCTGGTTAAAAATATCGCTAGAATAATAAACAATGTAAATCTTTTTATCAGGTACATATACACATGCACCTTGAAAAATATTTGTAATTTTTATACTTTGTAGAGATATATAGAGGATTCTTTAATATTAAATATATTTTTCATTTATTTATTACAAAATATTCTTTCTTACTAAAAATATGCTTAATGATTACATCGTTTATATATCCTAATTAATTATAAATATTTTTTTAGTTTCTTGTTATTTGTGTTTCGTTTCTGAGAATTGTTAAAATTCAGGCAATCTGAATTTTACACAAAAATAAATTCTTTCCTTAGTAACAAGTATAACTTTTGCATTAGAAATTATTCACGATAAATGCAATCTTGCTTTTTCGCCAACAGAATGTTTTGGTTTATTTGACTACATCAAAGCATGCTAGAGCTGTCTGCCTAAGAGGAGGGTCTCTTCGTGGAGGACTTTTTAAAGGTTAGGTTATTTAATTACGGCAAAGCCTCGAGGGCTATCTGCCTAAGGGGAAGGATGGCTTCGTGGAGGACTTTCTAAGGGAAACTGGCTCGTATACACGTTACACATGGTGAAAACCACGAAAACAGCCATGCAGCCAGCCCGTTCGCGGGATTCGAACCTCGGACCGAACTACCAGTGTTGTTCAGCGACTTTACCGCTCGGCCGCTGGTGGGCCCCAGGACTTTTTAAAAAAACTGCTCGTATATATGTTATATATGCGGAAAACTATGAAAACGCCCATGCAGCCAGCCCGTTCTCCTAGAATCGAACTTAAGTCAGATCTCGGTATTCTGCGACTATTCAGCGACTTTACCGCTCGGCCGACAGTGATAGAATGTCTGCTACCTATACATTAATCTACTACAGAGGTATATTTGTTTCCGAGAAAGAGATGCGAATGTGCCAATTGGTAGTGCTCTATTTAAATGGTCAACGTGTAAGTTAAGTGGGTGGCCAAATCAAGTAAATGTTCTAATGATATATCTAGCATCTAGATATGATTCGAAATTTTTTTGAATTGGAATGGCAACGATCAGTTTACAAACAAACTTAAAAATAATTGAACATAATATTCATTTTCAAATACTATTCTATCTAATTTTCGAAGTTAAAATGCCCAACAATTCATATAATTAATGCTGTCGTGCTAGTACATTTATAAAGACTTACTGGTTTACCTTGCGTCCTGTGGTGGAGCAAGTAGTAGCAGATCCAGCTAGTAAAATTGGAAGATCTGTGGTTCGAATCCCGGTGCTTAAGGGAGGAGAATATAAGGAATGATCATTTTTTTGGGGGTGCCCTTGTAAGGTAAATTGACAGCACGTCTAGATGAATAAGTTTGAAGATTCATGATTGTGATCCAAGCCTCATCAGTGGTTAAGATACACCTCTGAATACTGGCAGTTCGACCTGTTTTGGGTTCGATCACAAGCGAACTGACCGGCTGCATGTTTGGTTCTTGTGGTTTTCCCCCTGTATAATATGCTAGTTTCTCTCAGAATGTCCTCCACGAAGGCATCCTTCCTCATAGGCAGGTAGCCCTCGCAGCTTTGCGTTATTTAAATAACTGAATCGATCATGATTTTGATCCTTCCAAGGACGTTTTGAGTTTACATGTTTCATGGCTTTACTATTATTAATGAATTCCACTCAGGATGTTATCCAAAAATATATTAACAACTCAGATTTTTCGAGAACTTTTTTTTCTATCTGAATACCCAGTAAACACCTTTGTTATGCGTGAAAACTCTTATTCATCAGTTTCGACTGAGGGATGGTAATTGAAAGAAATATGATTATTTTCTATGTGAGCTTTAGTATGGAAGAAGAAAGATACTAGGATGCTGAAACAATGAAATTTTTATTAATTACATAAGAATAAACTGGGGGTTCTAGCTTCATTAATCGTTCATATTATGCTATTTGTAATTATTCAACTTAGAGTGGATCACTTAGTTTTAAAAAACAAGTGATTTATGCATTTACAATTACCAGACAAGGCATTTTTTAAAGCATAAAGATAATTAAATGTATTTTAAAAATTGAGTTTGTAATCAAGCTTCGCTATCTAGGAATAAGATATAGCGCTGCAGTTAAGTTATATTCTTTCTTAAAAATATATTTCTTTTGTTTACCTATTAAAAATAAGAATCAGCAGCGTGTGTTTTTGAAAATATCCCTAAATGCAACATAAATACACGGCAGATTTCTTTAGGGAATCCTTTACGAAGACATTTTACCACTTAGGTGGAAAACGTTTTGCTAAATTAAACTCTAAATTTACAAAGGCGATTTTATGAGAAAACAGAAGGATGACTCTACATTGGACTAATAATTAGCAAGTTGCTCATCAGGAAAAAATAATGGAAATCTTAGATAAAATGAAAATCAGAACGATATTACTGCAAATTCTTCAATAAAGCATCTAACATACTGTAAATTAAAAATTTAAAAAAGCGTGTGTAAAAAGCGTTCTTTATTTTGTGAGTTTATTTGTGAAACTATGTGAGAAATAACCTCATTTTATCTTGTAATATTGGAAAATGTTTTCAGCTGTCATTATGTATCACAAATTAAATACCTGGAAATTGGATTCATTTTAAGCTGTTTAAAATATTATTTGTGTTCGTGCTTAGGGTGAAGAAATGTTTGTGTGCTGTGTTCATTCATAAATATATGTATTTTGCCAGGATTTTGATTTTGCACTTCCCAGTTTTTATCAAATAACATAAAATTAGCATTTCATGGAAAAAAAAACAGCATTTTTTGTTTATCTTTAATTTAAACAACAAAGGGATTAGAATTTTTGTTACTTTGCAAAAAGTACCTAGTAAAAAGATGGATTTCGAATTTGAAATGTTTTTGCTATTTGGTTAGTAAATTAATTAATATAATGTAGTATACTACTTAGTTACTATGTTTTTATTGGGGGAACCATTTAAGGACATATTATAACGGTGGAAATTACTTTTTTTCTTTTTGAAGTTCCTCTATACATTATAAAACTAACCAATTAATCAAAATTTGCATTATACAATAAAATAAATACTGTAACACAACAACAACGATAAATAGCCTTCTTATATAACAGCCCCAATTAAAATTGCTAACTAACTAAAAACAACGAACGTGGAGACATTTCTATTATGTAGTAAAGTAAGCTTTAAAATATTTTGGAAGAACTGGTCATACATTATGTGAAAGAAAGTGGATCCAATTTTCATTTTAAAAAATTTTCTTATAATGTGTCAGCTTATTTTAAGCCATTTTATCTAGTAATAACAACATGATATTGTTTCAGATTAAAAATAATGAATGCAATATCATCCATATTTCGAAATGGGCTTATTTAGTTATGCTGTTATAACTACTAATAACTGTTGATGAAACATTTTCACAGCAACATAATTTTGATCTGCTATGCAAGTTTATTTATGTGTTTATTTTAATAAATATTGAGTCGCCGAATGTAAAAGAAAGCATTAATAAAATCTTTAAATGCCTGTCTTTGAGTCTGAGTTCGAACACAGCATATTTAAAACAAGAGACAATTACAAGACTTTGCTAGGATCCTGCTAGCCGCGCAAGACGCTTTGTTAGAAGGAAACAACTGATTGAAAGCATGTGTTCAAATATCGCATCTGTCATTTATCTGTCGAAGAAAAGGTAGGACTTTTGTATGAGTATGTTTCAAAGCTTGTTTTTCCGTTCCCTAAGTTCGCCAATCCCCAGGGGTGTAATTAGTCTTTTACAACAAATCTGAACTACTACAGTTCTTCCGAAACGTGAAGAGAATATACTTACGATGACCTTACTGAATGATCTGAAAACCATCTGCTATTCTGAACTATTTTGTACTTTCTTTAAAAATGCAAAAGGTTATAAGTACAGGTTTTTTGCGCATCTACAGTTATTGTTTTCTAATTACGGTCATGTAACATAAATGCAAAAGCATTTAATATTTATTTAGTCCTTCACATAATATGTCAAAACAAATTTCTCTTAAGTCATCTGTTTATGGCTGAAGTTGCTATGTGTATTTCTTTAATTTATGCTATGGAAGTTAAAAATACAGCAATCAATAAAAAATATAAAAATTCTGCACATGTGAAAATAAAATTATGGTAAAATGCTTGAACACCATCTCCAAAACAAGAGACTAAATTAAAAAAAAAAATCATGTTTAAGCTAAAATATTAATGTCTTGCAAAATCTTTTCTAACATACGTGACAATTTTCTATAGAGGGACAAGCTTTTTTTTACTGCTTAGACCTAGAGTACTTTTTTTTTTTACTTCTTACTAAGCAATCATAGATCCTTTCCCAGATTTTACTAATCAAGTCTTGCTGGCCTAAGATGTAATACTTTGATAAAGAAATTCTAAAAAGGTTAGCTTTTTTCATTTCAGTAATTCTAAATACTTTTAAAAATTCGGATTACTACAAATTTTATTAAAACTCATACTATGATTCAAAAAGGTGCTTCAGACCGAAGTTTTTAAATTAAAAAGAAACTGTATTTGATATGGTAATGAAGTTAAAATTTCATTGCACCTGCTTAGACAATATTCAATCTAAGAATGCTACTATTTTAGAGAATTCTATGCATTTCAAATAAAAAATAGCACAAATAATTATTATATATTCAGATTATACACGAACACTGCGTCATTCGCCAACAACATATATTCAAAAAACAATAAAAATAAAAAAATAAAAAAAAATAAGGACATTTCTTTAACGTTTTGTGTGCTACATTTATTTATTAAATACAATGTTCTTTGCACTTACACCATAAAATTCCGTGCAATAGCAATGTCGATAATTTTAAAATGAGCATATATTTAGAATTTCCGGTACACAATTCCGCGCGCTAGAGATAAAAAGGTTTCCACCCCCGTAGAGTGTTGCTATTGCTTGGTTTGAAATCTTTGAGATTGTTACTCAAAAATTCGTTAACGTTTCACGAAATATGAAATAGATAATAAAACAAATTCCAAATTTCAAATTTGGTCTTCCACATGCCCATATTCGTAGGAGGATTACGTCATCCAAACTTGGATGGCCTTTTTTCAAACCTTTTTTTTTATCACAATGCGAGAAATATACATACATTTACGCAGATTTTCATTATTTAATTACTTCAAATGTAATGCGGGACTAATAACATTTGGTGGCAACAGTCTGAAAAGTGATTCGCCGTTTCTAGTGATTCAACGCAAAATCGCAAAAACGAAAACTGTATTAGTATTTAAAACAATAGTCTCTCACGGACTATTGTTTTAAATACTAATACGTCCCTTTGGACTAATAAATAAAAATATGAAAGGCTTCAGATTTTAAACTACGTCCAAAGGAGCGTTTTTAACGTTTTGTGTGTTACCTCATTAAATATCATGTTCTACGTACTCAAACCATAAAGTTCAGTTCAACAGCAATATCTCAAAATTATTTTAAAATGACCGTATCTTAGAGTCTCTCGCGCTGGAGATAAAAATATGATTTTTTTCATACGGTGTTGACATTAGTCGCTTTGAAATCGTATAGTTCTTTAATCACAAATTCGTTAAAGTGTTATAAAATATGAAATCGATAATGAAACAAATTTCAAATTCAAATTAGGGCTTCCACATGCCCATATTGTATGGAAGATTACGTTACTTAAATTTTGATAGCTCTAGGTACCGTTGTTTTATCACAATGCGAGAAACATGCGTACATTCATGCAGATTCTTCAATATTTAATTTCTTTAAGTATAATACAGAGCGATAATATTTAGTGGCAACAATTTGAAAAGTGATTCGCCGTTTGTAGTTTTCAATGAAAAATGCCAAAGCGAAATTAAGAGTCCTTCAGGGCAAATTGCCCCTTTGAACTAAAAATAAAGTAAGTAAATATAAAAAAATAAATTTTCGTGCTTCTTTTCTTAATAGTATTTCGTTTTATTTATTTAATGCGGTTTTTTTTTAACTGAAATTTGTTACTTTTAGAAAAGTTGCGGGTTATATTTCGGACATTCAGTTGTTAGGCTGTAGGCTGGTTATTTTAATAATTTATATAGCAAAATACAGAAATTTTAACACACCTTTGCCTTTCTGCTTGTAGTTATTTTGCGTTGAACAATGTAATTACAATTATGTAAGAAAATCAAACTCATTGAATTTTTTTTCTAATGAAAATCGCATTGAAATCAATGTACATAAAAAGATTTGGAATATTTGAAATGAATTTGAACAGAACTTCATCAAACCAGTATAAGCCACGAATATTGTTCCAAAATGAATAAATAATTCGCCATTATTATTTTTACTATCAAATTAGATTATGCTTCATAAACCCGTTCAAAATACGCTTATTATAAATTACTGTTGATGGCTAATTTTTATTTGAATTATTGCTTAATTATGTTATTCTTTACATGTAATTATATATAATTCATATTAAATGCAGTAATTAAATGCGCTTCGTTTCGCTCGAATAATTAAAATTTATAACTTATCGGTTTTAATTATGTATCTATATATCCATAAGTAAATTTGTTTAAATATTTCCTAATGCTATTTTTTAATTGAATTCACGAGCATTTCGCATATTTCTGAACATTCAATTTAAAAACTAAAGGATATTTTATGAAAATGTTATCTGTTTAAAGAGAGTATTGAAAAAACATGCTTACATGCTACTTTTTTATTTCGCAAAGAATGTCCACGTTTGTTTCTTTTTATAAACCACTACATGCTCAAGCGTTTTCTTGGCGATTAAACATATCGGTCTAAAACGAAAAAGAGCAACACTCTTTGCCTCCTACTGAGAACTGTCATTTAGAGATTTCCAGGGTTCCAAAAATAAGGGGGCAGGAGACATCTGCACGGCCGCTTTAAGGCGGTCATAACGCTTTCGAGGTCTTAACCACTGACCACCTAGAACCGTCAGTAACGCTTTCGAACACTTTTCCAGTGACCGCCTAGAAGCGTCCGTAACGCTTTCGAGGTAGGCCGTCTTGACCGCCTAAACCCGGTCATAACGCTCAGAGGGTTAAAATAGATGAAGAAGGTAATACTGTAAAGGTGGCAATGCTCACAGCATGTACAATAAATTCCCGAGAAACTGTAATAACCGAACTGGGTAAGGATCCTGAGTTTGGAAGCATTTATGAGTATTTAAAGGATCCTGAAAATTTTAGCCACCAAGATATTGTGGCGATAAGAAATAGGGCGGCCCATTACGAACTAATAGATGGTCTATTAATTTATACAAAAACTACGAATTCCAACAACGAATTTCGACCTGTTATCCCAGCTAGTCTTAGATTAAATATCCTGCAGGAGCTCCATGACAGCCCTTTAGCTTCTCATGCTGGTATTCGAAAACCTATCCAACGCGTACGCGAGGCAGTCTATTTTCCTGAACTGCAAAAGTTAACAAGGGCGTATGTCCAGTCCTGCCCAACATGTCAAGCAGTTAATTATATTAATTTCCGCCCGGCCGGGTTTCTAAAAAGTATTAAATCCGAATTTACAAATGAAATAATTGGCATCGATTTATTGGGCCCTTTCCCAAAAAGTCAGTTAAATAAAAGTCGCTATCTCCTTGTTATGGTTGATCATTTTAGTAAGTGGACCGAAATTGTTCCCTTAAAACGAGCCTCCGCGAAATTAGTTACTGATTCTATTTTAAATAAATATATTTTAAAATACGGAGCGCCCCTAAAAGTTATATCGGATAATGGTCCTCAATTTGTAAGTAATATATTTGAAGACATGTGCCAAAAACTGGGCATACGTCATTTAAAAATGGTCCCGTATCGGCTGCAATCAAATATAGCGGAACGGGTGAATAGAAATATAGTGAAAATTATCCGTAGTTATGTTAACAATTTTCATAAAAGCTGGAATAACTATGTCAATGAATTTGCTTTCGCCCTTAGGACCGCAAAACATGATACAACGGGCAAAACTCCTGCTGAGTTATTTTTAGGCAGAAAGATTATAACGCCGTTAGATAAATTATTTTATGTGCAACAAAGAGCCCCAGAATTTAAAATGGGTGATATAGAAAAACTAATTAAAGAAGCAAAAAAGAATACTGAAGTAGCACAGAGAAAACAAAAGCTGTATTATGACTTGAAACGACGGGGAGTAACTTATAAAGTAGGGGATGAAGTGTTAAAAATTAAGCATTCACTTTCTTCAGCACCAGAAGATAAAACTGCCAAATTTTTTCCACGATTTGACGGACCATATGTCATAGAAAAAATAACTCATCCTGTAGTATTGTTAAAAGCGAGGAATGGTGAAACCTGCTCCGCAAACATTGATCAAATCAAACCCTACTATGATCGTAATAAAATGCAAATAATTACAGATCTTTTGCAGGATCCGGCACGGCAGACACGGCGGGCACGAGCTCCAGAGGTGGAACAACGACAAGTACAAGGGCAAGCCATTAAGAGGCAGGAGCAAGTGAAAGGAAAGTTTCCCCGCGGGAAAATTAAAGGTAACAAGAAAAGGAAGCCGTTCCACCGTCCAGAAAAGAGAGCTCACGAACACCCCCAGAATAAAGAAGGGAGAAGGACGACGTATGCAAAGAGAGCCAGGAGAAATGACGGCAACTATAATCCGGCTCTAAAACGGAAGATCTACTCATCCGACAGGACTCTCCGCAGCAAATGTCGCCGAACTGCGGAAGGGCCACCAGCGGCGGAGGAAAAGTTACAAGGAAAATTTGAACGGCCAACAACGAGTTCCAAGCAGGAACGCGAAAGGATTCTCCCGGTTCCGCCAAGACCAGCTGCCATCAAACGGCCAAGACCACAGGCAGAGGCGAAAAAGAAGGTATTCAAGGGTGACCGAACTGGAGAAAAAAGAAAGCTTCTAGAGGAAGGCTCTGAAGGGCGAGCCCGCACAAGAAGGAGGATAAATCAAACGAGAATCTGCGCTACCTTCCAGGACTGGGCTCAGAAAAGAATGTCCGATTATAACAAAGATAAGTAAAATTTTATGTTACTTTGCAAACTTAAGTTAATCTTTCATTCTTACTGCAAGTGGCAGATTTCAAGAAGTTTTACGTCATGCGAGGTCTACCTTTATCGCCAAAAAGGCGAGAAATGAGTTGTTACCGATTTTGGTATTATGTTTTTCAATTACTCGCGCGTAAAACAAAAGTTGATGTATAATAGGAATATGTAAAGACTTAAATATTGTAAAAGTTATTGTATAAATTTTATTTAAAAGATTCTGGCAAGAAAGAAGTTTTAATCTAAAAGACTTTTGAAATGTAGAATTTCAATGCAGAAGATTTGGCACTTGCTTGGAAAAGAATAGAAGTTAACAATGTACTACTAAAGTATGTTTTCAAATGCGTAAAATTAACGGCATGTTAATATGTTCTTATATACAATGTGAACTGTTATTTTAAATGTTAAGAAATACCGTGATATGGTAAAAGTGAAAGTAATGTTAAAAATTTTTTTTATTCGTGTGACTGTAAAAAGACCAAATCATGGTGAATATGTGTTAAAGGTTGAATGAATGTTGTTAGGCTCTCTGACGCTACACTTCAGAGTTAGCCACTTTCAGAATAGTACCTCAGGGTTTAGAGTTGAAGTTAGGGTGTGTTACGAGGTCTTGGTATGTTGAATTTTTAACACGTTAGTGTTTTGATTGTAGGAGGAAGTGTTGAACACGTATACATAAACACATTCGTGTTTGGTGTTCTTTTACAAGACATGTCAAAGAGCACGGGGAGAGATAATTAAAATAGTCATGAATGAAATAAGAATGTTAAGAGAAATATAAATATGCATGTTACTTGCCATTTCATTGTGTAACATTTCATTAAACTAGTTTTCCTTCCAGATCTCTGGAAGGAACCAGATTTGAATAAAAGCTCCTGTTTAGATGCAGTACAGATGAAAAATTGCGTGTCCTTGGAGCTGCTATTGTAAAAACAAATTTCTTTTTTTTTTTTTTTTTAATTTCAAGTTTCTAGTGAGAAATGTTTGTAAAAGATTAGGCCTCGCGTTAGATTCTAGAGCTAAAAGTTTTCAACAAGGTCGTTTTAGACCTCAGTTTAAAACTAATTAACTCTGGCGGGAAGTATGTAAGGATCTTAAGTTTTACTAACGTTTATTTTATTTTAAATCTTTACTATCACTTCTTATTTTCTACTTCCGGCCAGAATTAAAAGCGTTAATTTATTTATGCAAAATTTGTCTGGCGAACGCCAAGTACTTAAGTTGTGGCTTTTTGCCAAGCGAGAGAGAGGATGGAGTTAGTTGAAGCAGGCCGCTTACCTTAGAAGTTTTACTCAGTTGCTGGTTGCCTTCCAGGCCAGAGGTTTAATCCTCGTGATAATTTTTAAACGTATTGTAGTGTTAACAGTTCTCTGTACTACATACGGCTTCCTGTTAATATAAGGCCAATCTTCCACGTTTATTATTCCAAAGTTAAGTTAGAGTTTAGTTAAATATTTTTATATTCTTACGTTTAGACCACAAGTAGTGGGTCTTTGTATTCCGAAGTACGGAAATTATTGTAAAGAGAGGAAAACAAAGGGTTTTGTATACCCTTCTTGTGTATCCTGTCTACTTCCCACAGTTATTGAACATAGCTTTAGTAAGCTCTCTGTTCCGAGTCAGGTCCTTGCATGTTCCCGAAAAAAGTAAGACAGAACATTGAACCTGATACCGTCACCAATATAAGAAGTATATTTTACACCTCTTTTTTCCATGGAACATGAAAAATTGTTTATCTTTCCATTCATTTCCATTTTTCCTGAAGAACCAGCATCATTCCCCAAACAGGCCTTGTGTTCACTTACGCCATTTCCTAGAAATGACTCGCAAACTTTGCAATATAAGACAGTATTTCTGTATCGATTACTGTGTTGCTTTCTGACCCTATTACGGAACAGACTCCAACCAAAGACGTATGTCCTCGAGTCTTCCACGTACCGTCTCCACTTACAGTCACATTTAACGACGAATTTGAAAGAACGATGTGCAATCACAGGAGGGAGATCCATAACGCAGCAGAATTTCTGCATAGCAGCTTTCCCTTGACCAAGAGTTCGCATTGCATACGTAAATCTTCTGTTTAGCTCTGATATATTTTTTCGGACACCCATCATATTAGAGTTTCTGAAAGTTCTTTTACATGAACACTTTCAGCATAGTAACTCAAATTTTGAGCTTAAAGCATGATGAAATAGTTCACTTAAATGAACATTACAAATTTTACAACATAAATTATTTTCAATAAATTGAAATAGGATATCCAAATCAAATAGTCTATAACCACTAAAATTAGGCTCTAAAGTTATCTTTATCTCTTGGTGGCAAAACAGTGTCACTATTTAATTTTTTAAACGAAGAACTGACACCACACTTCTTATTCATTGTATCATTATGCTGATTTCCCTGGAACTTTCTTTTCTTTGGTCGATGAATATAAGATCTTTTATTTTTTACATCTTCCTCACAATTTTGCATAATTATCAGGTGATAAAAATACTAAACAAGAACTGCAATGTTATAATAAAAACACCTTCAAAAAAGTCAAAAGAAATTTAGAAATCGCAAAAGAGCTTGTAAACAATCACGTTTCACGCTAATCCAAAGCTGGAGTAAGATTTCAACACATGCCTATGTTAGATGCCTATGTTAGAATAGTGCTATGTGTAAATCTAATATATTCCTAAGTCGCGCTTTCGAAACATGAAAAACGCAGTTTGAATTTTGTCAATCGGCTCAGTAGAACGGGAGATATAGCACAGTCCTTCACTTTTTTTTTTTTCAGCTTGATAACACATCAGCACTGTTTTTCCACCATCTCAAAATAAATTATGAAGATTTGTGCTTATGCAACTAGTTGAATTTCAACAGAAATACACGTTCATATGAAAACGTTGAAGCTCTTTTAAAGGGCCGGTTTTATACCTTTATGCAAATGTAATTCTACCGCATATAGCAGTACTTCCCTGTTAGCTGAATTACTTTGACACTGAGTCTTCCGATGACAATTTTCCTAATTAAATACCAAAGGATGAATGATTATAAATTTCAAAGCACCTACTATCTTAACGATCGTTTCACTCAAAATCAAATATTCGAAAAGTGAGCAGAAAGGCAAAATAGACAATAGCTAAACATGGGAACATTGAATGTGAATAGCACTTTATTGTTGGTCTGCTGCCTTTTACCAGCTAAGATAGTACTTGCCAGAAACCGAAGATTATCCAACTGTGGGCATTGTGGTAAGAAGTCCTTTACTGAGTTCTCCAGCCGAGTAAACGTAAATGCGATTAACCTCTCGAAGCCGGCTGGTACAGCAGTTGTACAAGGAGAATGACTTTCTCAGACGCCGGCATTGGTACAACTGTCCTACCCTCCATGCCCTCCCCATTTTAGAGAATCGCCTATCTGTAGATCTTTGGGTGGTCCATTGTTGCTGCTCAGAGTAGCCGCTGGCTACGCATTATTTCCCTCTTCTTATCAGTTTAGCTACATTTGGCAAAAACCGCAGGTTTCGTCTCTCGCCAATATACGTGAAAATTAAATAGAGGCCATCTCTTTCTCAATCTGTCTCATAATTTTAATGCTATTTTTTTTAGTACTGACTTTTGCTATGATTAAAACGTCAGCGATTTTGCACGCTCTTGAAGCTTACCATATTTAATGTTCTTTAATCATAACAAATAAGAATAGATTAATATTTTAGATTTAATGACCTTCTAGAAAATAGGTAAAACCGTTTTTATCGTTTACTCGTTTACTTCCTTTTCATACTTATGAATAATAAGATTTTATTTTGACATTGTTTTGTGGAGTGCATAAAACCCTTAAGAACTGTCAACTCTTTCAAAGTGCTTCTATTATGCAGACAATTTTGTCTGATTTATCAGGAGATAAATAAGAGACAATTGTATGCATAATAGTTTTTCTGATTTTCATTCATTCAGTGATTGCTTTCAATGATTTTCATTGATTGTAAATTAAATAAAATCAATTTATCTTTACATCCTCTTTTAGGATGAGATCTGCCAAAAAATATTTAAATATCAGTAAAGCTGACGTTACTTGTAAACTGAATCAAAACATCAGTTAAATGTTATAAAATTTTGGCTAGTTTTATTTGCTGAAATTCTTATACTCTTCAAGAGATAGAGAGAATTCAGACAAGTTGATAAAAAAAATCTTAAAAAAGTTGTTATTTTGTCTGTAATAAGGTGTATGTCAACTTACTACTAAATGTATGAAAATTAGAATTGGATTACGGAAGAGCACGCGAACGCTATCTGCTTAAGGGAATGGATGCTTTCGTGTAAACCTTTTTAAGAGAAAATTGCTCGCATTTACATTCCTGGTGGAAAACTCCACATGTAATCAACCCGTTCTTCGGTATTGATTGGATTAATTTGTTCGCTTACTGAATTACATCAAAGCACCCAACGATTACCTGTATAAGGGGAGTTATGTCTTCGCGGAGGACTTTCTAAGAGAAGCTGGCTTTCATTTACGTTACACAAAAACCATGAATCCAACTATTTATCCGGGATTCAAATCCAAGCGAGCTATAAGTGTTCAGCCACCTTTACCGCTTTACTGAAGAGCAGGTAAAAATATTGATAAAGGAAAAGTATTGAATTAACCGGTTTAATTTACTAACCTATATTTCTCAATCGACAGTACATAAATTACGCATATGAGGGGGATTATTTGTGAATAAATAAACTGTATTGCACTTTTCTCCACTATGTCATATTACAATGGAATTATTGCATTTCAAAGTTATTTCTCATGAATTAATTTTGCTCTTCATGATTTTTGATATTTTCAAAGAGAAAATTCCACACTTTAAATAAAAATATACACGAGAAGATACTTTATGCAAAATTTGGCGTAAACGGTTTTCTTAATTTTGCTTTGAAAATATTGCAGGGTAATCGTTTTCATTACTGGAAGAAATATAAAAAACAAATTTACTACATGGTATCAACACCCAATATTTCCTTATTCTTTTGAAAACGTGAAAGATTACTCTTTCTAAAATAAATTAGAAAATATATTATGTGCAAATAGAATATTCGTTGAAAATGAAATAGACTTCAACTTTTGGATATAACGACAGTTTTAGACGAAATTTCTACCTATGGAAAGAAATTGACGTATAATTAATTCTTCATGAACATTTAAAACTGTTCTCAAAATTCTTTTGATGATTGCATGTATAAGTCACGAATTTTTTTCTCGGCTAACATAAACAAAAGCCAATTTTACAAAGAAAAATTCTCGTTAAAGATATACCTTCTTTGCCTGATAGTCCAATGTAATATTTGTTAAAATTAATTATTAAACGCAACCAATGTATCTCGGATTTTGATTTCTATATTATAATAACAAAATTATCGAAAAAAGAAGATTTAAATCTCTGTTATTGTTATGTAAAGCTTTATTATTGCTGTAAGTTCATCTCAAAATCTAATTGTATTGAATCTCATTCTAATCATCTAATAGTAATAAATATTATTATTATTATTTCATTAAATTAGTCATTACCATTATTTTATTAATGAAAATATGTTATTAAAAATCGCATTCCCGACTGCAGACTTACAGATCTAGTCTGTATTTACTATATTTTGTTAAATTTTGTTCTCGCTTTCTAATTTCTAATACGAAAATACGCGAATATAAATGAAGAGTGAAAACAAAGTTAAAAAATTCACAAATTATTTACGAGATTGATTAGAAATAATGAATGAAATATAAACATTGCATACATTTTGTTCTAAATAAAGTGTGCACTGGATATGCATCCAGTACTGCACATTCTAATCAGAAAATAATCAAGCATCTGAATCAGTCAATCATCAACACGCACATTCTAAATCAGATTTCTGAATTACTTTCTTGAAGCGTTTACGGTCCAAATAAAACTGAAGAAACATTTTAAACACAAAACAAAGCAGCAGAAGTGTGAGAAGTATATATTACTATAAAGCCAACACTCTGCCAGTTAAAGACAAAGTAGTTTGATTAAATAAACAAGGTGAACAGAGACACAGTTGTAGCCGTTTGTAATTTTAAAGTACATAAAGCGCAGGAGTATATCAGAAAACTAGTGAGTAGCACATTGGTTACAATTTTTATTATAAACATGCTGAAACTGTGAATATAATTTCAAGCATCGGTGGCATCATCGAATGGAGACATGCTTCAGTGTCAGATGTATTTCATTAAAAGATATGAAATATTTTTAAACGTTTAAGAACACAGTTTCTGAAGTACTTGACAGCTCACCCTCTATAAGCTTCATTCCTTTGTTTAAAAGTCGGTAAAGAGTTATCACAGATTTTCTTAAAAATTATCGGTGATCAATACTGGTATTGATCAATCATAACGACAATAACATATATTGTTATGGAAAGAGAGAAAGTACTTGTGAAGCTTTCTGAAAGACCGAGTCTCAGTTTTAATATTTTAATATTAATCTCTACAAGTCTGACCTAACTGACACTACTGAAATAGTTACGAAAAATTGATTCTCACTGTTAAAAAATTGATCTGCATTTTTTTTTCGTAAATTTTATTTTTTTAAACAACATGTCTGTAATCAATGTGCGCACCGCTTTGATGCTGGGAAAACACTAAAATTTGAATCATCGTTGTACAAGCTAAAAAAAAAAAAACAATATTTAATTGTGAGAATAAAATATTCTAACGACTATAATGATAAGTCAAGAATAAAATCAAATCTGTAGCTGCAAGCCTTTTTTAGCGTTATGGTGGTTAGGGAAAACTGAGTGCGATATCGAAGGGCTAGGGTTCGAATCCCGGAAAAGGCATGGATGTAAAATTGTCTGTCCCTTCATAGGAGGCAATGATGGCCCGCCTACTAGGCGCCTCCATGATAAAGAGACTAGAGATCTGGCCTTAGGGCAGGACGATGCCGACATAGGCAAGTGCCAACCATAAGAAAAAAAAATTGATTGTAATCTTATTCAAAAATTCCTAATTATAAGACGCAAATTCTTAGACACCTTTCTCATGTTCGTTTTTAATGGTAATCAAACTAATATGAAAGTGGACTGAAAAGTCATTTTTAAATGAACCCCATAATCTTATACATCTCTGTACATTTGCATAAATCCATAATGGGCCAGGTATTATTTTGTCGAAGGACAAGAGTCTAAATGGAACGATTACTTCGCTTGCTTGCGAGTGAATTCTAGGAGGTCCGTCGAAGACATCGCGGACGAAAACGTAGCGGAGAAAACAACGTAAGACGGAAACTTCGTTGTAGAAAACATGTGGCAGAAAAGATGGCAGGAAAACATATCGTAAGTCTAAAACATCATCGAAGAAAACAATCGTGGTACAAAACATCGACGAAGAACAGAAAGCGGTTCCAAAACTTCGCAGTTTAAAAATATCGTCGTGGAAAATATATTCCTATAAAAGAGAGTAAATAAAATAATCGCATGACGATTATTCTGCAGATATATCTTTTCTACTTTTAAAAGGTGCTGGTGCGTATTCGACTAATGAATTCTAGGTGCGAGTAAGAATGAGGAATATTTTTACCTCTATATTTCATATATTTCCTTTCATTAATAATTTTTTGCTAAAAATCCAAGAAGGAACTCTTGCATTGAAAAGTTGAAAGGAAGTAGAAAATTAATGATACGTATGGGAGTACTACGCAGTTTTTTATTTTTTATTTTAAGAGAATTTTAAATTTATTTACTTAACTATTAAACGTTATTATTTAATTAAGTCATTTCATAAAGTTGTATTGGCAGTTCTTCATGACCAATATATTTTTAAAAAATTAAAAAAGGGAAAAAGAGCATTTACTTTAGATTAAATGTATTTAAAAGTTTTATGCATGTCTCAAATTTCTAATATTATGTTCTTTGAATAAAATTAAGACTTCAAAGTAATCCTTTTATATAAGTATCCTTTGCATGTTGCGATTCGTTAGTTGTGATGACACAAGTCAGGATGAGCTACGTAATATTTCAGTACCGTATTTATATTTATTGGATTATTGGAAGAGCACGTTAGGGCTCTTTTCCTAAGGGGAGGGAAGCGTTTGGGGAGTTGGGGAGGACTTTCTCAAGAAAAGTTTCGTACGCACATTACACTTTAGAAAAACCACAAAATTCTCAAGCAGCGTGTTTTTGTGCTGGGTCTAGCTACCAGTGTTCAACGACTTTACCTCTGGACCACTGCTGCCAGATAGAGTTATAACCGGAATAGATTATTAACGGAAATGCATTCATTTTCACACTATTTTTTTGAGAAAGATCAAATTTAAATTTAGATCTAGAAAATGTAAACGCAGAATTTTACAAAAAGAAAATATAGGTACAATTCTGGTACTAATTCTCATCTTTTTAAGATTTCCATTTAGGTAATATTTTATTACTGCATTTTACAATAGTGTTACGAATTTGGTATTTAAAAAGCTAATGTTAGTTCAATTATAAATTAAATGGTTTTATTTCTCGCGCAGTGCAGCGCGTGACGAATATTAAAAGAAAGCTAAGCCAAAAAAAAAAAAAAATTAAAAATACAAGAGCGCGTGCGTTAAATAAATAAATATCTCTTTTTGATTTCGAGAAAGTGCTGGAAAATTCTAGCGCTTGATTTTAAAATCTTATAAAAGGAGGAAAACATCTCAGTTTGTAGTAGTTGTTTAGTTTGTTGTTGTTTAGAAAACTACTGTTGTTGATTGTAGCGAATTCGCGGATTAGCGTTCTTTAGCTGTTTTGAATTACGTTCTATTGGACATTTGAGTAGTTAAAAGATAACTACTGCGAGATATTGTAATACTGCATGATAATTTGAGAAAATTTAAGCATTTTTGTTGTGATAATAATAAATTTTTGTTCATTTTTCATCGGACTTGTGCATTCATTTCATAACGAACCCGTACGCACGCAACAATTTTTGGTGTCAGAAGTGGGATTTGAATGCCAATAACAAGAGCGATGGAAGAACAATTCAGGCAAATGATGACTGCATTTGCTGCTTTCCAAGAAAAGATGGAAGGAGCCGTCAACTCCGTTAACGAAGATATAAAAGCTGTACAAGAGAAAATGGATGCTGGTCAAATATCCGTTAAGGAAGAAATGAAATTGGGCCAGGAATGCGTTAAGGAAGAGATGAAATCCCTTAAAGACGAGATGAAAGCAGGTCAGGACGAAATGAAAAGAGAAATTACCTGCGTAATAGAAAATAAATTTGAGGCTATGGAAGGCAGAATAGACGCGGTTGAAACTAAAGTTGGACAAATAGAAGAAAGAGTTTCTTCGGTAAAAGAACAAGTAGAAGAAAGAATTTCTTCTGTAAAAGAACATATAGAAGAGAGAGTTTCTGCCGTCGAACAACAAATTGATGATAGGGTTTCTGCTGCCGTCGCCAAAGAAGTTGACAGCCTAAAGAAGTGCATAGCGACGGTAGGAAACAATTCTGAAGGTTTTAAATTTTTATCGATGCCTGCTCGTTCCGTTCTGAAACTATCTACATATGATGGGAAGACCTCCTGGCAGGTGTATAGGACACAATTTTCTATCGTTGCGGATGCGAATGGATGGGATTCCCAAGCTAAGGCCTGTCATCTCGCCGCTTCTCTGAGAGCAGACGCAGCGGATATCCTGCAGACGCTTCCCGAAAATCAAAGGCTAGATTTCGAAGCTCTATCCGGCGCTTTGGAGCTGCGCTTCGGCGAGAAATGTTTAAAAGACTACAGCAGGCTCCAATTAAAATCTCGTCAACAGAAGCCTACCGAAACACTTCAGGAGCTCGCCGCGGATGTTGAAAGGCTGTCCCATCTCGCCTTTTTGGAATGCCCGACAGAAACAAGGGAAATCCTGTCCTTACAATACTTTATCGACGGCATCCGAGATGCTGAAATACAGAAAGCTCTTCGAATGGCAGATGTAAAGGACATAAAAAGCGCTCTGTTGTATGCCATGAAGTTCGAGGCAGCCCAGCAAGCAACTAGTAGAGATCGCTACCCAGTTAGAGCTGTGCGATCAACTGATGATCAACTGATGGCTCGTTTAGATGATTTAGCCAGACAAGTCGAAGATTTGATACGGAGTAGGAGAGAGAAGAAAGTGGCTCTAAGGTGTTGGAGATGTGGTAGTGAAGGTCACCTAAGACGGAATTGCAGAACACCCCAGGGTACGGAATATAAAGCAGATGATTTTACCAGACAAGTCAGTGGCTTGAGACGGAACAGAAGTGAAAAGAAACTAATTCTTAAGTGCTGGAACTGCGGAGTTGAAGGCCACATACGAAGAAACTGCAGAACACCCCGAGGTACGGAAAATAAGACCATTTCCCAGCAACAACGCAGTAAACACATTAGTGACCATATCGAGGAACGGAGGTTGCCAGATAGTGAAAAACCTTGTTTTAAAGCTCTTAAAATTTATACAGTGAGTGGCAACAATAACGGACTGTCCATCAATGGGAATATCGATGGAGTTCCTTGCAGTATGATCATTGACACAGGAGCTAATGTTACCATCATTAGGAAAGATTTAACTGAACAGTTTAAAGATAAACTTATTTGGACGCCATCCTGTGTTACCCTTCAGACTGCGTCTGGTGACAAGATCGACATAACTGGGAAGTTAAACGTAAACATCACGTTTGGAAGTGCCGCCTACCATCACACAGCATATGTGGCGGATATTACAGATCCATGCATACTCGGATTGGACTTTTTAAGGAAATACAATTTTTCCTTGGACTTGAAAAACAACAAACTGCTTTCAGGATCTGAAGACATGACTATCCATCCTAAGAAGAGATCCTCGCCTGGAAATGTCGACGCTTTGTCCGAAAGAACCAGCTCGAGAAACAGCCGAAATCATGCTAGGGTCGAAAAGAAACACCAGACTACCAGCTATTCTCCATCTCAGATGCTCTTCGGTCGAGACCTTCGTCTGCCTTGTGACCGCCTGTTTCATCGCCGTACGGATGCGCCTTCATCGCCTGAGGAACACATCCAAGATGTCAAGGCCCGTTTTGAAGTGATGCACCGTTCCGCACGAAAGCGAGTGAACTTGGCGACGGAGAAAGTGAAGACCAGATGCGACACAAGAGCTACTAGACAGAGATCCAACAAAGGAGACAAGGTGTGGTTTTGGAACCCAATTCAACGAAAAAGACTGAGCCCTAAATTACAGTCACCTTCGGATGGTCCATATACAGTGCTGAACACGAATGACGTCGTGGTTCGGATCCGTGAGTCTTCAAACTCTTACGACAGGTTAGCTCATTACTATGGCCATAGTACGTAATGTAAATAATTGTAAATAGTATCAGACCATGGTCCTTTTTGTTTATAAATGTGTATTTGATTTGATTTGTATTTAGTATTTGATTTGTATTTAGTATTTGATTTGTATTTAATATTTGTTTTGTATTTAGTATTTGATAGAATTTGATTTGTTTAAGCTAGTTATTGCATTTATTGTTTATATTGTTTGATATTGTAATGTAATGTTTATGCTTCAGTTGCATTTATGCCACAGTTGTAAGTTTAGCTTCCTGTCCAGGGATTGTACTGCCCGGGACGTGCAGTCCTTGGGAAGGGGGCAGTGTTACGAATTTGGTATTTAAAAAGCTAATGTTAATTCAGTTATAAATTAAATGGTTTTATTTCTCGCGCAGTGCAGCGCGTGACGAATATTAAAAGAAAGCTAAGCCAAAAAAAAAAATTAAAAATACAAGAGCGCGTGCGTTAAATAAATAAATACCTCTTTTTGATTTCGAGAAAGTGCTGGAAAATACTAGCGCGTGATTTTAAAATCTTATAAAAGGAGGAAAACATCTCAGTTTGTAGTAGTTGTTTAGTTTGTTGTTGGACATTTGAGTAGTTAAAAGATAACTACTGCGAGATATTGTAATACTGCATGATAATTTGAGAAAATTTAAGCATTTTTGTTGTGATAATAATAAATTTTTGTTCATTTTTCATCGGACTTTTCCATTCATTTCATAACGAACCCGTACGCACGCAACAATATAAAGGAAGTATTATAATCACGAAAATTTTCAAGTATCACATTTCAGTGGAAATATCCATTTTGTCCATATCTGAATCCATTTGGATTATTATTGTGCGACATCTCATACGGACAGAATAAAGACTTCTTCCTTTTCATAGTATATTTCATAATGCATTCAAAAGGGATTTTTTCGTGTTCTCTGTATGTATGTAGATATAATATATGTGTGTATGTATCTCGCATAACTCAAAAACGATTAGCCGAAGAATATTGCAATTTTCTAAAGAGTAGGCTTGCTTCTCTCTTTATATTGCAGGTTAGCTGTACCAACCGTATATGTATATGCTCACGTATATGTACACCAACATCCTATATCCGGCTTAAAAGTCCCTACACGACCTTTGTTTTTGCAATCGTTGCTTGTAGTAATATACTTCCAGTTATCGAAATGTTTTTAAATCACGAAAATATTCATGTTTTGGCGATGTCAAATATTTAAAAAAATTCTTTTTTGACAAATAAGTAAATCCAAATTTTAATACAGTCTCGCGGTTCGTATACTTACATTTGGGAAAGTTTCATACTTGTTATCTATATAGTATATAAAGAAGAACGTTTGTGTGTTTGTCCTCTCATAACTCGGTCACTACTATAGCTATCACCACCAAACTTTCTACAATTCTTTTATCGGTCCCGGAATAGGTCGACGTCACTTTTCTCCAAAAAAAAAAAAAAAAAAAAAAAAAAGTAGCTAAAATCAGAGCTATAAATTAAAAACTCGGAAAAACGATAATTTTCTTTCTCATTTTCCGAGTGGCAACAGTCTCGCAAGCTGGAGACGAAAATCTGCTTTATTTCGAAAGTTGTTACCATTGCTGTGTTTCAAATCCTAGAGTTTGTTAAAATACGAAAATAGATAAAAGATGAAATAAAAATAGCTTTCCCAAATATTAAATACGTTATTCCCGATTCCGAAAATTCGAGGGAAGCCATTTCGACTATTCTCATCTTAACCACTTTCATGAGCCAAAATAGTAATTAAAAATTCTGAAAGTTCTAATTTTCGCACTCATTTTTCCTAGTGGTAACAGTCTCGGGCGTTGGAAATAGAATTGTTTTACTTCGAAATGTGTTGCTATTGCTCGCTTGCAACTCGTACATTTTGTTAATAAAAAATTTGTAAATTTTACATAACCTATATATATAAAGAAGAATGTCTGTTTGTGTGTTTGTTTGTTTGTTTGCGTTATTGATTTCTGATCAATTATGATAAATATTTTCCGACATTGAATCGACTAAAGTTGAATATAGGTGAAATATTGGATGGAACTTGAGCTGTTATGGCCATTTGATTAGAAAGACCAAAATCACTAAAAGCTGATTGACATTGCTTCTGATACAATGAGAGAGAATTATATTTTTCTATCGAAATTTTTTATGTGGGGTTGCATATCGCACCAGACTGAAAAATGTACAACTATGAATCGTATTTTTTACATCATTAGAGAAGGATTACAACGGTATCGTTCTCTTTGTTGTTAGATACATTGCTTTCAATCTAACTTAATTGACATCGGGTACTTCTGCTAATAAAGAAATAAAATTAGAAAAAATTCATAAACGCACGTTTTTCGTAAATTTTATTTTTTTAAACAACATGTCTGTAATCAATGTGCGCACCGCTTTGATGCTGGAAAAACACTAAAATTTGAATCATCGTTGTACAAGCTAAAAAAAAAAAAAACAATATTTAATTGTGAGAATAAAATATTCTAACGACTATAATGATAAGTCAAGAATAAAATCAAATCTGTAGCTGCAAGCCTTTTTTACCGTTATGGTGGTTAGGGAAAACTGAGTGCAATACCGAAGGGCTCGGGTTCGAATCCCGGAGAAGTCACGGCTGTAAAATTGTCTGTCCCTTCATAGGAGGCAATGATGGCCCGCCTACTAGGCGCCTCCATGATAAAGAGACTACCGATCTGGCCTTAGGGCAGGACGATGCCGACATAGGCAAGTGCCAACCATAAGAAAAAAAAATTGATTGTAATCTTATTCAAAAATTCCTAATTATAAGACGCAAATTTTTAGACATCTTTCTCATGTTCGTTTTTAATGGTAATCAAACTAATATGAAAGTGGACTGAAAAGTCATTTTTAAATGAACCCCATAATCTTATACGTCTCTGTATATTTGCATAAATCCATAATGGGCCAGGTATTATTTTGTCGAAGAACAAGAGTCTAAATGGAACGATTACTTCGCTTGCTTGCGAGTGAATTCTAGGAGGTCCGACGAAGACATCGCGGACGAAAACGTAGCGGAGAAAACAACGTAAGACGGAAACTTCGTTGTAGAAAACATGTGGGAGAAAAGAAGGCAGGAAAACATATCGTAAGTCTAAAACATCATCGAAGAAAACAATCGTGGTACAAAACATCGACGAAGAACAGAAAGCGGTTCCAAAACTTCGCAGTTTAAAAATATCGTCGTGGAAAATATATTCCTATAAAAGAGAGTAAATAAAATAATCGCATGACGATTATTCTGCAGATATATCTTTTCTACTTTTAAAAGGTGCTGGTGCGTATTCGAGTAATGAATTCTAGGGGCGAGTAAGAATGAGGAATATTTTTACCTCTATATTTCATATATTTCCTTTCATTAATAATTTTTGCTAAAAATCCAAGAAGGAACTCTTGCATTGAAAAGTTGAAAGGAAGTAGAAAATTAATGATACGTATGGGAGTACTACGCAGTTTTTTATTTTTTATTTTAAGAGAATTTTAAATTTATTTACTTAACTATTAAACGTTATTATTTAATTAAGTCATTTCATAAAGTTGTATTGGCAGTTCTTCATGAACAATATATTTTTAAAAAATTAAAAAAGGGAAAAGGAGCATTTACTTTAGATTAAATGTATTTAAAAGTTTTATGCATGTCTGAAATTTCTAATATTATGTTCTTTGAATAAAATTAAGACTTCTTTTGTTCTTTTTCCTTCAGCTTCTTCAAAGTAATCCTTTTATATAAGTATCCTTTGCATGTTGCGATTCGTTAGTTGTGATGACACAAGTCAGGATGAGCTACGTAATATTTCAGTACCGTATTTATATTTATTGGATTATTGGAAGAGCACGTTAGGGCTCTTTTCCTAAGGGGAGGGAAGCGTTTGGGGAGGACTATCTCAGGAAAAGTTTCGTACGCACATTACACATTAGAAAAACCACAAAATTCTCAAGCAGCGTGTTTTTGTGCTGGGTCTAGCTACCAGCGTTCAACGACTTTACCTCTGAACCACTGCAGCCAGATAGAGTTATTAACGGAATAGATTATCAACGAAAATGCATTCATTTTCACACTATTTTTTTGAGAAAGATCAAATTTAAATTTAGATCTAGAAAATGTAAACGCAGAATTTTACAAAAAGAAAATATAGGTACAATAAATCCTCTTGTCGATTACCATCCTAAGATGACCGATGTTTCTGAGAAAATAAGTAAATATAGGTTTTTCACAATGTCTCTCTAAGATGCAACGGAAGACTAAAGAGATATGGAATCGTCAACGATTGCTTTGAAACGAATATTTTATATTTAACTTTACATTTATATATTTTTATAAATGATTCTAAAATATGGTTAAGCTTTTGTGTCTCAGTGTGCCACTACATGGAACACCCAAATTGAATCGCTTCGAAAGCCTCTAAATTCAACCGTAAATAGATAAAAATGCTTTTATAATATACTTTGAACTCTTCTTTTTAAACCGTAGATAGCAGCATATCACAAGGAGACACATAACGTTAATTTATTATGTGTTATTAAAATCCATTTTTTCAAGTAATTTTCTCTATTTTTTTAATGATATAAAAATTTTATTTGGAGAAAAAATAGGCATAATTTTGCTGGCTGTACTCCAAATTATTTTTTTAATCTTTCATACAAAAATCATACGCAGAATCATTGAATAAAACCAGGTGTTCCATTAGCGGGAACACTGCGCCTTTAGCAATCTCATGCTCTTACTAATCAGAACATGTGTGCTCTTAGGAGAGAACATCCGTTGTTTTCGTTTTCTGTTTCCGTTGATTTTTTTTTGGGGGAGGGAATGAATTCAAACAAAGCAGCATTGAGGGGCGAGGTGGTTTTTGTGTTATGAAAGCATTAATATTGGCATCTCGAAATTTTTGGGGGTAGTTTTTAGGCGGGAATTTCATTAGTAGCTTGACTCATATTTACTTAGACCTACGTGAATTTTTTGCTGTCATTTTAGTCTCATTCCCGTTTATTTTCAATAATTGTGTAGATATGTTTCGTGTATCTATATATTATAAGCTTATTTTTCTTTTTTGTTAATATTAATCGTAGTTAATTATTTTAATCTTAGTTGGTTTGTGCTTCCTTCAAAAAGGTGTGACTTGCTTTGAACAATTTCACGAAGCTAAGAAATAGGAAAATTTATAAACATTTTTGTATATAGGACTTGTGTATATAGATATGTATCTCATTTATCCGTATATATTCAAGAATATTGTGTATATCCAGGAAACCATGTATACAGCCATAATACAGAGTTTTTTCATTCTTATGCAAACGCTCCTACTCATTTTCGTGCTTCCCTGCAATGCTCGCTTAGTCGCACTTTTAAAAGCTCTGGCGGCGCAGTGTTCCACCTCATGGAACACCCACAGAATTAAAACGTGCAATTTTTACAACATTTTACCTGTATACTTATTTAGGACTAAATAGACTGAATACAACGTTTCTTGCTGACATTCCGACTTTAACGTACAGTGCGCCGCAAAGGATTAAATATTTTAGTTCTATGTTACGCAAATTGTATTTCTCTCTTTGTACCGAGAAGAGGCGCAGACACAAATTTGTTAGGATCGTAAAGCTCGGGTTTAGAGCTTTTAAGTTGCGGTGAGTTTCAACTAAGCAGAGGTTCTCTTGAGTTTACTTGGTGAGCCGCTACTGAAGTCGGAGGTTTCAAAGAGTTCTTCGCCGTTCCTCAGCCAACTTAATGTTTGAAAGCCAATAAAGTAGTTTCGGTCAACATTATGACTCTGAGGTTTCTTGGGACTCTGAGGTTGAGGGAACATCAAGTGAATTTACATTCCACTACTTTTGAACGACGGGACATACAGTTTTCACACACAATTTATTCGAAAATGTTTTAGTTATTGCTTGAACTTTTAGAACGAAGTTCTCAGCGAACCACTTTTTTTTACGACCACTTCTTAAACGTATAGCTGTGGAATTCTGGTACTAATTCTCATCTTTTTAAGATTTCCCATTTAGGTAATTTTTTATTACTGCCTTTTACAATATAAAGGAAGTATTATAATTACAAAAAATTTCAAGTATCACATTTCAGTGGAAATATCCATTTTGTCCATTTCTGAATCCATTTGGATGATTTTTGTGCGACATCTCATACGGACAGAATAAAGACTTCTTCCTTTTCATAGTATATTTTATAATGCATTCAAAAGGGATTTTTTCGTGTTCTCTGTATGTATGTAGATATAATATATGTGTGTATGTATAACTCAAAAACGATTAGCCGAATAATATTGCAATTTTCTAAAGAGTGGGCGTGCTTCTCTCTTTTATATTGCAGGTTAGCTGTACCAACCGTATATGTATATGCTCACGTATATGTACACCAACATCCTTTATCCGGCTTAAAAGTCCCTACACGACCTTTATTTTTGCAATCGTTGCTTATAGTAATATACTTCCAGTTATCGAAATGTTTTTAAATCACGAAAATATTCATGTTTTGGCGATGTCAAATTTTTTAAAAAAATCTTTTTTGTCAAATAAGTAAATCCAAATTTTAATACAGTCTCGCGGTTCGTATACTTACATTTGGGAAAGTTTCATACTTTTTATCTATATAGTATATAAAGAAGAAAGTTTGTGTGTTTGTCCTCTTATAACTCGGTCACTACTATAGCTATCACCACCAAACTTTCTACAATTCTTTTATCGTTCCCGGAATAGGTCGACGTCACTTTTCTCAAAAAAAAAAAAAAAAAAAAAAAAAAAAAAAAGTAGCTAAAATCAGAGCTATAAATTAAAAACTCGGAAAAACGATAATTTTCTTTCTCATTTTCCGAGTGGCAACAGTCTCGCAAGCTGGAGACGAAAATCTGCTTTATTTCGAAAGTTGTTACCATTGCTCTGTTTCAAATCCTAGAGTTTGTTAAAATACGAAAATAGATAAAAGCTGAAATAAAAATAGCTTTCCCAAATATTAAATACGTTATTCCCGATTCCGAAAATTCGAGGGAAGCCATTTCGACTATTCTCATCTTAACCACTTTCATGAGCCAAAATAGTAATTAAAAATTCTGAAAGTTCTATTTTTCGCACTCATTTTTCCTAGTGGTAACAGTCTCGGGCGTTGGAGATAGAATTATTTTATTTCGAAATGTGTTGCTACTGCTCGCTTGCAATTTGTACATTTTGTTAATAAAAAAATTTGTAAATTTTACATAACCTATATATATAAAGAAGAATGTCTTTGTTTGTTTGCGTTATTGATTTCTGATCAATTATGATAAATATTTTGCGACATTGAATCGACTAAAGTTGAATATAGGTGAAATATTGGATGGACCTTGAGCTGTTATGGCCGTTTGATTAGAAAGACCAAAATCACTAAAAGCTGAGTGACATTGCTTCTGATACAATGACAGAGAATTATATTTTTCTATCGAAATTTTTTGTGTGGGGTTGCATATCGCACCAGACTGAAAAATGTATAACTATGAATCGTATTTTTTACATCGTTAGAGAAGGATTACAACGGTATCGTTCTCTCTGTTGTTAGATACATTGCTTTCAATCTAACTTAATTGACATCGGGTACTTCCGCTAATAAAGAAATAAAATTAGAAAAAATTCATAAACGCACGACCGAAATTGTGCAGTATACGTGATTTCAAAATCAGCAACTTTCTTTTAGGAATTGGGTATTCAAGTTTGAAAAAGCAATTCGAAGAAATAAATTTAAATGATCAGCAGCAAAAAGTGTGTATATTTTAGTAGACCTTATAAGGAAATTCACATAAATTATAAGGAACAACACATAAGGCCTTACAAGACCTTATTTGTTGTTCGCCTGAGATTTTTGATTTTAGTGAGCACATAACTTTTCGATTTTTTTCATTCGAAAAAATATGCGTCTGTTTCTCGTACTTTTCTAATATACAGTGAATTATTTCATAAGGGCATTACGCGGAAGTTTCTAATTATTAGTTTTTATATAGTATATAGACATTGTCAAACATTCGTTTCCTCCAGATGTAAACCACCTGTTTCTCGACCTGGCCCAAACAGCTTTTTACATATTGTTAACTGCAAACAATCATTCGATTTACTGCATAGTTAAATGGAATGTATTCTGAGAGCTGAAAAATGTCATCTAAGCAATTTGCAATTTGATTCATTACTAGTAAACCTGAAATCAGTTTCGTTATTTTAACAAGAAAGGGCGTTTTTATGCATAGTGCTGGAAATAGATTAAAGATTTAATAAAAATTAAATTTTAGGTTCGAGTTCCATTTGACGAATATCAAAATGTTTACCTTGAAATATTAATAAAAGTATTTTGAAAATAGGAATGTAATTTTTAATTATTTTAAATCTATTTACTCTAAAGCAAAATGCCGTTACATTAAATATCAGAGGCACAAGTAGAAGATATAGAACTGGATATAGATGGCTAGAAGTAAGAAACAAACAGAAAAGAAAGAGAGAGATCAGAGTAAAATTATTCATGTTAAATTCAAATGGAAAGAATTTGAAAATGCTATATTTCAATAGCTAAGATTTAGTTAACTCTAACAGGGAGAAGTACCTCATATGGGCATAGTATACATCATAAGTGAAGTGGTGAAAGCATACGGTATCGTGTTTTTACTATTTGAACACTTTCGAAGATCTGAATGATGAGTTTATATATGTCAAATACTCTATTAATTACTTATATCTATCTATCTGTAATTATACACGTACTGTCCAGCAATGAATGCTCGATGTATAGGTCACAGCCACTATCCCACCAAAAGAGAAAACTTTCATTTATGAAACTTCCTAGCACGTCTGCCAGGGAAACGAAAACAGGCTTTACATCTAACATTATCCTGCACATTTTTATGAAACATTAACATTTTGATTCGACCCTTTTGTTTTATTTTGTTTTGAGTTTTGTTCAAGCAAACGTTTCGAAAATCATTCCTACTTGTAAATACCTGTTTGTTTCTTGTATGTTTGGGGCACCATTGGTCATGTGGTTAGGATTGCAGAATACTGAGAGTTTTATGGAACTGATCATCCCAATTGTAATTTCCATTATTTATATACAAAAACAATATAGGAGCATGAAAAACACCAATATGGATAGTTTAATAAGACGAAACTTCAGCTCGTAAATGCTGATAAAAAACAATGTACAATAACTAAATGTTACTGTAGGATGTTTATTATAGCTTAATAAACAATATTCTGTTTTTGCTCAAACACAGCGTTAAAAATACCAAGTGGTTGACACGAAGCGACATAAATTTCATTTGACTAATTATTAATATATTATTATATCATAATATTAGTTAGCAGTGGTAAATCTAGGTATTAAAAAACCGTAAACACGAATTTTTGAAAATTTTAATATTTCTCCTTTGGCCACGTTTGAATTATCCATTTGAAATTAGGCAAGAAGGTGGCAAGGGGCCTTCATTTTCAAGGAATGATTTCTACCGGCAGTAATTTTACAATAATATTATAAGATTAGACATAAGAAATCTGACAGCATGAATGCATTATATGAAAAAAACCAGGAATTTGCATTATTTTGCTGTAGAATGTTATACTAATTCTCGATTATCCGTGTGTGGAATAGCCGTCTTGCAATTTGGAACTAGGTACCGTTGAAGCAATTTTAAGCGACCAGCGAATATATTTTTCATTTAGTCAATTTGTCGAAATTTTAATCTTTTTAATTGCAGTTTTACATTATTTTGATTACCATTAAAAACGAACGTGAGTAACTCATCTGAAAATCTATAAGCTGTGAGAGAAATCATATTGAATGATCTGAGCATACAGAGGAGACTAATTATATGCCTTTGGCTTTACAATCCTTGTTAGAATATTCCATTTTCAGAGTAGTGTTTTTGTGTTTATTGCAGCTTGTAGGATGATGAGTGAAATTGCTTGGAACTCCGTGCATTAAATAAGTGCAAACATTGGTTACAGACCTTGTTAATTAAAAAAAATTAAACTTTACAAAAAATAATGTTACAGAATACATATATTTCTTTTACATTCCGAATCAATTTTTCGTACCTAGTTGAGTCACATAAATTATGACAAACTTTGAGAAATTAATTTAAAAGAATTAAATATGAAAAAAAAAGAATTTAACAAAACAATTATAACTTGGCTGTGCGAGAAATCTCACAAATACTACGTTTATGTTTCTGAACAAATGCATAATATTCCCGCCATTTCTATCTATCAATTTTATCATTTATCTCTCACACCCTTTTTTTATGAAAATCTGTGATAACACTTTACAAACATTTAAACAAATAAATGAAACTTATACAGATTGGACTGTCAAATACCTCGAAAAATTAGTTGTTAAATTTCAAAAAATTTCAGATTTCATTACGAGATATATCTGACATCGAAACAGGTCTCAATTCGATAATGTCATGGATTTTTAGAATTATGTTTACAGTTTGAAATTATCCTTATTATATGAAAAATATTAAATAAATTTGTTATATATCAGTTTCCTTGCACACTCTTGTCCTATATGTACTTTAACGTACAAAGAACGTTATAGAATAATACGTTATAGAACGTTATAGAAAGAACGTTATAGAATAGTGTTATCAATGGTTATTTAAACCAAACTGCAAACTGCTGTGCGTTTTTAAGGCCGGCGCGGTAGGTTTCTAATTAACACGCTGAGTTCGGCGCCGAATTTGCTGTCCTTTCCGTTCAGCCGGCAGCGAGCTAAGCCTTAAAGCTCCGCCGTATTTTTGTTTAGAATGTTTCAATACATTTCATTAATGCTAAATTTGATCACATTTCATTGAGACTATATTTATTTTTTAACTTATACTGTCGGTTCCGTGGAACGACGCCAGGCAAACGAAAATTCCAGTGTCGGTTCCCAGGGACCGACGCCGGCCACACGAAATGTTCACTGTCGGTCCCCAGAGACCGGCGCCGCGCTCAACGTGTTAAGAAAGTTTCGGGCCGGTAAGTAAATATGTATTTAATTCAAGTATATGAATTGATATGTAATCTATATATATGATTGATTGTATTTGAGTTCCATTTCGAATACTCAAAACTTAAACACAAAGAACTAGAGGCAGCAGATACATAAATCAGTTTATTGAACGCAATTTAACAGAATCGTTACAGGTGATGAGATGTGGGTAGCTCACTTCACCACAGAAAACAGCAACTCACGATTGATTGGCGTCACAGGGATCCACGCGCCGGACATTCCTCAGTCTATGCACGGAAATTGAAGTCCACGGTATTCTGGGATAGTAAAGGCATTCTGCTCATTGACGTATTGGCGAGTGGTGCTCCGGTGAAAGCTGATCTTTATTGCGCTTTACTAGAGAACATCTGAAGAGCCATTCAGAACAAATGGTTTGGGATGCTCAGTGCTGGTGTTGTGGTGTCCTACGACAACATCGGACGCATACGGGGAATTCCACAAAATATATGTTGCAGACATTTCGCTGGGAGATGTCTGACCATCCATTCTGTGGCTCCGATCTTGCTGTTAAATACTTCCACGTGTTATTGCACCTGAAGACGTTCTTGTCTGGGCACACTTTCCTACAGGTGAAATGTTGCAGACAAATGTGACGGGATGCCTTTCTCCCCAGGCGACAGACTTCTATGACACTCTAATGGAAATAGGTAACAGACGCTATGACAATTGGTATTGTTCCGATGTTTCTTATGCTGAGAAGTAGCAGAAATATAGCTGTATCTTTTGCAATAAGTTTTTCCAGGTAATAAGACTTTGTTTTTTATGGTTTACGGCAAAGTAATTTTTCGGACGACCCTCTTATTGTTTAAATAACCATTATCAAATGAATATATCTTCATCTAAATCAATATCTAACTCACTGAAATCATCATCTATATAAATTTCCTTCTAAATCCAATCAACTTCATATGCTAATCTAAGACATCTAACTAAGCATAACTACCCAAAGCACATCTTCATGTTAAACCATCATATATATATTATCATCAACATCGTCATTGAAAATATCGCCAAATTAAGATAAATCATCATAGCTCAAATCAACTAAATAAAAAGCAGTATCATCTAAATCACCACCATCAACAATATGATTCTCATTTGATCATCGTCTTCATCACCTCAACCTTCTAATTCACCATCAAAATTGTTATCTGAATAACCAAGAAAGAAATTATAAAATTATCACCAGATAATTCAAAACCATCATTTAAATAATCATCATCATCGAAATCATACCTTCAGTTTGAACCGTCGTATATGTCATCATCACCATTATCATCGTCGAGATAGATAAATCATAATCTTCCAGATCATCTAAATAGAAAGCAATATCAACCAAATCATCATCTTCTTCATCCTCATTTAATCATCGTCTTCATTGTCTAACTCCTCTAAATTATTATATAAATCACTCTCACATCATGTATAAAATCGTCATCAGTCAAAACTATGTCACCATCAAATTCATCTAAATATTTATTATCACTTAATACACATCGTCATTTTAACCATCATGTATATCGCGTCACCATGATCATCGTCAGAATAAGATAAACCATCATCACCCAAATCACATCAGTCATTCTAAACCATCCTATGTATCATCTTCATCATCATCATTGAAGTCGTCGTCAGAATAAAAGAACTTCACCTAGATACAAAGCCCGATCACCTAAAGTTTTATTATCATCCTACTCAATTATTCATACTCTTCATCACTAAACCATATACTCACGATCACCTAAATAAAAAATCATCAGCAGTTAATCTAAATTGTCGTCCTCAAAATTCCAGTTAAATTATTCAAATCATCGTCGTTTAAATCATGACTTTTTAGTGTTTCGCTAGTGTGCCGTCAAATAGAGCCAGTTTCATTCAGGTACAGACAGAAGGATATCACCGGAAGTTCACTATCGTTGGTACAGGTGTAGTAACCAACCGTCCTCAGGAGATGCCAGAGGCTTGGTGACGTACCGAAACCTATGCCATCTTAGATAACGTGACACTCGGAAGTGACGTAAGAGTTTGAATAACGTAATGTTTCAATAAGTTTGATTTTTGTGACAACGAAAATATTTTTTAAAGTTTCATTTCTTCCGGAAACGACGAATTGTTTTCTTTTTTTTTTAGGCAACGGCCTCTTGAACCCCTTGAAATCTTGTTTGTAATGACATTAAAAATTTCCCTTTTATCATTAAATCTGTATTTGTTTTTAATTGAGCATCTCATTATTTACTGTTTGTTCATTTCGCATAATTTTAATATAATAATAATAAGCCAAATGCAAAATGTTAATCGTTAAAGAGAAATGCGACCAGAGATATAAAATTAAAAATTAAAAGACAAAGAATTAAATTTATATATCAAGTTTTACCAGAATAGAAAAAGAGAGAAAGGACTTTAAAGAATAGAATAGTTGAAGGGGTGTTGAAAGCCAAAACATTTCATAAAATGAGGATTTCTGATATTTGCATTTTCAAATTCTCTACAATTTTAGCTTTCTTAAAACACCTTTCTTTAATCTCTATGAAAATTAGGACTGTACAAAATCTAGCTTTAATTTGTCATTGAATACTTTGATAATTGAGAATTTTTACATAAAATCGCGTTTTTCCCCCGAACGTTATTTTTTATACTCGATGTAGTACCTGTTCTCAAGAACTACTGCTCACAGGTATCTGAAATTTTTATACCTTATTTACTACGCTTCCAAATATTTGCCGAAATGAGCTTTTGATTATAATCAGTGCTAAATTTTACTATGCGTAACAAAATATACTGTAAAATACTCTAAAATTTAAAATGAAAAAAAACTCGTTTCAGGATATTCAGCTAGGTATTGTGATGGTCCTTGCCTTAGCGAAAGACGTTTCCAGAACATTTTATCCGCGAGGGGCGAAAGACGGTTAAAGGAAGGGACGTAGTTACGCCGGAAAACAGAGTGGGGGCAAGCTGGTGGGAAGAATACCAGACTTGTGACTTTTGCGGTTGGACCGGCAGTCATGCCGTGTGCAAAGAGATAACTTAAGCTAAATGTATAGTAGTGGTATTTGTTTTATTGTGTATTGTTTAATAAATTAGTGGATAAAATTTCAAAGCTGATGGAGATTATTTTCCTATTATGGCGAGTGCATGAGAAATGACCGAACCCGCCTCGGAGTTTAAACGGCGCGAGGTGCAAATCAGCGCAGTCGATTGGATAAGATTGTGAAAAAGGAAATCACTAAATAGTGAAAATAATAAATAAATATGGTTGTAAAAAGTTACTGAAAGTTATAAAATGAAATTCGGTGATAGTTCACGAATGGATCTACGATGAGAGAAAATTTTTATGAAGAAAGAAAATGGCGCGTTTAGGGCCATGTGTTCGAATAAATTCATCCGATTTGTGAAAGCGTGATGTGCTAAAAAGTTAACAGCCAGTGAGTGGTAAAATGGGATCATCAGTGTTCATCATCCTAGTGAAATCGTGAAAAGTTAAATCAGGGGTAATGTGAATTACCGTGTTGTAATCATGTCAAGTTACGTGCCACTGCAGTGTGCTCATGATTAAAGTTAACAGCGTCAAGTTGTGCTCTTCGTTCGATATTTTCACTATCGGGATCAAAAGTAAGTCCTTCTTAATTTATATATTAACCATATGAACTTAGAAAATTATAATTGTTTTTATGTCTGTTAATAACATGATTCGAATGTCAGGCGTTAAAGCCAGTAGACACGGAAGTATATTTTATATGGAAATGAGAAATTAAGGTTCTTATTTTTATCAAGATATAGGAGATTCTTAGAGATTCTTAGAGCAAGGGAAACGATTATTGAAATATTTGAAAATAATAAAAGAGTTATGTTTGACCCACCATCGAAAGCTGAGAAATGGCTGTTCTTTTTACATCATGCTGAAGTGATTCTTAATCTCTATAAAATATCTGAAGAAGGGAAAATTATTTTGCAGAGTTTAAAAACAAAAGTTAAAAGTTTGATCGCGACTCTCGATGAAATGGATTGAAATAACAATATTATATTATGTATATAATTAAATGTATACTATACTAGTGATATTTGTTTTATTGTATATTGTGTACCGTTATGTGTAATAAATTAGAGGATAAAATTTCAAAGATAGAGATTATTTTCCTACTATGGCGAGTGCATAGACGAAGCAGCCTCGTGCTTGAAAGAGCGCGAGGTGATAGATGTACTTTAATTACGTAAAAACCTTCAAACCTGTAAGAACAGCAGATTTTCAGAAAAGGTAATCCAAAAATGGCCAATTTAACATTGTTGCTATAGGGTTTCCAACACCCCTTAATAAAAAGGAGTAAAATATTTTTAAAAAATGGCATTTATGGAAACACGAAATAGAAATATGTTTAGCTTTAAGAGTATATAATATTTCTGTAAAATAAATAAAGTGAGCATTTAAAAGCAATTTTTTAAAATAAAAAACCAAACGGAAATATTTATAGTTTTTAAAATCAGTATTACTTTTGTAAAATGAAAGAACTTAAAAGCTTTTTAAAGTAAAAATAGCGAAAAGAAAAGTTTAAATTAAAGTTTCACGTTATTAAACTAAATATTGAAGAGAAAAACATTTTTGACACGAGAAAGGGAAAATAAAAGAAATTAAAAGTCAAAATTGCATTTACACAAGTTGCAACTTTGATAGAGATTCGCGTTCCTTTAAGCCTCGGGCTTCTCCCTATGACGGTCGGTTACTATTAAGCTTGTTATTGTAAACTGGCTATTCAAATTACAGTCGGTATGCGCAAAGGGGGCCTGAATCATCCTGAAAAATAAACAAAATTATTGTTACACATCACATAAAAATATCAGTTAAAATGATAATTCAATTCTGAGTCACAAGCATGAGAATATTTGAGAAGGTTATATGGCATACGCAAATAACCAAAATGAAAGGTACTCGAAACGCATGTCTGTGCACTGTCTGCAAAAGTTCAGACCGGATCTTGGTCGTTTGTGGTAGGCATTGACTTGCAAGTACAAATGTGTTTTGAAAAACGTAAATGTTTGGGCTTTGGTACTTTCAAATTTAAAGTCATTTGTTTTGTAAAAATTACGAAGCCTAGCTCTTCATATGTTTCTCCGACACTCATAATTTTATGAGGAAAAAGTTTGCACTCGTTATGAAATAATTTTGAACATAAGTATCTCCATCTGATTTCGATTGACATCAGTCAATTGTTTTGTGATTTATTTCTTATAACCAAAAGGAAAGTTTCCGAAATGAAGTCTAGGTATTGGAGGAAAGAATAATTAGTAAAATGTAGAAAACTGATACTTTTATTTTCAGCTTTTTTGAAATGAACTCATTATGCAGCGTGCCAAAAAAATTAAAAAGACTTCTCTCAAAATTTAATTTTCAACGTTCTATTTTGGAAATGAAAATACCAATTAACAATAGACAGAACTCGTCCTTGACTTTGTAAATTATTCTAGAAATCCTTGACTTTGTAAATTATTCTAGAAATCCTTGACTTCCTATAGCTGGTAATAACCTGAAATCTCTTAGTAAATTTGTCATGGAATATGCCAGTAAATTTCAAACGTAAAAATGTTCGCCATTTGTTTTTACATAAAATTTCTCATATAAATAATTCTTGGATTAGACGTTTTTTGAAAAGTATCTTGACCCAAAACGTTTAAACTGTTTTCTTAAAACATTCGTTTGCTATTGAAAATTTTATAAATATAACTAGACTGAGTTTTGAATAAATGAAATTACAACGCATAAGCACATTGTTGGAACATTTTGTATAAGAAAACGTAATCGCATATAAATCAAGTTCGTATATCGCTTAATTACAATGCATCAGATCTTTAGTAAATAAAGAAAGCAATAAAATACACATGGCGGTTTGGCAATACCAAAAACATCATATCCCGCAACAGCTCTTCTTGATTATTTCATACCTTAGGAAACACGAGCAAATATGTCATTTGCGGAAACATTGCAGTTTGGCAAGCGATAAGGTGGTGCGCAGGAGAATTGATTATCGGGGAAAATATTTCTGCAAGGTAGGAGGTGATTTGTATTCATTCTGGATGTGGAAGAGAATGTTATTCTAGGACTTCGAGAAATAAGGAACATAATTTGGATAAGAGTGCACTTTCGACCAAAGTGAATTTGCGGAATTAGGAGTCATGTTTCTTCTTTCTGTAGTCATTTGAAGTTGTGGTTCAGATGTCAACATCAAAGACTTAACGATATCACATTTGATTTTAGTGAAGTGTAGTTCATCCAGTGCTTTCTTCAGCAGTAGTTATGGCTTTCGCCGAACGAAACAAACACAATGCAAGTTTCAAATGCTAAGTCATTCAGTTTGCGAAAGAAAATGGAAATCATGCAGGTTGGTTTTCGTGAATGCTTCGTACACGAGTGGAAGAGGCATGAAATTTTACAATGATTATTGCGCCAAAGAATAAATGTGTATTGCATAAAGAAGTAATGAAATAGCTTACCGTCGGCGAAAGTGTTGGAAACTGCATTGTAGAAAATCCCCATCATCACTAGAATGGATTAATTGTAACAAGAAACAGCGTACGTTTCATTGCCTTAAAAATAGAAAAATGGTGTGCAAATGGAAGTGAAAACTCTAAAGCAAACTGAGGTTGTGTATTCGATTTACTTCACGGAATAATTCAGTTCTCCGAGAAAAAGAGATAAAATTTTTTCAAAGGCTTCGAAAATATAGAGATAAAACTTTGATGAGTTTTTAAAAATATGTAAAAATTTATTTACTATCACGTGTTGCAAATATGGATGTCATTCCTGTAGGTTTGATATAGTAGGAGATAAAGAAACAATGATATGAAAGAAAAATAACGGTTAACATAAAATCAATAAATAGGCCAACGAGAAATCTCACCTCACCGTACTGATCTCCTGCTTAGCCGACCGTACGAAATTAAAAGCTCATCGATATCTTGAAAAGAAAGGCTTTGCTTAAGTGCAGTTTCCCGAAAGTGTTTTCATCCGTATTCACGAGAAATGATCGCCGGAGAAAAATGTTGTGAAACTGTGGATAAGAAATATTTGGCAAAAGCTTCCTTTTGCCTCAGATAATCAAGAAAGTCTAATACTTTGGGACATGTTCAGCCTCCATCTAACGGATAACACAAATATGTTGTTGAAAGAGTGTTATACAGATATGACAGTTTATCCAGGCGGATTATTGCCATTAGTTCAGATATTAGACATATATGTCAATAAATCATCGATAGAATATTTTAAACGTTAGTGGAATACTCGAACAAAAGTGGAGGTGAAAAAAACAATTACAAATGGAGACCAAATACGTCATGCCAGTCCATAAATAGTGTGTCAGTAGATAATACAATCACGAAATAAAATTAAACCCTTTAATATATGTGGTATATCTGACGGTCTAGATGCAACGAAAGATGATTATTTATGTGTGGATCAGAGTAAAAGTAACGGCAAAACTGAAACAGAATTCGATGATGTGCTTGAAGTTATAGCTTGAGACGTATATGAGGAACTTGGATCTGTCTATGCAAGTATGGATCAGAGGTGAAGGTGAAAATGAAACAGAATCCGATAACGAAAATTTTTAAATACATAAACTATGTTATTTCTCTTAAATAAAAAGCATTTAATTACACGCAGAAATCTAATTTTATCTAATTCTAATAACTTTTTCCATATTTCTAATCATAAAATTTTTATAGCTGGCGTACAGCGCGTACCCATAAATTTCCATCTTGCATTTTCTTTTAAAAGTGCGCCTTATACGCCTGAATATACTATAACAAACATAGCTGAAACTTAAGTGATAGAGCTATTTACATGCTTGCTGAAGCATTATATTCTGTTTTTTTTTTCCTTCTAATAGTGTATAAATGTTTTCAAAATTTCGATGTTACTTTTTTCAATCTTTGTGTTTAGAAAAGGGATAAAGAATTCAAACTTTTATCTCCGAAAACAAAATTCTAAATCAGATTTCTAATGAAGAAGTGAAATTCTCTATAGCTTTACTTTCCGGACTAATTAAAATTAAGAAAAAGAAGAGAGGAAAAAAATAACTGATTTGGTTAAGCAGAATATTTAGCCATTCAGTATCTATTGATGGGAATGTATATAACTAATGAATAGTACAGAAATAAGATAAAGTTGAATTTCAGTTTGTAGGCCTTACATTTCAAAATGGTTTTAATACAGCTTAAAGCGCATAGCCAAAGATTATGCTCTCAACCGCTTTTTCAGTAATAACGTCAGAGAATAATTCTTACAGTTACAATGTTTTCAAATAATCCATTCCTTCAAAAGTAATCTATTGTACTAAGATAATGTGTTTTCGAGGGCAGAAAATGAAACAGAACGGCGAGATCCATCAGAGTATGATCCTGTAATGCTTTAACAAATCTTTCGCAGCCTTAAGTAATAGAGAAATGTGGTAGAGCTTCATCTTACACTATATTCTTGTATTCATATTATTTGTATTATGTGACTATGTGTCTCTATTCGATGTGTGGGGAAAAAACGTCTCCAACAGGTTTATATATACGATACCATTCAGATAAACGCAAAGCAAACCAACATTTCCATCTAATAATATTCATTTTATTTTAATTATACCATTTTCTAGTTAGATAACCAATTTGTGAGCAAGAATTTGCATCGTAACAGTGAATCATATTGCTGCCAAATTTCAAATATAAAAAACTAAAGCTCACGAATCACAAACCGAGAGTTTCTGTGAGATTTGTGAGGTGCGAAGGAATCTCTATTTTGAAAGAAATCGAAATTGATATAAATTCGCTTTATAACATATTATTCAGTTTATTTATCTAATTATATTATGATTCTGATGTAATGTATACACACATTTTAAAAGTTATTTCTTTCGCTCATTTCAATTTGTAATCTTGAATTTTTACACTGAAAAAATCCTGAGTAGAGACGGAAACTGTGGTGTGTCAAACTGAATTTAAACAAGGTGAAAGCAAATGAAAAGCTAATGTACATACTACAACAGCTTTTAATTTGTTTAGAATTACAATCATAGTAATGCAAATCATGCTGATTAACACATAATTAAAAGTGGATAAACATTCCTTTTTGAACGTTTCTTTGAACCTTGATATAAAGTTCTATGAATATCTGCAGTTGGATAAGACAGCTCAGGGTCAAACAAATTTTAAAATGAAATTTGTATAAATTAATTTCATGAGTTCAATTATCAAAGATATGCCGTGCAATATTTATTTGCACAATTTAAAGCCAGTAGCACAACTTAAATTTATTGTTGAAAAATATTGTCATGTGTAAAGCTATGTGTTAAAAAAGTCAATAAACTGTGACTTTCCAGGTAAAACCGGAAGACCTCGCAGCTATGAAAGGCACTGAAAACATAGATCTGAACTACGAAAGAGTGTACTTAGTTGCTACTAAAATAATACTGGTATCTTTAAGTTAGCATGACTAATTACTAGCTAATAATATATCAGTAGTTACACTTACCGAGCAAAATATTATCAAATGCCGTCCATATACTAAGAATACCATAAAGTTCTTGATAATAAAAATGTTGTTGATAATAAATTTTGGTAAAATGAAGCAGGTATATGATTTATTTGTTCTATTTTTCTTTTCCGGGTCTTGCTTCGTTTGGTCATTAAATCAATCTTTCTACAGTCGGTATCCAGTTCTGGCTCTTTTCGCAGTTCAACCGGTTTCCTTTTCGGGTTTGACAGTTCTTTTCCGGTTCCAGCTTGTCTTTCAGATTTGGAATCTTTTCCGTTTTTTGCTTCTTTTCCAGGTATTGCGTCTTTTCAGACTCCTCTATATTTTCCATTTCTGGCATCTTTTCCGGCTCTTGCTTCTTTTCCAGTTTTTGCATTTTTTCCAGTTCCTTCTTCATTTTCAGGTCTCTCTTTTTTGGTTTTTGCAATTTTTCCCTCAACTTTTGCCTTTCCAGTTCATTTTTGTGTGCTTGTTTTAGCATCTCTTCAATATGTTTCTCCATTTTCAGTTCTTCTTTCTTTTCTAGTTTTTGTATTCTTTCCCGTATTTTCTTCTTTTTCAGTTCTTCTTTCTTTTCTAGTTTCTGAATCCATTCCAGTAATTGCTTCTTTTCCAGTTCTTTCTTCTTTTCTAGTTTCTGTTGCTTTTCCAGTTTTTGTTCGTTTTTCAGTTCTTCCTTCTTTTCCAGTTTTTGCTTCTTTTTCTGCTCTTGTTTCATTTTCAGTTTTTGCTTCTTTTCCAATTTTTGCTTCTTTTTCAGTTCTTGCTTCTGTTCTAATTTTTGTATCTTTTCCTGTTCTTGCTTCTTTTCTCGTTTTTGTATCTTTTCCAGCTTTTGTGTCTTTTTCAGTTCTTGCTTCTTTTCTAGATTTTGTGTCAATTCCAGTTTTCTCTTGTTTTTGAGTTCTTGCTTCTTTTCCAGTTTCTCCTTCTTTTCCTGTTCTTCCTTTTTATTCAGTTTTTGATTCTTTTCCAGTTTTTGCATCTTTTCCGGTTCTCGCTTCTTTTCCAGTTCCTTCTCGTTTTCCAGTTTTTGCTCCTTTTCATGATCACAAGGAGGGTTTTCCAATCTACAAAATAATCAGTATCTCTTTATTTCAGTAGTAAAATAGTGAAGGTAATGCAATGACGATCACGTTTAACATGTACAACACTTCCATATTTAGATACTATATAACACTTTTGGCTCAGTTTCATAGGGAAAAAACTCCCCGTAGATTATTGCCTGGCAGAATTGTTTTCTACAAAGGGTGAATTTGTTGTTTTCGTTGTTTTGACCTAAAGCCAAGCAGATAAGTTAAAGTACTTTGCGTTATTTGTATGCAATAAGCGGCCTCCATGAATCTCACGTAGAGTGTAATAATTTGCAAAGTTTCAGTGCCTTACTTTTCCTTACTTAATTTTTACATAAGTTGCAATAATAATAACAGAAATAATAAACAGGTGGCTTAAAACAGAGGGAAACAATGACGAAAATTGCAAAATAGGAGGAAAAAAGGAAACTGAAATGAAAAGGGAAACAACTACAAACAAAGGATGGAAAAAGCATTTTAGAAGATATACACGTAACGTTCTTTCTGAATCAGCAAAACCTGTATTTTAACGAGTCTCTTTGCATCGCTGGCTGCACAGATTTCAAATTTTCTCTAGTTATTCCAAATTCGGATCATATTACTGGTCTTTTTCGTAGTCCAGCAGAGCCGCACTAGGATTTTTGCCACCATTTGTTTTCAATTGAAACTTTTATTCTCATTCTTCAGTTGCATTCTTAAAGTTTATTTATTTATACAGGAAGAAAGAAAGAAATCAATCAAATCAAAGTAAATTAGGAAAAGATATACCTGTTTTCTCCTATATTTATTGTTCCCTGTAATTTCTTTTGCCTGTTGCATTAAATTTATTGAAGGAAAATTTATAAATCTTTCAAAATTTATTTCCTAAATCCTTATGCGAATTTAGCCCTTCTGATCATCTCGGCCACACTTTAATGGCTTTTACAATTTGATGTTTGAATATTGACAGCTGCCTATAATGAAATATGTTCTCCATTGTCCTCGAAAAAAGAAAAATTAAAGTTCCAGGTAATTTTGAAATGAAGGACACATATATCTTATTTGAAGGGCAAGAGGAAAAGAAAAAGATATTTTCGGATGGGGATATGTAGCATTTTAAACACCGTGTTTGTAAATGTCATCATATAGTAGCAACACTTGAGTCATAAGTAATTATACACATATATGAGAGAGACTACGATGACGAAAAATTAAATGGCAAAACATGGCCGAAAACACTTTCCTGGCCGGTGCAAACAACACAAAACACACGAAAGATCGGACACCAGTTATGCTTAGCACAAGATAAATTAAAAAGTAGGAACAAAATTAGATACTTATGGACCTCAAAAAAGGTGTTCGAAATTACGACCTGCACCCTGTTACAGGTATTCCATCTCTCGCACATCGAACATGAGATGTTCTGGAAAATACCGTGCATCCCCAGGACTTTCCCAGCACCTGCCACAATATGTGCCACAAGTTCCTGTTGGACTTCTAACTGGGGTTTCGTGCACTTATGTGTTGAAGTACCCCGAGACGAACTGATAATGCAAGTTAGGTCTCGTGATCTTGCTGAACAATGCACTGGACTATCCCTACCAAACCCATGTTTAGGATACGTTCCGAAGGAACTTTCGAATACTTTCTTTGATGGCGATCCCCTGCTTTTATTCTTATTCCTTGGTTTCTGCTGCGCTAAGGAAAACAAACAAATATCTTTACAATGTTCGTACCCTATTTTTCTTGTGTTGTCTCTCGTCACTATGGGCCAGGAAAGCGTTTCCGACAATGCATTCCAATAAACGATTATATATATATATATATAAACAATATATATATATATATATATATATAAACAATATATATATATATATATATATATAATCCTATTAACATATGTTACCGTGAAAGACCGAAATTGGAGAATATCGACATTCACAGGAGAATGTCAACATTCACCAAATACGTCGGTGAAAGATCAAATATTGCATTACATTCTTCTACATTCGGACCCTCACCGGTGTATGTCGATAATCACAGATATGCTCTGGTGTAGATTGAAAAGAGCGGAGTATATGTACACACTGTTATTGCAAAAGGAAGTGTTCCACAAATAAATGCAGTTGTAAAAGCAAGGCCTCTTGTGCTATTGAAAGTGTTAGATATTATATATATATATATATATATATATATATAATCGTATAAACATATGTTACTGTGAAAGACCGAAATTGGAGAATGTCGACTTTCGGTAGATTGAAAACAGAAGAGTATATGTACACACTGTTATTGCAAAAGGAAGTGTTCCACAAATAAATGCAATTGTAAATGCAAGGGCCTATTGCGCAATTGAAAGTGTTATATATATATATATATATGTATATAATCGTATAAAAATAAAAATATGTTACCTTGAAAGACCGAAATTAAAGAATGTCGACTTTCACCGGAGAATGTTAACATTCACCAAATACGTCGGTGAAAGATCGAATATTGCATTACCTTCTTCTACATTCGGACCCTCACCGGTGTATGTCGACAATCACAGATATGCTCTGGCGTAGATTGAAAAGAGAGGAGTATATGTACACACTGTTATTGCAAAAGGAAGTGTTCCGCAAATAAATGCAGTTGTAAAAGCAAGGGCCTCTTGTGCAATTGAAAGTGTCATAACAGTTTAAGTTGTTGCAATAAATAAGATTTGAATCACGTAATTTAGTAAACATAGCTTGAGTAAGCTCCCTGTTCCGAGTCAGGATAGTTCATGTTTCCAAAGCAAGTAAAGAGGAATACAAGTCCTGATAGTGGCGCCGGACGAAGAAGAATAACCATGGCCGAGTTTCAAGAAGAACCTGTGGTGCCTGCAGAAGCGGCTCAGAATCCAGAAATGCCAGCTGCCGCCCTGGAAGGATTTGGGTACATCGTACAGACCATGCGCGCATCGATGAAACCAGAAGCAACATTTAATGGAAACTCACCGGTAACCAGTTTTTTGGGAAAATTGGATGACCACTTCATGCTGTATCCAGTCCATGAGTTCCGTAAAGTCACCTTAGCTACCAGCGCTTTGAGGGGCCAAGCGCTTAATTGGTTCAAATGTATAGGCAGAAGCCTCTTGAGTCAAGCGGGAAGTCCCACCTATACTTACGAAAATTTTAAGACTGCCTTAGTAAAAGCCTTCCCTGTCGTAAGAGATCGTGCAAGTTTAGAAACGGAACTCTTCAGCATATACCAGCAACGAATCGAAAATCTTTCCACCTTTATTTTAAGAAAAATTCACGTCTTTAAACTCTTGAATGGAAACCGTCCGGATCCTGAGATAATCCAAGTGATTTTGCCGAGTTTAGTTCCCCAAGTACAAGACTTTATTTAATTGAGGAATCCGACTACACTGGAAAAGTTATTTGAGCTAACAATCCAGTTTGAAAGTAGAAGAACGGCGGACATCGAATGAAGACGCCAGTATGAGCAACGAAGCCAATTTGGTGCGCCAAGACCACAGCAAAGGCAAGACCATGGCTACGGAAACAAATCGAATCAGAGGGCAAGGAAACCTGAGTATCCAAAAACAACCGGCGAACGTCGACAGTTCAATAGTAAGCCAGAAAAAAAGTCTGAAGGCCAGCGGAAAAACAAGGAAGGCATGGAAAGGAAGAAAGAAAATTTAAACTAAAACGGATTTCTGCTGACGGGAGGGTGCGGAAATCCGAAGGCCAAGAAAAGCCGTCTTTCTTCAAGTTAAATACAGTTATTGTGAAAAATTTGACTCTTTCAAAGATTGAAGTTAGAGTTTTATAAAAGATTTTGCAGCTATTGTTGAACCATTGTTAAAATTAAAAAGGAAAAAGGTAAGATTCTCGTGGACGGCCGAAGCCAATAGTGCTTTCGAAAAATTAAAGCAAGCATAACGCAAGCCCCTGTTTTGAAATTTCCTGAAAACGATGAGAATTTAGAAATTTCAGTGGATGCTTCGGATTATGCGCTAGGAGCGGTACTTTCGCAAAATCAGCCGCCCGTGGCATTTTTTAGTAGAACTTTAACTCAAACACAAAGAAATTATTCCGCGACTGAGAGAGAGGCACTTGCAGTTCTGTTAACAGTGCAAAAGTTCCGAGTCTATTTTGGAAAGGTCCAATAACAGTGTATTCTGATCATGCGGCGGGAACTAGATTGTACTCAGGGAAAAACTTATCCCCAAGGTTAATAAAATGGGCACTAAAGTTACAAGAGTATAATCTGGTAATTAAGCACACGCCCCGGAAAGGAAAATATCGTAGCAGATGCCCTATCCAGAATAAAAATAGATGAAGAAGGTAATACTGTAAAGGTGGCAATGCTCACAGCATGTAAGTTACATTCCCGAGAAACTGTGATAACCGAACTGAGTAAGGATCCTGAATTTAAAAATATTTATAATTATTTAAAGGATCCTGAAAATTTTAGCCACCAATATATTGTGGCGATAAGAAATAGGGCGGCCCATTACGAACTAATAGATGGTCTATTATTTTATACAAAAACTACGAATTCCAACAACGAATTTCGACCTGTTATCCCAGCTAGTCTTAGATTAAATATACTGCAGGAGTTACACGACTCCCCTTTAGCTTCTCATGCTGGTATTCAAAAAACCATCCAACGCGTACGCGAAGCAGTTTATTTTCCTGAGCTGCAAAAGTTAACAAGGGCGTATGTCCAGTCCTGCCCAACATGTCAAGCAGTTAATTATATTAATTTCCGCCCGGCCGGGTTTCTAAATAGTATTAAATCGGAATTTCCAAATGAAATAAATGACATCGATTAATTGGGCCCTTTCCCAAAAAGTCAGTTAAATAAAAGTGGCTATCTCCTTGTTATGGTTGATCATTTTAGTAAGTGGATCGAAATTGTTCCCTTAAAACGAGCCTCCTCGAAATTAGTTACTGATTCTATTTTAAATAAATATATTTTAAAATACGGGGCGCCCCTAAAAGTAATATCGGATAATGGTCCTCAATTTGTAAGTAATATATTTGAAGACATGTGCCAAAAACTGGGCATACGTCATTTAAAAATGGTCCCGTATCGGCCGCAATCAAATATAGCTGAACGGGTCAATAGAAATATAATGAAAATTGTCCGTAGTTATGTTAAAAATTTTCATAAAAGCTGGGTTAACTATGTCAATGAATTAGGTTTCACCCTTAGGACCGCAAAACATGATACGACGGGCAAAACTCCTGCTGAGTTATTTTTAGGCAGAAAGATTATAACGCCGTTAGATAAATTATTTTATGTTCAACAAAGAGCCCCAGAATTTAAAATGGGCAATATAGAAAAATAAATTAAAGAAGCAAAAAAGAACACTGAAGTAGCACAGAGAAAACAGAAGCTTTATTATGATATGAAACGACGGGGAGTAACTTATAAAGTAGGAGATGAAGTGTTAAAAATTAAGCGTTAACTTTCTTCAGCACCAGAAGATAAAACTGCCAAATTTTATCCACGATTTGAAGGACCATATATCATAGAAAAAGTAACTCAGGCTTAGTGGTGTTAAAAGCCAGGAATGGTGAAACCTGCACCGTAAACGTAGACCAGATAAAACCATTTTATAATCGTAATAAAATGCCAATATTTCAAGATCTTTTGCAGGATCCGGCACGGCAGGCACAAGCTCCAGAGGTGGAACAGCGACAATCCCAAGGGCAAGCCATTAGTAGACAGGAGCAATTGAAAAGAAAGTTCCCCCGTTGGAAAACTGAAGGTAACAAGAAAAAGAAGTCGTTCCACCGACCAGAAAAGAGAGGGCACGACCACCCCCAGAATGAAGAAGGGAGAAGTACGACTAATGCAAAGAAAGCCAGGAGAAATGACAGCAACTATAAAACGGCTCCAAAACAGAAGATCTACCCATCGGATAGGAGTCTACGCAGCAAATGTCGACGAATTGATGAAGGAAGACCAGCTGCAGATGCAAAGACGCAAGAAAAATTTGAACAGCCAGCAACGAGATCCAGGCAACAACGAGAGACAGTTGTCCCGGTTCCGCCAAGACCAGCTGCCATCAAACGGCCTGAAACCACAGGCAGATGCTAAAAAAAAGGTCTTCAAGGGTGACCGAACTGGAAGAAAAAGAAAGCTCATGGAGGTAGGAACCGAAGGGCGAACCCGCATAAGAAGGAAGATCAAACAGACCGTAGTCTTCGCCACCTTCCAGGACTGGGCAGAAAAAAGGATGTCTGAATATCACAAAGATAAGTAAAACTTTATGTTACTTTGAAACCATAAGTTAATTTTTCAATCTTACTGCAAGTGGCAGAATTCAAGAATTTTTACCTCATGTGAGTCCTACCTTTATCGCCAAAAAGGCGAGAAAGGAGTTGTTACCTATTTTAGTATTGTTGTTCAATTACTCGCGAGTAAAACTAAAATTAATGTATAATAGGAATGTGTAAATACTTGAATATTGAAAAAGCATTGATAATCTTTGAGAAAGGTACCTTAAGAAAATTGTAAAAATTATTGTATAAAATTTTATTTAAAAGATTCTGGCAAGAAAGAAGTTTTAATCTGAAAGACTTTTGAAATATAGAATTTCAATGCAGAAGAATTGGCACTTGCTTGGAAAAGAATAGAAGTTAACAATGTACTACTAATGTATGTTTTAAAATGCGTAAAATTAACGGCATGTTAATATGTCCTTATATACAATATGAACTGTTATCTTAAAAGTTAAGAAATATTGTGATATGTTAAAAGTAAAAATATTAGAGTAATGCCAAAAATTTTAACTTATTCGTGTGACTGTAAAAAGAGCAAATTATTGTGAATATGTGATAAAGGTTGAATGAATGTAGTTAGGCTCTCTGACGCTACACTTCAGAGTTAGCCACTTTTCAGAATAGTACCTCAGGGTTTAGAGATGAATATAAGGTGTGTTCTGAGGTTTTGTTATGTTGAATTTTAAGACGTTAGTGTTTTGATTGCAGGCGGTAGTGTTGAACACATATACATAGACACGCTCGTGTTTGGTGTTTTTCTTTACAACACAAGTCAGAGAGCACGGGGAGATAATTAAATAACGTCATGAATGAAATAAGAATTTTAAAGGAGAAATATAAATATTCATGTTACTTGCCATTTGATTGTGTAACATTTCATTAAACTAGTTTTCCTTCCATAAGGAACCATATTTCAACTAAGAAACTCCTGTTTATAGATGTAGTACAGATGAAAATACTTGTCCATAGAGATGGTAATGTAAAAACGACTTTTTAATATCTAGTTTCTAGAGAGAAATGTTTGTAAAAGATTGGCCTCGCGTTAGATTCTAGAGCTAAAAGTTTTCAACAAGGTCGTTTTAGACCTCAGTTTCAAACTAATTAACTCTGGCGGGTAGTATGTAAGGATCCTAAGTTTTACTAACGTTTTTGATGTCATTTAAAACGCTTAATTACAGGGCCGTAGTACAATACACAACACCCCCCAACCCCAGAAGTATAGCGATATACAATAGTGACGTGATCGAAGACATGCATATTCTATTTAAGTAATCGTAGTCATCGGCTTTTAATATTCTTTGCAAATGATCATTGTCATCAAATAATCATTGTAAAGAATCATTCTCATCGGATAATCATTGAAAATAATTCTTGTCGTTACATAAAGGGGCATAGTAGCTGATGTATAAAGAATTGTACTCAAATTCTAATCAAAAGAATCGCATATGTATGCAATTTATCATATGATCATTATTTACAGCAATGATTCTTATATGTTTTCGACCTACGGCTCCTAATGACGTCGCGGAAAACTTGCGCAACAGTGACAAAAAGAATATTTAAAAATACAATAAAAGCTTGAAAGCTAGGGAAAATGTGTGAATTTGTTTTCCTTTTATTTAAATGAAGCTTAATGTTTTTAAAGGAAATTGAATATTGTAAACAGGAATCAGCAGTTTAAATATATGTGGGATTTTGCCTCTTTGTTTTTTTTTCTTCGTAACATCATATCCTCCGGAACGGGGGGGGGAGATTTGAGTTTAGAAGGAGGTACCCTCGGATTTCAAAAATTCTTGGTAAAACTTTTCGACTATTGTTATCTTCCTACGACTATCACTCGAGATGTCATATAAAATTTCGGAAAGCGCTGGAGATCAAATTGCTTTATTTAGAAAAATGATGGCTGTTCTCACTCTCAAATCGTATTGTTTAAGAGAAATTTTTAAGTTAAAAAAATATGAAATAAATAGTATTGCCAAACTCGAAACTTATTGTTATTATTTACGGTTATATTCTGAGTTGAAGAAAGCACGTGATTCCATATAACGTCACTGTATGTCGAAAAATATTTCGTTAATTTCAGTATTTTAAATGAATAGCTGCTTTTGGCAACTTTTTTGTTTCACCTTTAGATACGTGACACGATATGCTATCGCTACGTGAATTCTTTTATTGAGATTTTGCAAATTTGTTATATTAAAATAAATTTAAATCATAATTTCAAATGTATTACCCCAAGTGTCAAAGTTCTTTGTTTCCTGACTTGGCAAGAAAAATTTATTTACGAATAGCTGGTTGCTTGGAAAGAATGAATACATTTTCTTCATAATGAAATGTTTCTATGCATTTTATGCTATTCTAATTTCATTTATAAAAATTTAATTTCTTTTATTGTATACTTCCTTTCTGAGTAGAAGTTTAAACTTCTGTAGGTATTTAACATATTTTAGATGCAATGTTACTTTACTACAGTTACATAATTTTTTTTTTTCAATTTACTAAAATGTCTGAACGCAAGAAGACAGCACAAATGTTACAGCGAGCTACAGAAAAAATGAAGTAAAAAGCACTAGGAGACTCAGCAGGCAAGTAGAAGAAAACTTGCATGCTTCAAAAATGAATGAAGATACAACTAGAAACTCAGCAGGCAAGCATAGTGACAAGAAAGGTTACGCATTCAAGAAACTGAAGAAGAAACGAATAGGAGTTCCAGCAGACAAGCAACAACTCAAGAAACTTCGCTTGCTCAAACTGTATCAGAAACTAGTAGCAGACGCAAAAGACATTCAGAAAACCAAGAATCACTGCGTGCTCCGGAAAGGTAAGCAGAAGCGAAACGGAGGCCCATTAGGCAAGCGGAACGTCAAAAGAATATGCGCGATGACGGGAAGAAGTCGCAAGTAAACGAAGGATGCAAGACTGTCCGCGTCATCGTCAGATTCGACAGGAAATACCAGAACAGCTCAAGAAGCTGCATAAAGAACTCAAGACGCTGCAGATTACGGACAATTTCGGTTCGAAGAGGCAGAGCTCATACGAGGAAACAAGCTTCGCATGAACGCATCACGACATACACGTAGTACTCTTCACAATGCAGGAAGTTTACTTTGAGCAACACACTGTATACGTAGAGCTCGTAGACTTATATAGTAAAGATTTTGCTTTGTCAACAGCCCCCTAGTAAAATGTATGAAGTTTATATTGACATCTCACAATACCTGAAAGAAATTTTTCTATTTACTTCTTCATTTACTATTTTCTTAAATTTCTTATCAGTAATCCTGTCTATATATTATAGATATCAAAATCAGAAAAAAATTAATTAATTATCCTTAAATGTATCTAAGTGATGAATACTTCGCCCCTGTTCGTACCGAAACAACACGATGTAATTGTAGATACCTAGAAAGTAAAATGTATTCAGCAGGCTGTTCAGCAAGCGACAACTATAAATGGTGATAACACAAGAATGTTATATAATGTTATATACTGGCAGAATTTTAAAAAAAGAACATATACATCAGTGTTTTAAAAATACGAATTTTGCATCAAATTGCAAAACAAATATCTTAAAATCTGCCTTTCCATGCATAAGAGTTCAGGATTCGGAAAATTATATTTTCGTAAACGGTTTAGCAAAAATAACAAAAATTATTGCCTTGAGAAATGGATAATCTTGGTATGAATACGAATTACGCCAAGACTACTCGTCAATGGTTGTTTTGAACACGCCCTTAATGTATATATATAACCCTTAAAAAAAGTAAAGTGAGTGAATCTACTATTCGAGTGTGTCTTTATATCTTGAGTATTTAAGAAATAGGAATTGCATTTATCTCTCTCGATAAAGCTAACGCTATTGCCCGAATAACAACGTTTATTTAACACTTGATATTACCAACTTCATATATATCTTGAAATAAAACATAAATTTCCTAATCAGATACTACCAATTGCAGAAAAAATACAAAAATAATGGAATTTCTAATAACACTACAAGTAACATACCGAGGAATAAATTGCGCTGTAAAACTGATGCAATCTACAATATGTATGCAATACATATGCTACAATATGTACAATTTATGTACTGCTATAGAAATGCAATAGAATGAGAAATGAAACTGTCATGAGATTTATAATGAAAAATTTACCATAAACTGTTAGTATAAGCTATAAGTAAATATATACTTTTAATACTATTCATTTAAACATGTTCAAACGTTCATAATATTCATTACTTACAAACGCTTCTTCATCCATCGAAGCATAGGACAAGCGATTCTCAATTCAGTGCTGGTGCACGTCAATAAAACAAGGATAAATCCAAATTTTTACAAAAAATCAATCGCCTTGACTCGTTTCTCAAAAAACGTATATCTACAAATGCAGTATTAATATATCACATCAATATAATTCGGGATCATAACATCACCAAACAACGCATTAAACGCAAAAAATCGCATTAAGGCAGAATGAAGAATTTTCACTCTTACAATGACTTTTACAACAATATATAATAGAATCGAATTTCTAAACTAAGTGTTCATTACCATATTTCATTCTTGGGGAAACTTTCATGGTTGTTCAGTAATTCTAACTGTTAACTGGTATAAAAAGAATTATGATTTCATATATATGCACAGACTTATATATGTATTATATTAACACGTATCTGTAGTAACATACATCATCTTATATTATATGTATTCGCATAATTCTAAATTAATTATACTAGTCAACATAATTTGTATATTGATACCAGCATAGTTTTAAAATTATTTATTACTATCTGCTTGCTAACGATTATATAATTAAGTACAGTGGTACCTCGACATACGAGTTTAATATGTTTCGTAACCTTGCTCCTATCTCAAAGCAATTTTCCGCATTGAAAGTAATCGAAATGCCATTAATCCGTTCCAGCTCCCAAATCACGACCTCAGCTGTTTTTTTAAGTGTTTTTGAATAAGAAAAATGTAGTTTCTTATTCAAAAACAAGAAGAAACATTTATTTATAAATAACAAATACATATTCTATAAAAACATAATTAAAAGAAAAAGTGCCTACGGAAGCGCTTAATTTTTGTTACTGGTCTTCGCTCTTTTTGTCATTATCTGCTAATTTTCACCCGCAGATCGTTTAAAAAAACTGTCCAAGGAGGTTTGCTCTTCCTACCTGTCAAGGTATTGCGGAATCGAGTTAGGCAAGTTTCGTTAAACAACTCCGATTTAGGACTAGTTGCAACTTTTTCGCGGTGATTTTTATCCACGAACTCTACAACTTTATCCCACATTCTCAAGATCTCTTTTATATCTCTTGTAGGGATAACCTCCTCCATCTCTGGCTCCTCTTCAAAACTAATTTTTTGTTGAACCACCGTATGCTGCTGCAAATGCAGATCGTGTAACTCCTCGGTTGTCAGCTCCTGAGACTTTTCCTCTACGAGTTCGTTCACATCTCTCTCATCCACCTCTAGACTCATGGATTTTCCGAGAGAAACAAGCTCCTCTACCACTGACACTTTGGGTTCCAATCCTTCGAATTCTCTTTCAGCTACAGCCTCAGGCCACAGCTTCTTCCATGCAGACGTTGTAACACCCAGCCAGGCCTGAACAATAATTCTTAGGCACATCACGATGTTAAAGTGGTTTTTCCAGAACTCTCGAATGGTAAGGTTTGTGTTTCTGTCACCTCAAAGCAGCGGCGAAAAATGTGCTTGGTGTACAAATTCTTAAAATTAGAAATCTCCTGCTGATCCATGGGCTGCAGGATAGGAGTGGTGTTGGGTGGTAGGTAGGGAAATTTTATATACTTGAACTCTTCGAGTAAATCATCTTCGAGATTTGATGGGTGAGTAGGGGCATTGTCGAGGCCAACACCAGAACAGAACACCAGAATAATCCACTCCACAAAGAAGTTCATTCTGTCCCACGACTTCGGATTTGCCCTCCACATATCTTCTTAAAATTATAACTGGCAGGTTTTCTTTTAAAATATTATATGACTTAAAGCCTCTGGGGTTTTCCGAATGGTATACTAGCGGGGGCTTGATTTTACAGTCGCCACTCGCATTGACGCAAATTGCTAGATTTAATCTATTTTTAATGGGTTTGTGACCTGGCATCTTCTCCTCTGCCGTTATGTAAGTTCTATTCGGCATCCTTTTCCAGAAAGCCCTGTCTCGTCACAGTTGAGGACTTGCTGGGGGGGATGTATCCTTTGGCTACTATCTGTTCGGAAATCATCAGCTGCCATTACATCCGGATTTGCTGCCTCACCATGCCTGACGACGGAGTGAAGGTCGGTCCTTTCCCTAAAGTTGTCAAACCAGCCCCGACTGGCTTTAAACGGGTCTTCCGATTCCACTTTTGTAGAAGTGTGTGGGATCTTCTGTAGAAAATAACCGTAAATCGCTCGTAAATAACTCGTAATAGTGCCTTCTCACATATGATGCTTTGTGTTAAGGTTCCTCCTTGAAGCTGCTTCTCTCTCACTCACACCATCAGTAGTTTCTCCATGTCTTGACGGAGAGAGGTCGGAGCTTAAAAATTATTGTAAGGCCCTTAGTTGGCGTTATACTTTATCAACTCCTTTTGTTTAAGCACAGTAAATATCATTGATGTGTTACGCCCGTACATCCTCCCCAAGTCAATTACTCGCACACCTTGCTCATGGTTTTCTATTATTTAACGCTTTAATTCAATAGACATCATCATCTTCTTTGGACCCAGGGTTATAAAAATAAATATGATAATGTTTTCTAAATGTACAAAAAGGAAAAAACGCGAACAACTTATCAAAAATGCTTCCAAAACGAGGGAAACAAGCACTCAGACTGAGGACTAGTCTGAGGTGGGAGAAACTGTTAGACGCTGCACACGACACCTACATGCGCGCGCATGTTGCGGTCGTGTACAGCGGTGTAGTGTGCGATTCCTCGTATCTCAAATCTCGCTCTCGTCTCAAAGCAAAAACATCGCTCGCTCGGTAGCTCCTGTCTCAAAACACTCGTATGTTGGGGCACTCGTATATAGAGGTACCACTGTAAATACAGTTTATAGTTTTTTTAATGTGACTATCATTATAAGCCATGTAGATTTTTTCCTTGTGGCTTCATTTGTTTTCTCTTCCAAGACTTCGAACGTCCAACAGTTTTGTCAGTTTCGGGCTTTTGGTATGGAGAGTTAGAAAATGAGATAAGACCAGTATGAACTTCAGTTCTGAACTTTGCAGTTCAGCATAGAGTAAGGAGTATTGACAGATTTATGTTCGCTCTTTACGTGCGCTTTTCATCGTATTTTCTTCATCATTCTCAGCACTTTAAAGTGATAACTACTAGCAGTGTTCCTTTATATTTCGTATATTTTTGGAATTATATTTTTTACTCGTACTTTTCGAAAAACTCCAGAATTGTTCAGTGTTTTTTCGAGACAAATAAATTCTAACAAGCTACCAGCTCTTCCGCATGCTTTACGAACCTTTATGCCAGGAACAATTTTGGGTGTTAGAAGCAGGACAGATGCTAGTGACAAGAACAATTGAGGAGCATCTGAGGCAGCTTGTGACAGTCTTTGCTGCGTTCCAAGAAGATATAAAAGGAGAGGTTGATTCCTTTACAGGAGAGATAAATGCGTCCAACAAAAGAGGGAAAAGGGAAATAATACCAGTTCAACGAAAGTTGGAATCTATCCAAAATTGATACTTAAGCCTGTCAAGAAGAAATAAAAGACAACAGTAGAAGATTTTCGAGGATTTTGAAAGCAGAAATAACATGGTCAAAAGGAGAGTTAGAGAAACTGGAGAACGTGTTTCTGTTGTCAAACAGCAAATCAAAGAAAGAGTTAATGCTGTCAAACTACAAATCAAAGGAAGAGTTTCTGATGTCGAACAACAAATCGATGACAGAGTTTCTGCTGTTGTCGCCAAAGAATCTGACAGCTTTAACACATTCATAATGACAACTGGAGACGATTCTGATACCTTTAAATTGGTACCTATGTTTTCCGACCCATTTCTCATGCTTTCCACGTGTGATGTAAAAAACATTTGGCATATGTACAAGGCTCAGTTCTGTATAGCTCCAAATGGAAATGGGTAGGATTCCGAAGACAAACCTGTAATTTCGCAGCTTCTCTGAGAATAGAAGACGATATCGGTCCCACTCTTCTAGAAACCCAGAGGCTAGATTTTGATGCTGTACCCGGTACGCGAAAGCTCTACTAAGAAGTGTTTAAAAGGCTACAGCAGGCTGCAGTTAATATCTCGATAGCAGAAGCTCACCAAAATAATCCAGAAGCTCGCCACTGATATCGAAATGCTCTCCCATCTTTCCTTTTTGACTGCTCAACAGAAATACGTGAAGTACAATCCATGAAAAACTTCCTCGGTGGCATACGGGAACCTGAGGTATAGAAACAACTGCGAATAGTGGCTCTCAAGGATTTAAAAAATGCCTAGAGTGTACGCCATGAAAAACGTGGCAGTCCTTTCAGAAACTTGCACACACCATTGCCCAATCGGAACTACTCCAACCCAGAAGCTAGTGGACAAGTGACAGCTCGTCCAGGCAGTCTACCCACTTAAGTAAGTGCCTTAAGGCGGAACAGACGTCAGACGAAAGCGACCTTAGTATGCTAGAACGGCAGTGGTGATGAACACTTACGAAAGAACTGCAGAACACATTAGGACACAGAAGATAATGCTGCTAATCAGCAAGAAGTCACGAAAACAAATCGTGGATGTTGAGCGGAATTTCCCAGAGATTGCCAGATATTGAGAAGTCCCACATAAAATCCTTTCAGATTTCGGTTATGGTTGGTGGCAATAATGGACTTTTCAATCATGAGGCATACAAATAGAGTTCCCTTTGTATAACAATCGATACATGAGTAATTTACCATCATCCAAAACCTCAAGTCGAGATGATAGAACCAGCATGAACAGAACTTTTCCTTCCAGGATTATAGCTGAAAACAGAAATTTCCGGTAAGGCATTATGAAATATGCTAAGAACGGTAAGAGCACGAAATGAGTACTAATAATATGTTCTTTCGTTGAATTATCAAGGCCGTCATTCCGGTGACGGTTGAAACGTAAGTGCCAAAGCTAAAGTCATTGGGGAATGAGAAGTGGTTGCGTCACGTTCTCCATTGAACTACGTTAAGGGGTCTCGTACACCTTAAAACCCTCAAAATCTCTGAATATGATCCTGTTGTAAGAATTGAGATAGCATATTTATTTTTAAAGCTATTACTTCCAGTTTTTTACAGCTGACTACATAGCACAGCTGAATTAGTAAACAAATAGTTTATGTTGCCACAAATGTTTTTATAATTTAATCTTCTTTGTGAGGTAATTTTTTATATGATCACGCAATACTCCCACTTTGCGTGCACAAATTAAAACATTCTGTTATATATTTTAACTTCATAGTTAATATACAGCTTGTATAGCATCTAAAAACTACTGTGAACCAAAAATCTTAAGAATTTCATGTTAAATTCTCATTTTATTTAGAACTAAATTTATACAATGCATTTTAATAAAGAATTTTTAATATTTCCATGCGTAAAATTTTTGACTATTAAAATATTCAATATATTTTTTGGTTCAGTTAGATGATAATATTCATATAAAGAAGTCCATTAAATTTAAAGTGTGTACCAAGAACCGTTTTTAAAATATCATGCGCGCAGCAGTGAAAATTTATGTTTTGAGATAATCAAGTTTTAATGTAAATATTTTTTTAAATACTTCTCTTGTTATAAAATATATAAAATGCTTATTTTCTGAGAGATATTGTAATATTATACAATTTCTAATAGTTGGTATAAGCATAATTAATGTAAAATAAGCTGCCATCATCAAAGTATAACATATCAACTATAAATGATTTGAAACTTCTACGCTATCAATGATAAAACTAAAATTTTTCTTACAAATTGGAACTTACTTATAGGCAAATGTTTCAGGTAAAGTTCTCTGTAATGTATTATTGTATATCAAACATATAAATCATTTAATAGTTCTTCCACAGAGTAACTTTAGCATACTCTAAATGATATGTATACAACTGGGAAAAAATGCATTTTAAGAAAATCGAGTTTTGATGCAAATATTTCAGTATACAACTTTCTAATAATAAAGTGCATAGTATATTTATTTTCGAAATGATATATTTAAAATGTATAAATCCTAATAAATTGCATAAGCTTTTGTCAATATGAAGCACATTAAATTACCATACTATATAAAATACCATGACAGAATGATAGCCGTGTATTAAAATACGTGTAGCATATTTGAACAAATAATTTATTTTTACATAACCACATCAGTTAAGTACTTTCAAGCATTTAAGCATATGATATGTATCATATTATGCAATATTATTTAAACATAGGTGGGAAAAAATCCTTTACGACTTATTTGAAATTGTATGCTAAACTGCTACATTCATCGAAGTATAACATATCGACTAAGAATGATAAAACTAAAACTTCCTTACAAATAAGAATTTACTTATAGCCAAATGTCTTAGCTCAAGTTCTCTGTAATATATTACTGTATATCAAACTTATAAAACATTTAATAGTTCTTCCACAACGTAACTTTAGCATACTTTAAATGCTATGTATACAACTGCGAAAAACCGTATTTTAAGAAATTTGAGTTTTAATGCCAATACTTCAGTATATAACTTTCTAATAATAAAGTGCATAGTATATTTATTTTGAAAATACATTTAAAAAGTATAAATCCTAATAAATTGCAGAAGCTTTTGTTAGTATGAAACACGTTAAATTTACCTTGCTATATACATTACCATGACAGAATGATAGCCGTATATTAAAATACATGTAGCATATTTGCACAAAAATTTATTTTTACATACTTCAAATTGTATGCTAAACTGCTAAAATTTTATTTACAAATTAAAACGCACCAGCACAATAAACATCACCATCATTTTTATGGAGGCCTGCACTTCTGACACTTTTTGCTGCCTTTCAAGTTTACGCTGTTGTTTTGTTTCTGACAAGCCTTTCTTTTCTGCGTTATCTATTTTCTTGTTATCAATTTGTAAAAATCCTTCAATAGAAAACTTACTTCTAAAAAGCTGTAGCTCATTCATTACAGAATTTCTACCAACGAGCTTTCGTTAAAAGCAATTACTGCTTCATTTTCAGCAATTTGAACTATCCTACTACCAGCACGACATGTCTTTGGACAAAATTTCCAAATTAAGGAATTAAATGATTCATTATTATTTTGTGTTTTGCCGCCAAGGCAACGTCTCAATAACGAAGGTTGTGACAAATCTATAAAAACTGGCTTTATTGCCTCCATTACAGCGACTGGTTCAGAATTTATATGCTTATAATCAGCTTTATTTTCCTTAGCTTTATTGTATTTGCACCATGTGGTTTCATTTGTAGGACAAACGTCATGAATCGGCTTTTCATCACTCGATATTTTGTGGTAGTAAATTGCCCAAATGGCATTTCTGATATCACTAACAGACTCATTATATTCTCTAATCGCATTACCATAATACGAAGTTATTTCATTTATTAACTTATCTGTTAGTCTCCCTTTCCCAGACAGATTTTACCGTCATTTAATTTTACTTTTTTTCTTTCAAGTTTTAATTTGCGTAGCCATATTCCCATTCGTTTTTGAATATGTCCAACCCACTCAATTTTTTCTATATTTAATGAACCATATGGTTTGGCGTCGGTTATACCTGCAAATGGTTTTGCATCACCTATGTAAGGATCTTAAGTTTTACTAACGTATATTTTATTTTAAAACTTTACTATCACTTCTTATTTTCTACTTCCGGCCAGAATTAAAAGCGTTAACTTATTTATGCAAAATTTGTGTGGCGAACGCCAAGTACTTAAGATGTGGCTTTTTGCCAAGCGAGAGAGAGGATGGAGTTAGTCGAAGCAGGCCGCTTACCTTAGAAGTTTTACTCAGTTGCTGGTTGCCTTCCAGGCCAGAGGTTTAATCCTCGTGATAATTTTTAAACGTATTGTAGTGTTAACAGTTCTCTGTACTACATACGGCGTCCTGTTAATATAAGGCCAATCTTCCACGTTTATTATTCCAAAGTTAAGTTAGAGTTTAGTTAAATATTTTTATATTCTTACTTTTAGACCACAAGTGGTGGGTCTTTGTATTCCGAAGTACGGAAATCATTGTAAAGAGAGAAAAATAAAGGGTTTTGTATACCTTTCTTGTGTATCCTGTCTACTTCCCACAGTTATTGAAAATAGCTTTAGTAAGCTCTCTGTTCCGAGTCAGGTCCTTGCATATTCCCGAAGAAAGTAAGACGGAACATTGAACCTGAGAGTGGCGCCCAACGAAGAAGAATAACCATGCCCGAGTTTCAAGAAGAACCTGTGCTGCCTGCAGAAGCGGCTCAGAATCCAGAAATGCCAGCTGCCGCCCTGGAAAGATTTGGTTACATCGTCCAGACCATGCGCGCTTCGATGAAACCAGAAGCAACATTTAATGGAAACTCACCGGTAACTAGGTTTTTGGAAAAATTGGATGACCACTTCATGCTCTACCCCGTGCACGAATTTCAAAATGTTACCTTAGCTACCAGCGCTTTGAGGGGCCAAGCGCTTAATTGGTTCAAATGTATAGGCAGAAGTGTCTTGGGTCAAGCAGGAAGTCCCACCTGTACTTACGAGAATTTCAAGACTGCCCTAGTAAAAGCCTTCCCTGTCGTAAGGGATCGTGCGAAATTAGAAACGGAACTTTTCAGCATATATCAGCAAAGAATCGAAAATCTCTCAAGCTGTATTTTAAGAAAAATTCACGTCTTCAAAATCTTGTATGGAAACCGTCCGTATCCTGAGATAATTCAAGTGATTTTGCCGAGGTTACTGCCCCAAGTGCAAGACTTTATTGAATTAAGAAATCCGACTACACTGGAAAAGTAATTTGAGCTAGCAATCCAGTTTGAAAGTAGAAGAACGGCGGACATTGAAAGAAGACGCCAATATCAACAGCGAAACCAATTTGGTGCGCCAAGACTACAGCAAACTCAAGCACACGGCTACGGAAGCAAAGCGAATCAGTGGGCAAGGAAACCCGAGCATTCAAAAACAGCCGGCAAACGTCGACAGTTCAATAGCAATCCAGGAAAAATGTCTCAAGGCCAGTGGAAAAAGAAGGAACGCACGGAAATGAAAAATAAGTTAAACTAAAACGGATTTCTGCTGCCGGGAGGGTGCGGAAATCCGAAGGCCACGAAAACCCCTATTCCTTCAAGTTAAATACAGTAATGGTGAAAAATTTCACTCTTCCGAAGATTGAAGTGTTGGTGAATAATATCCCAGCCACCGCACTCCTGGATACAGGCGCGCAGTGTTCCTGTGTGGCAGAAGATTTTTTTAGGAAGTATTTTCGTAAATATCGTATATATAATTATAATGCGACATACGACATAATACGACAGTGTTAGCTGCGCAAGGAGAAAGATGTAAGTGTATAGGTAAATTACCGCTGTATGTCCGTATCAAGGACGAACAATTAAAGGTTATGTTTTTCATAGTAAAGAATCTGCAAGCACATATTATCTTAGGAATAGATTTTCTTTCAGAGGCACAAGCAACGCTAGATTTTAATGAAGCGTCCCTTAAGCTGACAATGAAACCAGTTCGTGAAGAAAAGGCTGAACCGTCGATGTTAAACCTTGACCACCTGCCTAATGAAGAGCAACGAAGAATCCGACAAGTGGTAAGTGAATTTGCTTCGTTGTTTAGTGATATTCCAGGATTTACTCAGGTTACTAACCATAGTGTTGACACCGGAGATTCAATGCCAGTTCGCCACAAAGCATACCGGTATGATAAGAATAAGGAAAAAATTATAGAATGGCATATCACGGATATGCTACGTAAAAAGATCATAACGCCCATCTCAAGTAGTTTTGCTAGCCCGGTGGTTTTATGTAAGAAAAATAATGACTATCCATTGATACATCCAAAAAGGTGGAGATTCGCAATTGACTACCGTAAATTAAACTCCATAACTAAATATCCGGTATATCCGTTACCTATTATTGAAGAAATTCTAAGGAACATAACATCCACCAAATATATGACGACTTTACACTTAACGACTGGTTATTTTCAAATAGGGGTTAGGCCTGAGGACGTGCCTAAGACTGCTTTTATAACCAAGTCTGGCACTTATGCATTCTGCGTATGCCGTTTGGCCTTTCAGGGGCACCGGCAACATTTCAGCGATGCATGGACATTGTGTTAAGGACTGTTCATGGAAAGTCCACATTTCTCTATTTAGAGGATATCATTATTACTAGTGATAATCTCGACCAACATGTACAGGATTTAAGACAGGTGTTTTCTTTATTAAATGAAGCCGGTCTAAAAGTTAATGTCGAAAAGTGCCAATTTGCAGCCTCTGAATCAAAATATTTAGGTTACAAAATATCTCAGAAAGGAATAGAGACAGACGAATCAAAAATAATCGCTGTACAAAAGTATCCGACTCCAAACACGGCGAAGAAGCTCTCTTCTTTTCTAGGACATTGTTCATATTATAGGTCCTTTATAAAAGATTTTGCAGCTATTGCTGAACCATTGTTAAAATTAAAAAGGAAAAAGGCGAGATTCTAATGGACGGCCGAAGCCAATAGTGCTTTCGAAAAATTAAAACAAGCATTAACGCAAGCCCCTGTGTTGAAATTTCCTGAAAAGGATGAGAATTTAGAAATTTCAGCGGATGCTTCGGATTATGCGGTAGCAGCGCTACTTTCGCAAAATCAGCCGCCCGTGGCATTTTTAGCCGAACTTTAAATCAAACACAAAGAAACTATTCCGCGACCGAGAGAGAGGCACTTGCAGTTCTGTTAGTAGTGCAAAAGTTCCGAGTCTATTTTGGAAAGGCGCCAATAACAGTGTATTCTGATCATGCGGCGGTAACTAGATTGTACTCAGGGAAAAACTTATCCCCAAGGTTAATAAGATGGGCACTCAAGCTACAAGAATATAATCTGGTAATCAAGCATACTCCCGGAAAGGAAAATATCGTAGCAGATGCCCTATCCAGAATTAAAATAGATGAAGAAGGTAATACTGTAAAGGTGGCAATGCTCACAGCATGTACAATAAATTCCCAAGAAACTGTAATAACCGAACTGGGTAAGGATCCTGATTTGGAAGCATTTATGAGTATTTAAAGGATCCTGAAAATTTTAGCCACCAAGATATTGTGGCGATAAGAAATAGGGCGGCCCATTACGAACTAATAGATGGTCTATTAATTTATACAAAAACTACGAATTCCAACAACAAATTTCGACCTGTTATCCCAGCTAGTCTTAGATTAAATATCCTTCAGGAGCTCCATGACTGCCCTTTAGCTTCTCATGCTGGTATTCGAAAACCTATCCAAAGCGTACGCGAGGCAGTCTATTTTCCTGAACTGCAAAAGTTAACAAGGGCGTATGTCCAGTCCTGCCCAACATGTCAAGCAGTTAATTATATTAATTTCCGCCCGGCCGGGTTTCTAAATAGTATTAAATCCGAATTTCCAAATGAAATAATTGGCATCGATTTATTGGGCCCTTTCCCAAAAAGTCAGTTAAATAAAAGTCGCTATCTCCTTGTTATGGTTGATCATTTTAGTAAGTGGATCGAAATTGTTCCCTTAAAACGAGCCTCCTCGAAATTAGTTACTGATTCTATTTTAAATAAATATATTTTAAAATACGGAGCGTCCCTAAAAGTTATATCGGATAATGGTCCTCAATTTGTAAGTAATGTATTTGAAGACATGTGCCCAAAACTGGGCATACGTCATTTAAAAATGGTCCCGTATCGGCCGCAATCAAATATAGCGGAACGGGTGAATAGAAATATAGTGAAAATTATCCGTAGTTATGTTAACAATTTTCATAAAAGCTGGGATAACTATGTCAATGAATTTGCTTTCGCCCTTAGGACCGCAAAACATGATACAACGGGCAAAACTCCTGCTGAGTTATTTTTAGGCAGAAAGATTATAACGCCGTTAGATAAATTATTTTATGTTCAACAAAGAGCCCCAGAATTTAAAATGGGTGATATAGAAAAACTAATTAAAGAAGCAAAAAAGAATACTGAAGTAGCACAGAGAAAACAAAAGCTGCATTATGACTTGAAACGACGGGGAGTAACTTATAAAGTAGGGGATGAAGTGTTAAAAATTAAGCATTCACTTTCTTCAACACCAGAAGATAAAACTGCCAAATTTTTTCCACGATTTGAATGACCATATGTCATAGAACAAATAACTCACGCTGTAGTAGTGTTAAAAGCCAGGAATGGTGTAACCTGCTCCGCAAACATTGATCAAATCAAACCCTACTATGACCGTAATAAAATGCAAATAATTACAGATCTTTTGCAGGATCCGGCACGGCAGACACGTCGGGCACAAGCTCCAGAGGTGGAACAACGACAAGTACAAGGGCAAGCCATTAAGAGGCAGGAGCAAGTGAAAAGAAAGTTTCCCCGCGGGAAAATTAAAGGTAACAAGAAAAAGAAGCCGTTCCACCGTCCAGAAAAGAGAGCTCACGAACACCCCCAGAATGAAGAAGGGAGAAGGACGACGTATGCAAAGAGAGCCAGGAGAAATGACGGAAACTATAATCCGACTCTAAAACGGAAGATCTACTCATCCGACAGGACTCTCCGCAGCAAATGTCGCCGAACTGCGGAAGGGCCACCAGCGGCGGAGGAAAAGTTACAAGGAAAATTTGAACGGCCAGCAACGAGGTCCAAGCAGGAACGCGAAAGGATTCTCCCGGTTCCGCCAAGACCAGCTGACATCAAACGGCCAAGACCACAGGCAGCGGCGAAAAGGAAGGTATTCAAGGGTGACCGAACTGGAGAAAAAAGAAAGCTTCTAGAGGAAGGCCCTGAAGGGCGAGCCCGCACAAGAAGGAGGATAAATCAAACGAGAATCTGCGCTACCTTCCAGGACTGGGCTCAGAAAAGAATGTCCGAATATAACAAAGATAAGTAAAATTTTATGTTACTTTGCAAACGTAAGTTAATCTTTCATTCTTACTGCAAGTGGCAGATTTCAAGAAGTTTTACGTCATGCGAAGTCTACCTTTATCGTCAAAAAGGCGAGAAATGAGTTGTTACCGATTTTGGTATTATGTTTTTCAATTACTCGCGCGTAAAACTAAAGTTGATGTTTGATAGGAATATGTAAAGACTTAAATATTGTAAAAGTTATTGTATAAATTTTATTTAAAACATTCTGACAAGAAAGAAGTTTTAGTCTGAAAGACTTTTTGAAATGTAGTATTTCAATGTAGAAGAATTAGCACTTGATTTGAAAAGAATAGAAGTTAACAATGTACTACTAATGTATGTTTTCAAATGCGTAAAATTAACGGCATGTTAATATGTTCTTATATACAATGTGAACTGTTATTTTAAATGTTAAGAAATACCGTGATATGGTAAAAGTGAAAGTAATGTTAAAATGTTTTTTTATTCGTGTGACTGTAAAAAGACCAAATCATGGTGAATATGTGTTAAAGGTTGAATGAATGTAGTTAGGCCCTCTGATGCTACACTTCAGAGTTAGCCACTTTCAGAATAGTACCTCAGGGTTTAGAGTTGAAGTTAGGGTGTGTTATGAGGTCTTGGTATGTTGAATTTTTAACACGTTAGTGTTTTGATTGTAGGAGGAAGTGTTGAACACGTATACATAAACACATTCGTGTTTGGTGTTCTTTTACAACACATGTCAGAGAGCACGGGGAGAGATAATTAAAATAGTCATGAATGAAATAAGAATGTTAAGAGAAATATAAATATGCATGTTACTTGCCATTTCATTGTGTAACATTTCATTAAACTAGTTTTCCTTCCAGATCTCTGGAAGGAACCAGATTTGAATATAAGCTCCTGTTTAGATGCAGTACTGATGAAAAATTGCGTGTCCTTGGAGCTGCTATTGTAAAAACAAATTTCTTTTTTTTTTTAATTTCTAGTTTCTAGTGAGAAATGTTTGTAAAAGATTAGCCTCGCTTTAGATTCTAGAGCTAAATGTTTTCAACAAGGTCGTTTTAGACCTCAGTTTAAATCTAATTAACTCTGGCGGGAAGTATGTAAGGATCTTAAGTTTTACTAACGTTTATTTTATTTTAAATCTTTACTATCACTTCTTATTTTCTACTTCCGGCCAGAATTAAAAGTGTTAACTTATTTATGCAAAATTTGTCTGGCGAACGCCAAGTACTTAAGTTGTGGCTTTTTGCTAAGCGAGAGAGAGGATGGAGTTAGTTGAAGCAGGCCGCTTACCTTAGAAGTTTTACTCAGTTGCTGGCTGCCTTCCAGGCCAGAGGTTTAATCCTCGTGATAATTTTTAAACGTATTGTAGTGTTAACAGTTCTCTGTACCACATACGGCTTCCTGTTAATATAAGGCCAATCTTCCACGTTTATTATTCCAAAGTTAAATTAGAGTTTAGTTAAATATTTTTATATTCTTATCTTTAGACCACAAGTAGTGGGTCTTTGTATTCCGAAGTACGGAAATTATTGTAAAGAGAGAAAAACAAAGGGTTTTGTATACCCTTCTTGTGTATCCTGTATACTTTCCACAGTTATTGAACATAGCTTTAGTAAGCTCTCTGTTCCGAGTCAGGTCCTTGCATGTTCCCGAAAAAAGTAAGACACAACATTGAACCTGATACCGTCACCAATATAAGAAGTATATTTTACACCTCTTTTTTCATGGAACATGAAAAATTGTTTATCTTTCCATTCATTTCCATTTTTCCTGAAGAACCAGCATTATTCTCCAAACAAACCTTGTGTTCACTTACGCCATTTCCTAGAAATGACTCGCAACCTTTGCAATATAAAGACAGTATTTCTGTATCGATTACTGTGTTGCTTTCTGACCCTATTACGGAACAGACTCCAACCAAAGACGTATGTCCTCGAGTCTTCCATGTACCGTCTCCACTTACAGTCACATTTAACGACGAATTTGAAAGAACGATGTGCAATCACAGGAGGGAGATCCATAACGCAGCAGAATTTCTGCATAGCAGCTTTCCCTTGACCAAGAGCTCGCATTGCATACGTAAATCTTCTGTTTAGCTCTGATATATTTTTTCGGACACCTATCATATTAGAGTTTCTGAAAGTTCTTTTACATGAACAATTTGAGCATAGTAACTCAAATTTTGAGCTTAAACCATGATGAAATAGTTCACTTAAATGAACATTACAAATTTTACAACATAAATTATTTTCAATAAATTGAAATAGGATATCCAAATCAAATAGTCTATAACCACTAAAATTAGGCTCTAAAGTTATCTTTATCTCTTGGTGGCAAAACAGTGTCACTATTTAATTTTTTAAACGAAGAACTGACACCACACTTCTTATTCATTGTATCATTATGCTGATTTCCCTGGAACTTTCTTTTCTTTGGTCGATGAATATAAGATCTTTTATTTTTTACATCTTCCTCACAATTTTCCATAATTATCAGGTGATAAAAATACTAAAAAAAATTGCAATGTTACAATAAAAACACCTTCAAAAAAGTCAAAAGAAATTTAGAAATCGCAAAAGAGCTTGTAAACAATCACGTTTCACGCTAATCCAAAGCTGGAGTAAGATTTCAACACATGCCTATGTTAGATGCCTATGTTAGAATAGTGCTATGTATAAATGTAATATATTCCTAAGTCGCGCTTTCGAGACATGAAAAACGCAGTTTGAATTTTGTCAATCGGCCCAGTAGAACGGGAGATATAGCACAGTCCTCCCTTTTTTTTTAGCTTGATAACACATCAGCACTGTTTTTCCACCATCTCAAAATAAATTACGAAGATTTGTGCTTATGCAACTAGTTGAATTTCAACAGAAATACACGTTCATATGAAAACGTTGAAGCTCTTTTAACCCTCTGAGCGTTATGACCGGGTTTAGGCGGTCAAGACGGCCTACCTCGAAAGCGTTACGGACGCTCCTAGGCGGTCACTGGAAAAGTGTTCGAAAGCGTTACTGACGGTTCTAGGCGGTCAGTGATGAAGACCTCGAAAGCGTTATGACCGCTTTAAAGCGGCCGTGCAGATGTCTCCTGCCCCCTTTATTTCTGGAACCCTGGAGATCTCTAAATGACAGTTCTCAGTAGGAGGCAAAGAGGGTTGTCTTTTTCGTTTAAGACCGCTATGTTTAATCGCCAAGAAAACGCTTGAACATGTAATGGTTTATAAACAACAAACAAACGTGGACATTCTTCGCAAAATGAAAAAGTAGCATGTAAGCATGTTTTTTCAATAGTCTCTTTAAACAGATAACATTTTCATAAAATATCCTTTAGTTTTTAAATTGATTGTTCAGAAATATGCGAAATGCTCGTGAATTCAATTAAAAAATAGCATTAGGAAATATTTAAACAAATTTACTTATGGATATATAGATACATAATTAAAACCGACAAGTTATAAGTTTTAATTATTCGAGCGAACGAATAGCGCATTTAATTACTGCATTTAATTTAATACTGCATTTAATATGAGTTATATATAATTACATGTAAAGAATAACATAATTAAGCAATAATTCAAATAAAAATTAGCCATCAACAGTAATTTATAATAAGCGTATTTTGAACGGGTTTATGAAGCATAATCTAATTTTATAGTAAAAATAATAATGGCGAATTATTTATTCATTTTGGAACAATATTCGTCGCTTATACTGGTTTGATAAAGTTCTGTTCAAATTCATTTCAAATATTCCAAATCTTTATATGTACATTGATTTCAAAGCGATTTTTATTAGAAAAAAATTCAATTAGTTTGATTTTCTTACATAATTGTAATTACATTGTTCAACGCAAAATAACTACAAGCAGAAAGGCAAAGGTGTGTTAAAATTTCTGTATTTTGCTATATAAATTATTAAAATAACCAACCTACAGCCTAACAACTGAATGTCCGAAATATAACCCGCAACTTTTCTAAAAGTAACAAATTTCAGTTAAAAAAAACCGCAGTTAATAAATAAAACGAAATACTATTAAGAAAAGAAGCACGAAAATTTACTTTTTAGTCCAAAGAGATTTCAGTCCCGAAGGACTATTGCTTTCGTTTTGGCATTTTGCGTCGGACTCATAAACGTCGGTTCACTTTTCAAACTGTTGCCACAAAATGTTAGAGTCCTGCATTATATTTGAAGAAATTAAATAATGAAAAATCTGCATAAATGATTGTCTATTTCTCGCATTGTGATAAAACAATGATACATAGAGCCATCGAATTTTGAATGACGAAATCCTACTGCGAATATGGGCATCTGAAATCCCAAATTTGGAATTTGTTTTATTATAGATTTTATATTTTGTAAAACTTTAACGAATTTTTGATTTACAAACTCAATGCTTTAAAAGCGAGAAATGGCAACGTTATATATAAAAAAAATACTTTTATCTCCAGCTCGCGAGACTGTGTATATCGGAAATTCTAAAGATATGCTTAATTTAACATTATTTTGCGATATTGCTCTTGAACTGAATTTTATGGTTTAAGTGCAAAGAACATGATATTTAATAAATAAAGGTAACACTCAAAACGTTAAAAAAACGCCCCTTTGGACATAATTTAAAATCTGAAAAATTTCAGATTTTTTTTTTTATTTATTTATGTTTGCTTACTTTATTTTTAGTTCAAAGGGGCAATTTGCCCTGAAGAACTTTTAATTTCGCTTTGGCATTTTTCATTGAAAACTATAAACGGCGGATCACTTTTCAAATTGTTGCCACTAAATTTTATCGCTCTGTATTATACTTAAAGAAATTAAATAATGAAGAATCTGCATGAATGTACACAAATGTATATCACTTGGATGAATCTGATTAAATGCGAGCTTATTTCTCTTAAGGCCACCCGGACCAGTGTGCTGTTTTTTTTTTTTTTTTTTATTATTATTATTTATGTTTGCTTACTTTATTTTTAGTTCAAAGGGGCAATTTGCCCTGAAGAACTTTTAATTTCGCTTTGGCATTTTTCATTGAAAACTATAAACGGCGGATCACTTTTCAAATTGTTGCCACTAAATTTTATCGCTCTGTATTATACTTAAAGAAATTAAATAATGAAGAATCTGCATGAATGTACACAAATGTACATCACTTGGATGAATCTGATTAAATGCGAGCTTATTTCTCTTAAGGCCACCCGGACCAGGCTTTTTTTTATTTATGTTTGCTTACTTTATTTTTAGTTCAAAGGGGCAATTTGTCCTGAAGAACTTTTAATTTCGCTTTGGCATTTTTCATTGAAAACTATAAACGGCGGATCACTTTTCAAATTGTTGCCACTAAATTTTATCGCTCTGTATTATACTTAAAGAAATTAAATAATGAAGAATCTGCATGAATGTACGTATGTTTCTCGCATTGTAATAAAACAACGGTACCTAGAGCTATCAAAATTTCAAAAATGGAAGCCCTAATTTGAATTTGAAATTTGTTTTATTATCGATTTCATATTTTATAACACTTCAACGAATTTTTGATTAAAAAACTAAACGATTTCAAAGCAAGTTCCAAAGCGATTTTATCTCCAGCGCGAGAGACTCTAAGATACGCTCATTTTAAAATAATTTTGAGATATTGCTGTTGAACTGAACTTGTTGGTTTGAATACGTAGAACATGATATTTAATGAGGTAACACACAAAACGTTAAAAACACTCCTTTGGACGCAGTTTAAAATCTGAAACCTTTCATATTTTTATTTATTAGTTCAAAGGGGCTTATTAGTATTTAAAACAATAGTCCTTGAGAGACTATTGTTTTAAATACTAATACTGTTTTCGTTTTTGCGATTTTGCGTTGAATCACTATAAACGGCGAATCACTTTTCAGACTGTTGCCACCAAATGTTAGAGTCCCACATTACATTTGAAGTAAGTAAATAATGAAAATCTGCGTAAATGTGTGTATATTTCTGGCATTGTGATAAAAAAAAGGTTTGAAAAAAGGCCATCCAAGTTTGAATGCCGTAATCCTCCTACGAATATGGGCATGTGGAAGATCAAATTTGATATTATCTATTTCATATTTTGTGAAACTTTAACGAATTTTTGAGTAACAAACTCAACGATTTCAAAGCAAGCAATAGCAACACTCTACGGGGATGGAAACCTTTTTATCTCCAGCGCGCGGAATTATGTACCGGAAATTCTAAATATATGCTCATTTTAAAATTAATTATCGACATTGCTATTGAACTGAATTTTATGGCGTAAGTGCAAAGAACATGATATTTAATAAATAAAGGTACCACACAAAACGTTAAAGAAATGTCTTTTTGGACGTAATTTAAAATCTGAGACCTGTAAGATTTTTTTTAAAAAATTTTTTATTGTTTTTTGAATGCATGTTGTTTGCGAATGACGCAGTAGTCGTGTATAATTTGAATATATAATAATTATTTGTGCTATTTTTTATTTGAAATGCATAGAATTCTCTAAAATAGTAGCATTCTTAGATTGAATATTGTCTAAGCAGGTTCAATGATATTTTAACTTCATTACCATATCAAATACAGTTTCTTTTTAATTTAAAAACTTCGCCAGCGGTCTGAAGCAACTTTTTGAATCATAGGATGAGTTTCACTAAAATTTGTAGTAGTCCGAATTTTTATAAGTATTCAGAGTTACTGAAATAAAAAAAGCTAAACTTTTTAGAATTTTTTTATCAAAGTATTACATCTTAGGCCAGCAAGACCTGATTAGTAAATCTGGGAAAGGATCTATGATTGTTTAGTAAGAAGTAAAAAAAAAGTACTCTAGGTCTAAGCAGTAAAAGAAAGCCTGTCCCTCTATCGAAAATTGTCACGTATGTTAGAAAGATTTTGCAAGACATTAATATTTTAGCTCAAACATGATTTTTTCAAAATTTAGTCTCTTGTTTTGGAGATGGTGTTCAAGCATCATAATTTTATTTTCACATGTGCAGAATTTTTATATTTTTTATTGATCGCTGTATTTTTAACTTCCATAGCATAAATTAAAGAAATACACATAGCAACTTCAGCCATAAACAGATGACTTAAGAGAAATTTGTTTTGACATATTATGTGAAAGATTAATAAGCACTATAACACAACAATATTACATGACAGTAATATTAAATGCTTTTGCATTTATGTTACATGACAGTAATTAGAAAATAATAACTGTAGATGCGAAAAAAACCTGTACTTATAAACTTCTGCATTTTTAAAGAAAGTACAAAATAGTTCAGAATAGCAGATGGTTTTCAGATCATTCAGTAAGGTCATCGTAAGTATATTCTCTTCACGTTTCGGAAGAACTGTAGTAGTTCAGATTTGTTGTAAAAGACTAATTACACCCCTGGGGATATGCGTACTTACGGAACGGAAAAACAAGCTTTGAAACATACTCATACAAAAGTCCTACCTTTTGTTCGACAGATAAATGACAGATGTGATAATTTGAACACATGCTTTCAATCAGTTGTTTCCTTCTAACAAAGCGTCTTGGGCGGCTAGCAGGATCCTAGCAAAGTCTTGTAATAGTCTCTTGTTTTAAATATGCTGTATTCGAACTCAAATTCAAAGACGGGCATTTAAAGATTTTATCAATGCTTTTTTTTTTTTTTTTTTTTACATTCGACGATTCAATATTTGTTTAAAAAATAAACACATAAATAAACTTGCATAGCAGATCAAAATTATGTTGCTGTGGAAATGTTTCATCAACAGTTATTAGTAGTTATAACAGCATAACTAAATAAGCCCATTTTGAAATATGGATGATATTGCATTCATTATTTTTAATCTGAAACAATATCAAGTTGTTATTACTAGGTAAAATGGCTTAAAATAAACTCACACATTATAAGAAAATTTTTTAAAATGAAAATTGGATTCACTTTCTTTCACATAATTTCTGACCAGTTCTTCCAAAATATTTTAAAGCTTACTTTACTACATAATAGAAATGTCTCCACGTTCGTTGTTTTTAGTTAGTAATTTTAATTGGGGCTGTTATATAAGAAGGCTATTTATCGTTGTTGTGTTATAGTACTTATTTTATTGTATAATGCAAATTTTTATCAATTGGTTAATTTTATAATGTATAGAGGAATTTAAAACAGAACAAAAGTAATTTCCACCGTTATAATATGTCCTTAAATGGTTCCCAATAAAAACATAGTTAACTGAGTAGTATACTACATTATATTAATTAATTTACTAACCAAATAGCAATAACATTTCAAATTCGAAATCCATCTTTTAACTAAGTACTTTTTGCAAAGTAACAAAAATTCTAATCCCTTTGTTGTTTAAATTAAAGATAAACAAAAAATGTTGTTTTTTCCCCATGAAATGCTAATTTTATATTATTTGATAAAAACTGGGAAGTGCAAAATCAAAATCCTGGCGAAATACATATACTTATGAATGAACACAGCACACAAACATTTCTTCACCCTAAGCACGAACACAAATCATATTTTAAACAGCTTAAAATGAATCTACTTTCAAAGTATTTAATTTGTGATAGATAATGGCAGCTGAAAATATTTTCCAATATTACAAGATAAAATGAGGTTATTTCTCAAATAGTCTCACAAATAAACTCACAAAATAAAGAACGCTTTTATAAATTTTTAATTTGTAATACGTTAGATGCTTTATTGAAGAATTTGCAATAATATCGTTCTGATTTTCATTTTATACAAGATTGTCATCATGTTTCACTGATGAGCAACTTGCTAATTATTAGTCCAATGTAGAATCCTCCTTCTGTTTTCTCATAAAATCGCCTTTGTAAATTTAGAGTTTAATTTAGCAAAACGTTTTCCACCTAAGTGGTAAAATGTCTTCGTAAAGAATTCCCTAAAGAAATCTGCCGTGTATTTATGTTGCATTTAGGGATATTTTCAAAAACACACGCTGCTGATTGTTATTTTTAATAGGTGAACAAAAGAAATATTTTTTTAAGAAAGAATATAACTTAACTGCAAGCTATGTCTTATTCCTAGATAGCGAAGCTTGATTACAAACTCAATTTTTAAAATACATTTAATTACCTTTATGCTTTAAAAAATGTCTTGTCTGGTATTTGGCCACCCACTTAACTTACACGTTGACCATTTAAATAGAGCACTACCAAATGGCACATTGAAAATGATCATATTCATCTCAGTGAGATGGATATGATTCGCATATCTTTTCTGTTTCGCATCTCTTTCTCGGACCCTCCTCTTAGGCAGACAGCTCTAGTATGCTTTGATGTAGTCAAATAAGCCAAAACATTCTGTTGGCAAAAAAGCAAGATTGCATTTATCATGAATAATTTCTAATGCAAAAGTTATACTTGTCACTAAGGAAAGAATTTATTTTTGAGTAAAATTCAGATTGCTTGAATTTTAATAATTCTCAGAAACGAAACACAAATAACAAAAAACTAAAAAAAAATATTCATAATTAATTAGGATATATAAACGATGTAATCATTAAGCATATTTTTAGTAAGAAAGAATATTTTGTAATAAATAATTGAAAAATATATTTAATACTAAAGAATCCTCTATATATCTCTACAAAGTATAAAAATTACAAATATTTTTCAAGGTACATGTGTATATGTACCTGATAAAAATATTTACATTGTTTATTATTCTAGCGATATTTTTAACCAGGTGCATATTTTCCGTGAGGCATTTTCCGGAGAATTTTTTTTCCCGATATACATTTTCAGGATATTTTCTTGGCATTCGTTTTACTCAAGTGGTTAGATTAAAGTGTTATTTTGTATGCTGTGAAACCTAACTAGAATTTATTTTCATTCCATAGTTGCTTCACATAAATTTTCGATTTCATGTAATATTCAGTTTCATAATGGCACTATCATTTTGAGATTTACTATACTTTTCAGTTTTTTTTATTAAATGTTGTCTACAACTACTTTCAATAAAATACTGATATGATATATAATAGGGAAATATAACATACACGCGCACACATGCTCACAAACTTACATCACCATATGTATACACAGTGTTTTGTATTGTGTGTTTACATATATATATATATATATATATAGTTTACATATAACAGTTTTAATAATTTTAACAGCAAAACAGTTTTAATAATTCCTACGAAAAGTGTGATAAATTTTCACGAAATAAACTGCTTAAATTTATATATATATATATCAAGCAAGGTATTAATTAAAATTTTGAAAAACTAATTTTGGTCTAGAAAACATCTTGTGCAATTTTTGGAGCAACAGCTCTTGGTAACTTTTATGCGAGCTTACTACATTTATATATATATATATATATATATTGCGCTTTCCATAGATTAACATAAATGAAGTTTTTAAAGTCTGAATTTAAATAATGATATTGTGTTTATATGTACTGTAATTACTGATGAAAGGATGTTTCTGAATTTAAGGCCTTAAATTACTAACAGACGGCAAATACACAACTTGAAATCAGAGTCTTTGGAAGAAGCAATAAATTTAGAATTTTCGGCAGCTCCATTTCTCGTCATAGTAAACAAAATGAAAGAACTGAGAAAAATAGATAGCGGATGCTTTTTTGTCCTTGCACAAAGGTAATGGTCTCCCATATAAAGTAGAAAATGTACAAAGGTGGTAAGCTTTTAGTTCAGTAAACTAAAAGAGTTCAGTAAACTAAAATATACCCCTGGAGGTATATTTACGTTGAAGTCAACTTGAAGATTCCGCTATTAGGTGTTTTCTTTGAAAAGGGTAATATCTTTTTCAGCACATAACCAGAAATAAGAGTTTATGTTTTCATTACTTAATCTTCAAAGCTGTATAATTTGGAGCATCTGCTCGAAAAACTGTTAACTTATTTTTCATCCTTCATGAAAAGAATACACATCTGCGTAAATGTCTTGGAGAAATAATATCGTTAACAATTTTGCTACAAAGAATTTTTTTTTTGGTTTCTATTAACATCTCGATAATGCACGTAGTATATAAATACTTGCATTGTAACTCATATATAGCTAATTACAAGGAAATTGCATTGTAACTCATATATAGCTAATTACAAGGAAATTGCATTGTAACTCGAAAATACATTTATTTTCTCAAGAAGCTCCTTTGTCCAAGCTGTTTACTTGTTTTCTACCCCCAAAGTGATTTTACTCTATGAAAGCCGAACTGCCTGATCTCATTCATCAGCCACTTCATCTATTCTGCTGTTGAGTTATGCGATATACATGCATACATACGTCGCACTAAAACTAGTCATAAGTCCCAAATATAAAATTTCAACATTTTATGTTAAGTTATGCGACATACGTACGTGTAAACGTCATGATGGAACTATTCAAAATGGAAATTTCCTTTGAAATATGAAAATCGAAATGTTTAGCGATTACAATACTTTATTTATTTCTCACAAGTCAAAACAGTGTCATAAAAAACTAACTACTAATAAATTTATGGTGCAATCTAAAGAATTATTTAAATCTAACACTTTAAACTGGAATAAACTTATAATATTTGAAAATTAAATACAAACATAATACTAAAATAAGTTGCGAATAATTTGTATTCGAAAAATTGCAACACGAGAGAAAAAAATTCTCACAAAATCCCTTTGTATATTAAAAAATATTTCCTCAGAAAATAAGGATAAAAAAATGCAAGATTAATTTTTCACCATTATCGAAGCAATTCCTTAAAGAAACTGGGAATTTAAAGCATTTTACGTAGTTTCTCTTACTGATGTATATTGACTAACTTTCTGTATTCGGCACATATCTTGATTTTAAGGTACGAGTAATATACAGTAATATGTGTTAGTGTGCAAATTATAAAGTAGCCAAATAGGAGATAAAATACTATTTTAGCAACCAGTCTCGTGACGAAGATACCATAGGGAGAAAAAATAATTTCACTCGCTAAATTCAACGGAGGGGAGAATTAGCTTAATTATATCCACATGGTAAGGGGGGCCCGCTTTTGAAGCAGTTTCAGTAAAATTGCTTGCCGCTTTTGCGACAGACATGGTAACAAAACACGATTATTTTTACGTCGTTTCCTGAAAAAACCCGTAACGCTCGGGGGGTTAAAGGGCCGGTTTTATACCTTTATGCAAATGTAATTCTACCGCATATAGCAGTACTTCCCTGTTAGCTGAATTACTTTCACACTGGGTCTTCCGATGAGAATTTTCCTAATTAAATACCAAAGGATGAATGATTATAAATTTCAAAGCACCTACTATCTTAACGATCGTTTCACTCAAAATCAAATATTCGAAAAGTGAGCAGAAAGGCAAAATAGACAATAGCTAAACATGGGAACATTGAATGTGAATAGCACTTTATTGTTGGTCTGCTGCCTTTTACCAGCTAAGATAGTACTTGCCAGAAACCGAAGATTATCCAACTGTGGGCATTGTGGTAAGAAGTCCTTTACTGAGTTCTCCAGCCGAGTAAACGTAAATGCGATTAACCTCTCGAAGCCGGCTGGTACAGCAGTTGTACAAGGAGAATGACTTTCTCAGACGCCGGCATTGGTACAACTGTCATACCATCCATGCCCTCCCCATTTTAGAGACTCGCCTATCTGTAGATCTTTGGGTGGTCCATTGTTGCTGCTCAGAGTAGCCGCTACCTACGCATTATTTCCCTCTTCTTATCAGTTTAGCTACATTTGGCAAAAACCGCAGGTTTTGTCTCTCGCCAATATACGTGAAAATTAAATAGAGGCCATCTCTTTCTCAATCTGTCTCATAATTTTAATGCTATTTTTTTTAGTACTGACTTTTGCTATGATTAAAACGTCAGCGATTTTGCACGCTCTTGAAGCTTACCATATTTAATGTTCTTTAATCATAACAAATAAGAATAGATTGATATTTTAGATTTAATGCCCTTCTAGAAAATAGGTAAAACCGTTTTTATCGTTTACTCGTTTACTTCCTTTTCATACTTATGAATAATAAGATTTTATTTTGACATTGTTTTGTGGAGTGCATAAAACCCTTAAGAACTGTCAACTCTTTCAAAGTGCTTCTATTATGCAGGCAATTTTGTCTGATTTATCAGGAGATAAATAAGAGACAATTGTATGCATAATAGTTTTTCTGATTTTCATTCATTCAGTGATTGCTTTCAATGATTTTCATTGATTGTAAATTAAATAAAATCAATTTATCTTTACACCCTCTTTTAGGATGAGATCTGCCAAAAAATATTTAAATATCAGTAAAGCTGACGTTACTTGTAAACTGAATCAAAACATCAGTTAAATGTTATAAAATTTTGGCTAGTTTTATTTGCTGAAATTCTTATACTCTTCAAGAGATAGAGAGAATTCAGACAAGTTGATACAAAAATATCTTAAAAAAGTTGTTATTTTGTCTGTAATAAGGTGTATGTCAACTTACTACTAAATGTATGAAAATTAGGATTGGATTACGGAAAAGCACGCGAACGCTATCTGCTTAAGGGAATGGATGCTTTCGTGTAAACCTTTTTAAGAGAAAATTGCTCGCATTTACATTCCTGGTGGAAAACTCCACATGTAGTCAACCCGTTCTTCGGTATTGATTGGATTAATTTGTTCGCTTACTGAATTACATCAAAGCACCCAACGATTACCTGTATAAGGGGAGTTATGTCTTCGCGGAGGACTTTCTAAGAGAAGCTGGCTTGCATTTACGTTACACAAAAACCATGAATCCAACTATTTATCCGGGATTCAAATCCAAGCGAGCTATAAGTGTTCAGCCACCTTTACCGCTTTACTGAAGAGCAGGTAAAAATATTGATAAAGGAAAAATATTGAATAAACCGGTTTAATTTACTAACATATATTTCTCAATCGACAGTACATAAATTACGCATATGAGGGGGATTATTTGTGAATAAATAAACTGTATTGCACTTTTATCCACTATGTCATATTACAATGGAATTATTGCATTTCAAAGTTATTTCTCATAAATTAATTTTGCTCTTCATGATTTTTGATATTTTCAAAGAGAAAATTCCACACTTTAAATAAAAATATACACGAGACGATACTTTATGCAAAGTTTGGCGTAGACGGTTTTCTTAATTTTGCTTTGAAAATATTGTAGGGTAATCGTTTTCATTACTGGAAGAAATATAAAAAACAAATTTACTACATGGTATCAACACCCAATATTTCCTTATTCTTTTGAAAACGTGAAAGATTACTCTTTCTAAAATAAATTAGAAAATATATTATGTGCAAATAGAATATTCGTTGAAAATGAAATAGACTTCAACTTTTGGATATAACGATAGTTTTAGACGAAATTTCTACCTATGGAAAGAAATTGACGTATAATTAATTCTTCATGAACATTTAAAACTGTTCTCAAAATTCTTTTGATGATTGCATGTATAAGTCACGAATTTTTTTCTCGGCTAACATAAATAAAAGCCAATTTTACAAAGAAAAATTCTCGTTAAAGATATACCTTCTTTGCCTGAGAGTCCAATGTAATATTTGTTAAAATTAATTATTAAACGCAACCAATGTATCTCGGATTTTGATTTTTATATTATAATAACAAAATTATCGAAAAAAGCAGATTTAAATCTCTGTTATTGTTATGTAAAGCTTTATTATTGCTGTAAGTTCATCTCAAAATCTAATTGTATTGAATCTCATTCTAACCATCTAATGGTAATAAATATTATTATTATTATTTCATTAAATTAGTCATTACCATTATTTTATCAATGAAAATATGTTATTAAAAATCGCATTCCGGCCTGCAGACTTACAGATCTAGTCTGTATTTACTATATTTTGTTAAATTTTGTTCTCGCTTTCTAATTTCTAATACGAAAATACGCGAATATAAATGAAGAGTGAAAACAAAGTTAAAAAATTCACAAATTATTTACGAGATTGATTAGAAATAATGAGTGAAATATAAACATTGCATACATTTTGTTCTAAATAAAGTGTGCACTGGATATGCATCCAGTACTGCACATTTATTTATGCACTATTTATTTAGAATTTTGCTTTCATTTAAATATGAAAGCAAAATAATCATCGAAAAAATTGCAAATCTAGCAACTCCTCTACTATGGGACGTAGGCGTCCGACAAACATGTAAATTTTACTTCATCCATGGAGGGGAACTAACGAATTTTCTCATTAGGAAAATGTCAAAGAGGTGGCAAAACTGTTTCGGATCGCGCTGGTCTGAAAGCTATAATATGAGAATTTCGGCCCGGTTTTAGAAGGTTAAGAGGGTAATGCTTGAGAACCTATTGTAATAATTTTGTGGAAACATTTATTTGGAAGAACGTTTATAAAAGTATAAAGAAACATTACAATGAGAGAGAAAATATAAATTCAGGTTTTAGTCAAATTATCTGTATATGAAACGTCGAAATGATAATATGAGGAGTATTTTATTCATTTGTGTAAGCATTTTATTTACTTGCATACCAACGAGTTCTGACGAAAAGTCTGCATAGATTTATTACCTAATTATTGGCACTTCTTGCAGACGCAAATGAGATCTAATCAGAAAATAATCAAGCATCTGAATCAGTCAATCATCAACACGCACATTCTAAATCAGATTTCTGAATTACTTTCTTGAAGCGTTTACGGTCCAAATAAAACTGAAGAAACATTTGAAACACAAAACAAAGCAGCAGAAGTGTGAGAAGTATATATTACTATAAAGCCAACACTCTGTCAGTTAAAGACAAAGTAGTTTGATTAAATAAACAAGGTGAACAGAGACACAGTTGTAGCCGTTTGTAATTTTAAAGTACATAAAGCGCAGGAGTATATCAGAAAACTAGTGAGTAGCACATTGGTTACAATTTTTATTATAAACATGCTGAAACTGTGAATATAATTTCAAGCATCGGTGGCATCATCGAATGGAGACATGCTTCAGTGTCAGATGTATTTCATTAAAAGATATGAAATATTTTTAAACGTTTAAGAACACAGTTTCTGAAGTACTTGACAGCTCACCCTGGATAAGCTTCATTCCTTTGTTTAAAAGTCGGTAAAGAGTTATCACAGATTTTCTTAAAAATTATCGGTGATCAATACTGGTATTGATCAATCCTAACGACAATAACATACATTGTTATGGAAAGAGAGAAAGTACTTGTGAGGCTTTCTGAAAGACCGAGTCTCAGTTTTAATATTTTAATATTAATCTCTACAAGTCTAACCTAACTGACACTACTGAAATAGTTACGAAAAATTGATTCCCACTGTTAAAAAATTGATCTGCATTTTTTTTTTCGTAAATTTTATTTTTTTAAACAACATGTCTGTAATCAATGTGCGCACCGCTTTGATGCTGGAAAAACACTAAAATTTGAATCATCGTTGTACAAGCTAAAAAAAAAAAAAAAAAAAAAAAAAAAAAAACAATATTTAATTGTGAGAATAAAATATTCTAACGACTATAATGATAAGTCAAGAATAAAATCAAATCTGTAGCTGCAAGCCTTTTTCAGCGTTATGGTGGTTAGGGAAAACTGAGTGCGATACCGAAAGGCTAGGGTTCGAATCCCGGAGAAGGCATGGATGTAAAATTGTCTGTCCCTTCATAGGAGGCAATGATGGCCCGCCTACTAGGCGCCTCCATGATAAAGAGACTACCGATCTGGCCTTAGGGCAGGACGATGCCGACATAGGCAAGTGCCAACCATAAGAAAAAAAAAATTGATTGTAATCTTATTCAAAAATTCCTAATTATAAGACGCAAATTTTTAGACACCTTTCTCATGTTCGTTTTTAATGGTAATCAAACTAATATGAAAGTGGACTGAAAAGTCATTTTTAAATGAACCCCATAATCTTATACGTCTCTGTATATTTGCATAAATCCATAATGGGCCAGGTATTATTTTGTCGAAGGACAAGAGTCTAAATGGAACGATTACTTCGCTTGCTTGCGAGTGAATTCTAGGAGGTCCGACGAAGACATCGCGGACGAAAACGTAGCGGAGAAAACAACGTAAGACGGAAACTTCGTTGTAGAAAACATGTGGCAGAAAAGAAGGCAGGAAAACATATCGTAAGTCTAAAACATCATCGAAGAAAACAATCGTGGTACAAAACATCGACGAAGAACAGAAAGCGGTTCCAAAACTTCGCAGTTTAAAAATATCGTCGTGGAAAATATATTCCTATAAAAGAGAGTAAATAAAATAATCGCATGACGATTATTCTGCAGATATATCTTTTCTACTTTTAAAAGGTGCTGGTGCGTATTCGAGTAATGAATTCTAAGTGCGAGTAAGAATGAGGAATATTTTTACCTCTATATTTCATATATTTCCTTTCATTAATAATTTTTTGCTAAAAATCCAAGAAGGAACTCTTGCATTGAAAAGTTGAAAGGAAGCAGAAAATTAATGATACGTATGGGAGTACTACGCAGTTTTTTATTTTTTATTTTAAGAGAATTTTAAATTTATTTACTTAACTATTAAACGTTATTATTTAATTAAGTCATTTCATAAAGTTGTATTGGCAGTTCTTCATGAACAATATATTTTTAAAAAATTAAAAAAGGGAAAAGGAGCATTTACTTTAGATTAAATGTATTTAAAAGTTTTATGAATGTCTCAAATATCTAATATTATGTTCTTTGAATAAAATTAAGACTTCAAAGTAATCCTTTTATATAAGTATCCTTTGCATGTTGCGATTCGTTAGTTGTGATGACAACAGTCAGGATAAACTACGTAATATTTCAGTACCGTATTTATATTTATTGGATTATCGGAAGAGCACGTTAGGGCTCTTTTCCTAAGGGGAGGGAAGCGTTTGGGGAGGACTATCTCAGGAAAAATTTCGTACGCACATTACACATTAGAAAAACCACAAAATTCTCAAGCAGCGTGTTTTTGTGCTGGGTCTAGCTACCAGCGTTCAACGACTTTACCTATGGACCACTGCAGCCAGATAGAGTTATTAACGGAATAGATTATTAACGGAAATGCATTCATTTTCACACTATTTTTTTGAGAAAGATCAAATTTAAATTTAGATCTAGAAAATGTAAACGCAGAATTTTACAAAAAGAAAATATAGGTACAATAAATCCTCTTGTCGATTACCATTCTAAGATGACCGATGTTTCTGAGAAAATAAGTAAATATAGGTTTTTCACAATGTCTCTCTAAGATGCAACGGAAGACTAAAGAGATATGGAATCGCCAACGATCGCTTTGAAACGAATATTTTATATTTAACATTACATTTATATATTTTTATAAATGTTTCTAAAATACGGTTAAGCTTTTGTGTCTCAGTGTGCCACTACATGGAACACCCAAATTGAATCGCTTCGAAAGCCTGTAAATTCAACCGTAAATAGATAAAAATGCTTTTATAATATACTTTGAACTCTTCTTTTTAAACCGTAGATAGCAGCATATCACAAGGAGACACATAACTTTAATTTATTATGTGTTATTAAAATCCATTTTTTTCAAGTAATTTTCTCTATTTTTTTAATGATATAAAAATTTTATTTGGAGAAAAAATAGGCATAATTTTGCTGGCTGTACTCCAAATTATTTTTTTAATCTTTCATACAAAAATCATACGCAGAATCATTGAATAAAACCAGGTGTTTTATTAGCGGGAACACTGCGCCTTTAGCAATCTCATGCTCTTACTAATCAGAACATCTGTGCTCTTAGGAGAGAACATCCGTTGTTTTCGTTTTCTGTTTCCGTTGATTTTTTTTTGGGGGGGGGAATGAATTCAAACAAAGCAGCATTGAGGGGCGAGGTGGTTTTTGTGTTATGAAAGCATTAATTCTGGCATCTCGAAATTTTTGGGGGTAGTTTTTAGGCGGGAATTTCATTAGTAGCTTGACTCATCTTTACTTAGACCTACGCGAATTTTTTGCTGTCTTTTTAGTCTCATTCCCGTTTATTTTCAATAATTGTGTAGATATTTTTCGTGTATCTATATATTATAAGCTTATTTTTCTTTTTTGTTAATATTAATCGTAGTTAATTATTTTAATCTTAGTTGGTTTGTGCTTCCATCAAAAAGGTGTGACTTGCTTTGAACAATTTCACGAAGCTAAGAAATAGGAAAATTTATAAACATTTTTGTATATAGGACTTGTGTACATAGATATGTATCTCATTTATCCGTATATACTCAAGAATATTGTGTATATCCAGGAAACCATGTATACAGCCATAATACAGAGTTTTTTCATTCTTATGCAAACGCTTCTACTCATTTTCGTGCTTCACTGCAATGCTCGCTTAGTCGCACTTTTAAAAGCTCTGGCGGCGCAGTGTTCCACCTCATAGAACACCCACAGAATTAAAACGGTAAGTGCAATTTTTACAACATTTAACCAGTATACTTATTTAGGACTAAATAGACTGAATACAACGTTTCTTGCTGAAATTCCGACTTTAACGTACAGTGCGCCGCATAGGATTAAATATTTTAGTTCTATGTTACGAAAATTGTATTTCTCTCTTTGTACCGAGGAGAGGCGCAGACACAAATTTGTTAGGATCGTAAAGATCGGGTTTAGAGCTAAGTTGCGGTGAGTTTCAACTAAGCAGAGGTTCTCCTGAGTTTACTTGGTGAGCCGCTACTGAAGTCGGAGATTTCAAAGAGTTCTTCGCCATTCCTCAGCCAACTTAATGTTTGAAAGCCAATAAAGTAGTTTCGGTCAACATTATGACTCTGAGGTTTCTTGGGTTCTACACTGAGGGAACATCAAGTGAATTTACAGTCCACTACTTTTGAACGACGGGACATACAGTTTTCACACACAATTTATTCGAAATTGTTTTAGTTATTGCTTGAACTTTTACAACGAGGTTCTCAGCGAACCACTTTTTTTTACGACCACTTCTTAAAAGTATAGCTGTGGAATTCTGGTACTAATTCTCATCTTTTTAAGATTTCAAATTTAGGTAATATTTTATTACTGCATTTTACAATATAAAGGAAGTATTATAATCACGAAAATTTTCATGTATCACATTTCAGAGGAAATATCCATTTTGTCCATATCTGAATCCATTTGGATTATTTTTGTGCGACATCTCATACGGACAGAATAAAGACTTCTTCCTTTTCATAGTATATTTTATAATGCATTCAAAAGGGATTTTTTTCGTGTTCTCTGTATGTATGTAGATATAATATATGTGTGTATGTATCTCGCATAACTCAAAAACGATTAGCCGAAGAATATTGAAATTTTCTAAAGAGTAGGCTTGCTTCTCTCTTTATATTGCAGGTTAGCTGTACCAACCGTATATGTATATGCTCACGTATATGTACACCAACATCCTTTATCCGGCTTAAAAGTCCCTACAAGACCTTTATTTTTGCAATCGTTGCTTGTAGTAATATACTTCCAGTTATCGAAATGTTTTTAAATCACGAAAATATTCATGTTTTGGCGATGTCAAATTTTTAAAAAAATTCTTTTTTGACAAATAAGTAAATCCAAATTTTAATACAGTCTCGCGGTTCGTATACTTACATTTGGGAAAGTTTCATACTTGTTATCTATATAGTATATAAAGAAGAAAGTTTGTGTGTTTGTCCTCTCATAACTCGGTCACTACTATAGCTATCACCACCAAACTTTCTACAATTCTTTTATCGGTCCCGGAATAGGTCGACGTCACTTTTCTCCAAAAAAAAAAAAAAAAAAAAAAAAAAAAAAAAAAAAAAGAAAAGTAGCTAAAATCAGAGCTATAAATTAAAAACTCGGAAAAACGATAATTTTCTTTCTCATTTTCCGAGTGGCAACAGTCTCGCAAGCTGGAGACGAAAATCTGCTTTATTTCGAAAGTTGTTACCATTGCTGTGTTTCAAATCCTAGAGTTTGTTAAAATACGAAAATAGATAAAAGATGAAATAAAAATAGCTTTCCCAAATATTAAATACGTTATTCCCGATTCCGAAAATTCGAGGGAAGCCATTTCGACTATTCTCATCTTAACCACTTTCATGAGCCAAAATAGTAATTAAAAATTCTGAAAGTTCTAATTTTCGCACTCATTTTTCCTAGTGGTAACAGTCTCGGGCGTTGGAAATAGAATTGTTTTACTTCGAAATGTGTTGCTATTGCTCGCTTGCAACTCGTACATTTTGTTAATAAAAAATTTGTAAATTTTACATAACCTATATATATAAAGAAGAATGTCTGTTTGTGTGTTTGTTTGTTTGTTTGCGTTATTGATTTCTGATCAATTATGATAAATATTTTGCGACATTGAATCGACTAAAGTTGAATATAGGTGAAATATTGGATGGAACTTGAGCTGTTATGGCCATTTGATTAGAAAGACCAAAATCACTAAAAGCTGATTGACATTGCTTCTGATACAATGAGAGAGAATTATATTTTTCTATCGAAATTTTTTATGTGGGGTTGCATATCGCACCAGACTGAAAAATGTATAACTATGAATCGTATTTTTTACATCATTAGAGAAGGATTACAACGGTATCGTTCTCTTTGTTGTTAGATACATTGCTTTCAATCTAACTTAATTGACATCGGGTACTTCTGCTAATAAAGAAATAAAATTAGAAAAAATTCATAAACGCACGACCAAAATTGTGCAGTATACGTAATTTCAAAATCAGCAACTTTCTTTTAGGAATCGGGTATTCAAGTTTGAAACAGCAATTCGAAGAAATAAATTTAAATGATCAGCAGCAAAAAGTGTGTACATTTTAATAGGCCTTATAAGGAAATTCACATAACTTATAAGGAACAACACATAAGGCCTTACAAGGCCTTATTTGTTGTTCGCGTGAGATTTTTGATTTTAGTAAGCACATAATTTTTCGATTTTTTTCTTTCGAAAAAATATGCGTCTGTTTCTCGTACTTTTCTAATATACAGTGAATTATTTCATAAGGGCATTACGCGGAAGTTTCTAATTATTAGTTTATATATAGTATATAGACATTGTCAAACATTCGTTTCCTCCAGATGTAAACCACCAGTTTCTCGACCTGGCCCAAACAGCTTTTTACATATTGTTAACTGCAAACAATCATTCGATTTACTGCATAGTTAAATGGAATGTATTCTGAGAGCTGAAAAATGTCATCTAAGCAATTTGCAAGTTGATTCATTACTAGTAGATCTGAAATCAGTTTCGTTATTTTAACAAGAAAGGGCGTTTTTATGCATAGTGCTGGAAATAGATTAAAGATTTAATAAAAATTAAATTTTAGGTTCGAGTTCCATTTGACGAATATCAAAATGTTTACCTTGAAATATTAATAAAAGTATTTTGAAAATAGGAATGTAATTTTTAATTATTTTAAATCTATTTACTCTAAAGCAAAATGCCGTTACATTAAATATCAGAGGCACAAGTAGAAGATATAAAACTGGATATAGATGGCTAGAAGTAAGAAACAAACAGAAAAGAAAGAGAGAGATCAGAGTAAAATTATTCTTGTTAAATTCAAATGGAAAGAATTTGAAAATGCTATATTTCAATAGCTAAGATTCAGTTAACTCTAACAGGGAGAAGTACCTCATATGGGCATAGTATACATCATAAGTGAAGTGGTGAAAGCATACGGTATCGTGTTTTTACTATTTGAACACTTTCGAAGATCTGAATGATGAGTTTATATATGTCAAATACTCTATTAATTACTTATATCTATCTATCTGTAATTATACACGTACTGTCCAGCAATGAATGCTCGATGTATAGGTCACAGCCACTATCCCACCAAAAGAGAAAACTTTCATTTATGAAACTTCCTAGCACGTCTGCCAGGGAAACGAAAACAGGCTTTACATCTAACATTATCCTGCACATTTTTATGAAATATTAACATTTTGATTCGACCCTTTTGTTTTATTTTGTTTTGAGTTTTGTTCAAGCAAAAGTTTCGAAAATCATTCCTACTTGTAAATACCTGTTTGTTTCTTGTATGTTTGGGGCACCATTGGTCATGTGGTTAGGATTGCAGAATACTGAGAGTTTTATGGAACTGATCATCCCAATTGTAATTTCCATTATTTATATACAAAAACAATATAGGAGCATGAAAAACACCAATATGGATAGTTTAATAAGACGAAACTTCAGCTCGTAAGTGCTGATAAAAAACAATGTACAATAACTAAATGTTACTGTAGGATGTTTATTATAGCTTAAATAAACAATATTCTGTTTTTGCTCAAACACAGCGTTAAAAATACCAAGTGGTTGACACGAAGCCACATAAATTTCATTTGACTAATTATTAATATATTATTATATCATAATATTAGTTAGCAGTGGTAAATCTAGGTATTAAAAAACCGTAAACACGAATTTTTGGAAATTTTAATATTTCTCCTTTGGCCACGTTTGAATTATCCATTTGAAATTAGGCATCAAGAAGGTGGCAAGGGGCCTTCATTTTCAAGGAATGATTTCTACCGGCAGTAATTTTACAATAATGTTATAAGATTAGACATAATAAATCTGACAGCATGAATGCATTATATGAAAAAAGCACGGAATTTGCATTATTTTGCTGTAGAATGTTATACTAATTCTCGATTATCCGTGTGTGGAATACCCGTCTTGCAATTTGGAACTAGGTACCGTTGAAGCAATTTTAAGCGATCAGCGAATATATTTTTCATTTAGTCAATTTAATAGAAAATTTAATCTTTTTAATTGCAGTTTTACATTATTTTGATTACCATTAAAAACGAACGTGAGTAACTCATCTGAAAATCTATAAGCTGTGAGAGAAATCATATTGAATGATCTGAGCATACAGAGGAGACTAATTATATGCCTTTGGCTTTACAATCCTTGATAGAATATTTCATTTTGAGAGTTGTGTTTTTGTGTTTATTGCAGCTTGTAGGATGATGAGTGAAATTGCTTGGAACTCCGTGCATTAAATAAGTGCAAACATTGGTTACAGACCTTGTTAATTAAAAAAAATTAAACTTTACAAAAAATAATGTTACAGAATACATATATTTCTTTTACATTCCGAATCAATTTTTCGTACCTAGTTGAGTCACATAAATTATGACAAACTTTGAGAAATTAATTTAAAAGAATTAAATATGAAAAAAAAAAAGAATTTAACAAAACAATTATAACTTGGCTGTGCGAGAAATCTCACAAATACTACGTTTATGTTTCTGAACAAATGCATAATATTCCCGCCATTTCTATCTATCAATTTTATCATTTATCTCTCACACCCTTTTTTTATGAAAATCTGTGATAACACTTTACAAACATTTAAACAAATAAATGAAACTTATACAGATTGGACTGTCAAATACCTCGAAAAATTAGTTGTTAAATTTCAAAAAATTTCAGATTTCATTACGAGATATATCTGACATCGAAACAGGTCTCAATTCGATAATGTCATGGATTTTTAGAATTATGTTTACAGTTTGAAATTATCCTTATTATATGAAAAATATTAAATAAATTTGTTATACGAGTCAGTTTCCTTGCACACTCTTGTGCTATATGTACTTTAACGTACAAAGAACGTTATAGAATAATACGTTATAGAACGTTATAGAAAGAACGTTATAGAATAGTGTTATCAATGGTTATTTAAACCAAACTGCTGTGCGTTTTTAAGGCCGAGCGGTAGCTTTCTAATTAACACGCTGAGTTCGGCGCCGAATTTGCTGTCCTTTCCGTTCAGCCGGCAGCGAGCTAAGCCTTAATGCTAAGCCGTATTTTTGTTTAGAATGTTTCAATACATTTCATTAATGCTAAATTTGATCAAATTTCATTGAGACTATATTTATTTTTTAACTTATACTGTCGGTTCTGTGGAACGACGCCAGCCAAACGAAAATTCCAGTGTCGGTTCCCAGGGACCGACGCCGGCCACACGGAAAGTTCACTGTCGATCCCCAGAGACCGGCGCCGCGCTCAACGTGTTAAGAAAGTTTCGGGCCGGTAAGTAAATATGTATTTAATTCAAATATATGAATTGATATGTAATCTATATATATGATTGATTGTATTTGAGTTCCATTTCGAATACTCAAAACTTAAACACAAAGAACTAGAGGCAGCAGATACATAAATCAGTTTATTGAACGCAATTTAACAGAATCGTTACAGGTGATGAGATGTGGGTAGCTCACTTCACCACAGAAAACAGCAACTCACGATTGATTGGCGTCACAGGGATCCACGCGCCGGACGATCCTCAGTCTATGCACGGAAATTGAAGTCCACGGTATTCTGGGATAGTAAAGGCATTCTGCTCATTGTCGTATTGGCGAGTGGTGCTCCGGTGAAAGCTGATCTTTATTGCGCTTTACTAGAGAACATCTGAAGAGCCATTCAGAACAAATGGTTTGGGATGCTCAGTGCTGGTGTTGTGGTGTCCTACGACAACATCGGACGCATACGGGGAATTCCACAAAATATATGTTGCAGACGTTTCGCTGGGAGATGTCTGACCATCCATTCTATGGCTCCGATCTTGCTGTTAAGTACTTCCACGTGTTATTGCACCTGAAGACGTTCTTGTCTGGGCACACTTTCCTACAGGTGAAATGTTGCAGACAAATGTGACGGGCTGCCTTTCTTCCCAGGCGACAGACTTCTATGACACTCTAATGGAAATAGGTAACAGACGCTATGACAATTGGTATTGTTCCGATGTTTCTTATGCTGAGAAGTAGCAGAAATATAGCTGTATCTTTTGCAATAGGTTTTTCCAGGTAATAAGACTTTGTTTTTTATGGTTTACGGCAAAGTAATTTTTCGGACGACCCTCTTATTGTTTAAATAATCATTATCAAATGAATATACCTTCATCTAAATCAATATCTAACTCATTGAAATCATCATCTATATAAATTTCCTTCTAAATCCAATCAACTTCATATGCTAATCTAAGACATCTAACTAAGCATAACTACCCAAAGCACATCTTCATGTTAAACCATCATATATATATTATCATCAACATCGTCATTGAAAATATCGCCAAATTAAGATAAATCATCATAGCTCAAATCAACTAAATAAAAAGCAGTATCATCTAAATCACCACCATCAACAATATGATTTTCATTTGATCATCGTCTTCATCACCTCAACCTTCTAATTCACCATCAAAATTGTAATCTGAATAACCAAGAAAGAAATTATAAAATTATCACCAGATTATTCAAAACCATCATTTAAATAATCATCATCATCGAAATCATACCTTCAGTTTAAACCGTCGTATATGTCATCATCACCATTATCATCGTCGAGATACATAAATCATAATCTTCCAGATCATCTAAATAGAAAGCAATATCAACCAAATCATCATCTTCTTCATCCTCATTTAATCATCGTCTTCATTGTCTAACTCTTCTAAATTATTATATAAATCACTCTCACATCATGTATAAAATCGTCATCAGTCAAAAGTATGTCACCATCAAATTCATCTAAATATTTATTATCACTTAATACACATCGTCATATTAACCATCATGTATATCGCGTCACCATGATCATCGTCAGAATAAGATAAACCATCATCACCCAAATCACATCAGTCATTCTAAATCATCCTATGTATCATCTTCATCATCATCATTGAAGTCGTCGTCAGAATAAAAGAACTTCACCTAGATACAAAGCCCGATCACCTAAAGTTTTATTATCATCCTACTCAATTATTCATACTCTTCATCACTAAACCATATACTCACGATCACCTAAATAAAAAATCATCAGCAGTTAATCTAAATTGTCGTCCTCAAAATTCCAGTTAAATTATTCAAATCATCGTCGTTTAAATCATGACTTTTTAGTGTTTTGCTAGTGTGCCGTCAAATAGAGCCAGTTTCATTCAGGTACAGACAGAAGGATATCACCGGAAGTTCACTATCGTTGATACAGGTGTAGTAACCAACCGCCCTCAGGAGATGCCAGAGGCTTGGGGACGTAGCCGAAACCTATGCCATCTTAGATAACGTGACACTCGGAAGTGACGTAAGAGTTTGAATAACGTAATGTTTCAAAAAGTTTGGTTTTTGTGACAACGAAAATATTTTTTAAAGTTTCATTTCTTCCAGAAACGACGAATTGTTTTCTTTTTTTTTTAGGCAACGGCCTCTTGAACCCCTTGAAATCTTGTTTGAAACATGTTTTGCGCGCTTTATATTATGTATATAGTTGAGATTACTTAAAACATGTTTTGCACGCCTTATTTTATGTATATATTTAAATGTATACTATACTAGTGATATTTGTTTTATTGTATATTGTGTACCGTTATGTGTAATAAATTAGAGGATAAAATTTCAAAAATAGATATTATTTTCCTACTATGGCGAGCGCATAGACGAAGCTGCCTCGTGCTTAAAAGAGCGCGAGGTGATAGATGTACTTTAATTACGTAAAAACCTTCAAACCTGTAAGAACAGCAGATTTTCAGAAAAGGTAATCCAAAAATGGCCAATTCAACATTGTTGCTATAGGGTTTCCAACACCCCTTAATAAAAAGGAGTAAAATATTTTTAAAAAATGGCATTTATGGAAATACGAAATAGAAATATGTTTAGCTTATAAGAGTATATAATATTTCTGTAAAATAAATAAAGTGAGCATTTAAAAGCAATTTTTTAAAATAAAAAACCAAACGGAAATATTTATAGTTTTTAAAATCAGTATTACTTTTGTAAAATGAAAGAACTTAAAAGCTTTTTAAAGTAAAAATAGCGAAAAGAAAAGTTTAAATTAAAGTTTCACGTTATTAAACTAAATATTGAAGAGAAAAACATTTTTGACACGAGAAAGGGAAAATAAAAGAAATTAAAAGTCAAAATTGCATTTACACAAGTTGCAACTTTGATAGGGATTCGCGTTCCTTTAAGCCTCGGGCGTCTCCTTATGACGGTCGGTTACTATTAAGCTTGTTATTGTAAACTGGCTATTCAAATTACAGTCGGTATGCGCAAAGGGGGCCTGAATCTTCATCCTGAAAAATAAACAAAATTATTGTTACACATCACATAAAAATATCAGTTAAAATGATAATTCAATTCTGAGTCACAAGCATGAGAATATTTGAGAAGGTTATATGGCATACGCAAATAACCAAAATGAAAGGTACTCGAAACGCATGTCTGTGCACTGTCTGCAAAAGTTCAGACCGGATCTTGGTCGTTTGTGGTAGGCATTGACTTGCAAGTACAAATGTGTTTTGAAAAACGTAAATGTTTGCGCTTTGGTACTTTAAAATTTAAAGTAATTTGTTTTGTAAAAATTACGAAGCCTAGCTCTTCATATGTTTCTCCGACACTCATAATTTTATGAGGAAAAAGTTTGCACTCGTTATGAAATAATTTTGAACATAAGTATCTCCGTCTGATTTCGATTGACATCAGTCAATTGTTTTGTGATTTATTTCTTATAACCAAAAGGAAAGTTTCCGAAATGAAGTCTAGGTATTGGAGGAAAGAATAATTAGTAAAATGTAGAAAACTGATACTTTTATTTTCAGCTTTTTTGAAATGAACTCATTATGCAGCGTGCCAAAAAAATTAAAAAGACTTCTCTCAAAATTTAATTTTCAACGTTCTATTTTGGAAATGAAAATACCAATTAACAATAGACAGAACTCGTCCTTGACTTTGTAAATTATTCTAGAAATCCTTGACTTTGTAAATTATTCTAGAAATCCTTGACTTCCTATAGCTGGTAATAACCTGAAATCTCTTACTAAATTTGTCATGGAATATGCCAGTAAATTTCAAACGTAAAAATGTGCGCCATTTGTTTTTATATAAAATTTTCTCATATAAATAATTTTTGGATTAGACTTTTTTTGAAAAGTATCTTGACCCAAAACGTTTAAACTGTTTTCCTAAAACATTCGTTTGCTATTGAAAATTTTATAAATATAACTAGACTGAGTTTTGAATAAATGAAATTACAACGCATAAGCACATTGTTGGAACATTTTGTATAAGAAAACGTAATCGCATATAAATCAAGTTCGTATATCGCTTAATTACAATGCATCAGATCTTTAGTAAATAAAGAAAGCAATACGATACCATTCAGATAAACGCAAAGGAAACCAACATTTCCATCTAATAATATTCATTTTATTTTAATTATACAATTTTTAGTTAGATAACCAATTTGTGAGCAAGAATTTGCATCGTAACAGTGAATCATATTGCTGCCAAATTCCAAATATAAAAAACTAAAGCTCACGAATCACAAACCGAGAGTTTCTGTGAGATTTGTGAGGTGCGAAGGAATCTCTATTTTGAAAGAAATAGAAATTGATATAAATTCGCTTTATAACATATTATTCAGTTTATTTATCTAATTATATTATGATTCTGATGTAATGTATACACACATTTTAAAAGTTATTTCTTTCGCTCATTTCAATTTGTAATCTTGAATTTTTACACTGAAAAAATCCTGAGTAGAGACGGAAACTGTGGTATGTCAAACTGAATTTAAACAAGGTGAAAGCAAATGAAAAGCTAATGTACATACTACAATAGCTTTTAATTTGTTTAGAATTACAATCTTAGTAATGCAAATCATGCTGATTAACACATAATTAAAAGTGGATAAACATTCCTTTTTGAACGTTTCTTTGAACCTTGATATAAAGTTCTATGAATATCTGCAGTTGGATAAGACAGCTCAGGGTCAAACAAATTTTAAAATGAAATTTGTATAAATTAATTTCATGAGTTCAATTATGAAAGATATGCCGTGCAATATTTATTTGCACAATTTAAAGCCAGTAGCACAACATAAATTTATTGTTGAAAAATATTGTCATGTGTAAAGCTATGTGTTAAGAAAGTCAATAAAGTGTGACTTTCCAGGTAAAACCGGAAGACCTCGCAGCCATGAAAGGCACTGAAAACATAGATCTGAACTACGAAAGAGTGTACTTAGTTGCTGCTAAAATAATACTGGTATCTTAAAGTTAGCATGACTAATTACTAGCTAATAATATATCAGTAGTTACACTTACCGAGCAAAATATTATCAAATGCCGTCCATATACTAAGAATACCATAAAGTTCTTGATAATAAAAATGTTGTTGATAATAAATTTTGGTAAAATGAAGCAGGTATATGATTTATTTGTTCTATTTTTCTTTTCCGGGTCTTGCTTCGTTTGGTCATTAAATCAATCGTTCTACAGTCGGTATCCAGTTCTGGCTCTTTTCGCAGTTCAACCGGTTCCTTTTCGGGTTTGACAGTTCTTTTCCGGTTCCAGCTTGTCTTTCAGATTTGGAATCTTTTCCGTTTTTTGCTTCTTTTCCAGGTATTGCGTCTTTTCAGACTCCTCTATATTTTCCATTTCTGGCATCTTTTCCGGCTCTTGCTTCTTTTCTAGTTTTTGCATTTTTTCCAGTTCCTTCTTCATTTTCAGGTCTCTCTTTTTTGGTTTTTGCAATTTTTCCCTCAACTTTTGCCTTTCCAATTCATTTTTGTGTGCTTGTTTTAGCATCTCTTCAATATGTTTCTCCATTTTCAGTTCTTCATTCTTTTCTAGTTTTTGTATTCCTTCCCGTATTTTCTTCTTTTTCAGTTCTTCTTTCTTTTCTAGTTTTTGAATCCATTCCAGTAATTGCTTCTTTTTCAGTTCTTTCTTCTTTTCTAGTTTCTGTTGCTTTTCCAGTTTTTGTTTGTTTTTCAGTTCTTCCTTCTTTTCCAGTTTTTCCTTCTTTTTCTGCTCTTGTTTCATTTTCAGTTCTTGCTTCTTTTCCAATTTTTGCTTCTTTTTCAGTTCTTGCTTCTGTTCTAATTCTTGTATCTTTTCCTGTTCTTGCTTCTTTTCTAGTTTTTGTATCTTTCCAGCTTTTGTTTCTTTTTCAGTTCTTGCTTCTTTTCTAGTTTTTGTGTCAATTCCAGTTTTCTCTTGTTTTTGAGTTCTTGCTTCTTTTCCAGTTTCTCCTTCTTTTCCTGTTCTTCCTTTTTATTCAGTTTTTGATTCTTTTCCAGTTTTTGCATCTTTTCCGGTTCTCGCTTCTTTTCCAGTTCCTTCTCGTTTTCCAATTCTTTCTCGTTTTCCAGTTTTTGCTCCTTTTCATGATCACAAGGAGGATTTTCCAATCTACAAAAAAATCGGTATATCTTTATTTCAGTAGTAAAATAGTGAAGGTAATGCAATGACGATCACGTTTAACATGTACAACACTTCCATATTTAGATACTATATAACACTTTTGGCTCAGTTTGATAGGGAAAAAACTCCCCGTAGATTATTGCCTGGCAGAATTGTTTTCTACAAAGGGTGAATTTGTTGTTTTCGTTGTTCTGACCTAAAGCCAAGCAGATAAGTTAAAGTATTTTGCGTTATTTGTATGCAATAAGCGGCCTCCATGAATCTCACGTAGAGCGTAATAATTTGCAAAGTTTCAGTGCCTTACTTTTCCTTACTTAATTTTTACATAAGTTGCAATAATAATAACAGAAATAATAAACAGGTGGCTTAAAAACAGAGGGAAACAATGATGAAAATTGCAAAATAGGAGGAAAAAAGGAAACTGAAATGAAAAATGAAACAACTACAAACAAAGGATGGAAAAAGCATTTTAGAAGATATACACGTAACGTTCTTTCTGAATCAGCAAAACCTGTATTTTAACGAGTCTCTTTGCATCGCTGGCTGCACAGATTTCAAATTTCTCTCGTTATTCCAAATTCGGATCATATTGCTGGTCTTTTTCGTCGTCCAGCAGAGCCGCACTAGGATTTTTGCCACCATTTGTTTTCAATTGAAACTTTTATTCTCATTCTTCAGTTGCATTCTTAAAGTTTATTTATTTATACAGGAAGAAAGAAAGAAATCAATCAAATCAAAGTAAATTAGGAAAAGATATACCCCTTTTTCTCCTATATGTATTGTTCCCTGTAATTTCTTTTGCCTGTTCCATTAAATTTACAAAATCTTTCAAAATTTATTTCCTAAATCCTTATGCGAATTTAGCCCTTCTGATCATTTCGGCCACACTTTAATGGCTTTTACAATTTGATGTTTGAATATTGACAGCTGCCTATACTAAAATATGTTCTCCATTGTCCTCGAAAAAAGAAAAATTAAAGTTCCAGGAAATTTTGCAATGAAGGACACATATATCTTATTTGAACGGCAAGAGGAAAAGAAAAAGATATTTTCGGATGGCAATATGTAGCATTTTAAACACCGTGTTTGTAAATGTCATCATATAGTAGCAACACTTGAGTCATAAGTAATTATACACATATATGAGAGAGACGACGATGACGAAAAATTAAATGGCCGAAAACACTTTCCTGGCCGGTGCAAACAACACAAAACACAGGAAAGATCGGACACCAGTTATGCTTAGCACAAGAGAAATTAAAAAGTAGGAACAAAATTAGACACTTATGGACCTCAAAAAAGGTGTTCGAAATTACGACCTGCACCCTGTTACAGGTATCCCATCTCTCGCACATCCAACATCAGATGTTCTGGAAAACACCGTGCATCCCCAGGACTTTCCCAGCACCTGCCACAATATGTGCCACAAGTTCCTGTTGGACTTCTAACTGGGGTTCGTGCACTTATGTGTTGAAGTACCCCGAGACGAACTGATAATGCAAGTTAGGTCTCGTGATCTTGCTGAACAATGCACTGGACTATCCCTACCAAACCCATGTTTAGGAAACGTTCCGAAGGAACTTTCGAATACTTTCTTTGATGGCGATCCCCTGCTTTTGTTCTTATTTCTTGGTTTCCGCTGCGATAAGGAAAATAAACAAATATCTTTACAATGTTCGTACCCTATTTTTCTTGTGTTGTCTCTCGTCACTATGGGACAGGAAAGCGTTTCCGACAATGCATTGCAATAAACGATTATATATATATATATATATATAAACAATATATATAAACGATATATATATATAAACAATATATATAAACGATATATATATATATATATATATAAACAATATATATATATATATATATATATATAATCTTATAAACATATGTTACCGTGAAAGACCGAAATTGGAGAATATCGACTTTCACCGGAGAATGTCAACATTCACCAAATACGTCGGTGAAAGATCAAATATTGCATTACATTCTTCTACATTCGGACCCTCACCGGTGTATGTCGATAATCACAGATATGCTCTGGTGTAGATAGGAAAGAGCGGAGTATATGTACACACTCTTATTGCAAAAGGAAGTGTTCCACAAATAAATGCAGTTGTAAAAGCAAGGGCCTCTTGTGCAATTGAAAGTGTCATAACAGTTTAAGTTGTTGCAATAAATAAGATTTGAATCACGTAATTTAGTAAACATAGCTTGAGTAAGCTCCCTGTTCCGAGTCAGGATAGTTCATGTTACCAAAGCAAGTAAAGAGGAATACAAGTCCTGATAGTGGCGCCCGTCGAAGAAGAATAACCATGGCCGAGTTTCAAGAAGAACCTGTGGTGCCTGCAGAAGCGGCTCAGAATCCAGAAATTCCAGCTGCCGCCCTGGAAGGATTTGGGTACATCGTACAGACCATGCGCGCATCGATGAAACCAGAAGCAACATTTAATGGAAACTCACCGGTAACTAGGTTTTTGGAAAAATTGGATGACCACTTCATGCTGTATCCAGTCCATGAGTTCCATAAGGTCACTTTAGCTACCAGCGCTTTGAGGGGCCAAGCGCTTAATTGGTTCAAATTTATAGGCAGAAGCCTCTTGGGTCAAGCGGGAAGTCCCACCTATACTTACGAAAATTTTAAGACTGCCTTAGTAAAAGCCTTCCCTGTCGTAAGAGATCGTGCAAGTTTAGAAACGGAACTCTTCAGCATATACCAGCAACGAATCGAAAATCTTTCCACCTTTATTTAAAAAAAAATTCACGTCTTTAAACTCTTGTATGGAAACCGTCCGGATCCTGAGATAATCCAAGTGATTTTGCTGAGTTTAGTTCCCCAAGTACAAGACTTTATTTAATTAAGGAATCCGACTACACTGGAAAAGTTATTTGAGCTAACAATCCAGTTTGAAAGTAGAAGAACGGCGGACATCGAATGAAGACGCCAGTATGAGCAACGAAGCCAATTTGGTGCGCCAAGACCACAGCAAAGGCAAGAACACGGCTACGGAAGCAAATCGAATCAGAGGGCAAGGAAACCTGAGTATCCAAAAACAACCGGCGAACGTCGACAGTTCAATAGTAAGCCAGAAAAAAAGTCTGAAGGCCAGCGGAAAAACAAGGAAGGCATGGAAAGGAAGAAAGAAAATTTAAACTAAAACGGATTTCTACTGACGGGAGGGTGCGGAAATCCGAAGGCCAAGAAAAGCCCTCTTTCTTCAAGTTAAATACAGTTATTGTGAAAAATTTGACTCTTCCAAAGATTGAAGTTAGAGCTTTATAAAAGATTTTGCAGCTATTGTTGAACCATTGTTAAAATTAAAAAGGAAAAAAGCAAGATTCTCGTGGACGGCCGAAGCCAATAGTGCTTTCGAAAAATTAAAGCAAGCATTAACGCAAGCCCCTGTTTTGAAATTTCCTGAAAAGGATGAGAATTTAGAAATTTCAGTGGATGCTTCGGATTATGCGCTAGGAGCGGTACTTTCGCAAAATCAGCAGCCCGTGGCATTTTTTAGTAGAACTTTAAATCAAACACAAAGAAATTATTCCGCGACTGAGAGAGAGGCACTTGCAGTTCTGTTAGCAGTGTAAAAGTTCCGAGTCTATTTTGAAAAGGATCCAATAACAGTGTATTCTGATCATGCGGCGGGAACTAGATTGTACTCAGGGAAAAACTTATCCCCAAGGTTAATAAGATGGGCACTAAAGTTACAAGAGTATAATCTGGTAATTAAGCACACGCCCCGGAAAGGAAAATATCGTAGCACATGCCCTATCCAGAATAAAAATAAATGAAGAAGGTAATACTGTAAAGGTGGCAATGCTCACAGCATGTAAGTTGCATTCCCGAGAAACTGTGATAACCGAACTGGGTAAAGATCCTGAATTTAAAAATATTTATGATTATTTAAAGGATCCTGAAAATTTTAGCCACCAAGATATTGTGGCGATAAGAAATAGGGCGGCCCATTACGAACTAATAGATGGTCTATTATTTTATACAAAAACTACGAATTCCAACAACGAATTTCGACCTGTTATCCCAGCTGGTCTTAGATTAAATATACTGCAGGAGTTACACGACTCCCCTTTATCTTCTCATGCTGGTATTCGTAAACCTATCCAACGCGTACGCGAAGCAGTTTATTTTCCTGAGCTGCAAAAGTTAACAAGGGCGTATGTCCAGTCCTGCCCAACATGTCAAGCAGTTAATTATATTAATTTCCGCCCGGCCGGGTTTCTAAATAGTATTAAATCGGAATTTCCAAATGAAATAATTGGCATCGATTTATTGGGCCCTTTCCCAAAAAGTCAGTTAAATAAAAGTCGCTGTCTTCTTGTTATGGTTGATCATTTTAGTAAGTGGATCGAAATTGTTCCCTTAAAACGAGCCTCCGCGAAATTAGTTACTGATTCTATTTTAAATAAATATATTTTAAAATACGGGGCGCCCCTAAATGTAATATCGGATAATGATCCTCTATTTGTAAGTCTTATATTTGAAGACATGTGCCAAAAACTGGGCATACGTCATTTAAAAATGGTCCCGTATCGGCCGCAATCAAATATTGCGGAACGGGTCAATAGAAATATAATGAAAATTGTCCGTAGTTATGTTAAAAATTTTCATAATAGCTGGGTTAACTATGTCAATGAATTAGGTTTCGCCCTTAAGACCGCAAAACATGATACGACGGGCAAAACTCCTGCTGAGTTATTTTTAGGCAGAAAGATTATAACGCCGTTAGATAAATTATTTTATGTTCAACAAAGAGCCCCAGAATTTAAAATGGGCAATATAGAAAAATAAATTAAAGAAGCAAAAAAGAACACTGAAGTAGCACAGAGAAATCAGAAGCTTTATTATGATATGAAACGACGGGGAGTAACTTATAAAGTAGGAGATGAAGTGTTAAAAATTAAGCATTAACTTTCTTCAGCACCAGAAGATAAAACTGCCAAATTTTATCCACGATTTGAAGGACCATATGTCATAGAAAAAGTAACTCAGGCTTAGTGGTGTTAAGAGCCAGGAATGGTGAAACCTGCACCGTAAACGTAGACCAGATAAAACCATTTTATAATCGTAATAAAATGCCAATATTTCAAGATCTTTTGCAGGATCCGGCACGGCAGGCACAAGCTCCAGAGGTGGAACAACGACAATCCCAAGGGCAAGCCATTAGTAGACAGGAGCAATTGAAAAGAAAGTTCCCCCGTTGGAAAACTGAAGGTAACAAGAAAAAGAAGTCGTTCCACCGACCAGGAAAGAGAGGGCACGACCACCCCCAGAATGAAGAAGGGAGAAGTACGACTAATGCAAAGAAAGCCAGGAGAAATGACAGCAACTATAACACGGCTCCAAAACAGAAGATCTACCCATCGGATAGGAGTCTACGCAGCAAATGTCGACGAATTGATGAAGGAAGACCAGCTGCAGATGCAAAGACGCAAGAAAAATTTGAACAGCCAGCAACGAGATCCAGGCAACAACGAGAGACAGTTGTCCCGGTTCCGCCAAGACCAGCTGCCATCAAACGGCCGAGACCACAGGCAGATGCTAAAAAAAAAGGTCTTCAACGGTGACCGAACTGGAAGAAAAAGAAAGCTCATGGAGGAAGGAACCGAAGGCCGAACCCGCACAAGAAGGAAGATCAACCAGACCGTAGTCTTCGCTACCTTCCAGGACTGGGCAGAAAAAAGGATGTCTGAATATTACAGAGATAAGTAAAACTTTATGTTACTTTGAAACCATAAGTTAATTTTTCAATCTTACTGCAAGTGGCAGAATTCAAGAATTTTTACCTTATGTGAGGCCTACCTTTATCGCTAAAAAGGCAAGAAAGGAGTTGTTACCTATTTTGGTATTATTTTCAATTAATCGCGAGTAAAACTAAAATTAATGTATAATAGGAATGTGTAAATACTTGAATATTGAAAAAGCATAGATAATCTCTGAGAAAGGTACCTTAAGAAAATTGTAAAAATTATTGTATAAAATTTTATTTAAAAGATTCTGGCAAGAAAGAAGTTTTAATCTGAAAGACTTTTGAAATGTAGAATTTCAATGCAGAAGAATTGGCACTTGCTTGGAAAAGAATAGAAGTTAACAATGTACTAATAATGTATGTTTTAAAATGCGTAAAATTAACGGCATGTTAATATGTCCTTATATACAATATGAACTGTTATCTTAAAAGTTAAGAAATATTGTGATATGTTAAAAGTAAAAATATTAGAGTAATGCCAAAAATTTTAACTTATTCGTGTGACTGTAAAAAGAGCAAATTATTGTGAATATGTGATAAAGGTTGAATGAATGTAGTTATGCTCTCTGACGCTACACTTCAGAGTTAGCCACTTTTCAGAATAGTACCTCAGGGTTTAGAGATAAATATAAGGTGTGTTCTGAGGTCTTGTTATGTTGAATTTTAACACGTTAGTGTTTTGATTGCAGGCCGTAGTGTTGAACACTTGTACATAGACACGCTCGTGTTTGGTGTTTTTCTTTACAACACAAGTCAGAGAGCACGGGGAGATAATTAAATAACGTCATGAATGAAATAAGAATTTTAAAGGAGAAATATAAATATTCATGTTACTTGCCATTTGATTGTGTAACATTTCATTAAACTAGTTTTCCTTCCATAAGCAACCAGATTTCAACTAAGAAACTCCTGTTTATAGATGCAGTACAGATGAAAATATTTGTCCATAGAGATGATAATGTTAATTTCTAGTTTCTAGTGAGAAATGTTTGTAAAAGATTGGCCTCGCGTTAGATTCTAGAGCTAAAAGTTTTCAACAAGGTCGTTTTAGACCTCAGTTTCAAACTAATTAACTCTGGCGGGTAGTATGTAAGGATCCTAAGTTTTACTAACGTTTTTGATGTCATTTAAAACGCTTAATTACAGGGCCGTAGTACAATACACCCCCCCCAACACCAGAAGTATAGCAATATACAATAGTGAAGTGATCGAAGATTCTTTGGAAATAATCGTTGTCATCGAATGACATGCATATTCTATTTAAGTAATCGTTGTCATCGGCTTTTAATATTCTTTGCAAATGATCATTGTCATCAAATAATCATTGTAAAGAATCATTCTCATCGGATAATCATTGAAAATAATCCTTGTCGTTACATAAAGGGGCATAGTAGCTGATGTATAAAGAATTGTACTCAAATTCTAATAAAAAGAATCGCATATGTATGCAATTTATCATATGATCATTATTTACAGCCATGATCTTATATGTTTTCGACCTACGGCTCCTAATGACGCCGCGGAAAACTTGCGCAACAGTGACAAAAAGAATATTTAAAAATACAATAAAAGCTTGAAAGCTAGGGAAAAAGTGTGAATTTATTTTCCTTTTATTTAAATGAAGTTTAATGTTTTTAAAGGAAATTGAATATTGTAAACAGGAATCAGCAGTTTAAATATATGTGGGATTTTGCCTCTTTCTTTTTTTTTTCTTCGTAACATCATATCCTCCGGAACGGGGGGGGGAGATTTGAGTTTAAAAGGAGGTACCCTCGGATTTCAAAAATTCTTCGTAAAACTTTTCGACTATTGTTGTCTTCCTACGACTATCACTCGAGATGTTATATAAAATTTCGGAAAGCGCTGGAGATCAAATTGCTTTATTTAGAAAAATGATGGCTCTTCTCTCTCTCAAATCGTATTGTTTAAGAGAAATTTTTAAGTTAAAAAAATATGAAATAAATAGTATTGCCAAACTCGAAACTTATTGTTATTATTTACGGTTATATTCTGAGTTGAAGAAAGCACGTGATTCCATATAACGTCACTGTATGTCGAAAAATATTTCGTTAATTTCAGTATTTTAAATGAATAGCTGCTTTTGGCAACTTTTATGTTTCACCTTTAGATACGTGACACGATATGCTATCGCTACATTAATTCTTTTATTGAGATTTTGCAAATTTGTTATATTAAAATAAATTTAAATCATAACTACAAATGTATTATCCCAAGTGTCAAAGGTCTTTGTTTCCTGACTTGGCAAGAAACATTTATTTACGAATAGCTGGTTGCTTGGAAAGAATGAAATATTTTCTTCATAATGAAATGTTTCTATGCATTTTATGCTATTCTAATAAAAATTTTATTTCTTTTATTGTATAGTTCCTTTCTGAGTAGAAGTTTAAACTTCTGTAGGTATTTAACATATTTTAGATGCAATGTTACTTTACAACAGTTACATAATTTTTTTTTTCAATTTACTAAAATGTCTGAACGCAAGAAGACAGCACAAACGTTACAGCGAGCTACAGAAAAAATGAAGTAAAAAGCACTAGGAGACTCAGCAGGCAAGTACAAGAAACTTGTCGCAAGTAAACGAAGGATACAAGACTGTCCGCGTCATCGTCAGATTCGACAGGAAATACCAGAACAGCTCAAGAAGCTACATAAACAACTCAAGACGCTGCAGATTACGGTCAGTTTCGGTTCGAAGAGGCAGAGCTCATACGAGGAAACAAGCTTCGCATGAACGCATCACGACATACACGTAGTACCCTTCACAATGCAGGAAGTTTACTTTGAGCAACACACTGTATACGTAGAGCTCGTAGACATATATAGTAAAGATTTTGCTTTGTCAACAGCCCCCTAGTAAAATGTATGAAGTTTATATTGACATCTCACAATACCTGAAAGAAATTTTTCTATTTACTTCTTCATTTACTATTTTCTTAAATTTCTTATCAGTAATCCTGTCTATATATTATAGATATCAAAATCAGAAAAAATTAATTAATTAATTATCTTTAAATGTATCTAAGTGATGAATACTTCGCCCCTGTTCGTACCGAAACAACACGATGTAATTGTAGATACCTAGAAAGTAAAATGTATTCAGCAGGCTGTACAGCAAGCGACAACTATAAATGGTGATAACACAAGAATGTTATATAATGTTATATACTGGCAGAATTTTAAAAAAGAACATATACATCAGTGTTTTAAAAATACGAATTTTGCATCAAATTGCAAAACAAATATCTTAAAATCTGCCTTTCCATGCATAAGAGTTCAGGATTCGGAAAATTATATTTTCGTAAACGGTTTAGCAAAAATAACAAAAATTATTGCCTTGAGAAATGGATAATCTTGGTATGAATACGAATTACGCCAAGACTACTCGTCAATGGTTGTTTTGAACACGCCCTTAATGTATATATATAACCCTTAAAAAACGTAAAGTGAGTGAATCTACTATTCGAGTGTGTCTTTATATCTTGAGTATTTAAGAAATAAGAATTGCATTTATCTATGTCGATAAAGCTAACGCTATTGCCCGAATAACAACGTTTATTTAACACTTGATATAACCAACTTCATATATATCTTGAAATAAAACATAAATTTCCTAATCAGATACTACCGATTGCAGAAAAAATACAAAAATAATGGAATTTCTAATAACACTACAAGTAACATACCGAGGAATAAATTGCGCTGCAAAACTGATGCAATCTACAATATGTAAACCACAAAATTTATCTACCGCTATAGAAATGCAATAGAATGAGAAATGAAACTGTGATGAGATTTCTAATGAAAAATTTACCATAAACTATTAGTATATGATATAAGTAAATATATACTTTTAATATTATTCATTTAAATATGTTCAAATGTTCATAATATTCATTACTTACAAACGCTTCTTCATTCATCGAAGCATAGCACAAGCCATTCTCAATTCAGTGCTGGTGCACGTCAATAAAATAAGGATAAATCCAAATTTTTACAAAAAATCAATCGCCTTGACTCGTTTCTCAGAAAACGTATGTCTACAAATGCAGTATTAATATATCACATCAATATAATTCGGGATCATAAAATCACCAAACAACGCATTAAACGCAAAAAATCGCATTAAGGCAGAATGAAGAATTTTCACTCTTACAATGACTTTTACAACAATATATAATAGAATCGAATTTCTAAACTAAGTGTTCATTGTTACACCATATTTCATTCTTGGGGAACCTTTCATGGTTGTTCAGTAATTCTAACTGTTAACTGGTATAAAAAGAATTATGATTGCATATATATGCACAGACTTATATATGTATTATATTAACACGTATCTGTAGTAACATACATCATCTTATATTATATGTATTCGCATAATTCTAAATTAATTATACTAGTCAACATAATTTGTATATTGATAGCAGCACAGTTTTAAAATTATTTATTACTATCTGCTTGCTAACGATTATATAATTAAGTACAGTGGTACCTCGACATACGAGTTTAATATGTTTCGTAACCTTGCTCGTATCTCAAAGCAATTTTCCGCATTGAAAGTAATCGAAATGCCATTAATCCGTTCCAGCTCCCAAAACACGACCTCAGCTGTTTTTTAAGTGTTTTTTAATAAGAAAAATGTAGTTTCTTATTCAAAAACAAGAAGAAACATATATTTATAAATAACAAATACATATTCTATAAAAACATAATTAAAAGAAAAAGTGCCTACGGAAGCGCTTAATTTTTGTCACTGGTCTTCGCTCTTTTTGTCATGATCTGCTCATTTTCACCCGCAGATCGTTTAAAAAAACTGTCCAAGGAGGTTTGTTTCTACCTACCTGTCAAGGTATTGCGGAATCGAGTTAGGCAAGTTTCGTTGAACAACTCCGATTTAGGACTAGTTGCAACTTTTTCGCGGTGATTTATATCCACGAACTCTACAACTTTATCCCACATTCTCAAGATCTCTTTTATATCTCTTGTAGGGATAACCTCCTCCATCTCTGGCTCCTCTTCAAAACTAATTTTTCGTTGAACCACCGCATGCTGCTGCAAATGCAGATCGTGTAACTCCTCGGTTGTCAGCTCCTGAGACTGTTCCTCTGCGAGTTCGTTCACATCTCTCTCCTCCACCTCCAGACTCATGGATTTTCCCAGAGAAACAAGCTCCTCTACCACTGACACTTTGGGTTCCAATCCTTCGAATTCTCTTTCAGCTACAGCCTCAGGCCACAGCTTCTTCCATGCAGACGTTGTAACACCCAGCCAGGCCTGAACAATAATTCTTAGGCACATCACGATGTTAAAGTGTTTTTTCCAGAACTCTCGAATGGTAAGGTTTGTGTTCTCTGTCACCTCAAAGCAGCGGCGAAAAATGTGCTTAGTGTACAAATTCTTAAAATTAGAAATCTCCTGCTGATCCATGGGCTGCAGGATAGGAGTGGTGTTGGGTGGTAGGTAGGGAAATTTTATATACTTGAAATCATCGAGTAAATCATCTTCGAGATTTGACGGGTGAGTAGGGGCATTGTCGAGGCCAACACCAGAACAGAACACCAGAATTATCCACTCCACAAAGAAGTTCATTCTGTCTCACGCCTTCGGATTTGCCCTCCACATATCTTCTTAAAATTATAACTGGCAGGTTTTCTTTTAAAATATTATATGACTTAAAGCCTCTGGGGTTTTCCGAATGGAATACTAGCGGAAGCTTGATTTTACAGTCGCCACTCGCATTGACGTCAATTGCTAGATTTAATCTATCCTTAATGGGTTTGTGACCTGGCATCTTCTCCTCTGCCGTTATGTAAGTTCTATTCGGCTTCCTTTTCCAGAAAAGCCCTGTCTCGTCACAGTTGAGGACTTGCTGGGGGAATGTATCCTTTGGCTACTATCTGTTCGGAAAACATTTTGATGTAAACATCAGCTGCCTTTACATCCGGATTTGCTGCCTCACCATGCCTGACGACGGAGTGAAGGTCGGTCCTTTCCCTAAAGTTGTCAAACCAGCCCCGACTGGCTTTAAACGGGTCTTCCGATTCCACGTTTGTAGAAGTGTGTGGGATCTTCTTTAGAAAATAAGCGTAAATCGCTCGTAAATAACTCGTAATAGTGCCTTCTCACATATGATGCTTTGTGTTAAGGTTCCTCCTTGAAGCTGCTTCTCTCTCACTCACACCATCAGTAGTTTCTCCATGTCTTGAAGGAGAGAGGTCGGAGCTTAAAAATTATTGTAACGCCCTTAGTTGGCGTTATACTTTATCAACTCCTTTTGTTCAAGCACAGTAAATATCATTGATGTGTTACGCCCGTACATCCTCCCCAAGTCAATTACTCGCACACCTTGCTCATGGTTTTCTATTATTTAACGCTTTAATTCAATAGACATCATCATCTTCTTTGGACCCAGGGTTATAAAAATAAATATGATAATGTTTTCTAAATGTACAAAAAGCAAAAAACGCGAACCCAACTTATCAAAAATGCTTCCAAAACTAGGGAAACAAGCACTCAGACTGAGGACTAGTCTGAGGTGGGAGAAACTGTTAGACGCTGCACACGACACCTACATGCGCGCGCATGTTGCGGTCGTGTACAGCGGTGTAGTGTGCGATTCCTCGTATCTCAAATCTTACTCTCGTCTCAAAGCAAAAACATCGCTCGCTCGGTAGCACTCGTATGTTGGGGCACTCGTATATCGAGGTACCACTGTAAATACAGTTTATAGTTTTTTTAATGTGACAATCATTATAAGCGATGCAGATTTTTCCTTGTGGCTTCATTTGTTTCCTCTTCCAAAATTTCGAACGTCCAACAGTTTTGTCAGTTTCGGGCTTTTGGTATGGAGAGTGAGAAAATGAGATAAGACCAGAATGAACTTCAGTTCTGAACTTTGCAGTTCAGCATAGAGTAAGGAGTATTGACAGATTTATGTTCGCTCTTTACGTGCGCTTTTCATCGTATTTTCTTCATCATTCTCAGCACTTTAAAGTGATAACTACTAGCAGTGTTCCTTTATATTTCGTATATTTTTGGAATTATATTTTTTTACTCGTACTTTTCGAAAAACTCCAGAATTGTTTAGTGTTTTTTCGGGACAAATAAATTCTAACAAGCTACCAGCTCTTCCGCATGCTTTACGAACCTTTATGCCAGGAACAATTTTGGGTGTTAGACGTAGGACAGAATGCTAGTGACAAGAACAATTGAGGAGCATCTGAGGCAGCTTGTGACAGTCTTTGCTGCGTTCCAGGAAGATATAAAAGGAGAGGTTGATTCAATTACAGAAGAGATATATGCGTCCAACAAAAGAGGGAAAGGTGAAATAATACCAGTTCAAGGAAAGATGGAATCTATCCAAAATTGATACTTAAGCCTGTCAAGAAGAAATAAAAGACAACAGTAGAAGATTTTCGAGGATTTTGAAAGCAGAAATAACATGGTCGAAAGGAGAGTTAGAGAAACTGGAGAACGTGTTTCTGTTGTCAAACAGCAGATCAAAGAAAGAGTTAATGCTGTCAAACTACAAATCAAAGGAAGAGTTTCTGATGTCGAACAACAAATCGATGACAGAGTTTCTGCTGTTGTCGCCAAAGAATCTGACAGCTTGAACACATTCATAATGACAACTGGAGACGATTCTGATACCTTTAAATTGGTACCTATGTTTTCCGACCCATTTCTCATGCTTTCCACGTGTGATGGAAAAAACATTTGGCATATGTACAAGGCTCAGTTCTGTATAGCTCCAAATGGAAATGGGTAGGATTCCGAAGACAAACCTGTAATTTCGCAACTTCTCTGAGAATAGAAGACGATATCGGTCCCACTCTTCTAGAAAACCAGAGGCTAGATTTTGATGCTGTACCCGGTACGCGAAAGCTCTACTAAGAAGTGTTTAAAAGGCTATAGAAGGCTGCAGTTAATATCTCGATAGCAGAAGCTCGCCAAAATAATCGAGAAGCTCGCCACTGATATCGAAATGCTCTCCCATCTCTCCTTTTTTGACTGCTCAACAGAAATACGTGAAGTACAATCCATGAAATACTTCCTCGGTGGCATACGGGAACCTGAGGTATAGAAACAACTGCGAATAGTGGATCTCAAGGATTTAAAAAATGCCTAGAATGTACGCCCTGAAAAACGTGGCAGTCCTTTCAGAAACTTGCACACACCAATGCCCAATCGGAACTACTCCAACCCAGAAGCTAGTGGACAAGTGACAGCTCGTCCAGGCAGTCTACCCACTTAAGTAAGTGCCTTGAGGCGGAACAGACGTCAGACGAAAGCGACCTTAGTATGCTAGAACGGCAGTGGTGATGAACGCTTACGAAAGAACTGCAGAACACATTAGGACACAGAAGATAATGCTGCTAATCAGCAAGAAGTCACGGAAACAAATCGTGGATGTTGAGCGGAATTTGCCAGAGATTGCCAGATATTGAGAAGTCCCACATAAAATCCTTTCAGATTTCGGTTATGGTTGGTGGCAATAATGGACATGAGGCATACAAATAGAGTTCCCTTAGTATAACAATCGATACATCAGTAATTTACCATCATCCAAAACCTCAAGTCGAGATGATAGAACCAGCATGAACAGAACTTTTCCTTCCAGGATTATAGCTGAAAACAGAAATTTCCGGTAAGGCATTATGAAATATGCTAAGAACGTTAAGAGCACGAAATGAGTACTAATAATATGTTCTTTCGTTGAATTATCAAGGCCGTCATTCCGGTGACGGTTGAAACGTAAGTGCCAAAGCTAAAGTCATTGGGGAATGCGAAGTGGTTGCATCACATTTTCCATTGAACTACGTTAAGGGGTCTCGTACACCTTAAAACCCTCAAAATCTCTGAATATGATCCTGTTGTAAGAATTGGGATAGCATATTTATTTTTAAAGCTATTACTTCCAGTTTTTTACAGCTGACTACATAGCACAGCTGAATTAGTAAACAAATAGTTTATGTTGCCACAAATGTTTTTATAATTTAATCTTCTTTGTGAGGTAATTTTTTATATGATCACGCAATACTCCCACATTGCGTGCACAATTTAAAACATTCTGTTATATATTTTAACTTCATAGTTAATATACAGCTTGTATAGCATCTAAAGACTACTGTGAACCAAAAATCTTAAGAATTTTATGTTAAATTCTCATTTTATTTAGAACTAAATTTATACAATGCATTTTAATAAAGAATTTTTAATATTTCCATGCGTAAAATTTTTGACTATTAAAATATTCAATATATTTTTGGTTCAGTTAGATGATAATACTCATATAAAGAAGTCCATTAAATTTAAAGTGTGTACCAAGAACCGTTTTTAAAATATCATGCGCGCAACAGTGAAAATTTATGTTTTGAGATAATCAAGTTTTAATGTAAATATTTTTTAAATACTTCTCTTGTTATAAAATATATAAAATGCTTATTTTCTGAGAGATATTGTAATATTATACAATTTCCAATAGTTGGTATAAGCATAATTAATGTAAAATAAGCTGCCATCATCAAAGTATAACATATACACTAAAAATGATTTGAAACTTCTACGCTATCAATGATACAATTAAATTTTTCTTACAAATTGGAACTTAGTTATAGGCAAATGTTTCAGGTAAAGTTCTCTGTAATGTATTATTGTATATCAAACATATAAATTATTTAATAGTTCTTCCACAGAGTAACTTTAGCATACTCTAAATCTCTGAATATGATGGATACAAATATACTTCAGTACTAATATACTTCATATACTTCAGTATTCAACTTTCTAATAATAAAGTGCATAGTATATTTATTTTCAAAATGATATATTTAAAAAGTATAAATCCTAATAAATTGCATAAGCTTTTGTCAATATGAAACACATTCAAATTACCATACTATATAAAATACCATGACAGAATGATAGCCGTGTATTAAAATACGTGTAGCATATTTGAACAAATAATTTATTTTTACATAACCACATCAGTTAAGTACTTTCAAGCATTTAAGCATATGATATGTATCATATTATGCAATATTATTTAAACATAGGTGGGAAAAAACCTTTACGACTTATTTGAAATTGTATGCTAAACTGCTACATTCATCGAAGTATAACATATCGACTAAGAATGATAAAACTAAAACTTCCTTACAAATAAGAATTTACTTATAGCCAAATGTCTTAGCTCAAGTTCTCTGTAATATATTACTGTATATCAAACTTATAAAACATTTAATAGTTCTTCCACAATGTAACTTTAGCATACTTTAAATGCTATGTATACAACTGCGAAAAACCGTATTTTAAGAAATTTGAGTTTTAATGCCAATACTTCAGTATATAACTTTCTAATAATAAAGTGCATAGTATATTTATTTTCAAAATATATTTAAAAAGTATAAATCCTAATAAATTGCAGAAGCTTTTGTTAGTATGAAACACGTTAAATTTACCTTGCTATATACATTACCATAACAGAATGATAGCCGTATATTAAAATACATGTGGCATATTTGCACAAAAATTTATTTTTACATAACCACTTTAGTTAAATAAACTCAATCATTTAGGCATATGATATGTATTATATTGTATAATATACATATTATTTAACATGGGTGAAAAAATCTTTTACGACTTACTTCAAATTGTATGCTAAACTGCTAAAATTTTATTTACAAATTAAAACGCTCCAGCACAATAAACATCCCCATCATTTTTATGGAGGCCTGCACTTCTGACATTTTTTGCTGCCTTTCAAGGTTACGCTGTTGTTTTGTTTCTGACAAGCCTTTCGTTTCTGCGTTATCTATTCTCTAGTTATCAATTTGTAAAAATCCTTCAATAGAAAACTTACTTCTAAAAAGCTGTACCTCATTCATTACAGAATTTCTACCAACAGACCTTTCGTTAAAAGCAATTACTGCTTCATTTCCAGCAATTTGAACTATCCTACTACCAGCACGACATGTCTTTGGACAAAATTTCCAAATTAAGGAATTAAATGATTTATTATTATTTTGTGTTTTCCCGCCAAGGCAACGTCTCAATAACGAAGGTTGTGACAAATCTATAAAAACTGGCTTTATTGCCTCCATTACAGCGACTGTCTCAGAATTTATATGCTTATAATCAGCTTTATTTTGCTTAGCTTTATTGTATTTGCACCATGTGGTTTCATTTGTAGGACAAACGTCATGAATCGGCTTTTCATCACTCGATATTTTGTGGTAGTAAATTGCCCAAATGGCTTTTCTCATATTACTAACAGACTCATTATATTCTCTAATCGCATTACCATAATACGAAGTTATTTCATTTATTAACTTATCTGTTAGTATCCCTTTCCCAGACAGATTTTACCGTCATTTAATTTTACTTTTTTTCTTTCAAGTTTTAATTTGCGTAGCCATATTCCCATTCGTTTTTGAATATGTCCAACACACTCAATTTTTTCTATATTCTATGAACCATATGGTTTGGCGTCAGTTATACCTGCAAATGGTTTTGCATCACCTATGTAAGGATCTTAAGTTTTACTAACGTTTATTTTATTTTAAATCTTTACTATCACTTCTTATTTTCTACTTCCGGCCAGAATTAAAAGCGTTAACTTATTTATGCAAAATTTGTGTGGCGAACGCCAAGTACTTAAGATGTGGCTTTTTGCCAAGCGAGAGAGAGGAAGGAGTTAGTCGAAGCAGGCCACTTACCTTAGAAGTTTTACTCAGTTGCTGGTTGCCTTCCAGGCCAGAGTTTTAATCCTCGTGATAATTTTTAAACGTATTGTAGTGTTAACAGTTCTCTATACGGCTTCCTGTTAATATAAGGCCAATCTTCCACGTTTATTATTCCAAAGTTAAGTTAAAGTTTAGTTAAATATTTTTATATTCTTACGTTTAGACCACAAGTAGTGGGTCTTTGTATTCCGAAGTACGGATATTATTGTAAAGAGAGAAAAATAAAGGGTTTTGTATACCTTTCTTGTGTATCCTGTCTACTCCCCACAGTTATTGAACATAGCTTTAGTAAGCTCTCTGTTCCGAGTCAGGTACTTGCATATTCCCGAAGAAAGTAAGACGGAACATTGAACCTGATAGTGGCGCCCAACGAAGAAGAATAACCATGGCCGAGTTTCAAGAAGAACCTGTGCTGCCTGCAGAAGCGGCTCAGAATCCAGAAATGCCAGCTGCCGCCCTGGAAAGATTTGGTTACATCGTCCAGACCATGCGCGCTTCGATGAAACCAGAAGTAACATTTAATGGAAACTCACCGGTTACCAGTTTTTTAGAAAAATTGGATGACCACTTCATGCTCTACCCCGTGCACGAATTTCAAAATGTTACCTTAGCTACCAGCGCTTTGAGGGGCCAAGCGCTTAATTGGTTCAAATGTATAGGCAGAAGTGTCTTGGGTCAAGCAGGAAGTCCCACCTATACTTACGAGAATTTCAAGACTGCCCTAGGAAAAGCCTTCGCTGTCGTAAGGGATCGTACGAAATTAGAAACGGAACTTTTCAGCATATATCAGCAAAGAATCGAAAATCTCTCAAGCTGTATTTTAAGAAAAATTCACGTCTTCAAAATCTTGTATGGAAACCGTCCGGATCCTGAGATAATTCAAGTGATTTTGCCGAGGTTACTGCCCCAAGTGCAAGACTTTATTGAATTAAGAAATCCGACTACACTGGAAAAGTTATTTGAGCTTGCAATCCAGTTTGAAAGTAGAAGAACGGCGGACATTGAAAGAAGACGCCAATATCAACAGCGAAACCAATTTGGTGCGCCAAGACTACAGCAAACTCAAGCACACGGCTACGGAAGCAAAGCGAATCAGTAGGCAAGGAAACCCGAGCATTCAAAAACAGCCGGCGAACGTCGACAGTTCAATAGCAATCCAGGAAAAATGTCTCAAGGCCAGTGGAAAAAGAAGGAAAGCACGGAAATGGAAAATAAATTAAACTAAAACGGATTTCTGCTGCCGGGAGGGTGCGGAAATCCGAAGGCCACGAAAACCCCTCTTCCTTCAAGTTAAATACAGTAATGGTGAAAAATTTGACTCTTCCGAAGATTGAAGTGTTGGTGAATAATATCCCAGCCACCGCACTCCTGGATACAGGCGCGTAGTGTTCCTGTGTGGCAGAAGATTTTTTTAGGAAGTATTTTCGTAAATATCGTATATATAATTATAATGCGACATACGACATAATACGACAGTGTTAGCTGCGCAAGGAGAAAGATGTAAGTGTATAGGTAAATTACCGCTGTATGTCCGTATCAAGGACGAACAAGTAAAGGTTATGTTTTTCATAGTAAATAATCTGCAAGCACATATTATCTTAGGAATAGATTTTCTTTCAGAGGCACAAGCAACGCTAGATTTTAATGAAGCGTCCCTTAAGCTGACAATGAAACCAGTTCGTGAAGAAAAGGCTGAACCGCCGATGTTAAACCTTGACCACCTGCCTAATGAAGAGCAACGAAGAATCCGACAAGTGGTAAGTCAATTTGCTTCGTTGTTTAGTGATATTCCAGGATTTACTCAGGTTACTAACCATAGTATTGACACCGGAGATTCAATGCCAGTTCGCCACAAAGCATACCGGTATGATAAGAATAAGGAAAAAATTATAGAATGGCATATCACCGATATGCTACGTAAAAAGATCATAACGCCCATCTCAAGTAGTTTTGCTAGCCCGGTGGTTTTATGTAAGAAAAATAATGACTATCCATTGACACATCCAAAAAGGTGGAGATTCGCAATTGACTACCGTAAATTAAACTCCATAACTAAATATCCGGTATATCCGTTACCTATTATTGAAGAAATTCTAAGGAACATAACATCCACCAAATATATGACGACTTTACACTTAACGACTGGTTATTTTCAAATAGGGGTTAGGCCTGAGGACGTGCCTAAGACTGCTTTTATAACCAAGTCTGGCACTTATGCATTTCTGCGTATGCCGTTTGGCCTTTCAGGGGCACCGGCAACATTTCAGCGATGTATGGACATTGTGTTAAGGCCTGTTCATGAAAAGTCCACATTTATCCATTTAGAGGATATTATTACTAGTGATAATCTCGACCAACATGTACAGGATTTAAGACAGGTGTTTTCTTTATTAAATGAGGCCGGTCTAAAAGTTAATGTCGAAAAGGGCAAATTTGCAGCCCCTGAATTAAAATATTTAGGTTACAAAATATCTCAGAAAGGAATAGAGACAGACGAATCAAAAATAATCGCTGTACAAAAGTATCCGACTCCAAACACGGCGAAGAAGCTCTCTTCTTTTCTAGGACTTTGTTCATATTATAGGTCCTTTATAAAAGATTTTGCAGCTATTGCTGAACCATTGTTAAAATTAAAAAGGAAAAAGGCAAGATTCTAGTGGACGGCCGAAGCCAATAGTGCTTTCGAAAAATTAAAACAAGCATTAACGCAAGCCCCTGTGTTGAAATTTCCTGAAAAGGATGAGAATTTAGAAATTTCAGCGGATGCTTCGGATTATGCGGTAGGAGCGCTACTTTCGCAAAATCACCAGCCCGTGGCATTTTTTAGCCGAACTTTAAATCAAACACAAAAAAACTATTCCGCGACCGAGAGAGAGGCACTTGCAGTTCTGTTAGTAGTGCAAAAGTTCCGAGTCTATTTTGGAAAGGCGCCATTAACAGTGTACTCTGATCATGCGGCGGCAACTAGATTGTACTGAAGGAAAAACTTATCCCCAAGGTTAATAAGATGGGCACTCAAGCTACAAGAATATAATCTGGTAATCAAGCATATCCCCGGAAAGGAAAATATCGTAGCAGATGCCCTATCCAGAATTAAAATAGATGAAGAAGGTAATACTGTAAAGGTGGGAATGCTCACAGCATGTACAATAAATTCCCGAGAAACTGTAATAACCGAACTGGGTCAGGATCCTGAGTTTGGAAGCATTTATGAGTATTTAAAGGATCCTGAAAATTTTAGCCACCAAGATATAGTGGCGATAAGAAATAGGGCGGCCCATTACGAACTAATAGATGGTCTATTATTTTATACAAAAACTACGAATTCCAACAACAAATTTCGACCTGTTATCCCAGCTAGTCTTAGATTAAATATCCTGCAGGAGCTCCATGACAGCCCTTTAGCTTCTCATGCTGGTATTCGAAAACCTATCCAACGCGTACGCGAGGCAGTTTATTTTCCTGAACTGCAAAAGTTAACAAGGGCGTATGTCCAGTCCTGCCCAACATGTCAAGCCGTTAATTATATTAATTTCCTCCCGGCCGGGTTTCTAAATAGTATTAAATCGGAATTACCAAATGAAATAATTGGCATCGATTTATTGGGCCCTTTCCCAAAAAGTCAGTTAAATAAAAGTCGCTATCTCCTTGTTATGGGTGATCATTTTAGTAAGTGGACCGAAATTGTTCCCTTAAAATGAGCCTCCGCGAAATTAGTTACTGATTATATTTTAAATACATATATTTTAAAATACGGGGCGCCCCTAAAAGTAATATCGGATAATGGTCCTCAATTTGTAAGTAATATATTTGAAGACATGTGCCAAAAACTGGGCATACGTCATTTAAAAATGGTTCCGTATCGGCCGCAATCAAATATAGCGGAACGGGTGAATAGAAATATAGTGAAAATTATCCGTAGTTATGTTAACAATTTTCATAAAAGCTGGGATAACTATGTCATTGAATTTGCTTTCGCCCTTAGGACCGCAAAACATGATACAACGGGCAAAACTCCTGCTGAGTTATTTTTAGGCAGAAAGATTATAACGCCGTTAGATAAATTATTTTATGTTCAACAAAGCGCCCCAGAATTTAAAATGGGTGATATAGAAAAACTAATTAAAGAAGCAAAAAAGAATACTGAAGTAGCACAGAGAAAACAAAAGCTGTATTATGACTTGAAACGACGGGGAGTAACTTATAAAGTAGGGGATGAAGTGTTAAAAATTAAGCATTCACTTTCTTCAACACCAGAAGATAAAACTGCCAAATTTTTTCCACGATTTTAATGACCATATGTCATAGAAAAAATAACTCACGCTGTACTAGTGTTAAAAGCCAGGAATGGTGAAACCTGCTCCGCAAACATTGATCAAATCAAACCCTACTATGATCGTAATAAAATGCAAATATTTACAGATCTTTTGCAGGATCCGGCACGGCAGACACGGCGGGCACAAACTCCAGAGGTGGAACAACGAAAAGTTCAAGGGCAAGCCATTAACAGGCAGGAGGAAGTGAAAAGAAAGTTTCCCCGCCGGAAAATTAAAGGTAACAAGAAAAAGAAGCCGTTCCACCGTCCAGAAAAGAGAGCTCACGAACACCCCCAGAATAAAGAAGGGAGAAGGACGACGTATGCAAAGAGAGCCAGCAGAAATGACGGCAACTATAATCCGGCTCTAAAACGGAAGATCTACTCATCCGACAGGACTCTCCGCAGCAAATGTCGCCGAACTGCGGAAGGGCCACCAGCGGCGGAGAAAAAGTTACAAGGAAAATTTGAACGGCCACCAACGAGGTCCAAGCAGGAACGCGAAAGAAGTCTCCCGATTCCGCCAAGGCCAGCTGCCATCAAACGGCCAAGACCACAGGCAGAGGCGAAAAAGAAGGTATTCAAGGGTGACCGAACTGGAGAAAAAAGAAAGCTTCTAGAGGAAGGCACTGAAGGGCGAGCCCGCACAAGAAGGAGGATAAATCAAACGCTACCTCCCAAGACTGAGCTCAGAAAAGAATGTCCGAATATAACAAAGATAAATAAAATTTTATGTTACTTTGCAAACTTAAGTTAATCTTTCATTCTTAATGCAAGTGGCAGATTTCAAGAAGTTTTACGTCATGCGAGGTCTACCTTTATCGCCAAAAAGGCGAGAAATGAGTTGTTACCGATTTTGGTATTATGTTTTTCAATTACTCGCGCGTAAAACTAAAGTTGATGTTTGATAGGAATATGTAAAGACTTAAATATTGTAAAAGTTATTGTATAAATTTTATTTAAAACATTCTGGCAAGAAAGAAGTTTTAGTCTGAAAGACTTTTTGAAATGTAGTATTTCAATGTAGAAGAATTAGCACTTGATTTGAAAAGAATAGAAGTTAACAATGTACTACTAATGTATGTTTTCAAATGCGTAAAATTAACGGCATGTTAATATGTTCTTATATACAATGTGAACTGTTATTTTAAATGTTAAGAATACCGTGATATTGTAAAAGTGAAAGTAATGTTAAAATTTTTTTTTATTCGTGTGACTGTAAAAAGACCAAATCATGGTGAATATGTGTTAAAGGTTGAATGAATGTAGTTAGGCTCTCTGACGCTACACTTCAGAGTTAGCCACTTTCAGAATAGTACCTCAGGGTTTAGATTTGAAGTTAGGGTGTGTTACGAGGTCTTGGTATGTTGAATTTTTAACACGTTAGTGTTTTAATTGTAGGAGGAAGTGTTGAACACGTATACATAAACACATTCGTGTTTGGTGTTCTTTAACAACACATGTCAGAGAGCACGGGGAGAGATAATTAAAATAGTCATGAATGAAATAAAAATGTTAAGAGAAATATAAATATGCATGTTACTTGCCATTTCATTGTGTAACATTTCATTAAACTAGTTTTCCTTCCAGATTTCTGGAAGGAACCAGATTTGAATATAAGCTCCTGTTTAGATGCAGTACTGATGAAAAATTGCGTGTCCTTGGAGCTGCTATTGTAAAAACAAATTTCTTTTTTTTTTAATTTCTAGTTTCTAGTGAGAAATGTTTGTAAAAGATTGGCCTCGCGTTAGATTCTAGAGCTAAAAGTTTTCAACAAGGTCGTTTTAGACCTCAGTTTAAAACTAATTAACTCTGGCGGGAAGTATGTAAGGATCTTAAGTTTTACTAACGTTTATTTTATTTTAAATCTTTACTATCACTTCTTATTTTCTACTTCCGGCCAGAATTAAAAGCGTTAACTTATTTATGTAAAATTTGTCTGGCGAACGCCAAGTACTTAAGTTGTGGCTTTTTGCCAAGCGAGAGAGAGGATCGAGTTAGTCGAAGCAGGCCGCTTACCTTAGAAGTTTTACTCAGTTGCTGGTTGCCTTCCAGGCCAGAGGTTTAATCCTCGTGATAATTTTTAAACGTATTGTAGTGTTAACAGTTCTCTGTACTACATACGGCTTCCTGTTAATATAAGGCCAATCTTCCACGTTTATTATTCCAAAGTTAAGTTAGAGTTTAGTTAAATATTTTTATATTCTTACGTTTAGACCACAAGTAGTGGGTCTTTGTATTCCGAAGTACGGAAATTATTGTAAAGAGAGAAAAACAAAGGGTTTTGTATACCCTTCTTGTGTATCCTGTCTACTTCCCACAGTTATTGAACATAGCTTTAGTAAACTCTCTGTTCCGAGTCAGGTCCTTGCATGTTGCCGAAGAAAGTAAGACAGAACATTGAACCTGATACCGTACCAATATAAGAAGTATATTTTACACCTCTTTTTTCCATGGAACATGAAAAATTGTTTATCTTTCCATTCATTTCCATTTTTCCTGAAGAACCAGCATGATTCTCCAAACAGGCCTTGTGTTCACTTACGCCATTTCCTAGAAATGACTCGCAACCTTTGCAATATAAAGACAGTATTTCTGTATCAATTACTGTGTTGCTTTCTGACCCTATTACGGAACAGACTCCAACCAAAGACGTATGTCCTCGAGTCTTCCATGTACCGTCTCCACTTACAGTCACATTTAACGACGAATTTGAAAGAACGATGTGCAATCACAGGAGGGAGATCCATAACGCAGCAGAATTTCTGCATAGCAGCTTTCCCTTGACCAAGAGTTCGCATTGCATACGTAAATCTTCTGTTTAGCTCTGATATATTTTTTCGGACACCTATCATATTAGAGTTTCTGAAAGTTCTTTTACATGAACAATTTGAGCATAGTAACTCAAATTTTGAGCTTAAACCATGATGAAATAGTTCACTTAAATGAACATTACAAATTTTACAACATAAATTATTTTCAATAAATTGAAATAGGATATCCAAATCAAATAGTCTATAACCACTAAAATTAGGCTCTAAAGTTATCTTTATCTCTTGGTGGCAAAACAGTGTCACTATTTAATTTTTTAAACGAAGAACTGACACCACACTTCTTATTCATTGTATCATTATGCTGATTTCCCTGGAACTTTCTTTTCTTTGGTCGATGAATATAAGATCTTTTATTTTTTACATCTTCCTCACAATTTTCCATAATTATTAGGTAATAAAAATACTAAAAAAAAATTGCAATGTTATAATAAAAACACCTTCAAAAAAGTCAAAAGAAATTTAGAAATCGCAAAAGAGCTTGTAAACAATCACGTTTCACGCTAATCCAAAGCTGGAGTAAGATTTCAACACATGCCTATGTTAGAATAGTGCTATGTATAAATCTAATATATTCCTAAGTCGCGCTTTCGAGACATGAAAAACGCAGTTTGAATTTTGTCAATCGGCCCAGTAGAACGGGAGATATAGCACAGTCCTCCCTTTTTTTTTTTTTTTTTTTTTAGCTTGATAACACATCAGCACTGTTTTTCCACCATCTCAAAATAAATTATGAAGATTTGTGCTTTTGCAACTAGTTGAATTTCAACAGAAATACACGTTCATATGAAAACGTTGAAGCTCTTTTAAAGGGCCGATTTTATACCTTTATGCAAATGTAATTCTACCGCATATAGCAGTACTTCCCTGTTAGCTGAATTTTTTCACACTGAGTCTTCCGATGAGAATATTCCTAATTAAATACCAAAGGATGAATGATTATAAATTTCAAAGCACCTACTATCTTAACGATCGTTTCACTCAAAATCAAATATTTGAAAAGTGAGCAGAAAGGCAAAATAGACAATAGCTAAACATGGGAACATTGAATGTGAATAGCACTTTATTGTTGGTCTGCTGCCTTTTACCAGCTAAGATAGTACTTGGCAGAAACCGAAGATTATCCAACTGTGGGCATTGTGGTAAGAAGTCCTTTACTGAGTTCTCCAGCCGAGTAAACGTAAATGCGATTAACCTCTCGAAGCCGGCTGGTACAGCAGTTGTACAAGGAGAATGACGTTCTCAGACGCCGGCGTTGGTACAACTGTCGTACCATCCATGCCCTCCCCATTTTAGAGAATCGCCTATCTGTATATCTTTGGTTGGTCCATTGTCGCTGCTCAGAGTAGCCGCTGGCTACGCATTATTTCCCTCTTCTTATAAGTTTAGCTACATTTTGGCAAAAACCGCAGGTTTCGTCTCGCGCTAATATACTTGAAAATTAAATAGACGCCATCTCTTTCTCAGTCTGTCTCATAATTTTAATGCTATTTTTTTTAGTACTGACTTTTGCTATGATTAAAACGTCAGCGATTTTGCACGCTCTTTAAGCGTGCAAATTAATGTTGTAATTTGCACATTAATGCTTTAAGCGTGTAGTGTAATGCTTTAAGCGTGTTTTAATTTTTGTTATAAAATTTGGGCGAGTTTTATTTGATGAAATTCTTATACTCTTCAAGAGATAGAGAGAATTCAGACAAGTTGATAAAAAATATCTTAAAAAAGTCGTTATTTTGTCTGTAATAAGGTGTACGTCAACTTACTACTAAATGTATGAAAATTAGGATTGGATTACGGAAAAGCACGCGAACGCTATCTGGTTAAGGCAATGGATGCTTTCGTGTAAACCTTTTTAAGAGAAAATAGCTCGCATTTACATTCCTGGTGGAAACCTCCACATGTAATCAACCCGTTCTTCGGTATTGATTGGATTAATTTGTTCGCTTACTGAATTACATCAAAGCACCCAACGATTACCTGTATAAGGGGAGTTATGTCTTCGCGGAGGACTTTCTAAGAGAAGCTGGCTTGCATTTACGTTACACAAAAACCACGAATCCAACTATTTATCCGGGATTCAAATCCAAGCGAGCTATAAGTGTTCAGCCACCTTTACCGCTTTACTGAAGAGCAGGTAAAAATATTGATAAAGGAAAAGTATTGAATTAACCGGTTTAATCTACTAACCTATATTTCTCAATCGACAGTACATAAATTACGCATATGAGGGGGATTATTTGTGAATAAATAAACTGTATTGCACTTTTATCCACTATGTCATATTACAATGGAATTATTGCATTTCAAAGTTATTTCTCATGAATTAATTTTGCTCTTCATGATTTTTGATATTTTCAAAGAGAAAATTCCACACTTTAAATAAAAATATACACGAGAAGATACTTTATGCAAAATTTGGCGTAAACGGTTTTCTTAATTTTGCTTTGAAAATATTGCAGGGTAATCGTTTTCATTACTGGAAGAAATATAAAAAACAAATTTACTACATGGTATCAACACCCAATATTTCCTTATTCTTTTGAAAACGTGAAAGATTACTCTTTCTAAAATAAATTACAAAATATATTATGTGCAAATAGAATATTCGTTGAAAATGAAATATACTTCAACTTTTGGATATAACGATAGTTTTAGACGAAATTTCTACCTATGGAAAGAAATTGACGTATAATTAATTCTTCATGAACATTTAAAACTGTTCTCAAAATTCTTTTGATGATTGCATGTATAAGTCACGAATTTTTTTCTCGGCTAACATAAATAAAAGCCAATTTTACAAAGAAAAATTCTCGTTAAAGATATACCTTCTTTGCCTGAGAGTCCAATGTAATATTTGTTAAAATTAATTATTAAACGCAACCAATGTATCTCGGATTTTGATTTTTATATTATAATAACAAAATTATCGAAAAAAGCAGATTTAAATCTCTGTTATTGTTATGTAAAGCTTTATTATTGCTGTAAGTTCATCTCAAAATCTAATTGTATTGAATCTCATTCTAATCATCTAATGGTAATAAATATTATTATTATTATTGCATTAAATTAGTCATTACCATTATTTTATTAATGAAAATATGTTATTAAAAATCGCATTCCGGTTTGCAGACTTACAGATCTAGTCTGTATTTACTATATTTTGTCAAATTTTGTTCTCGCTTTCTAATTTCTAATACGAAAATACGCGAATATAAATGAAGAGTGAAAACAAAGTTAAAAAATTCACAAATTATTTACGAGATTGATTAGAAATAATGAATGAAATATAAACATTGCATACATTTTGTTCTAAATAAAGTGTGCAGTGGATATGTATCCAGTACTGCACATTTATTTATGCACTATTTATTTAGAATTTTGCTTTCATTTAAATACGAAAGCAAAATAATCATCGAAAAAATTGCAAATCTAGCAACTCCTCTACTATGGGACGTAGGCGTCCGACAAACATGCAAATTTTACTTCATCCATGGAGGGGAACAGACGACTTTTCTCATTAGGAAAATGTCAAAGAGGGGGCAAAACTGTTTCGGATTGCGCTGGTCTGAAAGCTATAATATGAGAATTTCGGCCCGGTTTTAGAAGGTTAAGAGGGTAATACTTGAGAACCTATTGTAATAATTTTGTGGAAACATTTATTTGGAAGAACGTTTATAAAAGTATAAAGAAACATTACAATGAGAGAGAAAATATAAATTATTATCATGTTTTAGTCAAATTATCTGTATATGAAACGTCGAAATGGTAATATGAGGAGTATTTTATTCATTTGTGTAAGCATTTTATTTACATGCATACCAACGAGTTCTGACGAAAATTCTGCATAGATTTATTACCTAATTATTGGCACTTCTTGCAGACGCAAATGAGATCTAATCAGAAAATAATCAAGCATCTGAATCAGTCAATCATCAACACGCCATTCTAAATCAGATTTCTGAATTACTTTCTTGAAGCGTTTACGGTCCAAATAAAACTGAAGAAACATTTTAAACACAAAACAAAGCAGCAGAAGTGTGAGAAGTATATATTACTATAAAGCCAACACTCTGTCAGTTAAAGACAAAGTAGTTTGATTAAATAAACAAGGTGAACAGAGACACAGTTGTAGCCGTTTGTAATTTTAAAGTACATAAAGCTCAGGAGTATATGAGAAAACTAGTGAGTAGCACATTGGTTACAATTTTTATTATAAACATGCTGAAACTGTGAATATAATTTCAAGCATCGGTGGCATCATCGAATGGAGACATGCTTCAGTGTCAGATGTATTTCATTAAAAGATATGAAATATTTTTAAACGTTTAAGAACACAGTTTCTGAAGTACTTGACAGCTCACCCTGGATAAGCTTCATTCCTTTGTTTAAAAGTCGGTAAAGAGTTATCACAGATTTTCTTAAAAATTATCGGTGATCAATACTGGTATTGATCAATCCTAACGACAATAACATACATTGTTATGGAAAGAGAGAAAGTACTTGTGAGGCTTTCTGAAAGACCGAGTCTCAGTTTTAATATTTTAATATTAATCTCTACAAGTCTAACCTAACTGACACTACTGAAATAGTTACGAAAAATTGATTCCCACTGTTAAAAAATTGATCTGCATTTTTTTTTTTCGTAAATTTTATTTTTTTAAACAACATGTCTGTAATCAATGTGCGCACCGCTTTGATGCTGGAAAAACACTAAAATTTGAATCATCGTTGTACAAGCTAAAAAAAAAAAAAAAAAAAAAAAAACAATATTTAATTGTGAGAATAAAATATTCTAACGACTATAATGATAAGTCAAGAATAAAATCAAATCTGTAGCTGCAAGCCTTTTTTAGCGTTATGGTGGTTAGGGAAAACTGAGTGCGATACCGAAGGGCTCGGGTTCGAATCCCGGAGAAGGCATGGCTGTAAAATTGTCTGTCCCTTCATAGGAGGCAATGATGGCCCGCTTACTAGGCGCCTCCATGATAAAGAGACTACCGATCTGGCCTTAGGGCAGGACGATGCCGACATAGGCAAGTGCCAACCATTAGAAAAAAAAAATTGATTGTAATCTTATTCAAAAATTCCTAATTATAAGACGCAAATTTTTAGACACCTTTCTCATGTTCGTTTTTAATGGTAATCAAACTAATATGAAAGTGGACTGAAAAGTCATTTTTAAATGAACCCCATAATCTTATACGTCTCTGTATATTTGCATAAATCCATAATGGGCCAGGTATTATTTTGTCGAAGGACAAGAGTCTAAATGGAACGATTACTTCGCTTGCTTGCGAGTGAATTCTAGGAGGTCCGACGAAGACATCGGGGACGAAAACGTAGCGGAGAAAACAACGTAAGACGGAAACTTCGTTGTAGAAAACATGTGGGAGAAAAGAAGGCAGGAAAACATATCGTAAGTCTAAAACATCATCGAAGAAAACAATCGTGGTACAAAACATCGACGAAGAACAGAAAGCGGTTCCAAAACTTCGCAGTTTAAAAATATCGTCGTGGAAAATATATTCCTATAAAAGAGAGTAAATAAAATAATCGCATGACGATTATTCTGCAGATATATCTTTTCTACTTTTAAAAGATGCTGGTGCGTATTCGAGTAATGAATTCTAGGGGCGAGTAAGAATGAGGAATATTTTTACCTCTATATTTCATATATTTCCTTTCATTAATAATTTTTTGCTAAAAATCCAAGAAGGAACTCTTGCATTGAAAAGTTGAAAGGAAGTAGAAAATTAATGATACGTATGGGAGTACTACGCAGTTTTTTATTTTTTATTTTAAGAGAATTTTAAATTTATTTACTTAACTATTAAACGTTATTATTTAATTAAGTCATTTCATAAAGTTTTATTGGCAGTTCTTCATGAAAAATATATTTTTAAAAAATTAAAAAAGGGAAAAGGAGCATTTACTATAGATTAAATGTATTTAAAAAATTTTATGCATGTCTGAAATTTCTAATATTATGTTCTTTGAATAAAATTAAGACTTCTTTTGTTCTTTTTCCTTCAGCTTCTTCAAAGTAATCCTTTTATATAAGTATCCTTTGCATGTTGCGATTCGTTAGTTGTGATGACACAAGTCAGGATGAACTGCGTAATATTTCAGTACCGTATTTATATTTATTGGATTATTGGAAGAGCACGTTAGGGCTCTTTTCCTAAGGGAAGGGAAGCTTTTGGGGAGGACTTTCTCAGGAAAAGTTTCGTACGCACATTACACTTTAGAAAAACCACAAAATTCTCAAGCAGCGTGTTTTTGTGCTGGGTCTAGCTACCAGTGTTCAACGACTTTACCTCTGGACCACTGCTGCCAGATAGAGTTATAACCGGAATAGATTATTAACGGAAATGCATTCATTTTCACACTATTTTTTTGAGAAAGATCAAATTTAAATTTAGATCTAGAAAATGTAAACGCAGAATTTTACAAAAAGAAAATATAGGTACAATAAATTCTCTTGTCGATTACCATCCTAAGATGACCGATGTTTCTGAGAAAATAAGTAAATATAGGTTTTTCACAATGTCTCTCTAAGATGCAACGGAAGACTAAAGAGATATGGAATCGTCAACGATTGCTTTGAAACGAATATTTTATATTTAACTTTACATTTAGATATTTTTATAAATGATTCTAAAATATGGTTAAGCTTTTGTGTCTCAGTGTGCCACTACATGGAACACCCAAATTGAATCGCTTCGAAAGCCTCTAAATTCAACCGTAAATAGATAAAAATGCTTTTATAATATACTTTGAACTTTTCTTTTTAAACCGTAGATAGCAGCATATCACAAGGAGACACATAACTTTAATTTATTATGTGTTATTAAAATCCATTTTTTTCAAGTAATTTTCTCTATTTTTTTAATGATATAAAAATTTTATTTGCAGAAAAAGTAGGCATAATTTTGCTGGCTGTACTCCAAATTATTTTTTTTAATCTTTCATACAAAAATCATACCCAGAATCATTGAATAAAACCAGGTGTTCCATTAGCGGGAACCCTGAGCCTTTAGCAATCTCATGCTCTTACTAATCAGAACATCTGTGCTCTTAGGAGAGAACATCCGTTGTTCTCGTTTTCTGTTTCCGTTGATTTTTTTGGGGAGGGAATGAATTCAAACAAAGCAGCATTGGGGGGCGAGGTGATTTTTGTGTTATGTAAGCATTATTATTGGCATCTCGAAATTTTTGGGGGTAGTTTTAGGCGGGAATTTCATTAGTAGCTTGACTCATCTTTACTTAGACCTACGCGAATATTTTGCTTTCTTTTTAGTCTCATTCCCGTTTATTTTCAATAATTGTGTAGATATTTTTCGTGTATCTATATATTATAAGCTTATTTTTCTTTTTTGTTAATATTAATCGTAGTTAATTATTTTAATCTTAGTTGGTTTGTGCTTCCATCAAAAAGGTGTGACTTGCTTTGAACAATTTCACGAAGCTAAGAAATAGGAAAATTTATAAACATTTTTGTATATAGGACTTGTGTATATAGATATGTATCTCATTTATCCGTATATATTCAAGAATACTGTGTATATCCAGGAAACCATGTATACAGCCATAATACAGAGTTTTTTCATTCTTATGCAAACGCTTCTACTCATTTTCGTGCTTCACTGCAATGCTCGCTTAGTCGCACTTTTAAAAGCTCTGGCGGCGCAGTGTTCCACCTCATGGAACACCCACAGAATTAAAACGGTAAGTGCAATTTTTACAACATTTTACCTGTATACTCCTTTAGGACTAAATAGACTGCATACAACGTTTCTTGCTGAAATTCCGACGTTAACGTACAGTGCTCTGCAAAAGATTAAATGTTTTAGTTCTATGTTACGCAAATTGTATTTCTCTCTTTGTACCGAGGAGCGGCGCAGACACAAATTTGTTACGATCGTAAAGCTCGGGTTTAGAGCTTTTAGGTTGCTGTGAGTTTCAACTAAGCAGAGGTTCTCCTGAGTTTACTTGGTGAACCGCTACTGAAGTCGGAGATTTCAACGTGTTCTTCGCCGTTCCTCAGCCAACTTAATGTTTGAAAGCCAATAAAGTAGTTTGGTCAACATTATGACTCTGAGGTTTCTTGGGTTCTACACTGAGGGAACATCAAGTGAATTTACAGTCCACTACTTTTGAACGACGGAACATACAGTTTTCAGACACAATTTATTCGAAAATTTTTTAGTTATTGCTTGAACTTTTAGAACGAAGTTCTCAGCGAACCACTTTCTTTTACGACCACTTCTTAAAAGTATAGCTGTGGAAATCTGGTACTAATTCTCATCTTTCTAAGATTTCCCATTTAGGTAATTTTTTATTACTGCCTTTTACAATATAAAGGAAGTATTATAATTACGAAAAATTTCAAGTATCACATTTCAGTGGAAATATCCATTTTGTCCATTTCTGAATCCATTTGGATGATTTTTGTGCGACATCTCATACGGACAGAATAAAGAATTCTTCCTTTTCATAGTATATTTTATAATGCATTCAAAAGGGATTTTTTTCGTGTTCTCTGTATGTATGTAGATATAATATATGTGTGTATGTAGAACTCAAAAACGATTAGCCGAATAATATTGAAATTTTCTAAAGAGTAGGCGTGCTTCTCTCTTTTATATTGCAGGTTAGCTGTACCAACCGTATATGTATATGCTCACGTATATGTACCCCAACATCCTTTATCCGGCTTAAAAGTCCCTACACGACCTTTATTTTTGCAATCGTTGCTTGTAGTAATATACTTCCAGTTATCGAAATGTTTTTAAATCACGAAAATATTCATGTTTTGGCGATGTCAAATTTTTTAAAAAAATCTTTTTTGTCAAATAAGTAAATCCAAATTTTAATACAGTCTCGCGGTTCGTATACTTACATTTGGGAAAGTTTCATACTTTTTATCTATATAGTATATAAAGAAGAAAGTTTGTGTGTTCGTCCTCTTATAACTCGGTCACTACTATAGCTATCACCACCAAACTTTCTACAATTCTTTTATCGATCCCGGAATAGGTCGACGTCACTTTTCTCCAAAAAAAAAAAAAAAAAAAAGTAGATAAAATCAGAGCTATAAATTAAAAACTCGGAAAAATGATAATTTTCTTCCTCATTTTCCGAGTGGCAACAGTCTCTCAAGCTGGAGACGAAAATCTGCTTAATTTCGAAAGTTGTTACCATTGCTCTGTTTCAAATCCTAGAGTTTGTTAAAATACGAAAATAGATAAAAGATGAAATAAAAATAGCTTTCCCAAACATTAAATACGTTATTCCCGATTCCGAAAATTCGAGGGAAGCCATTTCGACTATTCTCATCTTTACCACTTTCATGAGCCAAAATACTAATTAAAAATTCTGAAAGTTCTATTTTTCGCACTCATTTTTCCTAGTGGTAACAGTCTCGGGCGTTGGAGATAGAATTGCTTTATTTCGAAAAGTGTTGCTACTGCTCGCTTGCAAATCGTGCATTTTATTAATAAAAAATTTGTAAGTTTTACAAAACCTATACATATAAAGAAGAACGTCTGTTTGTGTGTTTGTTTGTTTGTTTGCGTTATTGATTTCTGATCAATTATGATAAATATTTTGCGACATTGAATCGACTAAAGTTGAATATAGGTGAAATATTGGACGGAACTTGAGCTGTTATGACCCTTTGATTAGAAAGACGAAAATCACTAAAAGCTGAGTGGCATTGCTTCTGATACAATGAGAGAGAATTATATTTTTCTATCGAATTTTTTTATGTGGGGTTCCATATCGCACCAGACTGAAAAATGTATAACTATGAATCGTATTTTTTACATCGTTAGAGAAGGATTACAACGGTATCGCTCTCTCTGTTGTTAGATACATTGCTTTCAATCTAACTTAATTGACATCGGGTACTTCCGCTAATAAAGAAAAAAATTAGAAAAAATTCATAAACGCACGACCAAAATTGTGCAGTATACGTAATTTCAAAATCAGCAACTTTCTTTTAGGAATCGGGTATTCAAGTTTGAAAGAGCAATTCGAAGAAATAAATTTAAATGATCAGCAGCAAAAAGTGTGCATAATTTAATAGGCCTTATAAGGAAGTTCACATAACTTATAAGGTACAACACATAAGGCCTTATAAGGCCTTATCAGTTTTTCGCCTGAGATTTTTGATTTTAGTAAGCACATAATTTTTCGATTTTTTTCATTCGAAAAAATATGCGTCTGTTTCTCGTATTTTTCTAATATGCAGTGAATTATTTCATAAGGACATTGCGTGGAAGTTTCCAATAATTAGTTTATATATAGTATATAGACATTGTCAAACATTCGTTTCCTTCAGATGTAAACCACCTGTTTCTCGACCTGGCCCAAACAGCTTTTTACATATTGTTAACTGCAAACAATCATTCGAGTTACTGCATAGTTAAATGGAATGTATTCTGACAGCTGAAAAATGTCATCTAAGCAATTTGCAATTTGATTCATTTTTAGTAAATCTGAAATCAATTTCGTTATTTTAACAAGAAAGGGCACTTTTATGCATAGTGCTGGAAATAGATTAAAGATTTAATAAAAATTAGATTATATTTTCGAGTTCCATTTGACGAATATCAAAATGTTTACCTTGAAAAATTAATAAAAGTATCTTGAAAATAGGAATGTAATTTTTAATTATTTTAAAACTATTTACTCTAAAGCAAAATGCCGTTACATTAAATATCAGAGGCACAAGTAGAAGATATAGAACTGGATATAGATGGCTAGAAGTAAGAAACAAACAGAAAAGAAAGAGAGTGATCAGAGTAAAATTATTCATGTTAAATTCAAATGGAAAGAATTTTAAAATGCTATATTTCAATAGCTAAGATTTAGTTAACTCTAACAGGCAGAATTACCTCATATGGGCATAGTATACATCATAAGTGAAGTGGTGAAAGCATACGGTATCGTGTTTTTACTATTTGAACACTTTCGAAGATCTGAATGATGAGTTTATATCTGCCAAATACTCTATTAATTACTTATATCTATCTATCTGTAATTATACACGTACTGTCCAGCAATGAATGTTCGATGTATAGGTCACAGCCACTATCCCACCAAAAGAGAAAACTTTCATTTATGAAACTTCCTAGTACGTCTGCCAGGGAAACGAAAACAGGCTTTACATCTAACATTATCCTGCACATTTTTATGAAATATTAACATTTTGATTCGACCCTTTTGTTTTATTTTGTTCTGAGTTTTGTTCAAGCAAACGTTTCGGATATCATTCCTACTTGTAAATACCTGTTTGTTTCTTGTATGTTTGGGGCACCATTGGTCATGTGGTTAGGATTGAAGAATACTGACAGTTTTATGGAACTGATCATCCCAATTGTAATTTCCATTATTTATATACAAAAACAATTTAGGAGCATGAAAAACACCAAAATGGATAGTTTAATAAGACGAAACTTCAGCTAGTAAGTGCTGATTAAAAACAATGTACAATAACTAAATGTTACTGTGTGATGCACACTCATGTGCTATATGTACTTTAACGTACAAAGAACGTTATAGAATAGTGTTATCAAGGGTTATTTAAATCAAACTGCTCTGCGTTTTTAAGGCCGAGCGGTGGCTTTCCAATTAACACGTTGAGTTCGGCGCCGAATTTGCTGTCCTTTCCGTTCAGCCGGCAGCGAGCTAAGCCTTAAAGCTAAGCCGTATTTTTGTTTAGAATGTTTCAATACATTTCATTAAAGCTAAATTTGATCACATTTCATTGAGACTATATTTATTTTTTAACTTATACTGTCGGTCCCGTGGAACGACGCCAGGCAAACGAAAATTCCAGTGCCGGTCCCCGGGGACCGACGCCGGCCACACGGAAAGTTCACTGTCGGTCCCCAGTGACCGGCGCCGCGCTCAACGTGTTAAGAAAGTTTCGGGCCGGTAAGTAAATATGTATTTAATTCAAATATATGAATTGATATGTAATCTATATATACGATTGATTGCATTTGAGTTCCATTTCGAATACTCAAAACTTAAACACAAAGAACTAGAGGCAGCAGATACATAAATCTATTTATTGAAAGCAATTTAACAGAATCGTTACAGGTGAAGAGATGTGGGTAGCTCACTTCACCACAGAAACCAGCAACTCACGATTGATTGGCGTCACAGGGATCCACGCGCCGGACGATCCTCAGTCTATGCACGGAAATTGAAGTCCACGGTATTCTGGGATAGTAAAGGCATTCTGCTCATTGACGTATTGGCGAGTGGCGCTCCGGTGAAAGCTGATCCTTATTGCGCTTTACTAGAGAACATCTGAAGAGCCATTCAGAACAAATGGTTTGGGATGCTCAGTGCTGGTGTTGTGGTGTCCTACGACAACATCGGACGCATACGGGGAATTCCACAAAATATATGTTGCAGACGTTTCACTGGGAGATGTCCATCCATCCTATGGCTCCGATCTTCCTGTCAAGTACTTCCACGTGCTATTGCACCTGAAGATGTTCTTGTCTGGGCACACATTCCTACAGGTGAAATGTTGCAGACAACAGTGACGGGCTGCCTTTCTTCCCAGGCGACAGACTTCTATGACACTCTAATGGAAACAGGTAACCGACGCTATGACAATTGGTATAGTTCCGATGTTTCTTATGCTGAGATGTAGCAGAAATATAGCTGTATCTTTTGCAGTAGGTCTTTCCAGGTATAATAAGACTTTGTTTTTTATGGTTTACGGCAAAGTAATTTTTCGGGCGACCCTCTTATTGCTTAAAGAATCATTATCAAATGAATATACTTTCATCTAAATCAATATCTAACTCATTGAAATCATCATCTATATAAATTTCCTTCTAAATCCAATCAACTTCATCTGCTAATCTAAGACATCTAACTAGCATAACTACCCAAAACACATCTTCATGTTTAACCATCATATATATATTATCATCATCATCGTCATTGAAAATATCGCCAAATTAAGATAAATCATCATAGCTAAAATCAACTAAATAAAAAGCAGTATCATCTAAATCACCACCATCAACAATATGATACTCATTTGATCATCGTCTTCATCACCTCAACCGTCTAAATCACCATCAAAATTGTTATCTGAATAACCAAGAAAGAAATTATAAAATAATCACCAGATAATTCAATACCATCATTTAAATAATCATCATCATCGAAATCATACCTTCAGTTTAAACCGTCGTATATGTCATCATCACCATTATCATCGTCGAGATAGATAAATCATAATCCTCCAGATCATCTAAATAGAAAGCAATATCAACCAAATCATCATCTTCTTCATCCTCATTTAATCATTGTCTTCATTGCCTAACTCCTCTAAATTATTATATAAATCACTCTCACATCATGTATAAAATCGTCAACAGTCAAAACTATGTCACCATCAAATTCATCTAAATATTTATTATCACTTAATACACATCATCATTTTAACCATCATGTATATCGCGTCACCCTGATCATCGTCAGAATAAGATAAACCATCATCACCCAAATCACATTAGTCATTCTAAACCATCCTATGTATCATCTTCATCATCATCATTGAAGTCGTCGTCAAAATAAAAGATCTTCACCTAGATACAAAGCCCAATCACCTAAAGTTTTATTATCATCCTACTCAATTAATCATACTCTTCATCACTAAACCATATACTCACGATCACCTAAATAAAAAATCATCAGCAGTTAATCTAAATCCTCGTCCTCAAAATTCCAGTTAAATTATTCAAATCATCGTCGTTTAAATCATGACTTTTTAGTGTTTCGCTAGTGTGCCGTCAAATAGAGCCAGTTTCATTCAGGTACAGGCAGAAGGATATCACCGGAAGTTCACTATCGTTGGTACAGGTGTAGTAACCAACCGTCCTCAGGAGATGCCAGAGGCTTGGTGACGTACCGAAACCTATGCCATCTTAGATAACGTGACACTCGGAAGTGACGTAAGAGTTTGAATAACGTAATGTTTCAAAAAGTTTGGTTTTTGTGACAACGAAAATATTTTTTAAAGATTCATTTCTTCCGGAAACGACGAATTGTTTTCTTTTTTTTAGGCAACGGCCTCTAGAACCTCTTGAAATCTTGTTTGTAATGACATTAAAAATTTCCCTATCATTAAATCTGTATTTGTTTTTAATTGAGCATCTCATTATTTACTGTTTGTTCATTTTGCATAATTTTAATATAATATAAATAAGCCAAATGCAAAATGTTAATCGTTAAAGAAAAATGCGACCAGAGATATAAAATTAAAAATTAAAAGACAAAGAATTAAATTTAGATATCAAGTTTTATCAGAATAGAAAAAAAGAGAAAGGACTTTAAAGAATAGAATAGTTGAAGGGGTGATGAAAGCGAAAACATTTCATAAAATGAGGATTTCTGATATTTGCATTTTCAAATTCTCTACAATTTTAGATTTCTTAAAACACCATTCTTTAATCTATGAAAATTAGGACTGTACAAAATCTAGCTTTAATTTGTTATTGAATGCTTTGATAATTGAGAATTTTTACATAAAATCGCGTTTTTCCCCGAACGTGATTTTTTGTACTCGATGTAGTACCTGTTCTCAAGAACTACTGCTCACAGGTATCTGAAATTTTTATACCTTATTTACTACGTTTCCAAATATTTGCCGAAATGAGCTTTTGATTATAATCAGTGCTAAATTTTACTACGCGTAACAAAATATTCCGTAAAATACTCTAAAATTTAAAATGATAAAAAAGCTCGCTTCAGGATATTCAGCTAGGTATTGTGATGTTCCTTCCCTTAGCGAAAGACGTTTCCAGAACATTTTATCCGCGAGGGGCGAAAGACGGTTAAAGGAAGGGACGTAGTTACGCCGGAAAACAGAGTGGAGGCAAGCTGGTGGGAAGAATACGAGACTTGTGACTTTTGCGGTTGGACCGGCAGTCATGCCGTGTGCAAAGAGATAACTTAAGCTAAATGTATAGTAGTGGTATTTGTTTTATTGTGTATTGTGTAATAATTTAGTGAATAAAATTTCAAAGCTGATGGAGATTATTTTCATATTATGGCGAGTGCATGAGAAATAGACGAACCCGCCTCGGAGTTGAAACGGCGCGATGTGCAAATCGGCGCAGTCGATAGAATAAGATTGTGAAAAAGGAAATCACTAAATAGTGAAAATAATAAATATATATGGCCGTAAAAAGTTACTGAAATTTATAAAATGAAATTCGGTGATAGTTCTTCACGAATGGATCTACGATGTGATTCACGAATGTGAGAAGATTTTTATGACGAAAGGAAATGGCGCGTTTAAGGCCATGTGTGCGAATAAGTTCATCAGATTTGTGAAAGCGTGATGTGCTAAAAAGTTAACAGCCAGTGAGTGGTAAAATGTGATCATCAGTGTTCATCATCCTAGTGAAATCGTGGAAAGTTAAATCAGGGGTAACATGAATTACCGTGTTGTAATCATGTCAAGTTACGTGCCAATGCAGTGTGCTCATGATTAAAGTTTACAGCGTCAAGTTGTGCTCTTCGTTCGACATTTTCACTATCGGGATCAAAGGTAAGTCCTTCTTAATTTATATATTAACCATATTAATTTAGAAAATTAAAATTGTTTTTATGTCTGTTAATAACATGATTCGAATGTCAGGCGTTAAAGCCAGTAGACACCGAGAAAGTATATTTTATATGCAAATGAGAAATTAAGGTTCTTATTTTTATTAAGATATAGGAGATTCTTAGAGATTCTTAGAGCAAGGGAAACGATTATTGAAACATTTGAAAATAATGAAAGGAGTTATGATTGACCCACCATCGAAAGCTGAAAAATGGCCATTCTTTTTACATCATGCTGAAGTGATTCTTAATCTCTATAAAATTTCTGAAGAAGGGAAAATTATTTTGCAGAGTTTAAAAACAAAAGTTAAAAGTTTGATCGCGACTTTCGATGAAATGGATTGAAATAACAATATTATGATTAAAGACACCGTATTAAAAGAATTCGAGATTCCTCGGAAAAACCGATCGAAGCAGGCTGGTGGGGTGAATACGAGACTTCGTACTATAGCGCTTGGACCGGCAGCCATGCCGTGTGGAAAGAGATTACTTAAAACATGTTTTGCGCGCCTCATATTATGTATATAGTTGAGATTACTTAAAACATGTTTTGCACGTTTTATATTATGTATATAATTAAATGTATACTATACTAGTGATATTTGTTTTATTGTGTATTGTGTACCGTTATGTGGAATAAATTAGAGGATAAAATTTCAAAGATAGAGATTATTTTCCTACTATGGCGAGTGCATAGACGAACCTGACTATTGGTTGAAAGGGCGCGAGGTGATAGATGTACTTTAATTACGGAAAAACATTCAAGCCTGTAAGAACAGTAGAGTTTCAGAAAAGGTAATCCAAAAATGGCCAAATTAACATTGTTGCTATAGGGTTTCCAACACCCCTTAATAAAAAGGAGTAAAATATTTTTAAAAAATGGCATTTATAGAAATACGAAAAAGAAATATGTTTAGCTTATAAGAGTATATATTATTTCTGAAAATAAATAAAGCGAGCACTTAAAAGCAATTTTTTAAAATAAAGAACCAAAAGGAAATATTTATAGTTTTTAAAATCAGTATTACTTTTGTAAAATGAAAGAACTTAAAATCTTTTTAAAGTAAAAATAGCGAAAAGAAAAATTTAAATTAAAGTTTCACGTTATTAAAGTTAAATATTGAAGAGAAAAACATTTTTGACACGAGAAAGGGAAAATAAAAGAATTTTAAAGTCAAAATTACATTTGCACAAGCTGCAACTTTGTTAGAGATTCGCGTTCCTTTAAGCCTCGGGCTTCTCCCTATGACGGTCGGTTACTATTAAGCTTGTTATTGTAAACTGGCTATTCAAATTACAGTCGGTATGCGCAAAGGGGGCCTGAATCTTCATCCTGAAAAATAAACAAAATTATTGTTACACATCACATAAAAATATCAGTTAAAATGATAATTCAATTCTGAGTCACAAGCATGAGAATATTTGAGAAGGTTATATGGCATACGCAAATAACCAAAATGAAAGGTACTCGAAACGCATGTCTGTGCACTGTCTGCAAAAGTTCAGACCGGATCTTGGTCGTTTGTGGTAGGCATTGACTTGCAAGTACAAATGTGTTTTGAAAAACGTAAATGTTTGCGCTTTGGTACTTTTAAATTTAAAGTCATTTGTTTTGTAAAAACTACGAAGCCTAGCTCTTCATATGTTTCTCCGACACTCATAATTTTATGAGGAAAACGTTTGCACTCGTTATGAAATAATTTTGAACATAAGTATCTCCGTCTGATTTCGATGGACATCAGTCAATTGTTTTGAGATTTATTTCTTATAACCAAAACGAAAGTTTCCGAAACAGAAGTCTAGGTATTGGAGGAAAGAATAATTAGTAGGATTTCGTACTTTGTGCAATATTAGCCGTTTAATATTCGAAAAGACAAAACTTTGCATCACTTAAAACAGTTTATTAATTGAAGTATATCCACGGTTGCGCAAATAAAGAGCGAGTGAATATTTCGTGGACAGAGAGTGTACTATTTAACGAAATGCATATTCAGTAGAAAAGTGCTCAAAATGGTGTAAATGGATAAGATGGATTTTGTGGGAGTAAAATCTTGCTTCTGGTTAAATTTCAAATTAGTAAATTATTTATTATGATTTAAAATGTAGAAAACTGATACTTTTATTTTCAGCTTTTTTGAAATGAACTCATTTCAAAAAAATTAAATTAAATGCCAAAAAAATTAAAAAGACTTCTCTCAAAATTTAATTTTCAACGTTCCATTTTGGAAATGAAAATACCAATTAACAATAGACAGAACTCGTCCTTGACTTTGTAAATTATTCTAGAAATCCTTGACTTCCTATAGCTGGTAAAAACCTGAAATCTCTTACTAAATTTGTCATGGAATATGCCAGTAAATTTCAAACGTAAAAATGTGCGCCATTTGATTTTACATAAAATTTCTCATATAAATAATTCTTGGATTAGACGTTTTTTGAAAAGTATCTTGACCCAAAACGTTTAAAGTGTTTTATAAAAACATTCGTTTGCTATTGAAAATTTTATAAATATAACTAGACTGAGTTTTGAATAAATGAAATTACTACGCTTAAGCACATTGTTGGAACATTTTGTATAAGAAAACGTAATCGCATATAAATCAAGTTCTTATATCGCTTAATTACAATGCATCAGATCTTTAGTAAATAAAGAAAGCAATAAAATACACATGGTGGTTTGGCAATACCAAAAACATCATATCCCGCAACAGCTCTTCTTGATTATTTCATACCTTAGGAAACACGAGCAAATATGTCAATTGCGGAAACATTGCAGTTTGGCAAGCGATAAGGTGGTGCGCAGGAGAATTGATTATCGGGGAAAATATTTCTGCAAGGTAGGAGGTGATTTGTATTCATTCTGGATGTGGAAGAGAATGTTATTCTAGGACTTCGAGAAATAAGGAACATAATTTGGATAAGAGTGCACTTTCGACCAAAGTGAATTTGCGGAATTAGGAGTCATGTTTCTTCTTTCTGTAAACATTTGAAGCCGTGGTTCTGATGTCAACATCAAAGACTTAACGATATCACATTTGATTTTAGTGAAGTGTAGTTCATCCAGTGCTTTCTTCAGCAGTAGTTATGGCTTTCGCCGAACGAAACAAACACAATGCAAGTTTCAAATGCTAAGTCATTCAGTTTGCGAAAGAAAATGGAAATCATGCAGTTTGGTTTTCGTGAATGCTTCGTACACGAGTGGAAGAGGCATGAAATTTTACAATGATTATTGCGCCAAAGAATAAATGTGTATTGCATAAAGAAGTAATGAAATAGCTTACCGTCGGCGAAAGTGTTGGAAACTGCATTGTAGAAAATCCCCATCATCACTAGAATGGATTAATTGTAACAAGAAACAGCGTACGTTTCTTTGCCTTAAAAATAGAAAAAAGGAGTGCAAATGGAAGTGAAAACTCTAAAGCAAACTGAGGTTGTGTATTCGATTTACTTCATGGAATAATTCTGTTCTCCGAGAACAAGAGATAAAATTTTTTCAAAGGCTTCGAAAATATAGAGATAAAACTTTGATGAGTTTTTAAAAATATGTAAAAATTTATTTACTATCACGTGTTGCAAATATGGATGCCATTCCTGTAGTTTTGATATAGTAGGAGATAAAGAAACAATGATATGAAAGAAAAATAACGGTTAACATAAAATCAATAGGTCAACGAGAAATCTCACCTCACCGTACTGATCTCCTGCTTAGCCGACCGTACGAAATTAAAAGCTCATCGATATCTTGAAAAGAAAGACTTTGCTGAAGTGCAGTTTCCCGAAAGTGTTTTCATCCGTATTCACGAGAAATGATCGGCGGAGAAAAATGTTGTGAAATTGTGGATAAGAAATATTTGGCAAAAGCTTCCTTTTGCCTCAGATAATCAAGAAAGTCTAATACTTTGGGACATGTTCAGCCTCCATCTAACGGATAACACAAATATGTTGTTGAAAGAGTGTTATACAGATATGACAGTTTATCCAGGCGGATTATTGCCATTAGTTCAGTTATCAGACATATATGTCAATAAATCATCGACAGAATATTTTAAACGTTAGTGGAATACTCGAACAAAAGTGAAGGTGAAAAAAACAATTACAAATGGAGACCAAATACGTCATGCCAGTCCATAAATAGTGTGTCAGTAGATAATAAAATCACGTAATAAAATTAAACCCGTTTAATTTATGTGGTATATCTGACGGCCTAGATGCAACGAAAGATGATTATTTATGTGTGGATCAGAGTAAAAGTAACGGCAAAACTGAAACAGAATTTGATGATGTGCTTGAAGTTATAGCTTGAGACGTATATGAGGAACTTGGATCTGTCTATGCAAGTATGGATCAGAGGTGAAGGTGAAAATGAAACAGAATCCGATAACAAAAATTTTTAAGTACATAAACTATGTTATTTCTCTTAAATAAAAAGCATTTAATTACACGCAGAAATCTAATTTTCGTATACTCACTTTATCCATATTTCTAAACATAACATTTTTATAGCTGGCGTACAGCGCGTACCCATAAATTTCCATCTTGCATTTTCTTTTAAAAGTGCGCCTTATACGCCTGAATATACTATAACAAACATAGCTGAAACTTAAGTGATAGAGCTATTTACATGCTTGCTGAAGCATTATATTCTGTTTTTTTTCCCTTCTATTAGTGTATAAATGTTTTCAAAATTTCGATGTTACGTTTTTCAATCTTTGTGTTTAGAAAAGGGATAAAGAATTCAAACTGTTATCTCCGAAAACAAAATTCTAAATCAGATTTCTAATGAAGAAGTGAAATTCTCTATAGCTTTACTTTCCGGACTAATTAAAATGAAGAAAAAGAAGAGAGGAAAAAAATAACTGATTTGGGTAAGCAGAATATTTAGCCATTCAGTATCTATTGATGGGAATGTATATAACTCTAATGAATAGTACAGAAATAAAATAAAGTTACGTTTCAGTTTGTAGGCCTTACATTTCAAAATGGTTTTAATACAGCTTAAAGCGCATAGCCAAAGATTATGCTCTCAACCGCTTTTTCAGTAATAACATCAGAGAATAATTCTTACAGTTACAATGTTTTCAAATAATCAATTCCTTCAAAAGTAATCTATTGTACTAAGATAATGTGTTTTCGAGGGCAGAAAATGAAACAGAACGGCGAGATCCATCAGAGTGTTATGTAGAGAAATTATCTGATAGCGTTGTAAAAACTAGGTGAATGATTTTATGATTTATGGAAATTTAAATTTTATTTTGATTCTGAATTATTTAATTTAAGGCTTTAATTTTGGGGAAAACCAGATGCTTCTGGAAATATTATTTAGTTTAAAAGAGTATTATTTATTTTCCTCTATTTGTAAATCTTGTACAAAACTTTCATTCATTGTGAAAGAAGCAGGGAAAGGGAGGCAATTTTCGCCAAGTCATGATTTCGCGCGCTTTAGAATGTTCGAGAAAGAATTTTCATTGTTAGTTGACCTTAAGAGAGGAAAGTACGTGACGGAAAGGTCAAAGGTTGCTACTTGTCTTTCAATGTAAGTCATTCAGGTTTTTGGCGATTGAGGGTCCGGTTGTTGGCTAAGTGAAGAAGGGCGCGCATGCGCGATCACCCTTATTTCCGCATTCTGGAGTTGAAAACGAAGATTTTGCCATAATTAAGGGGGCGATAAGTGAAGCCATAGTGGGAGCCCGTTTTGTGAAGGAGTCGAAGGAAATTCGAGTTGGATACACACTTTCTCTGGACTCACTCTTGAAAACTGGCTTGAAGAAAATTGGAGTTGGATTCTCTCCCTTACTGACTGGTGGGTGGAACTTACTTGGGACGTTACCCGTGAAGCTTGCTCTTGGGATGAGTAAGAACAGGCGAGCAGTAATTTCCTAGCAACAACGTTTCTGACCGGCGAAATTTGAACGAGTTACCTGCGTGTTGACAGAGGACTTTCAGGACCAAGCGGATAGCCGTCCTGGGCAGCAGTGCTCCTGTTTCTGTTCTACAGTAGTGAAGTGGAGTCTACATTTTTAGAACCAGTGTCAAGATGAGCCCGGCTGACATCAACGCGGGATAAGATAAGAGTCCTCCGCTTCAAGATGTCCCTTCAAGATAAGTTTTATTTTTTTTTTTTTTGGTGTGTTTGAACTTTAGGCAAGCTTTTCAAAAACGTCCTTAGCAGTAAAAAAAAAAAAAAAACAACGTCAAATCTAAAATTTAACTCTCAGGCCTTAAATTGTTTCCCTTTCCTTTCTTTTAAATCACCAGACAAACCTTAAGTTTTTTATGAATTTAAATGAACAGACTCTCAGATGAGGTTAAGATTTTTCTTATTGTGTTGTAATTGAATAAACTGATATTTAATCTGGAACCTCTTACAGTATGTTTTCTTTATATATTTAATATGAACTTTTCCTTTATATCTTGTATATGTTTTATGTTTTCGATATCTATCGTAAGGGAAAACTTGAAAGATAAAGTCTTCTTCAACTTTGAAAGAGTGATTGTTCTTCCTTGGTCGAAGGTGAGACGTAGGAGGGTGAAATCTGGTTTCTTTTAAGGTCAAGTTCCTCTACTAAGGAGTATTGTGGTGCTGAGTTCACATTCCGGGGTTGGCTGCTTTCATTTTCTCGCGTTGAAGGCTGCAGGGGGAAGTTGTTAACACAATGATTTCTAACGACAGGGTTTTCCCTCGCTTGCATTGACAACTCCGTACTCATTTAATGTACTCCATGATTGTGCTCAGCAGAAATTGTCACAATAGTAGAATGTGTTCGACCTCAGGTGAAATTGTTTATATTAATGGACTGAAAGGGAATGAATAGATAAATAAACGTTCAGAAATGTGGCCACACAGAGACTGCAACACTAATGTGATGCAATGCACTGAAAAAAAAAAAAGAGAAATTCTTTTTGTCATAAAATTATTGATTGATCTTAGACATATTTTGTTTGTGATTAACGCCTTATATTTTATTTTTATTTTTGTATGTGTTCTGAGTATTTCTAGGTTTAATTAATTAAGTGATTTAATTGATGTTTTGATTAATTGTTTTTTAATGATCTTCCTTGAGTATTTAATTAGTAATTGCTTTGATTAATCTTGTTGTTTTACTTGCACATTTTGGATTTTAAATTTAATGTGTCAGTAATGTCACTGTACCAAGTAGTCGTGTGAAATATTGTTACATTATGTTATCCTTTAGCCTTATTGCACAGTATGAGTCATGGTATTTCAAGAAGTGTCTGTCTGCTAAATTTTGGTAAACTAAAATTTAACTCCTTAGGGAAAAGGAATGTTATGTAGAGAAATTATCTGATAGCGTTGTAAAAACTAGGTGAATGATTTTATGATTTATGGAAATTTAAATTTTATTTTGATTCTGAATTATTTAATTTAAGGCTTTAATTTTGGGGAAAAACAGATGCTTCTGGAAATATTATTTAGTTTAAAAGAGTATTATTTATTTTCCTCTATTTGTAAATCTTGTACAAAACTTTTATTCATTGTGAAAGAAGCAGGGAAAGGGAGGCAATTTTCGCCAAGTCATGATTTCGCGCGCTTTAGAATGTTCGAGAAAGAATTTTCATTGTTAGTTGACCTTAAGAGAGGAAAGTACGTGACGGAAAGGTCAAAGGTTGCTACTTGTCTTTCAATGTAAGTCATTCAGGTTTTTGGCGATTGAGGGTCCGGTTGTTGGCTAAGTGAAGAAGGGCGCGCATGCGCGATCACCCTTATTTCCGCATTCTGGAGTTGAAAACGATGATTTTGCCATAATTAAGAGGGCGATAAGTGAAGCCATAGTGGGAGCCCGTTTTGTGAAGGAGACGAAGGAAATTCGAGTTGGATACACACTTTCTCTGGACTCACTTACTCTTGGACTCGCTGACTTTCGGGTTTGCTGGACTTGTGGACGTTGCTCTTGAAAACTGGCTTGAAGAAAATTGGAGTTGGATTCTTCCCCTTACTGACTGGTGGGTGGAACTTACTTGGGACGTTACCCGTGAAGCTTGCTCTTGGGATGAGTAAGAACAGGCGAGCAGTAATTTCCTAGCAACAACGTTTCTGACCGGCGAAATTTGAACGAGTTACCTGCGTGTTGACAGAGGACTTTCAGGACCAAGCGGATAGCCGTCCTGGGCAGCAGTGCTCCTGTTTCTGTTCTACAGTAGTGAAGTGGAGTCTACATTTTTAGAACCAGTGTCAAGATGAGCCCGGCCGACATCAACGCGGGATAAGATAAGAGTCCTCCGCTTCAAGATGTCCCTTCAAGATAAGTTTTATTTTTTTTTGGTGTGTTTGAACTTTAGGCAAGTTTTTCAAAAACGTCCTTAGCAGTAAAAAAAAAAAAAAAAAAAAAAAAAACAACGTCAAATCTAAAATTTAACTCTCAGGCCTTAAATTGTTTCCCTTTCCTTTCTTTTAAATCATCAGACAAACCTTAAGTTTTTTATGAATTTAAATGAACAGACTCTCAGATGAGGTTAAGATTTTTCTTATTGTGTTGTAATTGAATAAACTGATATTTAATCTGGAACCTCTTACAGTATGTTTTCTTTATATATTTAATATGAACTTTTCCTTTATATCTTGTATATGTTTTATGTTTTCGATCCTCTCACGGCGCGGTCCCGGAATGCATTTTTTTTCACAAAGCAAAAATGCTGTACACGTTTCACTATACGATTACTACCTTTAACGGCAAGTAGTTTCATATTTAACATTTAACAATATAGGAATTTCAGATATAACATGGTACCTAGAAGTAAAACTATTTAACCTTGGTGTCCAAACATTTCTTCATAACAAGAGTATGATCCTGTAATGCTTTAACAAATCTTTCGCAGTCTTAAGTAATAGAGAAATGTGGTAGAGCTTCATCTTACACTATATTCTTGTATTCATATTATTTGTATTATGTGACTGTGTGTCTCTATTCGATGTGTGGGAAAAAAACGTCTCCAACAGGTTTATATATACGATACCATTCAGATAAACGCAAAGGCAATCAACATTTCCATCTAATAATATTCATTTTATTTTAATTATACCATTTTCTTGTTAGATAACCAATTTGTGAGCAAGAATTTGCATCGTAACAGTGAATCATATTGCTGCCAAATTCCAAATATAAAAAACTAAAGCTCACGAATCACAAACCGAGAGTTTCTGTGAGATTTGTGAGGTGCGGAGGAATCTCTATTTTGAAAGAAATCGAAATCGATATAAATTCGCTTTATAACATATTATTCAGTTTATTTATCTAATTATATTATGATTCTGATGTAATGTATACACACATTTTAAAAGTTATTTCTTTCGCTCATTTCAATTTGTAATCTTGAATTTTTACACTGAAAAAATCCTGAGTAGAGACGGAAACTGTGGTATGTCAAACTGAATTTAAACAAGGTGAAAGCAAATGAAAAGCTAATGTACATACTACAATAGCTTTTAATTTGTTTAGAATTACAATCTTAGTAATGCAAATCATGCTGATTAACACATAATTAAAAGTGGATAAACATTCCTTTTTGAACGTTTCTTTGAATCTTGATATAAAGTTCTATGAATATCTGCATTTGGATAAGACAGCTCAGGGTCAAACAAATTTTAAAATGAAATTTGTATAAATTAATTTCATGAGTTCAATTATGAAAGATATGCCGTGCAATATTTATTTGCATAATTTAAAGCCAGTAGCACAACATAAATTTATTGTTGAAAAATATTGTCATGTGTAAAGCTATGTGTTAAGAAAGTCAATAAACTGTGACTTTCCAGGTAAAACCGGAAGACCTCGCAGCCATGAAAGGCACTGAAAACATAGATCTGAACTACGAAAGAGTGTACTTAGTTGCTGCTAAAATAATACTGGTATCTTAAAGTTAGCATGACTAATTACTAGCTAATAATATATCAGTAGTTACACATACCGAGCAAAATATTATCAAATGCCGTCCATATACTAAGAATACCATAAAGTTCTTGATAATAAAAATGTTGTTGATAATAAATTTTGGTAAAATGAAGCAGGTATATGATTTATTTGTTCTATTTTTCTTTTCCGGGTCTTGCTTCGTTTGGTCATTAAATCAATCGTTCTACAGTCGGTATCCAGTTCTGGCTCTTTTCGCAGTTCAACCGGTTTCCTTTTCGGGTTTGACAGTTCTTTTCCGGTTCCAGCTTGTCTTTCAGATTTGGAATCTTTTCCGTTTTTTGCTTCTTTTCCAGGTATTGCGTCTTTTCAGACTCCTCTATATTTTCCATTTCTGGCATCTTTTCCGGCTCTTGCTTCTTTTCCAGTTTTTGCATTTTTTCCAGTTCCTTCTTCATTTTCAGGTCTCTCTTTTTTGGTTTTTTGCAATTTTTCCCTCAACTTTTGCCTTTCCAATTCATTTTTGTGTGCTTGTTTTAGCATCTCTTCAATATGTTTCTCCATTTTCAGTTCTTCTTTCTTTTCTAGTTTTTGTATTCCTTCCCGTATTTTCTTATTTTTCAGTTCTTCTTTCTTTTCTAGTTTTTGAATCCATTCCAGTAATTGCTTCTTTTTCAGTTCTTTCTTCTTTTCTAGTTTCTGTTGCTTTTCCAGTTTTTGTTTGTTTTTCAGTTCTTCCTTCTTTTCCAGTTTTTGCTTCTTTTTCTGCTCTTGTTTCATTTTCAGTTCTTGCTTCTTTTCCAATTTTTGCTTCTTTTTCAGTTCTTGCTTCTGTTCTAATTCTTGTATCTTTTCCTGTTCTTGCTTCTTTTCTAGTTTTTGTATCTTTCCAGCTTTTGTTTCTTTTTCAGTTCTTGCTTCTTTTCTAGTTTTTGTGTCAATTCCAGTTTTCTCTTGTTTTTGAGTTCTTGCTTCTTTTCCAGTTTCTCCTTCTTTTCCTGTTCTTCCTTTTTATTCAGTTTTTGATTCTTTTCCAGTTTTTGCATCTTTTCCGGTTCTCGCTTCTTTTCCAGTTCCTTCTCGTTTTCCAGTTCTTTCTCGTTTTCCAGTTTTTGCTCCTTTTCATGATAACAAGGAGGATTTTCCAATCTACAAAAAAATCGGTATATCTTTATTTCAGTAGTAAAATAGTGAAGGTAATGCAATGACGATCACGTTTAACATGTACAATACTTCCATATTTAGATACTATATAACACTTTTGGCTCAGTTTCATAGGGAAAAAAACTCCCCGTAGATTATTGCCTGGCAGAATTGTTTTCTACAAAGGGTGAATTTGTTGTTTTCGTTGTTCTGACCTAAAGCCAAGCAGATAAGTTAAAGTATTTTGCATTATTTGTATGCAATAAGCGGCCTCCATGAATCTCACGTAGAGCGTAATAATTTGCAAAGTTTCACTGCCTTACTTTTCCTTACTTAATTTTTACATAAGTTGCAATAATAATAACAGAAATAATAAACAGGTGGCTTAAAAACAGACGGAAACAATGACGAAAATTGCAAAACAGGAGGAAAAAAGAAAACTGAAATGAAAAGGGAAACAACTACAAACAAATGATGGAAAAAGCATTTTAGAAGATATACACGTAACGTTCTTTCTGAATCAGCAAAACCTGTATTTTAACGAGTCTCTTTGCATCGCTGGCTGCACAGATTTCAAATTTTCTCTCGTTATTCCAAATTCGGATCATATTCCTGGTCTTTTTCGTCGTCCAGCAGAGCCGCACTAGGATTTTTGCCACCATTTGTTTTCAATTGAAACTTTTATTCTCATTCTTCAGTTGCATTCTTAAAGTTTATTTATTTATACAGGAAGAAAGAAAGAAATCAATCAAATCAAAGTAAATTAGGAAAAGATATACCTGTTTTCTCCTATATCTATTGTTCCCTGTAATTTCTTTTGCCTGTTCCATTAAATTTATTGAAGGAAAATTTACAAAATCTTTCAAAATGTATTTCCTAAATCCTTATGCGAATTTAGCCCTTCTGATCATTTCGGCCACACTTTAATGGCTTTTACAATTTGATGTTTCAATATTGACAGCTGCCTATACTGAAATATGTTCTCCATTGTCCTCGAAAAAAGAAAAATTAAAGTTCCAAGAAATTTTGCAATGAAGGACACATATATCTTATTTGAAGGGCAAGAGGAAAAGAAAAAGATATTTTCGGATGGGAATATGTAGCATTTTAAACACCGTGTTTGTAAATGTCATCATACAGTAGCAACACTTGAGTCATAAGTAATTATACACATATATGAGAGAGACGACGATGACGAAAAATTAAATGGCAAAACATGGCCGAAAACACTTTCCTGGCCGGTGCAAACAACACAAAACACAAGAAAGATCGGACACCAGTTATGCTTAGCACAAGAGAAATTAAAAAGTAGGAACAAAATTAGACACTTATGGACCTCAAAAAAGGTGTTCGAAATTACGACCTGCACCCTGTTACAGGTATCCCATCTCTCGCACATCCAACATCAGATGTTATGGAAAATACCGTGCAACCCCAGGACTTTCCCAGCACCTGCCACAATATGTGCCACAAGTTCCTGTTGGACTTCTAACTGGGGTTTCGTGCACTTATGTCTTGACGTACCCCGAGACGGACTGATAATGCAAGTTAGGTCTCATGATCTTGCTGAACAATGCACTGGACTATCCCTACCAAACCCATGTTTAGGATACGTTCCGAAGGAACTTTCGAATACTTTCTTTGATAGCTATCCCCTGCTTTTGTTCTTATTTCTTGGTTTCCGCTGCGCTAAGGAAAATAAACAAATATCTTTACAATGTTCGTACCCTATTTTTCTTGTGTTGTCTCTCGTCACTATGGGCCAGGAAAGCGTTTCCGACAATGCATTGCAATAAACGATTATACTATATATATGTATATATAAACAATATATAAAAACGATATATATATATATATATATATATATATATATAAACAATATATATATATATATATATATATATATATAATCCTATTAACATATGTTACCGTGAAAGACCGAAATTGGAGAATATCGACTTTCACCGGAGAATGTCAACATTCACCAAATACGTCGGTGAAAAATCAAATATTGCATTACATTCTTCTACATTCGGACCCTCACCGGTGTATGTCGATAATCACAGATATGCTCTGGTGTAGATTGAAAAGAGAGGACTATATGTACACACTGTTATTGCAAAAGGAAGTGTTCCACAAATAAATGCAGTTGTAAAAGCAAGGGCCTCTTGTGCAATTGACAGTGTCATAACAGTTTAAGTTGAGGAATAAATAAGATTTGAATCACGTAATTTAGTAAACATAGCTTGAGTAAGCTCCCTGTTCCGAGTCAGGATAGTTCATGTTTCCAAAGCAAGTAAAGAGGAATACAAGTCCTGATAGTGGCGCCCGACGAAGAAGAATAACCATGGCCGAGTTTCAAGAAGAACCTCTGGTGCCTGCAGAAGCGGCTCAGAATCCAGAAATGCCAGCTGCCGCCCTGGAAGGATTTGGGTACATCGTACAGACCATGCGCGCATCGATGAAACCAGAAGCAACATTTAATGGAAACTCACCGGTAACCAGTTTTTTGGAAAAATTGGATGACCACTTCATGCTGTATCCAGTCCATGAGTTCCATAAAGTCACCTTAGCTACCAGCGCTTTGAGGGGCCAAGCGCTTAATTGGTTCAAATGTATAGGCAGAAGCCTCTTGGGTCAAGCGGGAAGTCCCACCTATACTTACGAAAATTTTAAGACTGCCTTAGTAAAAGCCTTTCCTGTCGTAAGAGATCGTGCAAGTTTAGAAACGGAACTCTTCAGCATATACCAGCAACGAATCGAAAATCTTTCCACCTTTATTTTAAGAAAAATTCACGTCTTTAAACTCTTGTATAGAAACCGTCCGGATCCTGAGATAATCCAAGTTATTTTGCCGAGTTTAGTTCCCAAAGTACAAGACTTTATTTAATTAAGGAATCCGACTAAACTGGAAAAGTTATTTGAGCTAACAATCCAGTTTGAAAGTAGAAGAAAGGCGGACATCGAATGAAGACGCCAGTATGAGCAACGTAGCCAATTTGGTGCGCCAAGACCACAGCAAAGGCAAGAACACAGCTACGGAAGCAAATCGAATCAGAGGGCAAGGAAACCTGAGTATCCAAAAACAACCGGCGAACGTCGACAGTTCAATATTAAGCCAGAAAAAAAGTCTGAAGGCCAGCGGAAAAACAAGGAAGGCATGGAAAGGAAGAAAGAAAATTTAAACTAAAACGGATTTCTGCTGACGGGAGGTTGCGGAAATCCGAAGGCCAAGAAAAGCCCTCTTTCTTCAAGTTAAATACAGTTATTGTGAAAAATTTGACTCTTCCAAAGATTGAAGTTAGAGTTTTATAAAAGATTTTGCAGCTATTGTTGAACCATTGTTAAAATTAAAAAGGAGAAAGGCAAGATTCTCGTGGACGGCCGAAGCCAATAGTGCTTTCGAAAAATTAAAGCAAGCATTAACGCAAGCCCCTGTTTTGAAATTTCCTGAAAACGATGAGAATTTAGAAATTTCAGTGGATGCTTCGGATTATGCGCTAGGAGCGGTACTTTCGCAAAATCAGCAGCCCGTGGCATTTTTTAGTAGAACTTTAAATCAAACACAAAGATATTATTCCGCGACTGAGAGAGAGGCACTTGCAGTTCTGTTAGCAGTGCAAAAGTTCCGAGTCTATTTTGGAAAGGATCCAATAACAGTGTATTCTGATCATGCGGCGGGAACTAGATTGTACTCAGGGAAAAACTTATCCCCAAGGTTAATAAGATGGGCACTAAAGTTACAAGAGTATAATCTGGTAATTAAGCGCACGCCCCGGAAAGGAATATATCGTAGCAGATGCCCTATCCAGAATTAAAATAGATGAAGAAGGTAATACTGTAAAGGTGGGAATGCTCACAGCATGTAAGTTGCATTCCCGAGAAACTGTGATAACCGAACTGGGTAAGGATCCTGAATTTAAAAATATTTATGATTATTTAAAGGATCCTGAAAATTTTAGCCACCAAGATATCGTGGCGATAAGAAATAGGGCGGCCCATTACGAACTAATAGATGGTCTATTATTTTATACAAAAACTACGAATTCCAACAACAAATTTCGACCTGTTATCCCAGCTGGTCTTAGATTAAATATCCTGCAGGAGCTCCATGACAGCCCTTTAGCTTCTCATGCTGGTATTCGAAAACCTATCCAACGCGTACGCGAGGCAGTCTATTTTCCTGAACTGCAAAAGTTAACAAGGGCGTATGTCCAGTCCTGCCCAACATGTCAAGCCGTTAATTATATTAATTTCCTCCCGGCCGGGTTTCTAAATAGTATTAAATCGGAATTACCAAATGAAATAATTGGCATCGATTTATTGGGCCCTCTCCCAAAAGTAAGTTAAATAAAAGTCGCTATCTTCTTGTTATGGTTGATCATTTTAGTAAGTGGATCGAAATTGTTCCCTTAAAACGGGCCTCCGCGAAATTAGTTACTGACTCTATTTTAAATAAATATATTTTAAAATACGGGGCGCCCCTAAAAGTAATATCGGATAATGGTCCTCAATTTGTAAGTAATATATTTGAAGACATGTGCCAAAAACTGGGCATACGTCATTTAAAAATGGTCCCGTATCGGCCGCAATCAAATATAGCGGAACGGGTCAATAGAAATATAATGAAAATTGTCCGTAGTTATGTTAAAAATTTTCATAAAAGCTGAGTTAACTATGTCAATGAATTAGGTTTCGCCCTTAGGACCGCAAAACATGATACGACGGGCAAAACTCCTGCTGAGTTATTTTTAGGCAGAAAGATTATAACGCCGTTAGATAAATTATTTTATGTTCAACAAAGAGCCCCAGAATTTAAAATGGGCAATATAGAAAAATAAATTAAAGAAGCAAAAAAGAACACTGAAGTAGCACAGAGAAAACAGAAGCTTTATTATGATATGAAACGACGGGGAGTAACCTATAAAGTAGGAGATGAAGTGTTAAAAATTAAGCATTAACTTTCTTCAGCACCAGAAGATAAAACTGCCAAATTTTATCCACGATTTGGAGGACCATATGTCATAGAAAAAGTAACTCAGGCTTAGTGGTGTTAAAAGCCAGGAATGGTGAAACCTGCACCGCAAACGTAGACCAGATAAAACCATTTTATAATCGTAATAAAATGCCAATATTTCAAGATCTTTTGCAGGATCCGGCACGGCAGGCACAAGCTCCAGAGGTGGAACAACGACAATCCCAAGGGCAAGCCATTAGTAGACAGGAGCAATTGAAAAGAAAGTTCCCCCGTTGGAAAACTGAAGGTAACAAGAAAAAGAAGTCGTTCCACCGACCAGAAAAGAGAGGGCACGACCACCCCCAGAATGAAGAAGGGAGAAGTACGACTAATGCAAAGAAAGCCAGGAGAAATGACAGCAACTATAACACGGCTCCAAAACAGAAGATCTACCCATCGGATAGGAGTCTACGCAGCAAATGTCGACGAATTGATGAAGGAAGACCAGTTGCAGATGCAAAGACGCAAGAAAAATTTGAACAGCCAGCAACGAGATCCAGGCAACAACGAGAGACAGTTGTCCCGGTTCCGCCAAGACCAGCTGCCATCAAACGGCCTGAAACCACAGGCAGATGCTAAAAAAAGGTCTTCAAGGGTGACCGAACTGGAAGAAAAAGAAAGCTCATGGAGGAAGGAACCGAAGGGCGAACCCGCACAAGAACGAAGATCAAACAGACCGTCGTCTTCGCTACCTTCCAGGACTGGGCAGAAAAGGATGTCGGAATATCACAAAGATAAGTAAAACTTTATGTTATTTTGAAACCATAAGTTAATTTTTCAATCTTACTGCAAGTGGCAGAATTCAAGAATTTTTACCTCATGTGACGCCTACCTTTATCGCCAAAAAGGCGAGAAAGGAGTTGTTACCTATTTTGGTATTGTTTTTCAATTACTCGCGAGTAAAACTAAAATTAATGTATAATAGGAATGTGTAAATGCTTGAATATTGAAAAAGCATTGATAATCTTTGAGAAAGGTACCTTAAGAAAATTGTAAAAATTATTGTATAAAATTTTATTTAAAAGATTCTGGCAAGAAAGAAGTTTTAATCTGAAAGACTTTTGAAATGTAGAATTTCAATGCAGAAGAATTGGCACTTGCTTGGAAAAGAATAGAAGTTAACAATGTACTACTAATGTATGTTTTAAAATGCGTAAAATTAACGGCATGTTAATATGTCCTTATATACAATGTGAACTGTTATCTTAAAAGTTAAGAAATATTGTGATATGTTAAAAGTAAAAATATTAGAGTAATGCCAAAAATTTTAACTTATTCGTGTGACTGTAAAAAGAGCAAATTATTGTGAATATGTGATAAAGGTTGAATGAATGTAGTTAGGCTCTCTGACGCTACACTTCAGAGTTAGCCACTTTTCAGAATAGTACCTCAGGGTTTAGAGATGAATATAAGGTGTGTTCTGAGGTCTTGTTATGTTGAATTTTAACACGTTAGTGTTTTGATTGCAGGCGGTAGTGTTGAACACTTGTACATAGACACGCTCGTGTTTGGTGTTTTTCTTTACAACACAAGTCAGAGAGCACGGGGAGATAATTAAACAACGTCATGAATGAATTAAGAATTTTAAAGGAGAAATATAAATATTCATGTTACTTGCCATTTGGTTGTGTAACATTTCAATAAACTAGTTTTCCTTCCATAAGGAACCAGATTTCAACTAAGAAACAAACTCCTGTTTATAGATGCAGTACAGATGAAAATACTTGTCCATAGAGAAGATAATGTAAAAACGACTTTTTTATATCTAGTTTCTAGAGAGAAATGTTTGTAAAAGATTGGCCTCGCGTTAGATTCTAGAGCTAAAAGTTTTCAACAAGGTCGTTTTAGACCTCAGTTTCAAACTAATTAACTCTGGCGGGTAGTATGTAAGGATCCTAAGTTTTACTAACGTTTTTGATGTCATTTAAAACGCTTAATTACAGGGCCGTAGTACAATACACAACCCCCCCAACACCAGAAGTATAGCGATATACAATAGTGACGTGATCGAAGATTCTTTGGAAATAATCGTTGTCATCGAATGACATGCATATTCTATTTAAGTAATCGTTGTCATCGGCTTTTAATATTCTTTGCAAATGATCATTGTCATCAAATAATCATTGTAAAGAATCATTCTCATCGGATAATCATTGAAAATAATCCCCGTCGTTACATAAAGGGGCATAGTAGCTGATGTATAAAGAATTGTACTCAAATTCTAATCAAAAGAATCGCATATGTATGCAGTTTATCATATGATCATTATTTACAGCCATGATCTTATATGTTTTCGACCTACGGCTTCTAATGACGCCGCGGAAAACTTGCGCAACAGTGACAAAAAGAATATTTAAAAATACAGTAAAAGCGTGAAAGCTAGAGAAAATGTGTGAATTTATTTTCCTTTTATTTAAATGAAGCTTAATGTTTTTAAAGGAAATTGAATATTGTAAACAGGAATCAGCAGTTTAAATATATGTGGGATTTTGCCTCTTTGTTTTTTTTTCTTCGTAACATCATATCCTCCGGAACGGGGGGGGGGGAGATTTCAGTTTAAAAGGAGGTACCCTCTGATTTCAAAAATTCTTGGTAAAACTTTTCGACTATTGTTATCTTCCTACCACTATCACTCGAGATGTTATATAAAATTTCGGAAAGCGCTGGAGATCAAATTGCTTTATTTAGAAAAATGATGGCTCTTCTCACTCTCAAATCGTATTGTTTAAGAGAAATTTTTAAGTTAAAAAATATGAAATAAATAGTATATCCAAACTCGAAACTTATTGTTATTATTTAAAGTTATATTCTGAGTTGAAGAAAGCACGTGATTCCATATAACGTCACTGTATGTCGAAAAATATTTCGTTAATTTCCATATTTTAAATGAATAGCTGCTTTTGGCAACTTTTATGTTTCACCTTTAGATACGTGACACGATATGCTATCGCTACGTTAATTCTTTTATTGAGATTTTGCAAATTTGTTATATTAAAATTAATTTAAATCATAACATCAAATGTATTACCCCAAGTGTCAAAGGTCCTTGTTTCCTGACTTGGCAAGAAAAATTTATTTACGAATAGCTGGTTGCTTGGAAAGAATGAATACATTTTCTTGATAATTAAATGTTTCTATGCATTTTATGCTTTTCTAATTTTATTTATAAAAATTTAATTTCTTTTATTGTATAGTTCCTTTCTGAGTAGAAGTTTAAACTTCTGTAGGTATTTAACATATTTTAGATGCAATGTTACTTTACTACAGTTACATAATTTTTTTTTTCAATTTACTAAAATGTCTGAACGCAAGAAGACAGCACAAACGTTACACGAGCTACAGAAAAAATGAAGTAAAAAGCACTAGGAGACTCAGCAGGCAAGTACAAGAAACTTGTCGCAAGTAAACGAAGGATACAAGACTGTCCGCGTCATCGTCAGATTCGACAGGAAATACCAGAACAGCTCAAGAAGCTGCATAAACAACTCAAGACGCTGCAGATTACGGACAATTTCGGTTCGAAGAGGCAGAGCTCATACGAGGAAACAAGCTTCGCATGAACGCATCACGACATACACGTAGTACTCTTCACAATGCAGGAAGTTTACTTTGAACAACACACTGTATACGTAGAGCTCGTAGACATATATAGTAAAGATTTTGCTTTGTCAACAGTCCCCTAGTAAAATGTATGAAGTTTATATTGACATCTCACAATACCTGAAAGAAATTTTTCTATTTACTTCTTCATTTACTATTTTCTTAAATTTCTTATCAGTAATCCTGTCTATATATTATAGATATCAAAATCAGAAAAAATTAATTAATTATCTTTAAATGTATCTAAGTGATGAATACTTCGCCCCTGTTCGTACCGAAACAACACGATGTAATTGTAGATACCTAGAAAGTAAAATGTATTCAGCAGGCTGTACAGCAAGCGACAACTATAAATGGTGATAACACAAGAATGTTATATAATGTTATATACTGGCAGAATTTTAAAAAAGAACATATACATCAGTGTTTTAAAAATACGAATTTTGCATCAAATTGCAAAACAAATATCTTAAAATCTGCCTTTCCATGCATAAGATTTCAGGATTCGGAAAATTATATTTTCGTAAACGGTTTAGCAAAAATAACAAAAATTATTGCCTTGAGAAATGGATAATCTTGGTATGAATACGAATTACGCCAAGACTACTAGTCAATGGTTGTTTTGAACACGCACTTAATGTATATATATATCCCTTAAAAAACGTAAAGTGAGTGAATCTACTATTCGAGTGTGTCTTTATATCTTGAGTATTTAAGAAATAAGAATTGCATTTATCTATGTCGATAAAGCTAACGCTATTGCCCGAATAACAACGTTTATTTAACACTTGATATAACCAACTTCATATATATCTTGAAATAAAACATAAATTTCCTAATCAGATACTACCAATTGCAGGAAAAATACAAAAATAATGGAATTTCTATTAACACTACAAGTAACATACCGAGGAATAAATTGCGCTGCAAAACTGATGAAATCTACAATATGTAAACCACAAATTTTATGTACCGCTATAGAAATGCAATAGAATGAGAAATGAAACTGTGATGAGATTTATAATGAAAAATTTACCATAAACTGTTAGTATAAGCTATAAGTAAATATATACTTTTAATACTATTCATTTAAATATGTTCAAACGTTCATAATATTCATTACTTACAAACGCTTCTTCATCCATCGAAGCATAGGACAAGCCATTCTCAATTCAGTGCTGGTGCACGTCAATAAAACAAGGATAAATCCAAATTTTTACAAAAAATCAATCGCCTTGACTCGTTTCTCAAAAAACGTATATCTACAAATGCAGTATTAATATATCACATCAATATAATTCGGGATCATAAAATCACCAAACAACGCATTAAACGCAAAAAATCGCATTAAGGCAGAATGAAGAATTTTCACTCTTACAATGACTTTTACAACAATATATAATAGAATCGAATTTCTAAACTAAGTGTTCATTGTTACACCATATTTCATTCTTGGGGAACCTTTCATGGTTGTTCAGTAATTCTAACTGTTAACTGGTATAAAAAGAATTATGATTTCATATATATGCACAGACTTATATATGTATTATATTAACACGTATCTGTAGTATCATACATCATCTTATATTATATGTATTCGCATAATTCTAAATTAATTATACTAGTCAACATAATTTGTATATTGATAGCAGCACAGTTTTAAAATTATTTATTACTATCTGCTTGCTAACGATTATATAATTAAGTACAGTGGTACCTCGACATACGAGTTTAATATGTTTCGTAACCTTGCTCGTATCTCAAAGCAATTTTCCGCATTGAAAGTAATCGAAATGCCATTAATCCGTTCCAGCTCCCAAAACACGACCTCAGCTGTTTTTTCAAGTGTTTTTGAATAAGAAAAATGTAGTTTCTTATTCAAAAACAAGAAGAAACATTTATTTATAAATAACAAATACATATTCTATAAAAACATAATTAAAAGAAAAAGTGCCTACGGAAGCGCTTAATTTTTGTCACTGGTCTTCGCTCTTTTTGTCATGATCTGCTCATTTTCACCCGCAGATCGTTTAAAAAAACTGTCCAAGGAGGTTTGTTTCTTCCTACCTGTCAAGGTATTGCGGAATCGAGTTAGGCAAGTTTCGTTGAACAACTCCGATTTAGGACTAGTTGCAACTTTTTCGCGGTGATTTTTATCCACGAACTCTACAACTTTATCCCACATTCTCAAGATCTGTTTTATATCTCTTGTAGGGATAACCTCCTCCATCTCTGGCTCCTCTTCAAAACTAATTTTTCGTTGAACCACCGTATGCTGCTGCAAATGCAGATCGTGTAACTCCTCGGTTGTCAGCTCCTGAGACTGTTCCTCTACGAGTTCGTTCACATCTCTCTCCTCCACCTCCAGACTCATGGATTTTCCCAGAGAAACAAGCTCCTCTACCACTGACACTTTTGGTTCCAATCCTTCGAATTCTCTTTCAGCTACAGCCTCAGGCCACAGCTTCTTCCATGCAGACGTTGTAACACCCAGCCAGGCCTGAACAATAATTCTTAGGCACATCACGATGTTAAAGTGTTTTTTCCAGAACTCTCGAATGGTAAGGTTTGTGTTCTCTGTCACCTCAAAGCAGCGGCGAAAAATGTGCTTGGTGTACAAATTCTTAAAATTAGAAATCTCCTGCTGATCCATGGGCTGCAGGATAGGAGTGGTGTTGGGTGGTAGGTAGGGAAATTTTATATACTTGAACTCTTCTAATAAATCATCTTCGAGATTTGATGGGTGAGTAGGGGCATTGTCGAAGCCAACACCAGAACAGAACACCAGAATTATCCACTCCACAGAGAAGTTCATTCTGTCCCACGCCTTCGGATTTGCCCTTCACATATCTTCTTAAAATTATAACTGGCAGGTTTTCTTTTAAAATATTATATGACTTAAAGCCTCTGGGGTTTCCTGAATGGTATACTAGCGGAGGCTTGATTTTACAGTCGCCACTCGCATTGACGCAAATTGCTACGAGGCAAATTGTTCAGGCTTCGTAGATTTAATCTATCCTTAATCGGTTTGTGACCTGGCATCTTCTCCTCTGCCGTTACGTAAGTTCTATTCGGCATCCTTTTCCAGAAAAGCCCTGTCTCGTCACAGTTGAGGACTTGCTGGGGGGATGTATCCTTTGGCTACTATCTGTTCGGAAAACATTTTGATGTAAACATCAGCTGCCTTTACATCCGGATTTGCTGCCTCACCATGCCTGACGACGGAGTGAAGGTCGGTGCTTTCCCTAAAGTTGTCAAACCAGCCCCGACTGGCTTTAAACGGGTCTTCCGATTCCACGTTTGTAGAAGTGTGTGGGATCTTCTTTAGAAAATAACCGTAAATCGCTCGTAAATAACTCGTAATAGTGCCTTCTCACATATGATGCTTTGTGTTAAGGTTCCTCCTTGAAGCTGCTTTTCTCTCACTCACACCATCAGTAGTTTCTCCATGTCTTGACGGAGAGAGATCGGAGCTTAAAAATTATTGTAACGCCCTTAGTTGGCGTTATACTTTATCAACTCCTTTTGTTCAAGCACAGTAAATATCATTGATGTGTTACGCCCGTACATCCTCCTCAAGTCAATTACTCGCACACCTTGGTCATGGTTTTCTACTATTTAACGCTTTAATTCAATAGACATCATCATCTTCTTTGGACACAGGGTTATAAAAATAAATCTGATAATGCTTTCTAAATGTACAAAAAGCAAAAAACGCGAACCCAACTTATCAAAAATGCTTCCAAAACGAGGGAAACAAGCACTCAGACTGAGGACTAGTCTGAGGTGGGAGAAACTGTTAGACGCTGCACACGACACCTACATGCGCGCGCATGTCGCGGTCGTGTACAGCGGTGTAGTGTGCGATTCCTCGTATCTCAAATCTTGCTCTCGTCTCAAAGCAAAAACATCGCCCGCTCGGTAGCTCCTGTCTCAAAACACTCGTATGTTGGGGCACTCGTATATCGAGGTACCACTGTAAATACAGGTTATAGTTTTTTTAATGTGACAATCTTTATATGCCATGTAGATTTTTCCTTGTGGCTTCATTTGTTTTCTCTTCCAAAATCTCGAACGTCCAACAGTTTTGTCAGTTTCGGGCTTTTGGTATGGAGAGTGAGAAAATGAGATAAGACCAGAATGAACTTCAGTTCTGAACTTTGCAGTTCAGCATAGAGTAAGGAGTATTGACAGATTTATGTTCGCTCTTTACGTACGCTTTTCATCGTATTTTCTTCATCATTCTCAGCACTTTAAAGTGAAAACTACTAGCAGTGTTCCTTTATATTTCGTATATTTTTGGAATTATGTTTTTTTACTCGTACTTTTCGAAAAACTCCAGAATTGTTTAGTGTTTTTTCGGGACAAATAAATTCTAACAAGCTACCAGCTCTTCCGCATGCTTTACGAACCTTTATGCCAGGAACAATTTTGGGTGTTAGACGTAGGACAGAATGCTAGTGACAAGAACAATTGAGGAGCATCTGAGGCAGCTTGTGACAGTCTTTGCTGCGTTCCAGGAAGATATAAAAGGAGAGGTTGATTCCTTTACAGAAGAGATATATGCGTCCAACAAAAGAGGGAAAGGTGAAATAATACCAGTTCAAGGAAAGATGGAATCTATCCAAAATTGATACTTAAGCCTGTCAAGAAGAAATAAAAGACAACAGTAGAAGATTTTTGAGGATTTTAAAAGCAGAAATAACATGGTCGAAAGGAGAGTTAGAGAAACTGGAGAACGTGTTTCTGCTGTCAAACAGCAAATCAAAGAAAGAGTTAATGCTGTCAAACTACAAATCAAAGGAAAGTTTCTGATGTCGAACAACAAACGGATGACAGAGTTTCTGCTGTTGTCGCCAAAGAATCTGACAGCTTTAACATATTCATAATGACAACTGGAGACGATTCTGATACCTTTAAATTGGTACCTATGTTTTCCGACCCATTTCTCATGCTTTCCACGTGTGATGGAAAAGCATTTGGCATATGTACAAGGCTCAGTTCTGTATAGCTCCAAATGGAAATGGGTAGGATTCCGAAGACAAACCTGTAATTTCGCAGCTTCTCTGAGAATAGAAAAAGACGATATCGGTCCCACTCTTCTAGAAACCCAGAGGCTAGATTTTGATGCTGTACCCGGTACGCGAAAGCTCTACTAAGAAGTGTTTAAAAGGCTACAGAAGGCTGCAGTTAATATGTCGATAGCAGAAGCTCACCAAAATAATCCAGAAGCTCGCCACTGATATCGAAATGCTCTCCCATCTCTCCTTTTTTGACTGCTCAACAGAAATACGTGAAGTACAATCCATGAAATACTTCCTCGGTGGCATACGGGAACCTGAGGTATAGATAATGGACTTTTCAATCATGAGGCATACAAATAGAGTTCCCTTAGTATAACAATCGATACATGAGTAATTTACCATCATCCAAAACCTCAAGTCGAGATGATAGAACCAGCATGAACAGAACTTTTCCTTCCAGGATTATAGCTGAAAACAGAAATTTCCGGTAAGGCATTATGAAATATGCTAAGAACGTTAAGAGCACGAAATGAGTACTAATAATATGTTCTTTCGTTGAATTATCAAGGCCGTCATTCCGGTGACGGTTGAAACGTAAGTGCCAAAGCTAAAGTCATTGGGGAATGCGAAGTGGTTGCATCACGTTTTCCATTGAACTACGTTAAGGGGTCTCGTACACCTTAAAACCCTCAAAATCTCTGAATATGATCCTGTTGTAAGAATTGGGATAGCATATTTATTTTTAAAGCTATTACTTACAGTTTTTTACAGCTGACTACATAGCACAGCTGAATTAGTAAGCAAATAGTTTGTGTTGCCACAAATGTTTTTATAATTTAATCTTCTTTGTGAGGTAATTTTTTATATGTTCACGTAATACTCCCACTTTGCGTGCACAATTTAAAACATTCTGTTATATATTTTAACTTCATAGTTAATATACAGCTTGTATAGCATCTAAAGACTACTGTGAACCAAAAATCTTAAGAATTTCATGTTAAATTCTCATTTTATTTAGAAATAAATTTATACAATGCATTTTAATAAAACATTTTTAATATTTCCATGCGTAAAATTTTTGACTATTAAAATATTCAATATATTTTTGGTTCAGTTAGATGATAATACTCATATAAAGAAGTCCATTAAATTTAAAGTGTGTACCAAGAACCGTTTTTAAAATATCATGCGCGCAACAGTGAAAATTTATGTTTTGAGATAATCAAGTTTTAATGTAAATATTTTTTTAAATACTTCTCTTGTTATAAAATATATAAAATGCTTATTTTCTGAGAGATATTGTAATATTATACAATTTCCAATAGTTGGTATAAGCATAATTAATGTAAAATAAGCTGCCATCATCAAAGTATAACATATCAACTAAAAATGATTTGAAACTTCTACTCTATCAATGATACAACTAAACTTTTTCTTACAAATTGGAACTTACTTATAGGCAAATGTTTCAGGTAAAGTTCTCTGTAATGTATTATTGTATATCAAACATATAAATCATTTAATAGTTCTTCCACAGGGTAACTTTAGCATACTTTAAATGCTATGTATACAACTGGGAAAAAATGCATTTTAAGAAAATTGAGTTTTGACGCAAATATTTCAGTATACAACTTTCTAATAATAAAGTGCATAGTATATTTATTTTCAAAATGATATATTTAAAAAGTATAAATCCTAATAAATTGCATAAGCTTCTGTCAATATGAAACACATTAAAATTACCATACTATATAAAATACCATGACAGAATGGTAGCCGTGTATTAAAATACGTGTAGCATATTTGAACAAATAATTTATTTTTACATAACCACATCAGTTAAGTACTTTCAAGCATTTAAGCATATGATATGTATCATATTATGCAATATTATTTAAACATAGGTGGGAAAAAACCTTTACGACTTATTTGAAATTGTATGCTAAACTGCTACATTCATCGAAGTATAACATACCGACTAAGAATGATACAACTAAAACTTCCTTGCAAATTAGAATTTAATTATAGCCAAATGTCTTAGCTAAAGTTCTCTGTAATATATTACTGTATATCAAACATATAAAACATTTAATAGTTCTTCCACAATGTAACTTTAGCATACTTTAAATGATATGTATACAACTGCGAGAAACCGTATTTTAAGAAATTTAAGTTTTAATGCCAATACTTCAGTATATAACTTTCTAATAATAAAGTGCATAGTATATTTATTTTCAAAATACATTTAAAAAGTATAAATCCTAATAAATTGCAGAAGCTTTTGTTAGTATGAAACACGTTAAATTTACCTTTGCTATATACATTACCATGACAGAATGATAGCCGTATATTAAAATACATGTAGCATATTTGCACAAAAATTTATTTTTACATAACCACTTTAGTTAAATAAACTCAAGCATTTAAGCATATGATATGTATTATATTGTATAATATACATATTATTTAACATGGGTGAAAAAATCTTTTACGACTTACTTCAAATTGTATGCTAAACTGCTAAAATTTTATTTACAAATTAAAACGCACCAGCACAATAAACATCCCCATCATTTTTATGGAGGCCTGCACTTCTGACACTTTTTGCTGCCTTTCAAGTTTACGCTGTTGTTTTGTTTCTGACAAGCCTTTCTTTTCTGCGTTGTCTATTTTCTTGTTATCAATTTGTAAAAATCCTTCAATAGAAAACTTACTTCTAAAAAGCTGTAGCTCAGTCATTACAGAATGTCTACAAACAGACCTTTCGTTAAAAGCAATTACTGCTTCATTTTCAGCAATTTGAACTATCCTACTACCAGCACGACATGTCTTTGGACAAAATTTCCAAATTAAGGAATTAAATGATTCATTATTATTTTGTGTTTTGCCGCCAAGGCAACGTCTCAATAACGAAGGTTGTGACAAATCTATAAAAACTGGCTTTATTGCCTCCATTACAGCGACTGGTTCAGAATTTGTATGCTTATAATCAGCTTTATTTTGCTTAGCTATATTGTATTTCCACCATGTGGTTTCATTTGTAGGATAAACGTCATGAATCGGCTTTTCATCACTCGATATTTTGTGGTAGTAAATTGCCCAAATGGCTTTTCTCATATCACTAACAGGCTCATTATATTCTCTAATCGCATTACCATAATACGAAGTTATTTCATTTATTAACTTATCTGTTAGTCTCCCTTTGCCAGACAGATTTTACCGTCATTTAATTTTACTTTTTTTCTTTCAAGTTTTAATTTGCGTAGCCATATTCCCATTCGTTTTTGAATATGTCCAACACACTCAATTTTTTCTATATTTAATGAACCATATGGTTTGGCGTCAGTTATACCTGCAAATAGTTTTGCATCACCTATGTAAGGATCTTAAGTTTTACTAACGTTTATTTTATTTTAAATCTTTACTATCACTTGTTATTTTCTACTTCCGGCCAGAATTAAAAGCGTTAACTTATTTATGCAAAATTTGTGTGGCGAACGCCAAGTACTTAAGATGTGGCTTTTTGCCAAGCGAGAGAGAGGAAGGAGTTAGTCGAAGCAGGCCGCTTACTATAGAAGTTTTACTCAGTTGCTGGTTGCCTTCCAGGCCAGAGGTTTAATCCTCGTGATAATTTTTAAACGTATTGTAGTGTTAACAGTTCTCTGTACTACATACGGCTTCCTGTTAATATAAGGCCAATCTTCCACGTTTATTATTCCAAAGTTAAGTTAGAGTTTAGTTAAATATTTTTATATTCTTACGTTTAGACCACAAGTAGTGGGTCTTTGTATTCCGAAGTACGGAAATTATTGTAAAGAGAGAAAAACAAAGGGTTTTGTATACCCTTCTTGTGTATCCTGTCTAATTCCCACAGTTATTGAACATAGCTTTAGTAAGCTCTCTGTTGCGAGTCAGGTCCTTGCATGTTCCCGAAGAAAGTAAGACAGAACATTGAACCTGATACCGTCACCAATATAAGAAGTAAATTTTACACCTCTTTTTTCCATGGAACATGAAAAATTGTTTATCTTTCCATTCATTTCCATTTTTCCTGAAGAACCAGCATGATTCTCCAAACAGGCCTTGTGTTCACTTACGCCATTTCCTAGAAATGACTCGCAACCTTTGCAATATAAAGACAGTATTTCTGTATCAATTACTGTGTTGCTTTCTGACCCTATTACGGAACAGACTCCAACCAAAGACGTATGTCCTCGAGTCTTCCACGTACCGTCTCCAATTACAGTCACATTTAACGACGAATTTGAAAGAACGATGTGCAATCACAGGAGGGAGATCCATAACGCAGCAGAATTTCTGCATAGCAGCTTTCCCTTGACCAAGAGTTCGCATTGCATACGTAAATCTTCTGTTTAGCTCTGATATATTTTTTCGGACACCCATCATATTAGAGTTTCTGAAAGTTCTTTTACATGAACACTTTCAGCATAGTAACTCAAATTTTGAGCTTAAACCATGATGAAATAGTTCACTTAAATGAACATTACAAATTTTACAACATAAATTATTTTCAATAAATTGAAATAGGATATCCAAATCAAATAGTCTATAACCACTAAAATTAGGCTCTAAAGTTATCTTTGTCTCTTGGTGGCAAAACAGTCTCACTATTTAATTTTTTAAACGAAGAACTGACACCACACTTCTTATTCATTGTATCATTATGCTGATTTCCCTGGAACTTTCTTTTCTTTGGTCGATAAATATAAGATCTTTTATTTTTTACATCTTCCTCACAATTTTCCATAATTATCAGGTGATAAAAATACTAAACAAAAACTGCAATGTTATAATAAAAACACCTTCAAAAAAGTCAAAAGAAATTTAGAAATCGCAAAAGAGCTTGTAAACAATCACGTTTCACGCTAATCCAAAGCTGGAGTAAGATTTCAACACATGCCTATGTTAGAATAGTGCTATGTATAAATGTAATATATTCCTAAGTCGCGCTTTCGAGACATGAAAAACGCAGTTTGAATTTTGTCAATCGGCCCAGTAGAACGGGAGATATAGCACAGTCCTCCCCCCCTTTTTTTTTTTCTTAGCTTGATAACACATCAGCACTGTTTTTCCACCATCTCAAAATAAATTATGAAGATTTGTGCTTTTGCAACTAGTTGAATTTCAACAGAAATACACGTTTATATGAAAACGTTGAAGCTCTTTTAAAGGGCCGGTTTTATACCTTTATGCAAATGTAATTCTACCGCATATAGCAGTACTTTCCTGTTAGCTGAATTACTTTCACATTGAGTCTTCCGATGAGAATTTTCCTAATTAAATACCAAAGGATGAATGATTATAAATTTCAAAGCACCTACTATCTTAACGATCGTTTCACTCAAAATCAAATATTCGAAAAGTGAGCAGAAAGGCAAAATAGACAATAGCTAAACATGGGAACATTAAATGTGAATAGCACTTTATTGTTTGTCTGCTGCCTTTTGCCAGCTAAGATAGTACTTGCCAGAAACCGAAGATTATCCAATTGTGGGCATTGTGGTAAGAAGTCCTTTACTGAGTTCTCCAGCCGAGTAAACGTAAATGCGATTAACCTCTCGAAGCCGGCTGGTACAGCAGTTGTACAAGGAGAATGATTTTCTCAGACGCCGGCGTTGGTACAACTGTCATACCATCCATTCCCTCCCCATTTTAGAGAATCGCCTATCTGTAGATCTTTGGGTGGTCCATTGTCGCTGCTCAGAGTAGCCGCTGGCTACACATTATATCCCTCTTCTTATCAGTTTAGCTACATTTTGGCAAAAACCGCAGGTTTCGTCTCGCGCCAATATACTTGAAAATTAAATAGAGGCCATCTCTTTCTCAATCTTTCTCATAATTTTAATGCTATTTTTTTTAGTACTGACTTTTGCTATGATTAAGCGATTTTGCACGCTCTTTAAGCTTACCATATTTAATGTTCTTTAATCATAACAAATAAGAATAGATTAATATTTTAGATTTAATGCCCTTCTAGAAAATAGGTAAAACCGTTTTTATCGTTTACTTCCTTTTCATACTTATGAATAATAAGATTTTATTTTGACATTTTTTTGTGGAGTGCATAAAACCCTTAAGAACTGTCAACTCTTTCAAAGTGCTTCTATTATGCAGGCAATTTTGTCTGATTTATCAGGAGATAAATAAGAGACAATTGTATGCATAATAGTTTTTCTGATTTTCATTCATTCAGTGATTGCTTTCAATGATTTTCATTGATTGTAAATTAAATAAAATCAATTTATCTTTACACCCTCTTTTAGGATGAGATCTGCCAAAAAATATTTAAATATCAGTAAAGCTGACGTTAGTTCTAAACTCAATCAAAACATCAGTTAAATGTTATAAAATTTTGGCCAGTTTTATTTGCTGAAATTCTTATACTCTTCAAGAGATAGAGAGAATTCAGACAAGTTGATAAAAAAATATCTTAAAAAAGTTGTTATTTTGTCTGTAATAAGATGTATGTCAACTTACTACTAAATGTATGAAAATTAGGATTGGATTACGGAAAAGCACGCGAAAGCTATCTGCTTAAGGGAATGGATGCTTTCGTGTAAACCTTTTTAAGAGAAAATTGCTCGCATTTACATTCCTGGTGGAAAACTCCACATGTAGTCAACCCGTTCTTCGGTATTGATTGGATTAATTTGTTCGCTTACTGAATTACATCAAAGCACCCAACGATTACCTGTATAAGGGGAGTTATGTCTTCGCGGAGGACTTTCTAAGAGAAGCTGGCTTGCATTTACGTTACACAAAAACCATGAATCCAACTATTTATCCGGGATTCAAATCCAAGCGAGCTATAAGTGTTCAGCCACCTTTACCGCTTTACTGAAGAGCAGGTAAAAATATTGATAAAGGAAAAGTATTGAATTAACCGGTTTAATCTACTAACCTATATTTCTCAATCGACAGTACATAAATTACGCATATGAGGGGGATTATTTGTGAATAAATAAACTGTATTGCACTTTTATCCACTATGTCATATTACAATGGAATTATTGCATTTCAAAGTTATTTCTCATGAATTAATTTTGCTCTTCATGATTTTTGATATTTTCAAAGAGAAAATTCCACACTTTAAATAAAAATATACACGAGAAGATACTTTATGCAAAATTTGGCGTAAACGGTTTTCTTAATTTTGCTTTGAAAATATTGCAGGGTAATCGTTTTCATTACTGGAAGAAATATAAAAAACAAATTTACTACGTGGTATCAACACCCAATATTTCCTTATTCTTTTGAAAACGTGAAAGATTACTCTTTCTAAAATAAATTACAAAATATATTATGTGCAAATAGAATATTCGTTGAAAATGAAATATACTTTTGGATATAACGATAGTTTTAGACGAAATTTCTACCTATGGAAAGAAATTGACGTATAATTAATTCTTCATGAACATTTAAAACTGTTCTCAAAATTCTTTTGATGATTGCATGTATAAGTCACGAAATTTTTTCTCGGCTAACATAAACAAAAGCCAATTTTACAAAGAAAAATTCTCGTTAAAGATATACCTTCTTTGCCTGATAGTCCAATGTAATATTTGTTAAAATTGATTATTAAACGCAACCAATGTATCTCGGATTTTGATTTTTATATTATAATAACAAAATTATCGAAAAAAGCAGATTTAAATCTCTGTTATTGTTATGTAAAGCTTTATTATTGCTGTAAGTTCATCTCAAAATCTAATTGTATTGAATCTCATTCTAATCATCTAATGGTAATAAATATTATTATTATTATTTCATTAAATTAGTCATTACCATTATTTTATTAATGAAAATATGTTATTAAAAATCGCATTCCGGCCTGCAGACTTACAGATCTAGTCTGTATTTACTATATTTTGTTAAATTTTGTTCTCGCTTTCTAATTTCTAATACGAAAATACGCGAATATAAATGAAGAGTGAAAACAAAGTTAAAAAATTCACAAATTATGTACGAGATTGATTAGAAATAATGAATTAAATATAAACATTGCATACATTTTGTTCTAAATAAAGTGTGCACTGTATATGCATCCAGTACTGCACATTTATTTATGCACTATTTATTTAGAATTTTGCTTTCATTTAAATATGAAAGCAAAATAATCATCGAAAAAATTGCAAATCTAGCAACTCCTCTACTATGGGACGTAGGCTTCCGACAAACATGTAAATTTTACTTCATCCATGGAGGGGAACTAACGACTTTTCTCATTAGGAAAATGTCAAAGAGATGGCAAAACTGTTTCGGATTGCGCTGGTCTGTAACTATAATATGAGAATTTCGGCCCGGTTTTAGAAGGTTAAGAGGGTAATTGTTGTGTAGCGAATTTAATTTAATTAAGTGATTCATAAAAATCAAAATTTTAAAGTTATAATCATTCAAAATTTGAGCTACACAAGTTTGGTTATATTCTTTTTGGGCCTATTAATTCTAGTGTAATATATTTTGGCTTTCCGAGTTTACGCGAACTGCGTCTTCAATCTTGTACACGCGAACAATGGATAAGTATTTTTGTTTCTGCGTAATAAACTCAGTTTTTCATGTCAAAAATTAATTTGATTTCTTAGTATTTAATATCATTAGTTGCAGAAAAATTAGCTCTTTAATTTGGCATAACTTTCATTTTTCTAACTTTAATTGCATTTCAGTTATGAGCTTTAATTAGTAGATTTTTCTTCGTTTCGCTTGTGATTTAGTTAAAGGGGGATGAAATGCCTTCTTTCCGGTTGAAAAGTCACTTTTTGCGAGTTTTCAACGTTCTTTCGTTGGGACCCTTGCAGGGTTGTTGAAATTCCTAATCTCCCCCGGTTGCAGGTGGCAGTTATTTGGCGAGGGTTTGGCGACTTGGATTTTCCGTTGAGGTTTCAAAATAGTGGTTTTGGCGAGTTTGATAACATGAGGGTATGCTGTGGTTGCAACTATTTCAACTTTCGGCGAAAAAATGGGTTGCGCCAACTTGGCAGTCCGGCGCTCTCCCTTTTAACGGGTTGTTTTAGGGGACGAGCTCACTTTTTGCACTTTACTTCTGTTGCCCTTTGAATTGGCCGGAGGTGACAGCTGACTCCGACGAAGAAAATGGAGCTTCTCCCCGATAGGCCTACGGGCCTCTTGGCTAAGCGCTGTGAGCGCGGGCCGTAGGTATGGGCATCTATGTCTTCAAAAAAAAAAAATCGAAATTCTTTCATCAGTTTTTGTTGTGGGTGTTTGTGTATCTCAAGGAAAATATACAGAAGTAAATTTCTAGAAAAATGATGCGCACCATTGATTCTTCGCTTCTCTCGAGACCAGAGCGTTAAATTAAACACGTTGCTTTTGGAAACCTCATTTGCTCATCCTAAATTCTACTAGAACTTCAAGGCTACCATAATGAATAAATTAAACACGTTGCTTTTGGACCTCATTTGCTCATCCTAAATTCTACTAGAACTTCAAGGCTACCGTAAGGAATCAAACTGTTCTACGAACATCTTTTTCCATTCAACAGGCCGCCAGCACTGTATTTCACTTATCTTGCCGTAATGGAACCTCAATTGTTCATCCTAAAATCTACTAGAACTTCTAGGCTACAGTAATTGAATCCAAACTGTTCGACGAACATTTTTTTTTTTTCCATAACAGGCTGCCAGCATTCCTCATGAGCTTCGATGGATTTCTTTTGTTTGATGATCCTCAACAGATAAGTTCCTTTTTCTTTTTGGTTAATTCTTGGTTAGTTAAATATTATAGATTTCTGCAGTTAAAATGATTGAATTAACTTAATTTGTTAATTTGTTGAACCCTAAAATTTTTTTTTGTAGTTGATAACTTTATCCTAACTCTATAGAAATCATTTTTCTTTGGTGTATCAATCAAGTAAAAGCATTAAATGGAATAAAGATTTATAACCTTATTAAAATTATTGTAACTTAACTTAATGGTTAAGAAAATTAAGTTCTTCAGGAAATTATTTACCTTAATATTTTTTTTTTTTTTTGAATTACTCATTGGTGAGGATGATTTGAAATAGTGCTTGTATTAGAGCTTTCTTGTTTCTCAGGACGAACTTGTTTGTAGAATAGTAAATGAGTCAATACTTATCTTATCCGGTTAAAACCATATTTAATTAATCTAAGAAAAAAAAATTAAATAAATAAAATTGTTATGTGCAATAATAGTATTTAAATGATTATATTGAGTGCAATATTAAGCAATATTTTTGTTGTATTGATGAATTCTGTGTGAAGTAGAAAGTGTAGCTTGTTAAATTTTTTTCTATTATTTTTTCCCCGGGGAGGGTAGTGTTTCTTAAATTTATAGTTTATTTTGGTATGTTTTACCAGATTTGCAATATTAAATTTAATAGTAATTACAAGGATGTAAAATGTGTAAAACAATAGTTCAAATTTTGTTGAATATATTTTGATATTTTTTTTTCAACTAATGGATATATATATATATTTATAATTGGCATTAATAGTTAAATAAATAAGTTTTTCCAGATCATTCAAAGGTTAAATTTTTGTGTGTGTGCTCATGATTTTCACCCTTCTCATTCTCAAGTTGATTTCAGGGTTAATCCGAAACCTCAACGCAAATGTACAGGGCATATTGATTTTTTTATAACATATTCCCCCATGCACCAGGGAAAAAAAAATTGAGCATCAATTTTTTTTTTTCAAAACAAAACAAAACAGAATTTCAAAATAGTACCAAGTTAAGTGCCATACAAATAATCCATTCAAAACTAGTTGTCACGGAGGGCAGTGATAAAAAAAATTAAAAATTTACTGACAAAGCATTAAGTTTAACAAATTAAATTCAAAATCTAAATGCAACTCATATAACCAATTAAACAGCAACAGGAGTGAAGTGTCATAAAAAAATCCATTTGCAAAACCAGTTAATAAAATTACACAAACAAAAAAAAATCACCAGCGAGGGAAAATTACACCTTAATAATTCAGCCAGCCAACAGTGACAACTAAAAAAAATCATAAATGAATTAAACACTGAACTGAACCAGAAGTTGAAACAAACAGGAACGGAAAAGAGAAACTTGACCAAAAAAAAAATTAAGCCGAATGAATCTAGTGTGCACCTAGAAGCAAAAAGGGAAAAAATAATTTAGACAAACTTACTTGGAAACAAGGAAATTAAAATTCGGACCAGCCGAAAAATCCTTAAAAACAAAACACTATTGTGTCAAGAACTCGAAACCGAAACTAAAAGAAATTCACACAAATGCAGACAACTCCTAGACCAAACCAGTTGAAAATACTGAGAAAAACCTTTAACTATTCTTTTCATGTTAACAAAACGAACACTCTTCAAAAAAAAAAAAAAAAAAAAAAAATTGGAAATCAAATTCATAAGCAAGTTAGAATCAAACCAAAAAAAAATCAAGTTCTGAAAAAAGCCAAAATGAATCCATCAAAACAGAACTGAAGCAGGTTACACACAGAATTTACACGTAAACAAGAAGGTGCCCAACAAAAGGTTTGCCACAATTTTTAAAGAAAACAATGCTGCCCCAATGTTCTCAAAGTCTAGATCCTGGAGAGTAATTAAAGAAGATGAAGAGTATGCATTGCACTCTAGGTAGCAATCGTAAGCATGACTACTTCACAACAAAACTACAAAACTGCAGTCACAAAAATGCAAAAGCAGACAAGAGGGAAGTGTTTACACAAAAAAAATCTCAACTCAAAATCCATAAATCTCACAAAACCCAATTCTATATTTCTCCTTAAACCACTTCAAAACAAAAACTCCTTGAAATACACTAAGCCTCAGGAGCAATCACAAATTTTTCAGTAACCACACTGTATAACCAGAAACCAGAAAAGAAAAAGTTTTTGAAAGACAACCAATATGTTATAAAAAAATCAATATGCCCTGTACATTTGCGTTCTGTTTTCGGATTAACCCTGAAATCAACTTGAGAATGAGAAGGGTGAAAATCATGAGCACACACACAAAAATTTAACCTTTGAATGATCTAGAAAAACTTATTTATTTAACTATTAATGCCAATTATAAATATATATATATATCCATTAGTTGAAAAAAAAATATCAAAATATATTCAACAAAATTTGAGCTATTGTTTTACACATTTTACATCCTTGTAATTACTATTAAATTTAATATTGCAAATCTGGTAAAACATACCAAAATAAACTATATAAATTTAAGAAACACTACCCTCCCCGGGGAAAAAATAATAAAAAAAAATTTAACGAGCTACACTTTCTACTTCACACAGAATTCATCAATACAACAAAAATATTGCTTAATATTGCACTCAATATAATCATTTAAATACTATTATTGCACATAACAATTTTATTTATTTAATTTTTTTTTCTTAGATTAATTAAATATGGTTTTAACCGGATAAGATAAGTATTGACTCATTTACTATTCTACAAACAAGTTCGTTCTGAGAAACAAGAAAGCTCTAATACAAGCACTATTTCAAATCATCCTCACCAATGAGTAATTCAAAAAAAAAAAATATTAAGGTAAATAATTTCCTGAAGAACTTAATTTTCTTAACCATTAAGTTAAGTTACAATAATTTTAATAAGGTTATAAATCTTTATTCCATTTAATGCTTTTACTTGATTGATACACCAAAGAAAAATGATTTCTATAGAGTTAGGATAAAGTTATCAACTACAAAAAAAAATTTTAGGGTTCAACAAATTAACAAATTAAGTTAATTCAATCATTTTAACTGCAGAAATCTATAATATTTAACTAACCAAGAATTAACCAAAAAGAAAAAGGAACTTATCTGTTGAGGATCATCAAACAAAAGAAATCCATCGAAGCTCATGAGGAATGCTGGCAGCCTGTTATGGAAAAAAAAAAAATGTTCGTCGAACAGTTTGGATTCAATTACTGTAGCCTAGAAGTTCTAGTAGATTTTAGGATGAACAATTGAGGTTCCATTACGGCAAGATAAGTGAAATACAGTGCTGGCGGCCTGTTGAATGGAAAAAGATGTTCGTAGAACAGTTTGATTCCTTACGGTAGCCTTGAAGTTCTAGTAGAATTTAGGATGAGCAAATGAGGTCCAAAAGCAACGTGTTTAATTTATTCATTATGGTAGCCTTGAAGTTCTAGTAGAATTTAGGATGAGCAAATGAGGTTTCCAAAAGCAACGTGTTTAATTTAACGCTCTGGTCTCGAGAGAAGCGAAGAATCAATGGTGCGCATCATTTTTCTAGAAATTTACTTCTGTATATTTTCCTTGAGATACACAAACACCCACAACAAAAACTGATGAAAGAATTTCGATTTTTTTTTTTGAAGACATAGATGCCCATACCTACGGCCCGCGCTCACAGCGCTTAGCCAAGAGGCCCGTAGGCCTATCGGGGAGAAGCTCCATTTTCTTCCTCGGAGTCAGCTGTCGCCTCCGGCCAATTCAAAGGGCAACAGAAGTAAAGTGCAAAAAGTGAGCTCGTCCCCTAAAACAACCCGTTAAAAGGGAGAGCGCCGGACTGCCAAGTTGGCGCAACCCATTTTTTCGCCGAAAGTTGAAATAGTTGCAACCACAGCATACCCTCATGTTATCAAACTCGCCAAAACCACTATTTTGAAACCTCAACGGAAAATCCAAGTCGCCAAACCCTCGCCAAATAACTGCCACCTGCAACCGGGGGAGATTAGGAATTTCAACAACCCTGCAAGGGTCCCAACGAAAGAACGTTGAAAACTCGCAAAAAGTGACTTTTCAACCGGAAAGAAGGCATTTCATCCCCCTTTAAATCACAAGCGAAACGAAGAAAAATCTACTAATTAAAGCTCATAACTGAAATGCAATTAAAGTTAGAAAAATGAAAGTTATGCCAAATTAAAGAGCTAATTTTTCTGCAACTAATGATATTAAATACTAAGAAATCAAATTAATTTTTGACATGAAAAACTGAGTTTATTACGCAGAAACAAAAATACTTATCCATTGTTCGCGTGTACAAGATTGAAGACGCAGTTCGCGTAAACTCGGAAAGCCAAAATATATTACACTAGAATTAATAGGCCCAAAAAGAATATAACCAAACTTGTGTAGCTCAAATTTTGAATGATTATAACTTTAAAATTTTGATTTTTATGAATCACTTAATTAAATTAAATTCGCTACACAACAATTACCCTCTTAACCTTCTAAAACCGGGCCGAAATTCTCATATTATAGTTACAGACCAGCGCAATCCGAAACAGTTTTGCCATCTCTTTGACATTTTCCTAATGAGAAAAGTCGTTAGTTCCCCTCCATGGATGAAGTAAAATTTACATGTTTGTCGGACGCCTACGTCCCATAGTAGAGGAGCTGCTAGATTTGCAATTTTTTCGATGATTATTTTGCTTTCATATTTAAATGAAAGCAAAATTCTAAATAAATAGTGCATAAATAAATGTGCAGTACTGGATGCATATACAGTGCACACTTTATTTAGAACAAAATGTATGCAATTTTTATATTTAATTCATTATTTCTAATCAATCTCGTACATAATTTGTGAATTTTTTAACTTTGTTTTCACTCTTCATTTATATTCGCGTATTTTCGTATTAGAAATTAGAAAGCGAGAACAAAATTTAACAAAATATAGTAAATACAGACTAGATCTGTAAGTCTGCAGGCCGGAATGCGATTTTTAATAACATATTTTCATTGATAAAATAATGGTAATGACTAATTTAATGAAATAATAATAATAATATTTATTACCATTAGATGGTTAGAATGAGATTCAATACAATTAGATTTTGAGATGAACTTACAGCAATAATAAAGCTTTACATAACAATAACAGAGATTTAAATCTGCTTTTTTCGATAATTTTGTTATTATAATATAAAAATCAAAATCCGAGATACATTGGTTGCGTTTAATAATTAATTTTAACAAATATTACATTGGACTATCAGGCAAAGAAGGTATATCTTTAACGAGAATTTTTCTTTGTAAAATTGGCTTTTGTTTATGTTAGCCGAGAAAAAATTTCGTGACTTATACATGCAATCATCAAAAGAATTTTGAGAACAGTTTTAAATGTTCATGAAGAATTAATTATACGTCAATTTCTTTCCATAGGTAGAAATTTCGTCTAAAACTATCGTTATATCCAAAAGTTGAAGTATATTTCATTTTCAACGAATATTCTATTTGCACATAATATATTTTGTAATTTATTTTAGAAAGAGTAATCTTTCACGTTTTCAAAAGAATAAGGAAATATTGGGTGTTGATACCATGTAGTAAATTTGTTTTTTATATTTCTTCCAGTAATGAAAACGATTACCCTGCAATATTTTCAAAGCAAAATTAAGAAAACCGTTTACGCCAAACTTTGCATAAAGTATCTTCTCGTGTATATTTTTATTTAAAGTGTGCAATTTTCTCTTTGAAAATATCAAAAATCATGAAGAGCAAAATTAATTCATGAGAAATAACTTTGAAATGCAATAATTCCATTGTAATATGACATAGTGGATAAAAGTGCAATACAGTTTATTTATTCACAAATAATCCCCCTCATATGCGTAATTTATGTACTGTCGATTGAGAAATATAGGTTAGTAAATTAAACCGGTTAATTCAATACTTTTCCTTTATCAATATTTTTACCTGCCCTTCAGTAAAGCGGTAAAGGTGGCTGAACACTTATAGCTCGCTTGGATTTGAATCCCGGATAAATAGTTGGATTCATGGTTTTTGTGTAACGTAAATGCAAGCCAGCTTCTCTTAGAAAGTCCTCCGCGAAGACATAACTCCCCTTATACAGGTAATCGTTGGGTGCTTTGATGTAATTCAGTAAGCGAACAAATTAATCCAATCAATACCGAAGAACGGGTTGATTACATGTGGAGGTTTCCACCAGGAATGTAAATGCGAGCTATTTTCTATAGATAGGCGATTCTCTAAAATGGGGAGGGAATGGATGGTACGACAGTTGTACCAACGCCGGCGTCTGAGAAAGTCATTCTCCTTGTACAACTGCTGTACCAGCCGGCTTCGAGAGGTTAATCGCATTTACGTTTACTCGGCTGGAGAACTCAGTAAAGGACTTCTTACCACAATGCCCACAGTTGGATAATCTTCGGTTTCTGCCAAGTACTATCTTAGCTGGTAAAAGGCAGGAGACCAACAGTAAAGTGCTATTCACATTCAATGTTCCCATGTTTAGCTATTTTCTATTTTGCCTTTCTGCTCACTTTTCAAATATTTGATTTTGAGTGAAACGATCGTTAAGATAGTAGGTGCTTTGAAATTTATAATCATTCATCCTTTGGTATTTAATTAGGAAAATTCTCATCGGAAGACTCAGTGTGAAAGTAATTCAGCTAACAGGGAAGTACTGCTATATGCGGTAGAATTATATTTGCATAAAGGTATAAAATCGGCCCTTTAAAAGAGCTTCAACGTTTTCATATGAACGTGTATTTCTGTTGAAATTCAACTAGTTGCAAAAGCACAAATCTTCATAATTTATTTTGAGATGGTGGAAAAACAGTGCTGATGTGTTATCAAGCTAAAAAAAAAAAAAAAAAAAAAGGAGGACTGTGCTATACCTCCCGTTCTACTGGGCCGATTGACAAAATTCAAACTGCGTTTTTCATGTCTCGAAAGCGCGACTTAGGAATATATTAGATTTATACATAGCACTATTCTAACATAGGCATCTAACATAGGCATGTGTTGAAATCTTACTCCAGCTTTGGATTAGCGTGAAACGTGATTGTTTACAAGCTCTTTTGCGATTTCTAAATTTCTTTTGACTTTTTTGAAGGTGTTTTTATTATAACATTGCAGTTTTTTTTTAGTATTTTTATCACCTGATAATTATGGAAAATTGTGAGGAAGATGTAAAAAATAAAAGATCTTATATTCATCGACCAAAGAAAAGAAAGTTCCAGGGAAATCAGCATAATGATACAATGAATAAGAAGTGTGGTGTCAGTTCTTCGTTTAAAAAATTAAATAGTGACACTGTTTTGCCACCAAGAGATAAAGATAACTTTAGAGCCTAATTTTAGTGGTTATAGACTATTTGATTTGGATATCCTATTTCAATTTATTGAAAATAATTTATGTTGTAAAATTTGTAATGTTCATTTAAGTGAACTATTTTATCATGGTTTAAGCTCAAAATTTGAGTTACTATGCTCAAAGTGTTCATGTAAAAGAACTTTCAGAAACTCTAATATGATGGGTGTTCGAAACAATATATAAGAGCTAAACAGAAGATTTACGTATGCAATGCGAACTCTTGGTCAAGGGAAAGCTGCTATGCAGAAATTCTGCTGCGTGATGGATCTCCCTCCTGTGATTGCACATCGTTCTTTCAAATTCGTCGTTAAATGTGACTGTAAGTAGGGACGGTACGTGGAAGACTCGAGGACATACGTCTTTGGTTGGAGTCTGTTCCGTAATAGGGTCAGAAAGCAACACAGTAATCGATACAGAAATACTGTCTTTATATTGCAAAGGTTGCGAGTCATTTCTAGGAAATGGCGTAAGTGAACACAAGGCCTGTTTGGAGCATATGTTCATGCTGGTTCTTCAGGAAAAATGGAAATGAATGGAAAGATAAACAATTTTTCATGTTCCATGGAAAAAAGAGGTGTAAAATATACTTCTTATATTGGTGACGGTATCAGGGTCAATGTTCTGTCTTACTTTCTTCGGCAACATGCAAGGACCTGACTCGGAACAGAGAGTTTACTAAAGCTATGTTCAATAACTGTGGGAAGTAGACAGGATACACAAGAAGGGTATACAAAACCCTTTGTTTTTCTCTCTTTACAATAATTTCCGTACTTCGGAATACAAAGACCCACTACTTGTGGTCTAAACGTAAGAATATAAAAATATTTAACTAAACTCTAACTTAACTTTGGAATAATAAACGTGGAAGATTGGCCTTATATTAACAGGAAGCCGTATGTAGTACAGAGAACTGTTAACACTACAATACGTTTAAAATTTATCACGAGGATTAAACCTCTGGCCTGGAAGGCAACCAGCAACTGAGTAAAACTTCTAAGGTAAGCGGCCTGCTTCGACTAACTCGATCCTCTCTCTCGCTTGGCAAAAAGCCACAACTTAAGTACTTGGCGTTCGCCAGACAAATTTTCCATAAATAAGTTAACGCTTTTAATTCTGGCCGGAAATAGAAAATAAGAAGTGATAGTAAAGATTTAAAATAAAATAAACGTTAGTAAAACTTAAGATCCTTACATACTTCCCGCCAGAGTTAATTAGTTTTAAACTGAGGTCTAAAACGACCTTGTTGAAAACTTTTAGCTCTAGAATCTAACGCGAGGCCAATCTTTTACAAACATTTCTCACTAGAAACTAGAAATTAAAAAAAAAAAAGAAAAGAAAAGAAATTTGTTTTTACAATAGCAGCTCCAAAGACACGCAATTTTTCATCAGTACTGCTTCTAAACAGGAGCTTATATTCAAATCTGGTTCCTTCCAGAAATCTGGAAGGAAAACTAGTTTAATGAAATGTTACACAATGAAATGGCAAGTAACATGCATATTTATATTTCTCTTAACATTCTTACTTCATTCATGACTATTTTAATTATCTCTCCCCGTGCTCTCTGACATGTGTTGTAAAAGAACACCAAACACGAATGTGTTTATGTATACGTGTTCAACACTTCCTCCTACAATGAAAACACTAACGTGTTAAAAATTCAACATACCAAGACCTCGTAACACACCCTAACTTCAAATCTAAACCCTGAGGTACTATTCTGAAAGTGGCTAACTCTGAAGTGTAGCGTCAGAGAGCCTAACTACATTCATTCAACCTTTAACACATATTCACCATGATTTGGTCTTTTTACAGTCACACGAATAAAAAAAAATTTTAACATTACTTTCACTTTTACCATATCACGGTATTCTTAACATTTAAAATAACAGTTCACATTGTATATAAGAACATATTAACATGCCGTTAATTTTACGCATTTGAAAACATACATTAGTAGTACATTGTTAACTTCTATTCTTTTCAAATCAAGTGCTAATTCTTCTACATTGAAATACTACATTTCAAAAAGTCTTTCAGACTAAAACTTCTTTCTTGCCAGAATGTTTTAAATAAAATTTATACAATAACTTTTACAATATTTAAGTCTTTACATATTCCTATCATACATCAACTTTAGTTTTACGCGCGAGTAATTGAAAAACATAATACCAAAATCGGTAACAACTCATTTCTCGCCTTTTTGGCGATAAAGGTAGACCTCGCATGACGTAAAACTTCTTGAAATCTGCCACTTGCATTAAGAATGAAAGATTAACTTAAGTTTGCAAAGTAACATAAAATTTTATTTATCTTTGTTATATTCGGACATTCTTTTCTGAGCTCAGTCTTGGGAGGTAGCGCAGATTCTCGTTTGATTTATCCTCCTTCTTGTGCGGGCTCGCCCTTCAGTGCCTTCCTCTAGAAGCTTTCTTTTTTCTCCAGTTCGTTCACCCTTGAATACCTTCTTTTTCGCCTCTGCCTGTGGTCTTGGCCGTTTGATGGCAGCTGGTCTTGGCGGAATCGGGAGACTTCTTTCGCGTTCCTGCTTGGACCTCGTACTACTGCGCGAGTTATTTTTTCTATGACATATGGTCATTCAAATCGTGGAAAAAATTTGGCAGTTTTATCTTCTGGTGTTGAAGAAAGTGAATGCTTAATTTTTAACACTTCATCCCCTACTTTATAAGTTACTCCCCGTCGTTTCAAGTCATAATACAGCTTTTGTTTTCTCTGTGCTACTTCAGTATTCTTTTTTGCTTCTTTAATTAGTTTTTCTATATCACCCATTTTAAATTCTGGGTCGCTTTGTTGAACATAAAATAATTTATCTAACGGCGTTATAATCTTTCTGCCTAAAAATAACTCAGCAGAAGTTTTGCCCGTTGTATCATGTTTTGCGGTCCTAAGGGCGAAAGCAAATTCATTGACATAGTTATCCCAGCTTTTATGAAAATTGTTAACATAACTACGGATAATTTTCACTATATTTCTATTCACCCGTTCCGCTATATTTGATTGCGGCCGATACGGAACCATTTTTAAATGACGTATGCCCAGTTTTTGGCACATGTCTTCAAATATATTACTTACAAATTGAGGACCATTATCCGATATAACTTTTAGGGGCGCTCCTTATTTTAAAGTATATTTATTTAAAATAGAATCAGTAACTAATTTCGCGGAGGCTCGTTTTAAGGGAACAATTTCGATCCACTTACTAAAATGATCAACCATAACAAGAAGACAGCGACTTTTATTTAACTGACTTTTTGGGAAAGGGCCCAATAAATCGATGCCAATTATTTCATTTGGTAATTCCGATTTAATACTATTTAGAAACCCGGCCGGGAGGAAATTAATATAATTAACGGCTTGACATGTTGGGCAGGACTGGACATACGCCCTTGTTAACTTTTGCAGTTCAGGAAAATAGACTGCCTCGCGTACGCGTTGGATAGGTTTTCGAATACCAGCATGAGAAGCTAAAGGGCTGTCATGGAGCTCCTGCAGGATATTTAATCTAAGACCAGCTGGGATAACAGGTCGAAATTTGTTGTTGGAATTCGTAGTTTTTGTATAAAATAGTAGACAATCTATTAGTTCGTAATGGGCCGCCCTATTTCTTATCGCCACTATATCTTGGTGGCTAAAATTTTCAGGATCCTTTAAATACTCATAAATGCTTCCAAACTCAGGATCCTTACCCAGTTCGGTTATTACAGTTTCTCGGGAATTTATTGTACATGCTGTGAGCATTGCCACCTTTACAGTATTACCTTCTTTATCTATTTTAATTCTGGATAGGGCATCTGCTACGATATTTTCCTTTGCGGGGGTATGCTTGATTACCAGATTATATTCTTGTAGCTTGAGTGCCCATCTTATTAACCTTGGGGATAAGTTTTTCCTTCAGTACAATCTAGTTGCCGCCGCATGATCAGAGTACACTGTTAATGGCGCCTTTCCAAAATAGACTCGGAACTTTTGCACTACTAACAGAACTGCAAGTGCCTCTCTCTCGGTCGCGGAATAGTTTCTTTGTGTTTGATTTAAAGTTCGGCTAAAAAATGCCACGGGCTGCTGATTTTGCGAAAGTAGCGCTCCTACCGCATAATCCGAAGCATCCGCTGAAATTTCTAAATTCTCATCCTTTTCAGGAAATTTCAACACAGGGGCTTGCGTTAATGCTTGTTTTAATTTTTCGAAAGCACTATTGGCTTCGGCCGTCCACTAGAATCTTGCCTTTTTCCTTTTTAATTTTAACAATGGTTCAGCAATAGCTGCAAAATCTTTTATAAAGGACCTATAATATGAACAAAGTCCTAGAAAAGAAGAGAGCTTCTTCGCCGTGTTTGGAGTCGGATACTTTTGTACAGCGATTATTTTTGATTCGTCTGTCTCTATTCCTTTCTGAGATATTTTGTAACCTAAATATTTTAATTCAGGGGCTGCAAATTTGCCCTTTTCGACATTAACTTTTAGACCGGCCTCATTTAATAAAGAAAACACCTGTCTTAAATCCTGTACATGTTGGTCGAGATTATCACTAGTAATAATATCCTCTAAATGGATAAATGTGGACTTTTCATGAACAGGCCTTAACACAATGTCCATACATCGCTGAAATGTTGCCGGTGCCCCTGAAAGGCCAAACGGCATACGCAGAAATGCATAAGTGCCAGACTTGGTTATAAAAGCAGTCTTAGGCACGTCCTCAGGCCTAACCCCTATTTGAAAATAACCAGTCGTTAAGTGTAAAGTCGTCATATATTTGGTGGATGTTATGTTCCTTAGAATTTCTTCAATAATAGGTAACGGATATACCGGATATTTAGTTATGGAGTTTAATTTACGGTAGTCAATTGCGAATCTCCACCTTTTTGGATGTGTCAATGGATAGTCATTATTTTTCTTACATAAAACCACCGGGCTAGCAAAACTACTTGAGATGGGCGTTATGATCTTTTTACGTAGCATATCGGTGATATGCCATTCTGTAATTTTTTCCTTATTCTTATCATACCGGTATGCTTTGTGGCGAACTGGCATTGAATCTCCGGTGTCAATACTATGGTTAGTAACCTGAGTAAATCCTGGAATATCACTAAATAACGAAGCAAATTGACTTACCACTTGTCGGATTCTTCGTTGCTCTTCATTAGGCAGGTGGTCAAGGTTTAACATCGGCGGTTCAGCCTTTTCTTCACGAACTGGTTTCATTGTCAGCTTAAGGGACGCTTCATTAAAATCTAGCGTTGCTTGTGCCTCTGAAAGAAAATCTATTCCTAAGATAATATGTGCTTGCAGATTCTTTACTGTGAAAAACATAACCTTTACTTGTTCGTCCTTGATATGGACATACAGTGGTAATTTACCTATACACTTACATCTTTCTCCTTGCGCAGCTAACACTGTCGTATTATGTCGTATGTCGCATTATAATTATATATACGATATTTACGAAAATACTTCCTAAAAAAATCTTCTGCCACACAGGAACACTGCGCGCCTGTATCCAGGAGTGCGGTGGCTGGGATATTATTCACCAACACTTCAATCTTCGGAAGAGTCAAATTTTTCACCATTACTGTATTTAACTTGAAGGAAGAGGGATTTTCGTGGCCTTCGGATTTCCGCACCCTCCCGGCAGCAGAAATCCGTTTTAGTTTAACTTATTTTTCATTTCCGTGCTTTCCTTCTTTTTCCACTGGCCTTGAGACATTTTTCCTGGATTGCTATTGAACTGTCGACGTTCGCCGGCTGTTTTTGAATGCTCGGGTTTCCTTGCCCACTGATTCGCTTTGCTTCCGTAGCCGTGTGCTTGAGTTTGCTGTAGTCTTGGCGCACCAAATTGGTTTCGCTGTTGATATTGGCGTCTTCTTTCAATGTCCGCCGTTCTTCTACTTTCAAACTGGATTGCAAGCTCAAATAACTTTTCCAGTGTAGTCGGATTTCTTAATTCAATAAAGTCTTGCACTTGGGGCAGTAACCTCGGCAAAATCACTTGAATTATCTCAGGATCCGGACGGTTTCCATACAAGATTTTGAAGACGTCAATTTTTCTTAAAATACAGTTTGAGAGTTTTTCGATTCTTTGCTGATATATGCTGAAAAGTTCCGTTTCTAATTTCGTACGATCCCTTACGACAGGGAAGGCTTTTCCTAGGGCAGTCTTGAAATTCTCGTAAGTATAGGTGGGACTTCCTGCTTGACCCTAGACACTTCTGCCTATACATTTGAACCAATTAAGCGCTTGGCCCCTCAAAGCGCTGGTAGCTAAGGTAACATTTTGAAATTCGTGCACGGGGTAGAGCATGAAGTGGTCATCCAATTTTTCCAAAAAACTGGTTACCGGTGAGTTTCCATTAAATGTTGCTTCTGGTTTCATCGAAGCGCGCATGGTCTGGACGATGTAACCAAATCTTTCCAGGGCGGCAGCTGGCATTTCTGGATTCTGAGCCGCTTCTGCAGGCAGCACAGGTACTTCTTGAAACTCGGCCATGGTTATTCTTCTTCGTTGGGCGCCACTATCAGGTTCAATGTTCCGTCTTACTTTCTTCGGGAATATGCAAGGACCTGACTCGGAACAGAGAGCTTACTAAAGCTATGTTCAATAACTGTGGGAAGTAGACAGGATACACAAGAAAGGTATACAAAACCCTTTATTTTTCTCTCTTTACAATAATATCCGTACTTCGGAATACAAAGACCCACTACTTGTGGTCTAAACGTAAGAATATAAAAATATTTAACTAAACTCTAACTTAACTTTGGAATAATAAACGTGGAAGATTGGCCTTATATTAACAGGAAGCCGTATAGAGAACTGTTAACACTACAATACGTTTAAAAATTATCACGAGGATTAAAACTCTGTCCTGGAAGGCAACCAGCAACTGAGTAAAACTTCTAAGGTAAGTGGCCTGCTTCGACTAACTCCTTCCTCTCTCTCGCTTGGCAAAAAGCCATATCATAAGTACTTGGCGTTCGCCACACAAATTTTGCATAAATAAGTTAACGCTTTTAATTCTGGCCGGAAGTAGAAAATAAGAAGTGATAGTAAAGATTTAAAATAAAATAAACGTTAGTAAAACTTAAGATTCTTACATAGGTGATGCAAAACCATTTGCAGGTATAACTGACGCCAAACCATATGGTTCATTAAATATAGAAAAAATTGAGTGTGTTGGACATATTCAAAAACCGAATGGGAATATGGCTACGCAAATTAAAACTTGAAAGGAAAAAAGTAAAATTAAATGACGGTAAAATCTGTCTGGGAAAGGGAGACTAACAGATAAGTTAATAAATGAAATAACTTCGTATTATGGTAATGCGATTAGAGAATATAATGAGTCTGTTAGTGATATGAGAAAAGCCATTTGGGCAATTTACTACCACAAAATATCGAGTGATGAAAAGCCGATTCATGACGTTTGTCCTACAAATGAAACCACATGGTACAAATACAATAAAGCTAAGCAAAATAAAGCTGATTATAAGCATATAAATTCTGAGACAGTCGCTGTAATGGACGCAATAAAGCCAGTTTTTATAGATTTGTCACAACCTTCGTTATTGAGACGTTGCCTTGGCGGCAAAACACAAAATAATAATAAACCATTTAATTTCTTAATTTGGAAATTTTGTCCAAAGACATGTCGTGCTGGTAGTAGGATAGTTCAAATTGCTGGAAATGAAGCAGTAATTGCTTTTAACGAAAGGTCTGTTGGTAGACATTCTGTAATGAATGAGCTACAGCTTTTTAGAAGTAAGTTTTCTATTGAAGGATTTTTACAAATTGATAACTAGAGAATAGATAACACAGAAACGAAAGGCTTGTCAGAAACAAAACAACAGCGTAACCTTGAAAGGCAGCAAAAAATGTCAGAAGTGCAGGCCTCCATAAAAATGATGGGGATGTTTATTGTGCTGGAGCGTTTTAATTTGTAAATAAAATTTTAGCAGTTTAGCATACAATTTGAAGTAAGTCGTAAAAGATTTTTTCACCCATGTTAAATAATATGTATATTATACAATATAATACATATCATATGCCTAAATGATTGAGTTTATTTAACTAAAGTGGTTATGTAAAAATAAATTTTTGTGCAAATATGCCACATGTATTTTAATATACGGCTATCATTCTGTTATGGTAATGTATATAGCAAGGTAAATTTAACGTGTTTCATACTAACAAAAGCTTCTGCAATTTATTAGGATTTATACTTTTTAAATATATTTTGAAAATAAATATACTATGCACTTTATTATTAGAAAGTTATATACTGAAGTATTGGCATTAAAACTCAAATTTCTTAAAATACGGTTTTTCGCAGTTGTATACATAGCATTTAAAGTATGCTAAAGTTACATTGTGGAAGAACTATTAAATGTTTTATATGTTTGATATACAGTAATATATTACAGAGAACTTTAGATAAGACATTTGGCTATAAGTAAATTCTTATTTGTAAGGAAGTTTTAGTTTTATCATTCTTAGTCGATATGTTATACTTCGATGAATGTAGCAGTTTAGCATACAATTTCAAATAAGTCGTAAAGGTTTTTTCCCACCTATGTTTAAATAATATTGCATAATATGATACATATCATATGCTTAAATGCTTGAAAGTACTTAACTGATGTGGTTATGTAAAAATAAATTATTTGTTCAAATATGCTACACGTATTTTAATACACGGCTATCATTCTGTCATGGTATTTTATATAGTATGGTAATTTGAATGTGTTTCATATTGACAAAAGCTTATGCAATTTATTAGGATTTATACTTTTTAAATATATCATTTTGAAAATAAATATACTATGCACTTTATTATTAGAAAGTTGAATACTGAAGTATATGAAGTATATTAGTACTGAAGTATATTTGTATCCATCATATTCAGAGATTTAGAGTATGCTAAAGTTACTCTGTGGAAGAACTATTAAATAATTTATATGTTTGATATACAATAATACATTACAGAGAACTTTACCTGAAACATTTGCCTATAACTAAGTTCCAATTTGTAAGAAAAATTTAATTGTATCATTGATAGCGTAGAAGTTTCAAATCATTTTTAGTGTATATGTTATACTTTGATGATGGCAGCTTATTTTACATTAATTATGCTTATACCAACTATTGGAAATTGTATAATAGTACAATATCTCTCAGAAAATAAGCATTTTATATATTTTATAACAAGAGAAGTATTTAAAAAAATATTTACATTAAAACTTGATTATCTCAAAACATAAATTTTCACTGTTGCGCGCATGATATTTTAAAAACGGTTCTTGGTACACACTTTAAATTTAATGGACTTCTTTATATGAGTATTATCATCTAACTGAACCAAAAATATATTGAATATTTTAATAGTCAAAAATTTTACGCATGGAAATATTAAAAATGTTTTATTAAAATGCATTGTATAAATTTATTTCTAAATAAAATGAGAATTTAACATGAAATTCTTAAGATTTTTGGTTCACAGTAGTCTTTAGATGCTATACAAGCTGTATATTAACTATGAAGTTAAAATATATAACAGAATGTTTTAAATTGTGCACGCAAAGTGGGAGTATTACGTGAACATATAAAAAATTACCTCACAAAGAAGATTAAATTATAAAAACATTTGTGGCAACATAAACTATTTGTTTACTAATTCAGCTGTGCTATGTAGTCAGCTGTAAAAAACTGGAAGTAATAGCTTTAAAAATAAATATGCTATCCCAATTCTTACAACAGGATCATATTCAGAGATTTTGAGGGTTTTAAGGTGTACGAGACCCCTTAACGTAGTTCAATGGAAAACGTGATGCAACCACTTCGCATTCCCCAATGACTTTAGCTTTGGCACTTACGTTTCAACCGTCACCGGAATGACGGCCTTGATAATTCAACGAAAGAACATATTATTAGTACTCATTTCGTGCTCTTAACGTTCTTAGCATATTTCATAATGCCTTACCGGAAATTTCTGTTTTCAGCTATAATCCTGGAAGGAAAAGTTCTGTTCATGCTGGTTCTATCATCTCGACTTGAGGTTTTGGATGATGGTAAATTACTCATGTATCGATTGTTATACTAAGGGAACTCTATTTGTATGCCTCATGTCCATTATTGCCACCAACCATAACCGAAATCTGAAAGGATTTTATGTGGGACTTCTCAATATCTGGCAATCTCTGGCAAATTCCGCTCAACATCCACGATTTGTTTTCGTGACTTCTTGCTGATTAGCAGCATTATCTTCTGTGTCCTAATGTGTTCTGCAGTTCTTTCGTAAGTGTTCATCACCACTGCAGTTCTAGCATACTAAGGTCGCTTTCGTCTGACGTCTGTTCCGCCTCAAGGCACTTACTTAAGTGGGTAGACTGCCTGGACGAGCTGTCACTTGTCCACTAGCTTCTGGGTTGGAGTAGTTCCATTGGGCATTGGTGTGTGCAAGTTTCTGAAAGGACTGCCACGTTTTTCATGGCGTACACTCTAGGCATTTTTTAAATCCTTGAGATCCACTATTCGCAGTTGTTTCTATACCTCAGGTTCCCGTATGCCACCGAGGAAGTATTTCATGGATTGTACTTCACGTATTTCTGTTGAGCAGTCAAAAAAGGAGAGATGGGAGAGCATTTCGATATCAGTGGCGAGCTTCTCGATTATTTTGGCGAGCTTCTGCTATCGAGATATTAACTGCAGCCTTCTATAGCCTTTTAAACACTTCTTAGTAGAGCTTTCGCGTACCGGGTACAGCATCAAAATCTAGCCTCTGGTTTTCTAGAAGAGTGGGACCGATATCGTCTTCTTCTATTCTCAGAGAAGTTGCGAAATTACAGGTTTGTCTTCGGAATCCTACCCATTTCCATTTGGAGCTATACAGAACTGAGCCTTGTACATATGCCAAATGTTTTTTCCATCACACGTGGAAAGCATGAGAAATGGGTCGGAAAACATAGGTACCAATTTAAAGGTATCAGAATCGTCTCCAGTTGTCATTATGAATGTGTTCAAGCTGTCAGATTCTTTGGCGACAACAGCAGAAACTCTGTCATCGATTTGTTGTTCGACATCAGAAACTCTTCCTTTGATTTGTAGTTTGACAGCATTAACTCTTTCTTTGATTTGCTGTTTGACAACAGAAACACGTTCTCCAGTTTCTCTAACTCTCCTTTCGACCATGTTATTTCTGCTTTCAAAATCCTCGAAAATCTTCTACTGTTGTCTTTTATTTCTTCTTGACAGGCTTAAGTATCAATTTTGGATAGATTCCATCTTTCCTTGAACTGGTATTATTTCACCTTTCCCTCTTTTGTTGGACGCATATATCTCTTCTGTAAAGGAATCAACCTCTCCTTTTATATCTTCCTGGAACGCAGCAAAGACTGTCACAAGCTGCCTCAGATGCTCCTCAATTGTTCTTGTCACTAGCATTCTGTCCTACTTCTAACACCCAAAATTGTTCCTGGCATAAAGGTTCGTAAAGCATGCGGAAGAGCTGGTAGCTTGTTAGAATTTATTTGTCCCGAAAAAACACTAAACAATTCTGGAGTTTTTCGAAAAGTACGAGTAAAAAAATATAATTCCAAAAATATACGAAATATAAAGGAACACTGCTAGTAGATATCACTTTAAAGTGCTGAGAATGATGAAGAAAATACGATGAAAAGCGCACGTAAAGAGCGAACATAAATCTGTCAATACTCCTTACTCTATGCTGAACTGCAAAGTTCAGAACTGAAGTTCATTCTGGTCTTATCTCATTTTCTCACTCTCCATACCAAAAGCCCGAAACTGACAAAACTGTTGGACGTTCGAAATTTTGGAAGAGGAAACAAATGAAGCCACAAGGAAAAATCTACATGGCTTATAATGATTGTCACATTAAAAAAACTATAAACTGTATTTACAGTGGTACCTCGATATACGAGTGCCCCAACATACGAGTGCTACCGAGCGAGCGATGTTTTTGCTTTGAGACGAGAGCAAGATTTGAGATACGAGGAATCGCACACTACACCGCTGTACACGACCGCAACATGCGCGCGCATGTAGGTGTCGTGTGCAGCGTCTAACAGTTTCTCCCACCTCAGACTAGTCCTCAGTCTGAGTGCTTGTTTCCCTCGTTTTGGAAGCATTTTTGATAAGTTGGGTTCGCGTTTTTTGCTTTTTGTACATTTAGAAAACATTATCATATTTATTTTTATAACCCTGGGTCCAAAGAAGATGATGATGTCTATTGAATTAAAGCGTTAAATAATAGAAAACCATGAGCAAGGTGTGTGAGTAATTGACTTGGGGAGGATGTACGGGCGTAACACATCAATGATATTTATTGTGCTTGAACAAAAGGAGTTGATAAAGTATAATGCCATCTAAGGGCGTTACAATAATTTTTAAGCTCCGACCTCTCTCCGTCAAGACATGGAGAAACTACTGATGGTGTGAGTGAGAGAGAAGCAGCTTCAAGGAGGAACCTTAACACAAAGCATCATATGTGAGAAGGCACTATTACGAGTTATTTACGAGCGATTTACCGTTATTTTCTAAAGAAGATCCCACACACTTCTACAAACGTGGAATCGGAAGATCCGTTTAAAGCCAGTCGGGGCTGGTTTGACAACTTTAGGGAAAGGACCGACCTTCACTCCGTCGTCAGGCATGGTGAGGCAGCAAATCCGGATGTAAAGGCAGCTGATGTTTACATCAAAATATTTTCCGAACAGATAGTAGCCAAAGGATACATTCCCCCAGCAAGTCCTCAACTGTGACGAGACAGGGCTTTTCTGGAAAAGGATGCCGAATAAAACTTACATAACGGCAGAGGAGAAGATGCCAGGTCACAAACCCATTAAGGATAGATTAAATCTAGCAATTGACGTCAATGTGAGTGGCGACTGTAAAATCAAGCTTCCGCTAGTATTCCATTCGGAAAACCCCAGAGGCTTTAAGTCATATAATATTTTAAAAGAAAACCTGCCAGTTATAATTTTAAGAAGATATGTGGAGGGCAAATCCGAAGGCGTGAGACAGAATGAACTTCTTTGTGGAGTGGATAATTCTGGTGTTCTGTTCTGGTGTTGGCCTCGACAATGCCCCTACTCACCCATCAAATCTCGAAGATGATTTACTCGATGATTTCAAGTATATAAAATTTCCCTACCTACCACCCAACACCACTCCTATCCTGCAGCCCATGGATCAGCAGGAGATTTCTAATTTTAAGAATTTGTACACTAAGCACATTTTTCGCCGCTGCTTTGAAGTGACAGAGAACACAAACCTTACTATTCGAGAGTTCTGGAAAAACCACTTTAACATCGTGATGTGCCTAAGAATTATTGTTCAGGCCTGGCTGGGTGTTACAACGTCTGCATGGAAGAAGCTGTGGCCTGAGGCTGTAGCTGAAAGAGAATTCGAAAGATTGGAACCCAAAGTGTCAGTGGTAGAGGAGCTTGTTTCTCTGGGAAAATCCATGAGTCTGGAGGTGGAGGAGAGAGATGTGAACGAACTCGTAGAGGAACAGTCTCAGGAGCTGACAACCGAGGAGTTACACGATCTGCATTTGCAGCAGCATACGGTGGTTCAACGAAAAATTAGTTTTGAAGAGGAGCCAGAGATGGAGGAGGTTATCCCTACAAGAGATATAAAACAGATCTTGAGAATGTGGGATAAAGTTGTAGAGTTCGTGGATAAAAATCACCGCGAAAAAGTTGCAACTAGTCCTAAATCGGAGTTGTTCAACGAAACTTGCCTAACTCGATTCCGCAATACCTTGACAGGTAGGAAGAAACAAACCTCCTTGGACAGTTTTTTTAAACGATCTGCGGGTGAAAATGAGCAGATCATGACAAAAAGAGCGAAGACCAGTGACAAAAATTAAGCGCTTCCGTAGGCACTTTTTCTTTTAATTATGTTTTTATAGAATATGTATTTGTTATTTATAAATAAATGTTTCTTCTTGTTTTTGAATAAGAAACTACATTTTTCTTATTCAAAAACACTTAAAAAAACAGCTGAGGTCGTGTTTTGAGAGCTGGAACGGATTAATGGCATTTCGATTACTTTCAATGCGGAAAATTGCTTTGAGATACGAGCAAGGTTACGAAACATATTAAACTCGTATGTTGAGGTACCACTGTACTTAATTATATAATCGTTAGCAAGCAGATAGTAATAAATAATTTTAAAACTGTGCTGCTATCAATATACAAATTATGTTGACTAGTATAATTATATTAGAATTATGCGAATACATATAATGCGAATTTTTCTGCAATCGGTAGTATCTGATTAGGAAATTTATGTTTTATTTCAAGATATATATGAAGTTGGTTATATCAAGTGTTAAATAAACGTTGTTATTCGGGCAATAGCGTTAGCTTTATCGACATAGATAAATGCAATTCTTATTTCTTAAATACTCAAGATATAAAGACACACTCGAATAGTAGATTCACTCACTTTACGTTTTTTAAGGGTTATATATATACATTAAGGGCGTGTTCAAAACAACCATTGACGAGTAGTCTTGGCGTAATTCGTATTCATACCAAGATTATCCATTTCTCAAGGCAATAATTTTTGTTATTTTTGCTAAACCGTTTACGAAAATATAATTTTCCGAATCCTGAACTCTTATGCATGGAAAGGCAGATTTTAAGATATTTGTTTTGCAATTTGATGCAAAATTCGTATTTTTAAAACACTGATGTATATGTTCTTTTTTTAAAATTCTGCCAGTATATAACATTATATAACATTCTTGTGTTATCACCATTTATAGTTGTCGCTTGCTGTACAGCCTGCTGAATACATTTTACTTTCTAGGTATCTACAATTACATCGTGTTGTTTCGGTACGAACAGGGGCGAAGTATTCATCACTTAGATACATTTAAAGATAATTAATTAATTTTTTCTGATTTTGATATCTATAATATATAGACAGGATTACTGATAAGAAATTTAAGAAAATAGTAAATGAAGAAGTAAATAGAAAAATTTCTTTCAGGTATTGTGAGATGTCAATATAAACTTCATACATTTTACTAGGGGGCTGTTGACAAAGCAAAATCTTTACTATATATGTCTACGAGCTCTACGTATACAGTGTGTTGCTCAAAGTAAACTTCCTGCATTGTGAAGGGTACTACGTGTATGTCGTGATGCGTTCATGCGAAGCTTGTTTCGTCGTATGAGCTCTGCCTCTTCGAACCGAAACTGTCCGTAATCTGCAGCGTCTTGAGTTGTTTATGCAGCTTCTTGAGCTGTTCTGGTATTTCCTGTCGAATCTGACGATGACGCGGACAGTCTTGTATCCTTCGTTTACTTGCGACAAGTTTCTTGTACTTGCCTGCTGAGTCTCCTAGTGCTTTTTACTTCATTTTTTCTGTAGCTCGCTGTAACGTTTGTGCTGTCTTCTTGCGTTCAGACATTTTAGTAAATTGAAAAAAAAAATTATGTAACTGTTGTAAAGTAACATTGCATCTAAAATATGTTAAATACCTACAGAAGTTTAAACTTCTACTCAGAAAGGAACTATACAATAAAAGAAATAAAATTTTTATTAGAATAGCATAAAATGCATAGAAACATTTCATTATGAAGAAAATATTTCATTCTTTCCAAGCAACCAGCTATTCGTAAATAAATGTTTCTTGCCAAGTCAGGAAACAAAGACCTTTGACACTTGGGATAATACATTTGTAGTTATGATTTAAATTTATTTTAATATAACAAATTTGCAAAATCTCAATAAAAGAATTAATGTAGCGATAGCATATCGTGTCACGTATCTAAAGGTGAAACATAAAAGTTGCCAAAAGCAGCTATTCATTTAAAATACTGAAATTAACGAAATATTTTTCGACATACAGTGACGTTATATGGAATCACGTGCTTTCTTCAACTCAGAATATAACCGTAAATAATAACAATAAGTTTCGAGTTTGGCAATACTATTTATTTCATATTTTTTTAACTTAAAAATTTCTCTTAAACAATACGATTTGAGAGAGAGAAGAGCCATCATTTTTCTAAATAAAGCAATTTGATCTCCAGCGCTTTCCGAAATTTTATATAACATCTCGAGTGATAGTCGTAGGAAGACAACAATAGTCGAAAAGTTTTACGAAGAATTTTTGAAATCCGAGGGTACCTCCTTTTAAACTCAAATCTCCCCCCCCCGTTCCGGAGGATATGATGTTACGAAGAAAAAAAAAAGAAAGAGGCAAAATCCCACATATATTTAAACTGCTGATTCCTGTTTACAATATTCAATTTCCTTTAAAAACATTAAACTTCATTTAAATAAAAGGAAAATAAATTCACACTTTTTCCCTAGCTTTCAAGCTTTTATTGTATTTTTAAATATTCTTTTTGTCACTGTTGCGCAAGTTTTCCGCGGCGTCATTAGGAGCCGTAGGTCGAAAACATATAAGATCATGGCTGTAAATAATGATCATATGATAAATTGCATACATATGCGATTCTTTTTATTAGAATTTGAGTACAATTCTTTATACATCAGCTACTATGCCCCTTTATGTAACGACAAGGATTATTTTCAATGATTATCCGATGAGAATGATTCTTTACAATGATTATTTGATGACAATGATCATTTGCAAAGAATATTAAAAGCCGATGACAACGATTACTTAAATAGAATATGCATGTCATTCGATGACAACGATTATTTCCAAAGAATCTTCGATCACTTCACTATTGTATATTGCTATACTTCTGGTGTTGGGGGGGGTGTATTGTACTACGGCCCTGTAATTAAGCGTTTTAAATGACATCAAAAACGTTAGTAAAACTTAGGATCCTTACATACTACCCGCCAGAGTTAATTAGTTTGAAACTGAGGTCTAAAACGACCTTGTTGAAAACTTTTAGCTCTAGAATCTAACGCGAGGCCAATCTTTTACAAACATTTCTCACTAGAAACTAGAAATTAACATTATCATCTCTATGGACAAATATTTTCATCTGTACTGCATCTATAAACAGGAGTTTCTTAGTTGAAATCTGGTTGCTTATGGAAGGAAAACTAGTTTAATGAAATGTTACACAATCAAATGGCAAGTAACATGAATATTTATATTTCTCCTTTAAAATTCTTATTTCATTCATGACGTTATTTAATTATCTCCCCGTGCTCTCTGACTTGTGTTGTAAAGAAAAACACCAAACACGAGCGTGTCTATGTACAAGTGTTCAACACTACGGCCTGCAATCAAAACACTAACGTGTTAAAATTCAACATAACAAGACCTCAGAACACACCTTATATTCATCTCTAAACCCTGAGGTACTATTCTGAAAAGTGGCTAACTCTGAAGTGTAGCGTCAGAGAGCATAACTACATTCATTCAACCTTTATCACATATTCACAATAATTTGCTCTTTTTACAGTCACACGAATAAGTTAAAATTTTTGGCATTACTCTAATATTTTTACTTTTAACATATCACAATATTTCTTAACTTTTAAGATAACAGTTCATATTGTATATAAGGACATATTAACATGCCGTTAATTTTACGCATTTTAAAACATACATTATTAGTACATTGTTAACTTCTATTCTTTTCCAAGCAAGTGCCAATTCTTCTGCATTGAAATTCTACATTTCAAAAGTCTTTCAGATTAAAACTTCTTTCTTGCCAGAATCTTTTAAATAAAATTTTATACAATAATTTTTACAATTTTCTTAAGGTACCTTTCTCAGAGATTATCTATGCTTTTTCAATATTCAAGTATTTACACATTCCTATTATACATTAATTTTAGTTTTACTCGCGATTAATTGAAAATAATACCAAAATAGGTAACAACTCCTTTCTTGCCTTTTTAGCGATAAAGGTAGGCCTCACATAAGGTAAAAATTCTTGAATTCTGCCACTTGCAGTAAGATTGAAAAATTAACTTATGGTTTCAAAGTAACATAAAGTTTTACTTATCTCTGTAATATTCAGACATCCTTTTTTCTGCCCAGTCCTGGAAGGTAGCGAAGACTACGGTCTGGTTGATCTTCCTTCTTGTGCGGGTTCGGCCTTCGGTTCCTTCCTCCATGAGCTTTCTTTTTCTTCCAGTTCGGTCACCCTTGAAGACCTTTTTTTTTAGCATCTGCCTGTGGTCTCGGCCGTTTGATGGCAGCTGGTCTTGGCGGAACCGGGACAACTGTCTCTCGTTGTTGCCTGGATCTCGTTGCTGGCTGTTCAAATTTTTCTTGCGTCTTTGCATCTGCAGCTGGTCTTCCTTCATCAATTCGTCGACATTTGCTGCGTAGACTCCTATCCGATGGGTAGATCTTCTGTTTTGGAGCCGTGTTATAGTTGCTGTCATTTCTCCTGGCTTTCTTTGCATTAGTCGTACTTCTCCCTTCTTCATTCTGGGGGTGGTCGTGACCTCTCTTTTCTGGTCGGTGGAACGACTTCTTTTTCTTGTTACCTTCAGTTTTCCAACGGGGGAACTTTCTTTTCAATTGCTCCTGTCTACTAATGGCTTGCCCTTGGGATTGTCGTTGTTCCACCTCTGGAGCTTGTGCCTGCCGTGCCGGATCCTGCAAAAGATCTTGAAATATTGGCATTTTATTACGATTATAAAATGGTTTTATCTGGTCTACGTTTACGGTGCAGGTTTCACCATTCCTGGCTTTTAAAACCACTAAGCCTGAGTTACTTTTTCTATGACATATGGTCCTTCAAATCGTGGATAAAATTTGGCAGTTTTATCTTCTGGTGCTGAAGAAAGTTAATGCTTAATTTTTAACACTTCATCTCCTACTTTATAGGTTACTCCCCGTCGTTTCATATCATAATAAAGCTTCTGTTTTCTCTGTGCTACTTCAGTGTTCTTTTTTGCTTCTTTAATTTATTTTTCTATATTGCCCATTTTAAATTCTGGGGCTCTTTGTTGAACATAAAATAATTTATCTAACGGCGTTATAATCTTTCTGCCTAAAAATAACTCAGCAGGAGTTTTGCCCGTCGTATCATGTTTTGCGGTCTAAGGGCGACATAGTTAACCCAGCTTTTATGAAAATTTTTAAAGGAAAGGGCCCAATAAATCGATGCCAATTATTTCATTTGGAAATTCCGATTGAATGCTATTTAGAAACCCGGCCGGGCGGAAATTAATATAATTAACTGCTTGACATGTTGGGCAGGACTGGACATACGCCCTTGTTAACTTTTGCAGCTCAGGAAAATAAACTGCTTCGCGTACGCGTTGGATGGTTTTACGAATACCAGCATGAGAAGCTAAAGGGGAGTCGTGTAACTCCTGCAGTATATTTAATCTAAGACCAGCTGGGATAACAGGTCGAAATTCGTTGTTGGAATTCGTAGTTTTTGTATAAAATAATAGACCATCTATTAGTTCGTAATGGGCCGCCCTATTTCTTATCGCCACAATATCTTGGTGGCTAAAATTTTCAGGATCCTTTAAATAATCATAAATATTTTTAAATTCAGGATCTTTACCCAGTTCGGTTATCACAGTTTCTCGGGAATGCAACTTACATGCTGTTAGCATTGCCACCTTTACAGTATCACCTTCTTCATTTATTTTTATTCTGGATAGGGCATGTGCTACGATATTTTCCTTTCCGGGGCGTGTGCTTAATTACCAGATTATACTCTTGTAACTTTAGTGCCCATCTTATTAACCTTGGGGATAAGTTTTTCCCTGAGTACAATCTAGTTCCCGCCGCATGATCAGAATACACTGTTATTGGATCCTTTCCAAAATAGACTCGGAACTTTTACACTGCTAACAGAACTGCAAGTGCCTCTCTCTCAGTCGCGGAATAATATCTTTGTGTTTGATTTAAAGTTCTACTAAAAAATGCCACGGGCTGCTGATTTTGCGAAAGTACCGCTCCTAGCGCATAATCCGAAGCATCCACTGAAATTTCTAAATTCTCATCGTTTTCAGGAAATTTCAAAACAGGGGCTTGCGTTAATGCTTGCTTTAATTTTTCGAAAGCACTATTGGCTTCGGCCGTCCACGAGAATCTTGCCTTTTTCCTTTTTAATTTTAACAATGGTTCAGCAATAGCTGCAAAATCTTTTATAAAACTCTAACTTCAATCTTTGGAAGAGTCAAATTTTTCACAATTACTGTATTTAACTTGAAGAAAGAGGGCTTTTCTTGGCCTTCGGATTTCCGCACCCTCCCGTCAGTAGAAATCCGTTTTAGTTTAAATTTTCTTTCTTCCTTTCCATGCCTTCCTTGTTTTTCCGCTGGCCTTCAGACTTTTTTTCTGGCTTACTATTGAACTGTCGACGTTCGCCGGTTGTTTTTGGATACTCAGGTTTCCTTGCCCTCTGATTCGATTTGCTTCCGTAGCCGTGTTCTTGCCTTTGCTGTGGTCTTGGCGCACCAAATTAGCTTCGTTGTTCATACTGGCGTCTTCATTCGATGTCCGCCTTTCTTCTACTTTCAAACTGGATTGTTAGCTCAAACAACTTTTCCAGTGTAGTCGGATTCCTTAATTAAATAAAGTCTTGTACTTGGGGAACTAAACTCGGCAAAATCACTTGGATTATCTCAGGATCCGGACGGTTTCCATACAAGAGTTACTTGCTTTACTTCTTTACTTGCTTTGGAAACATGAACTATCCTGACTCGGAACAGGGAGCTTACTCAAGCTATGTTTACTAAATTACGTAATTCAAATCTTATTTATTGCAACAACTTAAACTGTTATGACACTTTCAATTGCACAAGAGGCCCTTGCTTTTACATCTGCATTTATTTGTGGAACACTTCCTTTTGCAATAACAGTGTGTACAGATACTCCTCTCTTTTCAATCTACACCAGAGCATATCTGTGATTGTCGACATACACCGGTGAGGGTCCGAATGTAGAAGAATGTAAAGCAATATTCGAACTTTCACCGACGTATTTGGTGAATGTTAACATTCTCCGGTTAAAGTCGACATTCTTTAATTTCGGTCTTTCAAGGTAACATATTTTTATACGATTATATACATATATATATATATATATATATATATATATATATATATATATATAACATATATAACGCTTTCAATTGCGCAAGAGGCACTTGCATTTATTTGTGGAACACTTCCTTTTGCAATAACAGGGTGTACATATACTCTTTTGTTTTCAATCTACCGAAAGTCGACATTCTCCAATTTCGGTCTTTCACAGTAACATATGTTTATACGATTATATATATATATATATATATGTATATATATATATATAGGAGAAAAAGGGGTATATCTTTTCCTAATTTACTTTGATTTGATTGATTTCTTTCTTTCTTCCTGTATAAATAAATAAACTTTAAGAATGCAACTGAAGAATGAGAATAAAAGTTTCAATTGAAAACAAATGGTGGCAAAAATCCTAGTGCGGCTCTGCTGGACGACGAAAAAGACCAGCAATATGATCCGAATTTGGAATAACGAGAGAAAATTTGAAATCTGTGCAGCCAGCGATGCAAAGAGACTCGTTAAAATACAGGTTTTGCTGATTCAGAAAGAACGTTACGTGTATATCTTCTAAAATGCTTTTTCCATCCTTTGTTTGTAGTTGTTTCCCTTTTCATTTCAGTTTCCTTTTTTCCTCCTATTTTGCAATTTTCATCATTGTTTCCCTCTGTTTTTAAGCCACCTGTTTATTATTTCTGTTATTATTATTGCAACTTATGTAAAAATTAAGTAAGGAAAAGTAAGGCACTGAAACTTTGCAAATTATTACGCTCTACGTGAGATTCATGGAGGCCGCTTATTGCATACAAATAACGCAAAATACTTTAACTTATCTGCTTGGCTTTAGGTCAGAACAACGAAAACAACAAATTCACCCTTTGTAGAAAACAATTCTGCCAGGCAATAATCTACGGGGAGTTTTTTCCCTATGAAACTGAGCCAAAAGTGTTATATAGTATCTAAATATGGAAGTGTTGTACATGTTAAACGTGATCGTCATTGCATTACCTTCACTATTTTACTACTGAAATAAAGATATACCGATTTTTTTGTAGATTGGAAAATCCTCCTTGTGATCATGAAAAGGAGCAAAAACTGGAAAACGAGAAAGAACTGGAAAACGAGAAGGAACTGGAAAAGAAGCGAGAACCGGAAAAGATGCAAAAACTGGAAAAGAATCAAAAACTGAATAAAAAGGAAGAACAGGAAAAGAAGGAGAAACTGGAAAAGAAGCAAGAACTCAAAAACAAGAGAAAACTGGAATTGACACAAAAACTAGAAAAGAAGCAAGAACTGAAAAAGAAACAAAAGCTGGAAAGATACAAAAACTAGAAAAGAAGCAAGAACAGGAAAAGATACAAGAATTAGAACAGAAGCAAGAACTGAAAAAGAAGCAAAAATTGGAAAAGAAGCAAGAACTGAAAATGAAACAAGAGCAGAAAAAGAAGCAAAAACTGGAAAAGAAGGAAGAACTGAAAAACAAACAAAAACTGGAAAAGCAACAGAAACTAGAAAAGAAGAAAGAACTGAAAAAGAAGCAATTACTGGAATGGATTCAAAAACTAGAAAAGAAAGAAGAACTGAAAAAGAAGAAAATACGGGAAGGAATACAAAAACTAGAAAAGAAAGAAGAACTGGAAATGGAGAAACATATTGAAGAGATGCTAAAACAAGCACACAAAAATGAACTGGAAAGGCAAAAGTTGAGGGAAAAATTGCAAAAACCAAAAAAGAGAGACATGAAAATGAAGAAGGAACTGGAAAAAATGCAAAAACTGGAAAAGAAGCAAGAGCCGGAAAAGATGCCAGAAATGGAAAATATAGAGGAGTCTGAAAAGACGCAATACCTGGAAAAGAAGCAAAAAACGGAAAAGATTCCAAATCTGAAAGACAAGCTGGAACCGGAAAAGAACTGTCAAACCCGAAAAGGAAACCGGTTGAACTGCGAAAAGAGCCAGAACTGGATACCGACTGTAGAACGATTGATTTAATGACCAAACGAAGCAAGACCCGGAAAAGAAAATTAGAACAAATAAATCATATACCTGCTTCATTTTACCAAAATTTATTATCAACAACATTTTTATTATCAAGAACTTTATGGTATTCTTAGTATATGGACGGCATTTGATAATATTTTGCTCGGTAAGTGTAACTACTGATATATTATTAGCTAGTAATTAGTCATGCTAACTTTAAGATACCAGTATTAATTTAGCAGCAACTAAGTACACTCTTTCGTAGTTCAGATCTATGTTTTCAGTGCCTTTCATGGCTGCGAGGTCTTCCGGTTTTACCTGGAAAGTCACACTTTATTGACTTTCTTAACACATAGCTTTACACATGACAATATTTTTCAACAATAAATTTATGTTGTGCTACTGGCTTTAAATTGTGCAAATAAATATTGCACGGCATATCTTTCATAATTGAACTCATGAAATTAATTTATACAAATTTCATTTTAAAATTTGTTTGACCCTGAGCTGTCTTATCCAACTGCAGATATTCATAGAACTTTATATCAAGGTTCAAAGAAACGTTCAAAAAGGAATGTTTATCCACTTTTAATTATGTGTTAATCAGCATGATTTGCATTACTAAGATTGTAATTCTAAACAAATTAAAAGCTATTGTAGTATGTACATTAGCTTTTCATTTGCTTTCACCTTGTTTAAATTCAGTTTGACATACCACAGTTTCCGTCTCTACTCAGGATTTTTTCAGTGTAAAAATTCAAGATTACAAATTGAAATGAGCGAAAGAAATAACTTTTAAAATGTGTGTATACATTACATCAGAATCATAATATAATTAGATAAATAAACTGAATAATATGTTATAAAGCGAATTTATATCAATTTCGATTTCTTTCAAAATAGAGATTCCTCCGCACCTCACAAATCTCACAGAAACTCTCGGTTTGTGATTCGTGAGCTTTAGTTTTTTATATTTGGAATTTGGCAGCAATATGATTCACTGTTACGATGCAAATTCTTGCTCACAAATTGGTTATCTAACTAAAAATTGTATAATTAAAATAAAATGAATATTATTAGATGGAAATGTTGGTTTCCTTTGCGTTTATCTGAATGGTATCGTATATATAAACCTGTTGGAGACGTTTTTTTCCCACACATCGAATAGAGACACATAGTCACATAATACAAATAATATGAATACAAGAATATAGTGTAAGATGAAGCTCTACCACATTTCTCTATTACTTAAGACTGCGAAAGATTTGTTAAAGCATTACAGGATCATACTCTGATGGATCTCGCCGTTCTGTTTCATTTTCTGCCGTCGAAAACACATTATCTTAGTACAATAGATTACTTTTGAAGGAATGGATTATTTGAAAACATTGTAACTGTAAGAATTATTCTCTGACGTTATTACTGAAAAAGCGGTTGAGAGCATAATCTTTGGCTATGCGCTTTAAGCTGTATTAAAACCATTTTGAAATGTAAGGCCTACAAATTGAAACGTAACTTTATCTTATTTCTGTACTATTCATTAGAGTTATATACATTCCCATCAATAGATACTGAATGGCTAAATATTCTGCTTACCCAAATCAGTTATTTTATTCCTCTCTTCTTTTTCTCAATTTTAATTAGTCCGGAAAGTAAAGCTATAGAGAATTTCACTTCCTCATTAGAAATCTGATTTAGAATTTTGTTTTCGGAGATAAAAGTTTGAATTCTTTATCCCTTTTCTAAACACAAAGATTGAAAAACGTAACATCGAAATTTTGAAAACATTTATACACTAATAGAAGGAAAAAAAAAACAGAATATAATGCTTCAGCAAGCATGTAAATATCTCTATCACTTAAGTTTCAGCTATGTTTGTTATAGTATATTCAGGCGTATAAGGCGCACTTTTAAAAGAAAATGCAAGATGGAAATTTATGGGTACGCGCTGTACGCCAGCTATAAAAATGTTATGTTTAGAAATATGGAAAAAGTGAGTATACGAAAATTAGATTTCTGCGTGTAATTAAATGCTTTTTATTTAAGAGAAATAACATAGTTTATGTACTTAAAAATTTTCGTTATCGGATTCTGTTTCATTTTCACCTTCACCTCTGATCCATACTTGCATAGACAGGTCCAAGTTCCTCATATACGTCTCAAGCTATAACTTCAAGCACATCATCGAATTCTGTTTCAGTTTTGCCGTTACTTTTACTCTGATCCACACATAAATAATCATCTTTCGTTGCATCTAGACCGTCAGATATACCACATATATTAAACGGGTTTAATTTTATTTCGTGATTTTATTATCTACTGACACACTATTTATGGACTGGCATGACGTATTTGGTCTCCATTTGTAATTGTTTTTTTCACCTTCACTTTTGTTCGAGTATTCCACTAACGTTTAAAATATTCTATCGATGATTTATTGACATATATGTCTAATATCTGAACTAATGGCAATAATCCGCCTGGATAAACTGTCATATCTGTATAACACTCTTTCAACAACATATTTGTGTTATCCGTTAGATGGAGGCTGAACATGTCCCAAAGTATTAGACTTTCTTGATTATCTGAGGCAAAAGGAAGCTTTTGCCAAATATTTCTTATCCACAGTTTCACAACATTTTTCTCCGCCGATCATTTCTCGTGAACACGGATGAAAACACTTTCGGGAAACTGCACTTCAGCAAAGCCTTTCTTTTCAAGATATCGATGAGCTTTTAATTTCGTACGGTCGGCTAAGCAGGAGATCAGTACGGTGAGGTGAGATTTCTCGTTGGCCTATTGATTTTATGTTAACCGTTATTTTTCTTTCATATCATTGTTTCTTTATCTCCTACTATATCAAACCTACAGGAATGACATCCATATTTGCAACACGTGATAGTAAATAAATTTTTACATATTTTTAAAAACTCATCAAAGTTTTATCTCTATATTTTCGAAGCCTTAAAAAAATTTTATCTCTTTTTCTCGGAGAACTGAATTATTCCGTGAAGTAAATCGAATACACAACCTCAGTTTGCTTTAGAGTTTTCACTTCCATTTGCACTCCTTTTTTCTATTTTTAAGCAAAGAAACGTACGCTGTTTCTTGTTACAATTAATCCATTCTAGTGATGATGGGGATTTTCTACAATGCAGTTTCCAACACTTTCGCCGACGGTAAGCTATTTCATTACTTCTTTATGCAATACACATTTATTCTTTGGCGAAATAATCATTGTAAAATTTCATGCCTCTTCCACTCGTGTACGAAGCATTCACGAAAACCAAACTGCATGATTTCCATTTTCTTTCGCAAACTGAATGACTTAGCATTTGAAACTTGCATTGTGTTTGTTTCGTTCGGCGAAAGCCATAACTACTGCTGAAGAAAGCACTGGATGAACTACACTTCACTAAAATCAAATGTGATATCGTTAAGTCTTTGATGTTGACATCAGAACCACGGCTTCAAATGTTTACAGAAAGAAGAAACATGACTCCTAATTCCGCAAATTCACTTTGGTCGAAAGTGCACTCTTATCCAAATTATGTTCCTTATTTCTCGAAGTCCTAGAATAACATTCTCTTCCACATCCAGAATGAATAAAAATCACCTCCTACCTTGCAGAAATATTTTCCCCGATAATCAATTTTCCTGCGCACCACCTTATCGCTTGCCAAACTGCAATGTTTCCGCAATGTGTGACATATTTGCTCGTGTTTCCTAAGGTATGAAATAATCAAGAAGAGCTGTTGCGGGATATGATGTTTTTGGTATTGCCAAACCACCATGTGTATTTTATTGCTTTCTTTATTTACTAAAGATCTGATGCATTGTAATTAAGCGATATACGAACTTGATTTATATGCGATTACGTTTTCTTATACAAAATGTTCCAACAATGTGCTTATGCGTTGTAATTTCATTTATTCAAAACTCAGTCTAGTTATATTTATAAAATTTTCAATAGCAAACGAATGTTTTAAGAAAACAGTTTAAACGTTTTGGGTCAAGATACTTTTCAAAAAAAGTCTAATCCAAAAATTATTTATATGAGAAAATTTTATGTAAAAACAAATGGCGCACATTTTTACGTTTGAAATTTACTGGCATATTCCATGACAAATTTAGTAAGAGATTTCAGGTTATTACCAGCTATAGGAAGTCAAGGATTTCTAGAATAATTTACAAAGTCAAGGACGAGTTCTGTCTATTGTTAATTGGTATTTTCATTTCCAAAATAGAACGTTGAAAATTAAATTTTGAAGTCTTTTTAATTTTTTTGGCACGCTGCATAATGAGTTCATTTCAAAAAAGCTGAAAATAAAAGTATCAGTTTTCTACATTTTACTAATTATTCTTTCCTCCAATACCTAGACTCATTTCCATATTTCGGAAACTTTCCTTTTTTGTTATAAGAAATAAATCACAAAACAATTGACTGATGTCAATCGAAATCAGACGGATATACTTATGTTCAAAATTATTTCATAACGAGTGCAAACTTTTTCCTCATAAAATTATGAGTGTCGGAGAAACATATGAAGAGCTAGGCTTCGTAATTTTTACAAAACAAATTACTTTAAATTTAAAAGTACCAAAGCGCAAACATTTACGTTTTTCAAAACACATTTGTACTTGCAAGTCAATGCCTACCACAAACGACCAAGATCCGGTCTGAACTTTTGCAGACAGTGCACAGACATGCGTTTCGAGTACCTTTCATTTTGGTTATTTGCGTATGCCATATAACCTTCTCAAATATTCTCATGCTTGTGACTCAGAATTGAATTATCATTTTAACTGATATTTTTATGTGATGTGTAACAATAATTTTGTTTATTTTTCAGGATGAAGATTCAGGCCCCCTTTGCGCATACCGACTGTAATTTGAATAGCCAGTTTACAATAACAAGCTTAATAGTAACCGACCGTCATAGGGAGAAGCCCGAGGCTTAAAGGAACGCGAATCTCTATCAAATTTGCAACTTGTGTAAATGCAATTTTGACTTTTAATTTCTTTTATTTTCCCTTTCTCGTGTCAAAAATGTTTTTCTCTTCAATATTTAGTTTAATAACGTGAAACTTTAATTTAAATTTTTCTTTTCGCTATTTTTACTTTAAAAGGATTTTAAGTTCTTTCATTTTACAAAGTAATACTGATTTTAAAAACTATAAATATTTCCTTTTGGTTTTTTATTTTAAAAATTGCTTTTAAATGCTCACTTTATTTATTTTACAGAAATATTATATACTCTTATAAGCTAAACATATTTCTATTTCGTATTTCCATAAATGCCATTTTTAAAAATATTTTACTCCTTTTTATTTAAGGGGTGTTGGAAACCCTATAGCAACAATGTTGAATTGGCCATTTTTGGATTACCTTTTCTGAAAATCTGCTGTTCTTACAGGTTTGAAGGTTTTTACGTAATTAAAGTACATCTATCACCTCGCGCTCTTTTAAGCACGAGGCAGCTTCGTCTATGCGCTCGCCATAGTAGGAAAATAATATCTATTTTTGAAATTTTATCCTCTAATTTATTACACATAACGGTACACAATATACAATAAAACAAATATCACTAGTATAGTATACATTTAAATATATACATAATATAAGGCGTGCAAAACATGTTTTAAGTAATCTCAACTATATACATAATATAAAGCGCGCAAAACATGTTTCAAACAAGATTTCAAGGGGTTCAAGAGGCCGTTGCCTAAAAAAAAAAAAGAAAACAATTCGTCGTTTCTGGAAGAAATGAAACTTTAAAAAATATTTTCGTTGTCACAAAAACCAAACTTTTTGAAACATTACGTTATTCAAACTCTTACGTCACTTCCGAGTGTCACGTTATCTAAGATGGCATAGGTTTCGGCTACGTCCCCAAGCCTCTGGCATCTCCTGAGGGCGGTTGGTTACTACACCTGTACCAACGATAGTGAACTTCCGGTGATATCCTTCTGTCTGTACCTGAATGAAACTGGCTCTATTTGACGGCACACTAGCGAAACACTAAAAAGTTATGATTTAAACGACGATGATTTGAATAATTTAACTGGAATTTTGAGGACGACAATTTAGATTAACTGCTGATGATTTTTTATTTAGGTGATCGTGAGTATATGGTTTAGTGATGAAGAGTATGAATAATTGAGTAGGATGATAATAAAACTTTAGGTGATCGGGCTTTGTATCTAGGTGAAGTTCTTTTATTCTGACGACGACTTCAATGATGATGATGAAGATGATACATAGGATGGTTTAGAATGACTGATGTGATTTGGGTGATGATGGTTTATCTTATTCTGACAATGATCATGGTGACGCGATATACATGATGGTTAATATGACGATGTGTATTAAGTGATAATAAATATTTAGATGAATTTGATGGTGACATACTTTTGACTGATGACGATTTTATACATGATGTGAGAGTGATTTATATAATAATTTAGAGGAGTTAGACAATGAAGACGATGATTAAATGAGGATGAAGAAGATGATGATTTGGTTGATATTGCTTTCTATTTAGATGATCTGGAAGATTATGATTTATGTATCTCGACGATGATAATGGTGATGATGACTTATACGACGGTTTAAACTGAAGGTATGATTTCGATGATGATGATTATTTAAATGATGGTTTTGAATAATCTGGTGATAATTTTATAATTTCTTTCTTGGTTATTCAGATAACAATTTTGATGGTGAATTAGAAGGTTGAGGTGATGAAGACGATGATCAAATGAGAATCATATTGTTGATGGTGGTGATTTAGATGATACTGCTTTTTATTTAGTTGATTTGAGCTATGATGATTTATCTTAATTTGGCGATATTTTCAATGACGATGTTGATGATAATATATATATGATGCTTTAACATGAAGATGTGCTTTGGGTAGTTATGCTTAGTTAGATGTCTTAGATTAGCATATGGAGTTGATTGGATTTAGAAGGAAATTTATATAGATGATGATTTCAATGAGTTAGATATTGATTTAGATGAAGATATATTCATTTGATAATGATTATTTAAACAGTAAGAGGGTCGTCCGAAAAATTACTTTGCCGTAAACCATAAAAAACAAAGTCTTATTACCTGGAAAAACCTATTGGAAAAGATACAGCTATATTTCTGCTACTTCTCAGCATAAGAAACATCGGAACTATACCAATTGTCATAGCGTCGGTTACCTATTTCCATTAGAGTGTCATAGAAGTCTGTCGCCTGGGAAGAAAGGCATCCCGTCACATTTGTCTGCAACATTTCACCTGTAGGAAAGTGTGCCCAGACAAGAACGTCTTCAGGTGCAATAACACGTGGAAGTACTTAACAGCAAGATCGGAGCCATAGAATGGATGGTCAGACATCTCCCAGCGAAACGTCTGCAACATATATTTTGTGGAATTCCCCGTATGCGTCCGATGTTGTCGTAGGACACCACAACACCAGCACTGAGCATCCCAAACCATTTGTTCTGAATGGCTCTTCAGATGTTCTCTAGTAAAGCGCAATAAAGATCAGCTTTCACCGGAGCACCACTCGCCAATACGTCAATGAGCAGAATGCCTTTACTATCCCAGAATACCGTGGACTTCAATTTCCGTGCATAGACTGAGGATCGTCCGGCGCGTGGATCCCTGTGACGCCAATCAATCGTGAGTTGCTGTTTTCTGTGGTGAAGTGAGCTACCCACATCTCATCACCTGTAACGATTCTGTTAAATTGCGTTCAATAAACTGATTTATGTATCTGCTGCCTCTAGTTCTTTGTGTTTAAGTTTTGAGTATTCGAAATGGAACTCAAATACAATCAATCATATATATAGATTACATATCAATTCATATATTTGAATTAAATACATATTTACTTACCGGCCCGAAACTTTCTTAACACGTTGAGCGCGGCGCCGGTCTCTGGGGATCGACAGTGAACTTTCCGTGTGGCCGGCGTCGGTCCCTGGGAACCGACACTGGAATTTTCGTTTGCCTGGCGTCGTTCCACGGAACCGACAGTATAAGTTAAAAAATAAATATAGTCTCAATGAAATGTGATCAAATTTAGCATTAATGAAATGTATTGAAACATTCTAAACAAAAATACGGCTTAGCATTAAGGCTTAGCTCGCTGCCGGCTGAACGGAAAGGACAGCAAATTCGGCGCGGAACTCAGCGTGTTAATTAGAAAGCTACCGCTCGGCCTTAAAAACGCACAGCAGTTTGGTTTAAATAACCATTGATAACACTATTCTATAACGTTCTTTCTATAACGTTCTATAACGTATTATTCTATAACGTTCTTTGTAAGTTAAAGTACATATAGCACAAGAGTGTGCAAGGAAACTGATATATAACAAATTTATTTAATATTTTTCATATAATAAGGATAATTTCAAACTGTAAACATAATTCTAAAAATCCATGACATTATCGAATTGAGACCTGTTTAGATGTCAGATATATCTCGTAATGAAATCTGAAATTTTTTGAAATTTAACAACTAATTTTTCGAGGTATTTGACAGTCCAATCTGTATAAGTTTCATTTATTTGTTTAAATGTTCAAAAAGTGTTATCACAGATTTTCATAAAAAAGGGTGTGAGAGATAAATGATAAAATTGATAGATAGAAATGGCGGGAATATTATGCATTTCTTCAGAAACATAAACGTAGTATTTGTGAGATTTCTCGCACAGCCAAGTTATAATTGTTTTGTTAAATTCTTTTTTTTTTCATATTTAATTCTTTTAAATTAATTTCTCAAAGTTTGTCATAATTTATGTGACTCAACTAGGTACGAAAAATTGATTCGGAATGTAAAAGAAATATATGTGTTCTGTAACATTATTTTTTGTAAAGTTTAATTTTTTTTAATTAACAAGGTCTGTAACCAATGTTTGCACTTATTTAATGCACGGAGTTCCAAGCAATTTCACTCATCATCCTACAAGCTGCAATAAACACAAAAACACAACTCTGAAAATCAAGGAATATCAAGGATTGTGAAGCCAAAGGCATATAATTAGTCTCCTCTGTATGCTCAGATCATTCAATATGATTTCTCTCACAGCTTATAGATTTTCAGATGAGTTACTCACGTTCGTTTTTAATGGTAATCAAAATAATGTAAAACTGCAATTAAAAAGATTAAAATTTCTATTAAATTGACTAAATGAAAAATATATTCGCTGGTCGCTTAAAATTGCTTCAACGGTACCTAGTTCCAAATTGCAAGACGGGTATTCCACACACGGATAATCGAGAATTAGTATAACATTCTACAGCAAAATAATGCAAATTCCGTGCTTTTTTCATATAATGCATTCATGCTGTCAGATTTATTATGTCTAATCTTATAACATTATTGTAAAATTACTGCCGGTAGAAATCATTCCTTGAAAATGAAGGCCCCTTGCAACCTTCTTGATGCCTAATTTCAAATGGATAATTCAAACGTGGCCAAAGGAGAAATATTAAAATTTTCAAAAATTCGTGTTTACGGTTTTTTAATACCTAGATTTACCACTGCTAACTAATATTATGATATAATAATATATTAATAATTAGTCAAATGAAATTTATGTGGCTTCGTGTCAACCACTTGGTATTTTTAACGCTGTGTTTGAGCAAAAACAGAATATTGTTTATTTAAGCTATAATAATCCATATTGGTGTTTTTCATGCTCCTATATTGTTTTTGTATATAAATAATGGAAATTACAATTGGGATGATCAGTTCCATAAAACTCTCAGTATTCTGCAATCCTAACCACATGACCAATGGTGCCCCAAACATACAAGAAACAAACAGGTATTTACAAGTAGGAATGATTTTCGAAACTTTTGCTTGAACAAAACTCAAAACAAAATAAAACAAAAGGGTCGAATCAAAATGTTAATATTTCATAAAAATGTGCAGGATAATGTTAGATGTAAAGCCTGTTTTCGTTTCCCTGGCAGACGTGCTAGGAAGTTTCATAAATGAAAGTTTTCTCTTTTGGTGGGATAGTGGCTGTGACCTATACATCGAGCATTCATTGCTGGACAGTACGTGTATAATTACAGATAGATAGATATAAGTAATTAATAGAGTATTTGACATATATAAACTCATCATTCAGATCTTCGAAAGTGTTCAAATAGTAAAAACACGATACCGTATGCTTTCACCACTTCACTTATGATGTATACTATGCCCATATGAGGTACTTCTCCCTGTTAGAGTTAACTGAATCTTAGCTATTGAAATATAGCATTTTCAAATTCTTTCCATTTGAATTTAACAAGAATAATTTTACTCTGATCTCTCTCTTTCTTTTCTGTTTGTTTCTTACTTCTAGCCATCTATATCCAGTTTTATATCTTCTACTTGTGCCTCTGATATTTAATGTAACGGCATTTTGCTTTAGAGTAAATAGATTTAAAATAATTAAAAATTACATTCCTATTTTCAAAATACTTTTATTAATATTTCAAGGTAAACATTTTGATATTCGTCAAATGGAACTCGAACCTAAAATTTAATTTTTATTAAATCTTTAATCTATTTCCAGCACTATGCATAAAAACGCCCTTTCTTGTTAAAATAACGAAACTGATTTCAGATCTACTAGTAATGAATCAACTTGCAAATTGCTTAGATGACATTTTTCAGCTCTCAGAATACATTCCATTTAACTATGCAGTAAATCGAATGATTGTTTGCAGTTAACAATATGTAAAAAGCTGTTTGGGCCAGGTCGAGAAACTGGTGGTTTACATCTGGAGGAAACGAATGTTTGACAATGTCTATATACTATATATAAACTAATAATTAGAAACTTCCGCGTAATGCCCTTATGAAATAATTCACTGTATATTAGAAAAGTACGAGAAACAGACGCATATTTTTTCGAATGAAAAAAATCGAAAAATTATGTGCTTACTAAAATCAAAAATCTCAGGCGAACAACAAATAAGGCCTTGTAAGGCCTTATGTGTTGTTCCTTATAAGTTATGTGAATTTCCTTATAAGGCCTATTAAAATATACACACTTTTTGCTGCTGATCATTTAAATTTATTTCTTCGAATTGCTGTTTCAAACTTGAATACCCGATTCCTAAAAGAAATTTGCTGATTTTGAAATTACGTATACTGCACAATTTTGGTCGTGCCTTTATGAATTTTTTCTAATTTTATTTCTTTATTAGCGGAAGTACCCGATGTCAATTAAGTTAGATTGAAAGCAATGTATCTAACAACAGAGAGAACTATACCGTTGTAATCCTTCTCTAATGATGTAAAAAATACGATTCATAGTTATACATTTTTCAGTCTGGTGCGATATGCAACCCCACATAAAAAATTTCGATAGAAAAATATAATTCTCTCTCATTGTATCAGAAGCAATGTCAATCAGCTTTTAGTGATTTTGGTCTTTCCAATCAAATGGCCATAACAGCTCAAGTTCCATCCAATATTTCACCTATATTCAACTTTAGTCGATTCAATGTCGCAAAATATTTATCATAATTGATCAGAAATCAATAACGCAAACAAACAAACAAACACACAAACAGACATTCTTCTTTATATATATAGGTTATGTAAAATTTACAAATTTTTTTATTAACAAAATGTACGAGTTGCAAGCGAGCAGTAGCAACACATTTCGAAATAAAACAATTCTATCTCCAACGCCCGAGACTGTTACCACTAGGAAAAATGAGTGCGAAAATTAGAACTTTCAGAATTTTTAATTAGTATTTTGGCTCATGAAAGTGGTTAAGATGAGAATAGTCGAAATGGCTTCCCTCGAATTTTCGGAATCGGGAATAACGTATTTAATATTTGGGAAAGCTATTTTTATTTCATCTTTTATCTATTTTCGTATTTTAACAAACTCTAGGATTTGAAACAGAGCAATGGTAACAACTTTCGAAATAAAGCAGATTTTCGTCTCCAGCTTGCGAGACTGTTGCCACTCGGAAAATGAGAAAGAAAATTATCGTTTTTCCGAGTTTTTAATTTATAGCTCTGATTTTAGCTACTTTTTTTTTTTTTTTTTTTTTTTGAGAAAAGTGACGTCGACCTATTCCGGGACCGATAAAAGAATTGTAGAAAGTTTGGTGGTGATAGCTATAGTAGTGACCGAGTTATGAGAGGACAAACACACAAACTTTCTTCTTTATATACTATATAGATAACAAGTATGAAACTTTCCCAAATGTAAGTATACGAACCGCGAGACTGTATTAAAATTTGGATTTACTTATTTGTCAAAAAAGAATTTTTTTAAAAATTTGACATCGCCAAAACATGAATATTTTCGTGATTTAAAAACATTTCGATAACTGGAAGTATATTACTACAAGCAACGATTGCAAAAATAAAGGTCTTGTAGGGACTTTTAAGCCGGATAAAGGATGTTGGTGTACATATACGTGAGCATATACATATACGGTTGGTACAGCTAACCTGCAATATAAAGAGAGAAGCAAGCCTACTCTTTAGAAAATTTCAATATTCTTCGGCTAATCGTTTTTGAGTTATGCGAGATACATACACACATATATTATATCTACATACATACAGAGAACACGAAAAAAATCCCTTTTGAATGCATTATAAAATATACTATGAAAAGGAAGAAGTCTTTATTCTGTCCGTATGAGATGTCGCACAAAAATAATCCAAATGGATTCAGATATGGACAAAATGGATATTTCACTGAAATGTGATACTTGAAAATTTTCGTGATTATAATACTTCCTTTATATTGTAAAATGCAGTAATAAAATATTACCTAAATTTGAAATCTTAAAAAGATGAGAATTAGTACCAGAATTCCACAGCTATACTTTTAAGAAGTGGTCGTAAAAAGAAGTGGTTCGCTGAGAACTTCGTTGTAAAAGTTCAAGCAATAACTAAAACATTTTCGAATAAATTGTGTGTGAAAACTGTATGTCCCGTCGTTCAAAAGTAGTGGACTGTAAATTCACTTGATGTTCCCTCAGTGTAGAACCCAAGAAACCTCAGAGTCATAATGTTGACCGAAACTACTTTATTGGCTTTCAAACATTAAGTTGGCTGAGGAACGGCGAAGAACTCTTTGAAATCTCCGACTTCAGTAGCGGCTCACCAAGTAAACTCAGGAGAACCTCTGCTTAGTTGAAACTCACCGCAACTTAAAAGCTCTAAACCCGATCTTTACGATCCTAACAAATTTGTGTCTGCGCCTCTCCTCGGTACAAAGAGAGAAATACAATTTTCGTAACATAGAACTAAAATATTTAATCCTATGCGGCGCACTGTACGTTAAAGTCGGAATTTCAGCAAGAAGCGTTGTATTCAGTCTATTTAGTCCTAAATAAGTATACAGGTTAAATGTTGTAAAAATTGCACTTACCGTTTTAATTCTGTGGGTGTTCCATGAGGTGGAACACTGCGCCGCCAGAGCTTTTAAAAGTGCGACTAAGCGAGCATTGCAGTGAAGCACGAAAATGAGTAGAAGCGTTTGCATAAGAATGAAAAAACTCTGTATTATGGCTGTATACATGGTTTCCTGGATATACACAATATTCTTGAATATATACGGATAAATGAGATACATATCTATGTACACAAGTCCTATATACAAAAATTTTTATAAATTTTCCTATTTCTTAGCTTCGTGAAATTGTTCAAAGCAAGTCACACCTTTTTGATGGAAGCACAAACCAACTAAGATTAAAATAATTAACTACGATTAATATTAACAAAAAAGAAAAATAAGCTTATAATATATAGATACACGAAAAATATCTACACAATTATTGAAAATAAACGGGAATGAGACTAAAAAGACAGCAAAAAATTCGCGTAGGTCTAAGTAAAGATGAGTCAAGCTACTAATGAAATTCCCGCCTAAAAACTACCCCCAAAAATTTCGAGATGCCAATATTAATGCTTTCATAACACAAAAACCACCTCGCCCCTCAATGCTGCTTTGTTTGAATTCATTCCCCCCCCCCCCCAAAAAAAAATCAACGGAAACAGAAAACGAAAACAACGGATGTTCTCTCCTAAGAGCACAGATGTTCTGATTAGTAAGAGCATGAGATTGCTAAAGGCGCAGTGTTCCCGCTAATAAAACACCTGGTTTTATTCAATGATTCTGCGTATGATTTTTGTATGAAAGATTAAAAAAATAATTTGGAGTACAGCCAGCAAAATTATGCCTATTTTTTCTCCAAATAAAATTTTTATATCATTAAAAAAATAGAGAAAATTACTTGAAAAAAATGGATTTTAATAACACATAATAAATTAAAGTTATGTCTCTCCTTGTGATATGCTGCTATCTACGGTTTAAAAAGAAGAGTTCAAAGTATATTATAAAAGCATTTTTATCTATTTACGGTTGAATTTACAGGCTTTCGAAGCGATTCAATTTGGGTGTTCTATGTAGTGGCACACTGAGACACAAAAGCTTAACCGTATTTTAGAAACATTTATAAAAATATATAAATGTAATGTTAAATATAAAATATTCGTTTCAAAGCGATCGTTGGCGATTCCATATCTCTTTAGTCTTCCGTTGCATCTTAGAGAGACATTGTGAAAAACCTATATTTACTTATTTTCTCAGAAACATCGGTCATCTTAGAATGGTAATCGACAAGAGGATTTATTGTACCTATATTTTCTTTTTGTAAAATTCTGAGTTTACATTTTCTAGATCTAAATTTAAATTTGATCTTTCTCAAAAAAATAGTGTGAAAATGAATGCATTTTCGTTAATAATCTATTCCGTTAATAACTCTATCTGGCAGCAGTGGTCCAGAGGTAAAGTCGTTGAACGCTGGTAGCTAGACCCAGCACAAAAACACGCTGCTTGAGAATTTTGTGGTTTTTCTAATGTGTAATGTGCGTACGAAATTTTTCCTGAGATAGTCCTCCCCAAACGCTTCCCTCCCCTTAGGAAAAGAGCCCTAACGTGCTCTTCCAATAATCCAATAAATATAAATACGGTACTGAAATATTACGTAGTTTATCCTGACTGTTGTCATCACAACTAACGAATCGCAACATGCAAAGGATACTTATATAAAAGGATTACTTTGAAGTCTTAATTTTATTCAAAGAACATAATATTAGAAATTTGAGACATTCATAAAACTTTTAAATACATTTAATCTAAAGTAAATGCTCCTTTTCCCTTTTTTAAAAATATATTGTTCATGAAGAACTGCCAATACAACTTTATGAAATGACTTAATTAAATAATAACGTTTAATAGTTAAGTAAATAAATTTAAAATTCTCTTAAAATAAAAAATAAAAAACTGCGTAGTACTCCCATACGTATCATTAATTTTCTACTTCCTTTCAACTTTTCAATGCAAGAGTTCCTTCTTGGATTTTTAGCAAAAAATTATTAATGAAAGGAAATATATGAAATATAGAGGTAAAAATATTCCTCATTCTTACTCGCACTTAGAATTCATTACTCGAATACGCACCAGCACCTTTTAAAAGTAGAAAAGATATATCTGCAGAATAATCGTCATGCGATTATTTTATTTACTCTCTTTTATAGGAATATATTTTCCACGACGATATTTTTAAACTGCGAAGTTTTGGAACCGCTTTCTGTTCTTCGTCGATGTTTTGTACCACGATTGTTTTCTTCGATGATGTTTTAGACTTACGATATGTTTTCCTGCCTTCTTTTCTGCCACATGTTTTCTACAACGAAGTTTCCGTCTTACGTTGTTTTCTCCGCTACGTTTTCGTCCGCGATGTCTTCGTCGGACCTCCTAGAATTCACTCGCAAGCAAGCGAAGTAATCGTTCCATTTAGACTCTTGTCCTTCGACAAAATAATACCTGGCCCATTATGGATTTATGCAAATGTACAGAGACGTATAAGATTATGGGGTTCATTTAAAAATGACTTTTCAGTCCACTTTCATATTAGTTTGATTACCATTAAAAACGAACATGAGAAAGGTGTCTAAGAATTTGCGTCTTATAATTAGGAATTTTTGAATAAGATTACAATCAATTTTTTTTTTCTTATGGTTGGCACTTGCCTATGTCGGCATCGTCCTGCCCTAAGGCCAGATCGGTAGTCTCTTTATCATGGAGGCGCCTAGTAGGCGGGCCATCATTGCCTCCTATGAAGGGACAGACAATTTTACATCCATGCCTTCTCCGGGATTCGAACCCTAGCCTTTCGGTATCGCACTCAGTTTTCCCTAACCACCATAACGCTAAAAAAGGCTTGCAGCTACAGATTTGATTTTATTCTTGACTTATCATTATAGTCGTTAGAATATTTTATTCTCACAATTAAGTATTGTTTTTTTTTTTTTTTAGCTTGTACAACGATGATTCAAATTTTAGTGTTTTTCCAGCATCAAAGCGGTGCGCACATTGATTACAGACATGTTGTTTAAAAAAATAAAATTTACGAAAAAAAAATGCAGATCAATTTTTTAACAGTGGGAATCAATTTTTCGTAACTATTTCAGTAGTGTCAGTTAGGTCAGACTTGTAGAGATTAATATTAAAATATTAAAACTGAGACTCGGTCTTTCAGAAAGCCTCACAAGTACTTTCTCTCTTTCCATAACAATGTATGTTATTGTCGTTATGATTGATCAATACCAGTATTGATCACCGATAATTTTTAAGAAAATCTGTGATAACTCTTTACCGACTTTTAAACAAAGGAATGAAGCTTATACAGGGTGAGCTGTCAAGTACTTCAGAAACTGTGTTCTTAAACGTTTAAAAATATTTCATATCTTTTAATGAAATACATCTGACACTGAAGCATGTCTCCATTCGATGATGCCACCGATGCTTGAAATTACATTCACAGTTTCAGCATGTTTATAATAAAAATTGTAACCAATGTGCTACTCACTAGTTTTCTCATATACTCCTGCGCTTTATGTACTTTAAAATTACAAACGGCTACAACTGTGTCTCTGTTCACCTTGTTTATTTAATCAAACTACTTTGTCTTTAACTGACAGAGTGTTGGCTTTATAGTAATATATACTTCTCACACTTCTGCTGCTTTGTTTTGTGTTTAAAATGTTTCTTCAGTTTTATTTGGACCGTAAACGCTTCAAGAAAGTAATTCAGAAATCTGATTTAGAATGTGCGTGTTGATGATTGACTGATTCAGATGCTTGATTATTTTCTGATTAGATCTCATTTGCGTCTGCAAGAAGTGCCAATAATTAGGTAATAAATCTATGCAGACTTTTCGTCAGAACTCGTTGGTATGCAAGTAAATAAAATGCTTACACAAATGAATAAAATACTCCTCATATTATCATTTCGACGTTTCATATACAGATAATTTGACTAAAACCTGAATTTATATTTTCTCCCTCATTGTAATGTTTCTTTATACTTTTATAAACGTTCTTCCAAATAAATGTTTCCACAAAATTATTACAATAGGTTCTCAAGCATTACCCTCTTAACCTTCTAAAACCGGGCCGAAATTCTCATATTATAGCTTTCAGACCAGCGCGATCCGAAACAGTTTTGCCACCTCTTTGACATTTTCCTAATGAGAAAAGTCGTTAGTTCCCCTCCATGGATGAAGTAAAATTTACATGTTTGTCGGACGCCTACGTCCCATAGTAGAGGAGTTGCTAGATTTGCAATTTTTTCGATGATTATTTTGCTTTCATATTTAAATGAAAGCAAAATTCTAAATAAATAGTGCATAAATAAATGTGCAGTACTGGATGCATATCCAGTGCACACTTTATTTAGAACAAAATGTATGCAATGTTTATATTTCACTCATTATTTCTAATCAATCTCGTAAATAATTTGTGAATTTTTTAACTTTGTTTTCACTCTTCATTTATATTCGCGTATTTTCGTATTAGAAATTAGAAAGCGAGAACAAAATTTAACAAAATATAGTAAATACAGACTAGATCTGTAAGTCTGCAGGCCGGAATGCGATTTTTAATAACATATTTTCATTAATAAAATAATGGTAATGACTAATTTAATGCAATAATATTAATAATATTTATTACCATTAGATGGTTAGAATGAGATTCAATACAATTAGATTTTGAGATGAACTTACAGCAATAATAAAGCTTTACATAACAATAACAGAGATTTAAATCTGCTTTTTTCGATAATTTTGTTATTATAATATAAAAATCAAAATCCGAGATACATTGGTTGCGTTTAATAATTAATTTTAACAAATATTACATTGGACTATCAGGCAAAGAAGGTATATCTTTAACGAGAATTTTTCTTTGTAAAATTGGCTTTTGTTTATGTTAGCCGAGAAAAAATTTCGTGACTTATACATGCAATCATCAAAAGAATTTTGAGAACAGTTTTAAATGTTCATGAAGAATTAATTATACGTCAATTTCTTTCCATAGGTAGAAATTTCGTCTAAAACTATCGTTATATCCAAAAGTTGAAGTCTATTTCATTTTCAACGAATATTCTATTTGCACATAATATATTTTGTAATTTATTTTAGAAAGAGTAATCTTTCACGTTTTCAAAAGAATAAGGAAATATTGGGTGTTGATACCATGTAGTAAATTTGTTTTTTATATTTCTTCCAGTAATGAAAACGATTACCCTGCAATATTTTCAAAGCAAAATTAAGAAAACCGTTTACGCCAAACTTTGCATAAAGTATCTTCTCGTGTATATTTTTATTTAAAGTGTGGAATTTTCTCTTTGAAAATATCAAAAAGCATGAAGAGCAAAATTAATTCATGAGAAATAACTTTGAAATGCAATAATTCCATTGTAATATGACATAGTGGATAAAAGTGCAATACAGTTTATTTATTCACAAATAATCCCCCTCATATGCATAATTTATGTACTGTCGATTGAGAAATATAGGTTAGTAAATTAAACCGGTTAATTCAATACTTTTCCTTTATCAATATTTTTACCTGCTCTTCAGTAAAGCGGTAAAGGTGGCTGAACACTTATAGCTCTCTTGGATTTGAATCCCGGATAAATAGTTGGATTCATGGTTTTTGTGTAACGTAAATGCAAGCCAGCTTCTCTTAGAAAGTCCTCCGCGAAGACATAACTCCCCTTATACAGGTAATCGTTGGGTGCTTTCATGTAATTCAGTAAGCGAACAAATTAATCCAATCAATACCGAAGAACGGGTTGATTACATGTGGAGTTTTCCACCAGGAATGTAAATGCGAGCAATTTTCTCTTAAAAAGGTTTACACGAAAGCATCCATTCCCTTAAGCAGATAGCGTTCGCGTGCTTTTCCGTAATCCAATCCTAATTTTCATACATTTAGTAGTAAGTTGACATACACCTTATTACAGACAAAATAACAACTTTTTTAAGATATTTTTTTATCAACTTGTCTGAATTCTCTCTATCTCTTGAAGAGTATAAGAATTTCAGCAAATAAAACTAGCCAAAATTTTATAACATTTAACTGATGTTTTGATTCAGTTTACAAGTAACGTTAGCTTTACTGATATTTAAATATTTTTTGGCAGATCTCATCCTAAAAGAGGGTGTAAAGATAAATTGATTTTATTTAATTTACAATCAATGAAAATCATTGAAAGCAATCACTGAATGAATGAAAATCAGAAAAACTATTATGCATACAATTGTCTCTTATTTATCTCCTGATAAATCAAACAAAATTGCCTGCATAATAGAAGCACTTTGAAAGAGTTGACAGTTCTTAAGGGTTTTATGCACTCCACAAAACAATGTCAAAATAAAATCTTATTATTCATAAGTATGAAAAGGAAGTAAACGAGTAAACGATAAAAACGGTTTTACCTATTTTCTAGAAGGGCATTAAATCTAAAATATCAATCTATTCTTATTTGTTATGATTAAAGAACATTAAATATGGTAAGCTTCAAGAGCGTGCAAAATCGCTGACGTTTTAATCATAGCAAAAGTCAGTACTAAAAAAAATAGTATTAAAATTATGAGACAGATTGAGAAAGAGATGGCCTCTATTTAATTTTCACGTATATTGGCGAGAGACGAAACCTGCGGTTTTTGCCAAATGTAGCTAAACTGATAAGAAGAGGGAAATAATGCGTAGCCAGCGGTTACTCTGAGCAGCAACAATGGACCACCCAAAGATCTACAGATAGGCGATTCTCTAAAATGGGGAGGGCATGGATGGTACGACAGTTGTACCAATGCCGGCGTCTGAGAAAGTCATTCTCCTTGTACAACTGCTGTACCAGCCGGCTTCGAGAGGTTAATCGCATTTACGTTTACTCGGCTGGAGAACTCAGTAAAGGACTTCTTACCACAATGCCCACAGTTGGATAATCTTCGGTTTCTGGCAAGTACTATCTTAGCTGGTAAAAGGCAGCAGACCAACAATAAAGTGCTATTCACATTCAATGTTCCCATGTTTAGCTATTGTCTATTTTGCCTTTCTGCTCACTTTTCGAATATTTGATTTTGAGTGAAACGATCGTTAAGATAGTAGGTGCTTTGAAATTTATAATCATTCATCCTTTGGTATTTAATTAGGAAAATTCTCATCGGAAGACTCAGTGTGAAAGTAATTCAGCTAACAGGGAAGTACTGCTATATGCGGTAGAATTACATTTGCATAAAGGTATAAAACCGGCCCTTTAACCCCCCGAGCGTTACGGGTGTTTTCAGGAAACGACGTAAAAATAATCGTGTTTTGTTACCATGTCTGTCGCAAAAGCGGCAAGCATTTTTACTCAAACTGCTTCAAAAGCGGGCCCCCCTTACCATGTGGATATAATTAAGCTAATTCTCCCCTCCGTTGAATTTAGCGAGTGAAATTATTTTTTCTCCCTATGGTATCTTCGTCACGAGACTGGTTGCTAAAATAGTATTTTATCTCCTATTTGGCTACTTTATAATTTGCACACTAACACATATTACTGTATATTACTCGTACCTTAAAATCAAGATATGTGCCGAATACAGAAAGTTAGTCAATATACATCAGTAAGAGAAACTACGTAAAATGCTTTAAATTCCCAGTTTCTTTAAGGAATTGCTTCGATAATGGTGAAAAATTAATCTTGCATTTTTTTATCCTTATTTTCTGAGGAAATATTTTTTAATATACAAAGGGATTTTGTGAGAATTTTTTTCTCTCGTGTTGCAATTTTGCGAATACAAATTATTCGCAACTTATTTTAGTATTATATTTGTATTTAATTTTCAAATATTATAAGTTTATTCCAGTTTAAAGTGTTAGATTTAAATAATTCTTTAGATTGCACCATAAATTTATTAGTAGTTAGTTATTTATGACACCGTTTTGACTTGTGAGAAATAAATAAAGTATTGTAATCGCGAAACATTTCGATTTTCATATTTCAAAGGAAATTTCCATTTTGAATAGTTCCATCATGACGTTTACACGTACGTATGTCGCATAACTTAACATAAAATGTTGAAATTTTATATTTGGGACTTATGACTAGTTTTAGTGCGACGTATGTATGCATGTATATCGCATAACTCAACAGCAGAATAGATGAAGTGGCTGATGAATGAGATCAGGCAGTTCGGCTTTCATAGAGTAAAATCACTTTGGGGGTAGAAAACAAGTAAACAGCTTGGACAAAGGAGCTTCTTGAGAAAATAAATGTATTTTCGAGTTACAATGCAATTTCCTTGTAATTAGCTATATATGAGTTACAATGCAAGTATTTATATACTACGTGCATTATCGAGATGTTAATAGAAACCAAAAAAAAAAAAAATTCTTTGTAGCAAAATTGTTAACGATATTATTTCTCCAAGACATTTACGCAGATGTGTATTCTTTTCATGAAGGATGAAAAATAAGTTAACAGTTTTTCGAGCAGATGCTCCAAATTATACAGCTTTGAAGATTAAGTAATGAAAACATAAACTCTTATTTCTGGTTATGTGCTGAAAAAGATATTACCCTTTTCAAAGAAAACACCTAATAGCGGAATCTCCAAGTTGACTTCAACGTAAATATACCTCCAGGGGTATATTTTAGTTTACTGAACTCTTTTAGTTTACTGAACTAAAAGCTTACCACCTTTGTACATTTTCTACTTTATATGGGAGACCATTACCTTTGTGCAAGGACAAAAAAGCATCCGCTATCTATTTTTCTCAGTTCTTTCATTTTGTTAACTATGACGAGAAATGGAGCTGCCGAAAATTCTAAATTTATTGCTTCTTCCAAAGACTCTGATTTCAAGTTGTGTATTTGCCGTCTGTTAGTAATTTAAGGCCTTAAATTCAGAAACATCCTTTCATCAGTAATTACAGTACATATAAACACAATATCATTATTTAAATTCAGACTTTAAAAACTTCATTTATGTTAATCTATGGAAAGCGCAATATATATATATATATATATATAAATGTAGTAAGCTCGCATAAAAGTTACCAAGAGCTGTTGCTCCAAAAATTGCACAAGATGTTTTCTAGACCAAAATTAGTTTTTCAAAATTGTAATTAATACCTTGCTTGATATATATATATATATATAAATTTAAGCAGTTTATTTCGTGAAAATTTATCACACTTTTCGTAGGAATTATTAAAACTGTTTTGCTGTTAAAATTATTAAAACTGTTATATGTAAACTATATATATATATATATATATGTAAACACACAATACAAAACACTGTGTATACATATGGTGATGTAAGTTTGTGAGCATGTGTGCGCGTGTATGTTATATTTCCCTATTATATATCATATCAGTATTTTATTGAAAGTAGTTGTAGACAACATTTAATAAAAAAAACTGAAAAGTATAGTAAATCTCAAAATGATAGTGCAATTATGAAACTGAATATTACATGAAATCGAAAATTTATGTGAAGCAACTATGGAATGAAAATAAATTCTAGTTAGGTTTCACAGCATACAAAATAACACTTTAATCTAACCACTTGAGTAAAACGAATGCCAAGAAAATATCCTGAAAATGTATATCGGGAAAAAAAATTCTCCGGAAAATGCCTCACGGAAAATATGCACCTGGTTAAAAATATCGCTAGAATAATAAACAATGTAAATATTTTTATCAGGTACATATACACATGTACCTTGAAAAATATTTGTAATTTTTATACTTTGTAGAGATATATAGAGGATTCTTTAGTATTAAATATATTTTTCAATTATTTATTACAAAATATTCTTTCTTACTAAAAATATGCTTAATGATTACATCGTTTATATATCCTAATTAATTATGAATATTTTTTTTTAGTTTTTTGTTATTTGTGTTTCGTTTCTGAGAATTATTAAAATTCAAGCAATCTGAATTTTACTCAAAAATAAATTCTTTCCTTAGTGACAAGTATAACTTTTGCATTAGAAATTATTCATGATAAATGCAATCTTGCTTTTTTGCCAACAGAATGTTTTGGCTTATTTGACTACATCAAAGCATACTAGAGCTGTCTGCCTAAGAGGAGGGTCTCTTCGTGGAGGACTTTTTAAAGGTTAGGTTATTTAATTACGGCAAAGCCTCGAGGGCTATCTGCCTAAGGGGAGGGATGGCGTCGTGGAGGACTTTCTAAGGGAAACTGGCTCGTATACACGTTACACATGATGAAAACCACGAAAACACCCATGCAGCCAGCCCGTTCGCGGGATTCGAACCTCGGACCGAACTACCAGTGTTCAGCGACTTTATCGCTCGGCCGCTGGTGGGCCCCATAACTTTTTAAAGAAACTGCTCGTATATATGTTATATATACGGAAAACTATGAAAACTCCCATGCAGCCAGCCCGGTCTCTTAGAATCGAACTTAAGTCAGAACTCGGTATTCTGCGACTATTCAGCGACTTTACCGTTCGGCTGACAGTGACAGAATGTCTGCTACCTATACATTAATATACTACATAGGTAGATTTGTTTCCGAGAAAGAGATGCGAAACAGAAAAGATATGCGAATCATATCCATCTCACTGAGATGAATATGATCATTTTCAATGTGCCATTTGGTAGTGCTCTATTTAAATGGTCAACGTGTAAGTTAAGTGGGTGGCCAAATACCAGACAAGACATTTTTTAAAGCATAAAGATAATTAAATGTATTTTAAAAATTGAGTTTGTAATCAAGCTTCGCTATCTAGGAATAAGACATAGCTTGCAGTTAAGTTATATTCTTTCTTAAAAAAATATTTCTTTTGTTCACCTATTAAAAATAACAATCAGCAGCGTGTGTTTTTGAAAATATCCCTAAATGCAACATAAATACACGGCAGATTTCTTTAGGGAATTCTTTACGAAGACATTTTACCACTTAGGTGGAAAACGTTTTGCTAAATTAAACTCTAAATTTACAAAGGCGATTTTATGAGAAAACAGAAGGAGGACTCTACATTGGACTAATAATTAGCAAGTTGCTCATCAGTGAAACATGATGACAATCTTGTATAAAATGAAAATCAGAACGATATTATTGCAAATTCTTCAATAAAGCATCTAACGTATTGCAAATTAAAAATTTATAAAAGCGTTCTTTATTTTGTGAGTTTATTTGTGAAACTATTTGAGAAATAACCTCATTTTATCTTGTAATATTGGAAAATATTTTCAGCTGTCATTATCTATCACAAATTAAATACTTTGAAAGTAGATTCATTTTAAGCTGTTTAAAATATGATTTGTGTTCGTGCTTAGGGTGAAGAAATGTTTGTGTGCTGTGTTCATTCATAAGTATATGTATTTCGCCAGGATTTTGATTTTGCACTTCCCAGTTTTTATCAAATAATATAAAATTAGCATTTCATGGGGAAAAAACAACATTTTTTGTTTATCTTTAATTTAAACAACAAAGGGATTAGAATTTTTGTTACTTTGCAAAAAGTACTTAGTTAAAAGATGGATTTCGAATTTGAAATGTTTTTGCTATTTGGTTAGTAAATTAATTAATATAATGTAGTATACTACTCAGTTAACTATGTTTTTATTGGGAACCATTTAAGGACATATTATAACGGTGGAAATTACTTTTGTTCTGTTTTAAATTCCTCTATACATTATAAAATTAACCAATTGATAAAAATTTGCATTATACAATAAAATAAGTACTATAACACAACAACGATAAATAGCCTTCTTATATAACAGCCCCAATTAAAATTACTAACTAAAAACAACGAACGTGGAGACATTTCTATTATGTAGTAAAGTAAGCTTTAAAATATTTTGGAAGAACTGGTCAGAAATTATGTGAAAGAAAGTGAATCCAATTTTCATTTTAAAAAATTTTCTTATAATGTGTGAGCTTATTTTAAGCCATTTTACCTAGTAATAACAACTTGATATTGTTTCAGATTAAAAATAATGAATGCAATATCATCCATATTTCAAAATGGGCTTATTTAGTTATGCTGTTATAACTACTAATAACTGTTGATGAAACATTTCCACAGCAACATAATTTTGATCTGCTATGCAAGTTTATTTATGTGTTTATTTTTTAAACAAATATTGAATCGTCGAATGTAAAAAAAAAAAAAAAAAAGCATTGATAAAATCTTTAAATGCCCGTCTTTGAATTTGAGTTCGAATACAGCATATTTAAAACAAGAGACTATTACAAGACTTTGCTAGGATCCTGCTAGCCGCCCAAGACGCTTTGTTAGAAGGAAACAACTGATTGAAAGCATGTGTTCAAATTATCACATCTGTCATTTATCTGTCGAACAAAAGGTAGGACTTTTGTATGAGTATGTTTCAAAGCTTGTTTTTCCGTTCCGTAAGTACGCATATCCCCAGGGGTGTAATTAGTCTTTTACAACAAATCTGAACTACTACAGTTCTTCCGAAACGTGAAGAGAATATACTTACGATGACCTTACTGAATGATCTGAAAACCATCTGCTATTCTGAACTATTTTGTACTTTCTTTAAAAATGCAGAAGTTTATAAGTACAGGTTTTTTTCGCATCTACAGTTATTATTTTCTAATTACTGTCATGTAACATAAATGCAAAAGCATTTAATATTACTGTCATGTAATATTGTTGTGTTATAGTGCTTATTAATCTTTCACATAATATGTCAAAACAAATTTCTCTTAAGTCATCTGTTTATGGCTGAAGTTGCTATGTGTATTTCTTTAATTTATGCTATGGAAGTTAAAAATACAGCGATCAATAAAAAATATAAAAATTCTGCACATGTGAAAATAAAATTATGATGCTTGAACACCATCTCCAAAACAAGAGACTAAATTTTGAAAAAATCATGTTTGAGCTAAAATATTAATGTCTTGCAAAATCTTTCTAACATACGTGACAATTTTCGATAGAGGGACAGGCTTTCTTTTACTGCTTAGACCTAGAGTACTTTTTTTTTTACTTCTTACTAAACAATCATAGATCCTTTCCCAAATTTACTAATCAGGTCTTGCTGGCCTAAGATGTAATACTTTGATAAAAAAATTCTAAAAAGTTTAGCTTTTTTTATTTCAGTAACTCTGAATACTTATAAAAATTCGGACTACTACAAATTTTAGTAAAACTCATCCTATGATTCAAAAAGTTGCTTCAGACCGCTGGCGAAGTTTTTAAATTAAAAAGAAACTGTATTTGATATGGTAATGAAGTTAAAATATCATTGAACCTGCTTAGACAATATTCAATCTAAGAATGCTACTATTTTAGAGAATTCTATGCATTTCAAATAAAAAATAGCACAAATAATTATTATATATTCAAATTATACACGACTACTGCGTCATTCGCAAACAACATGCATTCAAAAAACAATAAAAATTTTTTTAAAAAAAATCTTACAGGTCTCAGATTTTAAATTACGTCCAAAAAGACATTTCTTTAACGTTTTGTGTGGTACCTTTATTTATTAAATATCATGTTCTTTGCACTTACGCCATAAAATTCAGTTCAATAGCAATGTCGATAATTAATTTTAAAATGAGCATATATTTAGAATTTCCGGTACACAATTCCGCGCGCTGGAGATAAAAAGGTTTCCATCCCCGTAGAGTGTTGCTATTGCTTGCTTTGAAATCGTTGAGTTTGTTACTCAAAAATTCGTTAAAGTTTCACAAAATATGAAATAGATAATATCAAATTTGATCTTCCACATGCCCATATTCGTAGGAGGATTACGGCATTCAAACTTGGATGGCCTTTTTTCAAACCTTTTTTTTATCACAATGCCAGAAATATACACACATTTACGCAGATTTTCATTATTTACTTACTTCAAATGTAATGCGGGACTCTAACATTTGGTGGCAACAGTCTGAAAAGTGATTCGCCGTTTATAGTGATTCAACGCAAAATCGCAAAAACGAAAACAGTATTAGTATTTAAAACAATAGTCTCTCAAGGACTATTGTTTTAAATACTAATAAGCCCCTTTGAACTAATAAATAAAAATATGAAAGGTTTCAGATTTTAAACTGCGTCCAAAGGAGTGTTTTTAACGTTTTGTGTGTTACCTCATTAAATATCATGTTCTACGTACTCAAACCACAAAGTTCAGTTCAACAGCAATATCTCAAAATTATTTTAAAATGAGCGTATCTTAGAGTCTCTCGCGCTGGAGATAAAATCGCTTTGGAACTTGCTTTGAAATCGTTTAGTTTTTTAATCAAAAATTCGTTGAAGTGTTATAAAATATGAAATCGATAATAAAACAAATTTCAAATTCAAATTAGGGCTTCCATTTTTGAAATTTTGATAGCTCTAGGTACCGTTGTTTTATTACAATGCGAGAAACATACGTACATTCATGCAGATTCTTCATTATTTAATTTCTTTAAGTATAATACAGAGCGATAAAATTTAGTGGCAACAATTTGAAAAGTGATCCGCCGTTTATAGTTTTCAATGAAAAATGCCAAAGCGAAATTAAAAGTTCTTCAGGGCAAATTGCCCCTTTGAACTAAAAATAAAGTAAGCAAACATAAATAATAATAATAATAAAAAAAAAAAAAAAAAAAAACAGCACACTGGTCCGGGTGGCCTTAAGAGAAATAAGCTCGCATTTAATCAGATTCATCCAAGTGATATACATTTGTGTACATTCATGCAGATTCTTCATTATTTAATTTCTTTAAGTATAATACAGAGCGATAAAATTTAGTGGCAACAATTTGAAAAGTGATCCGCCGTTTATAGTTTTCAATGAAAAATGCCAAAGCGAAATTAAAAGTTCTTCAGGGCAAATTGCCCCTTTGAACTAAAAATAAAGTAAGCAAACATAAATAAATAAAAAAAAAATCTGAAATTTTTCAGATTTTAAATTATGTCCAAAGGGGCGTTTTTTTAACGTTTTGAGTGTTACCTTTATTTATTAAATATCATGTTCTTTGCACTTAAACCATAAAATTCAGTTCAAGAGCAATATCGCAAAATAATGTTAAATTAAGCATATCTTTAGAATTTCCGATATACACAGTCTCGCGAGCTGGAGATAAAAGTATTTTTTTTTTTATATATAACGTTGCCATTTCTCGCTTTTAAAGCATTGAGTTTGTAAATCAAAAATTCGTTAAAGTTTTACAAAATATAAAATCTATAATAAAACAAATTCCAAATTTGGGATTTCAGATGCCCATATTCGCAGTAGGATTACGTCATTCAAAATTCGATGGCTCTATGTATCATTGTTTTATCACAACGCGAGAAATAGACAATCATTTATGCAGATTTTTCATTATTTAATTTCTTCAAATATAATGCAGGACTCTAACATTTTGTGGCAACAGTTTGAAAAGTGAACCGACGTTTATGAGTCCGACGCAAAATGCCAAAACGAAAGCAATAGTCCTTCGGGACTGAAATCTCTTTGGACTAAAAAGTAAATTTTCGTGCTTCTTTTCTTAATAGTATTTCGTTTTATTTATTAACTGCGGTTTTTTTTAACTGAAATTTGTTACTTTTAGAAAAGTTGCGGGTTATATTTCGGACATTCAGTTGTTAGGCTGTAGGTTGGTTATTTTAATAATTTATATAGCAAAATACAGAAATTTTAACACACCTTTGCCTTTCTGCTTGTAGTTATTTTGCGTTGAACAATGTAATTACAATTATGTAAGAAAATCAAACTAATTGAATTTTTTTCTAATAAAAATCGCTTTGAAATCAATGTACATGTAAAGATTTGGAATATTTGAAATGAATTTGAACAGAACTTCATCAAACCAGTATAAGCGACGAATATTGCTCCAAAATGAATAAATAATTCGCCATTATTATTTTTACTATAAAATTAGATTATGCTTCATAAACCCGTTCAAAATACGCTTATTATAAATTACTGTTGATGGCTAATTTTTATTTGAATTATTGCTTAATTATGTTATTCTTTACATGTAATTATATATAACTCATATTAAATGCAGTATTAAATTAAATGCAGTAATTAAATGCGCTATTCGTTCGCTCGAATAATTAAAACTTATAACTTGTCGGTTTTAATTATGTATCTATATATCCATAAGTAAATTTGTTTAAATATTTCCTAATGCTATTTTTTAATTGAATTCACGAGCATTTCGCATATTTCTGAACAATCAATTTAAAAACTAAAGGATATTTTATGAAAATGTTATCTGTTTAAAGAGACTATTGAAAAAACATGCTTACATGCTACTTTTTCATTTCGCGAAGAATGTCCACGTTTGTTTGTTGTTTATAAACCATTACATGTTCAAGCGTTTTCTTGGCGATTAAACATAGCGGTCTTAAACGAAAAAGACAACCCTCTTTGCCTCCTACTGAGAACTGTCATTTAGAGATCTCCAGGGTTCCAGAAATAAGGGGGGCAGGAGACATCTGCACGGCCGCTTTAAAGCGGTCATAACGCTTTCGAGGTCTTCATCACTGACCGCCTAGAACCGTCAGTAACACTTTCGAACACTTTTCCAGTGACCGCCTAGAAGCGTCCGTAACGCTTTCGAGGTAGGCCGTCTTGACCGCCTAAACCCGGTCATAACGCTCAGAGGGTTAAAAGAGCTTCAACGTTTTCATATGAACGTGTATTTCTGTTGAAATTCAACTAGTTGCATAAGCACAAATCTTCATAATTTATTTTGAGATGGTGGAAAAACAGTGCTGATGTGTTATCAAGCTAAAAAAAAAAGGGAGGACTGTGCTTTATCTCCCGTTCTACTGGGCCGATTGAGAAAATTCAAACTGCGTTTTTCATGTCTCGAAAGCGCGACTTAGGAATATATTAGATTTATACATAGCACTATTCTAACATAGGCATGTGTTGAAATCTTACTCCAGCTTTGGATTAGCGTGAAACGTGATTGTTTACAAGCTCTTTTGCGATTTCTAAATTTCTTTTGACTTTTTTGAAGGTGTTTTTATTATAACATTGCAGTTTTTGTTTAGTATTTTTATCATCTGATAATTATGGAAAATTGTGAGGAAGATGTAAAAAATAAAAGATCTTATATTCATCGACCAAAGAAAAAAGTTCCAGGGAAATCAGCATTATGATACAATGAATAAGAAGTGTGGTGTCAGTTCTTCCTTTAAAAAATTAAATAGTGACACTGTTTTGCCACCAAGAGATAAAGATAACTTTAGAGCCTAATTTTAGTGGTTATAGACTATTTGATTTGGATATCCTATTTCAATTTATTGAAAATAATTTATGTTGTAAAATTTGTAATGTTCATTTAAGTGAACTATTTCATCATGGTTTAAGCTCAAAATTTGAGTTACTATGCTGAAAGTGTTCATGTAAAAGAACTTTCAGAAACTCTAATATGATGGGTGTCCGAAAAAATATATCAGAGCTAAACAGAAGATTTACGTATGCAATGCGAACTCTTGGTCAAGGGAAAGCTGCTATGCAGAAATTCTGCTGCGTTATGGATCTCCCTCCTGTGATTGCACATCGTTCTTTCAAATTCGTCGTTAAATGTGACTGTAATTGGAGACGGTACGTGGAAGACTCGAGGACATACGTCTTTGGTTGGAGTCTGTTCCGTAATAGGGTCAGAAAGCAACACAGTAATCGATACAGAAATACTGTCTTTATATTGCAAAGGTTGCGAGTCATTTCTAGGAAATGGCGTAAGTGAACACAAGGCCTGTTTGGGGAATAATGCTGGTTCTTCAGGAAAAATGGAAATGAATGGAAAGATAAACAATTTTTCATGTTCCATGGAAAAAAGAGGTGTAAAATTTACTTCTTATATTGGTGACGGTATCAGGTTCAATGTTCTGTCTTACTTTCTTCGGGAACATGCAAGGACCTGACTCGCAACAGAGAGCTTACTAAAGCTATGTTTAATAACTGTGGGAAGTAGACAGGATACACAAGAAGGGTATACAAAACCCTTTGTTTTTCTCTCTTTACAATAATTTCCGTACTTTGGAATACAAAGACCCACTACTTGTGGTCTAAACGTAAGAATATAAAAATATTTAACTAAACTCTAACTTAACTTTGGAATAATAAACGTGGAAGATTGGCCTTATATTAACAGGAAGCCGTATGTGGTACAGAGAACTGTTAACACTACAATACGTTTAAAAATTATCACGAGGATTAAACCTCTGGCCTGGAAGGCAACCAGCAACTGAGTAAAACTTCTAAGGTAAGCGGCCTGCTTCAACTAACTCCATCCTCTCTCTCGCTTAGCAAAAAGCCACAACTTAAATACTTGGCGTTCGCCAGACAAATTTTGCATAAATAAGTTAACGCTTTTAATTCTGGCCGGAAGTAGAAAATAAGAAGTGATAGTAAAGATTTAAAATAAAATAAACGTTAGTAAAACTTAAGATCCTTACATACTTCCCGCCAGAGTTAATTAGTTTTAAACTGAGGTCTAAAACGACCTTGTTGAAAACATTTAGCTCTAGAATCTAAGGCAAGGCTAATCTTTTACAAACATTTCTCACTAGAAACTAGAAATTAAAAAAAAAGAAGAAATTTGTTTTTACAATAGCAGCTCCAAGGACACGCAATTTTTCATCTGTACTGCATCTAAACAGGAGCTTTTATTCAAATCTGGTTCCTTCCAGAGATCTGGAAGGAAAACTAGTTTAATGAAATGTTACACAATGAAATGGCAAGTAACATGCATATTTATATTTCTCTTAACATTCTTATTTCATTCATGACTATTTTAATTATCTCTCCCCGTGCTCTCTGACATGTGTTGTAAAAGAACACCAAACACGAATGTGTTTATGTATACGTGTTCAACACTTCCTCCTACAATCAAAACACTAACGTGTTAAAAATTCAACATACCAAGACCTCATAACACACCCTAACTTCAACTCTAAACCCTGAGGTACTATTCTGAAAGTGGCTAACTCTGAAGTGTAGTATCAGAGAGCCTAACTTTATAGTTTAATCTATAATTTTGATTCATATATTTTTATCTTACATATATTTTGTATTGAAGTGCGTAGTTATGAAAGATGGAAGCACGCGAAGAGAAAAGTTTTGGTTTTTTATTTGGTGATTGGTCAAGAGGCATCTGCATTAGCGGTTACGTAAGATCGCATGATTAATTTGAATGACGCAATGCAGATAAGTTATTACGATTTTAGAATAGAGAGGAAGAATTAATGCTTATAGTTTATAATTAATGTTTAATCTATAATTTTGATTCATATATTTTTATCTTACATATATGCAGCTGGTACCACTTAATATGATCACTTATTTGATTGTATAAAGCGACTGAGTTTTATATGCAGTGCTGGCTGCAGGTAGGATTTCATTTCGACTAAGGATTACAAGCTTGAATATTTTCGGGTGGGGGAGGGACATAAAAATAAAACTTATTTTATATAAGATTTCAGTAAATTTTTATGAATAAAATGTGCACATACCTGAGCTCCCTCTCTCTTTACATATGGCCCTGCTATTGAGATAAAATACTCTTTTTCGATATACTGTTTAATATGTAAGTTACATACACTTATTTTAAATAAAACTTTCATTTTTTTCGTTCATGACAAAAGCCATCTTAATTAAAAACAAATTGTAATTATTTCAATATGTTATAGAGATCAATACAATACGTAAGCATATCGAACATTATTTAAAAATTTATCCATTTGAGTTCATTGCATATTTCTTGTTAGCAGCTTTTCAATGGCAGTTTCCAAAATACAACATTGCTTGTAACTTTCTGTATCTTCACCTTCCAATTCGAGGGTGGTTCTCAAAATTTTAATGCCTGTCAACACTCTCCTACAATTGGTACAGGATTGGGATTTCCATCTTCGGACTCACTTTCATTTTCACTATTTCCTTTGTTTTCTGTTATGATCTCTGCATCCCTATTTTCACAGTAAGTGTGGATATTTTCATAGATTCCCAAATATTCGAGTCTTATCATGCATTTTTTCATCGTCACTGCTGCATTCTGGCATATCTTGAGAGTTTTCAGAAATTTGCTTTGAATGGAAGCTGGCTTTTTTAAAGCAATTTGAAATCGTTTGCAAAGTTACTTCATACAGAAAATGTTAATCGATCATAATCGCTACAACTACAAAATGATACAGAAGGAACTTAACATTGGATTCACTGTCATACATAAAATTATTCATGAAGAACAACAGCATATGAAAAAACTAGTTTGCCGTTGGGTTTTCCATAAATTAACTGAGCACCAAAAATAGAAGTGTGTCAGAATCAGTAAAAAAAAAAAAAAAATCTAAACTGCTTAAAGATAGTGGCCACTGCATTATTTCTAAAATTGTAACTGGTGATGAAATAAACATAGCATTTTTTTGACATTCAAACACAACAAGAAAGTAAAGTATGGGTCTTTGAAGATGATCCCACACCCACAATGGTGAAAAGACAATGGGGCATGAAAAAAGTAATGTATGCCGTTTTCTTCAGAAGTAGAGGACTGGTCAAAGCCATCAAGCTGGAAGGACAGAAAACAGTGACAACTAACTGGTACACCAACCACTTAATGTCTTCCAGAAATTCTTCAAGAAGTGAATGTTACAGGACTCATGCTTCACCATGACAATGCATCTCATTTAGATTGACAGTTGAGTTTTTTGAACAAAAACACACCAAAGTGATAGAACATCCACCTATTAACCTGATCTAGCTATGTGTGACTTTTGGCTATTTTTATCTAAAACAGAACTTACCTGGTTGGCATTTTCATTATGAAGATAAGTGATGATGCTATAAATAAAATTTTTCATCGATTCTAAGAAATGAATGGCTTGAGGCATTAAATCTTCGGAAAATTCACTTACAGAAGTACACTGATCCTGGAGGAGACTACCTAGAATAGTCCTAAAATTTCAACAGCATAACTTTAAAAACCTATGTGGATCTCAAAAATATTACAGTGACCTTCATAACATTCTGTACACAGCCTGTTCAGTCTCAAAAAATCAAACCCAAGATAAATCGGTATTTTATAACTTAGCCACTCAGCTACTATGCCTCTTGTTTTTGAATGGTACATACTAATGGAAAGAGGGAGAACAACAATCTTTACTTAGAAAGCTTACAGATTTTCATTCTTAACTATCAGACAGGTGATAGTTGACAAAATAACACAAAACTCCACTGACTTTATTTTAATAAGAATTTATAAAATACAAAACTTTAATTTTAATTTTCCTGAAATATCACAGTGACAGAAACTGATCGCATAAGTAAAAACAATGGATAATGGGAATCTTAACTGATCGCATAAGTAAAAACAATGGATAATGGGAATGTTGAATTAAAATGCATATAAGTTGTCTAGACATCTTCTGGCGATAGTATTTCCATTAATGAATTTCCATTAATAAAAGATGTAGTTGCTATAAATATTCTGCAGCCTAAGGGGAAAAATAAAAAAAAGTTAGCACTTAATTATATAAAAATGGAAATTAAAAATATAAAAAAAATTAGCATAATATAAAAATTTATAAACAATGATTAGCAAAAGAAAAATTAAGATATTAGTGATTTCCCTATGGACAAAACATTAGAAGCACTACCTTAATAGAAATATATCTAAATCTCACAAAAACAAGCTAATAAGTTGATATTAGATCTTAAATTCAGCTGGAGCATACCACAGCTCTTTTACTTCTGATGTTTTGGTGATACGATAATTCCAGTCACAGCAACAAATAAAATTAACTCTGGCAATCAAATCTGTTATTTAACTATTTTAATTTATTGATTTTTTTATTTCATCATTCAACTGTATTTAATTTCTATTATTTAATTATTTTTTAGTCCAAAGGGCTTTAGGGACTATTGTTTTCACTTTGCGATTTTGCGTCGAATCACTTTGAATGCCTGTTTCACTTTTCAAACTGTTACCACCAAATATTAACATCCTGTATTATATTTGAAGAAATTAAATAATGAAGAATCTGCATAAATGTATGTATGTTTCTTGCATTGTGATAAAACAACGGTACCTAGAGCTATCAAATTTTGAATGACGTAATCCTCCTGCGAATATGAGCATCTGGAAGCCCTAATTTGAAATATGTTTTATTATCAATTTCGTATTTTGTAAAACTTTAACAAATTTTTGATTAAAAAACTCAAGGATTTTAAAGTGAGCAATGGCAACGTCGTACAGAAAAAACATTTTTATCTCCAGCACGCGAGACTGTGTATAGGAAATTCTAAAGATATGCTCATTTTAAAATTATTCTGCGATATTGCTGTTGAACTGAATTTTATGGCTTGAGTACGCAGAACATGATATTTAATAAAAAAAAAGGTAACACACAAAACGTTAAAAAAACGCCCCTTTGGACATAATTTAAAATTGAAACCTTTCAGATTTTTATTATTTATTTTTATTTTGTAATAGTTTTTTATTTTGCCACACAAGCAGACTAAGAAAACTCAAAATAAATATTTCCATCGAAATCTGACAACTGCACGATTAAAATACTTCCTTTATTTTGTAAAAGTAAAAAAGGGGAGCTGGGAACATTACAGAGACATTTATTTATCACATTAAATCATTAAAAATAACTGCACACAGATGACTAATAAACAGCTTCCAAATGTTAAAGATACAAATTAGTCACAAGAAAACCGGTTTAATGGTTTGCTATTTAGTATTTTTAATATTTCTTCTTCAACATGCTCATTTTGTTATTAACAGATTTTTAAATGGTTAAAAAAGTGAATTCAGATCTTTGGTTCATGGACACTTATGCTTTGATTAGTTATCCACAGAAATTTAATGCATTAAAATTCATCTTACCATTTAATTGCCCCAGAAGTCGCAATGCTGCTACTTCAGCATAAGTAATGCCACCCAAAACATAAACAATAACAGTTTTTGATGAAAGATCTTTTTCTTGCTTTATACTTTCTGAAATTAATAATAATTACTTTTTCAGAAAAACAAACATATTTTCAAAAGTTTTAAATACTATTAGAATAAAAATATAGAAACTGATATAAAAAATATCTTAAAAATAATTTTCAAAATTATTCTGTAGCTTATGGAATAAGGTGAATATAGAGAGGGATTGTAATAATGAGAATATATGAATATCAGACATGCTTACTTGAAGGTTGAATTTTTTTAAAAAAAGAGAAAGGAGGAGAGAAAGAATATTTCAACAGAAAATATATTTTATTGGGTTTGAACACATTAAACTAGAAATATTACTAAGTATATCACCGCATGTCTACAATGAAAATAAAAATGAAAAGTTTGTATGAAAAGGGGAGCATAGCTATACGAGATAAACTATTTTTGCAGTGAATATAATCATATGCAGTGAAGATGTATGATAATGATTGCTCAGACAATTGCACATTTCAGGATACTGCAGTCTCATTGTATCTTGACACTACACACATACATAAATACTTTCATACTATTTCTTTCACAAATACTAATAAATATATATATAAAAAACTACTCTACGGCATTTCTATCATAAATAGTGACATATACAGAAATACTTTCGCATTACAGTTGTTTTGAAAAAATATTTTTTAAGGCTGGCGCAAAATGAATGAATTTGCATTAAGGTTTTCTCTTTACATGTATTTGCACAACAATCATGCAAACATGCCAATGATAGCAATGCTTGAAATATTAATCAAGTTTTAAGCATTTATTTTTTGCTGGTCACCCACTCATCCACAAATTTCACAAATTTCATACTTCCTTTCATTTGCTGCTACTACCTATAGATCTTTCCATCAAAGAATTAATCAAAGATTATTCCATTTTCGAAAATTATCAACACAATAGGCTTAACTTCGTCTAACTATTTTTCAACACATGTTTTATCATTTTTTAGTATGTAACCAAATACAGCTATACAAAAACAATAATTTGACTTTAGACGCTATTTCATGCACATCAAAACTTCGTTAAGAAGTTCCAGCTTTTCACATTTTTAATTTATTAAAACATAATTTCATATTAAAACAATGCTATTTTCTCTCTTACTAAGACAGCGATATTACAAAAGAAGTATACAATTTAACCACTTGTACTAAAAAGACGTGCCACGCACGTTGAGATTCTTTTGTCTCAAACTGCGAGCGGCCTGAACACCACGTCGATAGGCATTTATCGCAAAAATGGTTTATTAGGTTACGGCAAAGCACTTGAGGGCTATCTGCCTTAAGGGAGGGATGCCTTCGTGGAGGACTTTTTAAGGGAAACTGGCTCGTATACATGTTACACATGGGGAAAACCACGAAAACACCCACGCAGCCAGCCCGTTCGCGAGATTTGAACCTCGGACCGAACTACCAATCGCAAAAATGAAAAATAACATAGTGCACACATGGCCTAACAATGAGATTGTTTATTTCTCAAGTTACAGCTCTGGACTGCACTCGCAGACGCGAAGCGGGGTAAATGAGACACTTTACTCTTGTTATATTGTAGCGCACGGCACCGCAATGGTGAAGTTTAGTTGTAACGCAAGTGGTTAATAATATGTATTTATATATATATATATACACACACACACACACACAAAATAATTAATTTATAATCACACAGGTGATTTTATGAATTTAGAGCGGAGACTGAAAAGTTTTTTTGATTATTAAAAAATGAAAATAAATTGTAAATTTAGTAGATGTATGAAAATAATAGTCAATAGCCTGTGGCTAAAAGAGACATTTGAAAGAAATTAATTAAAAAAAATGAATTCACAAAAAACATTAAAATGATAGCCGAATTATCATCCTCAGATTTTTAATGCCTTTAAGAGGTGGTAAAATCTGGTAATAATACTACAAACTATATCTGGCCTACCAGATATGTTTCTGTAATCCTAAATCAGCAAGAAGTTTGAAAAATATGAGCTATCTACACATATAGACTTAATACTTATTAAATGTAATCAACAGTAGGTTTAATCATACTACTTCTGGACAATTCTGGATATTTTCAACAAGAAAAAAGTTAGTAGATTCCAAAACTCAAGTTCTTTTTCAAGTTCTATGAAACAGTAACTGGCTTTCCAACCATCATGAGCTTGACTTTAGAAGTTGCTTGATTTCGCATTGACCCAGCCCATGTTCCTTACTTGGATTTTCACCATACGCAGATTGCTACTGGCAAACATGATATAGTTGATGATAACTCCTTAAACAACTGATGAATAAGGTACTAAATTTAGGTCAGTTGCAAATGTCAATAAACCATGCATTAAAAATACTGAAGATGACACTGACGATTTCATCTTTAGGACAAGCTGGAAAACTTTACCTTCCTACTCAAACATTCATGCAACAGAAACATGCAATACTGACTGAAATTCACAGCTTTAAAGGCCTAATTTTTTGGCCACAGCTCTAAAATAAAATTTCTGATCTTGGGGCAAAATTTAAAATTACCAAAATAGACAAAGCCAGCAATAATTTCAGCATCATCTAAAAAAAATTCTATAGCTCTCTTACGGAATGCAAACTAAACCAGTTACCTGGTGTATTGCAAAAAGTAAAGAAAGAGTAATTATTAATAAGCTTCAAGCTTTGCATAGAAAACTTAAAATTTCATTAAATTCTGACTTTTTGGTCCCCCTATCATTGAACATTTAATTCTTGATTTTGTTTAATTCAGATTTACTACAAAATCCTTCCCTGGTTACAAAGATTTTAGCATGTTTCACTTTTTACAGTTTTGTTTTCATAAAATTAACCTTCACAAAATTTTTCACCAGTGCAAAAAATACCTGTCCATTTTCAATTCATTTTCATTCAATTGCAATAACTTCAGCACAGTTTGTGAAAAATTGTATTGCAATCTTTTTTTTAACAGCTTCATAATCCCACCACCTAACAAAAGAATACACACCAATGAAAAATCTGTAATTAGCAATTTTAACTGCATTTCATAAGAAATTTAAAATTTCTATTCAATTTTATTTTGATAAATTTTTAAATGTTATGCACCTCCCAAATTTGACAAAACTCCCATAAAATTTCACTTCACAGCCAATGGGAGGAATAATTACAAAAAAGCAAAAAATTTTTATTTTTTTTGGGTGGAGGGATTAAAAAAATTGGTTTCCTTATTGCTTTTTCTGTTGGCCAAGATTCCAATTTCTGTTGCATTTTTAAAAACCACCATAAAGTTATTGACATGAGCGACTAACACTACATCAAAGACATTAACTGTTTTGAATTTGAAAATCGCTATGCCACTCTTCCATTTACAAAAATTCAAGGTAGTGACCAGATTCTTGGACCATCATTCTCCAATAAACTTTATTTCACAACTTTATAAAATTTGGTAATAAGATTTTCCAATAAATTAATGAGAAACCTGTGGGTACTAAATTACTCCACAACTATCTGCAAGCTTTATCTTTTCTAACAGAATTTTGATTCATGAATAACAGAGAATTTTACTAAAAATAAATTCATGTACATTTTCCTTAACATGGATAACATTATTTTTATTAATAATGAAGGTATGATTCAAAAAACGAAATTTAACCTTCTTGCCTCAAACTGAACAGAAGCAACCATAATCAACAGAAAATTGATTTTCTGGATCTCAGTTTTCTCAACCACACTTAAACAAAACTTTGCGACTAATGGACATTTTTTGACTTTTCCGCCATTAAATTAACTGGCATTGCCTTCTTATTGACTCTTCTGTTGGTCAAGATCACAGTTTTTACTGGATTGTTATTGACACCATCAACTAAAACTACATCAAAACTATTAACTGTTTTGACCTATGACTTTCATTAAAAAAATTGTTGGCAATACCATTGCCAATTAAGTTAAAAGAATTTAAAACATTTCTAATCTAAATTGCATTCTGAAACTAAAAACATCCTTTGCCACTCTGAAAATAAACTTTATTTCATTATTTTATTAATAAACGAATTAAAAACTTTGCATTAATTACACTTTGTAAATCAAAATTACAAATGAAGCATTTAATTTAAACTCCCAGGAAGATTAACTGTAGATATGTAATTTTTGTATAAAAAATATATATATTTGTAATTTTCAACTTTAGTAATTGATTTCTGTTGTTAAAAAGATTAACTCTCATCAAGTCCCAAGAGTTCATCTACTTTTGAGAGAAAATTTCAGTTTTTCCTTTTCCTGCTTACTTTTTATTGCTGCTAGAAATTTTAGTTTATTAATTACTGTAATTTTTACATTAAAACTTATCCATCATTTTAACTTAACATGTATTTTGGCCACATCCCCTTAATTAAAAGCATCTTTGATTCATTGTTTGTTTATAATCACTCCTTCTATCCCTCCTCTTTTCAAAGTGCCAGGTGGACAAAACGACTTAAGCTCTGGCTGTTTTGGGAAGACTCATTAACTGTATTTTATTCTCATGCTTCAACTTCAAACGGGACATCAGTAGCCTTAAATTATGTTTCTTTGTTATATAACTTGAGTGTAACTAGCTACATTTTTATCTGCACTTCATTTCATTTTATTTAATTTTATTGTACGTATATGCTTTGCCCTTTTTTCATCATTTCTTAGTGTTTTTCAACCACATTTTTGGAGTTTATTGATACTTCACATTTTGAAGAGATTTTTAAGCCTTTTTTTTGCTTGTTCAAATTGATGAATTATTTGATTTGGTTTATTTCTAATGTACTTACATGCTTTGTCCTTCCCCCCCCATCTTTAATACTATATTTTTGGAATTCACTGATATTTTACATTTTGAAGAAAGCACTTTATGTTTTGCGTTAGTTTTTTTTGTTTTTAGTCTTTTCCAGTTGCTCAGGTCGACATAGGGAATGGTGCCATGCAACTCCTTTGAATTAATCACTTTTATTTTTGTGTCTTTGGTTTGAAAATTGTATAGAATTAGAAACATTGATTTGCCCTACCAAACAATTAGAACCAGAAATTTAAATATTTTTATCTATTCCCCTGATGAGAGTAAAAATAGTTCATTCTGACTGTTAAATATTTTGGTCTAGTATTTACAAATTTTTAAAGATTTTTCTTAATTTCTCCCCCATATATATATATATTTAGTAAAGTAATACTGAATATATTATCTCCTAATATAAAGTTAGTAGAATGCATCTGAATGAAGTAACCCAGAAGCATTGAAATTGAATCCTGAAAATAATATTTTTAAAAGGAACTTGAATTTTAATCATGAAAAATAGAAATGGAATTTATTAAAAATGAAAAATTTCAATAAATAAATATAAATTATTATTATATTACTTTGCAGCTATTGCACAAGTATTAGGAAATTTATTTTTATTTCAATGAATTTCAATTACTTATTTCAAATTTATATATATAGCATTTATAAATGATATATATATATATATATATATATATATAAAAAACAGCACGATGAAATTTGAAGGGGCATGTACATACAGATATGAAGTTTTCTTCAGCATTTTGTAAACTGAATTCATTGTATATGATCAGAGTTTATTACATGCTTCAGGAGATGAAATGGCTGCATTTTATAGTAAAGAAGGCTTAATGAAATCTGATACTGTAGCTCAGAACAAATTTTAATTAAGTTTTTGAAAATCACTTCTGAAGTTCATGATTGCTACTCAAAATTTTATAAAGTAGTTGTGCAAACATAAAAGTCCTAAGCATTTCTGAGAACAAGTAAAACATGCTCATGGTCTCTTCTAATACATTTCATGGAAATCAAATTTGGAAGAGAAGTCTTCAAAGCAAATTTTTAAACTCATTTTTCACAGCTTAAAGTTAGAAGTATTTTGTGCAAGCAGCTAAAATTCATTTTACATAACTCACAGATGTTACAATATTTTAATGAACTTATGAAAGAAAATAAGCTTTCTCTACTTAGTTGTAATTAATATACCTATTAAGCCATGTGACATGGCAATAACCTACATCACTGCATTCAACAATGGGAAAAATTTCTATCTGCACACATATATCCCTTCAGTTTTCATTGTGATATTTTATTGCTTTTTTTATACATTATTAAAACTCTAATAATGCTGTATTTTTAAATCTAAAAAGACTTCATGATCTTTCACTTAAAGCACACATTAACATATTCATAACCTACATCATACAATACTGAAATTTATCACTGAAAAATCAAGTCCTTCATGTGTTTATCAAAGGATCGCAAAGCTGAAGCAACTGCATCTTTTACAGAATACTTTCTTATGGAAATGGAAACTACTTAACGCATAAGCTTTTATCTTTCCCAAACAGGCTACCTGCAGTATGAACATATCAAAACATTTTCAAAAATTGCATATTCATTCTGATACCTAATGTCAGATTATATTCAAGGAATAAAAAAGAACGAGTTTGTGCTTCGAAGAAAATATGATTAAAGATATAGAATAGCCATAATTTTGTCATGACACAAATAACCAACATCAAAAAGTTTAAAATAGAAGATATTTAATATTTAAATTCTATACATTAGTGGTTCAATTTAAGTTAAATCAAACAGAATCAAATATGGTGATAATCAAAGTTATTAAGTTGAACTTACTTCCTCTTATGTAACTCACATTTCAAATTAAATTTAAAAAAAAAGGGAGGGGCAGTGGGTGAACAAGAAGCAAAAAGGCACGTCATGTTTATGCAGGATGCTAACGCCAGCTATTGATAATTTATCAAAATTTCCACACACTCCCCAACTAAACTCTGTTAAAAGTTTACATCAATCTCACAACTATCAAATTTATATCAAATACTAAATCAATAACAAAAGGTAGTCATAGCCATATTTTTTGAGTGTACAGATCAATGAATATTCTCTTCAAAACTTATGCAACACAAAACAATGATAAATTATTAAAAAACAAAGTTACTGACAACTTTAAAATATATATATAAAAACATTTAGTTACCAAATTTTTTTTAAATAAAAGATATTAGACCTTTTTTGAAATTCATTATTGTAGAACCAGGAAGAAGTTTCAAACCATCTTCAAGGTTGTGGAGACCACCATATTTTATGACCTAGAAATACAGATTATATTCTATAGATATACTAAATTTTAAAAAAAGGATATTATGTTTTTATTTCTGTGCTCTTAACACATTGAGGATGGCACGTACTACCTGTGGCTCACATGCGAATGATTTATCTGGCAGCGTATACCACTGGTGGCTTATACATGGATCGTTAATGTGGCGGCGTGTACCACCGGTGGCTCACATGCAAATGGTTCATCTGGCAGCACGTACCACCAATGGCTCACATCAGCTATAATTTTATAACACAGTTTTATTAGATGAAAAAATCTTCATGTGGTTAAAAATAACTTTTTTATTGAAAAACTGAGCTTATTTTTACAGGTAGACTATAATAGGCTTAATGTATTTACATATTTATTTGTTTTTGTGGGGATTTTTATAACATTTTAGACATAGTGGTGCTTCACCTTCGCAAAATTGTCAAAACATTATAACCCTTTTTGATTTATTTGCAGCAATGTTTCTACCTCGTCAAGCAGATAAGGATTTATAAAAATCACAGCATCATTTCTGCGACTTTCTCACAGTTCTGGAATACTTCTGAAGAAAATGTATAGTTCTTCTTTTAGGTGTTTGTGGTTCTGTAGGCAGTTCATCCAGGAACCGATCAATAATATTTTCTTTAAATTTTAAAATATTAAAATGCTTGGCACTCCACCTCTTATGAATATACTATGCATTGACAATTGATGTCATGCAAATCAATTCTATGATAAGTTTTCTATACCACTTAACGGTTTTGTAATATGATGCAATTTGATCGGATATATTAGCACCTTTTTTCACATTATTGTAGTCAAAAACAGCATCAGATTTTAGTTTACCACTTGTTCCTTCAATCATAGTACAAGTATGATTGTTGCAAGTAGTTAACATGCAAACTGACCGTTTGTCTGTTCATTTAACAAATTTAACTCCTTCAGGATCTTCAACACTCACAATGTCACCACGTTTTTGTTTTAGTTTTGCTTCTGCCGGCAGAAATTTTCTATTTACTTTTACAGTACCACATAAATTTGTTGATTTATCTAAACGTTCTTCAGCTAAAGGCACACTTGTATAGTAACTATATACAAAGTGCACCTCTCAAATAACAATCCATTTATCAATTGCATTACAGCGTCATATGTATGTCCTTTCGTTGTGGAGTTTACATTCTTTCCAGTATAAATTTCAACATTATAGGTATAGCCTCCAGTCAAAGAGAATTTGTATAATTTAACACCATATTTATGCCATTTGCCTGAAATGTATTGGCGAAATAGGAGTCGCCCTCATCAAGGAGCCATGCTTTCATCTATTTCAATGTTTTTCCCAGGTTTCACTGCATTTTTGAATAAATCGACGATTATTTTCACAATGTTGAAAATTTTGCCCAACTGATCATCAATTATAGCTGTTTCACTATTAGAAAAGTGTAAATATTTCAGTATAGTCAAAAAATGATCACGTCTCATAACTTTTTTTATACGTGCTTTTGAATACATTGTATTTTTCGACCAATATAACTTAATTTCTGGCAACCAGCACTAAACCCATAATAATTGAGTATGGCAATAAACTTTTTTTATTTCTCCTATTGTAACAAGCCACCAGGATTGTTGGCGTTTTCTTGTGGTGGATAAAGAACTTTTCAACACCATTGTTGGATTGTTGAGCATATCTGTTTCATTCACTATTAATTCTAGAACATTGTCTGACAAAAAGAACTGGTGCAATGAGAAAAGATCATCAAAATTAACATTTTCATGCAAAAATTCCTCGTCTTCCGTATACTGACATATCACACTGCTTCTTCCTGTGACCTGCTGCCATTCTATCTCCTCATCACTTTCTTCTGAATCAGCTTCTAAAAACTCTGGCGTCATAGTATATTTATCAAATGTCTTAAACGAGTCACTTTATTCCAAATCATAAGAGTTACTCTCCTCTCAAGAAGATGAAAGTATCATCGGCCTTGATTTTTGTCTGTGGAATACAATTGTAGACTCATCTGATGCGTCATCTGTTATTGTACAGTCCATTTCCTCGGGGGGAGGGGGGTGAAAATTCTAATATATTACAAATTTTACCAGTTATGTCTTATAATTCTGCTTACCAAAAACCAAAGTTACATGCCAACAGCAGTTCACTATCTATTAGTAATCCATAAAGAATGAAGAATTATTCATAAGCACTCAACTTTATATTTACAGAACAAAATAAGTGCAAGTGCTTGCCAAACATAGAATAACAAGAAAAAGAAACTCCTTTTGTAAACAGCGCTGCATATACTAAACGTATAGTTAAAGGAACTACGCTTTTGCATCTGAAGTTTTGCTACACAACATTGTGTGAAAGGCACTGCCAGGTAAAACATAGTATGTCAGTGGGACGATATAGAAAAATCTGCACTGTCCTCAACTTAACACAGTTTTATAATAAATAGTTCACTCTCACTGATAGCGTGCATAATTATTTTGTAATACTTTCTTTACCATACATTGGTAGTAAAAATTTGTTTAAAAAAAATTTCTGAAATGCAAATAATATTGTTTTCTGTATTATATTCTATGAAATCAATGCAACAAGATCATGGCTGACACTTTCATTTATCAACACAAAATATACTTTGCAATCATATTGTATCAACATAGAAAGCAAAATAAATGTTCAACTGAATTTTTGTTCACTTTAAAAACTGCATTTTATTTATTTTTGTGTCCTTTTCAATACTCAGAGATGAACATTAAGTACATTATCAATGACAACAATATATATATATACTACATAAATAAATAATAAAAATGAGTATTATATTAAAATAGTCACTTATAATGCAATAAAAAAAAAGAGGGAGGGCAAATGCGTTTTTGCACCTTAATAAAGTGCAAATAAAGGTGATGAAATTTAGGGCCACTACATCTATTTTATTCCATTTTAGTGTCAAATAATGAGCATTAATAATAAAGCAGTTCCCAAGGTATAGTTTACAAAGCATCTGGGAATAGTATAATTTATGCATAAAAATGTACATTTTGATATGATTAGGACACAAACATAAATGAGAAATGTATTAAAAATAATACTGATTACATAAAAAATAATGAAAAAATTCCAATTAACAACCAGTCATTTTGCAATTTTTTATTCTGATTTTATTTTTGTCTAGTATTTATGCATGATTAAAAATATCTCAGTATTTTGAAATGCAGAATTCATATAAAATTAGCCCATCAGTAAATGCATATTTAAAGCAAAGGAATAAAGTAGCTCTGCTCCAGAATAAACAAAACTGGCTGTAAAACTGTGTCAACAATTTTGTCTATCTATAACTGCAGTATAGAAAGCAGTTAGTTTTCCTTATCAAATGTTATTTATCCAGCAGTTTGTTGGCAACACTTGGTATAAAACACACAATTTCATTACTTTGAAATACAGTCAAACTCTGCTATAATGAGCCCCCTATACATAATGAACAAACTTTTTGGTCTTGTCCAATTTTCTATACTGAATGTTATTTTATACTGCTATAGCAGACCTCCAAATGTTATTGGATATAATGAAACGCATAGATATCTTCAGTTGAAACTCTTATGTCTTTTCATGTTTCTTTCAGAACTTCTGGAAGTTTAAATGAAAAATTTGCCAGATATTAAAATCATCCACAAAGACCACAATAAAATATCCACATTCCATGCACTTTTATATTACTTTTCTTTTATCTTCTACCCACTTTTCTCTATTCTAAACAAATGTTATATAAGACAAGTATGAACTCAACTCTAAAAGAATGAATACATAATAAGCATATCTAAGGACGCCATAAGTTGAGTAAACTAAAGAACGTCAATGAATCCTTTGATTTCATTCAAATTCTTTGACTGAGCTATCAGACAGAACTCTATTCAAATCTGCTGCTATGATGGAAATTTTTAAAATTTGCTACTCAGGGAAAGAGGAAGTAGCAAATTTCATGAGTTTTAAGGTGCACAGTTTGTTCGCCTTTTAGGGAATGAAATTTACACCCTTCAAATAATGGTTTTACATTCTTTAGGTCTTTTGTAATACACAGGATATTCTTTATTAAGGTTATTGAATATTTGCATTGCAACCATGGATAAAATTTTCTTGCAATCTGCATCATGTCAGAAGAAAATTAAATTACTTTGTACTCAAAATTTAATATCTTTTATTATTCATTTTTAGATTTTTATATTATTATTGATAAAATAATTATTCATAGCTACAAATGGGAAGTTTGGAGGAAGAATCAGGATTATGATATTTATGCCAAATAACATACAGTACAAAGTCCATTATCTGGACTCGTTGGGACTTTGGCGATTCCGGATTAGGGGTTTTTCCGGATTATAGATCATCAATTTAAATCTGGTAATATGGCATGCAAAAATTATACAATTAAAAATATGAAACCGTAATTTATGAAATAAAGAGCAATTATGATCTAAAGGGTACCAAAATTTACAAAAAAAAGCTTAATATTTATTTGTTTACTTTATTAAGCTTAATATTTATTTGTTTACTTTATTAAACATTTTGGTACTATTGCATTTTGAGGACCATAAAAAAATCGCCAAACTATTGTTGATGCCATTACTGCAAAAAATAATTGTGGCAACCCTAACACAAGAAAGCAAGTATAATAGCAAATTAACTAAGATTAATTTTGTTTTAATTCAGATAAAAGGTTAATTTCATATAATACTTTTTATTATTATATTTATCATTTTCTATAATGAATGATGCCTTTTCTTTGAAAAAAATTCTATTGCAGACTTTTTGTCACTGGGCAATTCAGTAATTGTTAAATCAACAGTGTTATCAAAAAAGGATTTAAAAATTAAACTAGTAATTCAATGGCATCTTAAGAAATATAGAACTATCTAAACCTTAAGAAATATAGAACTATCAATTTGAAATCGGCATGTACACTAGATTTGGCGCTTTTGCGCATACATTTTCGCTGCAATTTTTTTATGGTCCTCAAAACGGAATAGTACCAACATTTCTTTCAATGTAAGTTGCTTCATTTTTTGTGCTAATACTTTCTCTTTAATTCTATAAAGAGACATAATTTCTTGTTCAGTTACAAAGTTCCACTGCTCAAGTTCTGTAATTGCTGTGATCGAAATTTTTTCGTCTTTGTCACTTTCTTCACTATCGGAAGCGTGCATACGTAAACTGTTTATGCGCATGCATAGCTGATGCGGCATTAAACGCGCATGCATAAGTTTGTGGCTTTGAGGTCCGTATTATAGATCATTCCAGATAATGGACGTTCAGATTACAGACTTTGTACTGTAGTGTAAAATTACAGAATTTACATATAATGACATTGTGTATATATATATATATATATATATATATATTATATGTAGAATTTGAATACAGTGTAATTGTAAAATTTACGTATAGTGAAACTGCAAAAGAGTAACTGAAAATTTAATAACTGCGCTTAATGATAACCGAAATTAATTCGTAACAAGATTTTTTTAAAATAAGATTTACATGGGCACCCATAAAGTAATTGGATAATTTCTCATAGATAAGGAAAAGATTACTTATCTTCAAATAAATTTATTCCCTTTAAAATAATTTCCAGAGACCTCTATACAGTTTTTCCAGTGTTTCTTTAAGTCCTCCGAACACTGTTTATATGAGTTGGAACTAAACTTTCCTAAATATCTGTTACATTTGATTTAATATTTGAGATGTTTTCAAATCTTTATCCTTTCATGGCCATCTTAGGCTTCAGAAAAAGGAAATAATATCAGCTGATAGATAATAAGTCAGAAGAATATAGTGGATGATTTATCACTGCAGTTGACTGCTTAGCAAGATCCTGTTGCATAGGAAATGCTGCACGGGGCATAGCATTACTGTGCAAAAGAAACCATTGACCAGAAGCAAACAGTTCCTTCCTACCTTGTCTTATCTTGTTTCTTAATCAAATAAGAATCGCCTAAAATACTGATTGCAGATTAATTAATTGATTTTTAGGGACAAATTCATCGATAATAAATCCTTTGTAATAAGAAAGTGCAATCAGCATCACCTTAGTCTTTGATCTGGAAATCTGTGCTTTTTTTCGTATGGGAGATGATGATGTTTTCCCGCTACGTGCACTTTTTTGTTTCTGGGTCATATTGTAGACACCAGGTCTCATCTTCCACTATGAACAATTTAAGAAATTATTGTCCTGTCTTGCAGTGGTCATCAAACCTTCACAAGAAGCTTTTCTTTTTTTACCTTTTTCTTTCTTTCTTATTTTTTTTTTTTTTTTTTTAGTTCAAAGGGGCCTTGTCCCTGAGGGACTATTGTTTTCATTTTGTGATTTTGTGTACAAACACTCTGAATGTAAATTTCACTTTTCATTTGCTGTCACCAAATATTATTGCCCTGTATTATATTTGAAGAAATTAAAGAATGAAGAATCTGCATATATGTATGTATGTTTCTTGCATTGTGTTAAAACAAGGGCAATCAAACTTTGAATGACGTAACATTATTGCGAATATGGGCATCTGGAAGCCCAAATTCAAAATTTGCTATTGATTTCATATTTTTTAAACTTTAACGAATTTTTGATTAACAATCTCAAGGATTTCAAAGTGAGTAATGCCAACTTCGTACAGAAAAAACATTTTTATCTCCAGCGTGTGAGACTGTGTATTGGAAATTCTAAAGATATGCTCAATTAAAAATTATTTTACGATATTGCTCGTGATCTGAATTTTATGGTTTAAGTGCGAAGAACATGATATTTAATAAAGAAAGGTAACACATAAAATGTTAAAAAAAAAAAAAAAAAAAAAAAAAAAAAAAAAAAAAAAAAAAAAAAGGCCCCTTTGGACATAATTTAAAATCTGAAACATCTGAGATTTTTTCTTTTCTTTTCTTTTTTTTTAAATTTTGTTTTGTAAAAATCTGAGGCACAAATCAAGTAAAAATTTTCCTCATTTTCAGATTTTTTATCAAAATTAACTTACAGCTTTCTCTGCTTATCCCAAGCATGTCTAAAAACTACTGAGTTGTCACATGTCTATCAGCTTTTACCAAAGAAAGAATTTTCTCCCCATTCTCCTCGTTCTTTGAAGTTAAAGGGCAACCTATCTTTGGTTCATCCTCAATGCTTTCATGACTATATTTTAAGGCGGTTGTATGCTGCTGGGGTGGGGACAATTCTATATCTCCTGTTCTACTGGGCCGATTGATTTCCGTTTCACATGTGTCGAAAGCAATACTTAGGATATGTATTAGATTTATATATAGCATTGTTCTAACATAAGTACTTTGATACAAAATCGGAATGTTTCTGAAATGACATGTTGATTTTTTTCCATATTTCAATTCTACGATACAAATTATGCCAAACTTAAAAATCACACGAGTAGTTTTTAAAAAATTAGCTCTCAAAATTTTAGCTCTTCTATACATTAATTGAATTGGTATATATTTATTAATCTCTCTTTTTAAAAATTCAACTTATTTGATTCTTCCTTTCATATTTCGAATAAGTTCATTCCAAATAAAATTCGCCCACTTTTCATGATTTATTTTTAAAATTTGTAGTTTTAAATAATTTTTATACATTAAAAAAAATTTGGATTATGACCTATAAAACTTTTACCATCTTAAAGTAACTGTTTTTCTAAGCACACCTGCAAAAAATAAAAGTTTTTTTATTCAAAATTTCCGAAGATATACACGAATTTATATATTGGCGCGTTTTGAAATTTGGCATATTTGCTGAAAGCGATAAAACAACAAATGTGGTTTAGGCACTTTGTTAAAATTATTTGAAAGTAGGAACAATGTAACTTTCCCCCCCCCCTCATGCACAATGTAAAAAGCGAAAGGAAAATAGGTTGCCATAAATCAAGAAGTTCACCAAGTAAATTATTCTTGGTGCAAACTGAAAAATATATGGCAATATAAATTTTCGAATTTCTCCGTAAATTACACATAAAATTTTAGAAAATTTAATATGTAGGCATAATGAGTCGTAGAAACGAAATATGGAAAAAAATTGGCCTGTTATTTCAGAAAAAGTCCAATTTTGTGTCAAAATCCTTATGTTAAAACGATGCTATATATAAATCTAATATTCTAAGTTACGCTTTTGAGACATGGAAAATGCATTTTGGATTCCGTTAATCGGCCCAGTAGAACTGTTCCCCCCTTTTTTTGCAGCCACTCATACACTTGTATTTTTGATTATGATGCACTGCCATATACTGTTTCGGTAGCTGATTTATCTAATTCATGACAAATTTAATGTTATAACATTATTCCATCTCAAAGCAATTTTTTTTGTACAATGTCTTCTCAATAAATGAAAAAGAATCTGGAATTTTGATATGCAGATGACAAAATAAACACTTTTAACAAGACTAAGAGATGCCACTCTTTCTAAACATACATTTATTATTTCACTTTTTTATTTTATTTAATGTCTTAATTTGTGCAGTTATTTTATGGGCAACCTTGTATTAATTTTTTTGGTAGATGTCACAGTATTAATAAGCTTTTCTTTACCTTTTTTTGGGAGGGGGTGGATTTACCATTTAATTTTTACATGTTTTTGTGAGATAATCCATTTTTCTTATTGGATCGAATATAACTATCGGTTATTGAACCACTGGTTATAGTGAACCGAATTTCCACTCCCTTGAAATTTGTTACATTGAGCAATAACTGCAGTGATTTTATATAGCATTTCTTTGATCGATTGCAATTTCACAGCAATTACATTGTTAAAAAGCTCAATCACATTAAAATTAAGATATTCTGCAAACACTTCAAAGAATTTCTACACTCTTAATGAAAACATATTGGTATAAAATAAGTATTGTATTGGTCTGAATATAAGAATGTTTCCCCTCTTTAATATGCCCTTTTTTTGAAAACTATATCTTACATGTACTGGCTAATAATTAATAAACATTAGGATTATTTATCCCATAGTCCCTTATTTTTAAGTTAAAAGAAAACACATTACTTTCTCAAGGCATGGGGGTATTTAATCCAATTATAACTGCTTTAGTATAGCATCTTTTATGTGCCAAGTTCATATATGAAGGGCACTTATAACTAAGCCCCTTCTTCTTGAAAAACACCTTTTTGAAAACACCAAAAATACAGGGTCATTTTGTATTTTAATACAAGTTACATTTCAGCCAATATAGTACTTCATTCCCATTTAAAGAATTAAAATTATTACTTAAAAATCATTTATCATATATACAAATTTAAAAAAAAAAAAAAAAAAAAAACCTCACTTTCAACAAATACAGAATATCATACTGAATTATTTGATAGAAAGATAAAAAATAAACAAAAGAAATTCACAAAATTGCAAATATATTTTTAGCTATATATAATAGATGATATTTAGAAATCTAAAATTATCTTCAAATATAAAAATGCATACTGATAACAGACATTAAAATATTTTTATGTATATATGAAAAGCAGGATTAAAAAATTGTCTTAAAACATATTTAAGTAAAATAAACATAATAAAACAGATTTTAAATACAGTAATATTAACTCACTTGTTCTGTTATTCTTCCAATTAAAGGCACATATGCTCCCCCAAAAACATAACTCATATCTTTTGGGTTTTTTATATCAGATGAATCAGATTCTGCTGGGATCTACTGAAAATGAGTTTAAAAAGAATTACCTTATATAAAATACTAAACTTAATAAAACAAAGTAGCTATGAACCTTAATACTAAGCAACATTCAACCTTACATTAGTTTTGACTTTATTAAACTAGTCAACAGCATAAATAGAAGGGGAGAGCCAGTACAAATTACCTGAATAAAATTTTCTTTAAAGGTCCAGTTTAAGCCCTAATTTTTAAAAACAAAATCTCAAGAAGCTTGATTTGAACACCAGTTCTTTTATTATACATAAAGTTTGCAAATAATTACCATGTTAAGAAACTAAAAAGCCTGGTTAATATAATTAATAGGTAGATAACTGTTTTAGAAAAAAAATTTTAGTCTATCAAATTTGCTTTTATAGTGAGATATACCCAGTTATGCAGCTTTGGAGTTAATATATTTTATTTATTTTTAAAAAAATATTTTTTCCTATTACTTACTAGAAAAGTTTTTTTTTTTAAATTTTAAACAAATATGAAATATTTTATAATAAAGTATTTCTTCTTATTCAACAAGTTGAATTTTTTTATTTTCTTTAATCACACTTAAAAACTACATCACAATCATTACCTAAGCTCAAACCACAATGACTAATATAGTCCACAGTTTCTCTCTACAAATACAAAACGTAATATAGCACTGTCAACTGGATACAAAAGAAGGATTTACATTCTTCTGGCTCTAGAATCCTTTAAATATTACCATGAATGAAATGAATTTTGAAAACTTTTAATTATTTGCAGTAGCAGTCCACCCATATTCAATGAAGTGAAGAACATCTGTCAAATCCCAAGAATGGCAATACTGAGATATTTTTCCCTGTACAGCATTCGATGAATGTGAAAAATTCTGTTCTCATAATGTTAAAGCTTTGTAAACATAAATGTTTAAGAAAGAATTTCAAGAATATGCTGCACATAAAGTAAAGAAAATATAGCAGTATTTTAACTAAGTTTCTCATACTTGAACACAATGCATATAACTGAACAAGCATTAAATTATTCAAGTGTTCAGCATAGCAGGACTGCCCAGTCGTTTTGTGAATAAGAGCTATTTTTTCTCCTATAGGTAAAGTTGCAATCTACCAGTGTCAGAAAAAAATATAAAATAATATAATAATGCAACAGACTCAACAGTAAAGTCAATAATTTTTTTATAAAGGATGCATATGCAACAAATACTGAAATAGAAATACATAAGGGAAAATATTTACTTACCAAATTAAATTTCCTTACAACTGCTTTAAAATTACTATATCTTGGAAATGATACAGCAGTTGCAACTTTTTCTACTATTTTAGTAGCTTTGGCAGTGGCTCCTTTTTCTGGAATTTTACCAGGTGGTAACAAAGATGCTTGTTCCACTACCAAACCAGTCTTCTCCAAGTTGTGAAAAGTTACTATATATTTACAGCCATAACTCTGAGTGAAAAAAAGGTAAAATCAGATATATTACAGTTTGAGAAAAAATGTATAATAATAATAAATTCTTAAAACATTGATTTTAATTATATATTTCAGTCTATTAACTAAATTCATAGACTATGTATAGAGACAATGCGCTAACTTTAGTAACAGTTATTATTGTCAGGGAGACCACATTATCAGATGATACTTAAATGGTAGCCTTTTTATCCTTTCTTTTTTCACCCTTAATTCCCACGCTTTCTCTTCATACCTTATGATTGTTTTGTCCACGACAGCAATACAACAATAGTTATTAACTGGAACTGAGCTATATTATATTTATGAATGGTTATCCAAATGTCTTTAACCATGGTTTAAAGTGTTTAATAATACTTGACAAAGGAAATGCTACACTATCAAGATTTAGTTGCATAATTATGACAACAAATAAACTGCTGAATGATGAAGGTAAATTATCTGAAATGCATGTTTGTCACATAAGTTAGCAAAATAAAATGAAAGGAAAGAGTCAGATGAGTCAATACTTGGTAATTCAAGTTGTTTTTTTGTTTCAGAAGACGCCAGTAAATTTAATTCCAGCAAAAAGGGTTTTGTTATAATGGTTGATCAGTCCTTAAATACCAGAGTTGAAACATACCTACATGCATCTTATGCAAAGGATTTGGAGAAAATGGATGTGCAACTACATAAATGTCATTTGTATTGATAAAAACACATTGTTGACAGTATGCAGCCCCACAAATCATGACAGCTGACATTATGCAAAATGTGCAGACAGCTTTGGATGCTCTAATACCAGCAGGAAAAATTGAAAGTACTTGCAGCCATGCTGCCCTTTACAAAGACTGCCATTCACACAAAGTCACTGAAAGACCATGATGATGTTGGGACAACATCTTGGATGACTGAATGGCATAGGATAGTATATAGAGCAAGTCTCGCTTTTGTTTGATCAAGTAAAAATCTGAGTGCCATGCAGAGATAGACTAAGTCCTGCTGCAACTATCGAATGCCAATTGATGATATGTGGGTGAAGCATTGTATCTTACTGTCACAAGGATTACAAATTTATATTTTCTATCAAGATATTATTTGATCACACATGGAAATCATATGCAGACAAGCCCTGAAAGGTACTTAGATGTTTCCTCCACCACATCTCTAGATGTCTCACAATCAGGCACTGTCAATACAGTCAAAAGTCGTTAATCCGGACTCGTCGGGACTTCGGCGATTCCGGATTATCGATTTTTCCGGATTATAGATCATCAGTTTAAATCTGGTAAGATGGCATGCAGAAATTACAAAATTAAATATATGAAACCGTAATTTATGAAATAAAGAACAATTATGATCTAAAAGGTATCAAAATTTACAAAAAGAAAAAGCTTAATATTTATTTGTTTACTTTATTAAGCATTCTTTCAATGTACGTTGCTTCGTTTCATGTGATAATACTTTCTCTTTAATTCTATTAAACAGACATAATTTCTTGTTTAGTTACAAAGTTCCGCTGTTTAAGTCCTATAATTGCTGTGTTGAAAATACCGACTAATTTGTCAATCGAAATGTTTTCGTTTTCAATAACCTCTGGGTCACTTTCTTCACTATCGGAAGCGAATTATAATGAGGAGGAACTTGATTTAAATCATATCAAAGACGGAGTACATCGAAATACTACACTTAGTAAGGAATTATAAGCCAAATAAAATATAAAACATCTGCTCTGAAGATAAGGATAGTGCTGACAGATCAACTTCCAATCCGCGGCATGAAATTGATAAACATATTTCGGATTTCAAAACATACTTTCGCTTTGTAGATACAAATTACATATTAGTAAATATATATCGGAAATTCTATTTGACATAATCGAAAGTTCAAGCTTACTTTTATGAAATTGCTCTAACAGTCTGCAAAAAGTAATAAGCCGGATCCAATTCGAAGATTAAGGAACAACGCAATCTGCAACATTAACTGAATTTTTAGCTTAGCTTATACCTCCGTTACACATTAAACGCGCATGCGCACAAACATATTCGCAGACGTAAAGGTCTTACACGCACTCTTAAACGCCCGTGCGCATGCGTGAACGCGACGCATGTGCAGAAAGTTTGTAGTTTTGAGGTCCGGATTATAGATCATTCCGGATTATGGGTGTCCGAATTAACGACTTTTGACTGTATATGATTGGCCACCTTTTCTTGATCTGCCTCAATACCAATGAAAAAACAAACTGTGGAGGATGGTTCAAAGCATATACTCATCCATCATGCATACTGATTTAATCTGTACCTCAAAAGTTTGTTCAACGGGTTCTTCTTGTATATGATTGCAGCATTGCATTATCTTTTCGAAATTAAAAATCACTTATTTATATCTGCATTTCCTGTATGTTAGATAATTTTTATTTCTGCTTACTCTTTCATGTTTTTTTTTGTTTGTTTTTTGTTAGGCAGTGTATATTGCAGTTTGAAATTCAAGATGTCTTTAGGACGGTTTTCAATAATTACACAGACAAAATAATTAATTTGATTTTGTTACAACTGCAGATCTATCCAACATAAGAGAAAGAAAAGGGAACTAAAAAGAAATGAGGGGAAAACTATATGGTATTATCAAAAGAAGTTTTTCAATATCTCATCAAATGCGAGATTTCACAGAGTTTTGGTTCCAAGAATTTTACATAGCTAGGACCTAAGAGCCTTCCTTCTGACTGGCCAACCTATGCAAAATAAAGCACACTGAACTTTGTGTTCACTTAAAGCACTTTGTGTTCCCCCATCATCACAAAAAGTTTTGAATGGTACAACTTTATGATAAATAATTTGAATGAAATAGATCTGGAAGAACTAATTTGAATATAATTTCTAAAATAATATTACCTGTTGCATTTTACATTTATATGATTTAACAGGTGATTTGTACTTGTAAGACTTTTTTTCATAAAATATGAATTTTTTCTTCGGCAAAAGAGAAAAAATCATATACAGTAGCAGTGAATGCATCTTAATACAACAAAACTAACCTGCCGAAACTGTGTCATTAAAGAACTGTAATCAGAAGAAGGTAACCCATTTTGAGCAATGGATAATAGGCATATTAATCTTAAGGCACTTTTGTAGGAATCCTAAGTAATAAAAATAGACAAAAAATAGAGTTAATTATAACAACTTAAGCACGGATTTTTGAAATTTTAATATACACATCAATTGAATGATAACTGATGAAATCTCACTGCAAAAAATAAGAAAACAGGAAAACTTATTCAATTACTACATTCTTAATTAGTCTTCTTAATTAAGAAGATAAAGTAGTCTTAATATAAAAATTAAAATATTTAAATTCAGCTTTAAAAATATGCATAATTTTTACATCAGTATTTTCAAGCACAAAAATTTCAAAAATAGCATGAAGTTAATAACATGTGTTAAAAACACAGTATTTAACTGCTCATTAATATAAATGAAAGGTAGCATTAAAGTAGATGTTCATACAAAATGTGAAGATAATAATGTACAGAATAACAAACATATAAAAATAAAATCAAAGATCAACCTGCTTATTAATAATATCCTCTATGTAATTCATACATTCACTTATATTCTGGTTTTCAATGATGTCTGAAATCACAAAATTAACATATTTAATTTTATACATAAATTAGAATAACTCTTACTTATTGGTAAATGTAATAACATTCTTACCCCTTTCAATGCCCAGTCTTTTATGAAAATCTTCTGCATTCTTTTCTTCTAAGATTACTTCACATGCCCTAATGTCTTAAAAAATACAAATAAAACAAGGATGAATATCAACATATGAAATGAAATTAAAAAATTTTGTATTTAAATAATTATAATCATAAAAGTAAGAAACAAAAAATACTAAAATGCATTTTAACACAACAAAACATTTCATTGCTAACATAACATTTCTAATGCTTCATTAATTTGTTTTAAGATATTTAATTTACTGCTCCTTTTGTTATCAAAATATGTAAAACAAAACGACCATTTATCAGAATCATTTTTATCAAATACATAAAGGAAATCTAGGGTAGAAAATGCTTTACACAAACCCTTCTCAAAAATTATTTTACTTTCATTTGGTTATACAAGTATAATGATTACAAAAATTTGTGAAATTCTTTCATTTAGATAGCACTAGCATATAATTTAATGAATAACATTTCAAGAAAAAAGGACTCGATACTTTAAAAAATCTAGAAATTAAAAAATTCTGAGCTGAATGTATAAATTCAAATATATAACTCAGTCATGTATAGCAAAATGACAATATTTTCATGTAAATGATTTGTAACATCTACAGATACACATGCAAATGCATATATATACACATCCATATATAATGATGACTGTAATTGAAAGAGAAACATGTAAGGTAGCATAAAAAATTAAGCAAAAAAACCAGACTGGTGTGATTCTAAGGATGATCAGACAGACTTTTTTCAGATCCGAAAATTTGTCACGTAGCTGGGAGAAGCAACTGCCAAATTTTTAATGAAGTTATTATACAGAGCAGAGAGAAATGAACCTAGTGCCATCTGATAAAGAAAACAGTAATGAGAAGTTTAAAAGCTACGAGTCTGAAATTCTGAAACTGTTGTGAAAAATTAGACTAGAATTAACATCATTAATTAAAGTCATTAATGCTTTAAGGAAATCCAGTTTTTGAAGAATCTGCATCAAAATCGAGATTAGTAATCAAGTATAATTAGCTACCAAAGTTTTTTTTTTTTTTTTTAATTTTATTTTGCCCTTTCAAATACAGACTTTGTGTTCTCTGACTCACTTCTAGTTTGGCCCACAAATGTCAAACCATACTAACAAGATATGTTATACATTGTTAAGTGACTAGATAAAATGGCAATATGGAAAAGGCCTGTTTAAAAAAAAGGGGGGGAAAGGAAAAGCCTACAACCATGAAAGTCCACAGCAAAAATACTCACATGGATGAAAGCACATATGAGTATATGTTCCAAGCCTAAAAATACAACATACAGAAAATAATTCTCACATTATTTTCAAACTATACAAAGCAAATTCTTACTTCAAAATTTTCTGATATTTGTTTCCAAAGGCAAACAAATTGTTAAAACTAGGCATTTTATTTCAATTTCTGCAAGATATTTTCATACAACTTTTCAAACTTTATGGTGTATGTGTATTTAATTACGGCAAAGCACACGAGGGCTATCTGCCTAAGGGGAGGGATGCCTTTCGTGGAGGACTTTCTAAGGGAAACTGGCTCGTATACACGTTACACATGGGGAAAACCACGAAAACGCCCATGCAGCCAGCCCGTTCGCGGGATTCGAACCTCGGACCGAACTACCAGTGTTCAGCGACTTTACCGCTCGGCCGCTGGTGGGCTTTCAAACTTTATGAAAAATAAACAAAGAGGGAGAAAACGAGAACAAAACATATATTTTATTGGGTTTAAACACATTAAACTAGAAATATTATAGGTACAGCACGGCATGTCTATAATAACAATACAATATAAAAAGTAAAGAGGGCAATGCATATGAGATAAACTATTGTTGCAGTAAACATAATCGTACACAGTAAGGAATGCAGTCACATGCAGTGAAGAAATATGATAATGCTTAGATTATTTGAAATCTTTTACTTATATTAGCATAATTGTCTGTGACAGATATCTCTTTTTCAAGTAATAAAATCTATTGCGGCATGTTTTTCAACCTTGACCTGGCTCTACATACATCATCAGCGTCTTTAAACTATTCCTACTTTCTTGACATGAGGCTTCTTTATAGATTTATGCCAGTGTCTTGCTTCCATTCTCTCAATTACATTTACAGTATTTCTCACAATCTGAAAAATAACTTATCATTGACACATGTCTCACCTTCCACATATGAAAATTTCATTCAGTTACTTCAGGAATTCTTGAAATTAGAATTTGAAGCATACCTCTGCATTTCATTCTACATGTGCTGAAAAGAACAGGCCAAAACATTTACATGGTTCTGTGTAATCCAGTGAATTCCACTGAAGTGCATAACAACACTGACCCTGAGCTGTCAATCAACATTTCATTGGACTTCACTTAGTTAACCTTAAATACGTTCTTATGGTTATTTCTTTAATTTTTTCAATCAGTGTATTAAAACAAATAAGGAAACTGATTAAACTATTTATGTTGTTAGAAATGTTAAATAACACAAAATAAAAGCATTAATATTGACACCCCCAAAAAATGTTTGGTTCCTTTTTCATCACTTCTCAATTAACCATTTTATATTTTCTATATGTCATCCTACTAGATTTGAATTAATGATGCAGAATCCAGGAAATTCTTAAATCCAGAATTCCCAAAGTTTTGATGATTCCAGTTCTTGGACTTTGTACAGTACAAATGATTCTAAACAAATATAAGATGTGGTGCTATTTTTGGGGAAATAAGCATATGTATCTTTCATTAAACATATTTTAACTAGAAAACATCATCACATTTTACCAGTAACATGCTAAAACAAATGATAGAATGTTTTATTCATTTACTAGTTATGAGCTATTTTTTTCTCTGACTTTGCAGCTTAGATGACAAACTCAAATTTCTACTTCAGAAATTTTATATCATGGAACAACTTGAGAACTAAACATAACATAAGACAATTTGTGCAAATGTTATCTGATGTCAAGCATGTCGTTAAGAGTACTAAATGGGGGAGGGAGAATTTTATAAAAATCGAGCGATATTAACTATATCTTCAAACACACAATCTAGTTGATATTACTAGACTTTTATCAGTTTTTTTTAAGTTAATTTCAGATATAAATTAAATGTATTTGAGACAAAGATCTTACACATTTTTTTTCCTAATGCATTATTTTAAAACTAAAGTTATGAATTCATTACCAAGAAGGTTAAAACTTACGTAGTGATAATGAAGTTTGCTGTTGACAAATGCTCTTCATTTCCTTGGTTACGAATTGCTTAATGTCACTAAGTGACATATTTGTAATTTCCTATAATTAACAGAAAAAAAATTACACAGAAATAATGTCTAACATTTAAGTCTCCTCTTCTTTCATGCACTGTCTTGAACAAATTGTTTAAATCAATTTACACAAAAGAAGTTATATTATACACTATTGTAAGTTCACAGAAAATGTCTGATATTTCCTTGCATATTTTCTCCCCTAGCTTTTAGCACCAAGTTCTGAAATAAAAAAAAAAAAAAAAAAAAAAAAGGGTATTCTGGTAGTTTTATCCTTCTTCAATGCATTCATATAGAAAAGAGAGAGAGAGAGCTCCCCTAAATTTTAAAATGGATTTGCCCCCATAATGTTTTCATCTTACTGACAAAGATAAACCCTTGCAAATTACTTGCGAATATCAAGCTAAACCATACCCTTCAAACTGTTGAATTTTATTGTCAGCTTAATACAAGAACCAAGCAATCACAGCATAGCAAACATGAAATCACAGTCTATGATATCCCTGAGTCAGTTTCACATTCATCTTGCTTTCACATCACCTTTTAATTATTTATGGATGATTTGAGACCTAAGAAGTAGTAAAAGCCAAGAATAAGAATGGAAGAAATTCAAGTTAAAGGGAAGTAGCAATGAAGATATCTGATTAGATATTGCAATGTTAATATTATTATATATTCTTACTAGAATGTATGTTACTTTTAAAGAAATAATATTGCAATAGTTACTTATAGCTTATCCAAGATTGCTTTTTATTCGTCATTTTCTTATTGTAAATATGTTCTTCAAAAATCAAATTATTTACATAAAATTTCCCTCTCTATTTTTGGACAGTAAAAGTAGTAAAAAAAGGGGACATATACAAGTAAATAAAGTATATGCATAGATGGATCCAAAAGTTTTGGTCTCGCATATAAAAAATTGTTAGGCAATAAATTCATCTTGTAGACATATAAGAACAATACTAAATGAATAAATTTGAAAGTTTCCCTAGAGAAATCTTATGCACTCCCTTTTTGGCTGTTTCTTGTTGTGATATGCTAGTTTATTCTGCAATATTTAAAACTAAATATATCATTCTATGAAAAAACTTTTAATTAAAGTAGTCTTAATCTCAAAGAAATAAAGCAATGACTGGATCACGTGTATGCTGATCAGTCTTCGTCCTATTCTACAATGAAAGAATGAGTAAAACAATTTTACATGAATCGAAAATCCACAGAACATGATTCTCATACTGATTGATCACTGGGAGCACTGATATCGGAAAATACTTCTTATGTCCAAGGGAAAATATTGATTAATAGGATATTAAAACTAAAGGAGACAGAAGCAAGATTGGATTTATCTTTAAAAAATTTTCTGTTCATTCTGCAAAAACAGTTTTATATGCTACAACAGGGCGGGCATCAAGTCGATCATGATCGACCACCAAGACATTTTAGGTGACCACGTTCACTAAGATCTAAGACACGCATACTAAAAGAAACAAATTTATGGAACATCCACGCCAGCTAGACTGTAGAATCAGCTTTTCATAATCAACATGACTATGTTTACTTAATCAAATGATTTGATGAATGTTTAGACGGCACATGTAACTTCATTGGATGCACATGATAACTGAAAGTATAAATTATATATTCTCTTTATCTCCTAAGGAAAACAAAGTTTTTCTCTTTAGAAATGACAAAATTTTAAAAACACGTAGTTTAGAAGCTAAGAATAACTTTTGGAATTTAATGGATGAAGTAAAGTATCCTAATTTAAAAAAAGTTGCATTTCATTTAACATCATTTTTTGGTTCTACCTACCTATGTGAATCTACATTTTCAGAGATGAATATAATTAAGATAACATATTGTTCCTGTCTCACAGACAACCATTTAGAATCCAGTGCAAGTTTAGCAGTTATAGTAATTATAAACAGGGATATTCAAGATTGGCGAGAGTATGCAGACTAAGTCTTCTACTAACTATAACTACAAGAATTAACTTTAGATGAAAATGACTTTTTTTAAATGTATTTTGAACTGTTTGATAAGAAATGCATCATTTGAAATTGTTATATTTGTGGCTATTATTATTAAGTTTGTATCTTGAGTTTTGCTTTAAACGTCGTTTTAAAAGAGTAAGTTTTTTTTTTTTTTTTTTTTTTTTAGGTAGGATTAAGTAGGTTTTAAAGCACACATTCCATATTTATTAGTATGCTATAATAAATATTGTAGACCTTTTTTTTTTAGCTCACCACACTAATGCCACTGGGTGGACCGCAAGACCTTGAAAAAAATTAGAAGTAGCCCGTACGCTGGAAAAGTCTGCCTACCCCTGCTCTACAAGATGGACACAAAGACTTTTTTATCAGTTCAAAAATATCAATGTCAGTTTAAGGAATTTATCACCTTCCTTACAGCTCATGCTTAGGTCCAACTTATTATTATCTGTTATCAAAACTGAAATCCGACATTTGTGGGAAAAGATTTAAAGATTATGATGGCATGAAAATAGTTAGAGCATTTTTGATGCAAAACCTTCACATTTCATTTTCAGGGACATAAATTTGGCCATTATACAATGTGAAAAGTACACAGAGGTACAATGAAATGACAACAAAAAATAAACTATTAAAACTTTATCTATTTCTATGAGAAGTATAACAGGATAAAAACATTTTCATCTGCCTATGTACATATACTGCCGTTCAAACAATTTTGCATAAAAATTAAATCATACATCATATAATTGAAATACTAGATGTTATTTATTATAAGCAAGAATGTATTATTAATTTGAGTATATACAACCATACATATTATAAAGAAATAGCAAATGTCTACATATAATTTAAATCCTTCAGTTTTTAAGAGTAAAGTAGTTTATAGATACAATAACATGCCAAACAAATATTAATTTAGAAGTCAAACAACAAAAATCAGCATTATATTTTTAAAGGACTAATTTCGATGGCTTTACCGAACCATCATAACCGAACCTATTTGTGCTTTTGCAGCTGATGATGATGGTTTGGTAAAACCATCAAAACTATTCCTGTGAAAATTTGAAAATATAATGCTGATTTTTGTTGTTTGACTTCTAAATTAAGAGTTTATAGAGGTTTTGCTGAAAAATATCATAAGTTTTTAGATATGTGAATTGGCCTGCAACACATTATTCTGCTAGTTTCATCAAGATTCAAACCATTTTATTGCAAATGAAAGCATTTTTTTATTATAACTGCTATTATTATTATTGCTAATGAAGCAGAAGTATTAAAGTTTTATGTATCTGAAGCTATAATACTGCTCAGTAAGAATTTAAAAATAAAGGAATGGGCAAATCAGCAATTCTTGAATGATTTAATTATTTTAATCTGTGAATGACAAGTGTTTAAAGACCAAGAAATGGAAAATGAAGATAAACAGTCTCAGTAAATGATTTACTGGACCCTCAAATAAAAATTTTGAAATGTAAAAAATGAGCAATAATTCTGTATTTATGAAAGTGAATCAAACACCAGTAGCCAGCAGAAAACACAAATTTGTTGAGGCAAATTTGGAGTGGTGAACTAAAAGTTTACCATTCAAACTTTGCACTTAGCACCCCATGTGGTATTATATATAGCAATATTAGCACTTAGCCACAGCCCGTGGCAATACTAACAGAAAAGTATGAAAGTGGCAATTATTTCTCTTGCTTTCTGATAATACCTTCATCTATACCATTTTGAACATTCAGCAGTTATCATTTAAACACAAAGTGGTTGTTTATGGGTAAGGCTAACTTTCCTTATTATTATTATTTTTTTTTTACTTCACAGTCCTCCATTCCCAGCTGAAGTAAAGGCTGGTGTTATCACAGGGTGAAAAACACAGAACATAGAAAATGAGGCACTGAATGATTAGAAGAAATTCAACAATAACTGCAGAAGGCTCTACACCAAAGGAGGATTTTATAATTTCAGGGGGATGCTGTCAGAATTTTATTTAGCTGTTAAGTATTTAGTTTTAGTTTATAAACATGAAAGCTAATTTTAATTAAAGTTTTGGTGTTTATCAATATTTTCTATACTTTTTGATGCTTAATTTATAAATAGTGCATTTAAAAATAATCTAAATAAATGTATATGTACTTTTTATATCTGAAAAAATGGGTGCATGATCTGCATGGATAAAAGGGGTGCATGGAGCAAAACATGTTGAGAACTGCTGCTCTAAACTGAGTGTCAGGTAACATTTTTAGAAAATGTCTTCAGCAATAGAGAGGCATTTTGCAATATATATTCAATCAAAGGTCGGAGTTGTAAGGTATATTTTAAATTTCTTTATTTTAATAATTCCAAAAACTTTGAATTTTAGATACACAGAAGCAAATTATTAATATTTATTTAATCAGAAAAATTATTTACAGAAGAACTTTCTGCTGCCAGTTAATAACACAACATGAAATCACATTTTTTTTTTCATTTCTGAATACTTTGAAAATACAAATTCTTTGATTTAGAATCAAACACCAGAACTTTCTTTTCTTACTGATCCCAAATTACTTGCAACAAATGCTAAATACAGCTAGAATTTGGAAAATAACCAAATCTGCTACAATTAAGGTGTTATCAAAAATCTGAAATCTCACGTTTTTAAAACTCTTATATAATTTCATTAAATATTTAACATTTCTAAATTAAACTGAATTTATAGTTATAAATTAAAAAATTCACATGAAATTTTTAAGAATATAACATATATATGTTATAAATATTTCTAGCAGATATCTAAGACAATTTAAAATTTATTGTATTAATTTTAATGCCTACATTGATCTTCATATAATACTTTTGTACTTTTTTGAAAACATAATAATGATAAATATTTAGCATATATTTCATTAGGCCAATGTATTTTCATGACTTAGCTAAGCAAAAGCTTATTCTTTAATTTCTTTTGAGAGAGACACGTTCTCACATTTCCTGCTTCCTGTACTCTGTTATTTTCTCAAATTAACTGTTAGGTTATGTGATCATATTAATTACACGGTATCTTCTATCTGTAACAGAACCATTCTTAGTTTCAAACTAACTTACTTAAGACAAAATACAAGGGGGCTTAATTTATGTTACAACATTTATTTTGAAATATAGACTTAAATATAACTGTATTAATATTTTCACATTCAAGTAATAAAAATATATGAAAGGTACAATTCATATTAATGCAATATCTAATTTCAAGGAATATCATAATCATATGTAACAAAATATAAATTATGTGAGATAAAATTCTTACACGTTGAGCTTGAAGTTGTTTTGCTTTATCACGAAGAAAACCAAATACACTAGTAAAATATGAATTTCTTATTTCTTCAAAAACCTAAAAAACTAAAAATAATAAGTAAATAGACTTCACAGCACAACTGAATGCAAGCTGCAGCATTCTTAAAATTGAGCAATGTAATCAAGAAGACATGTGACTAAAAACTTTAATATACATTTAACTATAAATCAATTTACACTTATGACAGAGATAAAAAAAACAAGCATGAATTTTATTCCTGAATTTTTCTAATTTGCATAAAATGTAAAAATTAGCTAACATAAAATTAAATTATATTGATACATATGCAACATTAAAAATATTTAATCAAAACACTAACTTTAATTTGCAATAGTCCTTTAACTCTTCATTTTAATTTTACCTTTTTCCGTTTAAAAATACTGTATACGCTCACATAAGGTCTGCTCTTTTTTTTACTAAAATTACATCACTAAAATGCAGGTGCGGACATTACACGATTAGTTCAAATGTCACGCTTTTTCACGTGAGTAATTTTGGGTGTAAATTTCATTTCAAACAGCGAAGTTAAAGTGGAAGAAAATGGCTTAAGTAATAAAAGTATCAAATTTAAAGTTGTCTAATAGCTACCTAAAATTTACAAACTCACTTTCTCCCATCCACATATATAATATAAAGTATCCTATTTACGTTATCAACACTCAGCGCATATTAGTTCATACAGGAGCACAACGTAGAAGCACAAATTAACCAACACTTGCAATTTTAATATTTACTTTTACACAAATTAAATAAATGTTGGTTCTTTTAATATCTTGCAATGATTATTTTTTAAAATAATCTGTTCTGATGCACTGTATGAAAATCCATTTCATTTCATCATTCACCGCAACCAGCCTTCACTCGCCTTGAATTGCGATGTAGAAATGTCTTCTTGTGCCTCAGTAAGCACTCTTATTTGGCCCATTTCTCGTGTTACTGTGTAAATTTGAACATGCACATCATGAACATACATAACTACACTTTTTTTTAAGTTCAAAAACTTAGATTTCGAACCACGAAACACACGTCTTGTTTTGTTCATTGCCGCCAGTTGATCATGCTGTTTACTCCAATTGCGCACACACTTTTTGTCCACCTTATATACTCTTGCTGCTGCTCTTTTTCCATTTTCTTGCACAAATTCTATGACTTTCATTTTAAAAGCTACTGTATATTCTCATTTCAAGCATGCTACTTGCTAACTACTATGAATTCCATGATACTATGAATGAAAGAGAAAGCTTGAAATATGCGAATGCTTCCAAAGAGGAAGGAGAGGAAAGTAATTTCATTACAAAACAGTATTTCCTGGAAGCTAGTGTGGTGAATACCTGTTTGTCCTGTTTGCACCATTTATTATTGTGTCTGCAAAGTGCATTGCTGGCACCGATGTTATGACTGAATAACAGCTGCACCAGAATGCAAGGAAAGCCTGCTTTCCATCCTGGTGCCAACCAAAGACAAAACAAATGCATATTCTTTCTTTAAAGATGTTTATTGACTAATGTTATTGAGTAAAGGGGAAAAGGCAATGTGAAAAAAATATAATTTAAAGTAGGAAATTCTTTAGGTTTTTGGGGTGCGGACATTTTGCAGGTAACTTTTTTTTAATATAAATTTTATCTGTAAAGTTGGGGTGCGGACATTACACGAACGTATATGGTAGTAATAGTAAACTCTCTAAACTAGACCAACTTAAAAATTAATAGAAATCGTATGACTTTTACATAATGTGACGTACATGGTTTTGTGATCTGAAATGGGAAATAATAATGTTACAGCACTAATAATCCCCCAATCAAATGATACCAAAGTCGAAACTAACTCATTCTGGACTAACATCTTGAATACAAAACACTTGTTTTCTGCGCCCCCTTACTACCTTCCAAAATTTAAAGTTTTGAAAAAAGTTTTTAAACAAGTTTGCATTTGCATACTGCAGGCAATTTATGTTGATTTATTGAAATGTTTGGTCAACTAAAATAAAAAGGAACACCTTCAGCTGCAAATTATTCATTCTGCATCTGCAATGCATCATCATCATCTCAAGTATTTTTATAGCAAATTTGAACATTTGCACCATCAACGACATTATTACATATATATAATATGTAATAATACTAATAGCACATATAAAATTTACGGTATTAGGATGGTAAGTATTTTAGAAACATGGATGATAATTACACATATATCATAGTTCAGTTTTTTACTATTTTAAAGCTCACCAAATCACTGCTATTAAGAACAACTTTCACAGCTTCATCTTTTCCAGAAACTTCTTGGGGAAATACCACACGACCTAAGATAAAAAATATTATCCCTTACTTTTCAGAATAAAATATTTTCAGAAGTCTTCAATATATATTTTCATAAGCTTTAATACATCTGAAATGAATACAGTACCAAAGTCCGAGATCCAGACTCGTTGGGACTTCGGCAATTTCAAATATTAGATCATCAGTTTAAATCTAGTAAAATGGCATGTAGAAATTATAAAATTAAAACTACAAAATCATGATTTATAAAATATTGAAGCATTTATGATCTAAAGGGTATCAAAATTAACAACAAAAAAAAAAAAAAAAAAAAAAAAAAAAAAAAAAAAAAAACTTTATATTTATTTGTTTTTGTTATTAAACATTTCTTTGAATGTAAATTGTTTAAGTTGCTTCGTTTTTTGTAATAATACTTTCTCTTCAATTCTGTAGACAGACATAATTTCTTGTTCAGTTGCAAAGTTCCACTGTTCAAGTCCTGTAGTTGCTGTTTCGAGAATTGCGGATAACTTGTGAATTGATAATTTTGAATTTTCAATAAACTCTCTGTCACTTTCTTCACTATCATAATATCCAAAAGCTTTCAAATTCATGGCGGTCATCTTTATCCTTTTCCCCATGAAATATGGTAGCTGGCGATAAATTATGCCAAGCATTCTTTAAAGTATCTGGAGGCGCATACTCCACGATCTAGCGATGTTCCACTCAGCATATTTTATGCTAAAATATTTAAAACATTCTTGAATAGGCTTGCCATTATCCAGGAAATTTAACATGGATTTTAAAAATGCTACTTTATATTTGCATTTCAAGGTGCACACTATTCCGATATCCATAGGCTGAATGATGAACATATAGTTTGGAAGAAAGAATAACACGGATACATTGTCATTCATTAAAACTTTAAGTGAAATATGAGCCTAACAGTTATCTGTAATCGGGTAAATTTTTGCTTCATCAGGTAAACCAACTGGATTCAAATTTTGTTGAGTCTCCTGCCTGAAATGATTTTCAAACCAATCGTACATTAACGTTTGTGTCATCCATGCTCTTTTATTTGCATGATATATAACGGGGAAAATATTTACTCCTTTAAAATGCACGGTATAAAACATTAGTATTTGTATCAACGATGTTTCTATGCAGATGATGAGGTATTTTATTTAGTGTTGAAGTTAAATTAAGAATCCGGATTCTCCATATGTTTTCTTGCGGAGAAAAAAATCAAATGTGCATGCGTTAAGCATAGAAAAAATTCCTATAAAAAGGTTCTGTTGGTGGCTTTAAGGTCTGGATTTTAGATCATTCCAAATATTGGATGACTGGATCTTGGACTTTGTACTGTATATCATTATAACCTTGATTTTTTAGCTCTTCATATTTAAAAATTGTACTATAAAAAATTTCATGCTTTAGGAATACAAAAAATTCATTCAAATTATTCATTTCAAAATTATTCATTTCAAAACTGCATTCCAAAAGCATAAAAAAATTTAGGAATAAAATTTTGAAATGTTTTATCTTATGCTCAAAAGAATATCCACATGCATTTATCTTTTAATTTTTAACTATCATTTGATTTTAATGCAAAAAATAAAATTTCACGTACATCACTGAAAGTCAAAATTTGAAAATAAATAGCTTAAAAAAAAGATAATATTTTATTAAGTACATGATATAAGGTGATAAAAACTTCTTAACACTGCTGAAAATGCTCATGAAAATTGTCATTATGGATATATTAATTAAATATATATTGTCTCAGCTATGCTATTAAAAAACAAAGATTTAAATCATTAAGAAGTGCATATCTTGCTTTTCAATTGTTCAGTTTGTTCAGAATTTATGGATTAATGATTTGGAAAATAAATCAAAGATTATATATTTTTTTGGATGGCAACTTTTAGACAACGGACTATTCAGAAAACTGAAAATAAGGTAAATTAAAGACTTTATGTTTTCTGTAATGGCCAAATTCTGTTCATTTGCCAAAGATGGTAACCTAACCCAAGACCACTAATGCATTTCTAACATCAATAAATAAGCAAGTTATGATGTAAGTCAAAGATATAAGAATATTCTGTTTCACTTCCTTTTTCTCTCATATCATATTTAAAATAAAATCCTACACTTCTTTGATATTTACCAAAAAAAAACACCTCTGAATAGATCATTCAAATTCAAAAACTTTTTAAACATTATGAAATGGTAATTTTCTTTCCAAATATGTCTATGTAATACCCATTTAAAATTTTTATTATTTCTTTTCTTTTTCCAATGCAAGTAAACTTTCTAAAATTCTTCCCTTCTATTTTTTCAGTAATAAATATGTATTCTAGCACATTACTTATAACTAATTACAATATACACTGATAAGCCAAACATTATGACCATCCCCACATTTTTCAAGAACATATCTGGATGACGTGAAGGGCACATGATTAAGTGGGAATGGTATTTAATTGCTGCTGTAGAAGTTAAGGAATCCTTGTTGCACTTACACTTTTGTGAGTGATAGGAGTTGATCTAAGCGAATTTGATACAGATTGTAATGGCCCGAAGACTTGGAATGAGTACCTCTGAGGCAGCATGACTAGTAGTTGTTCACGACCCTGCCATTATTAGTGTTTACGCAAAGTGGATAAATGATGGTAAAACCAGCAGTAGACACCCAGGGGTTGGATGTCCATGCGGCATCAAGGAAAATGGATGTCAAAGATTGTCCCACTTGGTACAGCAAAATTAGCACCTGATAGTGGCTCAGCTGACAACCCAATATAATGCAAGTCCAAGTGGAAGTGTTTTGGAACACACAGTTCAGCGGACACCGTTGGATGTGGACTGCACAGCAGATGTCCCACTCATATGCCTCTGTTGACTAAGCGTCATTGCCAACTATGCCTACAGTGGGCCTGGAAACATTGAGACTAGACCATAGATAAAGTGGAAGACAGTCGCCTGGACAGATGAATCATGATTTCTCCTTCATCACATTGACGGTTATGTCAGATTATGCCATCTTCCAGATGAGCAGTTACTATTCCCCTGTACAGGTCATACACAGGCTGGTGGTGGCAGTATTTTGCTCTTGGACCCTTAGTTGTGGTAGAACAGACTTTGAAAGCTGCTGATCAGCATGACCTTGAAAGGTACTGAACATAATTGTGGATCAGTTGCATCCTTATATGCCATCTGTCTTCCCGACTGGAAATGGAATCTTTCAGCAGGACAATGCAACATGTCACAAGGCTTGTTTTGAGGAGCATAAAGATGAATTCCAAATTATGTCCCAACCACCTAACCTGCCAGATCTTAATCCAATAGAACACATTTGGGATGTCGTAGAGCAGCAGTTCAGAGTTCAAACACCACCATATCGGAACATCTTGACTTTGCATGACCAGAGTAGCCTCGAATTCAAATTTCCTTTGCAAAGAAAAATTTGGAAAAAGATGGTCATCTTTAGAATTCAGTAAGTTCACATTTTGTTTCAAATAGGTTTTCAGTTTTTAGCTGTTTAAAGTTCAGATTAGATTTTATACCATTTATAGAAATCTCTTCTGAAATGTTTTTGTTTTCTTGATATTAAAAGTTTAGGATCGCATAATCGGAGACTACCCAATTTTTAAGTGTTGTTTAAATGGCAATCTAATTTGAAATATATTTGTTTTGCTCTTCAATTTGTAATTGTTTTTGAATGTTGGATTTACATATAATGTTATTTGACCAATTTTTTTCTTGAGTAGTCAATTTAAATAATGTAAATTTTTATTGTTTTTTTGAGTAGTCAATTTGGCACAATGTAATGTTTTATTCTTTTCCCCAAGTGTTTCAAAAGTGCGTAGGGAAAATTCTGGATACATTTGAGATTCGATTTTTCGGTTTTAAAAGAACTTTCATGTCTTAAATGAAAATTTATGGTTTTTGATCTCAAATGAACCAGAAGAACGAAACCTGTATTCGAAGCATATTAATCGACTTTTATGAAACTTTAATTCATTTTCCCCTGACAAGTTCTGAATCAGTAAAGTTTCAGTAAAAGGAGATTGATTTTTATATTTTTATCATTTTGTATATTTTTCCCTTTTCGCATTTTTATTTTTCGAGTTTGTTCAACTCATGAATTCTTATTTTAATTTTGATATGTTTATATACAATGCTAAACCTTTTATCCATAGTTGCAATTACTAATATTGTTGAGGAATGGCCTCGCTTTGATTCCAATTTAATTTGAACTTTAGTAGATGCTTTGAGTTTATATACATATATGTAAGATATAACAAAATATGATATCCTTTGATTCTCTAATCATTCTGAAATATGTTTATCAATTTCACGCTGTTCTGCGTGTGGACCCTTTAGATCATAATTGCTTTTTATTTCATAAATTACCGTTTCATATTTTTAATGTTATAATTTCTGCATGCCATCTTACCAGATTTAAACTGATGATCTATAATTCAGAAAAACCGATAATCCTGAATCGCCAAAGTCCCATGAATCCGGATTAAAGACTTTTGACTGTATATGAATTAAAATTATATAAGACACAATATGTATATAATTATATAATGTTAATTTTAACAGAAGAAGTTGAGGTTAAAAAAAAAGATTTTGCCCCTCTTCTTATTTTACATAACTCAGATTATAAAGATAAACTTGTTGTTTTTGTTTAAATATGTCTGTTTAATTTTTTTTAATTGCATACTCTTTGTTACACAACGCAAGATAAAAGAAAATTTTCTTTCATTAAAATAATTACATAACGTAGCCCAGATAACTGGAGTTCTGTAATACTGTAATAAAATTGAGCAGAGAGAGAAAATGGTTTAATTATGCTTCATAAGCATATTCACACATTACTTATGGAGCACAATTTCTGGTTATCACACTTGAAATACATTCATGGAATTTAAGTAGCTAAAATATAATGCCACTTAATTTCCATGACTTTAAATCATTTAAAATTATATTTTATACACTAAAAATTTATATCAAAATTACCAATTTTGAATATACTGTGAAAGCAAATTAACATGTTTATACTTTTTCTTCATATTGAAGATTACTTTAGATGCACTACTATTTTTTTATTTCTTCAGCAATTTACTAGTTTCTTGCAGAAATATCAAGAAATTTATTCGTAAAGTAACTTTCTCCATTTCAAAGAAATAATTGCAACTGGTATTAGTGAACTATATATATATATAATATATATATTTGTAATAATAAAATTCCATAGTCAAGAATACACTTAAAATTCTAACTGTATGTTCTTTTCATTTTTAATGGAGACGTTCTCTTATTTGAAAGCACGTGGAATTAAATCCACAGCCCCATAGTCAAGTTGTTCTTCCCGCCTTTTCTACACGTACAGTTCTAGAATGTTCTGGAAATATTTAAAGCGAACTGGATTGGCTGACGTCATTTCTTGGAAGCTCCGCCTTTCCAGAGGCTATAAAAGGACTCGCAAAGGAATATCTGAGGGTTTTTTTTAAATGTCACGATGCAGTAAACTTCATACAAAAAGTTATTAGTAATTCTTTTTTATTTACTCCGGAGATCAGATTTTTGTAATTGCTATTTCCTCTGAAATATAATAAATGGATCCTGTTTTTTAAACTTATCGTCTGATAATTTAAGCTACGACTACGCCTATGATTCTTCACAAATCTATTTATTCCGGACAAAAGCTGGTACATCACATATATATATATATATATATATATATATATATACAGTCAAAAGTCGTTAATCCGGACTCGTCCGGACTTCGATTCCGAATTATCGATTTTTCCGGATTATAGATCATCAGTTTAAATCTGGTAAGATGGCATGCAGAAATTATAAAATTAAAAATATGAAACCGCAATTTATGAAATAAAGAACAAGGGTATCAAAATTTACAAAAAAAAAAAAAAAAGCTTAATATTTATTTGTTTACTTTACTTTCTTCGCTGTCGGAAGGAAGCGAATTATAATGACGAGGAATTTGATTTAAATCATATCAAAGATGCAGTACATTAAGATGAAATACTACATTTAGTAAGGAATTATAAGCCAAATAAAATAAAAACATCTGCCCTGAAGATAAGGATAGTGCTGACAGATCAACTTCCAATTCATTGCGCGCCACGGAGTCCCCCCGCTGCAGAGCAGCGTGAAATTGATAAACAGATTTTGGAATGGTTAGATAAACAAAGGATATGCCTTTATCCATTTTTTTTGCAGCAATTCCACTTTTTGTTTAATGGACTTCGAAACATACTTTCGCTTTGTAGATCCTTTACATATTAGTAAATACATACGGAAATTCTATTTGACATAATTGAAAGTTCAAGCTTACTTTTATAAAATTGCTCTAACAATCTGCAAAAAATAATAAGCCGGATCCAATTCGAAGATTAAGGAACAATGCAATCTGCAACATTAACTGAACTAGATAATTTTAGCTTAGCTTATACCGTCCATTATACATTAAACGCGCATGCGTAAACGTATATTGGGCATGCGCACACGCATATTCGCAGCCGTAAAGGTCTTACGCGCATGCATCAACGTGACGCATGCACAGAAAGTTTGTAGCTTTGAGGTCCGGATTATAGATCATTCTGAATTATGGGTGTCCGAATTAACGACTTTTGACTGTGTATATATATATATATATATATATTAATATTGGAATTTATATTTTGCGTATATATATATACATTTATGAAGGACTATCATCCTATCATCTAAAGTTCATAAAATTTAAGAGGATAAAGTTAACTACTTGCCCACATATGAATATTTTTTATGTTCACATATGGTATTCTCACACTCTTGTTAAAAATATATGGCTTAGCTGCTTTCATTTCAAATAATGAGTTACTGTGGTCTACCCTTTTTTATCATCAATTTGCAATTAATTAAACTGATTAAAATATATAATGTGCATATGCATATTAAATTTTGCCCCCCCCCACACTAAATAAAATACTGCAGAAATAATTTCAAATGTTTAAGCAGCTTTTGGCAAAAAATTTTTAGGTTAGATAGTAACTTAAAAATGTTTAAGAAATGCACAGATGACACCCAAAAAACTTGGGATCTGCATTATAAAAATACAATTGTTTACACCTTGCTCACTGCACAGCAATTTTTGGTATCCAAAATTATAACATTTTGCTTTCACCCCTCATTCATAAGGGTTAATTCTCCATGATTTTTCTCTTATCTAAAATAAAATGAAGTTAAAAGGAATCTATATGATTAAAAGAAAAGATTTAAACAGCTTTAAAGATTTAACAGCTTTAAGCAAAGGAAAATTACAGGTAGTACCCAATATTCTTACAAAAGATGATTTAATTAAAGACTTCCAAAGCATGGAAAAATGGGCAGCTTTGTTGTTTATAATCCACTGCAGACAATTTAGAAGATAAAGGGAAGAATGAGATGTCAGATGCATTTTATGAAACTTCGGGTAGTTAAAAAATATCTATAATAAATCAACTTAACATAACTTATATACACTGCACAAAAATGAAACTAGCAATAAGTATGTATAACAACAAGATAACTTACCATTATTGATCCTGAAAGTCTCATCCAACAGACCTTCATATGTCAGTTGTGACAGAAGTACAGAAATATAATCTATATCTTAAAAACAAAACAATATATATTTATATGTCTGAAGATGAAAACAGTCTCACAATAAGCAGTATTGGAAGTGTCACAATAAGCAGTTTGGGAATGTAGGACCATGATATCTCACTTAAGAATGTTCAATTCCTATATCTGAATCCTGCCATCATGGCATGCAATGTTATCTGGGTCCTAGCATGAAGTGTGATAAGATATTTCATCTTAACTGCACCCTACAACTAAAGACTACATTCTGCCAAGAAAAGGGAATATTAAGTCTCCTTTGGATTCATTTAACGACAAGGATGCCATAAATATGTACAACAAGTATTGCCCATGCAATGTTTATGAAATAAGTGATTAATCATACAGTTTCATGACTTTTATATAAGGTATTTAAAGATACAGCACATTTATACATCTGCAGAATTATCAAAACTGAATTATTTTATTACCATATACATATAGGTAAAAATCGAAGGAATAGTAGAAACATCACTAAAAATATATTCTAAGTGGAATGGAATATACTAGAATATATTCCATCCCACTATAACTGAATACATTCCTCTAGAATAACAAATTATGTTTAGGGCCATCAATATAATCTTAGTGAGATAACTTTTAGTTAAGTATAATAAAATGAATAAAACATTAAAAATTTTAATATGTAAGCCTCAAGAAAATGCAAGCAGGAATTTAATCAAAAGAAAAATCGGTAATTGAGATAGCTTAACTTCAGTTTCCTGAGTGAAATCCGGTAAGTATTTAAATTATAACATTCATTAGTAAAATGACAGTTCAAGCTGCAGTAACTTTAGTTGGAATTCTAGGCATGATACCTTATTAGCAAAGCATTCTGATACAGAAGAGGTCATGCTAAAAGACGTTTACAGTATATAGTAAAAGACTGACTATTTGGCATTTGACTAATCAAAAACCTCAAGTAACAGGAATATTTTAGAATTTTAAAAACTCCCCCCACCTCTGGAAAAATTACACAAATTAAAGACTTGAAAAATCCATTATAAAGTATGTACCGGATATTGTCACCAAATAGTGTGATTTAGCACCAATAATAGATTAGCGTGATGTCACAGTACAATTATAACATCTTCCCATTGATTTGATGTAAACATGATTAATTCTTAATAAGCTCAATAAGTTTTTGTAAAAAAGGATATAAGTTATCTGCTATTTATCTGTTTTCTCCTCGCATTTTGAAAGGGGGAAAAAATTAAATTTGGGAATTGCTTCTATGGAACAGTATGCAGCAGTATGTTTTCACTGTTGTGGGATCCTGGCATCAAGAAAAGTGTGCATTAATGGGATTGAGCTTGATATGAGACTTTATTTGAAAATGTTAATGAACAAACAACAGTGATGCAACATGAAACCATTATGATAATTCCTGTGCTAAATCCATACTTTGCATCTGTTAATTATCTAAGAAAATAAAGAATGATCTGTTTCTTTAGACTTCTGCTGGAATGATTGGTACAGGCTTGGTAACATCTCTACCAACTTTGATGGTTCACAGGATCTCAAAATCAGATAAGATATTTTATTTTCATATCTCATAGGCTCAAAAAATACTTTGTTTTTATGCCCGACATGCACTTTTTAAAAAAAACTGCTTGCATAATCATAAATTTAGGCTTTTGATATTCAAATTGATAAAAAAATATTTTTTTTTTTTAAACTTTAGGCTGGAAATTTCTTCCATTCATTTAACTTTTCTACCATAAATTTTATACACTCAGTTATCTGGAATTTCCACCTATCTGGCATTCAGCACTTCCCAAGTTTACAAGATAGTCAAGCTTTTACTGTACACAACAAATTCCATACTTTATTATTATTACCTCTGTCTAACACAATTAAATGGGATACACTGTCAGAGCTAGGAGGTTCACATTTTAATTCTTTCATCATGAGATTCATCATATCAACAACCATCTATAATTAAATAGAGAAATCTCATTAAAAACCAATACTAATTAGGAAAAGCAAATATAATGCAAGGAAAAGCAACAATTATTTTAGAACACTTACTTAAATTTTACCTCAATAAATAACACTACAATTTAGGAGTTGTATAACACTGAATTTTATGAAATTCAAAATTTACCATTTCAATAAATGGCAGTTTAAATAACACTTCCATATTAATGTTTTGTTAACATAAAAGATATCTTTAGAAATGTCCATCCAAAAAGGTCTAACATAAAAAAAAAAAAAAAAAAAAAAAAAAACACCCACTATGTATATATTTAAATGCAGTTTTAATTATACACCCGGGAATTTTGTCCCACAAGAACACATTTTTTTGACTGAATGATGACAAACATTTTTCTATTTGTTTCTTTTTCCCTTACAGTCCCATATAAAAATTTGTTTCATGCAATTTATGCTATGATATCACACAATAAAAAATATGGCGAAACTTGAAGACTTATCTTATTTCATTCAGTTTTTTAAAAAGTTAAAATGATGGTTTTACATTCAACTCCATTCAAGAGATATTTAGTTGTGCAAGCTTTATGACGCATTCTGTATATAATCTCCAGTTACAGGAATAACATTTGAGAAAATACAACTTTTTTTTTCTAACAGCAGACACTATTTTGTCCTTTTTCAACACTGGCTACTCCTAAGGCCATTGTGAAGGCACCATTAACTCCAATGAAGGGATGGAGAGTTACACCCATGCCTTCTCTGAGATTCAAACCCGGGCCTTTCGGTATCATAGTCGGCTCTCCTAACCACTAAACCATCTGGGCGGCAGAAAATACAAAATGTTCTTCCTGCAGTTCAAAAATTATGAAGGCATTTGCATGTGATTATAATAAAAATCCTATAAACAGCTAGGGAAAGAGTGTAAAGAGGAATTAAAAGTAGACTAATTAGTAGTTAATTTAAAAACAAAACGTTCAGTAAAACATGCTTAGGGGAGAAAACTTTGGTACTTTTCTGTTAATGCAGCACCACCTAATATGAAACATAAACATTACTCTGAAATCAACTAGATGGAAGCAATTCTAATGACATGTAAAAGCTTCACGGGGGGGGGAAATCATATATATATAATGTTTAAGGTATGCGATGCTCAATTTGTGCAATTCTCTGATTTTTTTTCCAAGCGAAACAAATTGCTGTGTACACGAGGAAAACAAAAGCATGGCCTGGGTACACAGAACAGCTGTTCATGATGTAACATACAGAGGCTACCTCATTTGGGGATTTGTGCTCCATTAACAGAAAAGTACCAGGATTTTTCAGCTAAATATATTTTCATAAACTTCAGTGAAAATTGTTTATGAATTTCTCTCAGTATTCCTAAAGAATTTGATTCCTCGCCCACACGCAGTTAAACTGCACATTACTACTAGCAAACAAACAAATGATAAAAAAGGTCTAATTTCTAAATTTATCGAAGAAGAAGAAAACTTGTAAAATGTTTTGTGTAAATCACATTTTCAGAACAAGCTTTATTTGGTAATGGTGTAATATGCGATCTACAACTTTAATTTATTTATTTATTTTTTAGATAGCATCCCTAAAATTAGTTGTAATTTTTAAAAAATTCTTTTTTAACAATTCTTTCTGCAGTACCATTAGTATTAATACTGTCGGCAGGATTAACCAAGTTCTTGTGAATCCTACAGACAGTACTAATACTCGAACAATTCAATTGTACTGGTGGGTTTTGAAGCTAAAAATTTAGCACAATGCCATAAATACTTCTATGTTATCTCACAGAAGCATAGTGAAGACCCATAAATAAATGCGCTGACTGTTTTTTGGCCATGCTGCATGACATTTGTAATGTATGCAGCTGAATAACTCATAAAAACAGTCCTTTTAAGAAATATTTCTGCTCTGTTTTGTAAAATTGGAAGCGATTTAAATTTAATGGAATAAAAAATTTAAAGTTATCAAATTAATTAATGAAATCATTTTTATTTACACATTTTTTATTATTTATATTTATTCTTATATTTAAAAATAGTGTTTTGGTGGTACTACCTAAGAACTAACTAACCACAAGTTGTAGATCGCATACAACATCATTACACATTATTCTATTACATAAAAAGAATTCTCACAATTAATATTTTGTTAAATAGATTTTAACATCCTGAAACTTTTCAGAAAATATCTTTTCCGAAGTGTTAGTTAATACCAAAATTTTCATCAATGAAAATTTTACACACAAGAGCTTAATTACACAATTTGTATAACATGGGATTTAAAAAGACATTTACTAGATCTAACTGAAACCTATTATTACTCACCTTGGCACACTTTCCTTGGCCAGATATTTTGGTTATAGACCCACAAATCTTGCACAACTGTACTAAAGACATTGCTGCCGTATGTATGTAAGTGAGATCATTCTTCTAAAATAATAATAATGATAATAAGCTAAGTAAATCAATATAAAGCAAAACTCAAATTTAAGACACAATTCCTTTCTGCTTATTATGACTTGTTTTTTGAACTGTAAATTTGAATATGCATAAAAAATTACAAATTTCTAACAGAAAAGTATCAAAATATTTATGCATGTATGAACTCCAAATGTACTCAAATACACTTTTAGAAACACATACGTTGTTTTTCGAAAAGGTAAATTTTTATTCATTACTTCACAAATTGCCAAAATATTGCAACGGGGGGGGGGGGACTGCTGTAAACCCTCTTGTGATCTCTCTAGAAGTTATAACACCCCTCAAGATAATTCTTTCAGAGGCAATGCCTTTGAAGATCCTATAATAACAACATCGGAACATAATTTAACATCTTCATTAAATATAACTTCTTTAATGCTACCACCTCTTAACTCTTTGAGGGGCAGAAAAAGGCAATTAACTTTTTCAGAAAAACTTTTTGTTTTATTTACTATATCAGGTGTTATAATGAAATTATTTGTGACAATTGCACATATTCTGAATTGTCATGCATCTTGCATGACAAAAAATGACCACTTCTGGTGGTTAGTGTCAGTGACTACCACCCACAGAATACATCCCTACAAATCAATCTCTATGGTACTCATGGAAACATTTTTTTCTTTTTCAAGCAGAGTGCACATTGTCATGATGATGTCTTCGATGTCTGATGCTTATTTTCTTGAAGATAAATTGCTACATCAACTACTGGCTTATATTTCTTTATTGCCATCTAGTGAATTACAAGGGAACTTCAGAAACAGTCAGTCTTGAAAACCACTCACACGAATGAGTAAGACGTTCAATAGAAAAGGTGGTTACTGTAGGTAACCACCGCCCTTCAAAGAGTTAAGGCCGAAATCATCTGGACCTGCAAACAGTCATCTTAGCAAGGTTCACTATATTTCAATCATTTACATTTTATGATGATCACTTTTCTAAATGTCACATATTTGCTAATCAAAGTTATTTTCATATCTGGCACCAGGTTTTCCTCTAACTAGATCCAGTTTTCAAATTCTTCGTTTATGGTAAGTTCAGAATAAAATAAATAAATAAATAAAGCTGAAATATTTTTCATACCAACTTTTATAAATATCACTCAGCACATCAAAACATAAATTAAGAAAAATATAAAAATCTGAAGACACAAATGCTGAATTATGCAGAAAAAATGGTAATGCAAATTTGATCAGATGTCTGAGAATAAAATGTTCACATATAAAACATATTGGTATAGATACAAAATTAATTATAAGTTACTCTTTTATATGTGTCCTTAAAATAATAAATTGTTTTGAACAAGATGCTCTTAAAAAAAGCTAATACAGTCAAAAGTCGTTAATCCGGATTCGTTGGGACTTCGGCGATTCCGGATTATCGATTTTTCCGGATTATAGATAATCAGTTTAAATCTGGTAAGATGGCATGCAGAAATTACAAAATTAAAAATATGAAACCTTAATTTACAAAATAAAGAACAATTATGATCTAAAGGTTATCAAAATTTACAAAAAAAAGCTTAATATTTATTTGTTTACTTTATTAAACATTACTTTCAATGTAAGTTGTTTAAGTTGCTTCGTTTTTTATGTTATAATACATTCTCTTTAATTCTATAAACAGACATAATTTCTTGTTCAGTTACAAAGTTCCGCTGTTTAAGTCCTATAATTGCTGTGTCGAGAATACGGACTAATTTGTCAATCGAAATTTTTTCGTTTTCAATAACCTCTGTCACTTTCTTCGCTATCGGAAGCGAATTATAATGACGAGGCATTTGATTTAAATCATATCAAAGACGAGATGAAATACTACATTGAGTAAGCAATTATAAGCCAAATAAAATAAAAACATCTGCTCTTAAGATAAGGATAGTGCTGATAGATCAACTTCCAATTCATTGCACGCCGCCGCGGCGTTAAAGATAAACAAAGTTTAGATAAACAAACGTTAAAGTTTAGATAAACAAAAGATATGCTTTTATCCATTTTTTGCAGCAATTCCACTTTTTGTTTAATGGACTCCGAAAGATACTTTCGCTTTGTATATCCTTTACATATTAGTAAATATATATCGGAAATTCTATTTGACATAATCGAAAGTTCAAGCTTACTTTTATAAAATTGCTCTAACAGTCTGCAAAAAATAATAATCCGGATCCAATTCGAAGATTAAGGAACAACGCAATCTGCAACATTAACGGAAATAGATAATTAGATAATTTTAGCTTAGCTTATCCCGTCCGTAATACATTAAACGCGCATTCGTAAACGTATTTTGCGCACGCGCACACGCGAATTCGCAGCGGTAAAAGTCTTACGCGCGGCGCGTAATAGTTTTTCTAAGAGGCGCTCCACAGGTTTTTCTTTTCTCAATTAAAGATTCCATTTCAATAAAATATATTAAATAAAACCAATAAAATTACCTTGACTTCTTTTATTGATCAAGTCTGTCACCAGTTGTTCAAGATTTGCAAGAACTAACCATTCTCCTTTCTCCTAATACACTTAAAATAAAATAATTTTACATCCAATATTCCAAAGTGTCATGTTTATTTTCAAAATCCGTAGAACTACAACAAAGATCAGGAGGTTGCCACTCTTACAATGGCTTACAATGGCAAACTATGAAAGAAAGATAACAACCGAGGCTTGGTTCTAACACACAGTTCCATCTGCTCAACTTTTTTGTTTCAAGTTTTAAATTTATTTCATATATTAAAAACTGATTCAAATGTTATAAACTATCACATTAACTTTTTATACTGCACAGTGTTTTATATTTTATGAACAACATCCCAAATAACTTTTCATACTGCACACAAAATTTTATATTTTATGAACAACATCCCAAATTTTTAAGATTTCAGACTCGAAGATGCTAAAACAGGAAATGCAGAATTACAAATGAATTAAAATTATGCACATCATCATCAATTTTTTAAATAAATACTATAACATATTAATTTCATATTATTCATAAAGGCAAATTAGGTTAAGTTATTTGAACATGGCAAAGTACACGAGGGATGCCTGAGGGGTGGAACGTCTTCATGAAGGACCTTTTAAGAGTAGTCAGCTTGTATTCACATTACACACGAGGAAAACAAAGAGAACTAACCATGCAACTAGCCTGTTCATCTGGGTTTAAATGTCTGAACCCATGACAAAACTACTAGCATTCAGCAGACTTTTAAGTACTCAGTCACTGGTAACACTCTATTCATAAAGGGAGGAAAAAAAAAAAGACTTTGTGGATTTAAAAAAACCTCTTTTTTATTAAATTAATATATATACAGGGAGTCTCATAAATTTCGCCAAAGTTTAAAAAACATACAAAATTAACAAACTGGCACATCAGAGTGCAGCTTAAATCTAAAGACTTAATACAGATGAGATTTCTTAACATAGAGTACATTTTAATTTAAATTCTCACCAGCAAATAGCATTGTTAGCAACATATTATAAGAAAGAATAAGAAAGATTAATATTAAATGGCATTTGTTCATTTGTATTAATGAGTTATGTCAAATAAATTCACTTTTGTGTTAAGTTTCTGGATGCAAACTACATGTGGTATGCCAATCTGTTGATTTTGTAAGCTTTTTTTTTTTTTTAATGAATCTTAAATTCTTGGACTTCGACATATAGCTAATACTTCAATGTTTCTTTCTGTTTAAATAAAAGCAATTTTTATACAAGTTTTTTTACAGACAATAAAATGTAGACATGTATTTAAAATTGAATGGCTATTTGGAATTGGAAGACTATTACATACCAAATAAAACATTCTGTAAAAGTCAGAAATTTCAAGAGAAAATAGATCTTTATCTATGGGTAAAAATCCAAGAGGAAAATCCAACAAAGTAGCATTTCCATACACACCTTCTCTTTCAAGGACCTTCTCACATTTATACAGCTAAAATGAAATATGATTATAATTAAAAGCTCCTCATTTATAAAACTAAAATCAAATATGATTATAATTAAAACTCACAGAACAAATTACCCTCGACACCCCCAAAAAGAGGTAATTACCTAAACAACAGCAACAACTCACCAAGTTTATTTAATGCTTAAATTCCTAAAAAACAAGTCAACTACCTCTCTTTAAAAGTAACATTATTTAAAAGAACAAAAATTTACCTTAAAATAAGATTACATACCATTTAATGAATCACTTTTTCATAATTTGATCAGTGTTATTATTTGCTCACACATGCCACTGATGCTGCATCAAAATTATGCATATAAAACAAAAATCTTAATACATAAGCCACACTGCTTTGTATTAAAATATTTGTAATTAAAAAAAAACTTTTATGTCCTAAATACATGTAATGCAAGGGCATGAAATTATTTGCAAAAGACAATAGATTTTCTGTTTATGAGCAAAACAATTTCTCGGTAGCAGGACTATTGCAAAAAATCTGTCAAGTTAGAGAAGAAATTAGCTTATTTTAATATGAGGTGCCAATAAATACCTCACTAATTTATTATGGCAAAATATTTAGGGCTTCATAGCGAGTTTTCTGGGGAAAACTATCTTTTATTTACATAGCACATGTCAAAAAGCATATTTAATATATTTAGCTGCCAGGAAATTGAATCCCAGATACACTATTAGGATCCAATGCCTCTAATATTGGCTTCTAGTGACTGAATAGAATGAAAAAAAAATTACGTTTCTAAAATGGTTTTAAAATTTAGCTTACCAACAATCATTTTTATCAAGAATTATATTTTTTCAGAAATTTTATGTATATTTCCAGGTGTACATGCAATTTTTACGTAAATTTATAGGCTAGACACATCATTCAGTTTTGAACTTGATAATCTGCCCTTATTCTCTGATAAAATGCCCATGATAAACTATATAAGAAAGAATAAACTATATACGAAAGTATGATAGTTAAATGTTTTTTACAACAAACTAAAAATTTTTATGTACACAGCTTTGAGCTGTTTTTATTGGAAGGACACACAGTCAGGAGCAGTTTTTTAACAATTACTTTTAAATACCTTATCTATACCATAATTTGCTGTTTATGTCATCACAAAAGTACAAATATATATATATATATATATATATATATATATAACGACTGTTTTATATATATATATATATATATATATATAACGACTGTTTTATATGTAGCAAAATATATATATATATTTTGCTACATATAAAACAGTCGTTTTTGATTTCCAACCACTTACAAAAGACTATTGATTTCAGTCTTTTTTGCTATTGCCACAAGAAATATTTTTTTAAAAAAATAATTTTCACTTCATGCGTTGCATCTGAGACACTTTAAAATTTTTCCAAAATGATAAATTGGGATGCTCTTCTGCATAGTATTTCGGATGGATTTTACACAGTCCACAGCAAGATTATGTTCTATCACCTGCATAATAATTCCATGTCACATCTTCTTCATGCTAGTGTAACAATTACACATATCAATATTTTTTCCTTATATTCTTTTAGGAAAACCAAAGTGATGACATTGCATTGGTATATATAATAACTACTACAGTTACTCAATACTCGCATACCATTTGAGTTTTTAAAGTCACAAGCTAACTTGGATACCACTGTTGAAACTATGCCTCTGGCCTCAGAGTAACGTAACTTTTTTCTCTGCTTTTCTTCCCATGTACAGAATGATCTGTTTTAGCTTCAATAAACATCACAGAATTGCAAACACTCAGCATCAGCATAACTTGGCACTGTTACTTCTGTTCATGTACACCAAGGATGTCAAACTCGCAGCCCGCGGGCCGCATGCGGCCCACAACAAATATTTTTGCGGCCCGGCCAATATATTGGCAAATAATAATATATAATAATAAAATAACATATCGACGAAGAAAAAATTTTAAATGTTTACTGCTAAGTAATTAATGATAATTTATTCAGTGTTGTTAGATTACTCACAGCGAGCTGACACACACACTACTTAAATTACAAATGCAAGTAAGTAGCTTGCATTCAGCTACCTTCGGCTTTTGGGGAACACGTGCACTCAGAATTTGTACGCATCCCCCGATAGCTGAATATAGCCAAACTCATGGTCTTAGTTTTCCAATCATAGTTTTGTATGATATATTGGTGCATGCATGTGCATGCACTTGCTTTATTATTAATTATTACTTAATTCATATTGTTACGGATTTCATAGTTTTTTATTTATTAGTCCAAAGGGATTTGAATCCCGAAGGACTATTAGTTTCGTTTTGGCATTTTGCGTCGGACGGATAAATGTCGGTATACTTTTCAAACTGTTGCCATAAAATGTTAGAGTCCTGCATTATATTTGAAGAAATTAAATAATGAAAATCTGCGTAAATGTATGTATATTTCTCACATTGTCATAAAATAACGGTACATAGAGTCATCGAATTTTGAATAACGTAATCCTCCAACGAATATGAGCATGTGGAAGACCAAATTTGAAATTTGAAATTTGTTTTATGATCGATTTCCTATTTTTTAAAACTTTGACGAATTTTTGATTAACAAACTCAAGGATTTCAAAGCGAGCAATGGCAACGTTGTGCAGAAAAAACATTTTTATCTCCAGCGCGTTTTGGACGTAATTTAAAATCTGAAACATTTCAGATTTTTTTTTTTTTTTAATTTAGAATTGTAATTAGATTTGCTTCATGTTGCCTTAGCAACGCAGACAATTTTTTAAAAGACAGCTGCGTTGGAAGGTTAAAAATAGAACAGCGCGTGCATTTAATACCTAATAAATAAATATCTCGTAATTGCTGTTGCCATCCACAAAAATCCAGATATTTATAGATGTTTCCAGTATATTCGAGAAATTAATTATAAAGCTTATAAAAGCCAAGAACAAACAACTCATTTCAGTAGTAGCTGTAGTTCTAGCGAACTGTTTGTTTACTTAATGCTGTGATTGATTCGTAGCGATTCCACTGTGAGAAAAAATTAGTTTCTCTGTTTTGAATTGATTTTTGCTAAATGTTTGACATTTTGTGATATTGTTAGAATATTTTTGAAGAAATATTTCAGCATTTTGATTTATCTCTTGTGGAAAGAATAAATTTTTGTTAACTTTTTAACGTTAACCGTGTTTATTCCAGCCCTTTGTATTCAGTATGTCTATATAAAAACCAAGTGGTAGTAAAATTAAACGAAAAAGTGCTGACAAACATAGAATATTTTAAGTAAAATGGAAATTAGAATATTTTTGCTGTGAAATAAAAGACAAAATAATCTGCTTGATATGTAATAATACTATTAATGTACCAGAGTTATATAATATTAAACGTCATTACGAACAACACAAATCGAAATATAACAATTACGAAGGATTAATGAAAGAAGAAAAGTTGAAAGAGCTCAAGTTAGGAGTGAAAAAGCAACAGTCCATGTTTAGTAAAGTATTGCAAGAAAGTGAAGCGGCGGTACATGCAAGCTATGTCTTGTCCGATTTGATAGCTAAACATTCGAAGCCTTTTACTGACGGTGATTTCATCAAGGAATGCCTAATGAAAGCTGGAGAAATTGTTTGTCCTGGAAATGTGAAGGCTTTTCAATCAATTTCATTGTCTCGAAATACAGTTGCAGAAAGAGTTACTGATTTAGCCGCAAATTTAAGTGATCAGATCAAAGCAAAATCACCTAGTTTCGAAAGTTTCTCCATTGCCTGTGACGAGAGCACGGATATTAGTGGCAAAGCTCAATTAGCAGTGTTTCTTCGTTCTTGTGACAAGAATTTTAACATTTTTGAGAACTGGAACTAATACCGATGCCTGGTACTACGAAGATATATTTACTTGTGTTTTTGGACTTCTGCAGAAATACAATCTACCTTTGGGTAAATTAAATTCTGTAGCTACAGATGGCGCTCCATCAATGACTGGGAAAAACAAGGGCTTTGTAGCATTACTAAGAAAAAAAACTTAGTGAAATTAATGGTTCAAACATTCATCATATGCATTGTATTATACATCAAGAAGTTCTATGCACGAAAGTAATAAATATGGAGAATGTTTTGTCATATATAAAAAAAAGTTATAAATTTTATAAGATCTCGAGGTTTAAATCAGCGTCAATTCACTGCTTTCTTAAGTGAGTTAGGTAGTGAATATTCGGGTTTGTCCTACTATACCGAGGTACATTGGTTATCTTGCTCCAAGATTCTCAAACAATTCTGGAATTTGAAAGAAGAAATATGTCAGTTTTTAAAAACGAAAAATCAAGATGTAAGTTTGTTTTACGATCCAATATGGATACAAGATTTATCTTTCTTGGTTGATATAACCAAACACTTAACCGATTTAAATTTATTGTTACAAGGAAAAGATCATATCATTACAAACATGTTTGACATAATTAAAGCATTCAAATGTCAACTAGTTCTTTGGGAAAAACAACTTAAAAATGAAGATTTGACGCACTTCCCGACGTGCAGCATGAAGAAATCAAGTTTAGATGATACTTGTTCGTATCAAAAATACGCAGAAAAAATTGCAAATTTAACAACTGAATTTGAAACGAGGTTTAATGATTTTAGTTCCCTCGAAGACATTTTTTTTTTGTTTTCTTTTATTTTATGTTTATTTCTTTTATTTTATTTTTATGTTTATTGAGTTTCTCAATAAGTATTGATTCAGCCATATGCAAATGGAGGTGATCGAGATTCAATGCAACTCAAATTTGAAAGCAAAATTCATTGAAGTGGGCGTGCCTGAATTTTACAAATATTTACCAGCCAGGTTTGAAAATACTCGAAAATTCGCATATGAAATTATTTCCATGTTTGGTAGCACTTATCGGTGCGAGCAGTTATTTTCAGTCATGAAAGGTAATAAGTCTCCTATTAGAAACCGTATTAATGATGCTCACCTCGGGTCAGCATTGAAAGTTATCACTGCAAACAAAATTTCTCCCGAAATAGGAAAGATAATAGCAGAGAAGAGATGTCAAGTATCAGGACGTAAACATTAAATTTTTCTTGTTCTTTTCTATATAAATATATATATATGTTTATTATTGTATTATTCAAAATAAATCTACATTTCTATGAATACTGATTTTTTTTTTTCTTTTTTTTTTTTTTTTTTTTTTTTTTTTTTTTTTTTTGCGGCCCGCCTAAAGTTAAACCTTGTTTGTTTGGCCCAAGTGTACTTATGAGTTTGACATCCCTGATGTACACAGTGATCAGTTTTCACTTAAAAACATAAGAGCATTATTCAAATTCAGTCACAAAGTACAGCTTGATAAAATACAAACTTATGCATTCAGAAATAAAAAAAGTATCAAATATTGTAAAAGCAGTAAATTCCAAAATGGCAACATATTTCTTGACTTGATAAATGGGATCATGTCATTCACAATCAACAAATACTTTTACAATATAGAAATTTATTATAAATTAATATACAGTTTTGTAATCATAATTAATCCAATAACCTGGCTCATATAAATGCAGTACATTTTATAGAAGATACAAATATCGAATATACAATACCATTCTGGGTACAAAGATAATGCAATATTTTTTCACATTCCCTATGCTAAGGCCAGCATTAATATGATCAGAAATTACTTGTGTCTTTTGAATGCTTGGTCTGATAATATATACACATCTAAAACATTAATAAAGAAAAAAATATTAGTTACATTAAATATTAAGTAAAATTTGCAATAGTTTCAAATTGTTAACAATTTATTAACACTTTTTGATAGTTTCCTGCTACAAACAATGAAAATAACTACTAAAGGCCCGTGTCTCTACAAGAAAGACATATCTTCGGACATCTGTGGTAGTCAATATACATAGGGAACCATATCTCTGGCATGTCGGATACTGCAGCACCTGCACCAGGAATTGTGATCACTGTATATGACAGGATACACTATTGCATACATACTTTGTGACAGCTAATGAAATGAGTATGGAAATCACTTGTCTGAAAAGCAATGGTGGCTGAATCTTACTGATGTTGCAAACTTACATATGTTGCAAACTGTGTGGAGTTTTTGTTATTTAACAAACTTAAGATGACATATTTATTTTGGATCTTAGATACAAGTGATTTGTTTTTGTAAACTACAGAGCAATTGCATTTTTTTCCTCATTTGTTAGCATTAATTAAATCTGGTAGAATACATTTTTTCCTCTTTTAAGAAGATTGTTCTGTTGCATTGTTCTGTTCTGACAAGTCTGACAAACAAGAAAAGCTTAATTTAATATATGTGATTTTTCAACTTTTGGACTAAGTTCAGATAGCCCGATCACTTGGCGCATTTACCTAAATATTTAAATCTTCTATGAACCGGCAGATTGCGAGTTCGAATCCAGCTAAGCTATTTTCTGATTGTTTTTAAACTGAAAATAATAATTTTATTGTTTCTGTAATTAACAGAGTTATGTTAATATAAATATTACTAAAATTTTTACATGTAACATATAATAATTTTATTATTATACATAAATTATTACTTACATTTTTATTCTGTATAAATTTTATAACAATTATTTCCATAATAATTTTATATTACATAAATATAATTATTAGATTTTTACATTATTATATATAAAGTAATAAAATTAGTTTTTACTCTTTCATGAACTTAAAATGATGCATTATGAATCTACTAATTATCACTAATGTATGTTACATTTTATGTTTTATATAAAGCATTGATTTATTTTCTTTTATATATAAATGAATGATAATATCTATATATGCATTACATTTCATAATTAATTGCTTTAATGCTTCATTATTATTATTTTTAATTTACAATTTTTATTTATTTTCTGTACTTTTCATAAAATTTAGCTTTGAAAACCAAAGGTATTGAAACTTTGCATAATATTATGCTTTTTTGGAGACCAGTGAATGTCTCCTATTAGATATAAATCAGCTCATCAGCTTTCTCCGATTGGCTCAGTAGCTCACAGCAACTCGCACACAAAGTCATCCTATATAGACAAAATGGTGTAAGGCAATATGTCTATCAAGAAGACTTTACTGCGTTGCTGACCAATTTTGTCTCCTTGTATAGACTGACCTTTAGTAGCATTTTGTAATCTATAAGTACAATAACTTTTTAACATATACATATAAAATACAAGTGTGTTCTAATTTATTATTTTTAGATGAGATTAAAGAATTGCATTAGCTTTTTAAGAAATGGTCGTTAAACCTGAAACAATTCCTATCATAAATTTCCATCAGGAACTGATATACAAATGTCAGTATTTAACAAAATAAAAATATTTTGACATTTATCTTTAACATATTATCTTGTTAATAATATAACAAATCAAATTAATAAACTAAAAGCCTTTTGTTTTGCCACATGATGTATATGTTTTCATTTCAATTAATATTTTTTAAAATTTAATGATTTAAAAATATATTAATATTTTTTTGAACCAGACTAATATTAAACAGGAAAACAGTTACAGAACACAGCTTAGCATAAAAAGAAAGGCAATGAATATATAAATTAAATGCTAAAAGCTTTATTTAAAAAAAAATACATGTACTACCTTGACATATCTGTCACATCTTAAAAATTAAAGCATGTAGGATAGTTATAAAATTCAACTTCCTCTTCTTACTTTAAACTTTTTTGTTACTTTTGTTGTTTCTATAATGAAGCCTATTCAAATAGTGCCACGGCAAAGATAACATGCCCAGCAATCAACAAAATGTTATTGTTGTAGAGGTTGGATCTCGTAAACATGACCCCAATTTTTAACAATCAGCAAGGATGGCTGGACAATAAAAAATGCGTGCAGTTGGTCAATTCGAGTCTAGGCAGTTATCACAGTTTCTGTATGTTTTTTTTTTACCCTCTCTGTCAATTTTCAATTCTTTGTGATAGCCAGTTCAAAGCCTGACCATAGTTTTAATTATAAGTTGATTTCCAATGATGTTATGCAGCCGATGCTTTATTGGAATTGAATGTTCCTTTAATCTGTATTCGGCCACTGCATTTGCATCTGAGAAGGTGACATTTATGTAGTTATGTGTCTGTGTTCAGTACTAAAAATTTCTTTATAACGTAAAATCTTTTGATTTATCTCAAAGTCAATAGGCTGTTAAAAAATTAAATTTTAACTAATAAAATACTAGACATTTCATTTCATATCTTTGTACATTTTTTGTTTCTGACTTTTTAGGCAATTGTAACCAGTAGAATAAACCAGTTTTCTTTACAGAATCCTTCATGATGACACTTCCTTTTTGGTAGATAACATTTAAATGACCTGATATAACTAAACAATTAAATTAAGTATGAAAACAAGCAAATTTACCTGTCAGATTAATAAACAAACAATGTAAAATCAAACAAATATACCATTATGACTTCAATAAATATAAAACAGGAAATCCAAAAATTTGTCATTCAATTTTGTCAAAATTTGTCTGGCAATTTTAATGTCACAGTCACTGTATCCCCATGACCTCACAAAAAATTTTAAATTAGAGGCAAAAATTAAAGGTGCAGGTGAGAATATGGTAACTATGCTGGATATGAATATACTAGCTGAATATGGTAACTATATTATAGCTGTACTGTAAGTAACTTAATTTAAAATTCAAACTAATATACACAATAAAATATTACATTGCAAAATAAGTTGCTTATTATATTTACTAAATATTGATTATATTATCTCCTAATATTAATTTTAGAAGTATCTAAAAAGAGTGAACCCATAGGTAGTAAGTTTAATTCCGAAAATTGTTTTAAAGTAACTTGAATGTAAATTGTTAAAAATGTTTTACGGGGACTTGAATTAAATCATGAATAACAAAATTTCAATAGGGAAAAGAAATGAAATTAAAAGCAAGTAATCATTGCCATTGACATATATATATATCTATGTGTAACAACAATATAACAAAACGAAATGCAATAAAAATTTAAAGAATTAAAAAATATTTACTCACTGTGGAGTGTTTCCAGGAGTGGATCCAGGTTCTAATTTATATACTTTTTCTACTTCACACGTCTAAGAAAGAAAAGAAAAAAGTAAACAAAAACCCTAACGAGTGAATACATGAAGTGTACAGTAAGTTAGATGGTTCAAATGACATACAGTCAAAAGTCATTAATTCGGACACCCATAATTCGGAATGATCTATAATCCGGACCTCAAAACTAAAAACTTTCTGCGCATGCGCCGCGTTGACACATGCGCATAGGCATTTACGCGTGCACGTAAGACCTTTTACGACTGTGCATATGAGTGTGCGCAAGTGCAGAATACGTTTTTGCGTGCGCGTTTTATGTATAATGGACGTATAAGCTAAAATTATCTAATTATCTATTTCAGTTAATGTTGATGATTGCGTTGTTCCTTAATTTTCGAATTGGATCCGGCTTATTATTTTTTGCAGACTGTAAGAGCAATTTTATAAAAGTAAGCTTAAACTTTCGATTATATCAAATAGAATTTCCGATATATATTTGTTAATATGTAAAGGATCTAAAGCGAAACTATGTTTTGAAATCAGAAATCTGTTTATCAATTTCACGCTGCTCAGCGGGGGGAACGCTGCAGTGGGCACGTAATGAATTGGAAGTTGATCTGTCAGCACTATCCTTATCTTCAGCGCAGATGTTTTTATTTTATTTGGCTTATAATTCCTTACCAAATGTAGTATTTCATCTTGATATGCTCCGTTTTTGATATGATTTAAAACAAGTTCCTCGTCATTATAATTCACTTCGGATAGCGAAGAAAGTGACAGAGGTTATTGAAAACGAAAAAATTTCGATTGACAAATTAGTCGGTGTTCTCGACACAGCAATTATAGGACTTGAACGGCGGAACTTTGTAACTGAACAAGAAATTATGTCTGTTTAATAGAATTAAAGAGAAAGTATTATCACATGAAACGAAGCAAAACTTAAACAACTTAGATTGAAAGAAATGTTTAATAAAGTAAACAAATAAATATTAAGCTTTTTCTTTTTGCAAATTTTGATACCCTTTAGATCATAATTGTTCTTTATTTCATAAATTACGGTTTCAAATTTTTAATTTTAGAATTTCTGCATGCCATCTTATGAGATTTAAACTGATAATCTATAATCCGGAAAAATCAATAATCCGGAATCACCGAAGTCCCGACGAGTCCGGATTAACGACTTTTGACTGTACATATACTTTTGGTACATTCCTTTTATATAAAGAACATAAAAGAAATAGGTACTTCCTGATTATCTGCACCCAGCACAAAAAGTTGCCACTCATTGGTGACTTTAATGAATTAGTGAAAAATACTTGTTTGGCTATCTATACATGCGATATGATTGAGTTATGTTTTCATCACAAATATAACTAATTTCAAATATGTGCTTAACCTTCCCAGCAATAATTAAAAAAAAAAAAAAAAAAAAGATCTCTCTTCAAAAGCAAGGATTCTAACTGAAAAATCATGCTGGATACTAAAGTGTATTTTAAGTCAATAGTGTGATCTATCTATTCAGTCAGTCAGTAGTAAAAGATGTTCAAACTTTGCAAATATTGCATATAAAAGTGAACTTTTTATTTAAATAATTAAATTAAAATTAATATTTTATTTACATACATTTTGGTTAGTGATATCTATCTAAAAATTATATTATTTACACTACCCACCAACTGTGAGAAGCTGCATGCCAAAAAATTAGTTATCATTAAAAAAACAATTGTAACTGGATGTCGATATTCCATATTTAACGAAGACATGCAGATTTTTTTTGAACACACTTTATATAGACTGAAGTGCCACTAAGTAAGGAATAGACATTGATATGCAAATTTTATAACACTGTGCAGCATCTGTGCTCACATGAGGAAGTTGTGGTAAATGCACATACAGCTAGCACTATGGTTGTTGTTAATCACTCATTTCAATTGCCAGTATGGGTAAAATTTCTGATTTAGACAGCTTCAATCCTGGACAGATAATAGGCACTCGACGCATGGGCCACTGAATTTCCAAAATCCTCAGTGGGCTAGGATTTTCAAGGTCGACAATGTCAAGAGTATACCGAGAATATACGGATGGTGGTAAAAAGAATTAGCCATCGGGCAAATTGCAAAGGACAATTAACCTAGAACAAGCATGGTGTGAGATGGCTTATCCGTATTGTACAAAGTCAATGAAGCCAAACACAAGCTAAAATTACTACCCAGCTGAATCAGAGTGACAGTCGTAGTCAGTAAAAGGATCGTGCAATGCTCGCTTCACTGTATGGGCTTTGGAAGCCATAGACCCACAAGAGTACCTTTGCTGAATGTATGCCATCGAACTGCACTTCTTGCCTGGGCAAGAAAATTCAGAAAATAGACTCTGGTGGACTTGAAATGAGCAGCAAGGAGTGACGAGTCTCAATTCCGACAAATTAATACCAATGGAAGGCTGAGAATATGTTGTCAGACTCATGAAGCCATGAACCGTGTATGGCAGATTGAAACTGTACAAGGCCATGCTGGCTTAATCATGGTATGGGATGTTTTCTCTTCGCAGTGTTTGGGATCTTTGATACTTGTACCAACCTCCCTCCCTATGATTCGGTATGTAGAGTTACTGGGCAATCATCTCCACCTATTTATGTTGTGCTGTCATTCACATGGAAATGGAGTATCCCAGCAAGATAACTGCAACATTCACAGGTCTCAATTGGATGAGCGTTCTTCTAACTTCTCTGTTATAAACTGGTTACTTAAAAGCCTGACTTAAATTATACTGAGCATCGTCATTTTAATTTGACGCCTTCCCAGACATTTTGCCAAATTTTTATTGATTTCCTTCTCTTTAAGCATCTTTTCTAACAATCAGAAATTTGTCTCAATACGCAAACCAATGCTCCGACTAGTTTCTACATGCTTTATCTGCTAACTTGTCAACCTTTCCAAAATATGCCTATGAGGGTTTACTTGATCTGGTAAAAGTTAAATAGTTCCAAACTCTCTGACAGACGTGAAGCAAATTATTGCTATGTCTGAAAGTAACTATAATATCAGACAAAGGTTTAAATAAGCCTCTTATTTAAAAAGTTCTTATACGACAACGAAAAATAAAATTGTTTTATTTCAATGTTATTTTTAAGTATAATTTCAATATATTACTATTATTTTAGTGAAATTTATCAACGTTACAATGTTTTAAAAACAACAGTCAAAAAATTCCCAGATCTCGGAATTAAAAACTTTTTACAGAAACTGATCTTAAAATCGCCAAATTCAGAAGGTAAAAAGTTGTTTAAGAGTTCTTAGAAAAAATGAATTCTGAAATGCTTATGTTTAATTTCTTGCTAAGAAACTCCAGTATCCCACCATCCATATTAGAAATAGGAACAAATTATAACTCATGAACCCATTCAAAAATAACCATATACAGGGTTCGTACACATTTCTGCACATGGAAATTAAGTACTTTTAAGGACTCTTAAGGAGCATTAATGAAAAAAATTAAGGACCTATCAGCAAATAGGAGCTAAATAATTAAATTCAATCAGCTTATATCTGAACTTCACTTTTATAATAAAGTTCTAAGAATAAAAATAGATCCGTAAGTAGGATGCATTCTTATTAAACAAAATTTAATAAACATAATAAATTTGAGAATAAAACCCACTTTATAAAATTTATCAAGTAGCATTAAATATTTTAAATGTATAATAGTTGGACATATTTGAAAGAAAATTAGGGACATATTATTGACAGCTTTATGCTGATTTTTTCTTTTATGTCTCATTTTGTCATGTACTTACTAACAGAGACTAGAGGTTTAATAAATAGTAGGTAAATTTTATGTCAAATGGCATAGGTTAAAATGAGAAATAAAATCATAATCAGTATTATTCGTAACAGAAGATTAGCTGTTGCTAGGGCTGCTGCTTGCCGAGAGAGAGACCCGTTGATCAGAAAAATCCTGAAAGCCTGATGTAGTTTTGAGATTGGCAAGTTTTGAAAGTTACTTGTACTCCATCTGTCTGACGCAGTTAGTGTTATAGCTCCATGTAGAAATCCTGGCATTGTCAGTTAGTTAATATACACTCTTTTGCAAATAAAAATGAAGCACCATGAAGGAAGTAGTTGTTTTTGATGAAATTGAATATGTGTATAGCTCATACACAATAAAATGATTAAAAAATCAAGGTCATAGTGCCTGTTCACGGTTCACAATCACTCATTGAGTGTTCAAATTAGTAGTTGGTCGAACCGCTCCTGGCGGCAAGGCATGTTTGAATTCATCGAGGCAAGGAATGGTAGAAGTTCCTAATCATCCTGCGACACATTCTGCCAGGCATTCATCAGTTGTCACTTCATTTCTGCGATATTTTGTGATGCCCGAATCTGGCAGCCTACTATGTCCTAGACATGCTTGATTGGTAAAAGGGCTGGTGACCTTGCTGGCCAAGGAAGAGTATCAACTACATGGAGACAGTCCAGAGTATGCTAGCGGTATGTGGCCTGGCATTATCTTGTTGGTAAATGGCCCCAGGATTACGTGACATGAAGGGTAATGCAATCGGCCGCAGGATGGTATCAACATATCGTTGTGCTGTTAAAGATGTATGAAGGATGACTAAAGATGACTTGCTGTCATAAGAAATAGTGTGTCCCACACCATCACACCAGGGGTTATGGCTGTATGCCTTTGTAAAACGAAGGCTGATTGGGACTGCTGGCCCCATCCTCTCCAGACATGAACACGGTTGTCATCTTCTTCAAGAGTGAAGCAGGATTCATCGCTGAACACTATACGATGTCAGCCTGATGGCAGCCATGATGATCGGCTATGACACCACTCCAGACGACTCAGCCAATGTTGTGGGGTCAAAGGCAAACATCTTAAAGCCTCTGTGAGAGTAACCCCACCTCAGACAAACGCCGTGAGATGGTGGACGGTACCACAGGAGGTAGAGACGTAGCTGCAGTGCGTTAAATAGTTGACAATGATATTGTTGTGATGGTTCGGGCCTGACGAACAATCATCCTATCTGGCCTTGCATTAGTGCTACTTGGCCTTCCAGTGTCTTCATTTAGTTGGCAATTTCCTTGTAGCAACCATTGCTGCCAGAATCGTTGCACAGCAGTGTCTATACGCTGCAGGCGGCGACCTGTTGCTCAGTATGACCACCCAGCTTCATGCAACCCTACAATGCGACCACGTTCGAAGTCAATTAGTTGTCTTAAGATCTTTGATATCGTCGTAATAGCATCTTTAGTTGCTTCTTTACGGAATTACAATGACAGCAAAGATAAATTTTCCGCCTCTGATACTGGTTTTATACTTTGCGAATTGCACACTATAAATGTGCGCTATAATCGCAATTCCTGTTCATTTGCCTTGGCACTTTGGTCATTTGCATGTTCAATCAAGATGTTTTTGCATACCGAATTTCGTGCCGTCACAGAAGACATTTTTGGTGCTTCGATTTTTTTGCAAAAGAGTGTATTTTAAGGTTCCAATAAGCCATTAATGCAGCCGAGGTGATAAATTGCTTTGTATGTATTATTTTAAGTCTCATTAGATGCAAAGAATAAATTTACAATAGTTTTTACACTTTTTGTGCTGTATCTTGTGGCCACAGTAATGATTAATGAAAAGCAATAACTTTCTTTAATGTGCAGAGATAACTTTTAAAGGTGAGGAGTTAGTTATTAAATAATTAAATTAGGTAGTTTAATACCCTCAGTCGTGATAGATTTACATGACCACTATTAAAATCACAATTTAATAACATTTCACAGTTTAAAATGCATGTAATTTATGACACTGATTCTTAAACAGTATTAGGATAATTACACATTAAAAGTTACAAAACAAAATAGTTTTGCATCTTTTTAATTCAAAGTCTCTCCAAACATTTTGGTTAATTTATATATTTTTTTTTTCCTCTTTAAATATCTTTTCTAACAATTAAAAATCTGTTTCAATACACAAACCAATTTTCCCACTAGTTTCTGCATGCTTTATCTACTAACTTGCCAATCTCTCAACAGTGTACCTAATGAGGTTTTACGTGATCTGGTAAAAGTTAAATAATCTGAAACTTCTGAGAGACATGAAGCAGATTATCATTATGTCTGAAAGTAACTACAGCGTGACATCAAGATTTAAGTAAACTTCTTATTTAAAAAGAACTTGGAACATACAGGCACATTCTTATGTTGACAAAATAAACTGCAGCTTATGGTGATGCAATTAAACAGGAACAGTGAAATTCAAACTAAGAATGTGGAGTAGTAGTCAAAGACTACACAATTTAAAATTAATCTAAGGTAGCTCAGTAACTTTATCGTAGTAACAAATTCAAATATTAGCAACGATAATGCAAAGATGAATAATTACAAATTATCAGAGCAGGCAGGAACTAAGGTAATATCCAAGTGGAGGGCAGAAACATTCTGTTTTACAATCCAAAAATCTCACTTTTAAAACTATCTGATTTGCATTATGATGAGGAAATGGAATGGGGAAGCTATAGTAAAGGCTAAAATTATAAACAACTGATTAATTTGCATAATAATAACTATACATATCTTTGAAAAATAATTTCCTTCCTCATCATGTATTCAGTTTCTTTCAATCCTCTTCATTTTAGAATTTTTGGAATTAAAGATTTCTGTTATTCTAAAAAACTGAATGCATTTGGGATATAAAGAAAAAGCTGCTAATTTTATTTCTTTAGTAATATGAACATTCAGAATAAATATAAAATAACATGTGATAAGGGCTGGTTTCAGAGCCAATGAGGCAGAATTTTTAGATTTTAGTGACACACCGAGCAACAAAATCTAGAAACGGCAAAACTTTTAGAATTTAGAACAGGGACTGGCAGCATAATTTAGAAGGCACTAGGCGGCAGAATTCAGGAACCACAGAGATTTCATCAGGTGGGAAAATGCTCAGCACCAGTCCTGTGTATGATCCACTGAGACATATAAGGTGAATCTTTTAAATTGTCACTTTTCAATTTCTTATTAATAGAATTTTTTTTTTATAAATGCCTGTCAATGTGAAAAGATTAGAAACATTTTTTATATTTCCCATGCTTGTGTCTAGTGAAAAGTTTGGAAAATAAAGAGAAAACAAACATGTTAAGGAAAAGACTTCTAGCATCAGAAGTACAATATTCAAACATTATATTTTCATTGTCCTTCCAAAAGTTCTTCACAACTCATCATAAAATTTCTGTAAAATACATCCATTATGTCTTAATACAATGAAGATATTTTTTATTCTGTCACATTTTTCTGGAGCCTTCTAGAATTGTGGGTCTGTAAATCTTGCCTTTAAATACTTCTAAACTTTCCAAGTTGCAATGTCTAAAACCCCAAATAAATATTAGCCCTACCAATTCTGTAATAGAAAAAAAGGTCAGAAATATTTTGAAAAAAAAAAAAAAAAAAAAATCAGTGGGAAAAAAAGTGTGAAATTAATTTTATAGACAAAACTGATGCATATTCTTCTGATAATTCTGAAACATTTACATGGGAAAACGTTTTACAATGAAAAAAATTAAAAGGAAGAAATTTTTAATTAATTACATAGCTATTTTGCTTTTGTTATGAATTGTTTTATAAACTGTGCTTTATAACATTTATTATCTTGTTTATTTTTCATATTCAAAATACTGTATAATAAGTCGCCAAAACGGAAAGTAATGTCTCTTCATAATATGACAGTAAAATAAATAAACAAATAAATAAAAATAAATATAAATGTTTTATTTTAATGTTATTTCTTAAATATAATTTAAATATATTACCATTATTTTAGTTAAACTTATTAATGTTATAATGTTTAAAAAAAAATCTGTAGAGACATTAGGAATTTTTGGAAGCAGGCAAGATGAAAAATTAGCAACCGTCTTCGTCGGGAATTGAACCGCAGACTTCTGGAATATCGGCCCAGCATGCAGAACCACACCACGGAGGCATGCTAGGAAGGCGGGAGAAATACCTTATAAATCAACGAAAAATTCCCAGATCTCCAAATTAAAAATTTTTTTATAGAAACTGACATTAAAATAGCCAAAATTTTGATAAGTAACTAAATTTCAAGTCGTTTAAAAAAAGAATTCACATCTACAAAAGCAGAAAGTTGTTTAAGAGCTCTTCATTAGAAAAAAATGATGCTTCACTTCTTGCTTAGAAACTCCAGTATCCCACCCTTTATATTAGAAATAGGAACAAATTATAACCCATTAAAAGGATAAGCATATTTGTCAGTGAATTGCCAAAATATTCCTCCAAAATGATAATTCACACTGAAAACAGCAGTTGTAAAAACAAGACAGAATTTTCAGATTATTAAAATTAAGGACCTTCTGACGATTTTGGCCGAAATTAAGGACTATTAAAGACCAAAATTCGATTTAAAAAAACTTAAGGACTTTTAAGGAATCCTAAGGACTGTACAAACCCTGACTTTTCACTGTTGCGCATTAAAGTTAGATGGTTGAGAAAATGGATGTCCATTTGTAGCAAAAATTAAAGCAAGATGAAAATTTTAATAAATCAGGAATTTTTTTTTAATATTATGACCTCTGGATACCATTTTTATATACATATTAGTCAGCTATAATTTTCTCTAAATTAACAAAAATGAAAAAATATAGAGACAACACATAAAAAAAGGAAAAGAGGAAAACATTTTTAGCATATTTATAAAAAATTATCAATTAAAAAAATTTTTGCTTATGAAATTTCCAATATAAATGTTTTAAAGTTAGGGCAAGAAGAGCTGAAACTGAATTTTGAAAACTGTTGAAAAATTCATATGAGCTACTTCTAATTAATTAATTGAATTCCTTTTTAGTTAATTATTATTCTGTTTATCTACTAGTCTAACTTATTAGCTGTTTTTTAATTTGTTAAAAACAGTAAAAAATTTATTTCATATCTAACTTGAAAGTTTTATAAAAAAAAATTCTGTCAGTTTAGAATTCTTTAATTCTATATTTTACATGTTTTCTCTTAATTCCATATTTTACAGTACATCTTTCTTTTCTTTTCCAGGTGAAAGGAAAGTTTAATAAAAAATTGATCTCTAAAAAACCAAGCTTGGTTAAGATCTTAGCTCAGGCCCAGATCAAGAACCCACATTTTTTTTCTTTGTCATAAAAATACAGAACTTACAATTTTCAAGGGGGGGGGACAGTTATCGGCATTCCAACTTGGTGCTTTAAGTATGTATTTATATTACTTAATAATTAATAAAGCCCTTAGAGAAACCACCCTTATTCAAAGATACTGACTCTTGAATTGTTGACCCCCTCACCCTTTTTGTTTCACTTTTTCTTGGAATATTGTAAATCATGGGTAGGGGAAAATGCCAGAAATCTTGTTTGCATAACAGCCCAAAAGTTCTAGTTATACTACTGAACCATCACCATGGAAATACAAGATGGACACCATGATATATTCTCACCCTGTTATATAAAAAAAGTTTTGCATAAAACCACAATATATTTTCCATAAAATATATTTTTCCATAAAAAATGTTTCCCTAAAAAATTTGTATGAATCTAAAGACAGAATCTTACCAACTTCAAATCCCTACCCACATGTTTCTCCTCCTTTATGTAATGTTTTTCATGTATTTTTAAAGTGTTTTATATTTTCTGTACTACAGTATGAAGTCCGAGATCCATACTTGTCGGGACTTCGGGAATTCCAGATTTGGGATTTTTCCAAAAATTAGATCATCAGCTTAAATTCAGTAGGATGGTGTGTAAAACCATAAAACATATGAAATCTTGATTTATGATCTAAAGAGTATCAAAACTTTAAAAAATGTAATATTTGTTTATTTTAATAAAACATTTCTTTGAATGTTTAACAGTGTTAATTTTTTAAGTTGCTTAATTTTTTGTGCTAATATACTTTCTGTTCAATTCTATAGACAGACTAATTTTTTGTTCAGTTACAAAATTTCACTGTTCAAGTCCTGTAGTTGCTACGTTGAGAATTCTGACCAACTTGTCAATCGATACTTTTTTGTTTTCGAAAACCTCTTTGTCACTTTCTTCTCTATTTAGTGGTATTTTCTGGATTTAGAATCATACTACAGATTTCACAATCCATTAATTGATTGATGATTGGAGCACTGTCATCTCAATGGAAAAAGTTATGTTATCATCTTTAGCTATTATCGCTTCTTCACAAAATCCACTAACTGGAAAATTTCACCTATGGTTTGTGATATCTGAAAGCCTTCAAATTCGCGGCTATCATCTTCATCATCCTCATCATGAAACACGGTAGCTGGCCAAGCATTTTTTAAAGTATCTGGAGGCACATCCTCCCATGACCTTGCGATGCTCCATACAGCAGATTTTATGGTAAAATATTTCAAAATTATTGAATAGTCTTGCCATTGTTCAAGAAATCTAACATGGATTTTAAAAGTGCTACTTTATACAGTCAAAAGTCGTTAATCCAGACTCGTTGGGACTTCAGCGATTCCGGATTATAGATTATCAGTTTAAATCTGGTAAGATGGCATGCAGAAATTATAAAATTAAAAATATGAAACCATATTTTATGAAGTAAAGAACAATTATGATCTAAAGGGTATCAAAATTTACAAAAAAAAAAAGCTTAATATTTATTTGTTTACTTTATTAAACATTTCTTTCAATGTAAGTTGTTTAAGTTGCTTCATTTTTTGTGCTAATACTTTCTGTTCAATTCTATAGACAGACATAATTTCTTGTTCAGTTACAAAGTTCCACTGTTCAAGATCTATAATTGCTGTGTCAAGAATACCGACTAATTTGTCAATCGAAATTTTTTCATTTTCAATAACCTCTGTGTCACTTTCTTCACTATAGGAAGCAAATTATAATGAAGAGGATTTTGATTTAAATCATATCAAAGACGGAATACATTGAGATGAAATACTACATTTAGTAAGGAATTATAAGCCAAATAAAATGAAAACATCTGCCCTGAAAATAGGAATAGTGCTGACAGATCAACTTCCAATTAATTGCAAGCCGCGGCATCCCCCCCCCAAATTTGCTAAGCCTCAGGTATGAAATGATTTTCAAACCTTAACGCTTGCATCATCCGTGCTCTTTTATTTGCATGATATATAACGGGAAAATCGTTATTCCTTTAGATGCTCGAGGTTGTGTATTTTTTCTGATTACAAAAAGTTTACACTTGTGCGTTCCTGCAGCATTTGCACATGCTAAAATTGTTAGTCAAGCTTTGGAATCTTTGACACCAGTTGCAGCCTTTTTTTAGGGGTTGTTAAGGTATTTCATGGTACATGTTACCAGAAAAGACCAGTTTCATCAGTGTTGTAAATTTGTCCTGAAGATAACATTTCATTATGTACGTTATCAATGAATTCATGTGCAAATAGTTCAGCAACCTCAGTATCAGCTGAAGGTTTTCACCTGAAATTTTTAATTGCATTATACCATGGCAATTTTAAAATTTGATTAGCCAACCTAATGAATATGTGTACTCAGTTTTTTAGTTAATTTCTTCATGAAATATTTTGGCTTGAGCCATTAGCTCTGGACCCATAAATGGTACAACCTCGCTGCATCTCTGTGATCATTCAATCATCACTTTGTTACGATTGTCACTTTTAGCACAGTGAACAATTTTTCTGTTATTTATTGCGAATGAGGCATCAGAATCCACAAAAAATTCATTAAGTTCCTTTTTTTTTGTTATGCTATATACGGTTGACTTTCTAATGCTATGCTTCTTGCATAATTTTGAGATGGATATACCTATATCCATTTTTTGCAGCAATTTCACTTTTAATTTAATGGACATCAAAACATGCTTTTGCTTTGTAAATCCTGCTGCAGCTCCAGAATTAGACAATCTTTTCAACATAATTCAAACTTTAGTTTTCAGAAAATTGCTGTAATTTTAACAGCCTGCATAAAATATGAAGCTGGATCAAATCAGAAAGTTAAAGAACAGTGCAGTCTGCTGTATTAACTGAAATTCTCTGGAATCAGTAAATTTTAGCCTAGCTTAACAGCATTCACTATACATTATTGGCTACATACCATGAGATTGGCAATGAAAGATTGTTGCGTTAAATTTTGTCTTGCTTCTATGGCACACTGAGACAATTAAGTCTGAATTGTATTAATTTATTTATTTATTACACTTATGTCTAATTCTTGCACATTATTAAGGCTTATCCGAGTCCCGAAAAAATAAATCCCCACATATACTTAAGCTTACTGAAGACTGGCGCTTGATGTTTTGCCCCCTGTTGCAGTCTCTGTGGGTCCTAAATTCTGCTACTAAGCATCTCTCTATGTTCTAAATTTTGGCTGCCCCTTTATTTTGGGTACTAAGGATTTCCCTAAATTCTAAAAATTTTATCATCTTTTAATTTTGTTACTCCGTACTTCTCTAAATTCCAAAAATATTTTCTTCCCTAAATTCTGCCACTCGGTAAGGCCATACAAGCTCTGGCGTCGGTTCTGGGTTTATGTAAATAAAAAATCATTTATTCTTAATTCAAATAGCACTAAATGTACTCTTTTCACCTATGCGTAACATTAATTTGCATATGGAAAGAAATTTTTTTTTAATTTTTCCTTGTCAATATTTAGCGCATTTAACTTAAATCTGTAATCATCGCCAAGCATAATGTCAACATAAAAGGTTTCCACAATCTCTGTTATTGAATTAGTAATATAAAAAAAAATGTTTAGGCATCGCTGCATAAGTTGTCATGTGTTGATAAACATACGGTGATGAAAGAAAAGTATAGTAAATAATGATTCCCCAGGTTGGTGTCAGGGATATAAAATATTAGTAGTTGTAAAATCTGCGATGTTTCTACTTGTATGTAGAATGTTTCAGCTTGAGATGTATGCCAAGCAGATATACAGCTACAGGGCCAAATTACTGATCAGACAAATTTATGCTAAAATAATTGGTAATGGCGTATTTTATTTAGTGCCAAAGTGAAATTAAGAATCGAGATTCTCCATATGTTTTCTTACAGGGGGAAAAATTATAAGTGCATAAACAAATTTTTTTCATGTTGGTGGCTTTAAGGTCCGGATTTTAGATTATTCCAGATATTGGGCTCTGTACTGTATTATTAATCCCTCTAGATTAGATGACATTTCATCACCAAGTCCAATCGAGAACTAGCATAACTATTTTAGAGCTGATATTATTATTAAGAAATAGTTTTACTCCATAATTATATTAATATTAGCAAAGCCTCATTCAAAAAAATAATGGAATAATTTTTACAAAAGCATAATTACACTTACCTTTAACTGACTGAAATTTACTATATACTCCAAAGAAGAAATTAACTCTTTATCAAGCACAAGATCTTTTTTACCCTCAATCTATAAAACAGACAGCAATAAATTAAAAATACCTTATACTTTTTCCATTATGAGAATGATTTTTATTTTAAAATACAATATTAAAATTAAATACACAGTATTTTGTACTAATAAGTAAGTCATTGATTAAATTTTCTAATTATCATGTGATTTATTTATTAGTATGAAATTAATAATTACTTTATCTCATAATTATTATTTTATAATAAAATAATTACTGTGCATTTTCACAAGCAACTAGCATTACCATCAAATTTGGTAATGACTTGCATTTTAATTTAATATACTGAGAGTAAACTGCGTAGGGTATAATATAAGACAGCTTCTGACATTAAAAGTTACAGGGAAATAAAAAGATAGGCTCAGATACAGAAGTCCAATATACCAATGTAATCCCATAGAAAAAGTAATTGCACGTTCCAAATATCTTCTCTTGAAATAAAACTAATTGAACATTATTTTTTCATAAAAATTGGGGAGTAAGTAGTTCATTATATTAAGATACTTTTTAATGTTCGGCTGTATCTGCATGATACATACAGCTTTCAGAAATGCATTTTAAGTAAGAAAACTTATGTTTAGACCAATACGTTATGACAAATGATTTTCTCAACTTTAAAAAAACAATCAGCAATTTTCATGTTCATGACTAAGATTACATCAGCTAATTTTCCTGTGAGAATGACTGAGTTCAAATGTTAGAATTAAACAATTTAAAGGCTGTAAAATAAATAGCAGTCTTCTCATTAAAAATTTTTCAGCCCTGCAGATTTTAATAAAATATAAAATCATAAGCTGCAAAAAAGGAATGTTAAATCATCGCAAAAGCTTTTATTGCAATGAAATAGATAATACACTTATTCCTTATTTAAACTGAAACACACGGAATCCTGGCTTCAATACCTTTTCATTTTTGCTAGAAATTGTAGTTTTCTTTAGAGATCAGCCACCCATTATGCAGATGAGATCTCATAGCTTTTGGTTTATATTTGAATCATTCGATATTTAAATGAAATTGTACAATATATTAAGTCCCAGTAATTTATCATGTAGTAATAATAATCTTAACGAATGGTGGGTTATGAAAAAATAAAATAAGCAACTATTTAAATCTAGTTAATAAATGCTACTTAAATACAGCTCCTTAGCAGATATAATATGCTATTCCACTCAAAGCGTTAAAAGAAATTAACTTTGTATATGTTATGTGAACAACTTTTAAACGTAAAAGTATATTTATGGATACCCCTTGGGAAATATTGACGATTTTTGGTGGTACCGAGTTTGTTGCTATTTTAGCTTTGTATAGCGGAGATTTTAGCACCAAAAATCACCGCTACACAAAGACAAAATAACAATTCAAAGAATTGCACAAACTTGGTATCCATGTACACAATGGCCTATTTTCACTTAAAAAATATCACAGAATTGCACAAATTAGGCATTGCGCATTTCCTCGACTTTGTCCATGTATACATTGATATATTTTCACTTAAAAAGTCAAAGGAACACCCAATTCTAGGTAAAAGTGTATTTACGGAACATTCAAATACTCAGGTTAGCATAAATGAAACAACAACTTCGCGATAATACAAGGGGTACCATTTAGAGTTGACTTTAAGGTACCCCTTGTATTATCGCGAAGTTGTTGTTTCATTTATCGCCAAGTTGTTGTTTCATTCATCGCCAAGTTGTATCATTAAAGGTGATGTGGTGTATTTAATTATGGCAAAGCACACGAGGGCTATCTGCCTAAAGGGAGGGATGCCTTTCGTGGAGGACTTTCTAAGGGAAACTGGCTCGTATACACGTTACACATGGGGAAAACCACGAAAACGCCCATGCAGCCAGCCCATTCGCAGGATTCGAACCTCAGACCGAACTACCAGTGTTCAGCGTCTTTACCGCTCGGCCGCTGGTGGGCTATCATTAAAGATAACCTGAGTAGTTTATGTTATGGAAATCCTATAATGACGTAATCGTTTGCATTATTCTGGGAAATTTTGAATCATGGGATGTTTTGCAAGGGCTTTTGTAGTGTGTGTTGCTTAGGAAGTGCATTGCTTAGATGGTACAATGGCTGAATGTAGTAGGATTAGTTTGATATTTCTGCACAATTTGGAATGAAAGGGAAAAAGTGCATTAATTGACTGGTGTGTAAATGACAGTTTACTTAGTAGCCATAGTCTGGAACAACATAGTATATTTTTGGCTCTTATTTTTGTGAATTTCTGTGGCGACACCGATATACAGATTGTAGTTCAGATAATTTTAGAAAGTTTTTGGATGCTGCTATGGAATTTTGTGTGCCATAGACTGAAGACGAACGAATTTCTAAATAAGGTAAGGAGATATTTGCCTTGTGTAGTGCTAAAATACATAACAGGTTTTCCTTTTTGTGTTATTTTATTGTTTGGTTTAAAATGTAGTTTATTGAGATGATGTATTTTTTGTTTGCTTCTAGTGAAGAATTGGGTGCTCCTTTGACTTTTTAAGTGAAAATATATCGATGTGTACATAAACAAACTCAAGGGAGTTCGTAAAGCATAGTTTGTGCAATTCTCTGATGTTTTTAAAGTGAAAATAGGTCGATGTATACATGGATAAAGTCAAGGTAGTGCACAATGCCATTTCTGTGCAATTTGAAGATTTTTTTTAAAGTGAAAATTGACTCTTTGACTCGTTCTTTTGGCTTGAGTAGGCAGGCCAAAATAAGTCAAAGAATTACGCAAACATGGTATCCATGTACCGCCAAAAATCGCCAAAGGGTTCCTTAAAATATACGTTTACCAGGGTACCCTTCAGTCTAATCTAACCCTTTCAAATATTTAAATGCCTTCAGTGGAATATTTAAAGGGAAAAAAGGCAATAATCTTGAACATATTGCCATCATAGAGAGAAACACACAAGTGTTTGTTTTAAACATCAAAGAAAATTGTACTTCAATCTTATTAAAATCATCTTAAAACACAAAATGCTAATATGCCAAACATTGATTTAGATTTATCTGTTAACACTGCACAAGACATAACTTTTGAATGTGTAATTTGCTTGATACAACTTTTTCTTATTTATTTTCATTATATTATGAATTTACTATATATGGATGTGTGCAATACACACTAGATGTCTTTAAAAAAATTATGTATGCAAAAATGTTCAAAATTTTGTAAATGAAATTTAAAGGTAATAATTATATATGCAAAAAATGTGCTATGTGTAGAAAGCAACATGCTTGAAATACGAGAGAGTGTGTGTATGTGATTATGGCAAGGCCTCAAGGGCTATCCGCCTAAGAGTAAGGATGCATTCGTTGAGGACTTTCTAAGGGAAACTGGTTCGTATACATGATACACATGAGAAAAATCACGAAAACATTCATGTAGCCAGTCTGTTTGCGGGATTCGAACCTCAAACTGAACTACCAATGTTCAGCGACTTTACTACTCGGCTGCTAGTGGGCACCTAAAATATGAAACCAAAAGAATATTTCCTATATGCAAATATCTTTAGCATGCAAAACAAACAAAAAATAAGTAAAAAATCAAGAAAGAGCCAGGTTAGTTAAATGATAATGATATAAGTTAAATGATACACACTTCATTTTGTAAATGAATACATATGGACTGGGAAGATACTAAATCAATTTACATGAAAGAATTTATCATGAAAACAGATTGGGTGTTAATTTACATGAAAGAAAGCAAGATATGCAGATAATTAAGAATGAGGTATATGGTAACAGTTGATTTGGCAATAAATATTGCTAAACAGGAATCTGGAAGATGGCCAATAGTAACCTTAATGTACAGAAATCTAGACCAAATAGATTCCATGTTTTAAGTAACTAAATAATTCAACAAATAAGTTCCATGTTTTAAGTAACAAAAATATATATTTCAACTACATTTCATTAATTTTATGTACGCATTCTACTGTGCATTATATTTTACAGCCATGCACAATAAAATGTGAAATTTAATTATTTTTATAGCTTTATTAATTATATGTACATGCATATTTCATTCTTGAAAAGGGATGAAAAAGATGATCAAGGCATATTTCATTACAGTACTTCATCTACTGAACAAACAAGCTTCGTATTTCTTACAAAAATTATTTTGTTGTATATAAAATCAATTCTGAACCTATCTTGAGATACTGTACCATTCTTTAGAGCGACAGATTTTCCGATAAAATATAAAATCAAAATAAATGAATACAATTGAAATAATTATAAAATCAGAATAACCGATTCATATTTACGGACAGAAATAAAATGAAATAAAAAAACTAATTCACGGAAATAAAACTAAATATATTGTCGAATAAATATTTGACATAATTATGAATACTAAATTCCCAAATTTACAGAACAAAGTTATGCAAAAAATGAATGAATTAATATAAAACTTGTCAAAAAATAAGACAGCAGAACTTTAAAAATAACTGAATTCAATTTTTAGATTTTTTAAAACAATTATTTCTAAAAGGTTGTCGAACCAACTAAGAAAAGTTACTGATAAAACGCAATTTAAAAATTATATTAAAATTTAAAAAAATAAAGGTGAACTCACGGAATTTAGCATATTTAAAAGCTTTTCAGAGGACACTTTTTTTAAAATAGCATTCAAATTTAGCTGTAAACATGCAACAGCCGCCATCCTTTCAAAACAACACCCCGTACCACAGCATACGCAGAAATTAAATTCCCTTCACTTCCGACAGCAAAATTGACTTCCGCGAGCAGACGATAGTACTGACGTGTGGAGTGACGTGTGTAGCCTTAGGAAGAAGTTCAAATCTTCATACCATAGTATATCAAGTAAATTTCAATAAAGCTCTGATAACAATAGCAGGTTGAAACGTATGTGACAAATATGATAGCAATTTATATAGGACTGAAAAATATATTTAGAGAAAGCAATTCTTTTTCAGCATATTACAGACAGACAGACCAAGGAGGTTAGAATAGAAGGAGGGAAGGTTCAACTCAAAAGGTGAAGCTTCGCGGCCATGTTATTGTTATCGCTGTGACTTGTGCAAGGAAGTCCGTAATTACAATATTTTTTCTTCTTTTCTTTTCGAAGCATGTCAGCTTGTGTTGTATATGAATGCACAAACAGATTTTCGAAAAAGATTCCTGAGATTACTTTTCCCGCGTAAATATTGATTTTCTTTTTTTTTTTTTTTTTTAATGTAATTTGATAAGTTAGGTAAAAAATATCACAATGTCATGTTGTTTTCTTTCCAGATGTGAAAAAAGGACTTAATAATCAAAATATGTTAAATACATTTTAATGTTTCTGTTTATAGCTGGCATCTTTGTCCTTGACATACAATGATGTATGCTAGAATTTAAACTGTATAATTTGAACGTTTTAGGTAATTCGTTTGATAATTTTCATGAAAAGTAAGACACCAATTCTTACTATTTTTATGAATTGTAAAGGTGTTAAACAAAGTAATGCTTTTCTTTATGTATTAATTATTATTAATTTTTAAGTTTTGTGAACTGTTGGGAATACAATTTGTGCATTTGATCAAGATAAACTAACTTATCTGTTGTTAAAAAAATGTTTTTTGCATAAATTTACAAATTTGGGGGAAGTATAGCGATAAAAGTAAGTAAAATATTTACACAACTGAACATGTGGGAAAGATGTATCCAAAAATATAGGTATAGGTATATTTCTGTAATTCAGCTTAATTAAAGGCAATTTCTTTGAGATTCATAAATATGAAACGCGCATAAACTGAAATCCCTGAATTCACATAAATCTGTTTTATTTTATTAATATTTATTTTTTTGTTGTTATAAGGTTGTTGGTTGTGAAAAGAAGCTATTTAAACTTTCATTTAAAAAAATGCAACTTGTGACTATTTTTTTAGAAAATTATCTGCTATTAATTTCAGGTTAAAATTATTTTAAATGATTCTTTAATAAATTACAATATTGTGAATAAATCAGAAATATCACTTCTTAAAGGAAAAATTGGAAAGTACACCCAACAGGTTGCTAATAAAACCTAAACAAATTCTTGAAATATGCAGAAACATTATTTTTAAAGGCTTTAATGGTATGCACATGCATTTAGATTTCGAAGTATTTCTTAATGATGTTCTGTACGTAGTAAATTACGGATATCATCTTTATAACTTTAAAACAAAAAACTAACAATAGCGAAGCATTTCATTATAAATTTTACATATTTTTAGTGGAAAATACATGCACGGAACAGCTTAAAAACACGTACGTTTCACTGCCGTAATGCAATATTTTGAAGTTACAAATATGGACGCCTCTTGTTCGGTGAAGTTTCATTCCCTGATAGTGGAGGAAACTGCGAACCCTCCCTCCTTCTATTCTAACCTCCTTGAGACAGACAGACAAAGTAGACAGATGTCTTGTTTGCACCCGCTAAGTCTTTCTGCACCGATGGGCGAAAAATCAAGTATAGGTGCGAAGGAAAGGTATATAGAAAGAGGGGCAATTTCGTATTTGAGGAGAGTAAAAAGGAACTTCGTACATCTTGTACAAGTTCAAAAGGCCAGGAAGAAAAGATGGGACAAAGTAAAATTTAAAATAAATGGCCCAAAAATAATAGAGGTAAAAAAAAAGGGCCTATAGAAAGAAAAGGAAAAGAAGTAGAAAATATCCTAAAATACGATTGTGTCCATGAGTGTAGTTAAAAGGAGAAGAAGCTGTCTTCATTTACAATAAATAGTGTCTCACAGATGTGTGTGTGTGTGTGTGTGTGTGTGTGTGTGTGTAGTGAGTGTGTTTGGTAATGGTGAATAGATGTGTTACTGGGGAAAAAACAAATATTGACGGTGTTAAAATGCTTCGTATCAAGGTATTTAGCATGGAATATAAAGTAATATGTATGCTTGCATCCTGAGATATCAACAAAAGTCATCAAACAAAAGTATATATTAATTTAACCAAAGTAACTTATGCTACTTTCATTTTCAACATTTTCATACATTTTTCAAAAAACAGCAGCAGACTAACAACATAGAACAAAACAAAACAAAACAAAACAAAACAACAACAACAAAAAAAACCCCACACATACCCCCCCCCCCAAATATATATATATATTGTGTAAATTACTGAGTATATGTATTAAAAACACAAATTAAACAGTATTTATTAATTTAACTATCATAATTTATTACAAGATTAATTATTTTACTATCATAATATATTACTAGTTAATTAATGTTAGTATAACACAATGAGGCACACTGTTATTTATATAAGCTCATAGTTCTAAAAATTCATTTAAGGCGGTGAAGAATAAACCATCCCTTACATATGGACATTTAACAAATAGCAAAGAACAGTATGAGAAAAAATCGGTGAGGTATAATATTATTTAAAGGCAAAACTATATTCAAGCGATCTAAAAAGAAAAGAGAATACAGAAGATCCGAGAGGGAAATAGCGCGATGCCCAAATTTTCCCTCTCTCGAGATTCCTTAAGGGCTTTGTAAGTGTTGACAGACGTGAACTGATAACGTTGGCGTCTGTTTGGAGTTGATACACAAAGGAAGCCACAAGCAATGGCAATTTCAAGTATTTTTTAATGCTTTAAACTGATGAAAAATTAAGATTTATTGATTTAAAGGCACTTATTTATAGAAATTTTATTTAGTTTAGATGAAAGAAAAGTACTTTTCTTAAAATTCCAGGCTTTTGGAGTATATCCTTACATTGTCCGCTGTTTTATTCTCGTCAACATCGGAGCCGAAATTCATTGGAATGATATAGGTGTTGTAGAGAAAAAAAAAATTTTTCAAAGTAATTTAATTGATAATCACCAAGAGGAAAGGAAATTTTTTCACTTTTTTACGGAGCGCAGCGATCGTTCTGCCGCTTGCCTCGGTGGTCGCAGACCTCTGCTTTTTCAGCATATTGGTCAGAAGACTACCTCTGCAAAAGAACAGTCGCAGTGTGATTAAGGAGCAGCATCTGTTTCAGAGGTGGATTCGTTATCGCAACTTGCGTAAAGCCTCTTATTCTTCAGAAGCAAACGTTTTTTCAAAATGGGAAAAACAACGATCGTTTTTAAATTGAAAGTAATAGGAGCAACAATGCGATCCTGAATGTAGCACCGTGTTGAGGGAAAACGTAATGAAATGTGGGAAAAAAAGTCAGCATTCTTAAATTATTAACAGAATTAGAGTATACTGTTTTGCAATCTGTGGATTATTCTGAATTATTTGAAGATTCAGGAATTTATCCAATGATATATGTGGATGTCACCTAAAGACGTTTTCCTTCTTGATGAAACCAGTCTTTCCTTTCATCTCATGCCCTAAAATGCTTAGCCTCTAAAGACTGATAAAGGCTCAGACCAAGTGCTGATGAAATGGTTTGAATTCGATTATTAAGTTACGGCAAAACAGGGCTATCTGCCTAAAACGAGGGATGCCTTCGTGAAGAACTTCCTAAGGGAAACCAGCTGGCATACACGTTACACATGAGAAAAACCACGAAATCGTCCATGCAACCGGCCTTTTCGCCGGGATTCGAACCCCGGAGCGAATTACCAGTATTTAGCGACTTTACCGCTCGTTCGTTTGTGGGCTTTATGAAATGGAAGGCGATAACTTTATTTAAAATGAATGTAAGAAATACCAAGATGTTTCGAAAAGAAAAAATTTAGTATTTTTTTAAAAATTGACTAAAATATGAATAACATTTTAAGAAACTAAATGTAGGATGATAAAATTGTGTAAAGCAATAAGCACAATGATAAAGCTGTAAAGCACTGTATGCAAGTCATCCTAAATTAAATTGTCAGTTATACATCTCTCTTATTTATATTTCTTTTCTGAACGGAACATTGAAAGGCGTGTTAATGTTTTATATATGCAGCTTTTAAATGCATCATAGTCTGGGCTACAAAGTATTCTTCCGAAAGTAACCAATTGAAATAAATAAAATCAAATTCTGGAAAATTTATAATAATAAATGCATTTAAAATGGTCAGTTCGAATGAATAAATAGAAAATTTCAAAACAATTATCTGAAGAGACAATGCAACTCAAACAATTAAAATAAAAGCCTAAAAATTTAAAAATTGCTTAAAATAATAACTATGACAAAAAATAAATTATAAAGAAAACTATTTTAAAAAAATAAAAGATGCACCTTTTATTTAAACTACACAATTCGAGTGGGTAAATAGACATTTTTAAAACAGTTATTTGAAAGAAACCATGCAACTTAAACAATTAAAATGAATTTCGAAAAAGAAAAAAAAAAATTACTGAAAATAATAACAATTATAATTAAAAATACAATATAGAACATTATTTGAAAAAAGGAACGATTGCGACTCTTTTTCGCTCACGTACGATGTAAAAAAGGGAAAAGAAAATAGGTTGCCATGTATTAAAAAGTTCGCCAAGTGAACTAAAAAAAACTGAAAAAAAAAAAAAAAAAGAGGCGCAAACTGGGAAAAAAGCGCCAACATAAATTTGTGAATTTCTCACGTAAATTTCGCACCAAATTTTACAAAATTTAATATTTAGGCATAATTTGAGTCGTAGAATCGAAATATGGAAAAAATTTGGTATGTTATTTCACCGGTCCGGTTTTGTGTCAAAATACCTATGTTAGAATAGTGCTATATATAAATCTGATATATATCCTAAGTCGCGCTTTCGAGACATGAAGAATGCAATTTGAATTTCGTCAATCGGCCAAGTAGAATGGGAGATATAGAACTGTCCCCCCCTTTTTTTGGCGCAGTGTACATGCTATTGGGAGTAAAAGTCTTTATTATGCACCCAGTTTGTCTCCTCTCAAATTTGAACCATTGTCGTAAACGTCACCTCTCATATTTTCTAATCCTTTTTGTCTCTAATAATAATGCTTGGGATAATTTCTTACCAGTAGATCTTTCAATAGGAAGAAAACTCAGAAAATGTTCATTGATGTGCATCCAAATCTCGCATCTGATTGATCAACGGAAGCATATCTTACTTTAAATGTCGTTTGTTTACCTTACTCGCATCGGGAGTACAATCAAGAATAACTGAATAATATTTCGTTTTTGATTTTCTTTTATAATATAAGACCTTATTATGTTATCATGTAATAGTCCAAAAATTTCGTTCTGAATGTTTTTCTCCCTAAATATGTCGTTGTCTTTCCTTCATTATTGAGAATTCTACGAAATATGTTCCTTCATTATTTTGTCAAATTCAGCTAGCAACTGAATTAACTTCAGAAAATTTCCGTTACTGTGTTCATAAAGCTTGTCGTTTCTATCCCGAAAGGCTAAAGAACCTTCAAAAGCGATTTAATAACAGCCATTATGCGTGAAATTACTTCATGTCAATATTTAATTCCTGAATTAATTATCTTTGTGTAGCTGAATCTAATATCTGACATGTTTCCAGCTTCTGCTTCAGCTCTATTCATGATTTAGAACTCAGAATCTTTTGACACTGAATATACTAGTGAAGCTCTTGACACATGTTCTCTATTTTTAAAAGTGCTTTGATTTTGTATTTAAAATCGTTGAGTAAACTTTGAATGTTAAAGGTGCAGGTGTAACAAATGATACTAACTTATCTAAAAAGAATTTTCACATCCAACTACACTGTAAATGTTACACAAAAACCACTATCACAATCCAAATGGACTCGAGGGAAGTTACTGCATAAATAAGGCATTTTTAAAAATCAAATTCTTTTTTATTAGAAGGTAAAAAGCTTGTCGGCAGCGGGACGTATTTCTCATTTCTCGTTGCACCGTCGCTTATACCCATTACCCAGAGCTTAGAAGCTTGTTTGTTCTTAACTGTCGTGTATCTCAAGATATGGGAATGGCCAGAAGCCTGTCAATTGCTCTTGTATTTAATTTTATTTCACAATTCCTTTATTTTCTAGATTCAGGCAATCAGAATATATTTTTCGAGGGTTTTTTTTCAGTTGGTTTTGCCGCCGTAGATAGTTGTCTACTTGCCTACCGCCTGGCCTGGCCTAGCCCTAAGTGGTGTCCGCCGATAACATCGCGCAAAAACATCGCGGACGAAAACGTCGCGGAGAAAACAAGCAAGGCGAAAACGTCGTGCTACAAAACATCGTGGGTGAAAACATCACAAAGAGAAAACATCGCAAAGAGAAAACATCGCAGTTCTAAAACATCGCGGTACAAAACATCGTCGTCGAAAATAAAGCGGTTCAAAAACTTGGCAGTTTAAACACATCGTCGTCGAAAATATCATGGTAAAAAATAAAGTATCTACAAATCATCGCATGACGATAACATCGCAGACATACTTTTTTCAGGTTTTAATAATTGTAAATGGATATTCCCATAATGATTTGGGAGCGCAAGATGTAAAGAAGGATAATTTTTACTTTCACACTTTTTTATTAACTAATAAATTTTTGCTGGAAAAGTAAGAAGGAAACTTAAGCATAGAAAATTAAATGCAACTTATAGATTATACTTTTCATGAAAAATTACCAGTAAAAGCCACTAATATGGTGAGGTGGCTTGGCAAATGCGGTCAAGAGCAGGAGACTGACGTTAATTATGGAAGGGGAAAGTAAACGGCTGTGTCAGGGATCATAAGGGGAGATATATTTAAAAAAAAGTGTTTTTAGGTCTCATTCAGTATCAGTATATCAGAAATAAATGATGCACATGGTATCAGAATGGAGACAAATTACATAAGATACGGAAAGTTATATTTATTTGTTTATTAACATTTCATTATTACATTGTTTTCGTTCAGGAATTTCCTTCCACACCCCTCTGAGCAATACATACAGGTACATGTAAGTCGGCTGAAAAGCACTGCTATAAACAAATAATCCAACCCAATTCCAGTTGAACAGCGCTTATTAATACTAATTGTTTACGGAAAGCATCCTAGTTTTTGAAAAGCTTCGTATCATCTAACATACAATTAATTAATCATCTTAAGAATGATTTTGTGTTGAATATGGCAAAACATATGAGGGTTGGCTAGGTATGATTTCATGGAGAATTTTCCAAGGAAAATGGGCTCATATTTACATACCTTAAGGAAATCCACGAAAATGCTTACACAAAGTGGTACGTTGCAGTAGGGTTCCTTCAATCCATCTGTTAAATTTGCATCTAATTGTCAAGTGCTCAATTTTTCTGGCTAGTTTATACATTCAAAGGAAAATAAAAGTTACTCACTGAACTTCGCACGTTAGTCTGAATAACCTTTAAACCCGATGAACAGTATATTTCTGTGACAAGGCGAGCTTTCTGACTGTACAATCTGTTTTACATTTAGCGAGCTTGTGCCGAAAAAGTTTATTCGCTATTTTATGTAGTTTCTGCAATCTTTTGTAATTCTTTTATTTATTTTTTTTTTCATTTAAATTTTATTTTTTTAAAGATAATTTCTTTTTATTCACAAATATTTATATTTTCTATTTTTCTAATAAGTGAAACATTTAATTAGATTCTGATATTTTGTTTTCATAAGATGAAGTACGAAACCTTTGTTAAAATTGTCATAGCTCACTGTAGTTCAGTGACCGTATTTTAATATGCCATTTTATTCGCGAGTCCATTCATCCGATTTGAAACTTGGAAATGAATTAACAAATCGATCTTTCCATTCAATTGGTCCTATCGACTTGAATACAGTGAGCCTGAGTAAACGGGAAGTATCTTTCGTAAATATAAAAACCATTATAAGCGCATTTCTAAATAACAATTTTAAAATATAATTTTGACAGCTGTTTTACGCTGCTTTCAAAAGATTTCTTAATTATAAATATAAATATATGTACTGAAAATTACGAAGAGAATAACACATACGTATCTGTTATTACGAGAATAAGTATCGCTAATGTATGCAATAGGGCTTGAAAACTCATTTTGATTCACCTTTCTTTTCTTTATGAATGACGAATATCTGTTTGCCATACACGTGATCAAATAAGGAATAAGTGTTTAATCCGTAAGATTATAAGTATTGATTAACATTTCCTATAACTACTTCTAATCAGTGGCGTAGCTAGGGTGGGGCTAGGGGGGACATCTGTCCCCGGGCGCAGCATTCAGGAAGCGCCAAATTGAAATTACGAACTTTTAGAATGAAATTTTTCCGTTCTTGGCACAGAGAAAGGGGCGCAAAATCTTCAGTTGTCCCCGGGCGCTGAAAACCCTAGCTACGCCTTTGCTTCTAATTGAGGCTTTCTAAGAGCAACCCCCTTAACTTTGACTCGCAGCTTTTAATTTTAGACTAGGATATGAGCATAGAATCTACCTTTAAACAATGGTATTTTTTTTTTAAACACTGTAGCATGACAGTGCCTAGTAATAATAGTTTTAGCGTCGCTAAGAATCATTTTCTGGATTCTCATATTGATTTTTTTCCAAAAGATATTAAAAGCTGCAATTGACGAGTATGAGCAATGCATAATACATACATATATAACGTAAGCATACCATAAAGAAAAATGAACCCCAACAAAAGCTGATCGACTGCTATTGAACTCTAAAGAGGGGTTTATCAGAGGGAAAATGGCAATTAAAATCAATTAAAATTCCATTTAATTGATTTTAATTATTTATATACTGTATCGATTTATTACTAATTGTAATGGATTGAAATATTTGAATATGAATTAGCTGAATATTTAAGAAAAATATTATGATTGCGAGAATAGAAAAAAAAAAAAAAAACATTTTTTGAATATTTACTTTCTTATAGAATGCAGATGAATTCATTTTTACTCAACGAAAATCAAAATTTAGTGGCTAATTAATCTGTCTTGTATCGAGCACTTTAGTTCAGTGATCCGTATTAATGTGCGCTTTTTTAAACATAATTTAAATGCTTCAAGAATAATTAGAAAAGGGCATAATTCTCTTCTTATCCTTAAATTCTTCAATAAAAAAACTGCATTTTCAGCAAGTGAAATAATTTTCTAAATATAATTCAAAGCATGAAAAATAAGGTACAATAAACAGCTTGGAAATGCAACTAGCATTGAGATTCTCTTTAAGAAATATGGTGAAGCTTAACAAAAAGTCTACGAAGTGAAATAATTCCGTAGAATATTTTCTAACTCTTTATGATTAAATTGCACTCAATTATACTTTATAAACGACATGTAAATACTATTTAATGTATATGTGTGGATGTGTGTGTGTGGGGGGGAGACTCACTAGCGGCTGAGCTGTAAAGCCGTTGAACTCTGGCAGGTCTATCCGGGGTTCGAATCCGGATCGAAGGGGATGGCTGTATTTGCGTTTTCGAGGTTTTCCCCACGTGTAACGTGCGTAAGAGTCAGTTTTGCTTAGGAAGTTCTCCACGAGGCACCCTTACCCTTAGGCAAATAACCGTCGAATGCTTTGCTATAATCAAACAAACCAGACCAAACAATAGATATATAAATAAGTAGCTTAAAAAACTGCTATATTTTATGTGTACTTATCAAGTAGTATTTAAATATATATAATGATTAAAAAAAGGAAAAGTCGGATCCTGACTGATTGTATATAATGTAATCCCTATGAAGGCCCTAACAATTCTTTCTCACTTAAAGTCGTAACCCAAAAAGAGAACAGGTAAAATTAAACTTCAGATACGTATACAATACTGAATCTAATACAAAATATAAAAATAAATTATGTATGTACGAAACCTAACTAACTATTTATATTGATATTACGTAAATATACGTATGGTAATGAACATTGTATAATAAAGATATTTTATACCTTGTTCTATAATTGGTTCCATTTATATATACCTATACATAGATATATATAATTTAAGGATTATAGTAGTAGTTAATACTACTACATATAAAACCCAAAAGTGCATCAATAATGTATTTTTCAGTATTATTTAACTTCATTCTTAGTAATTTTCTGCAGTCTACTTTGCGTTATTTTATCCATAAGTCTCAAATAAAAACAACTATTGTTTATATGTCATTAGAAAATTAACCAATAAGCAGAGACCACAATGTAATTGAGAAACAGTCCTTAGCCGTGAAAAGGTTGAAAGCCATTCGGTTATGACTATTATCTCACATACTCAGCTACTTCGCATACATAGAACATAGCATTCGAAATGAAAAACTCAATATTTACTACAAATTCATTCGTGTAACAAATATCTGTCTTTCTACACCTATGGCTTTAAAAAAAGATGTTATTTATCTTATAGTTTATTGTTAAGTAATACATTTTCATTGTACAAAATTGCATTCATTCGAAGAATTCAATTTGTATTTTCCTCTGTATAAAACTGAATGTAGAGAAATTAGATGTTTAAACAACTCCCACATTTTCTCAAGATCCCAAGCGAGATTGTCCGGTCCTTGTCAGCTCTCCCCCTGAAAAAAGGGATTGTAAATTTACGACCTGACCGCATATGAGGGTATTTCGTTGGTGATATTTTATTTTTTTTTTCTATGACCAAGCCTACTGCATGGGTCGGTCCAACAAATCAAAAGTTTTTAGTTTTTCGTCTTTCTGCTTCCCGCCCCCATCTATCATATGCTCCTGCTATTCGTTTGATGTCGATGAAGAGGGTTGTTCTTTCAAATGCTGACTTGTAAATTGTTTGGGGATGATATAGGCAGTCATGTTTGGTCGTGCAAATTGAAAGAAATATTAAAACCCTCTAGAATCTCAGCATAATCGGAATTGCGGCAGGGTCTAACAGTTTACTTCTTACGTAAAGTTGTTTTTCATCATAGCTGAAATTTGTTTTCTCTGTTTGGCCTTATCTTTGGCTCGTTTTCTATATTCCGCTTTTCCCCCCCTCAGGGCGCAGATGGTTTATTTTAATCTAAATGAAATTCACTATGAATTGCCTTAATAAGAATAACTAAGAATTGACGTAATTACACTGGACAATCCTAAATAAATGGTCGCGTCTCACTAAATATAGTGCGGGCTATTAAAAGCAAGCATATTAAAAAAAAAAAAAAAAAAAAAAAAAAAAAAGAGCACAGAAGAGACCTGAAAACTAAAAAATAACCATAAAAAATAATAAATCTAGCTTTAAAATCCAAAATACGCTCCACTGTTCCTAGTCAAACCAAAGGTGAGCCTATCTGGCCGACTGGCTGCAAAGAAATCTAAATGCCTTGCTTCATCTTGAAGACATAATGATAATGTCTTGTATATACTCGACGAATATTAATTTGAATTATTTCATTTGTCCGAGATGGCCCAAGGTTAAGTTTTTTGGATTAGATCTTTAGAAAATTGTTACAATGCTTCTCCACTTCCCAGCAGACTTTGCTATGGAAACCAGGCGACTCCTTCAACAAGCTATCGTCCTATTTCTCATTTGAATACACCCCGGCCAGACAGGAAACGATAGAGGGACTTCAGACGTTACTGATAGGGTCAGTCTGATTCTATCAGTGACGCCTGGAGTCCCTCTACTTGCATCTTTCTGATCTTATATTTATAGTTGTAATTGGCTGTACTTAACTTATGTTCCTTTAAAAGGGTTCTTAGTATTTAATTATAAATCTTCTAAAAAGAGGTTTTTAAACTTGGCCTTAAAACTATTAACATTGTACTATAATTAGAGAGCTGTTTTAGTGAGCAACATATCAAATACCATCCAGCGTTATATTTGAATTTGCCGCCCACGAGAGTTGCCGCCCCGCTAAATCCGGGACTGACCACACACACACATAAAAGCCATCTATTATCAATGCTTGCTAAATTTACTATGCGCGCGATTTAAACCACTTTTTCTTTTTTATTTTTAAATTTCTTTCAAGAGTTGTTTTAAATTATATTAAATATATAACAAGCAGACAATGTTTCGTTGTTCTCTCACATGAATTTTATAATTTTTTTTCGGAGCGCTTATTGGTTTTGAGCAGTACGCCAGTTTTCTATGGTACACAGTTTACACTGCTTTAAACAGACTATGGAATTTGTAGTTTAAAAAATTACTCAAGTTTCTGAAATTATGTTTCTCATTCTGAACTTATAAACTTAAATAGAGTTATAGATTAAGAAGAAAATATAATTTTATTAGTATTGTAAATTATATTTAATTTTCTCTCTATTTACAAATTTTGGAAGGTTCAGTCATACTTGAAAACGTTACACACAATTTATATGTTTTATTCATAATATTCGCAGTTTACTTCTTTGATTCATTATTCTAGGTAAATATTGAAATAAGTGTTATAGACCAGCTTTTGAAATCGCTGAACAAATATTTTTGATGATATAACAGTAAATGGATCTTCCTGAATTCGAAATTTGTGTGTCTAGACTCCTTTTGCTGATTTAAGCACAATGTCGGCGCGGCCTTATTACAAGACCAAACCCCTGCTGGTGAATGGAAGTCATAATTTATTATTTGCACCTCGTTCAGAGATAAACTTTTCTGAAACACTACAGAATTTGAAGTATTATTTATTTCAGGTTTTAATGGACATCAGGAACGAGAGATCATATCCGACGCCAATTGCAAATTCCACTCTGCTGCCCCTTCTGCTTTTATCTCTGACACGGCAGCGACACACGCCAACCACAGCGACTGGGTTTCAGAAGGAATACGATTACATCGTAGGTAATGCGAACAAGAAATTTTATTTAACGTCTTTACTTATAGTTTGCGTTTTTTAAAATATCAATGTTTTGATTTTAAGTAAGATTAGATAAATATTTGTAGTTCTGTACTAAATAAACAGAGGCTGAGCTAATTTTTAAGAATTTATGATGCTGTAATGGTGGTTTGTAAATTGTGATTGATACTCCAGACTGATCAGCTGCGCTCCTTTCATATCAGAAAAGGAACAAAAAAATGCATGTTGCATAGACGCATTTTTTTGTGCATTCTTATTCTTGTTGATAACTGGTTTAACCATCATTATTTCCGAGACCTATTAGTTTTTGACGCTTAATTTTTAATTTATATAAATTTTACTTTATTTCCATGTGCCTGTGCAAGTTCAACTCTGGCACATACATAACTATCTAAATCCAATTAATAATCAGAAGCAGTTCGGAGCAGTTTTATGTGACTAGGAGTAGGACATAGTTAACTAAATTCATTAAATAATTTTATTTAGAGAAGAATTTTTTTATTTGTTTCATATTTAGTATAATTATACTTAATTTGCCGTTATACGTAATTATACTTAGTTTGTTAACAGGTGGGTCGTTGACATTGTGGTAGGAGAGACGGCTCAGAAGTCTTGGTCTTAAGTTTGAATCTGGGAGAAGGTATACATGTTTAGAAGTGAAAGCATTTAAAATACTATCAAGCCAAAAGTCCTCTTGAGAGGAAGATGGTAGAGACAGAGGGATGTTAGATCTTCATCTGTTCTCTGAGTTATTTTCCATCAAAATTGGAACGTGACTTTTTATCTCGAGGTTGTAATTCAGTCATTCGCTGTTATCTATGCTAGTCCGTATTCTTTGGTGATGAGACCGCGAAATGGTCGATGTTTTCGGCCATTCCAGAAGAATGCTTAGCCACATGTTGAGCTGTTGGGAAAAAGTTATACGCAACTTTTTTTTTTTTTTTTTAAATATTTGAAAAAGTATTATTTTATTTTTCACGTTTGACTTTAAAATTCTTTTTGCTTCAATATCCTCTCTCTTTTTTTATTTCTTTTATAAAATTTAGAAATAAGAATACACTATAGAACTACAAAGGTTCTCATTAACAACAAAAATTCCCAGATAGTTAATTATGTGCATTGAACAATTTTTCTCGTGTTTAAAATTAAATCGGACTGTTTTTAAATTGCTTCGTTTGCAATACCGTACTTCGAGTTTTTAAGAGAAAGTAATAATGTTGCTTAGGATAATTTAAATCTGTAAAGACTTTAAAAAACAGTGTTCATATATTATAGAAATAGGCGTGTTTCCTTCTCAAAATTTAGCATCGCTTGGTTTATGCGATTACGGCATAGCCTCGAGGGCTATCTGCCTAAAGAGAGGGATGTCTTCGTGGAGGACTGGCTTAAAGAAACTGGCTCGTATACACGTTACACATGAGGAAATCCACAAAAATAGGCATGCAGCCAACCCGTTCACGCAATTCAAACTTCGCACCGAACTACGAGTACTCGATCGCCGGTGGGCGATAAGGATATCGAAAACACACTTTTTTTTTTAAAACTACTTATATGCTTTCTTGTTACTTGAAAAATGATGGTTAACGTATTGAAAATTTGTTTCTATAAGGTATTGAGTTAGGTATTAAAGAAGGAATATTTTCTTGAATACTCATTGAATTCTGACAATTCTTTGGAGAAGAACACTTAAGCATAGCGCAAAAATATTCTTATTTTTAATAATTTGATTTGATGAAATAATAATATTTTTACCAATTCAATTACTATGCTTTAGATTTGATTAGTTTTACTATTCGGTAACATTTTTTTTCTTGAATTGTACAAAGAAAATTCTTTTATATGAATAATTTTCTCTTATTAGTGGGAGCTGGATCTGCCGGATCTGTGATTGCAAACCGTCTGTCTGAATTGCCTTGTGTAAGCGTTCTGCTGTTGGAAGCTGGTTCACACCCTCCCGTCATATCTGAGGTACCGGGCTTTAGTCGATCTTTTTGGTTCACTGACATCGACTGGCAATATAGAACGGTGCCGCAGAAACATACGGGCAATGGCCTCATTAATAGGGTAATGATTATTACCAAATTTGTTCGCACTGAATATTTTAAGAAATGAAATATTTATGCCTTTAAATTAAAAAAAAAAAAAATTGCTTGAAAGTGTAACTGTTTACTGACTTACTCTTGACTGAGAGCGATAAACTTTAATGCGTGGTCAATTAGCGATCTAACAAGGAATCTATAAAAGTACTTTACTTTGGTGCTACAAATTAGTTTCACTTTGATCCTTTTTATCTCACTATTTTGCAGGAAATCTCCAGTTTTTGTAATCGAACAGAAAGTGCGAAACGTATAGATTTACAATTAGTAATAGATTCTTGATACATGTTAGTGTTAAATTTAGCAAAATAAATTAAACATTATTTCTTCAGGAGTCAACACGTAAGTATAAAGTAACAAATAAATGATTAAACAATTAAAAAATTGTTTAGTTATCATGACATTTTTTATCATATATGATTAAATATTAAATCAAGGAGCTGTTAACAGCATTAGATTTTAAATCATTATTGTCAAAAAGAAATGCAGATATACTGATCATACTTTCTGGAGGAAAAAATGGATATCTGGATGACGCAAATAAGACGAGGTTTAATTATGACGACGAAAGACTTTGCCCCCAAGATCATAACAATGAATATTTTATGCAGAAAATTTTAGTCTTTTTTTTCCACATATGATGGCAGAATTGTTTCTTACATCTAGAACAGCTTTTATCTTCTTAAAGGTTAACTATGTTTTTTTTTTTTTTTTCCTTTGACATCATCTGCTCTTTACAGAAGGCAATACTCTTGCAACAAGTGCATTGTATTCTGAAAGATAAAGAATGAATCTATATTAGAAAAGTCTTGCAAGTCAAGGCCTCTTTCATTCATATCAGGAAAAGAAAATCTGGATAGATCTTTATCTGGATAGAATCTGGATAGAACGAATACAAGGATATTCTTGTTATTGTATGCATCCGCCTGCCTCATAATTTTAGATTTTATGCGGGTTCATAGATCGAAAGTAAAAGATTTTCTGTTTCTGATGTACCGGGTGATCAAAAAGTCAGTATAAATTTGAAAACTTAATAAATCACGGAATAATGTAGATAGAGAGGTAAAAATTGACACACATACTTAGAATGACATGGGGTTTTATTAGAAAAGCAATAATTAGCATAACAAATTAAGACAAAGCAAAGATGATGTTCTTTACAGGAAATGCTCAATATGTTCACCATCATTCCTCAACAATAGCTGTAGTCGAGGAATAATGTTGTGAACAGCACTGTAAAGCATGTCCGGAGTTGTGGTGAGGCATTGGCGTCGGATGTTGTCATTCAGCATCCCTAGAGATGTCGGTCGATCACGATACACTTGCGACTTCAGGTAACCCCAAGGTCAATAATCGCACGAACTGAGGTCTGGGGACCTGGGAGGCCAAGCATGACGAAAGTGGCGGCTGAGCACACGATCATCAGCAAACGACGCGCGCAAGAGATCTTTCACGCGTCTAGCAATATGGGGTGGAGCGCCATCCTGCATAAAAATCGTACGTTCCAGCAGGTGTTTATCAGCCAGGCTGGGGACGATGCGATTCTGTAACATATCGGCGTACCTCTTACCCGTCACGGTAACAGTTATAAAACCAGAATCACGCATTTCCTCGAAGGAAAAAGGCCCGATAACAGTAATCTGTCGGACATTTTTTAAAATTTTTTGGTTCTAATAAAACCCCATGTCATTCTAAGTATGTGTGTCAATTTTTACTTCTCTATCTACATTATTCCGTGATTTATTAAGTTTTCAAATTTATACTGACTTTTTGATCACCCGGTATATGATGCGTTTCCTTGTCAAGTTATCCTGTATTTTTTTCATTCAAAGGTCTTCCATAATAGCACTCATTCGAACTTCTTGGTGTTTTCTGAACTTTAGTTTTGTTTGCTATATTCTAACATGGTTTCACGAAAAGTAGTTAACTGTTGCCCAAAACCTAGCCTCTTTAATTTTTTCTTAATATACTAATACTTTTAATCGTCATAGGTGGTTTCAAGTGTTTCACTTGCGTGGGATTTTAATTCTTCACAAGATTGGCTTCTGTGGCTTATATATTTTTAGTTAAAGAAATTAGTTTTCGAGAAGTAGATAATTTATCTCTTGCGAATCAATCGCACAGTTTCAAGCAGGGGTCTCAAAATATCTTTTGCGACTTAAAACGACATTTTTCTTTAGAAAGAAAATAAGAATGAGCCCATTCAAACATGCTTAGACTTCTTTTATACGGTTTCAAGTTACGATAAATAATTTATAATAGTAAGCAAGAGTATTTATAGCTTTTATTAAAAACAGATAATGTCCAGATATCGTTCACATATGAGAGCTCCATGATTTTATTTCTGTTTATACTAAAAGAATCTTTAATATTATGATAATAAAAATATTTTTATATATTATAGCATTTGATTAAAACCATGTAATTTATAATTTTTTTAATATAAATTTACTTTCTACATTTTAGACAAAACCCTGTAAAATAGCAAAGAAAGAAAAATGATTGCCTTCGAATACAAGAAAAATGTTCTTTACTAAAATAACGTAAGATTACAATGTTAATTAAAATCTTTATTTGATTTAAAAATCTGATCTCATCATCTCTTAAAATGATGTTCCAACTAATGATGAAGGATTAATTTTTTTTGTTTAAATATCCACCATTTAAAAATGAGTTAACTGCAAATTATTAAATTCCACTGCGATTAATCAATGTGTTGCAAATTTATCAGTTAACTGCAGATTATGTTGGAAACTCCAAAAAAAAAACCTTCAGTTGGAAGACTAATTTTCAGTCTAACCGGGGGTCTTTCTGGGGTATCACATGTCTTTCTGCGATTCAAAATTTCGGAAGTAACGATAAAAACTTCCTCCAAAGTTAACTTACTACACGGAATACCACGATCCAAATCTTAATCTCCGCTGACAGCCACATACTTTACCAGCAAGCATTTGACTGCAAATCCACACAAGAACTATCAGAAACGCCCTTCTTCGTCCGAGTTCTCATAGCAGCTCCGCATTTCGGACTCCGTTTTAAAAGTCCCACAGAAATTCCAAAAATACACTTCTATCCTCATAAACACACCCGTGAACAAAAGGCTCATTAACAACTCCAATATCGTACCTTTTAATACTAAATTTACTTTTCACAAAATCTAAAATATGCGACCGAAATCTTGCCACCACGTCTATCATTGCAACATAGGCCATTTCAAAACACGCACAACACGAACCAACGGGCAATTAAAGTACTTCAGCAAAAGAGTTTTCAACGTCAAAAGAGTTGCCATACAACACGCAATCGCGCCAAAAACCAGCGCAGAACACATATCGCCACATTTCTTTTATCCTAGGGCGCATATAAGAGTAGAGCGAAAGAATTTTTCAAAATTTCATGTAGACTTGTGTTATCATCGTCAGTATAGATACATGAAAAAATTAAGGAAAGTCGATTTAGTAGAAGGAGGTTAAATTATTTTCAATATTTAACCGAAAAGGACTCGCGGACCAATAAATGCACAAACTGCGGGGGAAAAAAAGAAAAGAAACAAAGTTAAATAAAAGTGTGTGTGTGTGTGTGTGTGTGTAATTATGGAAAAGCCTCGAGGGCTATCTGCCAAAGAGGAGGGATGCCTTCGTGGAGGACTTTCTAAGGGAAACTGGCTCGTATACACGTTACACATGGGGAAAACCACGAAAAGGCCCATGCAGCCAGCCCCAAAGTTAAATAAAACTGTTTCAAAAAGGAAATACTAGGAGAAATTAAAGAATATAATTTATTATTTAGATTATGTTAAAGTAAGCGAATGGTATTTATCTAAGCAATGGATGCTTTCGTGAAAGACATTCAAAAGAAATTAGCTCGTATTCTCGTTACGCATGGAGCTTTACATCATTCATTACATCATTCGAACGAGAGAACATAGAGATTATAAATTTAACGGCAGAAACTAAAATTTTATATTTACAGGAAGTGGTTTGGCCGAGCGGAAAATCTTTAGGTGGTTCCAGTTCATTGAATTCAATGGTTTATTCTCGCGGTAGCCGAAGAGACTACGATGATTGGGCAGCACAAGGGGCCAAAGGCTGGAGCTTTGATGATATTCTTCCCTATTTCAAGAAGTTAGAGGATATTAAAGATGCAGAATATAGAAACGAAGGTAAAATTAAATATAATAGCATACTATTTTATACAGTACAGAATATAGCTGAATATTCGTAAAATTTCTAAATTTTAAAAATCACATAATATAAGAAACTATGAATGAAGTAAAAACAGAAAATATATGCTATATAGCATGAATATTGTATGCTAAATAGCATGAATATATGTATGTGTATGTATTTAGCCGAAATTTATTCTAATTTAATCCCAGAAATATTATAGAAATAAAGTTAATGAATTTGAACTAAGAGAATTTAAAATAAAATTAAATGTTGGTGATTTCATTTTATCTCAGAAGGTCACTAAATGTTTCCTGAATGTTTTCGAAATTTTAATATCAATAATAAAAGTTATTTTTTCCAAAAATTAGAGAAATATGGCCTAATGTTATTTTTAGAAACATAAGAAACATAGTTGGACCTTATTTTTCACTTCAGACGACTACGGAGTCGGCGGTCCAGTGACAGTCGAAAAACCAAATTATCAAGCAGAGATCAAGGCATCCGTTTTCAAAGCTGCGATGCAGATGGGGTTCGAAATTATAGAACCAAATGGCCAGAAGCAAATAGGTGAGAGCACATTTTCTTATCATAAGTCATACATGGGTTTGTATCTTAAATACTTGAATATTATTCCAATCTTTTCTTTCTGATTAATAACACTACTTTTGATATAAATTCTTCCATGTTATGTAGAATAATTGTACATAATTTTAGGCTTCTATGACCAGTTAGCCACAATACGTCGAGGGCAAAGGTGCAGCACAGCTAAAGCTTACTTAGTGCCAGCTGAAAACAGAACAAATTTAGCCATTTTGCCAAAAGCTTTCGTCAGAAAGGTAAAAATGCAGTAGCCTGAGTTTACTTTCGCTCTTTCTATCCAATGTAAGAATAAAGTATCTATTCTGCATACATGATATTGCTATGATTAATTCTGTTACACTAAATTAGGGACTAAATTCGTCTTCTTCTAGAATTCTGGTACTTGGGTATTAATAGACACAGGCCTATGTACCACTAACAATGTTGATTGGCCCTTTCGGTAACAAAATGTGTTTTAGACTTTAGCAAATCGATTAAACCTTTTTGTTTTAAATTTATTTCCGACGTATATTATTTGACAACTGTATTCAATATCGCATCAAACAGATTATTATTATCACTACGTATCTTTAAGTACATATGTGCTCGCTCTGTTAAGTAAGAGGGAGAGTGCTTGATGCTTTCATACTTCGGTGAGTATACTGGCACCCAGCAGGGGAAAAGGTCCAGCTCTTGCCAGTTCATGATTGAGTCCTAGATCGGAGCTCACCAGTGTAGAAATCCGCAGATAGAATGCTCCAGATGAGACAAATATCAGAGGAGGAAAGTACAGATTCGCTTTACATCTGGGTTGAATACGTGGGTGTGCACTGAATATGCACTATGACCCCTTAAAAATGTTCACAAAATTAAGGTCCATGTGCAGGAACTTATAAGGAGTCCCGCCGAATGAATGTGGGTTATGAAAAGTTTCCTTCAAATTGAGCGTTCGCATTTGGTGTCCGGCCCAGTTTGGCTAGTTAGGTTATACTGGTACAGAGCAAAGGAAGTGGGAAGCAAATGGGAGCAAACGCTTATCTTCCTCGAGTATTTCGTATCTTAGTATGTTTCCAAAGTTGGCTGGGTTGCATTGAATTGCTTTGTTTAAGAATTTTTAATTGAGGTGGGTAATAAAGTCTAATCAACTCCAACCTGAGGTCCGCATGTAGGCTTTTATTACCTATAAAGCAAAGGGCTCACATTGAAATCTCCAAAACCTTGTTTTGCAAAACTTGGAGTTTTTTTAAATCTTTATCAGTGGCATTAGCTCAGGCAGGTGAGGCGTACATTGTAATCGGTCGGATGACCGATAAGTAAAGTCTCCTCTTTACGTTCAGAGTGAGTTGTTCAAGTTTTAAGAGAGGATAAAATTTGATAGTTACACCAAACGCTTCACCTCACCCCTTGGTCATATGACAGCTGACTTAAAATTCTGGTTGAGAGTCACTCCGAGATATTGCGCGTTATTTGCTCTGGGAACAGGTATCTCCTCATAAGTAGGACTTTGTATTTTTTGGGCTGGATGCTTATCTTCGATTGGCTGCACCAATGTTCAATGAGTGAGTGAGTGAGTGCACCGCTATGATGGCTTCCGACCACGGACATGAACCAAACGGAATTATATACCATCACGGCGGGAAAGACTCCAGAGTAACAAGGTTGAATATTATAAACTAATAATAGTTTTTACATATTGTTAACTGCAAGGCACTAAGCGTTATTCTGGTTATCTGCTTTAAGTTCTGAACTTTTGAAACATTATAATATTATCCACGGTTGTTTCTGCTTAGGCAGTGTTCTGAGATTTTCTCTATTTTATGAAGGGCTATTCTGTTTTTGAGTGTGTTAGTCGTCCACATTGCCCAGGCACAGTCCGCTGGTTTCTTCAAGTGCCAGGTTCTTGTATGTACACAATGGAAGTAATAATGGTCCGTGTCGCCTTCCTCTCCGCATTCGCAGAAAGGAGTATCCCTAAGTCTGAATCTGTTCAGGTATACTGGGAATGGTCCATGACCTGTCAAGAACTGTGTTAGGCTAGCACAGTGGGTCTTTATTTCCATGTTAACTTTTGGCAGTAAGCGAAATGTCCTTCGTCCTACCTCTGCCTCTGTCCATCTACTTCTACCAATTTTGTAGAAGACTTGTCAAAGTTGTTCGCTTAATATGAGACCAAGGAAGTTTAGTTGGTCTTTCTAATATATCCGTACAGTTGGCTGCCTGCTTGGGCAGTAGGTCAGCGGCTTCATTGCCTTGAATCCCTGTGTGAGCGGGAACCCATTTTAAAGTGGGTCTTTGCGAAATAGGCATTGTCAGAAGCTGTTTCTGAATTCTGTATACCAATGGACTCCGGCTGTTTTGACTTGCGATAGCCGTCAGACTTGATGCCGAATCACTGAGTATGGAGAATTTCTCCTGTTGACATGTGTTCGCATATCTAATTGGAGCACTGATAGCTAGAAGCTCTGCTTGGTATACCGAGTTGTTCGAGCCTAATTTTCGTTTCCACTCGAATGTTACAACTCCATTTTCTAGTCTACAGAAGGCGCTGCTCGTGCCGTTCTCAGTTTTGGAGCCATCTGTGAAAAGGTTATTACTGTACCTCTGAATTGGTTGGTCGTTTATACTGATACCGTCAGAGAGATTAAAAGCTGCTGGATGAAAGTTATTGCAGTTGTTTTGCTCCTCGTAGTCCGAGTGGTGATAACTATGACCCCAGAGTGTTGAAGTTTGACCCAGCCTGGTAACCCTTACGATAGCTGCCTCCCTTTCTACTATCAAATCTAAGGGAGGGATTCCTGCTAGTTGTTGTAGGGCTAGTGTTGACGTGGTACGGTAGGCCCTGCATACTTGAAGTAGCTGCTGTCTCTGAATAGAGAGCAGGGATCTTTTCATATGAGAGGTAAGTTCACCACCCCAGATTGCTGCTCCATAAGTTATTACTCTTTCTGTAATGGTTCTATGCCAAATTTTTAGTAGCTTAGATGAGATACCCCATTTATGTGAAGTATGCGTCTCATGTTGTTGCTTAGGATGCTAATTCGAGTCTTAAGATGCCTGACATGTGGCATCCAAGAAAGTCTGTTGTCGAGTAATAGCCCAAGATATTTCAATTGGGGGAAACATTTTACCGGTATCCCATGGAGTTTAATGCTTGGGTTGCGTCTTAGCTGCCTGCTGCGTCCTATGAGCAAAGCTTTAGTTTTCTCTGCCGAAATCTGAAGCTTATGTGCTCTGGCCCATTGGGAGAACAGATCAAGACAGTATTGAGATCTCATTTCGAGGTTACTCCTTCCTGCCACAACTAGCATAAAATCGTCCGCATAGGGTTATCGTCGCAATCATAGCCATTGATTCGAGCGTATTCTACGCTCTCAAACTGACGAAATGCCGAGTTTGCTACTATATTCCACAGTGTTGGTCCAAGGCATGACCCCTGTGGGCATCCTCTAAAGACATTTTTGACATAAATGCCGCTGTCTGATGTTACTTGTACACTTCGATCTTGAAGGTACGAGCGAAGGATGGTAATAATGGCTGTTGGGCACGCCATGTTGTGCAGCAAATTTATTACGTCTACCAATGTTCAATGGCAGGGATCTTATCCCGAAGCTTGGCTGTAGCGTGATCAGATCGCTGAGATTCGGAGTGTGCCGTCGGCGTAATTGGCGAGGAGTGCATTAATGTCATTAGAAATGCGTGCATTAATGTCATTTTGAAAGTCATTGATATAGAGTATATAAAATATTGTTCCTAATATAGATCCTGTTGGAATACCCACCAGGCTGTTTTTTTGTACTGGATATAGAATTGCTGTGCTTTACAGTAAAGGTGCGTTTGTTAAGAAAATAATTGATCAGCAGAGTCAGCCACCTGGGGATATCCAGTTTTATGAGCCTGTGGAGGAGTCCTGTGTGCCAGACGCGGTCAAAAGCTTTTGCCACGTCTAGAATTAGGATTGGGTTGCTCATTTTATTGTGAAATGCTGAGCCGATAAACTATGAGTCTGAAAAGCTGGGATGAAATGGAAAACCCTATACTGAATCCATGTTGATGGTCTGCTTGGCAATTGAGACTGTCAAGTATCCGACAATAGATGAGTCGTTCCAGCAATTTACGAGAGTAATTGCTGCAACGTACTAAGAGAGGATAACAAGTTGATTGGCCTATAGTTAGAGAGGGTGTTTTACGATTTCCCAGCTTTGGAAAGACCAGGAAAGATATTCGAGCACTCTCAAGCTTGCAGAAAATAATGAATTTGAAGACAAGCTTTAACAGTGCGAATAAGCTTACAGACGCTTTTGAATGGAAAATTCTTTATTATGTGGTTATCTATATCATCACATACCACAGCTTTTCTGGCTTTTAATTTTCTGAAGATGCAATTCACCTCATGTGGGGCAACAAAATTTGTAATGTCCATAACACTTGGAGAGCTCAGCCAGGAGCTGAGTCCATAGGCTTACACACACCTAGATAGGCCAGCACAGACATTGTAGGCGAGTCTTTGCCCAGCAAAATTTCTAGATGGTTGGTGGTTAGGCTATTGTCCGGGTTATTATAGACAGCACAGAAGGTAACGAATACCAGTTTATGTAACTTAACAACTACCTTAACGGCTATATATCCATTAGAATTATTCCAGTCCACAAAGCATGATTCAAGCGTTATAGCAATATAAGAAGTTAGAAAGCTCAAATCCATGAGTAGGGTTTTCATGTGTATCAGTGACAAGATAAATGTCCACATCATGGTTAAGCTTAAAGAAATCCATAGCTACAGCTGACACAATTCGCACGCCTTTACATTTCCATCCATTTCTTCTGGTCCCTCTCTAAAGATATCCACGTATGGTGAAAATACCTCCTGGCAAGTTTACAAGACTCAGTTTTCTATAGTGGCGGACGCAGATAGGTGGGATTCCGAAGCTAAAACCTACTACCTCACCGCTTCTGTGAGAGCAGACGTAGCGGATATCCTCTAAATTCTACCCAAAATCAGAGCCTAGACCTAGGGCTGCCTTATCTGACCTTTTTGCAATACCCATCATAAAAAAGGAAAATTCTGTTGCTTTAGAACTTCATCGATGGAATCCGGGATCCTGAGATATAGAAAAATCTGCAAAAGGCGGGTGACATGGATTTGAAAACAACAGAACTGGGACCAGAATTTATCTCTGTTTGTAATGGCCTATCGCAATGTTGTCTGCGATACAACCGACTATTCCTTACCCCAGATGGTATTTGCCCGTGACCTCTGTCTGCCTTGTGATCTCTTGTTTGGTCGCCGTTCGGATGCTCTTTTATCGCTTGAGGAGTACATCCAAGATATTCAGGCACGGTTTGAATTTATGCACAATTTTGCTGGAGAACGAATTAACATGGCGACGGAGAAGATGAAGACCAAACATGACACGAGAGCTACAGAACATTGCTTCAGTAGGTACCAGGCGTGGTTTTGGAATCCGATTCGAAGGAAAATGCTTTTCCCCCTTACGCTATTGCAAACAGGCTGAGCGATGTCGCAAAGTCATTAAATTCGAAGCTTGAAGTCATTTATTACGAGAGGCTACTTACTGTGGCCATAGTAAGTAGATATACTAAGTCCATGGTCCTATGTGTATATAAATTTGTAAATTTATATATTTATTTATTGTTTTAGTGTTGAATTCGTTGTATATTATGTATTTAAATTATTGTTATAGCATTGCTTCGATTTTCCTTAGTTGTAAAAATGCCTTGCTGTCTGGAGATTTTACTGCTCGGGACGTGCAGTCTTTGGGAAAGGAAGACCATTTAACATTGAGGTAAATGGCTATCTTAACAAATTAGCGAGATAGTACCAAGGTGATATTTTTGGCGACTAATTTTTGACTCCAAAATTGACAAGAAATGGCCAAATGTAACGAAACGCAGCGACCATTTGGCGACATTTTGACTTGCTTTCTGTACATATGTAATTTTTAAAGTAATTAAATAACTGTTATTGATTCTTACAGGCAGCTGTAACCGCATCCGACCCTTATATGTAACATTAACCGTATATGCCTTCCAGTAATTTCGACAAATTGAAGGTACAAGAAACTTCTTGGTTGCCGGGGGGGGAACTATATAAAACGCGAGACAGCATCAGTTCTCAGTAGAACTTTTTAGTTCAAAGCTGACTTCGGAATACTGAGAGATCTCTACTCTTTAGATGCAAGTTGCATTACATTAACTTTCTTAGTAGTTTGAAATGAATTTATCATCAGCTGTGTGTGCTTTCTGCCTACTACAAACCCATATGCACGCAACAATAGTATGCTATTTTTGACGTTATTAATTTATTACTCTGACAGGCGAGAAAATTAAAGAATTTTTATGTCATGTTAAATAGCAACACATTTCAACATGGAAGTTTTCCAATTCACCTGAATGACTGCCAGTTGCAGTTCATGCTTCAAATTAATTTTATTCTGTGTTCTGTTGAAATAAAATTACTTTCAGCAGTCTAAGCAGAATTCTAATGTCAACAATGTGTAAAAAAATTAAAAAAAAACTATTTGTTTTACGAAAATGATCTTAAAAATAAATAAATGGGATAAATATTGTTTTTGGCGAAATTATAAAATTTACTTTTGTCATAAAATATGAAAATGTTTATCTATATATAGATCGAAAATAAAAGGCTATAATTTTTTAATTAATGTTGTTTCTTAATATACAGTGCAAGTTTATCTATACAGTTATTATAATATTTATATATTATAAGTTTACTTATTAAATGTTTCTACATTTTCCTCAATCACTCAGTATTTCTGCCTTTATTGGAACGGCAGACATCACTACGACAATTGGCAGATCTACAGGCTCCTATTGGAAAAGAAGGCTGATGCTACAGTTGACTAAAAATAATGATGGTTACCTCTTACAACGAGATAGTTGGTTGGCTCACGTCAACAGAGACTGTTATTAAGACCATTTGCTAAAATATCTCAGCATTTTTTTCCAGAAAAGGTAGAAACTATTTTCACAATCAAAATTTGTAACCAATAGAATTTCGCACACTGAAGACAGTAGTGCCTTCCCAAAGGAAAAGTAGGTAGTGCTTACATTTCACATGAAGAAAATAAAAGGAACACCATGTAACTATCCCTTTCGTCTTAATTTTAACCTGTATTCAGTTGTTTTAACCTTTCAACAATGATGGGTTTTAGTACACACAAGGAATGTGAAATGCGTTAATGCTGTGACCAAGCTAGTCTTCGGATTTAATTCCATGTGATGTTTTTACATGTGTGGGGGGAAAGGGAGCTTGTCGAGGATACTATTTTGTGTCCATATATCTCCAGGGTTATTGAAACCGCAATATTCTGGTTGTCGTAAATCATGATATATTACTAACACACGTATGAGACGAAGCAGATTATAGCATAAATGTCTTTTCAGTGAGCAAAGAGTATATTTTGGCCATTTGTGCAATATATGAAGAAGCTTGATGAGTTTTCTTTTATTTCAGAAAATAAAATATGTCATGAATTTAAAAATATTTTAGAGAATAAAATGTACCTAATGAAATATTTATAATCTTTTTAATGAATTTAACTACTCTGCAAACAGCAGCTTCCATTTCGGGAAGATTTATTAATGTTGAAATGCGTGTCTTGTAAAAGGTAATATCTGTTCTTTAACCTGGATTTAGCAATTATTTTCTTTAATGTTTGAATAGTCAGTTGCAATGTGTAATTAACTAAAGTACATGTTATATCGTGGGATTTTTATATCACTGAATCTACTTCACAGTATACAAGTTATTTGACAAAAGTAAGGAAAGTAATGTGCTAATTCCGAATTGAATTGGCTGTTTTAAAAGTAATATCTGCTGTTTTAATAGAAAATTTGAATAAGTTATTCTATATTTGTTAGATCCTGATTCAGAGACATCGAGCAACTGCGATATTATTTGATTATGAAGGCTTTACTTACCACGTCAAGGCTAGGAAGGAGATCATACTATCTGCTGGGGCAATAAACTCAGCACAATTGCTTATGCTGTCAGGAATTGGTCCAAAAGAGGAACTGAGGAAATTTGGTGTAAGTAATTTTTGAAATAATTACCATTAGTTACACAGGCTACTTTTTAGTGTTAAATATGTCAGTCTATAAATACTAGAGTTTAGAACCTTTCTGACAACGACGTATAACTTCAGTGTTATTATTATTACTATTACTATTATTATTAATACTATTTCTAGCACAAAATTGCCTAAGTCAGTTTCAAATGTTCGTAAATTGTGGTTGTATTTTTATATTCTTAATAAATGTAAGTATTTAATTATGAATATTGAAAATATTCATTTATGAAATTAGTTATAATTTATTTATTATGCTTATTCATTAGGAGGAAAAAGTAAATCAAGGACTTATATCTGATTGTAACAAAATTTCACATGCAAATGCTTGTTGATCCAGTATGCAAATATAAATTTTAGGGGATAGTGAATGAGTAATTGAAGCTACAGATCATATCAGCTGAGCATCCGCATGATGTATGGAAGATAAGAAATTCCAAATCTACGACAAAACTTTTATTCTAATTTGTTTTCGTTTACTTACTTCTATTGCAGTAATGTCCCACAAACAAGATCACGCATAGTATGAGGAAATAGTATTAGCAGTCGAGAAAGGACTTGCAATCGGCTTAAAAGAAGGAGAATGGTAAGGAACATTTTATATTAGAGTCGAAACAATGTCGCTATACGAACAACATGGTGGCACGAATGCTTGAACCATGGCAGAAAAGAGTGTTAAGAAGGCAGAAGTCTGTTTAGGGAGACGACAGAAAATGGGACGACTGTGCGATTGCCAGAGTGGCTCCCGCATCACCTGGTTTCTCATTACCAATGATCTGACGTGTAACTGCGACACAAGTGGTTACTAGGATCATTGAAAGGCACTCAGAGAACGAAGTCTGCGCTCATAATGGTCATTGTGCTGACTGCGAACCCCGACAAACGCATTTCTAGTGATGCCAGGTTAAATTTTACTTCGAATCTCACTGACTAGTGTGACTAGTGTGGCGACTTTAGCGATGAGTCCCGCTCCGAACTGAGCCACGATTACCAGCGAAGCGTGTTTAGAGACATTCAGAATAATGGTGGGATACTGACCCGGTTGCCTTCTGTGACACAGTCCGACAACAGAGAGTTAATGGTCTAAGATACTGAGAGATGTGACCGGTGGCTCCAGACATTTCTGATTATATCTTAAAAAAGTAATATATCAGCGTTAGAAACCACTAAAGACTCCAAGCTGACACCTTTTGGAGGGACGAAACTGATTCTGTTCTTCCCAATTCTTAAACTTTTCTGTTATTAGCCTCATTGTGCCAATGTTTTACCTGGGGACTTTAATATTTTTCATTTTTTTGCATTTAAATGGGTTTAGCAAATGGTGTTATTACATCTGGCATGCAAACAGCAGCCATATTAGAACAAATCCTAACTGCTTACATATAATTTTTGTTGCAAACAGAGTTGTTCATTATTCATTAATTTTCTTTAATATTATATTTTTATTATTTTCCAGTGTGTCTAATGTAATATTTAATTATTTATTGAAATAATTGAACATAATTAGTTCAATTTCAATGTTTTTTTAATAATTTTCTGTATTACTCTGAAGCTTACAATGTATTCCAGCTACTTTATTTCTTTTACTGTTTTAATTTTCGTCGTCAGCCTTGTTTGACTACAGCAGTGCTAATTAATTAATTTTCCCTATTAATATTGTTTTGCCAATTTTGGCCACAAAGCGTCAGTACTTAGTTCACATTCCAACAATTTCAGCACATTTTTGTGTTCATTGCATTTAGTGAATATTTATGTGCTTAGCACATAAATATTCACTATTACTACAATTATTATTTTCCAGCGAGTCTAATCATGTATTATTTATTTATTATTTAATTAACTATAACTTGATCAGTAAAATGTAAACGCTATTTCCCTATTCTATACTACTTTGAAGTTAACAGTGTATTTTAATAATTGTATTTCTTTCAACTGCTTCTAAATTATGGTTTCAGCCATGTTAACTAGTCCAAGTAAGTGCTGCTCCGTCATTTTTGGCCAAGCAGAATCAACATGTAACTGCACCTTATGACACCTTCAACGCACTATTAATGTTGATTGTGTACAGCTTTTAATGCAAAGTACTTTCTTTATTGTTACCATTTCCCAGCGTGTCTATTATTTTAATATTTATTAATTATTTCACTAATTAATCCGTTCAGTTCTTTATATTACTTAGTATTTTGTGCAATGTATTCCAATTATTGTGTCTATGCTCTGTTGCCTCTGAATTATGTAGGCAGTCACGTCTAGCCATGGTAGTGCGAATTAATTGATTAATCTTTTTAAGTGTCGTTCCACCCTTTTGATCAGACAGATTTAGCACGTAGTTACATATATTCCGAAAGCTTCATTTCAGAATTTGTGTTGACTGCATTCAGTGTTTTGTGCGAAGGTATTTTTTAGTGCACTTTTCTCACCATTTATTATAGCGTCGATTGTGTGCGTAAGTGTACCAACTATGACTTGCTCCATTTGAGTGCTACAATACTCAATGTTTCTGTATACAAATATTCTTAAATATTGTTTTATACTAATTCAAACTACTGACTATGCGTGTAGTATCATCTAAACTTCCATCTGGTTCTGTCAGCTCTGTGCGACCTATGCAAGACTCTAGAAATAAACAATGGCACCCCAAACATTTCTTCCGCATCCAGGATTGAAACAAGTAATCATATTTATGAACAGTTCGATTTATTTTTGCAACAAACCAAAGACATAACAAATATTTAACTTAAGGGATAGAAAATAGTTCACTCCCTTAACCAGTACAGTCAGGAACGTCGTAGGGGAGCAAGAAATATATTGAGGCCAGCTAGAGGGTCAATTTCAAGTGTTACAAGAACTGTGAGATTAGCAGAAAAGAGCTATTAGGCATAATTTCTAGCTATAGTTTACTGTCTTCGACAATTTCAATATGAAACACCTCATCAACAAAAGTTTCAGAATAAGCAGAAGACTAAATTTATTTCACTCTTGTAAGTAGTAACAAAAGAATGTCTCAAAAGAATTAAAGCACTGAATTCGTCTTAGTCTTGAGAGCAGTTAATAGTGAGTGTTATCCGGAGCAGATTAAGGAACAGCAAATCTCAAATAAATACAAAAGCTCAAGGGATATTTTCATTGAAGAGATCAGATCCACTAAGCCAAGGCATCTTCTAATTAGTTATAAAGAGAAAAGGAGAGAAATCCCTTAGAGGTATTATATAAGGCAACTAATGAAAAACATTCATTATTGGAAACAATCTTCTAGACTCCTAGCTGCAGGAAGAAGATAATTATCTTGTTTGGCACTCCCTCCATTGCAACAATTGAATATATTTGACAGGTCTTGCTAGATCCTGTGCCTTTGGCTACTGCAGATCAAGGATAGCGTAGGAATGACTTGTAAAATGTTGTAGGAAAGCACAATTGCATAGTTGATTTCCAGTTGAAGCTTCACGACCAGCTTGCAAAATGTAGAATTCTGGAATTTAGGCCCTGTATCTTTAGAGATTATCACAGGGTCGCGCAGTCGCACACTGTTACAATTGTTAGAGGCTGGGCTCTTTAGACACGGATGCAAAGCACCTCCAGCTTACGGAAACTGGGGCAAAAATACCAAGCAGATAAGTGAAAACAGAAGTTTCGCACTGCATAACTGCGATAGATTCAACAAATGAGTGAAGTCAGTCTCAAAGGCACGGCATTTGAGACTACACATTCAGCAGTGCTAAAGTATGTCAGGCATAAGCGGAGTTAATGAAGCTCAAGAAAGCCCAACATTAGATAGCCATCCATAACCCAAGTCAACATAAGATCTATTTCCAGTTGCAATGTACTTCAAAGTAATCTTTAGCGTTATAAGGGGCCAGAGCACATGCTGCTCAAGTCAATTTGGAAAATAGTATCTCCATATCTCTCATTCAGGAGTACTACATACACAGTGGAAAATGTTTAGATTTAGTTCCATGAAAACTTTCAATTCAGGAATGCGTCATAGTCGTTTCGTACTCTATTATTTGAATAAGCAAGTAAAATAGGAAGGAAGTTTTATCTGTTATTATAGACTCAAAGCAACAATACAAATGAAGAAACTAATGGAAAACGGCTTCTGTGGCACTAATAAATAGCCATAATTCTCTTTTAAACAGAAACAAATATCTCCCATTCATTTCTAAAAATGCATGATCTCTCAGTGCTGAAAATTGACTAATTTCAGGATTTCGAAAGACGTAGAGTTGCCGCCTTGATCATTGATTTAAACACAAAAATACTTCAAACTCTGAATGAATTCTCATTTATGAAAATGGAAGTGAAAAGCTCTATGAATGTTCAGATGCCTTGCAAACGAAATTTTTGAAGTAAAACACCGAATTTGGTGATTTAAAGCGAAGTAAGCATACTTAGACCAATTTTGATTTCGTAGATTTTAAGAGATGGCATATTTCGTGTTTTGTTGGAACTATGTATCAAATTTTAGCTGTTTTTTTACACAGAATTTGAGATATTAAAACATAAAAAATCAATGAAACGTATAAGATTCTAGCTAAATTGGTAGTCCTTAGCAGCTAGAATACTTTAGAAGTGTGTAGCGACTAATCGCTTACTTCTAAGGTTTTAACAAGTCTAAAGAAGGGTTAAATTGCTCTATTTATTCAACTCAAGAATATTCGCAGTTGAACACTCTCAGGCTTACACGAAGCCTTCACTTTGGCTTAAAATAGAAAATGAGGAACTAATCCAATGCTAACTAAACTAAAACCAGCCGATGCTGCACTTCAGTAACTAATAGATTTGGTCCTTAGCACGATTACCGGTGAATATTAGCAGGTACGTAACAATACGGCCGAATATAAACATAAGACTTAAAGCAACGACGTGGCCAGAAGACAGAACACGTTCTGCTAAGAACTTCTAAGCTCTTCTACTGAAGTAACCGAGACTCTCTTAATAACTGTTTCCAGCTCATTTACATAAAATGCTATCCTGAAAATTCATTCTGGTAGGGAATCGTTGGTTGGAAAGAAGAGAATAAACGAAAGCTGTTCAAAATTAAAAATAACTTTAGGAAATTAAAATAACCCCTACAATGGAATAAAGCAAAATAGTTACACAAAAATTAAAAAATAAAATACGCAAATTATATCCACTAATGTAATAAAATTTTCAAATCAACTACATTATAAAGTAGTATGAAACAAATTCTACGAAGTAGTACAAATCAAGTGCAAATTCTACGAAGTAGTACAAAACAACCGCAAATTCTACGAAGTAGTACAAAACAACCGCAAGTACTACAGAATAGTACAAAACAACCGCAAGTACTACAGAATAGTACAAAACAACCGCAAGTACTACAGAATAGTACAAAACAACCGCAAGTACTACAGAATAGTACAAAACAACCGCAAGTACTACAGAATAGTACAAAACAACCGCAAGTACTACAGAATAGTACAAAACAACCGCAAGTACTACAGAATAGTACAAAACAACCGCAAGTACTACAGAATAGTACAAAACAACCGCAAGTACTACAGAATAGTACAAAACAACCGCAAGTACTACAGAATAGTACAAAACAACCGCAAGTACTACAGAATAGTACAAAACAACCGCAAGTACTACAGAATAGTACAAAACAACCGCAAGTACTACAAAATAGTACAAAACAACCGCAAGTACTACAAAATAGTACAAAACAACCGCAAGTACTACAAAATAGTACAAAACAACCGCAAGTACTACAAAATAGTACAAAACAACCGCAAGTACTACAAAATAGTACAAAACAACCGCAAGTACTACAAAATAGTACAAAACAACCGCAAGTACTACAAAATAGTACAAAACAACCGCAAGTACTACAAAATAGTACAAAACAACCGCAAGTACTACAAAATAGTACAAAACAACCGCAAGTACTACAAAATAGTACAAAACAACCACAAATAAGTACAAAGCAACTACATTACAAAGTAGATAAATATAATAAGTATGATGCAAATAAATATTTGCCAAAATGCGCAACATCAGTAATATATCGAGAAACGAGGTTATTCCGTACGAATGTAGTCCCATTTAAAAATTCAGTTTTCGAATGAGAATCTTAGAAAATTATCCAGTTCAGAAAACAAATATAAAAAGCCTGATTTCGTTGGACTGTATTAACGCATTTTATAACCGGCATATTCAATGAGTTTTTTTAATATTTCATTTGTGTATAGTAACGTGTTCATTTTTAAAATTTGTCATTTTACTTTAATGTTTACAGATCCCACTTGTTGCTGATCTACCAGTTGGAAAAAATTTTCATGACCACTGTGGTATAGCTCTTAGTTTTAGATTGAGTTCTAATATCCAGAAGCTTTCCGAAAAATTCACTGATTTGGCAAATATTGCTACCTATATTCAGAACAAGACGGGTATGTTTTTTTTTTTTTTTTTTTTTTTTTTTTTTTTTTTTGTGAACATAAAATAAAAATGTAATTCGTCTGCTTCTAATGTTACTAAAATAAAATTTAAAATAAAACCTTCTTGACACAAAGCTACCTACACTGTTTCTTGACGTGGCCTTATCTAATAATCAAAGTTTTTTTTCTCTCTCGCCCCATCTTTAACTTATTACACAAGAATTCATTGGTTAAGCCAAGTACAAGTTATATTGTTGGTTGTGCATTAGCACTGAAAGCGTAATGAGTACGTTTCCTCAAGCACAGAATTAAAGAATCATAAGTCAAAAGATTAACTACGAAATCTTTTATTTAATAAAATAGGATAATTCTGCTTAAGCATAACAATAAAGTAATAATCTTCACAGACATTAAAATTGAAGTATCCAAAAGAATAACTTACATAGAATCATCATCAGTACTAAATATCATCAGGCTTACCTATATAAGGCAATAAGAAAAATAAACAGGAACATACTTTGCCATCGTACCTGAAAGAGAAGAAAGTACTACTGGATTAGACCTTTGGCCAGGTACAAGTAGCTGGGGTGAAAATCAAATATACTGCATTGCACACGAGCTTTACTTTCTCTCGCCAATATATACCTTGGCGCACGTTGGTTTCGTATGCCTTTCGAGTTTCATTATGCAAAATACCTAAATTTATGCTAATATATATATATATTTACTAATTGAAAGTAAGAGTTGCACAGACTATATGCATCAAATTTTTAGATTTATGTATGGCATTAGTAGTAAAATTTTATGTGAATCATAGAAATTTAAAATGTTCATTTGGGAATAAATTTCGAATAAAAAGGGAAGAATAGACTTCCAAAAATTCATTTTCCTACCTAGTACAATTAGGTCTTCATAAGGAACTCAATATGCTGGTTAAATAGTTTACTTACATAATTTATGTTGTATTTCTGTTTTTTCCTCTTTTTTCTTTCTTTCTTTTTTTGAAGTACACTTTCGTAGCCACATAATTATGAGTTCCACATGAGTATCTAGGAAATTTTTTGAATTGTGATTTTTTTAAATTTTGATTTGCATATATTTTATGTATAGGGTTCAACTATCTTGAAGTTACAGCTCTGTGTGTGGAACCTTGAGAACTGGTAAAAGAATAATCGCTTTAGCTCAGGAAACAGAAACGTAAACTAAAGAAGGGTTAATTAGCGTTTATTGCTCAAAATAAGGATTAAAACATGGCCATTTTCTCAAGACGTACAGAAAAGCCTCCACTTGGGTTGAATTCAAGAGTACTAAGAAAATAAAACTTAACTAATGCTTAACTGAAAAGATATAGCCGAAGCTATCAAAATTCTACAGGAGTTGGCCCTCAAATGCTAACTAAACAGCGAAGCTATCAAGAGCCTGAAATACGGTCGAGCAGAGTAATAGCTTGGAGTGTAGCCGAAAGGCAAACGCCCACTAGTCAGAGTCTCTGGCTCTCTAACGAAGTCAGTGGAACTTCGACTTTAGTATCGCTCTTCCTTCATTTGCATTAACCGCGATTCTAAAAACACACTCTGGCACGAAGTTTGTAAACTGAAATTAGAAGGGACACGAAAGTAGCTTTCACTAAAGATAACTGTTAAAAACTTAGGATAAACCTTACATATGTTACATATATACCAAAGTAAGTCAGAATGAAATCTTAAATACTTTTTACATGTGATTTATTGAACAAAAGAGGAATAAAAATGTATTATGTTTTGACATAATCTAACTGATGTTCAACACTCTTCCTCAAGCACACAGGGATTGTACGGATTCCTCTGAAAAAATGTCTTGTGGTTGTGTGTGCAGCCGTTTGGTTACCGCATAGTGTATCTCGTCGGAATGAAATTTCTTTCCTCTCGTCACCTCTTCAAGTGGTCCGAACATGTGGTAATGTCTTGGAGTAAGGTTTGGTAAACATGGCGGATGTGGAAGAGTATAAAACTGAAGGTCAGTGATGGTTATAGCTTTTGCATGAGCTGTATGAGGTCGAACATTGTCATGGTGCAAAACGACATTCACTTCACAGTCAAACATTCACCTCGCTTCTATTTGATTTCAGGCCGAAGATGATTTTTAAAAACATCCAAATATAACTCACTGGTAATAATAGTATTTTCCCTAGGCTTTTGTGTTCCAAGATAACGTCTCGTTCATCCCAAAAGAGATCAGCATAACCTTTCCTGCAGATCGTTGCGCCCGGAACGTCTTGGGTTTTGGTAATCAGGAATGGTGCCATTCCTTGCTTACTCTATTGCTTTCGGTTTGGTGGTAATGGACCCAGATTTTGTCTCCTGTGACGGTTCGCGCAAGGAAGCTATTTTTTTTCTGCTTCAGAACGCAACAAAAGTTCTTCACAGACGTCAGTTCGTCATTCTTTCAGCTCTGGAGTGAGATGCTGTGGCACATACCTTGCAAACACTTGCATGCACTTTTCGAAATTTAGGCATTTCATGAATAATGTGATGACCTGAGCCGTGACTAATGTTCAGATCTGTGGCTGTTCCATCTTCCGTCACAAGGTAGTTCTCCCTTACAATGGCTTCACCCGTCATAGGAGTCACACCGTTTCTGCGCCTCCTACTGAATTAGTACACTTGCTACAGTAATAAGCATGTCTCACTATACTGGAATTTCATTCGCCGATGGATTTCAATAAGTTTCATACCTTTACTTACCAGGACGCCAACCCACCGATATTCTAGAATGGGATCTAAAGTACAAAAGGTTAGGGATCTCTGGTTTAGAGACAATAAGACATATCTTTGGTTAGTAAGATTAATGAACTCTAAGTTACTGTCATCATAACCTTTATATTATTTTCACTTGCAAGTGAAAATTCTTTACTCAGGCTAAATAAAGAGTTGCTGAGTTATATTTTGTAATCACGTTTAGGAAAAATAAGCTAAATCTTTCATAGTATTATTACTTCTGAGTGAGGTTTAGCTATTACAATGCATTTTAAAAATATTGCATTGATAACATTTTGATATGAAACAAACTGGTACAGCTTAAATTTCTAACTAATTGGTATTTTTTCCAGGTATCTTAGCATCGAGTGATGGAATATCAGCAGTCGCGTTTTTAAATAACTTGACTAATACAATTGCAGAAGACCTTCCTATTTACCAATTGTACTTTTCAGAAGGAACATCGAAGATTCCCAAAGAACAATACGGATTGAAGCCAGAGGTACTATAAAAATAATTTTAAGTTAAATACCTCAAATTAAAACATCAAAGATTTTTCTTAAAAGCTGAAAAATAAAATTTCAAAATTTCACATTTGTTGATGTCAGTAGTTGCATGATCTAACTAGTGTTACAAGACGTAAACACGAAAAATGCGCGTATCTGTTTATGATAAAACAAGGAAAGAAGGATGACCTTTTACAGAACTCAGACCACAACTTCTTAATTTATAAGAGAGATGTCAACATAATTTGATAACATATTTCTCACATCTGAAGCCATGAATTTTCAGCAGCATCTGTCAAAATAATCTGGCTGTTTTGTCTTTTAGATATTGCGTATGTGTTTGAGTCTTTCTTGTTATAAATAGAAAGAAAGTTTAAGTGTATCAGTCCTCCAACTATTTAAAAAAATGTAGAAAGCATGGAAACCAATTACCTGGCTAAAGTAATTAATTTGTAGCCTGAAAGAATGTTGAATTCAGTGTCGCTAGGGACCGAAATGTAGGCTGTAAGGTAAATAATTGTTTAATTCTCTATCATTGGCTAAAGTAATTCATGCAGAAAGAGCGTAAGATTAAATGTTGCTAGAAATCGAAACTAAAAAACTGCACATTAATTTATTATTTCATTTTCTGACATTCTTAAGTTGCAAAGGTTGTTAAGTTTTCTTAGTTTATATTTGTTGATGGTAATTAATTTATGCTGATTTTAGTTAAGAATTTTGACACAATTCTGATTTTCAACTTGTTTTAGCCCGAAATGAGTAAGTAAAATAATAATGTCTTTATTAAAGATTGTCCAGTCTCATTCAAAATAGATTCTTAGCGATAAGATTTTAAAAGCAATAACCAAAAATTTACTTAAAGTACTTTTCTTAATGTTGCAATTCGTTACTAAAATTGCGGCATTTGTATAAACTGAGAATTTGAGAATAGCAATAGTTAATGATTAATTAATTAAGGTTCCAGCAGTAGGATTCTTGAAATGTAATGTAGATTGTAAGATGTAAATTAAATGTAAATTATTAAGCTGGACGTTTTTATTCATTCTTACAATCAAATCCTCAGCAATTTATAAACAAATGTAGAAATTATGGATACAGATTCAGACATACATGAGGGTAAGAACGAGAAGTTGTGATTTTAGTAAACTGATATTTACTAACTGAAGATTGCCTGCAGTAGACATTGTGATGATAGTAGATATTTATAGCACTGTGTATGAAGATAATATATTAGAACATACTGAATTTGGTATGTTTGCTGCTATTGAAGATTTGACAAGGTTTTCACTCTATTACCTTTTCTACAGCATTCCCGATAAAAGAACTTTCTAGTAAGAAATAATATCAGAGTCGAGTCCTTAATGCTTTTTTTTAAAGCAGACGTGACAAATGATGCCCTCACCAGGAGAGGCCTGGACCTCTTGAATACGTGTCAAGTATGCTTCCAATTCTCCCTTTTAGAGGGCGACTGGGGATTAGGAGACTCAGTCGCCAAATCCTGGTGTTGACAAATTATCGTCCATCACCTTTTAGTTCGGGCGACACTTATAGAATCTTTTTTTTTTTTTTTTTTTTTTTGAAAAAATATACAGTGCCCTCGCCGTGACTCAAATCCTGAACCTCTTAAATACGCATCGAGTATTCTTCCAATTGCACCACGAAGACACGCGGAAGGGAGGGAGAAATACCTTATATCAGTTTCAAACAATATCGTTTACCTCAAGAAATTGTCAGTTACATTGCCTAAATTCTACTGCACCTTATATCTCGAGATAAATTTAATTTATTCATAAAATCTACAAATACTTTTATGTACAGAATGTCTCATGAATTTGGACACTTATTAAAGAAATAATGTAAAATTAATAAATTTTTCTACCAGAGTGCAATTTGCTCCTGAAAACTTAACATACAGGTCGGTTTAATTTGGGTATAGTTTTAGTAAAACGTTTCACCAATGACCCTGGCTGCATCATCGACATGATGATCAATGTGTTTATGGTGAAATACTATATTATTTTTAGTATTGTGATATGCAGAAAATTGTCTTGAAATCTGAAAGAAAATGTTTATTATATTCTCCTTAGCGAATCTTCCTCCAAACATTCTCTTCTATGGTAAGTTTTGAAGTGTACACCACATCTAATACTTAGGACTTCATATAATAATTTAAAAGGTGTCCACATTTATCAAACAGGCGGTACTTTGTATTTTGCTTGAATTCGTAGCATACGTTTATATGTCTAGAAATGTTTCATACAGTTTCATTAAAAACTTATTGAAGACAACAATTTTTTACGACATATACTACTAATACGTAAATTTATTCAGGTATATTCTCAAGTATTTGGCCCTTATGAAAACGATTCTTTGCTTTCTTGCGAAATTCATGTTCTTCAGCCCAGAAGTCGAGGATCTGTTCGACTGAGATCAGCAAACCCTTACGATCCACCCCTCATCGACCCTAATTATTTAGAAGATCCTAAAGATGTTGAAGATCTGGTGCAAGGTGAGTTTATATTTTTGTTATGATTAGATGATTACAAAAATTAAAAAAAAAATGAAAGGTCCAATTTATCAGTTTAGTGGTCTAAGAGCTGTAAATTAATAACTGCTTTATTTTGGGGAATATATTCCATAATTACACTGACAGAAGACATTAAGGAAGTGTACTGCATTATTTCATTAGGATTAATAGTATAATATAATTTTAAACACTAATGAGATCTCACTAGAGTTCCAAACTTGATTATAACAAACATGTATTCCTTTATCTTCTCCATTTCTTCGAAAATTGTTTTTTATATTAATTAAATTTCCATTTTACCAACAGAAACATTTGTATCAAATGTTGCAAGGATCTTAAGTTTTACTAACGTTTATTTTATTTTAAAACTTTACTATCCTCTATTATTTTCCTCTTCCAGCCAGAATAAACACGTGAATTTGTTTATGCAAATTGCACTTTCCCAAACTGGGGAGAAGGCTGATCGGACGGTAGGAGTTTAAGTTCTTTGGGTTTTTCCCCGGCTTGACAAACGTAATTATCTGCGCGTGCTTCCACTGTTGCGGAAAGTAATTGAGCCTCATACAAGCATTGACTATGTTTGTAATGAGGACTATGTAGGTTCCTGGGAGAGCTTTGAGAACCGTATTGGTGATGCTATCGTAGCCGGGAGCTTTCCTGGACTTTAAGTAGCTAATTATATTACTTATTTCTGCTGGAGAAGTTGGGTTGAAGTGATTATTACAATTTCTGTCAGCTAGGTGGTTAATGAAATTATCGACTTCTTCATCTGTCTCATCATTATTAGAGGCATGATTGAACGTCTTTTCTAGATGCTGCGCAAGGGCTTCAGCCATGTCATGTTCAGAATAAGCAATTCCACTACTGGTGTGGAGAGGACCAATATTTCTGTTATTAGTATTCCTTAAGGAATTTCCAATACGCCAGACTGTATTCGGAGAGAAATCCATGGAGTCTAAGAAATCGTCCCAACAATTTGATCTGTACTCTAGGAGGAGGGTCTTGATGTTCCTAATTTTTCTGTTCAGATTTCTTTTAACAGTGGGATCGCCTGTTCTTCGCCAGATTTTTGCTGTGCGGTTTTTGTCTTTTATTTTCTCAATGATGTGGTCGGGGAGCTTATCTTTCTTATAATCTTTGAATTTGGTGGAATCATCAAGGGCTTTCTTAATTTTACTATTGATCTTAGTGATATTGTACTCAATGTCTACAATATCGGCAAGAGCCGGGTATGCAGGTAATTGTTCTAGAGAATTATTAAATTTCTGCCAGTTTATAATTTTCTTTAAAGGCAAGGTCTTCTCAAAGCCATGGTAAGTAAATTTAACAGGGAGATGGTCAGAGGTTAATTGATTAATCACCTTTAGGAAAGGGATTTGCTGGATATTTTTTGTAATAACAATGTCGAGAACATCCGAGCTGCCTGTATGATGATACCTGGTAGGTTCCGTTGGTCCAAAAATTCTAAGGTCATTCGTAAGAGCATAGTTGTAAAGTTTGTTGCCATTTGTGTTATTTCTTTGAGAATTCCAGCTATGATGTTTAGAATTCAGGTCCCCTGCTATAATAACAGGGTGAGTGATATTGTTAAAAATTTGCAAGTCATTGTCGGTGAGAATGTTTCTGAGGGGATTATAAGCCGAGATGATGACAATCGGCTCATTTGTCCGCGAATTACTACAAACTGAGATGTTTTCCTCCTTTTATAAGATTTTAAAATCACGCGCTAGAATTTTCCAGCACTTTCTCGAAATCAAAAAGAGATATTTATTTATTTAATGCACGCGCTCTTGTATTTTCAATTTTCCGGCTTAGCTTTCTTTTAATATTCGTCACGCGCTGCACTGCGCGAGAAATAAAACCATTTAATTTATAATTGAACTAACATTAGCTTTTTAAATACCAAATTCGTAACAATATTTTTCTAATAAACCTAGAATTCTTAATTAATGCTTTATTTATGTCGAAACAAAATGCGCAACGCGCCCTCTTTATGAAAAACTCCCTCAATAAAAAAAGTGTGAAAAGTTAAGAGAATTTGCACATTATGTCGAATTTCTGAATCATGGACAGATTTAAAACAAAATTTGGTTTGAAAATATATTTATATTTCAACCAACTGGCTTAAATTTTCTTTATAATGCGTATTTAAGGCTACTGAACTCTTTATAACATAATTACGAAGCAGAATAGATTAATATTTAATAAGATGTAAACTAATTTATTTAAACTAATTTATTAAAAAAATTTTCTTACCCTTTTATTGGGAGAAAATCTTGAGTACGGAAGAAGAGTTTTATTTATTGAAGTGCTTTTAAATGCGATGAAAATAAAATTAATAATTAATGTATACATTATTGTGCTTATAAACTTAGCAATGTAGCATCTATTAATATAAAATAAAATTAAATACAGATATCAACTGGTCAAACATTGGTTGAATTTTCATAAAGAGATTTATATATGTCTAGAGTAGATTAAGCCACTTCAGATCAAATATGTTTTAATAAGAAAAATTATGCTTAAAATCACTAGGGTGGAGGAGGGGGTAATGGAATTTAAACAATTTGAGCTCCATTAGTGCAATAAATTAATTTTATTACAGAGAAACATTTACCTCAGTTAAGGCTAAAAATATAATACGGGGATATTCGGTGATCTACCGGAAGACCGGATGTGATGAAAACTGTTAGAGTTAGCAGCTATGCAGTATTACAAATGTAATATATTCAAAATAAAAATATAACCATTAAAAAAACCTTTCATTTTCCAAAAATACATCATTCTTCAGGTACGGAGTTATCCAGTTTTTGAATACCAACCTGCATTTTATTTTCAGTCTTAAGGCTGAGCTTTAAATTTTTCTCTTTTATGCAAACTCTTAGGAATGAAAATGTGCCAGAAAATCGCCACTAGTGAACCGCTTCGCAGGCTGGGATCAAAACCGTTTCAGACCTCTTATCCAGGATGCGAAATGTATAGAAGTGACATAGATCTCTATTTTCGTTGCCTAGCCAAGTCGTTCGTTCTTTCTACAAGTCATCCGGCAGGGTCGGTTAAAATGGGTGATCCCGAAGATGCATCGACCGTAGTCAGTTCTGAATTAAGGTAATAAAAATTCAAGAATATAAATTGTTTATGTAGATTTTACTTTAAAGCTGATTGAAAATATTCTTCTCAAATATGATTGAAGCAAGATACTTTATAAATAATAATAATTTATAGTATTTAACAAAACTGTTACATGTTTTTTAGTTATATTAGAATTTAAATCTTACTTATAGTTGGAAGATATCACGTATAAAATTTTATAGGAAAAACAAAATGTGTAAAAGTATTCATAATTCCATGAGATATTTAATTATATCAAATCTTATGACATTGAAACAGAGGTAAACTACGAGGATTTTCCATATTTTAAAAGTATGTGTACCCTTGCTGATAAGGCACTTGTTTCGGCATTATTAAGAGGATTTACTTATTGGAAAGCTTGATGAAGATACAATAATGACTACTTTTTCCAAAAGATAGTTGTGAAGTTCATTACTATAGAAACTATTCTCTAGACCACTTGCGTATTTCAATGAAAATTTGGTACAAAGCTTATAAAAAGGAAGTACTAACGCGTTAATGTGGTGGCATTGGTCTGAGGATTAGTTGTGTCTGCACTTCCCACTAATCTTCAGGGATTTTCGCAACCGGACTGCGAGTGCTGATTGAACGCAATGAAACAGATTGCCGCATAAATTTCTGCTAAGCGAAGAGCAAGTGTTTCTGTGCAATAGTCAATGATAGACGCACTGATAGATAATCTCAGATTTTCACTACACATTGTGTAAAAAAGGAATTTCTGTACATAAAAAATACACCGTTGTGTAGAATACCTCCTAAGAATTAAGGATTTTAAATTTTTAGATATTTGGTTTTATAGCTATCAAAGATGAAATAACAGGGTAAAACTTTTAATATAACTTTAAATAGATGCACTTAAAGCCTAATAAGGCATTGAAATAGGAATATGGTACTAAATGTTCTCTTTAATAAAATTATCATTTTATTAAAAATACTAATTTTATGATACCGTAAATATAGACCCCTGGAAAAGTCATAAAATCAAATCGATTAGGTGGATGGGGGGCTGCGCCTCTTTCTGTACCGTAAATATAAATTTTTAATACCTTCTGAACTGCATTTAATTTCAAATTTATTAATTTTTTTTTTAATCCCCTAGTTTATGTTATTGACTAATAGCTAAACTGAAATAGCGCACATATTAATACTTAATATCTGCATCAAAGTAAATAATTTATTATCTTAAATTTAATAAATAATGTGTTTAATTTAATACTAAATATTATTAATAATAAATATTTTAATTCATTTTACGAGAAGAATAAGAATTACTTAGCTTTTAACCCCTTTAAACCTATTTTTAAATCCTTCCCATATTTCTCAAACGAACAATAATAACCTGTCATTTTAATTAATAGCATAATACTTATAATAATTAAAAAAAACTTTTCTTTTAATTGTTGCTAAAAATTTCAGTACTTTAATAATACGCAAAATAAAATTAAACTAATATTGAGTAAACTAATTAATCATTGATATTAATATATATTAAATTAATTTTTAAATACTAGAATACCGAATAACAATCATAAGGAAATAAAAGAAAGTTTAATTAAGGCCTACAAAGCACCATACCTGATACAAATGCCAAAATCAAGGGATGATCACGATCATCTGTAAGTTTAGTAAGCAGCCATTCTAAAACCGCCACAGAAGCAGATACACCAAATGTTAATAAACGTTTACCATCGACTTTGAGTCAGATTATAAATCCAAAATATCATCAAGGCCATCAGCTAGCTCAACAAGCAATCAGTCTAAAACTACGATTGACGTAGATACATCAGCCGTCAGCAATATAAAACCAAACTTGAAATTCACATGCAATTCGAATCCAGTTCATATAAGAATCAAATCTACGTTCTTTGTAAAGACAGCTTAGATATCACTTAGCGTAGTTTACCATTTTCAGCTTCGCCAAAAAGAGAGAAACCAGCTACCGTCTGCACTTCTGGCTTTCAAAACAGTAGCCATAACAGGGCCTAATTTACAAAATTTTGCCTCAGTAAAAGAAACAGCAGTAATTCTGAAGTGGTAATCCCGTGGACATCTCCGGCTGTTATCATAAGCTATATACAATTTAATGAAAGCACTTACTCACAAATCGTCCGCACTACTCTCAAACCCTACTAATAAATGCTAGTGCGCTATGTCAGCACTTGCATCTTCAAAGCACAATAATTATTTATGTTAAAGATTGTGGCAACAGCGTTGTATCTCTAGAGCGACGTTTTGGATTTATTTTTGAATTCAAAATATATAGAATAAACATGTCATCTTTGATCATAAAAATGGTAGAGACGGCATTTCGTGAGAATGATATGGTTTTGAATTTCTGTGGATAAATTCTTAATGCTTTTGAACGATGGCTCTATTCAGAGAGCCAAATCATAATGAAGAAATTCTGTTGTATCGAAAATCTCAAGAAGTTTAAAATTGAAGATTTTGTAAAACGCCGAAAACAGAGACAACTACAAAAATTAAGAAAAGGCGAAAGAGAACCGACTCTTTTGATTAAACTGGACAAGAAATAAAATGTCGAAGCGATGATTAATTCCAAGAACAATAATCAGAGTTTAAGTGCGATCGACTTTGTGTAAATTGTAACCAAAAGCATTATATCGAGATTGTTCAAAATAAAATAAATATAATAAAAAAACCCTCAAAAATTACTCTCCAAAAACTCTCCAAATAACATTCTAGGATAAAATCTGCCCTGAATAAAATAAACGGTAAATAAACGACAATAAACAATCTGTGTTCGATTCCAGACGAATGGGCTGGCTGCATGGACATTTTCGTGACTTTCTCCATGTGTAACGTGTATAGGAGCCAGTTTTAGAAAAAACTCCAATAAGGCATCCCTCTTCTTAATCAGATAGCCCTTATTTGTCTGCCATAATTAAATAAACCAAACCAGCCCTTCACCTAAAGACCATTCACATTATTTCTCCAGAACTGTAAAAGTAGGAACTTAAGACAGCATTCAGGACATAGTCTCAGTCACAGTACAATAACAATTGATAGGCTAAGAACCTCGTCTCAGTAGCAGCTTAATCAAACTAGAAAAATATGTTAAATGAATTCAGAGCGCACTTCAATAGCATTTGTCGTACTCACGCACACCCAAGACTCCACTCCACATCAATGCTACCCTCATATCATTTCAGAGAATGTTTCAACAAAACGCTGTTAAATGCCAAGAGCTGAGACACGCTCAATGAAAATGTAAGAACAAGTCATATTGTGCCTTCTGATCAGGTCATCATAACATCAAAGAGGGCCGTGCAAAAAGCCGACTTGCCTTAACTCTTCGACTACAGAAAAGGTAAAAATGATCTAAAACACACCCACAGCTATAGAAACTGTGTGAAATAGTGCAATCGAAACACTCAGTATTAACTATATATTATCAATGGAGCACACAGAGTGATACAACATTCCATCAACTCCAGATCAACTTACAAAGAGCAAAAGTCATTTCCATGCAAGCAAGCATAGTATGCAAAGGAAATCGTATTGATATAGTTTGTTGCATTACTGCGTAAATATGTTTCATGTAAGACTATTTGGATGACACTGTGTGGCAATATTTCAGATATGTATCTTTATCGTGTGACGTAGCGGCTTCTCCTAGGCAAGTTTAGTTTTTCTGATTAATCAGTCGCAAACATGTCTCAATAGCTGCAAATATCGTCCAAATTGGAAATGCGTGCAGTGATTCATTTTTTTGTGGGAAAAAAGGTGCAACTGCGCTGAAATTTATGGGCAGTTGCATGAAATGTACGGTGAAAATGCAACGTCAAGTCAAGCTATCGCTAAATGGTGCAACATTTTTGAGAATGGACGTATAGATATTGCCGACGCTGAGCGCGAGGAAAGACCATCAGCTGCAAAAAATTTGGAAATCGCTGCTCGCGTGATTAAATGCATTCTTGCAAACAGACGCATAACGATAGACAAAATCTCAAATGACCTGGATATTTCTCATGGAAGTGTGCATAAAATTATTGCCGATCACCTTAATTTCGTAAAGTTTGTGCTCGATGGGTGCCACGTCTGTTGACGGTGAAACATAAAGCAAAGCGTTTTGAAAGCGCATTTGCATTTCTGCAACGTTTCCAAATGGAACGAAAATGCCTTTTTGGACAAAATTGTGACTGGAGATGAAACTTAGATTCACCACTTCTCACCTGAAACGAAACGCAGCTTGCTCGAGTGGAAACATTGCAGTTCCTCGACACGAACAAAGTGTCGAACTATTCCATCTGCAGGAAACGTGATGATGGCGCTGTTTTTCGACAGAGAAAGTGTGGTACATACAGAGTTCATGACGAAGGGTGCCACAATTAATGCATCTTCTTATTGTGAAACATTGAAACGATCGTGACAATCACTTAAAAATCGACGGCCATGTAAACTGTCGAAAGGCATTGTGCTCTTGCATTCATGCACGATCGCATGCAGCAAAACAAACGTGCGAACTGCTGAAAATGTTTAGGTGGGAAGTGTGGAATCACCCTCTTTATAGCCCAGACCTTTCACCTCCTGACTTCCATGTATTTGTTTCCACGAAATAAGAGCTTTCAAAGCCACGGTACCATTCGGATGCCGAAGTGAAAGTTGCAGCCCAACAATGGTTATAAGACATTGGACGGGATTTCTTTTCGAAAAACTTGTACCACACCTCGACAAATGCTTAAATAACGGAGGTAATTATGTTGAAAAGTAGATTTGGAATGGAACTTTAAGATGTAAATAAAGTTTTTGTAATATTTTGCTTCTGTTTTGTTTTCTTAGGCAGTGCAACTAACTTTTTGACTACCCTCGTAATATGCAATAGGAAATCATATTGGTATAATATGCAATAGGAAATCATATTGATATAATATGCAATAGGAAATCATATTGATATATTACTAAGTCAATTGTCTTACTGAAAAGACAGCATCCTAGCTAGCTTCCCCCTGTCATAATCGCATGCAGCAAAACAGAAAATGGAAGTTCATTGGAAACAGCTGCATCGAAGTTCGCATGCAGTTCATTGGAAAAACTACTAAAAGCTGCTATAATATGCTGTAACTCTACTTGATCTCCGATCGTCCTCCTGACTCAAAGAGGTCATTGTATCATAATTTTGGAATTTATAAACATTAAAATATTTCTTTCTTCCATCTACTCACATTCAAAAGATGATATCTCAAATACTGCGCTTACATAAACTATCTACAAAATCTCCAACCTGCTACATATATGACAATCTGAGAGAAATTTAATACCCGTAGAACCTCCACGGGTTACCCTTCGAAAAATCCGAAAGGTATAACCATTTTATTCAGGGCAGATAACTATAGAAGATTGCATGCCAGACAACAAATTCAGCCTATAAAATCACCCCGATATGTCACGACTTTCGATAGCTCACGTGAAAACGATGGCCAGACCTCCACGTCTTAGACGATATTACTACGTCAGAGTATTGCTGTACTATCTTTGACATCAACTCTAACTCTGAAATAACTATGATTCATCCATTAAGGAGATCTCAGACCACAAGTATAAACAAAGAGATCTAAATAACTGCGATACAGATGCAACTATTGGAAAATTTTATAGACATGCTAGTGAGTGACATACAACTCACCTGTGAAAATCTTCATTCTACAAAAATATGTCTTAACTGGTAGACAAAGGACTAATTGTTAGCGTTGCCATGCACTTTGCCACAAACTTCGTACCTGCAACGAAGTAGAAAAATTAAAACAACTTAAATTACCAGAAGAGCAAAATAGATTTTGTTATAGAACTTAATACATTAGACGACGCAGTATTCAAGAAATTAAGAATAGTTTCAAATATTTTCCCAACAAGTTCTTTTTATGCCTTTAAAATAAGCCAAGTAGTATTCTTTGTCAAGAAAAAAAGGAAAATATAGATCCAAATTCACTACATCCTACCTGCTTTGGGGAAGATTTATGAAAAACGTTTAATAAATAAATTCAAATGTCACATATAGGACACAAACCTTCTCAGCCCATTTCAGTGCAGTTTTAGAGCCGGTCCATCAACAACTCATGCATTGGTGAATATACATGCAATGATATACGTTCTACGAACATCTATAAAACTATCCGCAACTACTATGTCAGGACACGAACATATATTCCCTATAAACCAAGGAATAGTGAGAAAGTTACAGAACAGAGACTTTGTACAAGGTTTCTGTGCTGCGTCAGATTTCTGAAATCTTACATTCAACCAAATTCTTAGCTATCCCTGGCCTTTATGTACTAAACTAATCGTATATGCAGATGACGTTGTTTTCATCATCCGTCGAAACACACGTAAAGAAATTGAACGACATAGAAGTTATATTTGGAACATCTTAGTAAAACAATAAAATTGAATCAAACTTGCAATATCAGAAGCCAAATCAATTGCACTTCTGATTCTCTAAAAAGGGGCAAAAATGGCTGAAAGAAATCTTATATTCTCCTGAATAGATGTAACATCAAATTCTTCAGTGAAATTAAATATTTTGGCCTAATATGGTATAAAAAGTACCTGGCTCTGTCATATCGCACATTTAAGGACTGAAACACAATCAATAGTCAATAAAGAAGGCAATTCGAAGGTGGCAAAAAGGTAAAAATCCGTATCTGCAAAAGCTCTTTTATAACACTATAATAGATAGGAAAGATAATCATCTATGCAACAGCTATCTGGACATTGCCAATGAGCGGATAGAAATCAAAAAATTTCCTAGTGATACAACGTTCCTTTGCATTTACCATCACTTAGGCATATAGAACTACACTCATGTCCATAAATTAAGGATAATTCAGAGTCACGCGGAAATCGAACTCTAAAATAAATATATCACCTGTAAAATCACTACACACATCTTCAAGAATCATATGCAAATTTCAGGAAGTAACCAGATGACACCGATGGTACGTCATAATGACGAGAGTGTAAGGTGTAGGTGGTGTATTTAATTATGGCAAAGCACACGAGGGCTATCTGCCTAAGGGGAGGGATGCTTTTCGTGGAGGACTTTCTAAGGGAAACTGGCTCGTATACACGTTACACATGGGGAAAACCACGAAAACGCCCATGCAGCCAGCCCGTTCGCGGGATTCGAACCTCGGACCGAACTACCAGTGTTCAGCGACTTTACCGCTCGGCCGCTGGTGGGCTCATACGAGAGAGTGATATATAAGGAATATGTGATAATAAGAGAGTGATATATAAGGAATACAGGCAAAGAATTAAAATTGTTTTCAGGTGCTTTATAAGCATTTCAGTGCAATAACCGAATAGTTATGACACAAAGGACGCATTTGGATGATTTTTTACGTGGTAGAATTATCGGCCGTCTGGAATGTGGGCGTACCCAACTGGAAGTATCAGACGAACTTGGAATTGCTCAGAGTGTCATCTCCAGGCTTTGGCTACGATTCCAAGATGATGGTAATGTGAGTAGACGTTACAGCACATGTCGCCCCAGAGTTACAACGCCGAATGAGAATCGGTATTTGGCAGTTACTGCCAAAAGAAACAGACCTGTCTCGTCAGCTCTCTTCAGCCACTGGTACGACAATTTCAAGGCAGACACTGTACAGACGCTTAGGGCAGATTGGTCTATATGCTCGTAGACCTGTCAGATGCGTTCCACTTACTGCAACTCACTGTCGCCTGCGGTTAGCCTGGAGTAGAGAGCATGCATTGTGGACACCGGAACAGTGGGCTTGTGGGATGTTTTCCGACGAGTCCAGGTTTAGCTTGCAGTCTGATTTCCGCCGGACTTTTATATGGAGAACTCCAGGTACTCGTTACCACCAAGTAAACATCATTGAACGACACCGTTACGGTGGTGCAGGAGTGCTCGTTTGGGGTGGAAATATTCTGGGTTCCAGAACTGACCTGCATGTTCAAATTGGAAGCATGACAAGCCAAATCTATCGGGACGTCATTCTGGAACAACATGTACGTTTGTTTCGGGGCGCCATGGGCGCACAATTTGTGTTTATCGAAGACAACGTCCGTCCTCACCGTGCAAACATCATAAGCGAATGCCTTTAATCGGAGGATATCACCCGTATGGACTGGCCAGCATTCTCACCGGACTTGAAACCAGTAGAGCACGTGTGGGACATGCTTGGCCGACGAGTTGCAGCCCGTCAACCTCCTCCTACATGTCTACCGGAACTTCGGAGAGCATTGCTTTTTGAGTGGTGTAATATCCCTCAAGATCAGATCGATAATTTGATACTCAGCATTTCTAGGCGTTGTACGGACTGTATTGTATCGTATGGGAGACATACAATGTATTAACAATCATACCAATCATGTAATATTGGCTTTTTGCAAATAGGTTTTTTTTTTTGTAATTTGCTCCAGGGAGAAAAATCGCTAATTTTTTTAATAATATCAAACATATAGCATCTTTTTTTGCTCTTTACCTTTTGTTTAATAAATAAGCTTTACAAATAAGTCAAATTTGTTTTGCTTCTAACTCTTCCTTTGCCTGATTTTGCATTATCCTTAATTTATGGACATGAGTGTATTTCTACTGACTCCGACAATGTCCTAGCAGGTTTGCTAACTCTTTCTGTACGAAAGAAAGGACAAGCACACTAATGAACGCAGTGATGAAAAGAGAAGCACACTAATGAAGCAACACTAATGAAGCTTCTCCCATTTGCTACTAGACAACGATTTACAGTCTGGTGGAGTTTGATGATCCAGCTTCTATCTCTTACGTAGTACATCTCGCAGAGAAAGGCTGGAATTAACGTCACATTAACAAACCGCCATAGCTGGAACTTAGATCCGCTATCTTTGCTGACGTGTCCAAAGCCGAAATTGGCGTTGGATGGGCCTTTATATATATATATACATGAATAGTTTCTCAGAATTATTTCGTAGGAAACGCCTTTATGCGGCATAAAATAGTGTTTTTAAAGCTGAAGCACTTGCACTGAAGCAAGTAATCGCAAATGCTACTATAACAAGAAATCTTGAAAATATTCCCATAACCTTAGACTGTCTCTCAGCACTGTATGCAGTCTTCAATCCACATTACACATAATTAATAACAAAAAATATTCAGTTGCTTTTAAGACATCATGTGAATCTTAACAAAAGCACATGTAATAGGCTAGAGTAGGCTAATCTAATGAACATGCAAACTCTTTAGCCGAAGGAGCTTCTAAAATATAAATATACATCAACATCCTCCTCTCAGCACCCTATTGCTCTTTTAAACAGCATATCAAATTCTCGTCATTGTAGCAATGGCCACAAAGCATGAAACAGTACTGCCATACAGCGGAAGAACCCTTAATTTAATTTCAAAACTCAGTGACAGACTATACTCTGTACTACAACTAAACATATTTATAAGTGGTCATGACCCTTTTATCTCTTTTTACTACAGGCGGGCAGTTTTGTATATTGATAGGTCTACCCGTCTGTTATGCGAAAGCATGCTGATTTCCCTATACACTTAAAATGCGCTTTTCGACAACGTGGCATTTATAAGTGGTCATGACCCTTTTATCTCTTTTTACTACAGGCGGGCAGTTTTGTATATTGATAGGTCTACCCGTCTGTTATGCGAAAGCATGCTGATTTCCCTATACACTTAATATGCGCTTTTCGACAACGAAGATCAGCACTTAAAAACGAAATATTCCGAAGACTTCAGTCTTACGGAAGAAACTGAGCAAAATCACCAATATAAGTAGCGTGTCTTGGATGAGACATTGTTGCGACAATAATAATTTTTACAATTCCTGCTCCTTTGCTTCGACAGTATGCAAGTGTATTGTCGTATGCAAGTGTACCTGCACAATACAAACTAATGACTTAAACTCTAACTGATACTACTGTAAATTCCTTTATATGTTGTCTGATCAAATCATAATTAATGCAAAGATAATTTTTATGTGCCAATATGTGCATTATCACGTGTGTTTGCATGTGTGTATTGCTGTTGTATTACTTATTGCTGCTACTTTATGTAAGTGTATCGTTGTATATGTATTGTATATATCTATCTATGTATATATTCCCTGTAATGTTTAAATTATAAATTCTCAAAGCGGTAACTATCATATATAAACAAAATCTACCAACAAATGCCTTTAAATTATACTCCCGAGGGGTAGTTTTGGAACCACGGAAAAGTGTCACTTCCAGATAGGACTACGAGAAGGACAAAATCTGATTACCTATGTTCAACACAAAGTGTCCTCATCTTCCGTCACCTGTATCACCCTAGCAAAGGAGGACACATTCAGTATTTTTGAAATATGTATACAAATTTGGCGTGTTTGCTGTTGCGTTATAATAAAATTTGGTATCTATTATATGGTTTATTTAAGAAATTTTTAAAATGTTGGACGGGATTAGAAATAACCGAGAATTATTGCCATTTACGATAGGGATATAATTATTTAGTGATGTAAGATCTTAATGGTCATTTTATTAGATACAATCAACAAACTGCTTCCTCTTTAAATTTGGGGAAATAATTCTTTGCAGAGTCACATATTAAATAGCATGTTTTTGAAAATATTAGGATTATAAGAGTTATGAAACAAGCAGTTGCCTTGAGAAGCAATGGGAACGGACTCGCTTCAAACTTTTCATGTTTAACTTTAAGAAAAGTCTTTAAACAGTGTAATCCTTTGATAAAAATCAAAACTAAGTAATTCTTCAAGCTCTTATCTTTTTTACGTTTCTTAAAATAATTCTAACTATTTATTCGAATCAATTTAGTCCAAGGTACGACAATTAATTTTATTTAGGTGAAATTAAATCCTGCTAATTAGAGAGTTCGTGAAGTTAAAGAATGTGATTATTTTATTTTAGAGGAGTTAACAGGGAAGAAAAAGAGAAATAATTTAAAACCTCTATTTTTCTACTCTCATTAAAATTATCCCTTCATTTTTTCCCATCCTTTTTTTTCTAGAGTGAAAGGTGTGACTGGCCTTCGCGTGGTCGACGCTTCAGTGATGCCGAAATTACCGTCTGGCAATACCAATATACCTGTCATCATGTTGGCTGAAAAGGCATCAGATATGATCAAGAACACAGTACATTGCCCTGTTTATAATAATCATGAGAAGGGCGCTCTACAGCTATCTCAGTTTTCATTTTACAGGATATGGGATTTAGCTATGCAACAGGAAGATAAAGAATTTTTCCTTAACTCTTGAATGCTTGAAAATAGTTTAAAATTATGAAAATTTGTTTGTTGCCTTTCCTGGAAGTTTACAAAATATTTAACGAATACTCGCTTTCATCGACGGCAGTTACGCCTTTGCATTTTGTTATACGTATTTAATGTATTAGAGAAATAAAAAAATTAACTGTGGCTGTCTGAAATAAAATTTTAATTCTGGCTATCAAACTTATGGATTTCTTCTATTTTATGTGTTAGTATTTTAAAATCTGAACGTTTTAAGTTATATGCTATAAACTATCGAAAACCTTGCAATTTTTTTTCTGCGCTAAATTAATCATAATGTTATTTTTTACTGAAGGCACATTTCTTATTCATGCAGTAAAAATGTATATGCCACTGACAGTCGCTGACTGTGAAAGGGTCCAGGTTCAAATCCCCGAGAAGGCATTGATGCTTGTAAATGTATAGTGTCGGTGCGGCATGGCGGCACTCTAAATATGTGGCGAGCCGAAAGTTCTCTCGTGTGGTTTGGTGGAAAGGGAGAAGGGGCCCTCGGATCTGTCCCCCCCAGAATGCTCTTCATAAAATTATGGTGAGGAACTCAGCTAATTCGCACTGCCACCTGAATGGTGTTCAAGGTTGTTGCCAGCGGCAGACGTATTATAGCGCTCCTTGCCACCAGGAGTATTGTGGGGTTGGACTGACTACGTCAGCATTAATGAGCATAAGCAACAACAATAACAATAAAAATGCATGTAATAACATTTTAAACGTTTTCTAGATACGTCTTTAAACTCTTTTTAATTAGCATATTCTCCTTTTTAAATTTTGCAATATATCATGCTAAGTTCCTTTAATAAATTTTAGATGGTCCAGTTCTAAGTAGATGTAGCACTTTTTTATCAGTCTTTTAATGTTAAAATGTTAGTTAAAGCATGTACGGACTGTCTTTGAAATGAAAGAAGGATCATATGCAGAACTTTCTAAGCAAAACTGTTAACTATTCACATCATACACAGGAAAAACGACGAAAACTCCATGCAGTCGGTCCGTTCGTCAAAAGTTTAAACCGGGTCGAATTGCTAGTGTTCAGCTCTCTTATAATTAAATGTTAAACTAGGCAATATACCTTTTTGTGACGCGTTTCTTTTCCCCAGAAAGGCCCACTAGCGGCAGAGTGGTTAGGTCCTGAACACTTGTAGTTCGGTCCGAGGTTCGAATCTCGCAAACAGGCTAGTTGTATGGGTGTTTTTATGGTATTTAATGGATATTAAGTCAAGCGCCCGGCCATTAAAAATATATAAAAACATTGTTGTAAAAAGCAGTTTATTTTCTCTGAATTTGTCGCGGCTTTTTACCTTTCTGGCTTGTCGTAGTTAAATCAACAGGATAGCCGTTAGCGTAATAAGTTTTTATTTTAATGAAATTACATGGCATGTAATAGATAATTGGCCCAATATTGATAATAACCGAGTGGCTCATATTCATCATCACAGATAGTCAACGTCAAAAACGTCTTGTCGGCAGATTTCTGAATTCTAAACTTTAACGAAGTGAAGACCCACTGTAAAGACCCTCTTGTTTTCACACCATGCTCCCCTGTTGAATAATGTTTTGATTACACTGAAGTCCTGCTTTGTATTCTGTCACTGACAGTGAATAAAAATTACTATCAATGTTTATCGTGGAACGAACTTCTAAAAAAAATTCAACCCAGTGTTTCTTCATTTCTGTTGTCAAGACTTTTAGTACCCACCTGGTGAATTTTTTCGATATTCCTAGTTTTTCGAGCAAGATTTTTCTACTCATGCAGCACTGATGCCTATTGCCATACAAATCCGAGAAACTATCATCAGTTTAATTTCTGTCACATATTTCACGACTTTAGCTCGACTTTAGTGCCATTACTTCAGTAGCCACATCTACACTGCGGTAGGGTCTGAGATCATCATTGAATTACGTTTCGCCTTCTTTTCCTCTGCTCTTTAGGGCACGATCTTCCTTGTTTGCACAAAGTAGCCCGTATTTTGATGCTCGAATAGGAAGGTACAGTATCATCGTAGACTTCAAGCAGGCATTTATGAATATTTGTTGGTGTTATGCTCGCTTTTCTTTAGACCACAATCACTGAAATGTTAAAAAATTTTAAGTATTAACAGATATCACTGATTGACAACAATTAAAAGCTTCTATAAAAACAAATAATTGCACCTGCTGTGTGTGTGCTTTCCTTTATATACTTTAAAAGGAGGACTCAACGATTTCATCACATTTTGTCATGTCCTTATTGTAGTTGGATAGGGTAAAATCGAAACATAGTCGACGCAGACAGCAGCCGATGTTCAGTAGGCGCCATTTAAGCTGTTCTCAGAGACGACAATTTAAAATACTTATTATTACGAGATTTTAATATATTTAATTGATCCAAATCTTTAGCTGTCGAGGATTATGGAACCAGGGTAGGACTTAGAGTTTACTGAACATCCCTCGCATTATCTGTAATGACACAACAAATGAATTCTCTCAATTATTATGTCTCTACTAAATTATTAAATGTCTTTTAAGTTTTAGTTTGGAAGGTAACGCAGGACGACGTTGAGTTTACCTTCTAATCGTTGAGACAGACATTTTTGGATGATGGTAACATTGGCCATATTGTAAGGAACTTCATTTATATATCCTCTGATGAAGAGTCCATTACTGCCGTCACTTACTAATCTAAAATGCCTTAAAATGAGGATTCTCAGTATCTGGCAACTTCTACCCTGAGAAATAATTACTAGTTTCATTCGTTTCTGAGAGCAGTCTTAGTTCCCGGGTGTTGCAGGATCCTCTGCAGTTCCTTCTTACGTAGCCCTCCCCATCCCAGTTTCAGTACTTTAGGATCGGTTTGTTGCCACTTCTATTCTTTCTCAAGGCATTGAGTTGTTTGGTTGAATCACCTAGAAGAGCAATTACTTTATTCACTGGTTCCTAGACAAAAGGCAGCTCTGATTAGGTGATAGTCTCTTCAGATTGCCGGGTTGCCTCGAACTTCATGGCGTACACTAAATGGCACATTTTAGACTCTTGACGTTCGGGATCAAAAGATCCAGAAAGGGTTTCGCAGGGCTTTCTGGATTTTTTGATCCTGAATGATCGAATCATCGATCAGGATTTTCCTTGTTTCTATCAGGCAGTCCAAAAAGCTGAGATGGGACAACCTTTCAGCATCTGTTATGTTAAAAAGTTTCGTCGTGAGAGGATCGAATAAACACAAAAAAAATATATAACTTATCTGGTTGGTGACATCTTGAAGTGGAATCAGAGCTCATATCTTAGCTCTATCCTTACGTCACTTGGCAAATCCGCAAGACAGAGACTCGAATCGGCACGACAATAAATTACATCAGCTATACCGTCAAATCTTACGCCTGCTACTGGTTTCCATAGAAGAAAATTGTTCCCACTGGAAGCAAGAGAACAGCTTACACCGCACGCCTGTCTGCCTAGACTCTCAGCTCCACCAACGAAAACGTAGACAATTAAGCTAGGCATTTTAGAGAACGGCTAACGCAGGCTTCCAGTTGACTAAGGTGACATAATTCCTTCTGTTTTCAAGTCGGAGTTCAGAGGACATCGTCCTGACTTTTGCCGATACAGATAGAGACCCAAGTCTCTGTTAATTTTTTTTTTTTTTTGTTATTCGCTCAACAGTTTTTTTTTCTTCGCATTTTTGAGAAAACCCGCGGCCGGGGAGCATAATTGCCGCTCCCCGCCGGAAGCACTGCTCGATGCCGACTAAATCTTTTCCTTTCTCCTTCGCAACACCCACAAATTTTTTCTCAGCCTCCGTCAACAAGTCCGTCAAGCCCGAAAGTCAGCGAATCCAAGCAGTGAGTGCCTAAGCGAGTCAAGAGTAAGTGTGTCTCGCCTCTTAACCAAACGCGGCCGGGGAGCATATTTGCCGCTCCCCGCCGGAAAACATCCCGCTTCGTAATTACATTTTGTCCAGCAAGCCCGAAAATCAGCGAGTCAGTCAGAGAGTGCCTAAGCGAGTCCAGAGTAAGTGTGTCTCGCCTCTTAACCAAACGCGGCCGGGGAGCATATTTGCCGCTCCCCGCCGGAAAACATCCCGCTTCGTAATTACATTTTGTCCAGCAAGCCCGAAAATCAGCGAGTCAGTCAGAGAGTGCCTAAGCGAGTCCAGAGTAAGTGTGTCTCGCCTCTTAACCAAACGCGGCCGGGGAGCATATTTGCCGCTCCCCGCCGGAAAACATCCCGCTTCGTAATTACATTTGTCCAGCAAGCCCGAAAATCAGCGAGTCAGTCAGAGAGTGAGCCAAAAAGTAAGTGTCCAACTCAAATTTCCTTCTTCTCCTTCACCAAACGGGCTCCCACTATGGCTTCACTTATCGCCCCCTTAATTATGGCAAAATCTTCGTTTTCAACTCCAGAAGGCGGAAAAAAAGGGTGATCGCGCATGCGCGCCCTTCTTCACTTAGCCAACAACCGGACCCTCAATCGCCAAAAACCTGAATGACTTACATTGAAAGACAAGTAGCAACCTTTGACCTTTCCGTCACGTACTTTCCTCTCTTAAGGTCAACTAACAATGAAAATTCTTTCTCGAACATTCTAAAGCGCGCGAAATCATGACTTGGCGAAAATTGCCTCCCTTTCCCTGCTTTTTCACAATGAATCAAAGTTTGTACAAGATTTGCAAATAAAAAGAAAATAAATAATATTCATTTATACTAAATAATATTTCCCGAAGCATCTGTTTCTCCCCAAAATTAAAGCCTTAAATTAAATAATTCAGAATCAAAATAAAATTTAAATTTCCATAAATCATAAAATCATTCACCTAATTTTTATAACGCTATCCGGTAATTTCTCTACATAACATTCCCTTCCCCTAAGGAATTAAATTTTGGTTTACCAAAATTTAGCAGACAGACACTTCTTGAAATACCATGACTCATACTGTGCAATAAGGCTAAAGGATAACATGATGTAACAGTATTTCATACGACTCCTTGGTACAGTGACGTTACTGACACATTAAATGTAAAGTCCAAAATGTGCAAGTAAAACAACAAGATTAATCAAAGCAATTACTAATTAAAATACTCAAGGAAGATCATCAAAAATAATTAATCAAAAACATCAATTAAATCACTTAATTAAACCTAGAAGTACTCAGAACACATACAAAAATGAAAATAAAAATAAGGCACTAATCACAAACAAAATATGTCTAAGATCAATCAATAAGATAATTAACGCGCCGCAGATACATAAAATACATTCCTGAGAAAATAAACACACTAATAATTCAAACAATTCCAAATAAAATATGTCACATGAACGTATTCAAATAAGGAGTAAAGACCCCTAAGTACTACGAAATTGAATAACTTCGAAGATTGAATCCCAAACAGTCACGTCTAAGAACAGAAGCGGCCTGATCAGGGCCAAGCATTAGAAAAGAAAAGAACGTTACAACACAAGGAACCTCGGAACCAGCCGAAAATACCCCACACAAAAAAATCAGAAAGAAAGAAAACGTGATTGTCCAAAAATTCAATCCAACCAAAATCAATTCCGAGAATGAACATAACGAATACGCTGTGCAAATACCAATTAGAATTTTATCCAAAACACACAAAAATAATAGTAATAATACAACCTAATGTATATACAAAATGACGTTTGGCCAATAATTACAAACAGATACTACCAAGATACACATATAGACATAAAATGACAATACAATTAAACTGTAAAAATTTCGTACATAATTCAAATGAGCAATGAGATCAGCGATACTTAAAAAAAAAATTTAAACTGCAATACCTAAACAAATACACAAATAGTCATTATGTTAAACCATATCAAGTCAAAAAATATTTCACTGTAATTCAAATCAAGCCAAAAAAAAATCAACCAGCAAGAGTGAAGTGTCACTAAAAAAAAATTCAAACTTCAAGATAAACACTAGTGAGTAACAACACCATATTTAAGTCCCCTTATTAAGACAACAAAAATTTCAGTAATTCTAAAAAACCCTTAAGTCCACAAAAAAAAAATTTCAACTAGTCAAAGAAATCAATCAAAGCTGGACTGAAGCACGTTACTAGAACACTAAATAAAATATCACAAATCAAAAAGGTGTTCAAAACAAACCCCCCAATTTAGGCGAAAACTGAGATCTATTCTGCATCAGACTCTTCCAAAACGTTGTATAGTAACCTAAGTAGCAGCCTTCAGCAACACCTCCACCCAAACAAAAGAAACAAAGTAACTCTTTACCGCGTCCATGTAAGCTGAGAAAAGCGCTGTATTATAAATGACAGACTCAAACTTTACGTATCAAGCAAACCTCCAGACACGTTGAAAGAGAACATAAGATCTCTTATCTCGGAAAGGAAAGTGCGCTGACTGAAACGTTACAATCCTGAACCAACACAATGAAAAAAGATACAACAATAGTTTTCTCAGATAACAAGTTCCTGTTTTTCCCGGTGTAAGAGGTCAAGTGCCACCATGAAGTGCAAGTATTTACAAGAAAACGAGCTTTCAGGACATTACAACTTCACGCAAGACCTAACTGCAAGCAACAAATGCAAAGTTCTCAAAAGTGCTACTAAAAAAAAATACTCATAACTCATAATTCAAAATCCCTAAAAATCTCACAATCAAATCCATAACTCAAATTCTACCATTTTCCTATAACCACAGAAATCTCAATTCTTCCACAGAAACTAAACATCAGAGAACTTACATTTTACGGACCTTGGCAGAAACCACCAGAAAACAAAACAAAAACTTGATACAACCTACTTGACACTAACAAGTCAAATACAAAACTAAAGCCAAAACAAGAATTAACCCCAAATTCAGCAACAAGTCCAACCAAGAAAGAAAATTCAATAACTCAAATCAAATCTATTACGATTCACTAGCAAATTTAAGACAACTACTTGTAATCAACAGAAAATTCCCACACATGAGTACAGAACAAAAGTAACTAATCTTCTCAAACTTATTTCAAAATTTCATAAAACCAATTCCCGTTGTCACCAAAATCTCATTAAACTTCACTTTCTACAATTCACAAGACTAACTCAATTTCTACTGTTTAAACATTTCTCACATGACAACTCTTCACAAACTTAAAACTCAGAAGATAACTAATCCCAATTACTCTGACTCATTTAACTAATCAGAACTTCACTCAAGCTGAAGAATTCAATCCAAAAAAAAAAATTAAATATGCAAACATCACTATTGCTGATCTCAGGCAAAAATTCAAATCTAACCCGTGTTAATTTTAAAACAGAATTTTGCAATTGAAAAACAATCTTCAATTTTTCTAACTCACTCATTTGTATCATTATGCCTTAAGAACTTATAAAAGTCATTGCTCAATACTAAATTAAATTTTCTAACACATTACACAATATACTGGAATCATATCAAAACATTGTAAATCAAAAAGCAATAATATACTACGCTAGAGAATCATGAAAACATTACATACATTTCACAAAATATTATTCAATGAAGTCAAAAAAATCAAAATTTCTCTAACGTTACCCCTCACAATTATACATTTCACAAGATTCTAGGTTAAATAAGTAGCAAAAACACAAAAAAAATTTCTAGCTACGCATAGCTATGGCTTGTCTCATTCAGTAAAATAATTAGAGTCTTTAATCTCTTTCTCTTAGAAGTGCTCAAAAAATGAGTCCAGTTTTTAAAGACAAGCACTCGAAACTTGTTACAAGGATATACAAATAGCATAGGATTATCGTGAAATAATTCATTTTCCATCTTGTATCATAAATCAGTACGTCGAAAATCAAAAATACACATCTAGAAAACACTCAAGGATTTTCAACAGTAAGAATGTACAGTACCTATTCTCCTACATTAAAAATATATATTTTTCCTAACTTTAAAGTTTAATTCTGATTACCTAACGTTAAAAACCCTAAATTCCTGAAATTCACAAAGATTCTCAAAATTTATCCTCTTGTATTAACAACTTCATTAAAACAGTAAATTACTAAAAATAGGTAAATTCAAAATCAATTACTGATTCGATCCTTCACTAAGCAGAGGTCACGGCACCAATGTTATGCTAAAAGGTTTCGTCGTGAGAGGATCGAATAAACACAAAAAAAATATATAACTTATCTGGTTGGTGACATCTTGAAGTGGAATCAGAGCTCATATCTTAGCTCTATCCTTACGTCACTTGGCAAATCCGCAAGACAGAGACTCGAATCGGCACGACAATAAATTACATCAGCTATACCGTCAAATCTTACGCCTGCTACTGGTTTCCATAGAAGAAAATTGTTCCCACTGGAAGCAAGAGAACAGCTTACACCGCACGCCTGTCTGCCTAGACTCTCAGCTCCACCAACGAAAACGTAGACAATTAAGCTAGGCATTTTAGAGAACGGCTAACGCAGGCTTCCAGTTGACTAAGGTGACATAATTCCTTCTGTTTTCAAGTCGGAGTTCAGAGGACATCGTCCTGACTTTTGCCGATACAGATAGAGACCCAAGTCTCTGTTAATTTTTTTTTTTTTTGTTATTCGCTCAACAGTTTTTTTTTCTTCGCATTTTTGAGAAAACCCGCGGCCGGGGAGCATAATTGCCGCTCCCCGCCGGAAGCACTGCTCGATGCCGACTAAATCTTTTCCTTTCTCCTTCGCAACACCCACAAATTTTTTCTCAGCCTCCGTCAACAAGTCCGTCAAGCCCGAAAGTCAGCGAATCCAAGCAGTGAGTGCCTAAGCGAGTCAAGAGTAAGTGTGTCTCGCCTCTTAACCAAACGCGGCCGGGGAGCATATTTGCCGCTCCCCGCCGGAAAACATCCCGCTTCGTAATTACATTTTGTCCAGCAAGCCCGAAAATCAGCGAGTCAGTCAGAGAGTGCCTAAGCGAGTCCAGAGTAAGTGTGTCTCGCCTCTTAACCAAACGCGGCCGGGGAGCATATTTGCCGCTCCCCGCCGGAAAACATCCCGCTTCGTAATTACATTTTGTCCAGCAAGCCCGAAAATCAGCGAGTCAGTCAGAGAGTGCCTAAGCGAGTCCAGAGTAAGTGTGTCTCGCCTCTTAACCAAACGCGGCCGGGGAGCATATTTGCCGCTCCCCGCCGGAAAACATCCCGCTTCGTAATTACATTTGTCCAGCAAGCCCGAAAATCAGCGAGTCAGTCAGAGAGTGAGCCAAAAAGTAAGTGTCCAACTCAAATTTCCTTCTTCTCCTTCACCAAACGGGCTCCCACTATGGCTTCACTTATCGCCCCCTTAATTATGGCAAAATCTTCGTTTTCAACTCCAGAAGGCGGAAAAAAAGGGTGATCGCGCATGCGCGCCCTTCTTCACTTAGCCAACAACCGGACCCTCAATCGCCAAAAACCTGAATGACTTACATTGAAAGACAAGTAGCAACCTTTGACCTTTCCGTCACGTACTTTCCTCTCTTAAGGTCAACTAACAATGAAAATTCTTTCTCGAACATTCTAAAGCGCGCGAAATCATGACTTGGCGAAAATTGCCTCCCTTTCCCTGCTTTTTCACAATGAATCAAAGTTTGTACAAGATTTGCAAATAAAAAGAAAATAAATAATATTCATTTATACTAAATAATATTTCCCGAAGCATCTGTTTCTCCCCAAAATTAAAGCCTTAAATTAAATAATTCAGAATCAAAATAAAATTTAAATTTCCATAAATCATAAAATCATTCACCTAATTTTTATAACGCTATCCGGTAATTTCTCTACATAACACATCCGTAAGGAGTTCATGGATTGTTTCTTTTGATTTCTGCTGGCGAGAGTTTAGTTGATGCTTGCTATAGTCTTTTAAGCACTTCAAGCGAAAGCGCAGCTTTAAGGCTCCGGGTAGAGCTTCGATGCTTAGGCCTCTAGTTGAGCAGAGTTTGAAGGATAGTCGCTGCGTCTGCTGTCAGAGAAACAGGCTTTAGATTGTCAAAGATTCCTGTATCAAAGAATACAGGCTTTAGCTTTGGAATCCCATCCAGTCGACTATTATAAAAACCTGAGTCTTGTACACTTATCAAGAGGTCTTTTTATCATAAGTGGATAGCTCCAGAGAAGGTCGAGAAGACATAGGTTGGAATTTAAATCCGTCAGAATTGTTTGCAGGCGCCACTCTGTATTTCTCCAAGCCGTCAACGTCTTAGGCGGCAGCAGAAACTCCATTATGGATTTCTTATTTGACAGCAAAAATTCTTTTTTTGATTTGTTTTTCAACAGTATTTTCTTTAATTTCTCCAGTTTTATTTTCAGCCGTGTGTATTCTGTCTTCCATAATCTCGAATTTGTTTCCTCTTGTTCTGCTTCAATCTTTTCTTGAACTGATTGGCCTCTTTCATCGTTTCTTAACCCTCTTATATATTTTCCTGAACCGCGTTAGTCTTTTTTTTTAACAGGCTTGACGGCCCCTTCCATCTTTTCTTGGATCGCTTTCATATCTCCGCTAACAATCTCATTGATGGTCCCTTGCATCTTTTCTTGGGACCAAAAATTGTTACGTTCGTACGGATGAATACACACAGAACCGATAAAAACTTGATGAAATTTATTTTTCCCAAAAGACTTCACAGTTCTGAAACTTTCCATACAAAAGTGCTTATACAGCTCTACTGATTATAACAGAGCACAATCAATAGTTATCACTTCAAAGATCGTTGAACATAAGGTAATGCAAAGCGCATCAAGAAGCGAAAACGCCCACGGTGATCTCTCGAAACTGTGAAGTTCGACGTTAAAACTCAACTCAAAACTGTTGCTTTCTAAGGTCTTGTGTATACACTCCCTCAGTCCTTCAGAGAAATTCTCAGTAGTTTCTATTTCTCAAAATTGCTGAAAGGCATATACAGCTATTACATATGTTAGAATATAGTTGCAGTTACGCAAGGATCGGGCCAAAATTTCTGCAAATGTTCACCAAGATTGCGAAGTTATCGCGATTTCTCGCCAAATGTGGCAAGATAGCCATTTACCTTAAAATGAAATCCTGTAACCCTATTTTTCCGGCGATGATTTGCATTCTGGGTCTTTCAGATTACATTATACATGTCGTACCAAAATGTACATATTTCATTAAAGTTATTTACCTGTATACATAGTAACAATAATGAATTAATTAGCATTTATCATGAAAATGTATACATTTTTTATGTGAAATGATAAATGAATTCTGGTCAACAATCGTATTTTCATCTTCAGTTTTAGTTAAAGAAATTGTTGTTAAAAAAAATCCCGAGAATAAAGGGCCTACCAGTAGCCAAGTAGTCAAGACCTTTGAATACTGGTAATCGACCTAGCTTGGGTTCAAATTCAGGCGAATGAGCTGGCTGCATGGCTAGGTTTCATGGGTATCTCCAAGTGTAATATAAATACAAACCAGTTGTCCTCATAAAATGCTTCATGAAGCCACCACTCTTAGGCAGATAACCCTGTTGGCTTTGGTATTAAAAACTTTGAACATCCTATTTCCGGAGGGAAAAAAGAAGGCAAAACGTTTTTTGGGTTTACCAAATTACTACAGAGATTACATGCCGAAATTTGCAGCTCTTTCCCCAATCGCAGAATACCTCCGAATACCAAGCATTGCACACAGTTATGGTCCTGAAGATCACCAAGATTCACTGAGTAATTGGTGTCCGCCGATAACATCGCGGACGAAAACGTCGCGGAGAAAACAACGCAAGGCGAAAACGTCGTGCTACAAAACATCGTGGGAGAAAACACCGCAAAGAGAAAACATCGCAATTCTAAAACATCGTGGTACAAAACATCGCCGTCGAAAATAAAGCGGTTCAAAACCTTCGCAGTTTAAAAACATCGTCGTCGAAAATATCGTGGTAAAAAATAAAGTATCTACAAATCATCGCATGACGATAACATCGCAGACATGCTTTTTTCAGGCTTTAATAACTGTAAATGGATATTCCCATAATGATTTGTGAGCGCAAGGTGTAAAGAAGGATAATTTTTACTTTAATATTTTTTATTAAATATTAAATTTTTGCTGAGAAAATAAGAAGGAAATTTAAGCATAGAAAATTAATGCAACTTATAGCACTTAATAGAATTTTAAACCGACATAGTTAACTAACAAAGACCATTAATAAATCATTTTTTATAAAGTTTTTACAGGTAATTTTTCATAAAAAGTATAATCTATGAAGTTGCATTTAATTTTCTATGCTTAAGTTTCCTTCTTATTTTTTCAGCAAAAATTTATTAGTGAATAAAAAAATGTGAAAGTAAAAATTATCCTTCCTTACATCACTTGCGCTCACACATCATTATGGGAATATCCATTTACAGTTATTAAAGCCTGAAAAAAGCATGTCTGCGATGTTATCGTCATGCGATGATTTGTAGATACTTTATTTTTTACCACAATATTTTCGACGGCGATGTTTTTAAACTGCGAAGTTTTTGAACCGCTTTATTTTCGACGACGATGTTTTGTACCACGATGTTTTAGAACTGCGATGTTTTCTCTTTGCGATGTTTTCTCCCACGATGTTTTGCAGCACGATTTTTTCGCCTTGCGTTGTTTTCTCCGCGATGTTTTCGGCTGTAACCGAGTAATTGAGCCTGAGAAATTATTCGAATGAAAGGTAAACAAAAAGTCATAAAACCACTAAGTTAAGCCTTCTATGTGACTACTATAAATATAATAAATATATTTTATTAATGTAGATATATTTCTTGCTAAATTATCTATACTTTTTGGTGTTATAACGCCTTTTTATAATACATATTTTAAAACTTATGTTTATTCATTCTAGGCCACCATTCATTGTTCTGAAATATTTGACATTATTAAAATATTCGTGTCTCAGAAAATCATAAAATTATCATCTGTATTACCATTAATATCTTTTTCCTGTTTTTAAACTTAAAAGTTATAAGGTATTTTCTCCCTCCTTCCAGCATGCCTTCGTGGTGAATCAGTAGCATATTCAGCATGTATTCGAAAGGTCCAGAGTTTGAGTCTCGACGAGGGCACTGCTAATTTTTCATGTCTCCTGCTTATAAAAAAACTAATGTGTTTACAAGTGGCCCTTAAGTAAAAGGTGGTGGACAGTAATTCGTCACCACCAGGATTTGGTGATTGGGTTCCTTCATTCCCAGTCGCACTTTAAAAGGGGGGAGTATATACGGTATTTTCTCCCTTCTTCTAGCAGGGCTTTGGGGTGTAACGGTAACGCACTCGCCGTGTATTCGAGAGGTCCGGGTTTCATTTCCGACGAGGCCATTGCTTATGTTTTATGTCTCCTACTTCAAAATAACCTAATGACTCTAAAATGCCATAAAGAAAACATAATGCATTTCTTAATAGCTGGGTTAAGTAAAACTCCTACTTGTTGACAATACCGAATTTCAGACAGTAAAAGGAAAGTTTTTATTTCGTTGACATTACAAGGAAAAAGTAATTAAAACGAAATTTTTTGTTCTTACGATTTTTATTCGCCCCAAAATTATCTTATACCCGTAAATACACACTACCCAGAAATAAAATAAACAAACAATATAATATCCCTTTATATGATAGTAAATACTTTCCAAATAATGTAGTTTAATGATGGATCAGAAAGCTCTCATAGAACTGCTGATTTGGATGGATTTATTATGATGAAATACCCTAGAGTTACCTACACAGAAGTGATTTTCGTGGACAATTTTTGTAAGAGAAAATTTACGGTATTTAAACTATATATGAGGAGGAAAACACTGTATATCTGTGAGGTAATTTCTGCCTCTTTTCCTAGTGCTTTCGTGGTGTAAGTGAAAGTCCGACGCATTATCGGGATATCCGAAGTTCGAATCCCTAGGAGGACATTGGACATTTATCACGTGTCCTACATCAACAAAACTAATAATTCTCGATTTCATGCAGTCATCATTTCAACTGCTACCTGAGACTGCCAGAGATGAATTTACAGTGCTTCTTACTACATTTCAAGCACGCACGGCCACTATCAGCCAGTAGAGTGAAACGGTCGATGATAATCGATCACCCCTTACTGTTCTCGCACCGCGGACTACAAAAACAAGTAGTTTCCCTCTGGCACATGTCGCTATGTATATTTTGAATGATTACAAATCTTTAAATGGTACATGCAAAAAAAAAAAAAAAAAAACTGCAAAATGCCCAACAACGTACCTAAAATATACCACACATGTATGTAAAATTATAGATATGAAACTGAACGCCAAAATGATTAAAAAATAAGACTTCTTAACAATTTCTGTTGGATCCCTAACATTTCAGAGAATCCCAAATAAAAAACTCTGCTCTTATATAAGCTTTGCATTATCTACGATGCTATCATTATTGGTTCTGTTTAAAAAGCGTATCGGAGTATGAAAAAGTAACAGTGATTCACTTGAATGAGATTTTTAACTTTGTATTTCTTTGTTTTTTTAACGAAAGTTTTGCTGAGGGCGCAAGAGCTTGTTTACAAGAGTTTGTTATTCCGTTTGTTTACAAAAGTATTTTTTAAATATTCAGGCGATAAATCTCTTCATTTGTGTCAAAACTAAATCCTAAGGAAAAATATATTTCCTTAAGTTTTCTATTAGAGATTAAACCGACTTTCCCCTCTATCTTTTGCAAAAGGAAATTAGAATCTTTTAATTATCTAATGCATTTCCGTTGGAAAGGTGTAGGAAGAATGGCAGTTAACATATAGAAAGCAAATAAACTTTGGATACTTCCATTTTTCAATCATTTTGTAGAAAATTAGTCGCAACGTGATTAAGTCTATCATGTGATAATCTTGCATGCATTATAGACTGTCGTTATATGAATCACGTTTCATTCTTGTAAATCATTTGATTTCCTGAATCAAGTAAATACTAATCCGTAACCTAAATATCAGTTTATCAGCATCAGCTGCAAATTTTAATTAATGATCAGTGTGTGTTACTACAATGTTCATAAATTTAAATTCTTTAGAAGAATTTGAGAATGAGAAGAAGTATAATTCGGATTAACAGGCGATCAGCGTTAAGATTTGCTTTAATATTAATACTAAAAGTTATTTGATAATGGGGAAAATTTTCTCCCAAAGCATGCATGTGAAATAGCAGATTATCTTATCAGAGAATTAAGAAAAGTTTTCGTTTCCGCGAAGCAAATTAAATAAGCTACAGAAAAAATAGACGTGTTTATGTTTAAATATATGTGTTTTTTTCCCATCAAATACTTTTTTAAATTTTGCTTATTTACTTTTTCCCTTAAGGTTTTAATACATTGTTAGAATGTTATGTTAGGTTATTTAATTACGGCAAAGTCTCGAGGGCTATCTGTCTAAGGGGAGGGATACGTTCGAAGAGGACTTTTTAAGGGAAACTGGCTCGTATACACGTTACACATGGGGAAAAATAAAAAAATACCCATGCAGATAGCCCATCAATGGGATTCGAACCTCGGACCGAACTACCAGTCTTCAGCGACTTTACCGCTCGGCCGCTGGTGGTCCTCGTTGTTAGAATGATTTTGATGTAATATTAAAAATACTTACAATATTCCGAATGAGTTATTTGGTAACAAATCATCATTTAAAATATAAATTGCAACCTTATATTATTAAATATTGTTTACTTTAAACAGAACACATGTAAAAATTTTGGTTCGGAGATTTTAATTCCTCCCCGCAAAAATGTACTCTTATTTTACATTTAAAAACGCTGTAAAAGTCACGAATAGTGTTTGGATTTGTTAAATAAATTATTATTCATAACAAAGAGAAAATCTGTCAGGAATTACTTTTTACACAGAAAAACAGCAACAAAGTATTTTTCAAAGAATGTGAATATACAATTACTACTAATTCGGATGTTAAATCTCTGGTTCGAATTTCATGGTTTTCTCTATGCATAACGTGAACTTTTATGAAACAAACAATCTTCTGGTACTTTGCCAGATTCAGTTAATTTCACCTCTGATATTAAATACCGTATATTCCGGCGTATAACAAGCACTTTTCGTACAAAAAATAAGATCAAATTTATAGGTGCGCGTTAAAAGCCGGATATAAAAATGATACATTTAAAAACAAGGAAAAGAAGAGCATGCGGATATTACATTTCTACATGTACTTAAATGCTGTTTGTTTAAAAGAAAGGACCCAATTTCTGAACATAAAAATCGGATAATTTTGAACTATCGGATAGTGTCCTTTACGTAAAGCATATTCGTTATTGTGCTTTCTTTCATTCAAGAAAAACACCTGACTTCCAGTTCTGCGAATTCATTCGGGTTAGAAGAGCATTCTTACCCAAAATTATGTCTCTTTTTCCCTCGAAACCCTAGAATAGCATTCTCGTGCACACTGCATTGAATACCACCCACCACTTTACAGAATAATTTACTCTCTCAAGCATTTCCCTTCCCACACACATATTGCTATCGCTTGTCAATTCAGTATACCATTGTTACGAAGTCTAGGAAAAATTTTGGAATGAACGACTTAAAAATGTAACAGCATCGCCCATGTATCTCTCAGGTTTCATCTTAAAGAAAATGGTACGCATTATACGGAGCATATATTTTTTAGGATATTATAATCTACCTAAAAATTTAAAAATGTAGTTTGAAAATTACAGGTTCACGTTATACGCCGGAATACACGGTACATATACGGTAGTCTCAATGGCTTTATCTTTTAAATAACCAATATATAACAAAATAAAAGTCTTAAAAAAAACGAAAAATGTAATGTTCATCTTTGTTATTTGTGTATTCTAAGCATGTGTTCGAAAATAGATCATGCAGGTTGGTTAACTGATTATGACAAAGAATGTAAGGTAAACTTGGAATACTCCTTTTGTGCAGAACCTTTTAAAGGACATTAGTACGCATTCACTTCGCATACGGGGAAATTTACGGAGACTGTATGCAACTAGTGTGTTCGTCAGGAATCGATCTAACAACGAGTGTTCAATGCCCTTATTTTTTTCGGCAACTAACAGTCATAGCAGTACATACCACAGAGCACCTCATGAAAGGCTACTGATCATTTACTGACAGCAAATTAAAATATGCTGAATAAGAAGTTTATTTAATTGCTCGTATTAAGAAAAACTGACATACTGCAACAGAACTAGGGGGAGTAGAAAACATTACGAACTTGGTTTCAAGAACTCAAACTTCTGTAAAAGAATTACCATTATAAGTTGGCTTCTCGTAATCTGGGAATGTAAAGGTAATACAAATTGAAGAAAGATGTTAAAAACAACAAACTGTGTCATCAAAACTGTATTTTAATTCCTATATTTAAAAAAGAAATTCCGTGCGTTTATGCACAGAGCCCTTATTCAAAACAATTCTATCACGATAATTCCACCAATCCTACATCTAGGTCTACCAGTAAATGTTTTGGAAAGAAAAGACAAAAGAAACAGTTACCGAACGCGCATTTTTTATTAATATACTTTCAAGTTCTCTGTTGTTTCACTATTGGACTGTTTTGCATTTTAAATGAGGAAAAGAATACAAATAGAGAACTAAATATTAGAATATTAGTTAGATTCTGGAAGATTGCGAAAGAGATGTATAGCAAAGTATCACTGCATTGTAAGGAATGCTCTTTTATCATCCTTCAAATCAAGGGACAGATTGACAATAATACAGAAAGTGAAAAAGGATGGATAATTAAGAAATTAGTACTCATATATATAGTGCAGAAAATATTTTTAAAAAGGAGTAAATAATTCTGTTTGTTTCCACAGAAATCGTCACTTGAATTCATTAGGAAGTGATATGCAGTAAAATGAAAAAATTATATATTGTTAAGAAATGACCAGCTGCGGTAAGATAGCTTCCCCGCAAAGTGGGTTTAGGGTTGCCAGATTTGGCGACAAAATTAAAAGAAAGAACCATAGGCGGAGGAAGTACATTCTGGAATGGATTCTTACCGGCTTACCGGAATGTTCTCGAAGGCAGGCCAAAAGCTACATAAACTCTGCTTGTACGCGGAGTAGGAGTGTGACGTCGAGAGTACGCTGAGTTCAGTAGCAGTGCCTTGAGCTCCAAGGACGATAGACTGAGTCGGGAGCTGTACTTTAGTGCTTTGCCGTGAAGCTGTCTTCACCGTTGTAGTCTGAAGGCTGAGATTGCTGATTGTTTCGGTTGTGTTGCTGATTGTTTCAGAGTGCTTGTCGTAGTTTTTCAACGATTGTAATCGAAGACTATAAGCGTGTTTTTGGAGCTTCTCTGAGTAATACGTGCTAATAAATTGTGTTTTGATTCTTCATTAAGTGTTGTAGTCAGTCACTCCAAACCCACAAACCCATTAAACGCAACAATATATATATCATACTTATGGATGTATCGATCAGACGCATAAACCGGGTTAGGATATTTTGCTTCTCTCAACATATATCTACAAAACTTCAAAAATTAATAAAATATATATATATTTATATACTCAAATCCTTACTTATGATACAAACAAAGGAAACTTGGAAACCGTTTTTGCATAAAGTAAATTTGCGTTTCTGGGCAACAGGTACCGAAAAAAAAGCGAAATTTAATCAAATTTCTTGATAGAAGATCCTTTAGTCAGTGTTTCATTTTGATTCAACGTAAAAAGAGAAGAGACGTAATTTCGATAAAGGTCAGAACCTTATAAGATTTGGTAATGTCAGTTTCAAAAAAGTGATTATTCCAAATCAGCGAAAGAGTTCGCTCTGCAATGTCAGTATATATAAAAGATGACTCGAAACAAATGCTTAATGCCATCGACAAGAAGCGTGAGCACCGTAATTCATTGCAATAAAATGCACATAATTGTTTTCCTGTTGAAGATAATCATCTACGATGCGAGCCCTGTTTGGCCTTGCGTTGTCGTCCTGTAACAGTAAAGCATCACCTATTGCCCCAGCATATGGGCGCAGATAAACATCAAGGATGTAATCTCTATAAATGTGAGCATTCACCTTTCCCCTTGGAAAGATATGGAGGTCTGTGCGTCCACTCAAAGAGATGCCACCCCAAACACAGACACTGCCCCTTCCTTTTAATTTTTTCACGGATGTTTGACGGATGATAACGGGTTCTAGGATCTCTCCATATCAAATAACGCCTACTATCGCTTTCTAGACTAAACCTGGACTCATCCGTAAAGAGAACCGCTCTCTTTTGATAAGGTCTCCAATAGACATGTTGTCGTGCCCACTGAAAACGGTCCCTCCTATGGCGTGACGAGCGGCACACAAATGGGTGGTCGCCTCGCATACAGACCACCTTCGAAGCCTTCTATGTTTGTTGACACGAACCTTTCGGTGGCTGCAGCAAGGGAGGATCTAAGAAGAGTCGGAGTAACGGTTCTATTTCTGCGTGCATATAATGTCAAATATCGGTCATCGGCGCTCGTCGTAGCCGTCCTTGGCCATCCTTGTCCGTAGTTGGCCGTCCTTGGCTGAAACTCCTACGTGCCGAATCTGTGATTTGAAATTGCCTCCAAAGTCTATGAACCACAGAAGAACTCACATTTAGCCATCTGGCAACTTCTGTTTGACTTTGTCCTGGTTCTAGTCTCCCAATGGCTCTCCATCGCAGTTCTGCAGGCAAATGATGCCTGGAGGTCATTGTTACGAATTGCCTATCTCAGATTTCTGATGTCGCTGTCACAGTGAAATATGTGGGCTTGCTCTCAAACATGGACTTTTATGCTCCTCGCAGATGACGTATTCCGAAAGCAGCGCCACTAAATTGCATATCGCAGTTTTACTCAGCTACTCTTACTTGGCAACATAATCAAATTTTACACGGTTTGGCTTATTTTTGAAGGAGTTATCGCTATTTTTGTGATTTTTCCTTAATTTATGATAACCAGTGTATAAAAGTGAAAAATGTTAACGTTTTAATGCAATAAATCAGAGCTTCTACAGTAAAAGACACAAGACAAAGTTTCCTTAAAACCCAAAGAATATTTTAGATCTCTAAAAGCAATTACATAACAGTCTAATACAGAAGCACTCCTGAAAAATGAACCATTCTTCTAACTGAATTCACTCAAACCTCAAACGCAAGTGTATTTATAGTGTTACTCAAGATTTCTGGAAGCTTCAAGAAAAATCGCCTCTGAATAAGTTTCCGGAAACTTAAACTGCGTTCAGACGACAGTATAAAGGGTATAAGTGGTTTAAGACGAGCTGCGTTGTCAGACAACCAGTCTGTGCTACGTCACAAAATCTAGTGTAGGGTTCTTATCATAAAGTTCGAAGTTTTCAATCAACTTCATGCCGACTTGGGTTAAGCTTCGACCAATCAGAGTGAAAGCCCGAAACCTGAATGAGAAAACAGAACGGGAAAGCTGTAGACACAATAGATGCATATTATTATTAATTAGCATATTATTTATTATGTATTAATAAGTTTAATATGTAAGATATACCGCTTATATGCCTGTATCGTATGTAACATGGTAATACGTACTCTGTACTATATGCAAAATTTGCATTTAATGCATTTGAATAGTTACTATCTTTAAAACTAGTTAGGAACTTCATTGTTACTAGCTTTAAAACGAATCTGTGTAATATGATGTATCCGTACAGAAAGAAAACGCGAAATCATCGATTTGCGTAAAATTATGTCGGCTTAGTTTATGATATGTGAGCTGATGTGCTGATGTGATAAAAAAAAAAAAAAGAGGTATGTCATGGTTGTAGTTGCCTCGAGCTGAGGATTTAGCTCCAAAATCCCTTTTCTTGTAGGAAGTTGTTGAAGATACCCTCTTTAAGCTTTTATACACTGGTTATCATACTTTCTCTTGTCTCAGAATGCCTGCAATGGGATCACGGATCTTTGGCTGTGGCCGACCACGATATACACCGTGTCGCTCGTCATCGTGGATTGACTATGATCATGAACGACACGGAATATCGCAAAGATATCTGTCATTATCTACAAAAGTGAATACGCTGAGCATTTATGAGATATGTAAGAACACTTTGTGCGTTTTCCTCTATTTCCGCGCAATAAAATTTGGCATTGATTTTGTCATCCATTATTTGTTACGAACTTTAAATTGTTTTACTAAACTATGAATAAATCTATATTATTGCCACTTATGAATAGAATGTCATCATTTCATGGTGTAAGATTTTGCGCCTCGTTTAATCAATTCAGATACTGTCATGAAACTGCTTAATATTTATATATGGGGTTCTTTACAAAATATGTTAAACAACATATTTTTTAAAGAAGGATTACAGAATAAAGAAACAAGTTGCCTTGAGGAGTAATGAAAAAAGACACGCTTGAAATGTTCACGATTAACCTTGTTCTCTGGAAGGTCTAAGAAAGCGTAATCCGTTGGTAGAAACAAAGTAATGCTTTATCTTTTTTTCTGTTTCACAAAATAATTTTATATAATCATTCAAAATACTGGTTCTGATAGCTGCATCTTAATAATAAAAGGTACTTTTATGTTAAGGGAAATCAAACTGCATTCATTAAAGATTTCTGGAAGTTGAATAAGCAATACGATCAAACAGTATCAGAATAATAATGTTTCATTCTTTGCATTTCAGCTTTCATTCTTTATATTGCACAGAAGTCACAAAAAATACAATAGTAAAGATCTCTAATTTTATAAAATTGCTTCTTTAATTTCATTTTTCCTTCCATTAATTTCTTCTAGAGTCAAAGGTATGAGTGGCCTCCGTGTGGTGGAAGCTTCTGTGATGCTCAGAGTTCCGTCTGGTAATAAGAATATATTGGTCACCATCTTAACCAAAAAGACGGCAGGTGTGATCAAAAACACAGTATTTTACTCTTCCTATAATAGTACACATGTAAAGACCTTTTTTTTGCAGCTATCTCAATCCTTATTTTTTGTAATGTCTCCGAAAAGCACCAAGTATTTGAGATTTAGATGTGCACCAAGGCGATACAGAATTTTTGAAACCTTGGAGATAGTAAATTTTTGAAATTGAAATATTTATTTCTATAAGCTGGTTATATATTATACGAATTAACAAAACTTTTAAAGAATATTCATTTTATTTTCGGTAACAAACTGTTTTTCATATTTATTTGCATATTTTTTAACTAGAAAAGAAATAAAAGTTTAACTGTTTGAAATAAAATTTTACAATTAAAATGCGATATTTTTCATCTGTTTTATCTGTCGGTGTTTTGAAATCTGGAGCTTTACAGATTACAGATTTAAAATTTAGAGAAATCTGTAAATATATGAAATAGGTTATAAGGCATTTTCTCCCTCCTTTCGTTATGCCTTCGTGGTGTAACGGTAGCACACTCGGCACACATTCTAGAGGACCAGATTCGAGTCCCTGCGAGGGCATTGTTTTTTCATGTCTCCTATTTCAAAATTCTAATGACTTTACAGTGGCGCCCGAAGTAAAAGGTGGTGGATGATGATTCTTCAACGCCAGGGTTTGACGACTCGATCCCCTAATCCCCAGTCGCCCTTTAAAAGGGGGTACATAAGGTATTTTCTTCCTCCCCTTTCTGTATGCCTTCGTGGTGTAACGGTAGCGCACTCGGCGCGTATTAGAGAGGTCCAGGTTCGAGTCTCGGTAAGGGCACTACTCATTTTTCACATCTCCTATTTCAAAATCCTAATGACTCTACAAGGTAATACACTACTGTAAAAATAAACTATAGAAATCATACAAACTTATTTCTGAACTAAATTGATCATAATGGTATTCTTTTGTTGAAAAACTCTTTTCCTTCATTTAATAACCCTGTATGTAACAGGAAATTTTAATCATCCCTTAAAATGTCCTTCACATTTTAATTAGAATATTCTTATTTCTGCATTATTCCATCTACTATTCTAGATTTTCAAAAATCAGAACCCAGTTTTTCGAATTTTATAAGCAGGATTATAAATCGGATTTTATAAAAAAAAAGGCTCTCCAAAAATCTTGTGTAATTATCGTAAAGACACTTAAGTATGCTATTTTAAGACAGGCTGTGCACACCAATAGTAATAGCAACAAATTTAGTGTTATTTCCTTCACTTCCTAAAAAATGGTGAGATTCTAAAAGATCAACGTTTATTGTACAATAATGCTCAGTTAATTGTTTGCTTGCATAAAGTGAGAAATCACCGTGGAAACAAAATGTTTAGTTATTTGAGAACATCGTTTTGGATTTATATGAGATAACAGTATTCCACCTTTATAAAAGGCGAAAAAGTATAAACTCATATAATTTGAATAGCTCAAAACGACATATAACAGGTATAAACTCGTGTAATATGTGAATGAGTTTTCGGCTTGGAAACATGGAATTTTCATAAGGAGTTTATTTTGTCACGTCTTCAAAATTCTAATATTCTTCAAAATATCTTCAAAATTCAAAGAACATAAGGAATGTGATATAAAGTTGAGTAGGGAAAGGTTGGCGTTACAACGTTTTAGAGATATGCAGACAAAATTAATAAATCATGTGGTCACATCTGACTGAAATGCAAATTTTATAGTGGTTTGCCATGCTGTGTTCCAGGAGTTTCTGAAGTAAATGTCACGATAAATAGTGCTTTAGAGTTCCTGAAACGAGCTAGGTGTTGTTGCAGTGATGCAAGTAGGCTGCCTAGTGCATTCCATACATGTTTTAATGGATTTAAAATCGAAGATTATTTCGGCCACACCAACCTTTGAATCCCTTCCGTCCTCAAGATAATCAGGAATTGCAGCGTGATAAAGATTAGCATTACCGTCCACTAGCAGAAAATTATTGCAGATGGCAATATTTAAACAACTTGATATGAGGATCTTGAATCTCATATCAGTCTATCTCATCATTTGCAGTTGTATTAGTAAAATATAACTACAAATACTGAAATGGCTAATGTGGCCATCAAAAATGATCCCGCCTATGCAATGATTTCCCTCTTTTGCACAGATGGCTGTCCTGGATATTTTCAGGCTTATTGCGCGTGTTTTGCTCCACACAAATTGTATAATGGCTGGAATCACTCTAGGAACAAAAACAAGACTCATCAAAAAAGATTTGATAATATCTGCTTTACTGCAAGCAGGCGCATTTCGCAGTCCGAATTAGTCAGACACAAATCACAAACTCCCGTGCCATACAGCCCTCTTTTATACAACTTGTCACTCAAAGCATTTTTGGGTAGTCGAATTCTTGTAGCTGCAACGAATCCCTTATAATTTGGGATGAGGCTAAATGTCTATTTCTTTTAGGAATCGTAGCAGATAGCGATCTTGTGAGTCTGTTCGACCTTGATCTGATTGTTTGCAAACATCACCAGTGTCTTTAACTTGTTTTCAGATTTTCACGTGATGCTTTTGGCTACTGATAACGTCTTTAAATACCTCTATCAGTTTTTGTCTGGCTTTCATTCTTCCAGTCCCATGCAATATTTTACAATCCGTTAAATGCCTTCTCAATAACATGTTCTATCTTTCACACAGCAAAATTTTATCTTTCTACTTATACAAGCCTTGAAATTAGAACTTGATGTACCATTTCTTTGTATACATGTCGAACAAAGGGCACAAAAATTTGCATATCTCCGTGTAGCGAAGGGGCATCCCATTGGATTATGTGATAATTTTGATCTTAAGCTACCATCCATCTTTCGACGCAATAAAATTAACATAAATACATTTTTGTAGTGCTTTCTATAATTTTCCTATCAAGTGCATTATAGTTATTTTTCTCATTATTTCTAAATGTCGTTTAAATAGTAGATTCTTAAATTAAATGCAGGTATTCATATTTTATAATTTTTTGCTATAACCCTTAATTAATGCTTGAAATACTGAAGATTGATAAAATAGATAACTCCAAGCACGTGACACACATTCTTCCCGAAATTTTACTTCTTCCGTTATAAAGTAAGCACGTTTAGAAGCAATTAAAATATGATTCCACTTCCCCCGATTTCGATGAAAAATACCGTTTTTGGTAGTCATATGATACTGTATAATGGACTTTAGTTTTATTATTTCTTCCTTCATCGATCTTTCGTATATTGACAAAGGTATTAGGCAAATGATTGTGGAAGGAGTTAAGTATGACCAATGAGATTAAGTGTTTCAGGAGGAATAATGTCAGCCGAAGGGATAAAAACTGAGATTTTGCTTATTCAAGCGTAATTGAAAAAAATGAATGCCACTATAGTAAGTAGATAATTTCTGATGTTCGTTTCGTGTAATCTTCAGAAATGTTATTATGTTACATTACGTTATTTTTCAATAAAATTGTTCTTGCTTTTTTCGTTATTATGAGATTAAAATAATGCAATGCTTAATTACGTATCGCTAAATTAATATTATAAAATTTTATTTACCTCAAGTTTTAAGAATTTTAAAACTATTCACAAATAATTGTGTACATTCATTATACTCTCTTCTTTTATTAATCTTCTAAGCGAAACCGATCCGTGCATTTTTTATTTATATGCCCTGCTGTTTATTCATTTTTTCCAAAATGCGTATCTAAATCACTTTTATGTAAGATTTTCTTTTTCTGATTTTAATAATACGTCTTGTTCCTACAAAATTTATTGAGTCGTCGATTTTCCATTAATAAATTATACAAATCAGTTAGTTATTTGTAACTTTATTAGAAAACTAATAAAATTGCTTAGCTATTAATTAATCACCTAGATTTAATAATAATAATAATTATTATAATTTAGTAACTAATTTTTATTTAATAACTAAGTAATAGCTAAGCTCTAAACAAATACATTATGAAAATCTAAATTATGTTTAAATATTTTTTCATTGATTGATTGTAAATTTAATTCTAATGAATTCTAACTGTAAATGTAATTCTAATGAATTCTAATTGTAAACTTAATTCTAATGAAACTTAGTTGTGACTGCTTAGACTTACTCGCATTATCTATAATACCTCACCGATTACAAAATGATTTAACGATTGATTTGATTATTTTAATTTAAAGAACTCCTTAAATGGTTTATTTCCATGTCTTAGTACGTTAATAATTTTTGCGAAATGTTGGATACTCTTAGTCAGATGACGATATCAGCATAATAGTTATCGCTGCTCATATATTTATCAGTATCTCAAATATTACAATCCATAGCCGAAACTGTTTTCGTTCAAAGATCTCAATTTTTTCACTCCTTTTTGTTGACATTTTAAAGAAATTTTAACTGAATAATTGGTGTACCTCTTCCTTAACGGTTATTATATTTCCAGTCAAGACTATATAAATATATTTCAATGAATTGAAAATTTCAGCCTTTCAAAGAGGAATCGAATACCGTACATCAAAGGATACTTGATCCTTTCGTTACAAATACTTTATCAAAAATGTTGAAATGTACTTTATTATATAATTACATACATTATTATATAATTTGTATATTTTGATAAATATTATTTAAAATAATCCATAATCATTGTAAACGTTTTACAGTTTGTGGCTTTTATATTTAAAATTTACTAATTAAAAGTTATTTAATTATATCTTTCCTGTTTGTCTCACTTTGCCACGAAGTTTACTAATTCCAAAATTTATGTAGATTTGAGTGGTAAGCAGTTTTACGTTAAAGTTAGAAGAGTTTGTGCACAGTTGGGTGTAAGAGTTTAGACCTGTCCAACCGCTGCTGTATTGCCGCATAAACCTTCGCTCTCCATTGGCAACTCCGACGCTTTCTTGAACAAAATATTACAGAGAAAAGATGAATTCGGTTTTGATAAGTTGAAAGTTTCAACTACACGTTATATAGTCATAATAGATATATACATACCTTAGGTTTTATGCCTTTTACATGAAAACTAACCTTGCGAGATTTCATAAGAATTATGATAAATCTTTAATTATAGCCGAAAATGTCGTTGCAAAAACATCGTGAGCGAAAACGTCGTGGAGAAAACAACGCAAGGCGTAAACGTTGTTCTAGAAAACATCGTGGAAGAAAACATCGCAAAGAGAAAATATCGCAGTTCTAAAACATCGTGGTACAAAATATCGTGGTCGAAAATAAAGCGGTTCAAAAACTTCGCAGTTTAAAAACATCGTCGTCGAAAATATCGGGGTAAAAAATAAAGTGATTTGACTTATTTTACTATTTCATTTAATTTTGTATGGTTTTTCATGTCTTTCATAATTTTTCCTAAACATACCGGAATTTTAAAATTAAGCATTTAACTTAACGGCTATTGATCATTACTCATTAACTCCTTACTTAGTCTATATTTTATAGTTCCATTTTAATCTATGTGTTCTATAGTTTCGCATTCCGTAATAGTCTTCTCATTACTATTACAATATTTTACTTCATTTATGCGCTATTATTAACTTCATTCTCATTTTAAACCTTATTATTTCCTACATATACAGATATTATCTTATAATTTTAAATTTACTTTTTAAATTTTCGGACTTTAACTGACCATTTACATAATCTTATTTGAATTAGTATTACGCAAAAGTTTTCTTTCACAATTTAAAAAATATAGTTTAATAATATCATTTATATTTGAATGCATGCATTTATTTCTCATATATTTTTAAGAATTTCGCTATTTTGTAATATTATGTTTAATTTCGAAACATATAAAGAAGTTGATGTTTTCGGATGGCGATATTCATCTTTTTAGTTAATTGAAAACAATTTTACTTCGATCAAAAAGTAAGATACTATGTCATACTGAAATTCATTACTAAGGAATTATTATCAATCAAGTGTGTAACAAAGAAAACAGTAACATTAAACAATGATATTTTCCTAAAACATCATTAATTCACTGTTTTGATGCCAACAATTATTTGCTTAAAATGCAATTTTATTAATTTATTTATTTACAGCCTGAAATGGATCTTGCGGCGGAGAGAGCCTATCCAACGCCATTCGTCAATTCTACTCTCCTACCGATGCTGCTTTTGTCTCTTATGAAACAACGACACACACCAAAAACGGCGACAAGCATCAACTCGGAATACGATTATGTTATAGGTATGCTGCACGTATTGTGATGTAGGCTGTTTGTATTTATATAACAGCGCCATTTATTTCTTTCATTCTGTTCTCTTTATTACGAGATAACTCTCCATTCTAAAAAGATTCAATTATTTTCTTTTATATTATGCAAAGGTTAATCTTTATAGAAATATCTGAACAATTTAAAGCCCCCTATGCCAATGGATATTCATTGCAAATTGTATAAATTGAATCAGACTTAAAACTTTCAAATACTTTTAATAATATAGGAAACAATATGATGAAAACTTTTTAACCTTTATAACCTCTAAAATTAACCTGGGGGAAAAATAGACATAAATGTTTTTAATTTGTTGTTAATGATACACATACAACGCATCTACAAAGCTTAAGGATTTATTTTTAAACTAATTTCAGTGATGCTGTCTATTGCGTACGAGAGATAAATGCTACTACATATGAATTTGCTTCCTTTTAAATATTGTCTTCTAATAGATTTAAAAATACATATCAAGAGCCAATGATAACTTTACCTGGGGACAATGTGTGTTGTTGTATGTGTGTAAACAAGAATGATTAAATACACACGCACATATTATTACAATATCAACTCCAAAATGCATGGCAAGAGCATAATTTAAAAGCACCTAAAATATATCGCTGCTTGATTTTATGAAGCTGATACTCCGAACATCTAAAATAAGTGTCGAATATGTTTCCAATTACATCAAGAAGGGATTAGGAAAGAAGGTTAGAAAATACCATAAGCAGTTGATCGTTTACTAATTAAGAGGGTTTCCTTATAATCTCTAACTACGACAAGTCATTTCCCCCATTAAAATTTATATTTATTGCGAGTTAAATTACTTTTTTTACGCTTAAATCAATGCCTATATTTTGTTAATTTATCTTTATCTGTTTTAAAAATGTAGTACTGCTTTAAAACAGTAAATAAGCCAGACGAAGCCACTATCACAATCTTATCATATAAAAGAAAGAAAATTCGATGCAATGTATGAATCTGATATTTAAAATACATTGTTCTGGAAATTGTATGCGAATATTTATACATCTGCAATTCCTCTATCTTATAGTGCATAATTACGATCTTGACTTCCCTCTACTATATCGTAACTTCAGCACTACCATAGCTTAATAGATAAGAATAACATATTAACTAAGTAATAAAACATCCATGCTCTATTTACATAGCTTAAAAATGTAAATATACTGATTAGAATTACTTAATAATCCGTTTACGGCAAATCATAGCGTTATCAGCCGTAGTTCTTAAATTAAAAACATAATTATTTATGTAATTCTTAGACTAGTCTGCCTAAACACTTGACATGAGAAAATTTTCACATAAATTTAGTTGTATTTTAGAATAGAGAGAGACAGGATAAAACCTGGTCGTTTAAAAAGTTTTCTGTAGAGTAATTTAAGTTTCGCATAGGTAACCTTAACAACATAGGAAATTTATTAATTTTCCAAATGCTAAGTTTTCTTTGTACTTTTATTTCATTTATTACATTTCATTAAAGGTCCATGGTAGAAGGCAAAGATCTTGTGATTACAAAAGGTTTAGACTTGTACGAAGTATAAATCATTTGAATGTTTGAGTGTACTTTTATTCTGTTCTTTGTACTTACTATCTATAAAATAAATCTTAATCTTACACTGTACTGTATTTTTAAATCATAGATACATATTCGATAATCATAGATATATATTCCAGTTCTTCTCTGGAATTTCGTGTACAATCACAGTATTCCGCTTAAATATATATACATTTCAGACTAGTATTTCTTTTCCTTCATATTAGTTGGAGCAGGTGCTGCAGGGTCTGTATTGGCAAATCGTTTGTCGGAAATTCCATGCGTCAGTGTTCTTCTGCTTGAAGCCGGTAAAAGTCCGCCTTTGCTGACTGAGATACCCGCCACTGAACGGGCCTTTTGGTTTACGGATATTGATAGGAATTATCGTACAGTTCCTCAACGAAATACTGGAAATGGACTCAATAACAGGGTATGTCTATTTCTTACGAAATAAAATTAATTATATAAATAATGCAACCAATGCAAGCAAATACTTAATCCTAGAAAGAATAAAGTATGTCTGTCTTTTATGAAATAAAATTAACTATATAAATAAAGCAAATATTGTAAATATCTGTTTAATTGCTTAATGAGATTATGAGAACTGAGGAAATTATAATCTACAAAAGCAATGATATATTTTTCCAGAATAAAAGAATATACCATATCATATGCTAGATTTTACTAAATGGGGGATTCAATCTACCGTTAAAAGTTTTAAAACTTTTACTGCGAACTAAAACTCACGAAGAATCTTTCAATGAATACAGCAATGGCTCCTTTGTCATATGCCATTCGACCCTACAGAGTCATATATCGAAACTAACATTTCAATTCCCGAGAACTCGGCATTCCATTTCCCTGGGATTTTAATGTTTTTAATAATTTTAAAAGTTTTTCGAACGTAACTCAGGAGCATTAAAAATAATGCAGTTTATTAACATAAAATTCATTTATTTCGGAAAGAGATTAATGTAATACATTATTGCAATTCGTGTAGTAATTAAAAAATTGGTCCGAAATGGTCAGACTCAAGTAGTAATTAAAAAATCGGTCAGACTCATTTTGTTTATCATCTAATAACTGATACGATAAAGAAGCCTTCTAAATGTGCCTGAGAATGTCAGTTATGTATATCGTAAATAAAATATTTTAGTGGCAATATTGTTTAAAGACTTTTTTAAAAAAACCTCAAAATGAAAAAAAATTTTTTTTTTATTGTGGCATAATTGGTTGCAACTTTGCTTTCTATAAGAAGGATAGGTTTTTCTTTTCGAGATTCTTTGTCATTACAATAAGTGGTTCTCTGTCTACAATGGAAAACATGTGATAGAATAAGCTTCAAGTTGCAATTAGTATTATCGAGAGGTAGAATTTTGGATATCTTAATCAAAGCATCTTTCATGGAGATTATAAAGCGCAGAATTGATTCTCACTGATCTCGGTGAAGCAGACTTTGCAATGTAATGCCAGTCTCATCGTGATGACCGTGATGCCTGATAAAGTACGTAGACTCATTTTTGATGGTCTTAAAATTTACCTACAATTTTATTGGATTTGTCATAGTCTAGTTGTAATGTCATGCTGTTACAAAACTCAGTGGGAGAAATCATTACTCCAACAATTGCAAAAAAATATATATGTATTGTTATGCATTACTTCAATAAGTGCCCTAAAATTATATCTTTCCTGACTAATTTCTTACTAATTAAGATAAAAAACACGTCTAACAAGTATTAATTTAGAATTCAAACAACAAAAATCAGCGTTATATTTGCAAATTTTCATGGGACTAGTTTCAATGGTTTTACTGAACCATCATCCTCAGCTGCCAAAGCGCAAATGAATTTTGCAGCTGAGGATGATGGAAAGATCTTAAGGATATGGGGAACTCAATCATTTTTTCTAGGTGTAAGTGATTAGCATAGTATATTAACTATTGGAAGATCAGCAGTTTGAATCTCGATAACATCGCAGTTGATGATTTTTTCCCATGTTCTAAAAAGCTTAATAATCCCTATAAGCCTTTGAACTGTCATAAAGTTCTCGATCTTACAAATACTTTTCATTCTTCTAATAATGAGTGAAATTTCACTGCTTCTATCTTCAACAGGTCATAACTTATCACCAACGAGAAATTAAAACTATAGCAATGTATCCACAGCAAAAAAAAAGAGATTACATTCTTTATTCACATTTCGAAACCATTATTGGTGAGCTCATAAACTATTATTGATTTTATTAATGCATTGGAATTCTTTTCATATACGTTCTGAACTGTGACATGTTAAAATGCGCCTGGGAACATCAAGATCTTATATGATGTTGATATGATCTTATATGATGGACTGATCAAGCGATCAGGAATTCAAAGAGGCAGCCGAGATATTTTTGCAATATAACGTAGCTACAAAGATCATTTCGAAGATCCATCTAGTGTACAAACGATTTTACCGAATTATTAAGGAAATGCATATCTTTGTGCCTCCAAAGGTAAACACTTCTTTTTAAAATACCTCGATGTATGAGCTACATTGAAGAAAGTGAACAATCAATAGTCACAGGTTGCTGTTGTGAAATTACATAACTATTTTCTAGAATTTTGCTTAGGAACTTTAAAATGCATTTCATTATGTTGTGATGCCGTATCACGGAAATTTTATGTGCGATATCATCTTCTTTTAAGTGCAAATTATATCTTTTACAACAAAATAACTTAATTAAGCTAAAAGAAATGTACTATCTAAGAGCTTGGGCATTTTGCTGTGAATAATTTTGAATTTTTATCGAGAGAAGTTTAGAGAAGATTTTAATTTGTCTGAACTGAAACGCAGATTTTATGTCTTGTAAATTAGTTCATATCGCTTCCGACAGTATAAATGGTAGCAGAAAGTTCGTTAATTCTAAATTTACATCGTTAGTCTTAAAGCATGTTTAAAATAATTCTATGTTTCTACCCTTTTCTCGTCTTAAATATTTTTGAGCTTCTATTCTGTTTACTGGTGGACTAAAATATATTGTTCACATTTTGAATATTATTTATATCTTCTGTATCTTGCAGCGATATTTTAGATACCTGTAATTACTGCTTGTAAAACTAATCCATAATGAGTATTGCAAAACATCACTTGAATAATAGAAGTCATTAAAACCTTTTATGCTGCTTTTATAGCGATTTGAGAAAAACTGCAGTCATAAATTTAAATCGCATGGTAATGGGTTAATTAAAGAAATCTGAAATCAAAAATCTTAGAATTCCAAGTATCCTGTTAGTTGCAAATAATAATTTAACTGTTTTTAAAAAAGCAGAGTGTCTAATTAGGCACAATACCAAACTACGTGTTCGTATTGCAATGTTTCATTGAAAATGGCCATCAAAGCTCGAGTAAATGATACGCATCAAAGCGTAATGACTTCTCAACGTTATAATTTCGAACCCTCAGGCGATAATATTTTGATAACATCATTTTTTTCCAAGCAAACATTCTATGTCAACTTTCTTTAAGCGGGTTACTTTGTATCTTTTACTTACTGCATTTGACACCGCTACTCTTGACGAGTTTCCGGTAAATAAGAATTTTCCCTTCAGATTGTTTACTTGGGAAGTTAGAGCACCATATTATCTCTGAAGCATTAAACGACACACATATTTAATCCAAAGAAAGGGAAATGCTAGAAAGATCGTTATAGGGATTTTCTTTGAGGAAATAAACTTGCATATATGAGTTTCGTTACTATGTTAGATGTATAATTATGTAGGATAAGATTCAGCAGTGATGATATAAGCATGTAATTTTAAAGACAGTTTCGTTTTCCAGCCTGTGCACTATTTGTTGGAACAAATAAAGTAGTTTTTAAAATTAAAAGCTGGGAGTGTATTAAAAAACTATTTACTGATTTATAATAGTTACATTTACAGAGCTAGTCAATACAATCGGCAACAAATGAAATTATTTCAGCACTAACTTTTATGCTATTCTGATTATGATCATTGCTGTCGATATGGTAGTGTGTCCTTTATTATTAGTGAAAGCTTGAATTAAACATTAATACTAAACTAGGCCAGGCCCTCACAGAGCCCCTCCTGCTTAAGGATTATTTAGGAACAAACGCAGCTTCCTTTTACTCGTTCGCTCAAATTTTATAATTGCTTGGAATCTTCTTTCATACTTTTAGATCAGTCGCGACGCGCATATTTAATATATAAATAGAACTTCTAAAATATAGACATTTTCTTTGGAACATTTGTTATTATTTTCCTTTAAAAGGAATAGAAGAATACTTGATATATTTCTACATACTAAGAAGAAAGATCTGGAAGACCACTCTAGCAAAAAAAAAAAAAGTTTTCAAATTTATAGAATACAAGAAAGTATTATTGAATAGCTTCTCAAGCTCAAGAAGATATATTTTGAAGATAAAACAAAGTTTCATTAATAGTAACATAAAAATCAATTATATTAATTTTTACAGGACGTTTATTACCTTTCGACTGTTAGGAGGCCCCAAAATAAAATGTTGGGTAGGACATATAAAAAGAGTTAAGGGTACTGATGCAATGTAAATAAGAAAAGAAATAAAAGTGCAAGCTATCTTTTACTGACATGCAAGTTAGCAACAAATTTTAAGGGGAAGAAAGATAGCTTAATCGTATCAATAAACACTCACTATTGGTTTTTCAAATAAATTTTATATGAACGCTTTTCAATATGCTTGTTTTCTAGATTTACTTTTTCTGTGCTTTAGATGTTAATCTCTGCCGAATGGCAACACACAAAATGGAACGGACGAGTAAATACCATTTAAATTAATGCGCAATTCAATCTCCAAAATAAAATCAATCTAAGAACACGAGTTTTATTTTTGAATTAAATTAAAATTTTAATTGGTGTTCTTCCCTTACGCACAAAATATCGAATAATTTGTGAACACAAAAGGTACTATCATACGAAGTCGGAAATATGACAGTTAAAACGCTCTACATACGTCAACGAAGTTAATGGGAATGGTTACATGGAACATTCAAATAACCTTATTTTCCTCGAAACAGGAGATTTTGTGGCCGAGTGGCAAAACTGTAGGTGGATCCACAGTTTTGACTGATGTATTGTACTCCCGAGGAAACCCAAAGAATTATGATGACTGGGCGAAACTTGGAGCTGTTGGCTGGAGTTATGAGGAAGTTCTTCCGTACTTCAAGAAGTTAGAAGACAACCGAGATCCAGAGTATGTGGCCAATGGTGAGTTCTTTTCAACTTTACAAATTTACATAAATCTTTCTTAGAAAAAAAAATAAAAATAATTAAAGGAACTGTTCTTGAACATCTTCCGTTGTTTGCTGTCGAAATGAAATAGCGATCCAAGAAGGTAGTTTACCTATTCAAATTTGTTTATTTTACCCATATCTTAAAAGATGGCAAGGCTGAAAACTTGAACCGAGATTTTTAAAATTAATAAATCGAATACAGAATTTCTTTTTCTTTCAAAGTCACAAAAACCTCTTTGTGAATTATCATAATGTGTAATAATTCATCCAATGGGATATTAAAATTCTGCAAAGAATTTTAAAAGCATTTAGTGATAATAGAGACTATAGATGTTCCATGTATAATGTATAATTCTTTTTCATTTTGTTTATGATTTTTAAGTTTAAGAAAACGGTAGGCAGAACTACAACAGGATATATAAGTCCAGAAATAAAAGAAGTATAAACTTAAGAAGCTAAATAATGCAACTTTAATTATTTACTTATGAAATTAAGTATTTAGTTAAATTACTCACATTTGATCGCGATAGAATTATTTTAGACATGTTATTTTAGAATAGATCGTGATAGAATTATTTTAGAATTTTGAAATTTTTGACAAAATGAAAATTTACATGCTTTTACAATTCTACATCAGCGTGTAAAACATAATGTGGTGTATTGTTCTCATCATGTAATGTCTATGACAAAGGAAATAACGTAATTTGAAAAATCTTGTGTAAATTTTCTTTTGTTAATATTATAGTGAATTATTAATTTATAACATTTTTAAAAATTTATTCTGATTGACTTTGTTATGCTTATTACCATTATTAAATCCAATGAAAATAATAATCGAGGGGGAACAGTTTATAAAGCTGATATTTTATTTCTTTGAAAATCTCACCCACAAGTATTTGTTAATTTTATGGCAATACAAAGATGCAAAGGATACCAAAGATGGAAATACAAAGAATAACACGATAAAACACTTTTTAAAATATTTACAATGATGATAGGCTTGAAAGGAAACTTTATTTGGCACATAACGATATGCCACATATTGTGCGTACAAATACTCTGAGGCACAATAAATGATCAAGCGAAGTCGGTAGCTAACAGGTATTCTCTGGCTTTATGAAGAGTCTTTTTAATCTTTTTCGCTTTTAAGAAAGATCTAAATTAGTAACTTTTTCAGTTAAGAAAGGAAATCCGAAAAGTATTTTTCCTTTTATGAAAAAAAAAAAAAAAAAAAAAAAAAAAAAAGATCAAAAGTGAAAGTTCAGTTTAGCAATTATTTGAGAAATTGATGCATAAATGTTTAAAACATGTAAATTTGAATAAAACCAGAGCATTTTAATTTAAGTTAAATTTTGGCTTCTTCCAGATTAGTTTAAGCTACTTTTAAATTATTCACACGGGGTAATAAATTGGGTGACTTATTGCCTTGTCTGAAACTTTCAGATTAATAACTACGAACTCAAAAGAAGGTTTAAAATAAATCATTTTATTATAACTTCAACTAAACAAAATTATATAGCTAGTGTATTACAAAATACGTCTCCTCTGCTTGCTTCACAGAACACAAACATCAAATTTAAATAGTTAAACTGTGCAATTCATTCCTTCTGTAAGCTTTGACTTAGGCCTTCTAAAACCCACTTTATCACTGCCATAGTAATAAAGCTGAATGTAGGAAATCTAGGAGCTGGTCGTAAATAGTATGAAGGTCAGCGATCGCTTCCCAAAACTTTCCCTTCACCTCAAAAACTCATTTCTTACATACGTTACTTAATTTGCATTCCATTTGGAACCAACGAAAGTATGGTAGTAAAAATGAAAATAATAAGATAATGAGTTAATAAACTTAAAACCATACAAATTTAAGGCTGGGATTAAAACATTGTAATTGCCAGCAACATTATATAACTAAATATTATATAACTAAAAAATAAGTCAGTTTCATTAGTTGAACATACCCTCTTACTTCAAATCATATTTCGTAAACTACAGGAACCGTAAAATCTCCGATTTCGAAACCAGTTCAACCATGCATAGAAACTTAAGCTTACTTATTGAATTCAAATATACTGATTTGAAGGTTTTCATCTTCATTCTTCCACACCGTTGGCTTTTGAATCTCTTATTAGTCAACTCACCATCTTCGCGCCACAATCATTTTAATCTTTCAAATTCTTCGCCCTCTTTTCAAATTTGGAAGATAAATCTAGTAATATACATGTGCTATTTTTATTTATATCGATTTTATATTTATCGAATCATTACTTTTAGTACTATTTTGAAATTTAAGAACTCTGGTAAGGATAAATTTATTTGAACACTTTGTAGAGACATTAGGTATTTTTTTGGAAGCAGAAGAGAAGAAAAATGAGCATCGCCTTCGCCGGGACTCGAACCACAGACCTCTGAATACGCGCCCAGCATGCAGACCACCACACCATGAAGGCATGCTAGGAAGGCGGGAGAAATACCTTATATACTCTTCCTTCTAAAGGACGACTGGGGTTTTAGGGTACCCAATCGCCAAATCCATGGTGTGGAGAATCATCATTCACCACCCTTTTAGTTCGGGCGCCACGGTAGAGACATTAGGGTTTTTTTCTTTTTCTTTTTTTTTTTTTTTTTTTGGAAGCAGGAGAGATGAAAAAGGAGTATCGCCTTCGCCGGGAATCGAACCACGGACCTCTGGAATACGCTACCAAAATGCAGACCATCACACCACGATGGCATGCTAGGAAGGCGGGAGAAATACTTTATAAATTAAAGATGCTTTTCCCACAGAAATTTAAGATAACTGTTTCTTTGCTTTAAGCTATCGTGATTTAGGAAAGTTTTAACAGGTAAGCTGAATTTTCGTAATTGGGTTGACTTGCACCGGAATTCTTTTAATCGTAATAAAAGTTTTCCTATCGATAGTCTACGCTAAGCGTATGCCACTTCATCTAGCCTTGTATCTGATGAACTCTTCCTGTCACCAACATTGATAAATTCTCTTTTGAAAGTGGAAGGAAGTAGACTATAGACTAAGCACCTGATATCCTGATAATTTATAAGCATTTGATACCAAGACAATTCTTTTCAGTAAACGTAAATGATGGCTTTAAAGATGGATATTTTCTCTAAATCTATTCGTAAATAAAATCTATTTATAACAGACGGAATTCACCAAACTACAACAGCATTAATATTAAGAAAATTTTAATTCCTTACAGTATTTTGAACAGTGCAGTACTAGAAATAAAATGCCCACTATATATACTTCGTATATATGCATTGGGAAAATATAAGATCTAAATATGTACTAGAATTAAATATATAAATATCCAGTTATTCAGGCTTTACTTTTCACAAACAGTTGTTCTCATTTTCAGGCAGCTTTAAATAAATATATACTTCAATATGCATACATCGTTAACATGTAATGCTGTACATCTACTGCGTAATGTATTTCTCTTCAGAGGCAAACTTAGAATCTAAATTTTATCAAACCGTTGTAGCTTTTCGTAATTTTTTAAACTTTTCTATAAACAAAGAAACCTACTATGCACCATGTGGAAGTAATATCATTAAAATAAAAAAATGAATATTATAAAAACACAATATTTTTTAAAAAATAATTATCTTGAACAAAATGATTATTTTAGGATACCATGGTGTTGGCGGGCCACAAACTGTGCATAGCCTCGGTATTTCCCAGAAGTCAAAGCTCCTATTTTTGAAGCAGGTCGTTTGCTTGGATACAAGGCAGTCGACCCAAATGGTCCAAAACAAACAGGTAAGAATCACCAAAATTTTACAAATCAAAATGTTCAGATTAAAACTTATAATTAAATAAAGATGTCTAAAGTAAATATATAACATTTTCTAAAGCCTGATAAACACATTTTTATAGCAGAAAAAGGTCTAAAGGGGTTACAGTGTTGAGCAAGTTCTAAAAAATAGCTGCATTTAGGGAGATAGGTAATCGTAAACACTATTTCACGGGAAAAGTGCGAAATTAGAAGCACAGGCGCTGTACCGTTTTTATTAAATCGTACATATTCCGCATACAGAAAATGTCATTTAAATAAAGCAAAATAGTTCCTTACCAAAGATATCAGTGTCAGAATAACTAAACAAAAACTCAACAGAGCATAATGGAGTGATAAAAAAGTGCATTGTTGCAAATGCATATCACAGTACAGTCATGAACTGATTTTGATTTTGTTTGATATATTGAGATTGCTTTTAAAAGTCATTAAGATTCGTTTCGTTGACCTTGCAAGGCTGTCGAAAGATCTACAGAGTTCCTCTGCGTCAAGAATCTAAACTAAAACAATGTCTCAAACTTGAAGAAGAGGATTAAAGTTCTGGAAATGCATTGTTTTGCATTCAATACTATCAGCCATTCGAGTTGTCTCAAATGAACAAGTATTATTGACCTTATAGAGTTTGAATTCTTTTTCTTTGCTGAACATAATGCAGCAAAATTTCCATACATATAATCTGGATTCTGTTTCAAAAGTACGCATATGAATTTTGACACTGTGCATAATGTTCATCCACAATTGATCTCACACCATGATCAATTTTTTTCTATTGCTTTCGGATAAAAAGAAAAATTTCTATTCTCTTGGAATGGTATGCTCTTTCTTTGATCATCAGTTAATATTTTCAAAGCTGTTCAATGCAAGAATGAGTAATGTTTTTTTTCCATATTAGAAACAATCATCCAAAGAAACTTTCGATATGTCCATCGCTATCATTAACTTCAGTCATACTATAAATATCGATCAGTCATACTTTAAATAGCCATTTATCCACGATCATTTGCACTTACCCTACATTTGCTATAAAATGCAATATTCCGTTAAGAATTTCGTTCGCTATTTTCAGATATTTAGATGTTTTTATCTATTTAAAATCACTGCAGTTGACTTAGAATTTATAATAGTTCATCAAACATATTGCTTCATATAGACTGCAGGGCTGCCACAATGATATTCACAGCGAATTTCTTTTCTTTTTTGCTACTATTCAAAACATGAAGCTAAAAAACAAAAATCAGATGTTCCTTGCAACTGCCAAAGTATGTGTGTTCCAACGGTAAAGAATTGGGTAACATTTATAGAGTCTCAATCTTTTTGGAAACATCAACTACTTGAAATTCAAATATGAAAGCTAAGTGAATTATTGCTACGTTCAGTGTGAAGACAGAGAAAATGAGAAGGGAGTTAGAAATTTATATTAAGCTAAATTAAGTCGTAGCTTGGCCAAAGGCTACATACAAAGAATACGAGAGGTTGGCTCAAATCTAATATCGGCATGACAAGACTGATGTGAGAATAAAGCAACGCCGCAGACGGAGTGCTATCAAACGATTCAACTAGTAATGTGGCCTTCAGCAGCGGAACACGCTCCGATTCAACAGTCTAAAACTTTCCTTTTCTTTCTACTTCACTTGAATACGCGTGAACTAAAATTTGTAGGAAAATGGATAAAGAAAGAAGTGAGTAAAACAGAAAAGCTAAGCAATATAAAATAACTGCTTAAATAAATAAATCCTTATACATTCATTAGTTCTCATTTATGCCTTTTCAGATAAGCTAACAGATACTGAAATTCCGATATATATTTTAATTGCGTTTCTTAGATTAATAAATATCCGTAAGTAGTCAATAAAGTTTTGAGTAAATTTAGATAAAGAAATATCATATTTGCTTTGTATCTGATATGACTGTATTGTGCGAAATGCTTATTTCCGTGATAAATATGATATTCAAAAACAGTATTCATTCTTCTTAAATCGTAATTTTGTTTTAATAAGCGTACTCTGAAAAATGATTGCAGCTTTCAATAGCTTCTGTATTTTCTGTATTTTTCTTTTATAAATTTAGAACTACAATGAAATTAAGACGTTGAACTAAAAGTAACTCAGGACTTTTGCATGTCAAAGTATAAGTGCACAAAAGTATACCAAAAGTCTTATCGTTTGTTATTATTTGATACCCTATACTTTCTTTCCCAACTTCTCCAAATCTACAACTTACTATTCATAAATAAATATTGGTATATAAGTTGTTTGTTCGCTGTATTGTGGTTTATGAATTAATACTACAGAAGCAATTAGAAGATAGTATGCTCAGGTGTGATGAGCGGATGTCAAGGCCAAAGATTATTTAAGAAGTTATATCATGAAAATTGTAACCTGTAGATCGTGTTTATGAGTGAAGTTAAGGGAGATGGAAAATTATTACTGAAAATGATGATAAAATCAAATGTATCACCAATAAAGAAACGGCAGAGACTTTTCATGAATCATGAATATAGTGAACAGAAATTATCACTTGAAATGGATAAGACAATTTTCTGGGGTTCCATAGCAATTCACAGCAGATAACTTCCAGTAACAGTACCAGTTTGCATTTCTATCTTCATAAGAAATGAAATTTAGTCTCTTATTGTAGCTGTAGTCTTTCTATTTCTACTTTAGTCTCTCCTGTAGCTATTGGGAATAAGTAAACGATTTTATGCTAATACTACCCTAAAAAAGCAGTGATTGAGCTCAACAGAAAAGCCAAGTCTCTCGCGAAAATTAGAATTTCATCCAAAGAAACCTATACTCGGCATATGGTAAGATATGGAATGGGCAGTTTAACTTGAACCAGATCATAAGTCTGTTACATAGTTTGAAATCAGATTTACTCACCAGAATCAAAAACAACTTTATGAAATCAGCTTTAATCACTGATCCACAGACATATGATCCATAGAGGATACCGTTAAATCACATGCGGGAATAGTGATTGAATAAAAGCCTAATGCGTTTGAATGGAAAATCCGATTTTCTCGTAATCCTAAAAGTCCGATGTTGCCGTCTCTAGTTTTCATCTGTTCAGGTCGCTACCGTTGCTCCCTTTTTGAAGAAATTTTCGTAGCAGTAAAGAGGTTAACAATAAAATAAAGTAAAGGAATATTTTTCTGCAAAACTAAAGGACTTCTTTATAAATGGGGATTGAAAATTTTCCTGAAAGGTGAGTAGTAAGTTACAGATAATAATAGATAGTATAATAATTTGTGTAACAATTATTGTACCTTCATTTGAATTTGTTTATCGCAGAACTGCATTATTTTCCTATCAACTCTTATGTTGAATTTATAACTAAACTAGAAATGGAATGTTTAGAGTGAAGATAGCGAAAACTTTGTTCCTAATTACATCATAATACATTAAAGAGTTAGTTCTTGATTTAAGTAGAAGGGAGTTTGAAGAAAAAAACAAAATATCATAATCCATAAACTGAGAAATTTCCTTATGATAACGCGGCATGTCCAGTTACATTTGTAAAAGAAATGGAAAATGGTTTCTTTCACCCTTTATTTTGCAAAAATAATCTGTTTACTTTCTACCTTTATTAAAACAAGTAATTTTATTTCTGATTAGGTTTCTATGACGTACAGGGTTTTTTGAGAGCGGGTCAATTATGCAGTGCTGCAAAAGCTTATCTGGTACCGGCTGAAAACCGAACTAACCTGCATATTCTTCCCAATGCTATGGTCCGAAAGGTAAAGTTGATGTTACTTTTTTTTGTCTTGTTTTTTGTTAATTTGATTACGGCAATCTGCCTAAGAGGAGGATGGCTTCGTGGAGGACTTTCTAAGGGAAGCTGATTCGTATACACATTACACATGGGGAAACCACGAAAACGCCCATGCAGCCAGCCCGTTTGAGAGAGTCGAACCTCGGGCTGAACTACCAGTTTTCAGCGACTTTACCGCTCGGCTTGCTCTCATTAAACAGTCTCACATATCTGTTCATTTAAATAACTTTTAGGTTTATCTGTATAAATTATATTAATAGAGAAATTGATATACTAAGAAAGATAGCAATTTTATTTATTTAATCCTTAAATCATAGTTTAGGCTTTAAGCATCAAGATTTTACTCATTAATGTTACATTGAAAATAAGTTTCACTTCCAGTAGCCTTTAATTGACATTGTATTTAATATATTAATATCTCATATTCATTTATTTGGAGTTATAACAGAATCAAGGAGTCGAGAAAGAATCAAAAGCATTAAATAGATCAATTATAAATACTATATGTTAGATCTAAGAGTAATTTACTGAACCTTGTGCAGTAATTTTTTAATTTTGCCAATTCGAGAACTTATAGAGGTAAGATTTTTTTGGGTGGGGTAGCGGAAATCCTAAAATATATATATTGGAACCCAATGATATTATACTTTTTCTATGTACCCTCATTATTCTCAGGAAAATAAATGTTAAAAAAATCTTAAATTTGTACCAATGCTGCATGCAATTTATATCGAAAATGAAAAGAAAATTCTTATATCATCACAAATTTACTCACAAAAACAGTTTTACTTAATTTAGACAATAATAATAGTAAAAATATTTAACTAATTATTTTGGATGATTACTTTCGTTCTGCACAATTATAAATAGTTTTGACTTTTGGAATCCTTAGAAAAGTTGCTTGAAAGGCTAAGTTCTGTGAAACACAATCGAAAACAACTTCTCTATTACAGACGGCCAAATTGCTTAGGTGCTTAGGTGATCAATAGATTATGATAAAAGATTTTTATAGTTTTTCAGTCAGAGAAAAGTATACTTTTAGAAGAAAATGCATTCATAACAGGATCGAACTGAAATTATATTGTTGCAACTTGCAACGAAATAATATTCTAAAATGATTCTAGTGACACTATTATGAATCTGAAAGTCTCACGTGAAGTTTTATGCATTACTATATTGCCAGATTTTAAATTTGAAGAAATGAAAGTAGTGAACGTAAATAACCTTGAAATTCTTTTTAAAGTTTCCAATGCTAGAGATTCTATGTTGCGAACATGATGAACAAATGATTAATGTGATAAAATAATAATTTGGGGAATGATAGATGCCGATATAATAAAAATTATTTATAAAAAATTTAGTTTTAGACCATAAAAGGAGAGCGATACATGAGGGAAAGCGATCGTTGCAGGAACCATAGCTCAGTATTCTATTATGTCCAATTTTTCGAGTTTGCATATACTAAGATTCATTTAATTAGGTAATGATTCTCATAAACTGTCGCCACTATTTTAGTAGCATATTAAGTTAAATGGATTTATCTTAACATGCTACTAAAATAGTTGGGGAAATGTTTTAATTAATTACTATAACTTGATTACTTTATAAAGTACGTAAATTTTACAAAAATGCTTGGTCTCATTTCTCCACTCATCATCACAGAGGAAAACAAAAAGCTGAGATGAAATGCAATAGATTTCAAAGATCTGACTCTGATATTAACGAGTTTTGCAAATTCTTTAAAGTTAAAAGTAATTTCCAGGATCTAAAGGCTAAAGAATTTTTTTTTTTTTTTTTTTTTTTTTTTTTTTTTTTTTCAGATTATAATTAAGAACCGAAGAGCAACAGGCGTCGAATTCGATTTTAGTGGAACGACTTATGAAGTACGAGCCAAGAGAGAAGTCATTGTTTCTGCTGGAACAGTGAGGAGTACCTCCAAATTGCTCATGCTGTCTGGTATTGGACCAAGAAAGGAACTGGAAAGATTTAAGGTGAGCCCTTGAAATAGATACAGATATTATGAGCTTAAGTAATTAAACAATCAATAATTAGGATTAAGAAAACTTAGATTGGAAATTTTAGAAGAGAAATCAACTGCATTTACAGAAACAATTTATCTAAATTTACCATATCATATTCATCAGTTAGATTTTATTACATAATTTCTGGATTCTAAGAAAATCTTAAGATCCAGGAAACTAGTATTAAATTAAATACTGCGTTAAGATTGCACTGAAATTTTTATTACGAACAGCAAAATATGTTACGATCAGTAGTGTTAAGCATGCTTTTACTCGCCAAATCTTTAAAACTTGCTTATCATATGAATTTAGTATACAACTCTAGAAGAAATTCCGAATCGATCCAACAGAAGTAGGACCTGGTTTTACGCAACAGCAAAGATGTTCCGTGTTTTAACTTTTAAAGGAGAGCTTCAAATCCTATACTGATATTTGAAAAAGTAGTTATACGTATGTAGTTTTTAAGTTCCGAGTATTAAATACATAAACATTTAAAATTAAGAACAAAATTGTAAACTCGGTACATTTTTGTTTTCATGTCTTTCTTCAAAAGTCAGATATAGGGACTAGTTAGTCTCACACTTTAGTTTATTTAGGATTTGTCAAGCAAAATCATTAAGTTAGTGCTTATTAAAAAGTTTTTCTAAAGCAGGAATGGCAAGTTTTCTTCCACGGTGGAAAAACAATATTAGAAAAATTACTTATTGCGGGATACAAAGAAAAAGCAATTTTTAATTCTGTTTTATACAAACTGAATCTTTAAATAGATAAAAAATTATTACAGTAATTTGGGCTTATTCTGTTATTTAAACAACTAAGTCTAGTAAATGATTTCTTTAGATTGTTCTCTTTTTTCTATTTCATCTTAGGAAAAAAACAATTTGCAAAACTTAAAAGGCATGTTTATGTTTTATAGCAAATAATAAACAGAACCTGCAAAAACAAAGAACACTAAAAAACGGAATGAATTCTGTGTTTAAATAATTTTAATTTAAAAAGCTTCATTTATAGATTATCTCATAAAATATTGTATATAATAATTTTCAGGAATATCTGCAAGAATTAAAAGTCATTTTGTCCAGGGATTCCAGTTTTGTAAATCTTTCCTTAATAATGTTAAAGTAATGGATAAATAGTTCCGTTCTTCTCTCAGTGAGCAGATATCATTCTAATGGTTGATTCCAAAGCGAAAGCTTAACCTGGACAGAAAGAAATGGAAATATCTAGTTCTCATTGAAAATCAACCTCGAATTAGCCACATAGGAAACAAAAAACAAGCTTTATAGTTCCCATTTTAAAAGATTTTAATTGTTTTACTGTAGTGAAAAGAAAAAAAAGGTATGATATTTAGTTCAAAATACTGACTGCATTTGTAAATACTGCATAACAAAACTTAATTTAACCTAGCTGGCCAGCAAAGCAAAACTCAGTTTGATAATTTACAGTTAGTGACATAACCAAGATAGATAAAGCAAAAATCTTACCCATTCATTAACTTTAGGTCTCTTCTTTTACAAGCGTGCGCTTATATACAGATATAATTGTTTCGAATCTGAAAATTACTGGTTGTTAAACTTTTATGACTTTTAAGCTTGACTTTAAAAACTGATTGACTGGTGCTGGACAAAACTAACGAAAAAAATTAACATAATAAACCTGAAACGTGTAGTGGAGGGGGAGGAGGACTGTTTGGTTATCTAACTCAAATACTTTTAACAAAACATATCTTAATAATCAATTAAGTTAATCAATTCAATCAATGCAACTTCGCACACCTTTAATTCAACTTAACCTGAAATAAAAGAATAGAGGAATAAATCTTCTCTGGTGCTCGAGCAAAAATATATTAACTCTCATATACTAAAATACCTTAAATCCACTTAACTACATAATGAAATCTTTTCACTAATCATGTTCATTTTCATTAAACCAGAACCTCAAAGCACAAGCGAAGAATCATTCATAAACACCAAACAGTCCCTAAGAAAAATCAATCAGAAGTTTAATTTCATTCCTAGCACCTAAGTAACAATTATCCTAAAACCAAAATACTTTCAAAACCTTAATCGTAAAGGGTTAGTGCAATAGGGCGCACTGTGAAACCCACTAGGGAAAAACACTAATACAAATTCAATAAAGCTCCATGTTTCTTAAGAAAGCCTCCCGGCTCAAACAAAGAGTGACTTGACAGACCAGGAAAAAAAAATACACACAAGATAAATACACAAATGCAATTAAGTTTTAAACACGCATATTTATTGATTTCTAAAACACTATAACATAAGTTAACTAGGTAAACTGATCAGTTCCCTACCATAATAATACTATGCAAAATAACACAGAATATCACACCACATTACAGCTTACATTAATTAAGCTAACATTTTCAAATCCTACAGTATCATAAATGTAACACTTATATTTTTTCATTTCATTTTTGACATAAGGTATTAACCAAGGTAATTTCCTTTAAGAATAATGAAACTTGCAGTGTAACGATTAATTCATTTTTAAGCAAATTTAACCCTACGATATCATATTCAAATTTCAGCAAACATTAAAATGACAACTCTAGCCTGGTTATTAAGAATAATCATTACTGTAATTCAAAATAAATAAAAATAAAAAAAAATCACTGACAGTTTTTCCGTAACATATAATCCTTCTACTCACAGAGAAACGTCTCTTTCCTTTTCGTGAATTCAGCTCTTAAATTTCTTCCGAAACATACAATCTTTCACAGAGAAAGTCTCTTTCCTTTCCTTGAAGTCATAACTCTGTTACGGGAGGTAGTCAACATAACCGGTACATAGGTTAGCCTTAGTAATCCAAATCTCGTCTTTCATATTTTCCTTTGACTACTGAAAGGACTACTGAAAGGACCGTTGTAGAAACTCGCCCCGCGCCAGATGCTCCTCACGGATTTTAAAATTATTCGCCTTCAACGCTGCGTTCACAACAGCAGAGAGTTCTCAAAGAATAAAGAAGAAGATACCAGAAGTAATCAGTGCCAAAGGTTGTCGGTAAAGTACTCACCTTATTTTAAATCTTTCTAGAAGAAAATGCTCTTCTAGTAGCCAACGCAATCCCGACCCGCTTGAGCCGAAGCCCGCTGCAGGACTAAAGCCCCCGCGCACTCTTACGAGACTTAAAATGCTGTAACTCAAATCACTCCATATCGGCCTCCGCTCCGAAATCTGAATCAACAGCCAGCGCTCGTCCCTGAAGGGGGGGGGGAGCCCCGTCGTCGCTTTCTGCTTCTCCTTTTCCTTTTTGCTCAAAGTCAGAAACCGAATGTATTTCAAACAAGGTGCAAGCTCCGAGGTAAACTCGTCTCTCCGCCCCCGACAATTTCATAGGCTTACAAAAAAATCATAAAATCAAAACTCACCAACCCTAGTATTTTACTTTTTCTTTAACTGAGAAATGTCACCCCACAACGAATCAAATCCGGACAATGCAGTCCTGATCATCTGTACTCTGAACGTGGGAAATAAGGTGGATCCCCCAGCTAACAAGCGGAAACTAAGCGTTAAGAGAGATCTAATTACCTAAGCTTACAACAACCCCACTGTCTTGAAGGAAAAATTGCAACTGTAACAAAGCGAAAGCAAGTGAAAATGAGAAAGCCGATTTACGATTTTCCTTTAAGCGCCATTAGTAAAGAGGCCACCAGCGAAGAAAAGCGACAACAAGCCAGCTTTCACTGTTAGCGAAAGAGGTACAGCCGAAGCTATCAAAATTCTAACAGAGTTGGCCCCTTAACGTTAATAGACTGCGAAGGTATTAAGGGCCTAAAGTACGGCCGAGCGTAATGATAGCTTACCTGAGAGTAGCCTAAAAAGGCGGACGCGTGCAGCCAGAATACCTAGTATCTCTCTTTTTAAGACCGAAGAACTTCGCGGTTAAATACCACTCTTCCTCATTATGTATTCAGACGGAATTCCAAAACTACGTTTTGGCCGGAAGTGGTAAGCGAAGTTAAGAATCGATAGGAAAGGAACTTTAATTCAAACTTTAACTGTTAATAAAATTAACATAATTCTTACAAGTTTAATAATGAATTCGAGAAATGTGTTAATGAATATCAGAAATGCAAAATGGCTTGATATGAAAAGACCAAAAGAGACTCAATTAAAATCGAGAAGAAGTGAATGAAGGATCCAATATCGATGCAAATTATCTTGGGTGTAAAATTTTAAACGATGGTGAGAGTATATCAGCTATTCAAGAAAAACGATATGGAAATTAAAACTATTTTTACGTTAAATACCAATAAATATTGAGTTCTTTTAATTTCGAGAAATATCTAGCTCTAACGTGATTAGAGCTGGATTAAGACCCGAATCCATTTCAACTTCTACACTTAAAAGTATTTATAATATGACTGTACGTAAAAGGAAATGGTAAGGCTGAATGTAAAATATATGGTTTTATACTAACTTTGAAATAAATGTTTCAAGTTTTTTCTTTGATAATTAAAAATATAATCTATTAAGTCTCGATTCTAACAAAAATTGTGAAAAAAAGTGGTGAAAGACGAAATATGGTATTATCTTTAATGAATTTTGAAACTGTATGGTGCTTGTTTGTAACAAATTTTACATTACTTGTTATTTATTCAAATTGGAGTACGTTCTCAAAGACTCGAATAATAAGCATTTTGTTATATTTAAAATAAATATTAATTTCAAAATAATTTGTGCTATGATTAAGTTCCTAATTCTGAAAAGCTTTTTCTAAATATTTATTAGAAAACGGTAAGCTGTTGTGGAGAGCTGAACGAATTTTTGCTTTAATCCATTTCAGATTCCAGTAATTTCTGATCTTCCAGTAGGAGAAAATTTGCAAGATCACGTGGGTACAAATGTAAATTTCCTGTTGAACCCCGAAATCCCTCAAATTTTAGTGAAACTCACAAATCCAGTGAATATTGAACGGTATATTCAATCTCGAACAGGTACGTTTTATTCGTTTCTAATGCTTTGTGCTTCTTTAGAGCATTAATTTTTTATTTAAGTTTTCTTATAATTACTTTAAATCAGTTATTGTTATCAGTTATTGTTTTTTAATTAACTATTTTGGTTAATGAGTGATAGAATTTTATTTAATCTCAATTTTAAAATTCGGGATTTGATGCAACTGAAAAATAGTAAAGTGAGCAATGTGCTTAATATATTGAAAAGAATTTACAAATATTACTTTTATAAATTTTATTGACATCTGAAAGAACTTCAATGGGTATTATTTCATTTTTCATCAAATTCAAATCAATTTAACTGCTACTGCCAGTCCATGCAGTATATGGTTTTCATTAGTTTTCTTTACTTAGTAGGCAGGGCCGGCACTAGACTTTTTGCCCCTTAGTGCAACCTTCACCACTCCAAAATTCTTCAGTCCAGTTTCTTCTTAAATTGTAAAAGTTTTACCGTCCCTAGATTCTAGCGCCATATGTAGTTTCACATGCTTTAGCATTGGCCTTCTTATAGTAGTGTAGCGACGTAACCGGAGGAAAGAAATATGAGGAATCCATCAATCAAGCTCAGACAAGAGAGATAATAAGTGCCTGCAGCACAGACAAAAGAGATAATAAGTGCTTCTGCGTAATGTGCTCGCTGATCTGTGTCGTTTTTCTATGCACCGCTTATCGCTAATATGAAAATTGTTACAATGTAATTATTTATACTATGTTTAATAAAACAACTCTTCGATGCTTTAACGAATCAACATCTAGAGATTACATTTCAAGTTGTTTGATCCGATTGACCTAAATAACACATCAAATTAGTGCTGACAATCTACTGTTAAATCCGTGTATGCTGCTACCTGCATATAAAATAAAATTCAATGGATAAAAAAATCTGTTTTTTAAGATATTTAAAAAACATTAGAACAAAAACTTAGTTTTATTAATTAATAAAAATGGATAGGATTTCTATTTAATGAAACAAGAACCAATGGGAAATATTTACATATTTCTTGTTGGTTATGCTAAAATACTTTATTATAATAAATTTATATAATTTGCATCTCTAGAGTTCTATTTATAGTCCAAATATCACATATTAATTTTTGACACGTTTCACGTTTTAAACTGAAATCGAGGGGATCAGATTACAATAAATTTTTATTTTCATTTTTCATAGTCTGTAGAACTGATTTGGCCGTTCCAAGAGTTACTTATTTATACGAGATTCTCATTTTATGTTTCTTAAACATTCAGTAACTGAAACACAGCTATTTTAACTAATCATTTTGAAATTAAGTTCCTCGTGAAATCGAGAAAGAATGTAAGTTTATTATAAAAATTTGCCTTCTGATTTCAAAAGTAAATGCTATGGCTATAAAAACTATAACTTTTTAAGTTTTAAAAAATTTCTCACGATAAAGACAAATCATTACTAAAACTAACAATTTAAGCTAACATGTGAAGTTAATTACGTAATTCCGTGGTCTTGAACTCAAATTGCATGCGGGGCGAATGCTCGCTCAGAAAGCAGCTGACTAGTCAGAATATTTTTCAACAAATTTAAAAACATTTTCAACATAGCAACAAAACAATAAACCCCCATAGAGGAGTTTTTATCATTGACAATACACATACACATTTCGAGAGCATCTGGGGAATATTCCTTTGGGCTAAAAATATTGAAAAACAGCCCATGTTTAGAATTTCTGATTCAGTTTCGCGCGTTGGAGATAAAATTTTCTATTCCCCGTACGGTGTTCACATTGCTTGCTTTGAAATTGAGTTTTTTGATCAAAAATTCGTTAAGTTTTACAAAATTTGAAATACAAAATAAATTATTTAGAAACAGGGTACTATTCCATTTTGAGGGCCGTAAAAAAATTGCAGCGAAAATGTATGCGCAAAAGCGCCAAATACCGTTTTGAGGCTAACAGCTGCCCTGGGCTACCGCCTCTTTGGGTTAATAAACATTAATAATCATCGTAAAAAAATAAATTTTAAATATCTTACCGAATATTTATTAAAACATTCATAAACAAAAATATAATAATAACACAAGAGAAAAAAATTAAATTTATATTTATTTTCTACCTCAGGTGTAAAGACTAATACTTGCAAGAAATTTCTATTGGTTTTATATTCTGTAAATCAAATGCATTGACGATTAGATATTAAACGTTAGACTGATATTTATTCCAGGTTATTCCAATATGTGTAACTAACCACTGAATAAATTACTTTTAACCTTAACTAGAAAAACAGAAATTTCAGAATACTGAAGTATCATCAGCTGTCGGCTAACAAACTAAATTTACTGATAGTAACAATACAGGAAATCCTCCCATCTTATCGCGCCACATAACCTGTGGTACAAGCATTCATTCTATTTTTTTTTTTTTTTCTTTGAGTATCAATCAGGCTCATAAGCTCAGTCTATATTTTTAAGTCCCTAAACTGAATGCACCATATTTGCAACAATATATTCACGGGACGCATAAAACTGATCCCAGGGCTGTGAGTTGAAGATTACTGATTTAATTAATTCTTAACCTACAACTACCGCTGAGTGACGCAATTAACATACCTGATACCTGTTGTTTTCCGGCTCATTTAGATGCTTCTAGGCAGGGCCGGATTCAGGCCCTAAGCTATTTGAGATATGGGGTCTTTTATAAGTCCATATATTATATGTCAGTGCCAAATATGATTTTCGGATACCTAGTGGGTGTTTTGGGGGTCCCCAAGAAAACGGGAGCCCTAAGCTTGTGCAGCGTATACGTATATCCTGCACTGCTTCTTAGAAACTCTTTAAGTAGTGTAATGCCCTTTAAGTAGTATAGTGCCCTATAAGTAGTATAGTGCCCTTTAGAGTAGGGGTTCAGAATCTGATGCCCGCGGGCAGCATGGCGCCCGCCGATCGTTCAACGTGTGCCCGCTGCTGTTCGATCGCAATAAAAATGTTTTATTTTTCAGTAAAATTCTATGTGAAAGTTTTCTCATTTTTAAGAAATAGAAATTGCATCCAACACAGATAGATACCAGCACAAAGCGAAATGCGTCCGATCTCTTTTTTTTTTAAGTATCCTCTATCCAACTATAAATTCACCTTGATTGTAAATGGTGCCCGCCGTCGAACAGATATTCCAGAATGTGATCTTAGGGACCCCTCCTTTAGAGAGTCCAGAGGTCAAGTAATTCTTAACCAAGTTCCGATGATTTGCTGGGAGTAACGCTACGATTAAATAACAAATTATAATGTGTTGCCATCTAGTGATTAATCTAAGAAATAGTTGCTAAAAAATGTAAGTCTAGTTCCATCATAACAGCGCTTTTCAAATTCTATTTTTTTTTTTTTTTTCTCATGACCCACCTTTTACATTGAGATTTTTTTGCTGCACCATGTATTAAATATAGACTAAATATACAAAAATAAATATAAATTTAATAAATAAAGTAATAAATATGATAATTTATTTCTGTGGAAAACAATGTACATACCAAAAGTAATAGGTTTAAATACATAAAAATGAACGAAAATCAGTTTTTAATGAAACGGGTGTACTTGTTTTTTTGCTACATAATAAATTAAATAAAGAAAAAGCTCAATGATATTTGACACTAAGGACGTAAAGCATCTTTAGCCTTTT